>NC_072426.2:17510000-18760000 GCF_028878055.3 Symphalangus syndactylus
TGAGCATATACGTAAAAGGAATACATCCTACTTCGGGACAAACGACCTTCCAGTTCTCTCCTCCTCTGCAGTGGCAACCTGAAACATACTTGTTTTGATGTCTATTTCACAAGCTCTTATAACATGAAAGACATAGAGCTTGAGTAAGCAAGCGAGATTTGTTACCACAGCATAACCCAGCCTAATCTGACTTAATACATCACCTGAAAGAAGGCTGGGGCTCACAAGGCCTACTGCTGCTTTGTACACAGAGCTATCAACATGATGGTGGGATATCAATATTTATTATATGTTTTATATTGAAAATTATAATAACCTACAGGATTATCATCGATATTTATAATATTCTGTTAAAATAATTTTTGTTAATGTTGTATACTCTTATGTATCATGTCATTATTTATTATTATATCACTTATAATAAACACCAAAGTGTTTCTTATACCTGTTTTTAGTTGTTCTTTTTTATGTAAACATCTGCTTTTTATTTAATGCTTAAACAACTACTTTAACGTCTGCTCTAAGTAACAGGACAGAGACCCAAATAAAGAGTTCCAATCTTTTAGAAATTACACTCCTTCTCATTGTTTGTTGGATTTCATGACCTATTTACCACTTCCTAAAAATATAGGTGACCGTAAAACAAGTGATGAATAAAACTAAGACTCAGAGAGTAAGTTCACATTTCTATTATAAAGAATAAAATAAACATACTCAAAAAAGTAGAAGCTGGAGAGCCTTGGAAATGACACTGTTGCCTTCTCTACACATCTTACAGGCTCACCCTTTCACATTTTAAATTATTGTTATGAAAAATGTCAAAAATATAGACAAAAGTAGAACCAACAGTAAAATTAACAACCAGAGTCAGTGATTATCAAGATTTTTTCCTACTTGCTTTTGTCTGGTTTTTTGGTTGTTACTGTTGCTAGAGTATGCTAAAGCTAATATAACATTTCATCCATACACATTTCAGTATACATCTCTTTAAGAACTTATATTTTCTTAAATAACCACATCGCCATTATCATACCACAACATCCTCAATCCCTACATTCACTTTTAAAAATTAAAATAGACAAAAAAATAAGTTTGTTGAGAAAATTATTTTGAAATGCAATGCAATACAGTACTCCCTTGTGAAATGTGGATATACCCTTGATCCAACAAAGATGCTGCAACTGTTTGGCATCCTTGACAGCTTCCAAGGCCTGCAAGTTCCATATCAGGTCAAAGGGGACACGGAGCAGTCAGCCAGCCAACTCTCCCACCAAACAAAAGCACCCACTCTTGGGATAAAAGGTTCTCTCTGCTCCTCTCTACCAAAACACAGCCCCTGCCCTTAGCCACATGGCAGGATGCTTTTTCCTCCAAAGGAAACCTTAGATGAGTGAGACTGTCATGGGAGAAAGTGTGAATTTGGAAGAAGGGGCTGCTGAGGCTCAAAGTTAGACTTTCCCTAAATCTTTGGGGTGTGGAGGAGCTGGTATTGGCATCATTTATTGTATAAGAGCTGTGTGTGTGTGTGTGTGTGTGTGTGTGTATTGTTATGAGTTTTGATCTGTGTGGAAAAGGGAATTTGAAAACAGCGTTGGATGATGAGAGAGGCTGCATATTTCTGTGAGCTAATTTTAGAATAGATGTGAATTCTACCCACTTCTTTTGTATCCTCCTGCATATATATATGTGTGTATATATACGTGTGTGTATATATATATACAGATATATACACATATATACACACGTATATATACACATACACGTGTATGTATATAAACACATTGTGTATATATATATGTGTGTGTTTGTGTGTATACATATAGCTCCTGACAAGCAATATCTCCTGACCAAGAGCTGTGGTTGAGAGGTCAATTGGGTGTCAACTGCTTCTTTTTTGTGAAATGCAGAGAGAATGTCTTCTATATCTGGGTAAAATTCAAAATCAATTACTGAGCCATAGATTGAAGTTTATTCTGTAACTGGGGGATTAGTGTAATTTTCCTCACTATTCAGGGAGCAATTCAGATTGAGGTAACTAATCATTCATAGCTCAAGTACACTTTGTTAACACAGTTTCAGCCCAATTACCTATGTAATATAATCTTATAAGGGACAAAAATTGTTTTTTTTTTCTGTTTTAGGTTTTTTCCTGAACGTTTATTTCAAAATAATTTTATACTTCCACAAAATTATAAAAACTGTACAAACAATTCCCATATACTCTTCATCCAGGTTCTAAAAATGTTAATTTCTTTTTTTTTCTTTTTTCTTTTTCTTTTTCCTTTTTATTTTTTTTATTTTTATTTTTTTTTTAGACGTAGTCTCGCTCTGCCGCCCAGGCTGGAGTGCAGTGGCGCGATCTCGGCTCACTGCAGACTCCCCCTCCCGGGTTCACGCCATTCTCCTGCCTCAGCCTCCCGAGTAGCTGGGACTACAGGCGCCCGCGACCACGCCCGGCTAATTTTTTGTATTTTTAGTAGACATGGGGTTTCACCGTGTTAGCCAGGATGGTCTCGATCTCCTGACCACGTGATCCGCCCGCCTCGGCCTCCCAAAGTGCTGGGATTACCGGCGTGAGCCACCGCACCCAGCGGAAATGTTAATTTCTTATATAATCATAGTATGATGACCAAAACCAGAAAAGTAATATTGATAAAATTTATTATTTAGTCTACAGACCTTATTCAAATTTTGACAATTGTCTCATTAAATATCCTTTTTGCTTATGTAGGTTCTAATTTAAGACAGGATCACACATACATTGTCATGTTGCTTAGCTAATCTAGATTATAGAACACAGTTCAGCACACTTGTTCTATAAAGGGCCAGATAGTAAATATTTTTTTGTGTTCGTTAGGGCAGACAGTCTCTATGAGAACTACTCAACTTGGCCAAAAGTAGCCATAGAGTATACACAAATGGGCGTGGCTATGTTCCAGTACAATTCTATTTAGAAAAACAATTGACAGGTTGAAGGTAGCTGATGGGCCATAGCTTGCACATTCTAGAACATTGGTTCTCAAAGAGGGAGATCCCCCAGCTCACCAGCATGTGTTGTCACCTAGGAACTTGTTAGATACGCAGATTTTCAGACCCCATCTCAGACCTACTAATTAGAAACTCTGAGTGGGGATTGGGGGGTCAGCAATCTGTGTTTTGTTTTATTTTGTCTTTTGAGACAGGGTTTGGCACTGTTGTCCAGTCTGGAATGCAGTAGTGGGATCTTAGCTCACTGCAGTCTCAAACTCCTGGGCTCAAGGATCCTCCACCTTCAGCTTCCTGAGTAGTTAGGAGTATAGGCTCATATCCCCACACGCTGCTAATTAAAAAAAAAAAAAAAAAATTTGTTTTTAGAGACAAGATCTCACTATGTTGTGTTACACAGGCTGGTCTAGAACTCCTGGACTCAAGCAGTCCTCCCACCTTAGCCTCTCAAAGTGCCAGGATTATAGGTGTGAGCCATCATGCCCAGCCAGCAATCTGTGTTTTTAACAAGCTGTCCCAGGTGTTTATGATATATGCTAAAGTTCTAAAGCACTGATCTAGATAATTTCTGTGTGTTCCTTTGCTTTTCAAGACCTTGACATTTATGAGGAGTACAGTCCTGTTGTTTTGTAGGATATCCCTCAGCTTGGGCTTGCTGATGTTTGCTTATGATTAAATTCAGGTTATGCATTTTTTAGTAAGAATACAACAGAAATGATTTTGTGTCCTCTTCCTTGGGGCTTATTAGAAGACACATGGTATCAATGTGTTTCTTCAGCTTTGAGACTAACTGATCATTTGGTTAAAGTGGTATCTGCCTGGTTTCTCTACTGTAAAGTTACTATTTTTCTCCTTGTAACTAATAATTGTCTTGCAGGAAGATACTTTGACACTATGTAAATACTTTCAGGAATTAATTTTATCACCCACTGATGAATCTTGATAATAAAACAATTATTACTGTGGTGTTTGCCAAATAATGATTTTTCTATTTCCATCAATCTGTGCATGTTACTAAGAATTCTACTTCAAAAAATGGATTTTCATAATCCTTCATTTATGTATTTGTTCAATGATTTATTTATATCAGCATGGATTCTTATTTTATTCATGGATTATAACTATCGTCATTAATTTTTTTGTTCCAATTGTCCCAGATTTAGTCAATGGGAGCCCCTTCAAGTTGGCTCTTTTGTCTTTTTGGCATGTCCCCTCATATCTGGAGTCTTAAGAACTTACATCTTGGTTATCTGCTTTCGGCATTCCACTCTCCTAGTGACGGCTTCAATGAGTATGAACCACTTTTAGCTATATAGCTTTTTTTTCTGAGACAGAGTCTCACTTTGCTGCCCAGGCTGGAGTGCTGTGGAACAATCTTGGCCCACTGCAACAATCTTGGCCCACTGCAACCTCCGCCTCCTGGGTTCAAGCAATTCTCATGTCTCAGCCTCCCCAGTAGCTGGGATTACAGGCATGCACCACCAAACCTGGCTAATTTTTGTATTTGTGGTAGAGACAGGGTTTCACCATGTCACCCAGGCTGTTCTCGAACTCCTGACCTCAAGCAATCGTCTGGCCTCGGCCTGCAAAAGTGCTGAGATTTCAAGCCTAAATTTTTTTTTTAATAAAAGAAAGATAAACATATTTTTGAAAAGGTATAGGGCTGGGTGTAGTGGCTCATACCTGTAATCCAAGCACTTTGAGAGGCTGAAATGAAAGGATCACTTGAGGCCTGGAGTTCAAGATTAGCCTGAGCAACATAGCAAAACATTGTCTCTCTCTACACACACACGCACACACACACTTAACATTTAAAAAAAAAAAGATTTTTTAAAATCAGCACAAGAGAACAAGGTGAACTTGGCCTTCTAAGAATGACTATGGAAGCCCATCTTCCCAATGTTTGGAATTAATGATTCATCTGTAGACGAATATAAACATTTCTATTTCACCTAGTCTCCCAAATGTGTGAGAAAAGATGGCCCAAGGACTACCAAGAAGTTATTATTGCTAATGCCAGATTCTGTAATTCCATACCATCTAAGCAACAGACTAGAGTCTTCTTTCAAAATTTTCATTATAGAATAGTTTTCACACAGTATACTGGCTGTAGATAAAATTCATCTACATTTTTCTATGTTTGGAATTACACATCGCATATTCTTTCCAAAATGAGTAACAGTATTATTCAGAGAGGTTGGTAAAAGAGAGATTGTATTCAGAAAAGAGGCATTGTCTTCTGTACATCTTTGTGACTTAGTCTTGACATTCCTGGGGACAGAATTACCAGCCAAAGCCTGCAGGTGTTAAGTAGGGTATGTGCTTTAAGTCCACAGTGATGCAAGACATGGTCCCAGCTGCTTTTCATTGCTACAGAAGGCTCAGGCTGGCCCTGTTGGACACCTACCTGTACGATTTGTAACATAGGTGAAAGTTTAGGAAGTGTGAGTGACAAAATGCAGAACAAGTAGGAAGGATCACACAGTCTGAACCTCTTTGACTCAGGCAATCAGAATTGATGGCAATAACTGATTGATTTAGTTATGTATTTATTTACTGTATATTTATTGAACAGGTTCAAGGCCCTGAGACAGGTCCTCATGGAAACCAGCTTATGTGAGACATCTCAAAAGAGTCATTCCTACAGATTTAAATAAATTTTTTCTCTTAAAGAAAAAGAAAATATGTTTAAAAGTCCAAATAATTAAACACATACACATTTGAGTGTACATATATGCACACTCAAATAAGAAATTGCTAGGCAATTAAGAGGTGCTTTTCCATTGGTTGCTGCTCTTTTGTGATTCAGTGAGCAAAACATTTCATTAGAAAAATTTCAGGGAAAAGCTCAAACTATTAAGAATAGAATTAAATTACATAATTTTATTTTTAATAAAACATAGTATGATTCTATTTATATGACATTCAAAAGTAGGCAAATTTAATCATAAGGAAAAAATCAGAACAGAGATAGCAGGGGTTTAGTAGTATCTGTTGTTACATAACAAACACCCCAAATTTAACAGCTTGAAATAACAAGAATTTATTATCAAATAATTTCTGTGGGTCAGAAATTTCGGACTGGTATAGCCCAGTGGTTCTGGTTCAGGATCTCTCAGAAGACTGAGGTCAGTACATTGGCTGGTCAAGGTTTGACTTGATTTGGGCTGGTTTATTCACTTCCACGATGGCTGTTGGCAAAAGGACTTGGTTCCCTGCTAACTGTTGACAGCAGGCCTCAATTTCTTGCCATGTGAGTCTTTCCATTAAGCTACTTGAGTGCCCTCACAATTTGGCGGCTGGCTTCCCCTAGAGAAATTTGCAATGGTGGCCAGGCACAGTGGCTTGTGCCTGTAATCCCAGCACTTTGGGAGGCTGAGGCAGGCGGATCACCTGAGGTAAAGAGTTCGAGGCCAGCCCGGTCAACACGGCGAAACCCTGTCTCTACCACAAATACAAAAATTAGCCGGGTGTGGTTGCACACGCCTGTAATCCCAGCTACTCGGGAGGCTGAGGCAGGAGAATAGCTTGAACCTGGGAATCAGAGGCTGCAGTGAGCCAAGATCATGCCACTGCACCCCAGCCTGGGCAACAGAGCTAAAAAAAAAAAAAACAACAAAAAAAACCCAGAGATCTGCAATGTCTTTATAAACCAATCACAAAAGAGAAACTCCATCATTTCCACCGTATCTTATTGTTACCCTGGTCAACATTATTTAATGTGGAAAGACATTACACAGGGGCATAATATTAACAGGTACAGGCCATCTTAGAGGCTGACTACCAAAAGAGATGGAGGAAATAACACAAAGGAACTTTCTGGTGAAATCCTCTATATTATAAGTATGTGGGGCTGGGCATGGTGGCTCAGGCCTGTAATCCCAGCACTTTGGGAGGCCTAGGCAAGCGGAACACTTGAGGTCAGGAGTTCAAAACCAGCCTGGGCAACATGGTGAAACCCTGTCTCTACTAAAAAAACAAAACTTAGCCGGGTGTGGTGGTGCATGCCCGTAGTCCCAGCTACTTAGGAGGCTGAGGCACGAGAATCCCTTGAACCCAGGAGGCAGAGGCTGCAGTGAGCCGAGATCACGCCACTGCACTCCAGCTGGACGACAGAGTGAGACCCTGTCTCAAAAAAAAAAAAAAAGTATATGGGTTTCATGTGTATATGCATTAGTGAAAACTGTGCTGCTAAGATTTGCACATTTCTATCAGTGTGTGTGTGTGTGTGTGTATATGTATATATTTCATTCAATGTATATATACAATGTATATAAGAAAAACTATAAATAATAATAATCAAGGAGGGGTAGAGAGGGGATAGAGGTACAGATGATAAAAGAATAGTAGACAATAGTTTTTGAAGTTGAATAGATTGGTGCAGGTGAATTTATTAGACTAAAATATTTTATATTATGCTTTATAAACATTCAGTTCAGAGGGTCACATAGAAAGAATCAGGAATTTCACATTCATGATGTTTACCCAAAGATGCATCAAAACATCAATTTCTTTGACTTGATATTAATGGAAATATTTTAAAGTAGATCACATACATCTTTGATGTCTTAACTTGTATAAATGTGTACATATTCACGTGTGTGTTTGTTTATACGTGTGTGGGGGAAGGTTCTTGTTGACTCAGGGTCATTAGTATGCATAGTTATTACTGTTTTATTTTGTGATAAAGTGTTTTTGGACTAAAGGCAGCAAAGAATAACTTGGATTGACTTACCTAATGGGATTTCAAGGCTTTTCTCTTACAAACAGCTTTGTAAATATTAAATAACACCCAAAATTTCCCAGTAGTAATTAACTCTTTCTACAGAAGAGAAATGTACAAAAATTGACTCTAGAATACTTTGTTTTGAAATCTATTAGCTTTTATTACATTACTTTTGTCTCCTTTCTTTCTGTTGAGCCACCCTGATGTTCAGCTGATGTTCAGTTCTAGAGCAACCCATTTCCTCCCTCCAGTTGCTGATTCTACCTCACTGAGGACAAAGGAACTAGATACTTGGTTTAACCCAGAGACACTTCAACCTTACAGCAGTGCAAAGATACCAGAGACAAGCTGCCTGGGTTCAAACACTCTTTTCACCACCATTAACTCATTGTTTTGCTTTGTCTATGTTATTTAACCTCTTTATGCCTCATTTTCTTAGGTATAAAATGGGCTTAATAGTACAACAGAAGATTGTCGTTGTAAGGACTAAATCGGCTAATACTTGTATAATGTTCAGAACAATGCCCAGCATTACAGACATAGTACTTCTGTGTTTAAATAAGTTCTGAGGAATTTCTGCTATGCTTCTTCATTTGGTGAGTAAAGAGCCATGTTACATGAATAATAAATTACATAGAGCATGCACAAATAGGATTTCCTGTTGAAATCACACACAAAAAAGCACAGGTTAACTTGATCCATGCAAGCATTATTATGCTGCACAGCCATATACCATTATTTCTAAAACTGTAAGCAGCTCACATAAATAATTTTGTAAGCAGCTCACATGAATGATTTTCTGATTTTGTAAGCAACTCGCAAAAACAGTTAGGGTTAAGGTTAGGGTAAAATAGACTAACCCCAAAGGTAATTAGAATTCCTTTATATGCTAAACCTTATTTACAATCTTGCTCATTTAATTTTACTAATTTCCAATATCTGAAATAAACATCAATAATGTTTTTCTAATACCCCATATTTATCATTATCCATCACAAATACCTATTTTAAATGCCAAACAGCCTGCACTCCAGTAGCTAGGATTCACAAGCTTTTGACACTTTCCCCACCTTCTTCTTAGTTTAGGCTCCCCTGGATTTATTTCTGCATTTCTATCTTGTCAGTCTCTTTGGTCACACTCTCTTTGGGATTTTGGGACATTTGTCCTCAGTTCTTGCCTTCTCCTGCGTACTACTAGTTCTGAGAATAGGGGGGTTGGAGATAACTAAGGTTTCAAAGGCACTCAGCAACAGAAACACACACATATGTGTGTGTGTGTGTGTGTGTGTCTGTGTGTGTGTGTGTGTGTGATATATATATCACAAACCTATTGTGATACCTGGGTCTTCGGGTGCAGGTTCATTCTCTGTAGCAGGGTTGGAAGACCAGGTAGCCTGCAGGACCAGAATCTATGACTCTGAGGCACAACCCAGCACTGCTCATGGAACTGGATTGTAGCTACAATTCCTATCTTTTGGGAGCAGGGCACAGCACTGGCCCACCTCCAGGGAAGAAGCGGTGCTTCATATACATATATATATATATATATATATATATATATGCGCATGCCTGGATCAGGCAAGAGACTCTTTTATTCTTCTCCTTCAAGAGTAAATTAATCTCTGCCTATTTAATTTTGCCTTGTTGCTTACATTTTTGTGAGGAGAAAGAGGATTTTGTTTGAATCCTTGGAGTATCGGGTGCTCCTACAGTGTGATTTTATGCCTAAGAAAAAGGCATGTCTACTCTTACAAAATTACCTACCATGTCTGCCCTAACTTTCTGAAATGTCTTTAAGAATTGAAAATAAAAGGTCAGCCTGCAGGGTCTGTTCGTGGCCTCCTGGAGTTCTGCCTCCAGCCAAAGGGCGGATGGCTGGCAAGTTCCAGTGTGAGCAGAAGGTGCCAGAAGTAGAAGCCAAGAAACAAAACTCTCCGGAGCTCCCTCTGGGACTGCTATCTGGGCTGCGCATTTGGCCACCCCCTCCTAGCAAAGGCAATGGCTTCCAGACTCCTGTGCGGTCATCCTCTTGCTGCTTGCCTAGGGCAAGGGCACCTTGTGCGAGAGGATTGCCCAGAACTCAGGCCTCCGACATTTCTCTAGTAGCCACTGCTTGCGGGAGAACATCAAGGCCAACACCGGAGTTGGTGACATGGCCAAGCAGTACAGAGAGAAAGGTCTTTTGGTTCCAGACCTGTGATCACATGCCTAACGCTGTTGGAGTTGGAGAATAGATGTGGCAGCACTGCCTCCTAGATGGCTTTCCTAGGACATTAGGGCAAGCTGATGTCCTGGACAAAATCTGTGAAGTGAATCTAGTGATCAGGTTAAACATTCCACTTGAAACACTTAAAGATCCTCTCCTAGCGGAACGGTATATAACTGGAATTTAATCCACCTCGTGTATGTGGAATTGATGACATCGCTGGTGAACCATTAGTCTAGCATGAGGATGATAAACCCACAGCAGCTGCTGCAAGGCTAAGAGAGTACAAGGATGCGGCGAAGCCAGTCACTGAATTATACAAAAGCCACGGAGTGATCCACCAATTTTCTGGGATAGAGGCTAACAAAATCAAGCCCTGTGTTTACAGGCTTTTTTTGAACAAGATCACAGCTATTTAGTCGAAGACACATATTGACCCTGTGCAATGGAAGAATCAGGAAGATTTAGTCATTCATTCAATTGTGTCTATAGTATTGGTATTGTGTCCAAATAAGAAGCTAGCTGAGATAGCTTGCAGCTACTTTTCTAGTTTTAATGGTGAAGTGCTAGGAAAACTAATGAGTAGAAAGAGTTCATGAAGAGTTCCTCTTCTGCCTTTCAAAAGGGTCACCTTCACATGTTTAAGGTGTTTCTGCACTTCTCAAGCCCTTCACAAGAAAGCAAGTGGATTCAAATGGGTCCGAGGTGGATTTCAAATGGTGTACAACCTCAACTCTAGCTGATTTTTGCAGCTTTCTTGTTGCTATAGTATCCTTTTTACACATGATGGTGGCGGTCTCTGGTTCTCTCCAACCCCTCAAAGACTGTTGAACCACAGCACCAGTAAGCCTAAGAATGCTAAAGGCTCTATCCCAGGCTTTGTCCCAGGTTCTCTGGTATGTGCCCTCCTGGTGACAATGAAATTGATGCTAATTGCTCTTAGTGGTTGTTTCTCTGGCCTTGAGAAATTGTGCCCAGAGTTTATTTTTTTCTCATAGGCATAACTCCTTCTTTTCTGCATCCATGCTCCATACAATCTCTCCTTTTCAGACATCCTAGGATGAAAGGAATTGGCTTCTGTTTTTTTAACATCTATTTTTTGACATCTATTTTCTCTGTTCTTAGGCTATGAAATAATACAGGTAGTCATTGCTCTTTTTCCTCTCAAATTCTTCTAAGAACTGAGAGCAAGAAGGCTAATTGAATCTCTTCATGCACCAGAAACTGAGCTAGGAAGAGGGTCTTACTTAAACTGCTGGTCTGACCCTCACGGATTGACACTGCTCCTTTCTTTTATTGTGAAAAAATTAAACACTTGAAATTATTTGGGGAACTTCCTGAAGTCTTTTGAGAATCCTCAAAAAACATGGGAAATATTCACCTACATGAATGTTGAGAGCTCATGTCTTATGTACAGAAGTAAATAAGACTGTATGAGATTACGGAAATAACAGCATAACGTCTAAGACAACAAAATGCATTTTGAAAATGTTGCTAACTACTGATGTTGACAGTATCTTTCTCCTGTGAGTGACCCAAGAGTATTACAAGTAGTAAAGGGAATGGAGCCTGTGGGGTTGAAGAAAATGTTGCATTAGCTGTGCCTAGACTAAGATGACAGTTTTACAGTTATGAGAAAACAAAATCTTTATTTTTCTTCTATTCCAATGATTCATTCTAGAATCTAATTCTCAATGTCTAGAATTAGATACAAATATTTTGTCACTCGTTGTAATGTAATATTAATAAATCATTTGTTGAAATATAAAAAGGGATTAAACCTAGGAGAATTAATATGTTAATATAAATGAGTTTTAAAATGTAAATGATGCTCTCAGATCTTTGATTGAATTGAGAGAGAGCCTTAGAAAATGAGGAAGAGTTAAGGAAGCAGAGGGAAAAGGGAGAGTTTGACAGTGAAGAGGACTAAACATAACACAAAAATTATAGACAAATACTTCATAGTATTTCACCAGGACTTGACTCATCTTCATCAGTTAGAGATGAAGACGATCCCAGGAACACCCATCAACACCTTGGACACCTACAGACCTTGGTCCCCTACGGTCCTCACCAGCTCCTGGGGTCTATATACCTATGCTGTCTCCAGAGAAGGCGCTAACACTGTCCCTGCCCCCTGTGGCCAGTGGTTCCTGTGCTGTGCCATCTTGGAACTGGAACTACTACAGAAGTGTGTCTTTCTCCAAAGACAAATAGCCATGGCTTCTTCTCACCCCTGAGACTAAGCTACCACCGAACCACCCTAGCCTGACATCCCCATGTCAAGCTGTGAGCAGCTGTTACACTTTTTCCTGTGAGACCAAGCAGATGTGGAGCTGCTCCACCTGCTCCTTCCTTCTCCTTGAGCTGTAGCCAAAGCGGAACTCTTTCTCCTGGGAAAGCAGTACCTTGGCCACTCAAAGGAGCCCCACCTCCCCAGTGCCTAAGTTGTTGCAGCTCCTTGCATCCCAAGAAACAGTGTCTTGGCCACCCACAGCAGTCACACACTCCAGTATCTAAGCTAAAGCAGTGCCATGCATCTCAGGGAAGTGATGCTTGGGCTGCCCAAAACAGTCACATCACCTGGGCCTGAACTGAAACAGCACATCACCCCCTGGGGAAGTGGTGCCTTGCCAAGTTGTTAAAAGCTGCACATCTCAGGGCTGAGCTGACATAGCACATACCACATCCCAGGGAAACAGAGCAGTGGGTGAACTCAGAAACCTTGCCCAAACTCTAGGACCCTGCTTTCCTGGAGCATAATTAGTTCTCTGGTGTCTGAGCTGCTGAAACACTGTTCTCCTTGGAAAGAAGAATCATTGCTGTGCTATTTCTTCCCTATATCCCAGGGCCCAAATGATAGCTGTGCTCCCCCACTTTAGGGTACCTGCTGCCACTGCATGTAGCCTCATAGAGTCAGGATACTGCTGAGCCCCACCATTCGAGAGTCTAGAGTCACTATATAGTGCCTCATCCTCTGGGACCCAAGTTGACACACTGAGCCTTATTGGGTCAGACACCCAAATTGCAGCCATACCCTGCTCCAAAGGCCCAAACATCCACAGCACCCCTTCTTCCCTGGAGGTGGGCCAGTACTGTGCCCTGCCCCCAAAAGATAGGAATTGTAGCTACAATCCAGTTCCATGAGCAGTGCTAGGTTGTGCCTCAGAGTCATAGATTCTGGTCCTGTAGGCTACCTGGTCTTCCAACCCTGCTACAGAGAATGAACCTGCACCTCAAGACCCAGGTATCACAATAGGTTTGTGAGACTCTGAACCTTGGATCCTGGCCCCACAGCTGCCTCAAGCACCTGCACCTGGAATCCAATGCTACTGCAGCTGCTATTAATAGTAAGCCATGTCACACTTGATATCAAGAAGGATTCCCTCCTCTAAGTCTCTTCATTGTAGGGAAAACAAGGAGGACTTCAAAAGCCCTTGACACTGAGGAGCTATTAACAACCTACACTGCCACTGCCATCCCACAAACTTCTACAGCTTATGCTACTGAGGTGCTCACAGTTATTGTTGACTTTGAACAGCTGCAGAAGCTATTGAAGGGCAGCTTTGCTGTGTATAATGTTCTTGACTGCACTGTACCTGTCTGAAAATAGAATCACTACATCCTTCTAAACTGGCACACCAAAACCCAACTGCAGATGAAAGTTTTTCTCTACAAAATCCACTCTAGAAGTTTTGCAAGAGGTGATTTTTCCACCAGATGCACAGACATCAACATAGGAGCACACACACACAACATTAAAAAGCAAGAAAAATCTGATACCACCAAAGAAATATAATAACTATCTGGTTACAGACCCAATGAAAGTGAAATCAACAAACTGCTGGAAAAGAAATTCAAAATAGTGATCTTAAGAAAACTCAATGAGACACAAGAAAATACAGACAGGCAATTCAACAAAATCAGAAAAAAATTTATGATACAAACGATAAATTCAACAAAGAGTAAAAATCATTGAAAAAGCCAAGAGAAATACTGCAGCTAATGATTTCTATGAATTGAAGAAATAATAGAGAGCTTCAACAGCAGCCTTGATCAAGCCAATAAAAGAATCTCTGAACTTAGGCCTGGTGCAATGGCTTATGCCTGTAATCCCAGCACTTTGGGAGGCTGAAGTGGATGGATCACAAGGTCAGGAGTTCAAGACCATCCTGGCCAATATGTGAAACCCCGTCTCTACTAAAAATACAAAAATCAGGTGGGCATGGTGGCATGTGCCTGTAGTCCCAACTGCTCGGGGGGCTGAGGCAGGAGCATCGCTTGAACCCAGGAGGCAGAGGTTGCAGTGAGCCAAGATGGTGCCACTGCACTCCAGCCTGGGCAACAGAGCAAGATTCCATCTCAAAAAAAAAAAAAAAAAAATCTCTGAACCTGAAGATAGGTTATTTGAAATTACCCAGCCAGAAAAAATAAAGGAAATAAGAATGAAAAAGAGTAAAGAAAGGCTACAAGACTTATAGGACCCCCACAAATATTCTCATTTATGGGAGTTTCAGATGGAAAACAGAAGGAAAATGGTGTAGAAAAACCTATTTAATAAAATAATAGCTAAAATCATTCCAAGCTGGGGAGAGATATGGATACCCAGATCTAGGAGTTCAAAGGTCTCCAAAAAGATTCAGTCTAAAAATCTACTCCCTGTGGCATTTTATAGTCAAACTGTCAAAAGTCAAAGACAAAGAGAATTCTAAAAACATCAAGATAAAAGCATTGAGTCACACATAAAGGAATCCCCATTAGACTAATGCATATTTCCTTGCAGTACCCTTACAGACTAGAAGAAAATGGGATGAATTATTTGAAGTGCTGAAAGGAGAAAAACCTGCCAGTCAAGAACACTACACTCAGCAAAGCTACCTTTCAGACATGAGAGAAATAAAGCCTTTTCTAGACAAGCAAAAACTGAGGGAATTTATCACCACTATCCTAGTTGACTGGCAAAGATTTAAATCATTAAGTTTGTGCGTGGGGGTGGTGGGCAGTGAGGAATTCTATTACTTTTAACTAACCAGTTGCACTTTCAGTAGTTTGGTGCATTACCAGACCCAGTGATCACCATATTGATAGTAACCAGCATAGACACCAGCATAGCACACTGAAATTCAGAAGAGTTGGACTCAAGCCACTTTTCAGCCTCAACTTCTGACTTCAGCAATATATTTGTGTCCGAGAATATAAAGGCAAAACACATAGCCTGACTAAAGAAATGTGATACACTTTCTTACAGTCAAATTAGGTGTAGTTTAAAGTGTTATTTTCAGGACCTTGACTTTTAAATAATGATGATAAGTGACAGTATTTCTACTTTCACACATAACTACTTATGTAAGGTAGTTATTTTTACGTATGAATTCTTATTTCATTTTGGTCTTCTGTGTTCCTTTTTCCCATAAATGTCACTCCCACAATGCCCAGCGAGAAACCAGTAACTGCCCTAGGCATTTCCCTGTTCCATCTTCTTCACTTACAGTGACCATTCTGTTTATTTTACCTATTTACTTAATCTGTCCTTTCCTCTCCATCCCTTATCCACTGCCATAGTTTAAGCTCTCACTATCTCCCTCCTGGCCTTTTGCAATAATCTACTGGTTTATATCTCCACTATTTCATTTTTCTCAAAGAATTAGAACATTTTAAAGTACAAATAGAGACAAGATCTTGTGTCTATCCTGCTTCAAAGGCTTTAAAAATTCCCCACTGGTGACAGGGAAAGAACCATCTCCTTAGCATGATATACACAGTTCTTCATGTCTGCACTCTACACCCAACTCTACCATCAGCTCCTGCTGTGCTCCCATTAGCTTTCTGGACATAGATATTGTCTGTCTTATTTTTGTATCACAGCATTTATTCTACTTCTAGAGTCAATAAATGTTTGCATAATGAAGGGATGCACACATGCATAACAACAAGCATGACTTTTTAAAAGCTGGTATTTATCTCTAGGTTTTCTATAAAGGATTCAGATTTATTTCATACTAAGAGTGAAACTTAAAGATTCAGCTAAAGCTCGATTTTGACACTTAAGAGCTTATCATAGAAATCATATTGTATAATAAAAATACACACATATATATATACATGTACATCTATATCAGTATACTGTGTGTGTATATACACACATATAGGTATTATATATTATATATGTATGCATATAGGTATATATACATATAATATACATATATGTATATGTACATATATGTATTATAAATTTTATATATATACATATATATGTATATATATAGACACACATATATAATACATATATATGTATAATCATTCCTTGGTATCCATGGGAGATTGGTTCCAGGACTTCTACAAATAAAATCTTCTCAAGTCTCTTACATAAAATGGCATCGTATTTGCATATAACCTATGCATATCCTCCCACATACTTTAAATCATGTCTAGATTACTTTTAATACCTAATACAATGTAAGGACTATGTAAGTCATTACTATATTGTATTTAAAATTTTGTTTTATTGTATTTTGATTTTTTATAAGTTTATTTTTTCAAATTTTTTCAATATGTGGTTGGTTGAATCCATGATGTGGAACCCATAAATATGGAAAGCCAACCGTATGTAATTTCAGACATATTTCATAGAATATAGATATTTATATATCCTAAAAACCTATATATCCTTTAAAATGATTATCAGGTTGACCTCTACATCTTTTACCAGATAAAATATGAGATGCTTTTATTAAACAGTGGCAATCAAAAAATAACCCTTAAAGCAAGCAGCTAGGCTTTGAGATTAAAAATAACCTTAATCATTAGGAAAATAAAAAATAAAGGTGGGAGGCTGAGGTGGGAGCATCACTTGAGGTTACAAGTTCGAGACCATCCTGGTCAACTTGGTGAAACCCTGTCTCTATGAAAAATACAAAAATTAGCATGGCAATTAAGAGCACCTGTAGTCTCAGCTACTCAGGAGGCTGAGGTAGAAGAATCGCTTGAACCCAGGAAGTGGAGTTTGCAGTGAGCCAAGATCACACCACTCACTGCACCCTAACCTAGGTGACAGAGCCAGACTCTGTCTCAAAAAATAAAAATTAAAAAATTAAAAAAGGGACCAAAGTAAGGCCAAAAACAACAGGCAGTAAGTTTTTATAATTGGGAGCCCAGGGAGTAGAGATCAAACCAAAAGAAAGCATTCCTGAACAGCATGTGACTGTGACCTGGGGAAATGTCTTGTTGACCTGTGCATGTGGCAACTCATTGGACATCTTTTCAACCAGCTGTGTTCGCTCATTGTGAAAGATAAACTGGGTATCTCCTATAAGCTAAGCACTATAATAGGCCACATCAGGGCCTAGATGACCAAGTAATAGCCAAAAGCTTAAGGAGTTCACAGTCTATCAGGGGAGATAAATAAGCCAATAATAATGGTGGCATTTTCAAAATCTTACGAAGCATAGAGAAGACGGCTTCTGATTGAGTCATCTGATCAATAAGGAGCCGAAATCAAAGTAAGTTTCTTAAGAGAGATGACATGAACTGGACCTGTAATGGGAAGTAGTGAAAGGGAATCCATCAGAGGACTCAGTGTGGGTATTAGCTAGGAAGTTTGTGAATCTGTGGAATGTCAGATGCCAGATGGGAAGTGGCAGGAGAGGGATGAAGCTGGACAGGTGGGTCGAGGACACATGATCCAATATGAAGGGCAATCCATATAACGAATGGAGGACAGAAGTCACAAACTCAGTATCTTAATTTCATGCTCAAAAACCAGGCCGCTCCAGAGTAGTTGATTTCACTGGATGGCTGTTCTTTACCTGTAACACAATAAGGCATACTAAACTAGGCTCATTTTGATTTGCTAAGTATTAAAACCTAAAATCATCCTTTTTACTCAATGGGGTTCTAGAGATTTGTCCTCTCATTAATCATAGTTGTCCAAATACTAATTAAATCATATATAATCCAAACACAGAGATTTTCTAAATGTAGCCAGGCTCATTAGAGCTAATTATCTGATCTTCTTCCCAAGAAGCAATGCTTTATTTTAGTGTTGTGAGGATTTTTTTTTCCTTTTCTTTACATTCATGCATTTATCTGTACTCCCGTCATTGTCCAGTGTAGCCTATAGTGGCTCTAGAATAATATAAGAGTAGAAATATACATAGAAATAAATAATTATGACCAGGAAAAATAGAAAAAAGTAAAAGCTTAAGACCAATGCAAAAAGGACACAAATATGCAGATGATAAGAAGTTGTAATTCTTTCACAAGAGCTTCAAATCTGGCTCTGAACTTTCTGGAAATAAAGCAAAATGACACATGACCCAGTTAGCTGTATATTCTCATGAGGAGAGAGAAAAGAAACATACCAGTTCCTCCAGAGAGATGGGTTTTAGGCCAGATCTACTAACTTGTGTGACATCGGGACAATCACTGAGCTATGCTGTGTTTCACAGTCTTTATCTGTGAAGTGTATAATAATATCTGACTCAGCCACCTTTAGGAGAATCAAAGAGGATTGTAAATAAAGTGCTTTGAATAATATAAAATGTACAAATGTAAGGTGTCGCTCCCCATAGAATGCTGAAAAAATTACTTTGGACAAGCATTTGATATCTATGTACAATGATGCAAACTGCATGGTCCTCAGCAATACCTGCCAGGATGACAATCATGTTGATATTTACATCTATTTGCCAGATAAGAAGGTTGTTACTGGCTGTAGGAGATGTTACTTATCTGACAATTCTTGGGATGCATCAAGTCTGCCCCTTTATGGAAACAGCATTTCTGATTCAAACCAGCTTAGTCAGAAACATCTCTCAAATGCCCCATTTGGAGAATTCCCCTTAATAAAGGTATTCATATCTTTATTTGAAACCTCAAGTACAGAGAGTTGAGTTCATCCATACTCATCACATTATTATCACATTAATGGAGCAATATTATTGCTGACACATGCAAATGCCTTCTCTTTATTTTTACATCAATTTATTCCTGTCTCCACTACCATTGCCTTCCCCTTAAATATACATGCATTTTAATTTTTGACATATCATTTTATTTGCATGTCTCTGAAAAATACACATTTTCTTGTGTGCATTTATTTTAATTTACTTAAGTCTTACTGTGCTATAGTGCTCTGTTTCTTACTTCCTTAGCACTATCTTTAAGATCTATGCATGGCCGTACATGAACATCTAGATCATTGTCGACAGCACTTCCCACATTACTTTCCCATTTCCACCATGACAGATACCAAGATTACCTCCAAGTTCTAGCCTATAAATGTGTTGTCATAAGTATTCTTGAATGTGTCCCTTCATGAAACTGGATGATCATTTCTCTGTGAATATTTGTTTAGTCTCACATAAGCCAACCTTAACAATTCTACTTACCATTATTGAAAAACAATTTAAACAAAAATATTTCACTGTAATAAAATAGTTGAAATATGACCTCTATAATCTAATGTAAGACAGGAAGAAGGAAGCAAAGAAAAAATGTAAGTAAAAGAATTTAAATGGTTGAGTTTAAAAAGAAAAAATATATATTTCAAGTAAGGAAGATAATAGAAGAACGTTCAGTATATATGTGAGTCTGGAGAGTACACGACAGGAAGGAGTATGGAGACAAGAGGCTGAATTACAGGAATGCCCAAGTCTCTTGATTTTTAGTCTTTCTGGGATATGCATAGTGGGAAGGAAGGAAGATGAAGATTGGCAAGATTCCTGGCTGACTCCTGGAGTTGATTTTGTAACTTAAGCATGAATATTGTCTCCTGCCATCACGTATATGGCTCACCTACATAATCATGTACTGTGATTTACTCTCTCAAAAGCCACCTCGTGACTAGGTATGTCAGCTGCCAAGACTCCTGTACTTCTCTTCTGGGGACCCAAGACCTACTTGGGCTTCTTTCCCTTCTCTACCTTAGCAGTGATTGGTCTCAGGACATAATGTTTATGTCATGGCGTCTGAGTTTAGGAATATATTCTGTCTCCTAATACAGGCACACCTGCTGTACTGAATACACAGCCAAATGAACACAAAGTCTAATCACTGTTTTATCTACAAATCCTACTAATCCTGGATCACATACACAAAAAAAGACTGAGTATTCTTTTGAGTAAATTTCAATAGTGTCATGAGTTGGAGCAAGTCAACGTCCTGTGGGGTGTTTGACTTAAAGTAAATTTAATGGTGACCAAAGCTTTGAACATTCTTCTTTTCCTTGTTTCTACTCTTCTTCTTTCATTTATTGTGACTTTTCAAATAACAGAAAATATCACTTAGATAACAAAGCCATGTATGGATGAAGAACACAACACTAAATGAATTTCTGAGATTATAACATCTATGATAGTATCAAAATTAGAATGGAGATTATCCCCATCACTCCTTATTCTTTGCGTTGGTTAATAGTTCACATTCCCAAGTTTCACATTGTATCTCTTGGGAAGAATGATGTGATTTTATTCAAATCTCCCTGACAAGTACTCTCTTACCTAATTCCATTTGGCCTGGTCTTGAAAGTGTTTCTATTGACACTTCTCTCTTTGCCAACTGACCCAAGTTCTAATGTTGGTAGAAGAAACAAAGTTTGAAAGTAGATATATCTTAATCATCAGAATCACATGTTCTGGGAAAAGAAGCTAATTTGTATACATAAAAATACAGCAAGGAGAAGTAGGGCTTTGGACAAATCTTAGAGAACTTCTGAGTCTCTGTTTCCTCATCCGTACAATGAGAATGTTAAGGAAATGGTGTCTAAATATCTTCCAGATCTGATCAGACCCTCCACTTCTTCCGCTGCCCACTGCTCACTGTGCTCTTTGCATATGTTTTCTTCTTCAGCAACCATAAATAAAGAAAAATTTGTGTATATAGATACACATGGGTAGTTATTACATATGATGTTACTGAGTGTCCATTATATCCTAGGCATTTTACTTGTGTTGCCCCATTTAATCCTCATTTAATGCTGCAATGTATTATTAACCATATTTTATATATGAGAAATCATCTATAAAGGTTAAGCAATTTACATGAAACCTACAGTTAGTAAATGAGAAGCCTGGAGTCAAACTCTGATTTATAAACTCCAAAATCTACTCTTTACATTAAAATATATTGCCAATCATACAAATGAGTACAAACCGATGTACAGACTAGAAAGACCAAAATTGTTCATTGTTCTCCTTCCAACTTTAGTACTATAGAAGATATGTTAAAGTCTTTGTGCTTTTTGGGTGGTATGCTTGTAAATTGTAAATACCAAAAAGATCTAATTTAGGGTCTTAACATTTACAGGATGAAAAAGAGAGGTGGGGAGAGTGGAGAGAGAGAAAGAGAGGGAGGGAAGGAAAGGCCAAACTGAGTCAATAAAGGAGTTCAGCAGAGAGGAAAATTATTCTGAACTGAGACTTTTCTAGGTTGCTTCGCAAACATGGTAGAACTTGCAGTTCTAGAGACCTAGAGAAGAAATGCCTTCGTTAGTGCAAAACAAGGGTTTGTATGTTATTTAGGGTACTTGTAACTACAAATAACAGATAACATACAATTCAACTTGGCATAAATAATAAGGAAAATTTATTATCCCATCTAACAAGAACTCTCAAGGTAAGATGGCTTCAGGATTGGATCACTTCATGCTTTACATCACCAGGGATCCATATACATATTTTTTTTTTTGCATCATTTTGCTTTGCCCTCCTACTCTCAGTTCTCCTCATAGTTGCAGGAAAGCAACCGCAGTTCATGATATCAAATGCAGGCATAATTACATCCAGTAGGAACTACTTCTTCCCACGAATTTATTTTTAAGATTAAGGATCTATTTCCTATAGTCCCCTGGCATGCTATTCTTCATCTTTCATTGGCTAGAATTAAGATATATGCCCATGCCTAAACCAATCACTGGCAGGACAATGAGACCACCATGATGCATTTAAGCCAATCAGGACTGACCGCCTGAACAGGGAATAGAGCCAGCCTTGTCTGAATCCCACAGGGAAGTGATGGATACTCCTGCAGAAGCAGATCTCTGCCCCTGGACAGATGGGGAAAGGCTACTGGGAAGGCAGGTAGTGTCTCCTGCAGTGCACACAAAAATGGGAAGCAGTATGTGCAATGCTCTAGAAAGATGATTGCTGCAAGAGCTTCACCTAAAGGACTAGTGAGGACAGGATTGTACCAACAGGTAAGCAGACCAGAATGAGAATTTCTAGAGCTAACCATGGAAAATTCAGAAGGAAGAAAGGAAGGATAAAAGAATTTATCTCTGGGCTAGTAGAAAGATGCTACATTACTTTCTTCTCATGTTAGGAAAAGGGGACTAGTTTCAAGGGATTTTAGAATAGTTCCTAGTCTTCTAGATCATTATTAACTCTTTTTTTGATAGTTTCTACTATTTTCTCTAGTGTTTTTTTTTAATTTTCAAAATTGCTCTAAACTAATATATTGCCAGTGTTCTTCCTGTTCCCTTCCTGCTGGTCATTTCTCTTATGCCTAATTGTTTATTTTCTGACCATTGGGCAAAGGGTCCTCCAACCTTAAGAGGCAGAAATGCAGAGATGAATGACAAACTTAAAAGTGTCCTAGAAATAGACAGACAAAAAGAAAAGAGTGTTCTCAGTTCAGTCTTGCCAACAGGAAGAGATAATCTCTTCAGAGTTAGAAAATCTGAAGGCCAGTAAGTGCACAGAAAGAGATAATTAATGATAACAAATATTATTAAATATTTATGTTGTGTCAGGCACTGAGCTAAGCACTTTTTATGTACTAATTTACTCACTTTCCACAATGACCCCATGAGTTAGGTACAAGGTCTTCATCTGTAAAATAGAGGTAATAATTGAGGCATGGAGCAGTTAAATAACATTTCCAGGATCCCATAAGTATTAAGTGGTGGTTCTAGGATTCAGTCAGGTAGTTGGCTCAGGTATCACTCTTTCCATTATTTCTTTATAAGAAGGTACTCATCAGACTAAAGTGTTGCTGAAAATCAATAATACAGTAATTCATTAATTGAGTACGTACTAAATGTCTGACATTGCACTTAGCATTTTCCAAGCACCACTAAACTACATTTAATCTTCAGGGCAATCATGCAAGGCATTATTATTACCACTTTGAGGTAAAGAAACCTAGGCTTAGAGAGATAAATACATAACTATGAACATATTTATTATTAATATTAGATATTAAATAATTACGAACAAAATTACACAGTGTGTAACAAGACCAGGATTCAAACTCTAATCTGAATAATTCTAAAGCCAATGAATACACTTAATTATTAAAACAATGAAAATGAAGGAACTTTCAGGTTAGGGTCTGAAGTCATAATTCAAAGACCAGGAGAATAGACAGATATTAATGCCAAGTATACTCTAGTCACTGTGATTGTTGCTTTTACATCATTATTTCCATTTATCTCAGTTATTAACACTTTTTTAAAAAAATTAGATATCACTTCTTAAAGTTTGGGATCAAGTTATGTATTATTCTTGTCTTTACATAAAATATTCATAAGACATGCCTTTTTAAAAAGTAATATACTTGTTTTTAAAAGTTATATATATTATATATATATATATAATTTATATACACATACCTATATATACATTTTTTTTATTTGGGACGGAGTCGCACTCTGTTGCCCAGCCTGGAGTGTGATGGCGCGATCTTGGCTCACTGCAACCTCGACCTCCCGGGTTCAGGCGATTCTCCTGCCTCAGCCTCCCGAGCAGCTGGGACTACAGGCGCGTGCCACCATGCCCAGCTACTTTTTTGTATTTTTAGTAGAGACGGGGTTTCACCATGTTAGCCAGGATGGTCTCGATCTCCTGACCTCATGACCTGCCTGCCTCGGCCTCCCAAAGTGCTGGGATTATAGGCGTGAGCCACCGTGCCTGGCCTATATATATATATAATATTTATAATATATATAATAAAAAAATATTTTTTTAAGAGGCATAGAATGTTGAGTCAGAGTTATACTCATCTCTGACAATAAACAGCCATCTATTCTTGGTCGAATTGTTAAACTTTCTGGGCTCAGTTTATCTACAAAATGACACTGGTTGGTCTGAACGATACCATTTTAAAAACACAACTGCCCTCTTAGGGAATTCTGCAATGTAGGATTCAGGGGGAAAATTCCCTGGCTCTTAGTGATTCATGAATGTCAAAATCTCTCAGCTCACAGAGTCAGACAGGATAAAAAAGATTTTCATTCTAGATTCCCCATAAAGATTATACGCTTCTTGATGTTTTATAACATTAAATCTCTTTGTATTACACTCACGATACCTGATTACTTCCTTATACCCTATATCAGTGTTTCCAAAACTAGCCCGATAATAAGAATATCTGGTGTGTTTGTGGAAAATATAGATTCCCAAAGCCCTACCATAGGGCTTCTAAATTGGAATCATCAGTGGAGGGCTCTGAGAATCCATGGTTTGGTCAAGTACCCAAGTATTCCTATCACCAGGCATGTTTGGGAAACACCTTTGTAACAGTAAATGCTCAAACGTTTTTTTAAAATGGTGACATTTTGATTAAAAGAAACAAACAAAAGGGAAAGAATATCTGTTAGACACCCTATTCCTATGGGGAATCTAGATCCATAGACATAAAATAATGATTTTCATTGCAAGGTAAAGTGAATAGGTGCTAAATGATGCATTAGACCATATAAATGCATAAGACAATAATAAGTTCAGAAGAAGAAGAAAACTGTGGGCTGGGCTTGGAAGTAAGGCTCTGCTTATGCTGCTGCAGATGTATAGTATACGAGTAAGTATGAAGAGCATGGGAGGAGGTGCCCTGGGAGGGCAGGAACATTAGAGAACAAGGAATCCAACTGGAGCAAAGGAAATGCAAAAGAACAAAAGCTAATACAGTTCTGGGGGGCCTTGAAAATTCCAGCCAGGTCCAGGATTATGTTTGAACTTAATCCTGTAGAGAATGGGGAGCCCTTCAAGATTTCTGAGCCAGATGCAGTGGCTCATGCCTGTAATTCCAGCGCTTTGGGAAGCGAGGCAGGAGGATTGCTTGAACCCAGCAGTTCAATACCAGCCTGGGCAACAAAGTGAACCCTTATCTCTACAAAAAAATTTAAAAATTAGTCAGGAATTGTGGCATGCACCTGTAATCCCAGATATTCAGGAGGGAGGCGGGAAGACCACTTGAGCCCAAGAGTCTCAGGCTACAGTGAGCAATGATCACGCCACTCTAGCCCGAGTGACAGAGGGAGACCCTGTCTCAAAATATATATATATATATAATGTTTAGCAGATGAATCTGCTTATAATATTCCTCAGTGGTTAAGAGGCTTCTCCTCAGAGGGCTTGTTAAAATACAAATTGCTTGGATTCAGGAGGTCTGGGAAGAAGGCTGAGAGTCTGCATTTCTAGCAAGGTCCCAAGTGATGCTGATGCTGCTGGCCCGGGGATCACATCGTGAGAGCTAGAGTTGTACATGATGGATTGAAGACCACTACAAAGACTGAGGTGGGATGGCTGTGTGCCAGGACAAAGATGGTGGTTTGAAAAATGGAAGTGAAGGAATAGGAAGGAATCATTGAAAGAAACTAGTGAGCAGTTGGAATGGGTGTAGGAGAAGTACAGAAAGAGGAAGACAACAGTTTTAGAATCCAAATCTGTGGATTAAAATGGCAAGAAAAAAAAGGAGACGCCTGGATGCAGAGCCATCTTAATTATAAGAGGAAGATGAAAAATTCTATCTTTATCATAATGAACTGCTGCTTGAATTACATCCTTTCCACCTTGTTATACATTGCTCCTGGTCACAGAAAATGAAGCGACAAGGAACAGCTAGTGAGGACAAAATGACAGGAGAGATTGGCAAGATTGCAAAGAGTGTGTTCTGGGCACTCACAGGGTAGGTTGGGCAACTTGTGATTGACACTGTCCTCCACACTGACCTGACCCACTTAGCATGCCTGTCACAGTCTGAGCCTTACAGCATGGTTTCAAATCAGTCATTTACACAGACTCAACCCAAACCAGAAATTCCTGCTTAGGATCTAAACCACAGCTGTTGTCACTGCCACTCCACACCCACCATGGGGGCTGGAACCCGTGAACTCTGACTCACTAGGCCACTGGATGGGATTCCAGACTTCTGTGATGGGTGGCACTCTCAGTACCTCTGGCCCTTACAACAAGGGGGCTTTTTCCAGCCCTATGAAGAATTTGAACAAGCCTAAGATTGCCCAGGGGAACCCCAGGTTGGGGTGGAGA
Source organism: Symphalangus syndactylus (assembly GCF_028878055.3). NCBI lineage: Eukaryota > Metazoa > Chordata > Mammalia > Primates > Hylobatidae > Symphalangus > Symphalangus syndactylus. The sequence continues at coordinate 17,536,183 of NC_072426.2, forward strand.
GAATATCTGGTTATTACAAAGAGCCCTTGGCAAGTTCCCCACCAGTGAGAGGAGCCAGGGATTTTCCTCAGAGATGGCAACAGGGTGGAGAGCGAGGACAGCACTGCTTGCATCCCACCCTCAGTGGCTTCCCAGAGCTGTGAGCACACATCAGTACACTACTTGCCCCTTGGTGTCTTGTTAACATTTCCATGAATGTGCTCTATTATGGTATGAGCAAGACCAGACAGTCGATGCCAGGACATCTGGACTATAGCCGCAAACGAATAAAATTGCTTCCCTTCATAACACAGGAAGAGGAGAAACACAGAAATAAGCATGTGGGGCCGGGCGTGCTGGCTCATGCCTGTAAACCCAGCACTTTGGGAGGCCAAGGTGGGCGGATCACCTGAGATCTGGAGTTCAAGACCAGCCTGGCCAATATGGTGAAAACCCATCTCTACTAAAAATACAAAAAATTAGCCGGGCGTGGTGGGGGGCGCCAGTAGTCCCAGCTACTTGGGAGGCTGAGGCAGGAGAATTGCTTGAACCTGGGAGGCAGAGGTTGCAGTGAGCCGAGATCATGCCACTATATTTCAGCTTGTGTGACAGAGGGAGACTCCATCTCAAGAAAAAAGAAAGAATGAAAGGAAGGAAGGGAGGGAGGGAGGGCGGGGATTTCAGTTTACTTAATTCATCTGAACATGGAAATACTTCAGTTAGAACCATCGTTCATGTGATGCCTCTGTAGAAAGCCAGACCCCTAATGCTGTATGTTATCCACCCTGTCAGCCAAGGGCATTTCTAGAGAAAGGGTCTGCCCCTGGGAACATCTTTCATTCCTAATATCCCAGTGTTACAAACTAGGTCACTCAGAAAGGGTGGTACCCATAAAGGATGTCTCTTCTTGTCTAGCACTTCACAGGATACATCAGTCTGTTGAGCTACCCATGATTTGCTAATAAGGCTAATGATGCTTCTCCATTTTTAAAACATTATAATTTGTTCTTTCCTTCCAAAAAGAAATTGTTTTTATTCACATATTTAAACAATATGTGTAAGTGTCAACTCTGGACCAGGCATTGCATTAGTCACTGGGAATACAGAACTGAACAAAACCAATATAAAATTTGCAAGCTGGGTGCCGTGGCTCATGCCTGCAATCCTCTCAAGCACTTTAGGAGGCCGAAGTGGGAGGATCACTTGAGGCCAGGAGTTCAAGATCAGCTTGGGCAACATAGTAAGACACCCCTGTCTACAAGAAATAAATAAATAAGTTGTGCATTCTGGGAACTGGCACTGGGGAACTGGCATTACAATGAGGGTAGACAAAAAAGTAAATTAAGTAATTCATGTATAGAGAATGTTAGAAGGATATTATAAAAAGTAGTAATGCAAGGAAGGGGGTTATGAAGTACGGGGAGTAGGGAAATTGTATTAAGTGTGCTATTTAAAGAAGGCCTCACTAAGAAAATGACATTTGATACACACAAGGAGGTGAGGGAACAGGCCTACAGACTATTAGGGAAAAGGAATTTTAAGAAGAGGGAACAGCAAGCCCAAGGCACGTAAGGTAGGAATGTGCCTGACACGTTCATACAGCTTCTTAGAGCAGGGGAGACGTATCCTATACGAACTTGGGCGCTTACTCTACATCAGAGGAGACTCAGTTGGAGCGTATTGAGCAAAGGAGCAACAAGATCTGACTCATGTTTGAACAATTCCCTCTGGGTGCCCTGGGAAGAAGTGAGTCCAGAAGAACAAGAGTAGAAGCGTGAAGAAGAGTTAGGAAGTTACTGCAATGATTCGAACTGATAGGGGTGGAGGTGGTGAGAACTGTTAGAATTCTGGATATCACTTGAAAATGAAACCAACAGGATGTTCTAGTTGGATAGCCTTTTTCTCATCTTTAAAATATCATTTAATTACATTTACTGACAATGGTATTGGGCTGGCCACCACACACAACAGATGGCTTTAAGGGACAACTTAAAGTAAAACCAAATCTCAGTTTCCAAAGCTAATATCAAAATGCAGTAAGTTTTAAAAAATCCATGATGGTGTCATGGTTTTTATTTGTGGATTTAATGTTATTACTTACGTTTTAGGATAAACATTAACTTCCATTCTCCAAAAATGGAAAAAGGTAGCAACTTTTAAAAGTGGAAACTTATTCTAAATTATTTTACACAAAAATGAAAAACAGAGAAATATTCTGGTACATTCTTATGATAGAATATTTCATAGCTATCAAAATGATATTTATGAAGGAAAATACGTATGAGAAAGGTGGAAAATAAGAATATAAAATTGTAAATACATTATCTCAATTGTATAATTATGCCAAATGTTAAGCTATTAACTCACAATTGTGGGATTAAAAGTTATTAATGCTTATTTCTACTATACTTTTCCAGTAAAGTAAAATAAACTGTTTTCCTTTTATACCAGCACTTTAAAAAATCCATTAACAAGAGATTCAAAACCAAAGCCTCCACCTATGGTTACTTTCCATTTATCCAAGATGGAGGAGGCAATTCACTAGGTTTATCTGGGCTGGTTAGAGTCCTACCAAAGGGAAGAGAAACAGGCAGCATGCTCAAGATTTTCCCAATATGCAGTCACAGTGTGTGCATTTGATATACAACTGTAGCTCTTCTATAAATACTTACTTTTTAAAATCTCTTTTCAACAACCTCACCCCTCTTCCACCACCACCATCTCCACCTCCATCACCACTCCCTCCTCCACCGCCACCTCTACTACCACCATCTCTACCTCCACCACTATCACCTCCACAACCACTATCTCCACCACCACCAACACACCTCCTCCACCATCACCACCATCTCCATCTCCACCACCAACACCCCTCCTCCTCCACCACCGCCTGTACCACCACCATCTCCACCTCTACCACCAACACCCCCCCTCCTCCACCACCGCCTGTACCACCACCATCTCCACCTCTACCACCAACACCCCCCCTCCTCCACCACCGCCTGTACCACCACCATCTCCGCCTCCACCGTCAACACCCCCTCTTCCACCACCGCCTGTACCACCACCATCTCCACCTCTACCACCAACACCCCCCCTCCTCCACCACCGCCTGTACCACCACCATCTCCACCTCTACCACCAACACCCCCCCTCCTCCACCACCGCCTGTACCACCACCATCTCCACCTCTACCACCAACACCCCCCCTCCTCCACCACCGCCTGTACCACCACCATCTCCACCTCTACCACCAACACCCCCCCTCCTCCACCACCGCCTGTACCACCACCATCTCCACCTCTACCACCAACACCCCCCCTCCTCCACCACCGCCTGTACCACCACCATCTCCACCTCTACCACCAACACCCCCCCTCCTCCACCACCGCCTGTACCACCACCATCTCCACCTCTACCACCAACACCCCTCCTCCTCCACCACCGCCTGTACCGTCAACACCCCCTCTTCCACCACCACCTGTACCACCACCATCTCCACCTCTACCATCAACACCCCCTCCTCCACCACCACCACCTGTACCACCACCATCTCCACCTCTACCATCAACACCCCCTCCTCCACCACCACCACCTGTACCACCACCATCTCCACCTCTACCATCAACACCCCCTCCTCACCACCACCTGTACTACCACCATCTCCACCTCCACCACCACCATCTTCACCTCCACTATCCTCACTTCCACCACCAAATTCCCATTAGATTTTTCTCCAGAATAGAGATAGCTAGCTAGTCCACTTGTTGCTCTGTGACTAATGATTCTTTTCATCACTTGCATATGGCTTTTTTCTTTATTATATCCTTAAACTAAGTGGAGACTTTGTAACTGGGGCCAGTAGAGTTTGTGCTAATCCACTGCTCCACTTGGTCGAATGCCAACTGTGTCCTTGACAATCACTCTTGTTGTAACAAAAATTTAAACAGCTGTCCACAGTCACCTCTTCCTTCCTCACCTGTGTGTACAGGGACCTTTCTGACCTTATTCTCTCAAATATGCTAATTTAGGATATTTCTAATATCATGGCATACAAATATATTTCATGCAATCTTACAAATATTTTAACATAATAAATTTTACTTATTATTTTAAATATTTAATAACAATTAATGTAATTAGTAATACATTTTCCTGTTGCAATAAAATACACTTTCTTTCTGGGGTTGAAAGTGGAGGAAAGACAAGAGAGGATAAAAAGAAGAGGATGGTGGAAGAATCATGGAGAGCAACGCAAAGTTATTTGTAACTACTTTGGGAAAGTAGCATCAAATAAAAATCCCCCAAAATGATATGGCAGGAAAAATAGAATATTTTTATTGTCCATATCTTAATATCTAACAGCCCCAGGAGACAACAAATCATAGGTTAGGAACTCCTGACTGAAGCATAGTAAGAAAGACTATTTATGAATATGAATTTGTGCTCTTCATCAAATATTATTAGCTGTTCTCTTTCTAGACAAATGATCATTGCATGAAGCCATGTAATCACTTTGGCCAGTGAATCATGGGCAGACATTCAGGGTGTCACTTTCAAGTGATAATTTGAAGAGGCAGTGCTTGATTTGTTGTGCCTTCTTTCTGTCTGCCATACCAACTGGCAGTGGGGTACTAGAAGCCTAGCACAAGAGTGATGGCAGCATAGCACAGTGTTCACCTCTTCTGTAGACATTAATGAGAAATAGTCTAAAGCTACTAATAATTTTTGAGATTTTTGGTTACCATGGCAAAACCTAAATAAACTGGATTGATACTGATACTGGCTTCAGTTAATAGCAAATCCTAGTACCCTCTGGGATTCCCAATAATTGAGAGCAAGCAAATAGGAGATCACAAAGATCAACGAATTCACTAGAAAGTAAGTGTGTAGAAAAGAGTTAACACAGTAGGCCTGAGACTGCCATCCTGAAAAAGACCTGCTTGCAAGGTTGGCCCTTGGCTTGTGTCTGGGAACTTACAGTTTCAAGAGGCTTCCCGCAATTATCTGAATGCTGAGTGGCCCACTGTGCCTAAACAATATGATTTATGCTAAACATCTGTGTCCCTTCTGGAAGTCTGGAATTTTGGTACATGCTAGGCAAATGGTACCTGCGTGATTAGTTCCCAATAAACAAATCCAGAATGCTAAGTCTCTAATGAGCTTCCCTTGTAGACAACATTTCACAGGTATTGTCACAACTTATTGTTGGGGGAATTAAGCACATCCTAGGTGAACTGGGAGAGGACTCTTTGAAGTTTGTGCCTCATTTCCTGCAGACTTTGCCCCATGCACCCTTTCCCTTTGCTAATTTTGCTTTGCATCCTTTCACCATAATAAATCATAACTATATTCTGAATCCTGTGTATTCTAGTAAATCATCAAACCTACGGTGATAAGAAACTATGAGCCAGAGTTACAAGAAAAAACAAAATAACAGATTTCAACTCAAAAACTTTAAAAATACTGGAATTGTCAGATATAGAATTTTTAAATTGTTCAGTAGGAAATTGTGAAAGAAATAAATGATGGAATCACACATTAGAGAAAAAAGCAAGAAACCATAAAGGAAGAACAGACAGATTTTAAAAAGAATCAAATGGAATTTCTAAAAATAAAAAAGTTCGAAGAGACAATGGCTGAGAATTTTTCGGAATCAGGAAGATATGTGACTCCATAGATTCGAAAACAAAATATATTACAACTAGGATTAAAAATTTGAAAATCAGTGATTAACCACATTGCAGTGAAACTTCCGATCACAGAAGATACATAGGAGATCTAAAAATCAGTCAGGTGGTTGCTTAGAAAACTAAACATACTCTAACCATACGATCCAGCAATCATGCTCCTTTTTCAACAAAAGGGAGCTAAAAGCTTATGGCTACATAAACATCTTCACATGGACTTTTATAGCAGCTTATCCAGAATTGCCAAAACTTGGAGGTAACCAAGATATACTTTGGCAGGTGAATGGATTAATTAACTATCCAGACAATGGAATATTATTCAGTGTTAAAAAGAAACGAGCCATAAAAAGACATGGAAGAAATGTAAATGTGTAATACTAACTGAAAGAGGCCAACCTGAAAAAGCTACACACTGTATGGTTCCAACTATATGACATTCCAAAAAAGACAAAACTACGGAGAGACAGTAAAAGAATCAGTGGTTGCCATGAGTCGGAGAGAGGGATGAATAGGCAGAGCACAGGGAATTTTTAGGGCAGTGAAACTACTTTGTGTGATACTATAATGGTGGATACATGTAATTATACATTTGTCCAAACCCATAGAATGGACAATACCAAGAACTCTAATGTCAACTATAAACTTTGGGGGATTATGACGTGTCAATATGGCTTCATCAATTGCAACAACAAATATACCATTCTGGCGAAGGATGTTGATAAAGGGAGAGGCTATACATGTGTGGGCAGGGAATATATGAGTTATTGCCACAACTTCCTCTCAAATTTTCTGTGAACCCAAACTGCTCTAAAAAAATAGTCTTTTCAAAAAGTAGCCAGAGAAAAAAAGATCACCTACACGGAAATAATAACCAGAAGAATAGATGACATCCTTTTTTTTTTTTTTTTTTTGAGACAGAGTCTCACTCTGTCACCCAGGCTGGAGTGCAGTGGCGTGATCTCGGCTCACTGCAAGCTCCGCCTCCCGGGTTCACGCCATTCTCCTGCCTCAGCCTCTCTGAGTAGCTGGGACTACAGGCGCCCGCCACCACGCCCGGCTAATTTTTTGTATTTTTAGTAGAGATGGGGTTTCACCGTGGTCTCGATCTCCTGACCTCGTGATCCGCCCACTTCGATAGATGACATCCTAATAGCAATAATGGAAACAAGAAGTCAGTGCAATAAAATCCTTAAAGTGCAAAGAAAAAATAACTGTCAGTCCGATATTGAGAACATGAAGAAAAGAATCTTTCTAAAAACAAGGATGAATTTAAACAAAAATGAGTAATTTACTATCAACAGATTATTGCTAAAGAAATTTCTAAAGAGAGTACTTAAAAAGAGAGGAAATTGTCCCAAAAGAATAGACTGAGATACAAGGAGTACATAAAATGGAAATGTTTATGTGAATTAAATAAATATTGTATGTACAAAATGATAATATATCTGTGGGATTACAATAAGATTAAACTAAAACACTAATATCATGCGAGTTGCACTAATGCAGTTAAGATACATTAATCAAAGTCTTTGTATTGTTTGGTAGGGAGGCTAAGATAGCTGTTTAGGTCTTTGTTAGGTTATGAGCATGGTAAGTTTTAAGATTAATCACTAAAAACAAATAGCCTCTGAACCTTCCAAACCAGTAGAGGTGAAAATATGGAATAGGAAAACAAACAACAGACTAAACAAACAAAAAAGAAAAGGCAAGCAAAGAACAAGGAAAGAGAAAAGTGGATTAGTAGAAATAAAATATATGAAGGTAGAAACAAATTTATAGCAAGACAAATATTATTTATATGTGTTGCAGAGAAAATTATATTTAAAGAGAAATGTATAATTTTGACAGCTTATTTTAGAAAGGAAAAAAGGCTGAAAATTAATTAAGCATCCAAATTAAGAGGCTAGGAAAAATAACAAAATAATCCCAAAGGAAGGAAGAAAATAATCTGGAAGGAAGGAAGGAAGGGGAGAGAGAGAGAGAGAAGGAAGGAAAGAAGGAAGGAAGGAAGGAAGGAAGGAAGGAAGGAAGGAAGGAAGGAAGGGAGGGAGGGAGGGAGGGAGGGAGGGAGGGAGGGAGGGAGGGAGGGAAGGAGGGGAGGGGAGGGGAGGGGAGGGGGAGGGAGGGGGAGGGGAGAGGAAGGGAAGGGAAGGGAAGGGGAAGGGAAGGGAGGAGGGAGGGAAGGAAGGAAGAAAGGAAGGAAGGAAAAAAGAAGGAAGGGAAAGCAAAAGGAAAGAAAAAGAAAGAGGGGAAATAACTATATATAGCAGAGAGGTTAAAAAGTTAATTTGAGTTTCCATTCCAAGATGGCTGAACAGGAACAGCTCTGGTCTGCAGCTCCCAGTGTGATCGACGCAGAAGATGGTTGATTTCGGCATTTCCAACTGAGGTACCTGGTTCATCTCACTGGGATTGGTTGGACAGTGGGTGTAGCCCATGGAGAATGAGCTGAAGCAGGGTGGGGTGTCACCTCACCCAGGAAGTACAAGCGGTTGGGAGATTTCCCTTTCCTAGCCAAAAGAAGCCGTGACAGACTGTACTTGGAAAAATGGGACACTCTCACCCAAATACTGTGCTTTTCCCATGGTCTTAGCAACTGGCAGACCAGGCAATTCTCTCCCGTGCATAACTCGCCGGGTCCCACGCCCAGAGACTTGTTTACTGCTAGCGCAGCAGTCTGAGATGGACCAGCCTGGTGGGGGGAGGGGCGTCCACCATTCCTGAGGCTTGAGTAGGTAAACAAAGTGGCCGGGAAGATCGAACTAGGTGGAGCCCACTGCAGCTCAAATAGGCCTACTGCCTCTATAGATTTGACCTCTGCGGGCAGGGCATAGCCAAACAAAAGGCAGCAGAAACTTCCGCAGACTTAAACGTCCCTGTCTGACAGCTCTGAAGAGAGCAGTGGTTCTCCCAGCATGGCAATTGAGCTCTGAGAACTGACAGACTGCCTCCTCAAGAGGGTCCCTGACCCCCATGTAGCTAACTGGGAGACACCTCCCAGCAGGGGCTGACAGACACCTCATACAGGTGGGTGCCCCTCTGGGAGGAAGCTTCCAGAGGAAGGATCAGGCAGCAATATTTGCTGTTCTGCAGCCTCTGCTGGTGAAACCGAGGCAAACAGGGTCTGGAGTCCAGCAAACTCCAACAGACCTACAGCTGAGGGACCTGACTGTTAGAAGGAAAACTAACAAACAGAAAGGAATAGCATCAACATCAATAAAAAGGACATCCACACCAAAATCCCATCAGTAGGTCACCAACATCAAAGACCAAAGGTAGATAAAACCACAAAGATGGGGAGAAACCAGAGCAGAAAAGCTGAAAATTCTAAAAACCAGAGTGCCTCTTCTCCCCCAAAAGATTGCAGCTCCTTGCCAGCAATGGAACAAAGCTGGATGGAGAATGACTCTGACGAATTGACAGAAGTAGGCTTCAGAATGTCAGTAATAACAAACTTCTCCGAGCTAAAGGAGCACGTTCTAACCCAATGCAAAGAAGCTAAAAACCTTGAAAAAAGGTTAGATGAATGGCTAACTAGAATAAACAGGGTAGAGAAGACCTTAAATGACCTGATAGAGCTGAAAACCATAGCACGAGAACTTCATGACACATGCACAAGCTTCAATAGCTGATTCAATCAAGTGGAAGAAAGGATATCAGTGATTGAAGATCAAATTAATGAAATAAAGCAAGAAGACAAGTTTAGAGAAAATAGAGTGAAAAGAAATGAACAAAGCCTCCAAGAAATATGGGACTATGTGAAAAGACCAAATCTACATTTGATTGGTGTACCTGAAAGTGATGGGGAGAATGGAACCAAGTTGGAAAACACTCTTCAGGATATTATCCAGGAGAACTTCCCCAACCTAGCAAGGCCAGGCCAAGATTCAAATTCAGGAAATACAGAGAACACCACAAAGATACTCCTCGAGAAGAGCAACCCCAAGACACATAATTGTCAGATTCACCAAGGTTGAAATGAAGGAAAAAATGTTAAGGGGAGCCAGAGAGAGAAAGGTCGGCTTACCCACAAAGGGAAGCCCATCAGACTAATGGCAGATCTCTTGGCAGAAACCTTACAAGCCAGAAGAGAGTGGGGGCCAATATTCAGCATTCTTAAAGAAAATAATTTTCAACCCAGAATTTCATATCCAGCCAAACTAAGCTTCATAAGTGAAGGAGAAACAAAATCCTTTACAGACAAGCAAATGCTGAGAGATTGTCACCACCAGGCCTGCCTTACAAGAGCTCCTGAAGCAAGCACTAAACATGGAAAGGAACAATCGGTACTAGCCATGGCAAAACCATGCCAAATTGTAAAGACCATTGATGCTATGAAGAAACCACATCAATTAATGGGCAAAATAACCTGCTAACATCATAATGACGGATCAAATTCACACATAACAATATTAACCTTAAATGTAAATGGACTAAATGCCCCAATTAAAAGACACAGACTGGCAAATTGGATAGAGTCATCAATGTGCTGTATTCAGGAGACCCATCTTACATGCAGAGACACACAGAGGCTCAAAATAAAGAGACAGAGGAAGATCTACCAAGCAAATAGAGAACAAAAAAAAAAAAAAAAAAAGCAGGGTTTGCAATCCTAGTCTCTGATAAAATAGACTTTAAACCAACACAGATCAAAAGAGACAAAGAAGGCCATTACATAAGGAGAAAGGGATCAATTCAACAAGAAGAGTTAACTATCCTAAATATATATGCACCCAAAATATGAGCACCTAGATTCATAAAGCAAGTCCTTAGGAACCTACAAAGAGACTTAAGACTCCCACACAATAATAATGGGAGACTTTAACACCCCACTGTCAACATTAGACAGATTCACAAGAGAGAAAGTTAACAAGGATATCCAGGAATTGAACTCAGCTCTGCAGCAAGTGGACCTAATAGACATCTACAGAACTCTCCACCCCAAATCAACAGAATATACATTCTTCTCAGCACCACATCACACTTATTCCAAAATCGACCACATAGTTGGAAGTAAAGCACTCCTCAGCAAATGTAAAAGAACAGAAATTATAACAAACTGTCTCTCGGACCACAGTGCAATCAAACTAGAACTCAGGATTAAGAAACTCACTCAAAACCACTCAACTACATGGAAACTGAACAACCTGCTCCCTAATGACTACTGGGTACATAATGAAATGAAGGTAGAAATAAACCAATGAGAACAAAGATACAGCATACCAGAATCTCTGGAACACATTTAAAACAGTGTGTAGAGTGAAATCTATAGCAATAAATGCCCACAAGAGAAAGCAGGAAAGATCTAAAATTGACACTCTAACATCATAATTAAAAGAACTAGAGAAGCAAGAGCAAACAAATTCAAAAGATAGCAGAAGACAAGAATAACTAAGATCAGAGCAGAACTGAAGATACACAAAAAACCCTTCAAAGGCCAGGCACAGTGGCTCATGCCTGTAATCCCAGAACTTTGGGAGGCTGAGGCAGGCTGATCACAAGGTCAGGAGATAGAGACCATCCTGGCTAATATGGTGAAACCCTGCCTCTATTAAAATACAAAAATAAGACGGGCATGGTGGCAGGCACCTGTAGTCCCAGCTACTCGGGAGGCTGAGGCAGGAGAATGGCGTAAACCCGGGAGGCAGAGCTTGCAGTAAGCTGAGATCGCACCACTGCACTCCAGTCTGGGCAACAGAGCGAGACTCTGCCTCTAAAAAAAAAATTAAAACAAAAAACAAAACAAAAAAACCCTTAAAAAAATCAATGAATCCAGGAGCTGGTTTTTTGAAAAGATCAACAAAATTGATAGACTGCTAGAAAGATTAATAAAGAAGAAAAGAGAGAAGAATCTAATAGACACAATAAAAAATGATAAAGGGGATATCACCACCGATCCCACAGAAATACAAACTACCATCAGAGAATACTATAAACACCTCTACGCAAATAAACTAGAAAATCTAGAAGAAATGGATAAATTCCTCGACACATACACCCTCCCAAGACTAAACCAGGAAGAAGTTGAATCTCTGAATAGACCAATAACAGGCTCTGAAATTGAGGCGATAATTAATAGCCTGCCTAACAAAAAAAGTCTAGGATCAGATGGATTCACAGTCGAATTCTGCCAGAGGTACAAAGAGGACCTGGTAACATTCCTTCTGAAACTATTCCAATCAATAGAAAAAGAAGGAATCCTCTTCTTCCCTAACTAATTTTATGAGGCTAACATCATCCTGATACCAAAGCTTGGCAGAGACACAACAAAAAAAGAGAATTTTAGACCAATATCCCTGATGAACATTGACGCGAAAATCCTCAATAAAATACTGGCAATCTAAATCCAGCAGCATCTCAAAAAGCTTATCCACCACGATCAAGTCAGTTTCATCCCTGGGATGCAAGGCTGGTTCAACATACGCAAATCAATAAACATAATCCATCACATAAACAGAACCAATGGCAAAAACCATATGATTATCTCAATAGATGCAGAGAAGGCCTTCGACAAAATTCAACAGCCCTTCATGCTAAAAACTCTCAATAAACTAGGTATTGATGGAACGTATCCCAAAATAATAAGAGCTATTCATGTCAAACCCACAGCCAAAATCATACTGAATGGGCAAAAACTGGAAGCATTCCCTTTGAAAACTGGCACGAGACAAGGATGCCCTCTCTCATTCAACATAGTGTTGGAAGTTCTGGCCAGGGCAATCAGGCAGGAGAAAGAAATAAAGGGTATTCAATTAGGAAATGAGGAAGTAAAATTGTCCCTGTTTGCAGATGACATGATTGCATATTTAGAAAAACCCATCGTCTCAGTGCAAAATCTCCTTAAGCTGATAAGCAACTTCAGCAAAGTCTCAGGATACAAAATCAATGTGCAAAAATCACAAGCATTCTTATACACCAATAACAGACAGAGAGCTAAATCATGAGTGAACTCCCATTCACAATTGCTTCAAAGAGAATAAAATACATAGGAATACAACTTACAAGGGATGTGAAGGACCTCTTCAAGGAGAACTACAAACCACTGCTCAATGAAATAAAAGAGGACACAAACAAATGGAAGAACATTCCATGCTCACAGATAGGAAGAATCAATATCATGAAAACGGCCATACTGCCCAAGGTAATTTATAGATTCAATGCCATCCCCATCAAGCTACCAATAACTTTCTTCACAGAATTGGAAAAAACTACTTTAAAGTTCATATGGAACCAAAAAAGAGCCCGCACTGCCAAGACAATCCTAAGCAAAAAGAACAAAACTGGAGGCATCACACTACCTTACTTCAAACTATACTACAAGGCTACAGTAGTAACCAAAACAGCATGGTACTGGTACCAAAACAGACATATAGACTAATGGAGCAGAACAGAGGCCTCAGAAATAACACCACACATCTACATCCATCTGATCTTTAACAAAGCTGACAAAAACAAGAAATGGGGAAATGATTCCCTATTTAATAAATGGTACTGGGAAAACTGGCTAGCCATATGTAGAAAGCTGAAACCAGATCCCTTCCTTACACCTTATACAAAAATTAACTCAAGATGGATTAAAGACTTAAATGTTAGACCTAAAACCATAAAAACCCTAGAAGAAAACCTAGGCACTACCGTTCAGAACGTAGGCATGGGCAAGGACTTCATGACTAAAATACCAAAAGCAATGGCAACAAAAGCCAAAATAGAAAAATGGGATCTAATTAAACTAAAGAGCTTCTGCACAGCAAAAGAAACTACCATCAGAGTAAAAGGGAAACCTACTGAATGGGAGAAAATTTTTGCAATCTACTCATCTGACAAAGGGCTTATATGCAGAATCTACAAAGAACTTAAACAAATTTACAAGAAAAAAACAACCCCATCAAAAAGTGGGCAAAGGATATAAACAGACACTTCTCAAAAGAAGACATTTATGCAGCCAACAGACACATGAAAAAATGCTCATCATCCCTGGTCATCAGAGAAATGCAAATCAAAACCACAATGAGATACCATCTCACACCAGTTAGAATGGTGATCATTAAAAAGTCAGGAAACAGATACTGGAGAGGATGTGGAGAAATAGAACACTTTTACACTGTTGGTGGGAATGTAAATTAGTTCAACCACTGTGGAAGACCGTCTGGCGATTCCGTAAGGATCTATAACTAGAAATACCATTTGACCCAGCAATCCCATTACTGGGTATATACCCAAAAGATTATAAGTCATGCTACTATAAAGACACATACACACGTATGTTTACTGTGGCACTATTCACAATAGCAAACACTTGGAACCAACCCAAATGTCCATTAATGATAGACTGGATTAAGAAAATGTGGGACATATACACCATGGAGTATTATGCAGCCATAAAAAATGATGAGTTCATGTCCTTTGCAGGGACATGGATGAAGCCGGAAACCATCATTCTGAGCAAACTATCACAAGGACAGAAAACCAAACACCACATGTTCTCACTCATAGGCGGGAACTGAACAATGAGATCACTTGGACACAGGGTGGGGATCATCACACACTGGGGATTGGGGATCGGGGATTGGGGGGCTGGGGGAGGGATAGCATTAGGAGAAATACCTGATGTAAATGACGAGTTGATGGATGTGCAAACCAACATGGCACATGTATACCTATGTAACAAACCTGCACATTGTGCACATGTACCATAGAACTTAAAAGTATAACATTAAAAAAAAAATAAAAATGAAAAAAAAACAAAACCAAAACCCTGACCTGCCATCCATCGGGGAGGTCAGGACTTAAGTGTGCACCATCGGGGCCCCCCTGCTTGGTGCCTGCAAATAAACACCCTCCTTCTCCCACTAGAAAAAAAAAAAAAAGTTAATTTGAGAACATGTGCATAACTTTTGGCCCACATAACTTAAAAATTTTGACAAAATGGAGAAATTTCTATAAAACAGCAAAAACAACTCAAAATGAAATCAAAAGCTTGATTTTTATATAGCTATTAAAGAAATTGAATCCATAATATCTGTAAAAATATTTCCAAAAGAAAAAAATTAAGCCTAAATAGTTCTATAGGTAAATCTTACCAACCTTTCAAAGAAGAGATGATTCTAATTTTACAAAACTCTCCTAGAGAATACTTTTTGTAGAAATATTACTCAAATCATTCTATAAAACTAGTCTGAAAATCAGTACATAAAAGAAAAATTACAGGCCAGTGTCATTCACAGAGATGCAAAAATTCCGAACAATATATTAGAAAAATGAATCCAGGAGTTTAGCAATTGCAAAAATATACTTACAAATTCTTCCTGTGGGTGTGGGCACACTCCTTTACAACATGACTGTCACTTCTCCCATTAAGAGGTGAAGTCTGTCTGTTCAAGCTTTGAATCTGATATTGACTATCTGACTTGCTTTGGCCAATGAGACATTAGCAAATAAAAGGTTAGTAGATGTTTGGAACGTACTTGCACATTATGCTTGCCCTATCTTTATGCTACAAACCCTTCTGCCACCATAGGAACAACGAGTCAGGGTTAACCTCCTGGAGAGAAGGCTGTGGTAGACATGGAGATTTGTTGTCCAATTTCCTTTCAAAGAAGGTCTGGTTGTCCAGCTGTAGGAAATGTGGTCAGCAGTCTTCAGCTGTCAGTTCCTCAGGGTCCACCTGAGCAGCAGAGGTCACACCCTTGTGAATGAGGTGTGTGTATAAAGACTGGCCATTTCAGCCTGACAATGGACATTGTACACGGGCAATGTTCACTCCAGAGCTCCCTACAAAGTGTGCCAAGTCTTTGTGAAGCCTGCATCACAGTTCAACTTCTCCCTCTGCAACAATCCTTTTTCTCCTTTTCTTTCATAGGTATTGGCTCCTAATAAACATCTTGCACCTCAAATTCCATCCCAGAATCTGCTTCCAGAGAACGCTATCTATACCAAGACCCTGATGATCCCAGTCATCTCAGTTATTCCTGCTGAAGTTCCACTCATGTGAGTGAGGCCATCCTGGATCAGCAGATCAGCTGCGCCAGCTCCAGTGTAAAAAACAACCAACTCAGATAATCCTGAAAAATAACAAATAACTGTTGTTTTAAAATACTAAGTTTTGAAGTGGTTCTTTACACAGTAAGAGCAAGCTGGTACATCAGCATATTAAAAAGATAATACAAAAGTTAGACTTACTCCAGAATTCACAAGAGAGTTGACATTAGAACAATCTATGCCATTCACTACCTTAACAATTTAAAAGAGGGAAAAATATATTATCCCAATAGATGAATTAAACTAAGTGATAAAAATAATAACCTTCTATTACTTAGAAAAGACCTTTCAGTAAAATAGAAAGACACTTTCTTAACATGAATAAGGGTGTATTCCAAAAGCTTCAAGCAAGAATCAATTGAATAGTGAAACACTAAAATCATCTCCTTTAAAATCAACAACTAGCACTATCGCTAGTTTCATTCAATATTAAAATAATTAGTGCACTCAAAAAAAGAAGAAAAAGGAATGTGATTTAGTAATAAACAAATAGAGCCCCTCTGTGTCTGATGTGATGATCCTACGTGTGATGACTATTTATATAGGAAACCCTGGAACCTTTAGGTTAATTAGGAAAATAAAAATCTTAGCAAGGTGGCTGGCTATAAGTTCAATACACAAAAACCAATTATACTCCCTGATGAAGTTAATTGCAAAAATTATATTAAATTAAAAAACCAATTATGGTGCTATAAAAGAACAGAAAATTAAGAAAGGTAATTTTTAAAAGATACTATTTACAAAAGCAACAGAGCTTTTGTAATAAAGCCAACAAAAGATGTGAAAGACCTGTATGAAAAAAAGTATAAAGTTTATTGAAAGATAAGACCTAAATAAATTGAGAACTATAACATGTTCATTGATAGGAAGACTCATATCCTAAAATAGCAATTATCTCTAAATGACCTAAATGTTCTATGAAACTATAAATACAATCTCAGTATGATTTTAAAAATTATTTTATTTATTGTATTTTTTGTATTTGCCTCCTGGAGGCAGGAGCTCACTCTGTCACCCAGGCTGGAGTGCTGTGGCATAATCATAGCTCATTGCAGCCTCAAACTCCTGGACTCAACTGATCCTCCTGCCTTAGACTCCCAAGAAAGTAGGACTACAGGTATGCTGCACCACCACACCCAGCTAATTGTTTTTTATTTTCATTTTTTGCAAATAATGGATCTGATTATGTAGCCCTAGCTGGTCTCAAACTCCTGGCCTCAAGCCGTCTCCCTGCCTCAGCCTCTCAAATTGTTGGGATTACTAGCATGAGTCACCACCATGCCTGGCCTCAACATGATTATTTTGTCTATGGAATTTAATGAACTAATAAAATTGATATGAAAGCTCAAGGGGCCAAAAATAGTCGATACTCTCCTAAAAGTATTTTCAACACATTAACTGATTCTGATTATAGGCAATTATAATACAAAGAACACTTATAAAGAAATAAAAAAAGTAATCAAAAAATAAATATGACATGAAACATATGAATACCAGAGAGTAAGGACCTGGCTTTTCAGTGATAGAAAAAAAAAAAAGAATGGTCAATAAACATATGACAAAATGCCCAACCTCATTACTAAACAAAAAATTAAAGACACTGCAAAAATACTATTGTATACCTATGAGATAGCAAAAACCTTTAAATTCTGACAATATTAAGTATAAAAGATGTTGTACGTAGACCAATGAGTTCTTAATACTGATAGTGGGAATATAAATTGGCATGAATTTTAGTTTTTCAAATTAGTGGGAAATTATGGAATCCAAACATTAATGAAGATGAGAACCCAGAGAGATAAGCATAACTGAGCATTTGTCTTTAGAAGAAACATCTGTGAAACTGAGGTATAGGTTTGGCAACCTGGTAGAGTACGATAAACAAGACTCAAAATCCAGGAACTTCCTAAGGAGGAAAGACACACCTGACATTTGCTTTGAGCTGGAACCAGAAGGGCTGACCTCCCTGGACAAGTGTCCTCTAGAAATAAACCAAGTGGATTTTAACCCGATTTTGTATCACCTGGTTCTGAGAACCTCAAGCTTTGAACTTAGAATATTCTAGCCCTAGGTAAGCCTCTGGGATCTGGTATAAGCAAGCAAAAATCTTCTCTGCACCTGGAAATCCATCTTTGGAAGATGCCATTATAGGAAACCTCATATGCTTGCTTTTTTTCCCCCAAGTACCATGACTAGCACAAAGACAAAGATAATATTCCACACACAAAATAATCACAACATGATTATTTTGTGTGTGGAATTTAATGAACTGATAAAATTGATATGAAAGCTTAAAGGTCAAAAAATAGCCAATGCTTTCCTAAATATGCATTTTCAAAACATTAACTGATTCTGACTATAGGTTAGTAATTGTAACACAAAGACACTTTTATCAACAACCCATTGAAGCAATAGACAAAATGATGCTTTTCCCCATAAGAGAATTTCTAACTCTAAACATGAGAAGTATTAAAAAAATTGTTTATATGCACAATAAATTTCAAGATAATTTTAAAAAGAAAAAAACAGTATTCTCAATGAACACATGTAGACAAATGCCTGACTTCCAGGTTGAATTTTTACCATGTTTTCTCTGAGTGTGGTTTGCAGAATTCCTGTTTAAGCTTACTACTTACCTATTACACTACATTAACTTAAAACCAATAACCCTGAAAACTAATAACCACAGTTACAAATTTGGGAATGAAGAGAATGGGAAGAAATGTCACAAGTGGGAGAAAATATGTGCAAAAGACATCTGATAAAGGACTGTTATTCAAAATACACAAAACTCTTAAACGTTAATAAGAAAATGAACCAATTTAAAAATGGGCAAAAGAAGATATACAGATGTAAATAAGCATATAAAAATGAGATGCTCAACATCATGTCATTAGGGAAATGCAAATTAAAATGAGATACCCCTACCAACCCATTAGAATGCCCCATATCCAAAACACAGACATCAAATGCTGAAAAGGATATGGAGCCACTGGAACTCTCAAACATTGCTGGTGAAAATGCAAAACAGTACAACCACTTTGAAAGACAGTTTGGTGCTTTCTTACACAACTAAACGCTCTTACATAGAATTTAGCAGTCAAACTCCTTGGTCCCAAAGGAGTATTTAGCCAAAAGAGCTAAAAAATTAGGTCCAGACAAAAACTTGCACATAGCAACTTTATTCACAATTGCCCAAATTTGGAAGCAACCACGGTATCTTTCAGTAGATAAAGAGATAAACTGTGGAACATCCAGATGATAGAATATTAACTAGTGCTAAAAAGAAATAAGCTAGCAAGCCACAAAAAGACATGTTACTAAGTGAAAGAAGCCAATCTGAAGAGGCTATATAGACTGTATGATTCCACTTACATGACAGTAACATTCTGGAAAAGTAAAACTACAGAGATAGTAAAAAAATCAGTGGTTCCCAGGCATTAGGGTAGAGGGAAGGATGAAGGGACAAAGAACAGAGGACTTTCAAGACAGTGAAACTATTCTGTATCATGTTACAATGGTAGATAAATGTCATTATATATTTGTCAAAACCCAAATAATATACAATACCAAGAGTGAACCCCAATATAAACTATGGACTTTGGGTGACAATATGTTAAGGTAGGTTTACAGACTGTGATAAATGTACCACTGTGGTGTGGAATGTTGATATGGTGGATGCTGACAGCAAGGGAGGTTATACATGTGTGGGGGCGGGGTGGGGAGACGATACATGGGAACTCTGTACATTCTGCTCAATTTTGCTGTGAACTTAAAGCTCCTATAAAAAATAAAATCTCTTAAAATCTTTTTTTAAAAATTGAGAAAAGGATGCTATGTGAAGATACTTTAAGCTATGAGATTCAGTCAGGAGACTCTGGGGCCACATTTACAATTATCCATTACCTAGCAAGTCATACAGTGAGGGCATGCCCTATACAGCTTACAACACAGAATCCAGCATGATATTCTAAATACCAAAAACAACAGATGTTATGAAGAATATCTGAAAGAGCCAAGTTCAGTCCTAAAATTATAGACTGTTATCCGTGCCAGAAATAATTAGGAAGTCTATTTTGGAATTCAAACCCTTCAGGATTTGTTTTTCAAAGTTCATTTACTAAGGTCTAGTCTCACATCTTCCCTAATCTACTTTTTACCATTAAGAATTTTGCTGCCATGCCAACGATACATTTGCTTAAAGACAACAACCTTACAACTTTGAAATGTTAGTGTCATTTTTATGCCACAAAACTTTATTGACAAAGTTTTTTAGAATATACTTGCTATCCACCCACTATTCCAAGAGTGAAATGATGTCAAGTAGATTACACAAGAGCATAAAACAGAGAAAACAAGTCTACAATATATACAGTGCCATTAAGTGGTTGCTATTTTTACAGTTTTCTTTTAAAGATAATCTACTGAATTTTTTTTGCTGGTAACACTTGAGAGAGATGTTGTCTTCAAATGTAGATTTCCACAGGGATTCAAGAGTATAACAGTCAAGTATATTTTATAGGTGGTATTTGACAATTTACGAGTAACTGCAAATCATTTTTTTCCCCTTTTTTTTTCAAAAGTCTTGGATGATGAAGAATTATGACTTTCACCACCACTATAGTGTTCATATAAAGTCTGAAATTAAAAAACACAAATCTTTTAATTTTTTAGTTCAATGTACTATCACATTAGTAGATGTATTTTGATGTATTCTAAATATAATACATTTATTTCTCTCTTGTTCTTACAATTGGGAAACTATTTTATAAGCTATTAGAGATAATAAAGAATTTTAAACACCAAGCTTGTCCTTAAGCATTACCTATCATGAGATATAACTCAATCTTTCTATGAGAGAAATATAACAGAGCTACTAATAAACATACATATGAGCCTTCAAGGCCTTCTTTATCTCTTTACTTTTTCTTAAATAAAGCCAGTCTTAGGTAAATTCCTATACAAAATGTCTTTATTAGGAAACTTTATATTCTCAGATGATAATAAACTAATAGAAGACATCACAAATTATTATATAAATATAATAATTAGATGTATATTAAAATCCATGTATTTAAAAATGATTTAAGACTCAGCTAACATCTAACTTATGAAGATGGCAGACATCTTTGCCCTCAAGGAACATACAACTTCAGTTATAAAAATAATCCACCTCAATTATAGCTATAAGAGGCTTTGAACAATACATTAGTATAAATTTAAAACATGGAGATACAAAATACAGAGCAATTACAAAACAAATTTGGTCCACCTTTAATTACTAATTGATTTAGCCATGGTACCTCATATCATGTAAATGCAAATATAGTGAATGTACAGTAAATTCCTTCAGAAATGTATTCAAGTTCTTGGCAACTTAGATGGACTTTATATGTATCCAGAGAGCTACGAGTATGGATAGTTTAGGTTCCCATAATTTTATGATAACGTTGTAACTGAAATATATAATTAGTAACTGCTTGTTGGCTAAACCAGTCGGTCAATAAGCATTCACAGGGTTCTAGAAATAACTAGATGTTTGAAAAATCATGGTATAGACATAAATGGACATTGGGAAGCTAAAAAGCTTGAGACTTGTTCTTTGAGAATTGTGTTGACTGCTGTGTACAGCTTCAAAAAAGCCATTACATGTAATGTCTCTAAGGAAAAAACTGGCTGAAAGGAATGAATTCAAAAGCTGTGTTAATAATGGTGCTGAATTAAAAGATACATTATATTCCTATATTAAATGTATTCCAGTTGAGACCTGACAGCAATCTTTTGAATGCACCTATGTGATGATCTACTTTGAACTGTACTGTATGCAGAAGAAGAATATAAATCAAGTAAATTCATATTTGTCAAAATGCACATGTTAAGTATCTAAATGTAGAAACATGTTTCATAACTGATCTGATGACTGGACCAACTTTTCTTCAGACTACCTGTTTCCTTAAGTGTTGAATTCACTATATAAAACAGTTAAAATTAATATAAAGAATAGACATACTTACTTTAGCAGCTTTCAAAATGGAATTAGGAGAATTCAGACCAACAAGTTGGCCCAGAACATATTTCATTTCTTCAGTGGTTCCCTTGGCCATTTGGTTACCTATAAAATAAATCAATAATACACTAGTACCAATAAGAAAAATATAAGTCCATTATAAATACACATTTTGTTTAACAGCACAAGTGATATTCTTGTAATTTATCACTGATTATAACCCGTTATCTCGAATAAGTAAACATAAATACTGGAAGTAAAGAAAAAAAAATTTACTTTAGGCCGGGCACGGTGGCTCACGCTTGTAATCCCAGCACTTTGGGAGGCCGAGGCGGGCGGATCACGAGGTCAGGAGATTGAGACCACGGTGAAACCCCGTCTCTACTAAAAATACAAAAAATTAGCTGGGCGTGGTGGCGGGCGCCTGTAGTCCCAGCTACTCAGAGAGGCTGAGGCAGGAGAATGGCGTGAACCTGGGAGGCAGAGCTTGCAGTGAGCCAAGATTGCGCCACTGCACTCCAGCCTGGGTGACACAGAGCGAGACTCTGTCTCAAAAAAAAAAAAAAATTTACTATTTATAATAATGGAACTTCCTTAAGGAAAAAGGCAGGCTGACAAAGGGTAGCCAATTTAGATTCTGTCTTTGTTATATTAATAGGTAACAGACTGTTTATATTACCAACTAGTAATAAACAAATTTTTAAAAAAGTGGTACCTGGATGAGTTTGAATTTGAACATATGGATGAGCCAGGAGCTCAGGAATGGATATCCTCTGTTTTGGGTCCCTTTTTAAACAACACTATTAAAACAAAGATATTTTAAAAGAAAAACAAAGCAGGTTTTCATATATGATATTGATAAAGTATTTTTCCAGATTACATTATATTATAAAAGTTGCTTTTTAGATATCCCACTCAAGTAATGACAAGATTATTTCTCCTAAGGCACTTCTGCAAAATCTCCAAATATTTACAAGCTTTAAAACATCTTCAAAGTAAAAAAACTAAAATTCAGTTAGTAATTCTTTTGAATAGAACAGTTATATCTAAGCCAGTTACATAATTCCAATTATTTCAACTCTTTCTTTTAAGTAAATAATTAGTTACATGAAATTAATATTACCTTTAACACATCTTGAAGATCTTTCTCTGGAATATCGGGAAATTCAATTTCATGATTAGGATCAATTATGGCATGCAATTTAGAAATCTGATTAATTATCTGCTGAAATGGTGTTTTCCCATAAGTCATATAGTACAAAATACATCCTAAGGACCAAACATCACTTTTGGGGCTTATCTAAGAAAAAAACAAACAAACACAAAAAAGTTGCTGTTATTTTCATATAAAATGGAAAAACATATACATTAAATATATATATTTAAAATCATAATTAAATCTCAATGAATGTGTACTACATTATGTTAACATGACAAAACATCTTTTTCTAGTTTTCATTTCAGTTGGCTATTCCATCAGAAGATATGAGCTTTACTTTAAATCTTTCTATAACCTCAAATTAAAATATTTCAATTAAGACAAAGTATTAAATTCTTCCCAACTTGTGAAAATACAAAACTAAAAAATGTAAGTTTTTACTTGTTTTCCCCAGAATTATTGGATTATAATAAATTTTTATATAAGTACAAAGCATGTATACAGTTTCAAAGGTTGTTGAAATTATGCAACCCTTCAGACAAGACCATTGGAAATAATAAATAAGCAATACAACTTTAAACCCAAGCGCGTATACTATAGAACTATGCTGAGCTTGTGTCCAAAATCCTCAAGTATTTACAAGCTTTAAAACATCTTCAAAGTAAAAAACTAATTCAGTTAGCAATTCTTTTAAATAAATAGTTATATCTAAGCCAGTTACACAATTCCAATCATTTAAGCTATTTCAAGTAAATAATTAGTTATATGAAATTAATATTACCTTTAACATATCTTGAAGATGCGTTACTAACTGGTAATGCTATGTGTCTGTTTCCTCACCTCTGATATAGAAATTATAAAAGTACATTGTCATGGGCATTAAATGATAAACCATAAATATGGTTAATCATAGAGAAAAGTTTCTGGTTATCGTAAGTACTCCAGTTGTAAAGCAAATGAAAATAGAATTGATAAATGAAGTCAGGAACTGCTTATTTAAGAAGAACAAAACCACAGAAAGTCTAATAGAAACACAAGAAATTTAAGTTTTAGAACAGTGGAGGCTAAACAAATACAAAAAGAATTTTATGAAAACATTTGGCAAAATTGTATGCCAGTTATTTGAAAAACACTTAAAAGCCAGATTTTCTAAGGAGGCAAATATAATTTAGTAAATAAAAACACATTTATCAAGCAATGATTCTGAGCTGGATAAATGTACTAAGTACTTTACATATTCTTTCCCATTTAATCCTCAATGTATTTTACAATAGGCACTGTCTATAGTCACAATTTGGAGACAGGGAAACTAGGCAAGTCACTTGGCCAAAGACAGTTGTTAGTGAAGAGGCAGATCTATGACTTGAATGAATGCAGGTCCCTGGGACAACGTGTGCTTGCACCCACTTGGTTACACTAATGTAGAGAAAGAAGGGTTAGCCGGGGAGCCCAAAGCATCACAGTAGGCAAAAGGAGCCCCGGACAAAAGGCACTCATGAGGCTAACACAAACTCATCGAGGTAGTGAGATAAAGTCAGTGGAAAAGTAGCCAGTGGCAGGCCAGAAAACACTTACATTCTCCAGCTGTACTTGGAAATGTAGAATTCACAAATGAATAAGTGGTGAAAAATAATAAGAATTGGAAATGAAAAAAACCAGCAATGTCTCTGTAATGGCCTAAAAAGTTTTAGAACTTAAATTGTTATCTGGTAAGTTTAATCAGAAAACAGTGCATTCCCTACTGTTGCCAGATAACTGTGATGTAAATAATCTTTTCAGTACCTTTGACTTAGATTTCCCATTCTCTCTGGAGGAAGACATATCTTTGATTGCTTCTGGTGGCATATAATTAACTGTGCCAACCTATATGCCAAGTCAGAGAAAACACAAATCAATGAAAATGTTTCATTCTGCTTTAGATCCTTAAAAATACAAATGCCAGATCCTTGGAAACTTGGGTAATTATAAATTTCAATGATATCCTTGCAAGCTTCAAATAATTGCTGACAATGTTAAGATATATATATCAAATTTCTTCACAATTGCAGCAAAATGAGTTGGGTTCATAATCAGCAAAGTGACTCCTTTCAGAATGCTGTGCTTTTTCTATGATTATAGTGGACAACTAGTAAAGTCTGCCCTAAAAACTCTCCAGGCTAAAATCCTATTAATGGCCATAAACTTTGAGGCCATTGAGGGACTTACCATTCGTTCTGTGTTGTAACATACTCAACTTTAAAAAAATATATTTTTTAAATAAGCCAACCAATATATAAATAAAAAGACCATCTAGCTTTGTCTCACAGTAGTCCTCTGAGTTTCTGCAGTAGGATATGTCAACCTTACAATGAACTCATTTTCTTCTAAAATAAATGGTTTGCTTTAAACACAGAATATATCTGCTTCAGGGCCTTGACATGGAAGATACTGTGAAGCTGATTTACAACTCATTGTTCTGCCACACTTTTGATATAAAGAGACATGACTGTCAAATAGGGCATGTCGTTCATCATTCCTCCTAACAAAGTCCATTTTACTCCTGGGATTAAGGTGGACTCACATCAAAAATCTGTAAACATGGAACATATCATCTTGGCTCCAAGCAAGAATATCTTTTATATATACTTTGGTGCCATTGCTTTAGTTTTTATAGAACAACTTCATTAAGTTTGCTGTTGCAATATCTATTATAAAAATGTTGCTTATAATACGTATGGCATTTGCAATATGAAGGCCCACTTAAGAATTTTTTTTCCAATTTCGGTGATAGGAAAAGGTCTGCTTCTCTAGAAGAATAAAAATAATTTTACCTCATAGACAATGAAAAACATGTAACTGCAACTCCCTCTTTGCTACAAGGAAACTCTGAGCCAAATTTTCAGGTCAGTTTTTGATCATGATCAAGTGATTTCCAAGGAAGATATTACACTGTTTCTCTGCTTCAGCTATAGGAAAACCATTCATAAATGCTGGAGATATTACTGTTTGATCTTGACTTTCTGTTCTAAATTATAATGATCATGGCTTATATTTTTAAATCTATTCTTATTAAAAGACTTCAAATCCTTTGAAGAATGAGGTGATTAAAAATATAACACTCATTTGCAATATAATACTTCATAGGTAAAAAAAGAATTGAACTCTACTGTGAGAGAACCAACATTAAAAGCCTTACCTGAGAATCTTTAACAATACTTGTTGTATCTGGTTGCATTTGGTTTGCGATCCCAAAATCAATCAGCTTTAGCATTCCATC
Source organism: Symphalangus syndactylus (assembly GCF_028878055.3). Lineage (NCBI taxonomy): Eukaryota > Metazoa > Chordata > Mammalia > Primates > Hylobatidae > Symphalangus > Symphalangus syndactylus. Next base: position 17,562,312 of record NC_072426.2, read on the forward strand.
AACTATCAGAAAGTTAGCTGGTTTAAGATCACTGTGAACAATGCCTTTAAAATAAAAATCCACTGTAATATTAAACAATGCAAAACATTCTAAGGACCAAAAAATTCACAGTCTACAGGTCAAGCTGTATCTATTCCTTCAATTAGTGAATCCAATTCAATAAATTTTTTTATATATTCTGCAAACATTTACATAGCACTTGTTATGTGTCAGGCACTGTTCTAAGTTCATTGTTTATACAGTACTGAATCATTTAATCTTCACAACAATGCTGAAGTATTATCATCATCCCCACTGTAAGGCAAGGAAGCTAAGGCAATGAGTTTAACCTGTACAAGGTCACACAGCCTAAGTGACAGTGTCATGAGTTGAAGCCAGACAGTCTGGCTTCAGAATCTATCCTCTTAACCACTATGATTCACCGCCCACTAGAGAGCATCATAAATTATACTGCCAGACAGTAAGACCCTAATGCTCCTGACATCTCCACCCCTATAGCCTGATCTGGATCACTGGTGAATTATCCTTTAACTTATAGAGAGATATAAGGAGGAGATAAATTACAATTAACTAGGGTAACAGTTATTAAGAACAAAAAAATATATAGGATAAGGTAAAGGCAGAGAAAAACCCTAAAAAGAACCAAGGACAAGTAAAAACCAACCCAGAAGGTAGGCCTAACAGTAAAAAACAAACAAACAAAAAAACCAACTTCTCACAAAGGGCATACAATACAAAATGATTAGGAGAATGAGTAAAGTAAACATCTCATATTTTTAGGATGCCTGAACCCCAAAGTCTTAGACTTGCTATAATCCAAGTATTTGGAGATAAGGATGACAGACTACGTTAATACTGAGAAAAATACATTTTGTATTACAGATGTGGGAACTTGAGTTCATGTCCTATATCCTTTGGGTTAACAGTGTTTTAAGAAATGGTTTTGTTCCTTTATCTTTACGTAAACTTCTAATTATTTAGTTCATCTTGTTAAAGATACCAGTAACCAATGCCTTAAAATTATAGGTATATTTCTCTAAGATGACACTATTAACAAATATTTTAACCTTACAAATATAAAAAAACTGTTAAATACCATGTTGATGGATTGTGTGAACTGCCTCTAACATATTTTTCCAGTAACTCTTGCGTTCCCATGGATCAATGGATTTTTTCTTTTTAAGCCAACTATTAAGATCAATATTTCCACACTCCATTACCATGTAGATATACTGGTCCGTGATTTCACTGCAATTAAACAAATAAAAGCAACAAAACAATAAATGGCTAGGTTATATTAAAGTTTACTAAATATTTATCTGAAGAATTATGGCAGAAAGTTTTCTTTTTAAATTTAAAAACAATTCTTACTAATCATAAAGTCGGATGATCTTATCACTGTGTTGTTGTAGTTTATTCAAATAAGCTATTTCGTTCCGGTAACTATCAAGAGTTTGGTTATCTGCTTCTTCTAAGTTCACATATTTTATAGCATATATCTGTTTCTTTTCATTCAACACCTGAAATACCTACAGAGTAGAACAAAGAGAAGTTTAGAATATACTATTTATACCCTATCACAAAATGATTCTAAATTTATTAGAATTTTAGGTTGAGAAAATTATTTTTTTTTTTTTGAGACGGAGTCTCGCTCTGTCGCCCAGGCTGGAGTGCAGTGGCGCGATCTTGGCTCACTGCAAGCTCCGCCTCCCGCCTCCCGGGTTCCCGCCATTCTCCTGCCTCAGCCTCCCGAGTAGCTGGGACAACAGGCGCCCGCCACCATGCCCGGCTAATTTTTTGTATTTTTAGTAGAGATGGGGTTTCACCGTGTTAGCCAGGATGGTCTCGATCTCCTGACCTCATGATCCGCCCACCTCGGCCTCCCAAAGTGCTGGGATTACAGGCGTGAGCCACTGCGCCTGGCCCAGGTTGAGAAAATTCTAAAGGAAATACTGACATGAACAATTAAAAGTTTCTGGGCCTATTTTGAGTGCAGAAGGAAGACAAATAATTCTGATAGCAGGTAACAGTCCATTCCCAACGACCTATAATGATGGGCATTCAATAATTTAAAGGTATAAATCTAAAGTTTCTATATCAACATGTAAGAAAAGTTTAAATTTCATATATATAACAATCTGTTGGATGCCCTAAACAGGGAAACAGCATAAAGAAAAAGACATTCCAAAATGTTAAGGACAAGCCTGGTGCAGTAGTTTGCTCCTTTAATGCCAACTACTCAGAAGGCTGAGGTGGGACAATTGCTTGAGCCCAGGAATCTGAGTCCAGCCTCGGCAAAATAGTGAGACACTGTCTCAAGGAAAAATTAAAAAATTAAGGATGACTAAAGGCTATGATATAGAGTCAATTCAATTCACAGATGTTGTTTTCTCTATTGTGCCTAGATTTAGCAATTTTTGCATGAATGAGTTTATTATTGCCCCCACTGTCTCTGCCCTGGCAAAACTCTTACAATCTGGTTTAGGTAAGCCTTATTTCAATTTCATAGAGATAGTGTCAGAGTTATGATTTGTTAGTTTTATGGGAAGTTACCAGTGTCTTGACCATTCTCATTACCCCATGACTGTTCTAGGTACTCTCAATAGTCTCCTTAAAAGTTGGTCACTGCCTAAACTCTGAAACAGGCAAAGCATAAAGGCTATTAGTTTCATAACGCACGTTACTTTCTTCGAGGCATTTGAGTTTTTCAACTCTATCATAATTAACTTAAATGATAATTTAATTGAATTCAGAAAATATGGGTCAGCCATTGCTTTATCACTTGGCCCTTGACTTAAGGAAGCTTACACTTTCATTATACTCCAAGGAAAAAAATGTTAAAATGCCATTAAGACTACTCTACATTCTCTGAAAACATACCACTAAATAAATACCTCTATTAAGTGTCAATACCTTGATACTACTAAAATATAGCCAAATAACAAATAAATAATAAATATTAACCAAGTAATTTCTATGAAAGCAATTAAATTAGGTAATTCAAATAGGTTGATAAAAGGAAGTGAATAATGAAACCAATATTTATTGAAGAGTTGATACACATGGTAATGCACATACCTTATTTTTAGTAAGTTAATAAGACGGCCTTATGCAAGTCTAATTATTGTGAGTGGGATTAGGAAATTATAGTAAAACTTAAAATGAGTCCAACAGTGTTTGTTTAATGTGTCATCCTTAACAACTTATAATAGCAAAAGAGCTAAGGACAGACAGTTTACTCAATTCAACTAATAAATTCAATCCCTATCTGTTCTAGGTACTGTTCTGGATACAGGGGCTAATATCACTGAGCAAATCAGAAAAACATCCCTATCTTCATGGACCTCACATTCAAGTGCAGGGGGACACAAACAACAAACCAAATAGGTAAATTACAGAACATGTTAGAAGGTAAGATAAAAACAAACCAGGGGGGAATGGAGAACACTGGTGATTGAAAGGTGGGAGTTGCAGTTTTAGAGTGTGGGCAAGGAAGGCCTAACTCAGAAGACACATGAGGATATCTAGAGGAAAATAGGATGTCATGTTAAAATAGGCCAGGAGGAACTGAAATAAGCTAAATACAGAAAGACAAATACCTCATGTTCTCACTTATATGTGAAATCTAAAAATTAAACTCATAGAGCAGAGCTCATACCACCTTTGACAATGGTGGTCACCAAAGGCTGGAGGTTGAGGGAAATGGGGAGATGTTGGTGAAGGGATACAAAGCCTCAAATAGGAGAAACAAGTTTGATTTTTTTTAGATGATTAGCATAACATGCTGAAAATAATAATTGGATATTATACATTTCAATATTGCAGAGAGTCAATTGCTAATGTTCTCATTACACACAAAAAATTGAGGTAATAGATGTTAATTAGCTTAATCACTTCATATTGTATTAAAAAAGCTAATACCACCTTGTACCCCATAAAAATATACAGCTATAATTTGTCAATATACGATTTAAAAAAATAGACCAGAAGGGCAAGGACTGAGTCAATGAAATCCTTTAGGAGGCTATTAAAGTAATTTAGGTGAAAATACAAAAGTTGCCTTGACCAAAATAATAATGCTGGAGATGATGAGAAATAGATTCTGGAGACACTTTGAAGTAGAACTAACAAGATTTGCTGATTGGCTAGATGTGTGTATGAGAGTAAGAGGCACCAATTTTTTGGTAAATCAGTTGGAAGAACAAAGCTGCCATTTACTCAAAAGGGAAAAGCTATGGAGCAAGAGTTGTGTTTGGACATACTGTTTTAAATGCCTGGTAGACACTAAGAAGCGACATTGAATAGTCAAGTTGAATATACAAGTCTGGAATTCAAAGGAGAGGTATGAGCTGGAAATACAAGTTTGGGAATTGTCAGCATATACATGGTATTTGAAACCACAAGACTGAAAGAGAACACCAATGAATGAGTTTAAGAAAAAGATGAAAGAGGATTGAGGACTAAGCCCGGAGCACTGCTTCACTGAGATCAGGAACATGAGGAAGACAATAGGTATGGCCAATTTGAGAAGAGAAAAACACAAACCAAGTGTGGAAAGCTTCATTGAGAAAAAAAAATCAGTTGTCCCAAATGCCAAGTAATCCAAAATCTAAGCTAAGAATTAGATTTGGCAAAAAAAATGGACGTCATTAGTGGTCTTGATTACAGTTATTTTGGTGAGTGATGAAGGCAAAAATCTAATGGAAGTAGATTTAATTGAATGACAATTAAAGATGGTAAATTTAGATAATGCTTAAGATGCCTTCTATCCAGAGATGTAAAACAATATAAATTTAGAACTCAGGTAAATTTAGAAAATAATCTAATTCCAGAAATTCATTTGTTACTGAATTCTGTTTCTGAAATGAATAACTCAAAAGAAAACAAAATCCATTAGTAAAAATCCTTGCTGAATGATTCTAAACATATTAGCAATTTACATCACATTCTGACTGAGAAATTTCTGATTCTTTTGTGATAATACATAGTGGTCATTCGCTACCCCATGTCAATGTTTTTGTTATTAAAGGAGAAGTTTAGAAGCATAGGACATTGAAAGGAAAGGCAGGAGACTGGGAATAAGAGATCGAAAGAGGATATGTCACCTGTGAGGAGCAGTGGGAAGAGAAGGGCAGGTGTGAAGATGGCTTTTTGGCTCAAGGGCAACATGGCCCCTAGAAGTTAAGGAAAAGCAGCCCTCACAGGTAAAAAGACAAAAAAATAGAAAGTTTAAAATATTTTTATTTCTTAAATATTTTAAGATACTTACCTTGCTTGAACCTCCACTTCCTATCTGCTTTAATATGGAATAAATTCTTCCTTTAACCGAAATGCATTCATTTGCTGAAGAGGATGCTAAAACCTAAATAAGTAAAATATATAAATAAAAGTTCAATCAATATGCCTAAGAAACTAGCTTACATTTGGTACAGTCAACTGCTCCCCATTTTGAAATTATCTTAAATCTTAATTAGAAATGTTACAATATTTTTAAAAGGACTTGTTCTACTTAATCAAAGAAAAAAACCCTTAAAAAATAATGTAGACAAACTTACAAGGTCTCCCCTTTAACTGGTTTTGACTTAAGAAAATTTAAGGAGAAAAAAACCACTTAATATGCAATCTGCAAACTTACAAGCTTAAAAAAATATAAAAAATAAAATATAAAATTATATTTTTCATTTTTATTTTCTATTCTTTTTCCTTATACCTCTTTACTTACATATATACATATATACACACATAATTATATCTGTATTTTTTTTTTTTTTTGAGACAGGGTCTCACTCTGCCTCCCAGACTGGACTGCAGTGGCATGATCTCGGCTCACCGCACTCTCTGCCTCCCAGGCTCAAGCGATTCTCCTCCTCAGCCTCCCGAGTAGCTGGGATTACAGGCATGCCACTACCATCCGGCTATATCTGTATTCTTCTTTCTCATTTAGCCTTATATTAGAAAGGAAGCAATGTGCTAAGGTGCTAAGAGCTCCAAAGTCAATGAGACAAATGCAAATTTCAGCAACGTCCCTGATATGGTTTGGATCTGTCAAATTTCATGTCAAATTGTAATTCCCAGTGTTGGAGGTGGGGCCTGGTGACACATGACTGAATCATGGGGGCAGATTTCCCCCTCAGTGCTTCTCTGAGAGTTCTCAAGAGATCTGGTGGTTTAAAAGTATGTGCCATCTCCCCCCAAACTCTCTCTCTTCCTCCTGCTCCAGTCATGTGACATTTGCTCCCTTTCACCTTCTGCCATGATTGAAAGTTTCCTGAGGCCTCCCTAGAAGCCAAGCAGATTGCCGGCATCATGCCTACTGTACAGCCTGTGGAACCATTAGCCAATTCAACCTCTTTCCTTTATAGCAGTGTGAGAACTCATTAATACAGTCCCTCACTTTGTCCTGAGTGATGTTCAACAAGTTAGTTAATTTTTCAGAACCTCAGCGTCTTCCCTAGCAAACTTTCCGCTGATGTACTATACAACCAGCCCCATCATTCCTTCCTTTATATTGGAGGATCTCTCTGTGTACCTATAAATGCTTTGAACAGATGGAGTGCTGAGAGGACTTATTCTGAGCTGATAAAGAAGTTGAAACAAAAAGAGCTCCTGATTAGCTGATTAACCAAGTTGAAACAAGGTCTGAATAAACCTCAATTTAACTAAGGCCTGCTTTAGGTTCCAAATGGTAGAATCTCTCCTGTAATCTCCTATTTAAATAAAAAGATAAGTATTCTAATTTTTCCACCTCTAGGATTGAGATACATTGTCTATATATATTTCCTGTAACAAAGTACTGGGCTTCTAAACACGTACGTGTTGTAATTTCATCAAGGTTTCCCCACTCCTTCCTTTTATGCCTCCTCTCTCTTCTTTTCATATTTAAAACTGTGAACATTGCCAAGGGAAGAAAGCAGTTCAATGTCCTTTCTCCATGGCTGCTGACAGTTTTTAGAATAAAATAATTCTTATTTCTGATTCAACGTTAATGTGAACTCCAGTTCCCTCCACAGGACTTCCCACATCCCCCTTAATGCTAAGGGGGTTAGAGTTTCCAAAATGCAAATCAGATGATTTCACTTCCCCGCTTCAACCTCTTCCAAAGCTTCCCACCCTCTTAGGGTAAAACTTAAGAGCCCAGCAAACCTTGGGCCTCACTCCTTCCCCTTCCTGAGCTCTAGCCACACTGTGGCCTCATTTCAGTTCTCTTCTGACACTGGCCTCTTCTAGAAGGCTCCACCAAGCCCCTTTACTTGTCATCTGTGACTCGTCTTCTGGATTGCAACCCAAACAGGCCATGACACTAGTAATAGCTAAATAAATGTGTTTTGAATCAATGCATGAACAAACTTGATCATTTTTCTTTTTCCTTTGTAATATATTATATTGTTTCAATCCTCAAAACACTATCACCTCTTTCCAGTTAGTATCTACTGTCAGCTCATTGTTTTGTCCATTATTCTTTCAAATTGTGCAAATTATACATAACACAAAATTTACCACTTTAACCATTTTTGGGTACAATTCAGTGGCATTAAGTACATTCAGTATGTGATGATAAAAAAGTTCTGGTGATGGATGGTGGTGCAAATATCACCACTGAAACTCTATACCCATTAAACAGTAACTCCCCATTCCTCCTTCTCCCTTCCCTGAGAACCACTGTTCTTATTCTGTCAACTAATTTTTTTATCAGTTGATTTTTATAGTTAATTACTCATGAGTTTTTTATTGTTTTATTTAAATAACAATCGCTGCTAACATTTCTGATTTACTAAGTGTCATGCTCTGTATTAGGAGTTACATACATATTAACTAATTTAATCTCCACAACCATCCTAGGAGGTAGTTAGCTTTATTAATTTTAGATGATGAAATCGGCACAGAAAATTTAGGTAACTTGCAAAAGATCACACAGACGGTAAGTAGTGAGGCCAAGATTCATGCCCAGTGTTTCCAAGGCCCATGTTTTCTACCAGTATTAAGCTGCCGCAGGACAGTTATTAGAAACCAACTTTTGCCTCATCAGCAAAAAATCTTTCCTCTTAGTTTACAGTTATTAGTATAATACATTCTAGCAATACCTCATATTGTTATTCTGATATTTTTGAAAATTTGCATTTCCAAATTAATTATATACTAACAAACAAAATGAAGCTGCTCACTAGCAGCTGACAAAACACAACAAAAAGTAACGTTGGCCAGGCGCAGTGGCTCATGCCTGTAATCCCAGAACTTTCAGAGGCTGAGGCAGGCAGATGGCTTGAGGTCAGGAGTTTGAGACCAGCCTGAGCAACATGGTGAAACCCTGTCTCTAGTAAAAATACAAAAATTAGCCAGGTGTGGTGGTGCGTGCCTGTAATCTCAGCTACTCGGGAGGCTAAGGCACGAGAATCGCTTGAACCTGGGAAGCAGAGGTTGTAGTGAGCTGAGATCGCGCCACTGCACTCCAGCTTGTGCAACAGAGCGAGACTGTCTCAAAAAAATAAATAAATAAATAAAAATAAAAAATAAAAGGTAACCTTGATTATAAGAGAAATTTTATCCAGCTATTCAAACTGGATCCTTTGGCCTACTTATTAAGAGTAGCTTCATTAGCTTCTTCAGTAATGAACGTCTCAAAGCCACAAGGCACACTCTTATTAGGATATCAAAAAAGTTTTGTCTAGTGGAAATAAGAATGGCCAAATTCTTAAGACCTTTCTTGATAACTAGATGCTATAAAAATAAAAGCTATAAAACTGACTGTATCTTAACATATACCATCATATATAAAACTTATCGAACCTGTAAATTTTGAAGTGGAGTAGCAAGTATTTGCTGCTGTCGCTGCTGGAAACAGGCAGGTTGACCATAAGGTGTTGACAACTGACAAGCAGGTGGAAAGTCATTCTTTACAACTGGAGTTCTAAAACTAGGAAATATGTTTTTTTTTTTTATTTAAAACATTACAATTTAACAAATAAGATTCTGTTTCAGTTTCATGTATTTTAGGCTGATATAAACTTAAAAGTGTTACATCAAACAGAACCCAAGTTAGTTTTCATGATATAGCTGACATTTATTCCAGATATGCCACCACCGGATGTTTAATTTTGGGGAATTCTTTCTGAAAGTAAATATTTGTACACAGACAAGAAATCTTTGTTTGTAAGATAAAAAAGATGGCATTTAAAACACAAAGTAGTTAGGGTTATTTTATATGAATTTAGCAAACATCAGCTTATGGCCGGTCATAGATTTTGAGTGTTTTTTTAAACAATAATGTTCTATAATGGCTTGCTAGAAATATCAGAAAGCCAATTACATCAGAGGAGTTCGGCCTTTGAGCTTAAATCTGTCCAATATACATTTGTGCTTTGTTTGCCTTGTTTGCTATTAATATATCCTCAACACCTAGAACAATGCTTGGCACAAAAGAGCTCCACAAATATTTGTTAACAATAATTAACCTAATATCACAAGAAATATCTATTATCGCTATTTTAGTTAGCAATCATTCTTTAAAATATTCTACATATAATAAAATGAGGCAATATATAGCAAAACTATATTAAGTAGGTAAGAGGCTGGGTTATAAAATCTTTAAGACCAGTTCTAATTAAGATCAAGGATTACATTATGAAAATGAAACGCAAAAGACAACATGCATTTAAGCTATCCCCTACGACATTAAAGATATAGCCACTGGTTGAGGGTTATAATGTATCACATCCCTTTATTTCCTTTCTCTGAAATGTTATTCATTTTCTTTTGTAGTATCCCTTGTGTTCCCTGTCAGTCAGCACACTCATCATCAAACTTCTTCACTTATCCATCATTCCTATTCACTCAAGTACTACAACTTTGAATACCCCCAGAACTACATGAACTGTAACAACCAATCTCTTCCAGAAGCTATCACTTTCCAATTAACACCACTTATGTGAAAAAATTCATCTACTCTTTATCTGCTCTAAGAATGCTAACCTTTAAAATCTCTCTCTCAATAGAGAGATACCTGTATGGCAATACATGATTATCAAGACGTTTTACATCCTTAGAATATTTATAGGTTGTAGATACAGATTACAATATGACAGAAACTATATTCACAACCATCCTTAAAAATACGCATTATTGCAACCACTTTCCCCTTTCCATTTTATAGATGAAAACACTGATGCTAAGAAAATAATATGAAGATGGAAAGTCTTTAAATAAAAGAGCAGGATTTAATCCCAGATTTATTTGGCCCAGAAGCCCATGTTAATTCTATCATACCACCCTGCCAATCAAGCAAGGGGCCAAAAGTAATTACCAGCTCATGTAATCATCCAAGGTATTGCTGCTTGGTGTCTTACAAATAGATTTTGGGTCAAGCCATTTAGATGCTGATATTGGCGGTGACTGTTTTGAAACTGAAAAGACAGGTTGCTCAAAAGTGGTATGTTTCTGCTAAAACAAAATAAAGAACACTATGATTTAGAGTTTTTAAATTAGTTGCCTGTTCACTAGTTTTTACAAATATTATAACTTTTAAAATAAAATAATAACATATGATATACAAAAGCATACTAAAAGAGATAGGCATATATACATTTTAGATTTTCAATAATTTTTTAGCATAATTTTACTCCAAATTCTTAAGCCTAGTACATTCTGCTCAAACTGATGGCAAGTATAGGGAAGGCACACAAAACTGTTTAAAACAGAATTTAACATTCTCTTCCATCAGAGCTATTGTAACAGGTATTAAATTCTTATCATCTAAAATAGTACCGTGTTTCTGAAAATTAGCCTTTCTTTAATCAATAAAACTCTATTCCCTTCTCCTCAAATGTAGACAAATACTAATTACTTAGCAAAATGTGGAACGACAAATGCCTATCTTGTGTCCTCCATAAGAAGAGACAGAACCTATAGAAATTCTTTTTCCAAAAGCATTGTTGGGAAAAAAAAAAAAAAGAACCTGTAGGATTCATCCTGTACAAACCCCAAGCAATGATGAAGGAACATCCGCTGCAGCAGAGATCAGCAAATTACAGCCTACAGGCTCAAGCTGAATGTGGCCTGCTGCCTGCCTATTTTTGTAAACAAAATTTTATTAGAACATGGCTATGCCCATTTGTTTACATATTGTCTATGGCTTTTATTTTCATGCTCTAATGGCAGAGGTGAAAAGCTACAACAGAGCCCATCTAGCGTGGAAAGCCTGCTAACACTTTATATAAAGTTTGCTAACCCCTGCTGTAGCACATCTCAATTAAAGAGAGAACCAAGTTTTGCTTGAATACTTTTAGTAACTAAGCACTCACTAGTCTACAGAAGTTCACTTCAATTTCAGGACAGCTTTAGTTATTAGAAAATATTTGCAGATAATTTGGATTATATTGGTTTATCTATTATAATTTCAACACACTGGTCCTCATTACGCACTTGAGAATTACAATGGCTAAATCTATCCTACTTTCTACATTTCAGTCTTGGCCAAGAAGTTTTTTTTCCAGGATAAATTTTCCCTCTTATTTAAGACTTTGTGTGTCTGTGCTCTCGTGCAAGCACGCACATATTTTAAGATTAGTGGTAAAGATGTTACTGAGCAACTGCTGTAGTAAGATTAATGAACAAGGAAAATGAAAAAGATCATGATCACAGAGTGGAACGTTAGCATTTGCGATTTTGGAGGTCAGAATTGAGGATATAAGGAGTAGGTGGCTAAAGTAAAATTAAGGAAATGGTCATGAGATATGAAGTTAGAAAAATGAAGGCCAGCTGTAGGACTGGTAATACACAGGGGTGTAGAAGCCAACAAAAACAATGACAATTGTTGGGATCTGGTTGATCCAGAGCCTTATATCTTCAAGGAATGATGGGGAGTTACCAGGACATTCAGAGATGAGAGTAAGTCAGAAGTATCAAAAGAGCAGGCCTTTTGCAAGAAAGAGGAAGAAATGGTTTGGACACATAACAGACAGCACACAGCCATATGGTAAGTGAGATGTGAGACAAAAACAATCCCCCTCGAAGGGACTGCTGGACAAGCAGTATCCACAAGAAACTGCCTAGATTCTATACTTTTTCTTTCTACGTGTACTATTCAATGGTTTTTAGCTGCACAATGGTTCACAGCTGTGCAACCATCACCACTATCCAATTTTAGAATATTTTCGTCTTCTAAAAAGAAACCTCATACCCATTAGCAATCACTCCCCACTCCCCACTGCTCCCAGCCCCTGGCAACCACTAATCTACTTTCCACCTCTATGGATTTGCCTATTCTGACCATTTTATCTAAATGAGATCATAAAATATATGGGCTTTTGTGCTGAGCTTCTTTCACTTAGCATGCTGTAAATGTTCACTTATGTTGTAACATATACTAGTACTTCATTACTGTTTATTGTTGATTAACATTCCATTGTATGGATGTACCACATTTTGTTTATCCATTCATCGGTTGGATATTTTGTTATTTCCACTTTTTGGCAATTATGAAAATGCTGCTATGAATATTTATGTACAAATATTTGTGTGGATATATGTTTTCAATTCTCTTAACTACAAACCTAGGAGTGGAATTACTGGATCATATAAAGGTACGTTTAACCTTTTGAAGAACTCCCAGACTGTTATACAAAGTGACTGCACCATTTTACATTCCCACTAGCAGCATAAGAAGATTCTAAAATTCTCCAGATCCTCACCAACACTTGTTATTGTCTCTTTAATTACAGCCAACCTAGTGGGTGTGAAGTAGTATCTAATTATGGTTTTGCTTTGCATTTCTTTAATAATCCATATGGTTTTCAGTTCCCTTACAATCCTATTAGTGTACAATTTTCAAATAGAAAAAAAAGAGGAGATGCTTGTTTGATACAATCTATGACTCAACCTGTCAGGATCCTTATCATCTAGTATTTGTTATCTACATCTACTACTTAAGAGATCTTACTATGACAAGATTTACCTTTCTCACTTTTATTTTCTCATGAGTATATAAGGAGTTTTCCAGAGACTGTATGACATGTAATAATGAAATACATACAAAAGCAGACATAAGAATCTAGTCTTCTGTTAAGCCAACCATTAGATTTGTAAAAACTGTAAAAGAATGCTACCCTTCTCACTGTAGTTATTTTGTTTCAGAAAATACAACGTTTTTCATAATAGTACATTTATATTCACATGAGTTAATCAGTTATCTTATTTCTTTTTATTTTTTTTGAGACGGAGCCTCGTTCTGTTGCCCAGGCTGGAGTGCAGTGGCGTGGTATCTGCTCACTGCAAGCTCCGCCTCCTGGGTTCACACCATTCTCCTGCCTCAGCCTCCTGAGTAGCTGAGACTACAGGCGCCTGCCACCACGCCCGGCTAATTTTTTGTATTTTTAGTAGAGATGGGGTTTCGCCGTGTTAGCCAGGATGGTCTTGATCTCCTGACCTCGTGATCCGCCTGCCTTGGCCTCCCAAAGTGCTGGGATTACAGGCGTGAGCCATCGCGCCCAGCCCTCAGTTATTTTTAATAAATTAATAAACATTTTTAAAAAGTTTCTTGGCTTTACTTCCTAATATAGTAAATAGAGATAAATATAATCAACATAAACAAAAGCTCTTTAGGGGCATTGGTAATTAAGAGTATAAAAGACCAAATGTTTGAGAACCACTGAATTAATAAAGCCTTTACTGTATTTACTATAAGTCACTGAAAAGAAATGGTAAGGAAACTATGGCCATGAATTGCAGCTATAGCTCTTTAGTATCCTACTTGATCATTCCTTCTGAAAATCCACCAGGAATGATGTCTCAGTATGTTACAAATTCATGTACATTGTCTAGGCTATATTTTTCTATTTTTATCAATGAGTATGACCATAGGAAACTGTTAAGTGCTTGGGACAGCACTGCGCTAGTTCAGAGATCAGCACACAGTTTTCTGCAAAGGACCAGAGAGTAAACATTTTAAACTTTGCAGGCCAGGTGGTCTCTAATACAACTAACCAACTCTGTTCTTATAATGCAAAAGCAGCCATAGACATTAAATGAATGAGTGTGTCAGTGTTCCAATAAATATTTACACAATCAGGCTAGGAACTAGATTCGGCCCATAGCACCAGTCTATCGGCAAGCTAGATACACTATTGAAGATAGAAAACAGTTTAGCCTGACTTACTGAACGTATGACTGCTACCGATCACCACTTTATAAATGATAAAAAAAAAACCTTTAAATAAACTATTCTACTATATATCATACACATTTAATAAAAGAAAACATTTAATATGATCATCAACCTTCAGAAATGCATTATGAACAAAACAGCAATGTTGTACTTTAGTGGAAAAGTTACCTCTGTATTAACCTTACGGGCTAATTCTGGAATCTGCCACTGATTTGAAGATGCAGCAGGATTCTGGTTAATACACTCTGACTTTCTCTTAGATTGCCACTGCTTCTGGTTACTCTCTGGAACCTCTGGTTCTTGATACTCTTTAGTTTCTGAAATTGTATTTGTTGTCATTAAAAAGCAAGAATATTTGATCATAATAAACTAAGCCTAAACAACAGAACATATTACAAACTATATATTTAGTTCTTAAAAACAATCTAGGAGGGAGAGAAACTAAAAGCTTTAAGCCAGCTACTTAACAATTTGCTTTTAGCAAGTCAATTTCACAAAGTTGCACTACAGTCATCTTCTTAAATTGTTACTAAGAACGTTGTCAGAGACCCTGCCACATTTAAATGCTTCTTTACCGATAAATAAGTAAAAATTTAAAAACATATAGATGTTATAAAGTCTTACTAATAGAGAAGCTAATTCATCACTTTTCATAGACGGAGTATCCAACCCTCAAAATGCAGTTTAGAACATTTTTTTTCCTTTTTGCTTTCAGCCTGGAAGCCCTACTTTGAAACTCTTAGTTTCTCCCTTTCCCACCAGGCATGTCCATGAACAGTGTTCACTTATCTAATTATGTACTTGCTTAGAAATTTCAGGGGCCAGTTTTGAAACAAACCAAGCAGAGATGGAGTTGCAGACTCCTCTTGCTTAGGGGGAGTTTCGAACAGTTAGCCTAGCACTACCCAGCTGAAGTCAAGATGACACAAACCATACCTCCAGATGGGCGATTACTCAATATAACTATCAGAAAAAGACATTCAGACCTGCACCACTCCTGAATCTCTTCCACACCTTTTCCTTCTTAAACCCCTTCACTCAGCCCAAAAAGTTGAAATGGTCTTTTGAGGGCATAAGCCTGGCCAGTCCCCAGCTGCTAGCATTTGATTAATAAAACTGCTTTCCTTTCACCACACCTCACTTCTCATGTTTTTGGCCTCTGTGTTGTGAACAGCCGGACCTGAGTCAGTTACACATGTGGTGCCCTGTGTGAGGAACCGTGTGTTCTGAGGGGCTCAGTCTGTACGCCTGGTTTCCAACAAGTGGAGCAATTGGCTGTGGGAGCAGGCCGACGCTCACCCACTCAGGCTACCAGGCCAAGGTAGGGGCCACTTGCAAACGCCAGCTGCTCATGGCTAGCTGACCCTGCAGCTGGGACCTTAAGGAATTCCCAGCAGCTAGGGAGACGACCCTTGTCTCAAGGATTTTTCCTTCCCTTCGTGGCATCAGCTGCTGTAACAGTTAGTGAAAGGAAAGTGGCATCTGGGAAGTCAACAGAATTCAAGGGTTGGATAAATTAACCAAGAGTGTACTGGGAAATCCTCCGTCTTAGCCATCTGCGCTTTCTAGTTATCTGCACCTAGTATAGGTCATCTATGGTGCCATTTGGGCCTCTGCCATCTGGACCCAATGCAGGTCACTCTGCAGTGCTGTCTGGGTTTGAGACAAGATCTCAGGACTTTTCTCCAGTCTCTCCTTCTTGGGGATGGGTTTGGAGTGCTCCATCTGCATTGGATCCGCCTGTATTTGTGTCTCTGTTTAGCGTTATCCCTCTCTCCGAGGGTGCTTTGAAACCGTCTCCGTCCCACCCAGCAAGACTAGAAAGCAGCAAGATAGGCTGCTCCTCTCCTTGCTAGGGAAGAAATGGTTTCCAACAACCTGGCCTCTGATTTTTGTCATCCTCTTTTGGACTGCAGAATATTTCTTGTATCTGCGTCAAGCTTTGTTAGGGGAGAAAGCATGTGAGCTCTTTCCTGGACTATCAGGACTCCAGCTAGTTACATATTATGGCCCATTTTTCTGCACATTTTAAAACTATGGGCAAATTACGGTAAGAAAAATTCAGAGCTCAAATGGTTAACCTGCAACTACAAAATTAAAGTCTTCTAAAGCTAGCTCTCTATTTTCTCTTTTCTTTTCTGCCTGCTTTGAATGTGCTGTTATTAAGCTGCTTTGAATGTGCTGTTATTAAGCTGAGATAAAACTCACTGTTTAAACATCACTTGGAGATTTTTTTTATTTTTCTTATACAGTTCAGCCAGTTATGGTTATAACAGAATCATTAGTAACTCATTTGAAACTGAAGAAAAAAGGGGAAAAAAGAGGTTTTTAAAACCAAACTGCCATAGAGACTTCTTTACCCAAATTTTGGTTGACAGCTTTCTTTAGATTACCTATCAGGGCAAACAAGGTTTAACCATGAGAACAGGTTCCAATTTCATCAGAAAAATAATTAGGATCAGCTTCTTTTATAAAGTGGTGAGTTTGTATTGCTATCTTATGGCTAGATTCTGAGGTAAAAGCTATTGGATCTTTGTGCCTGTATGTATACATGTTTAGACATGCTTATATGTACATACATGTATATGCTGAATCTAGCATGCTACCAAATTGGCTTATAAGTAAATGAGTACTCATAAATTAAGTAAGTCCTTATGCTTTTCAAGTTCATATGAATCTCTGGTAAATAAAAGTGATTTTAAAATTATTAATAAAAATAAAATGTCTTCAGAATTATCAGCATACATTTTTGTCTGAGTTTACTGACCAAATGGTTTTATATTTGTCTATGTCTATATATTAAGATGTCAGGGTTTGACATAAAGGTTATAAGACTATAAACACAGTCAAAAACAGACTAATCTTCATGTGATGTTTTTTGACAAATAAGACTAATTTAATTTAGATTGGTGGTTCAACGAAAACAGCTCGATCTTCTGAGTTATCAGCAAAATATATTTAACTCTAAGGTTCTTACTTAGGTTGTTTACCTGTTACTCAGACTTTAAAAATGGTTAACAGGGAAACAACTTTAAATAATGACTAGCTTTGTATAACATCTCAGTTTTCAGAAGTAATCTAGAAAAATGGAAAAAGCTCAGGGCATGTAAATGAGATAAATGCCTGTAGTGGACTTTCAAATTATTTTGAATTAATTAATTGATGCTTATGAGATGTCTGGGTCATTTCCAATTAAGAAAAAATTATATGGGAAAGCATGTTTCAGAAATTACAGAATAGTCTTTTGAAGGTAAGAGCCTGGGCATTCTCCAACTGCCAGCATTTGGTTAATAAAATTGCTTTCCTTTCATCACACCTCATTTCTTGTCTTTCTTGCCTCTGAGTAGCAAGCAGCCAGACTTAAGTCAGTTACAAGACCTCTAGTTTAACATAAAAATTTCACCTTATGCTAGTTTGTAATTTATTCTCTCAAAGGCCTATAAACAAAAATGCCTCAACAATATATTTAACATTCTATAAATATACAATTCCATTCCTTTCATTATAATGGATACAAAAGTCCTAAACAAAATATCAGCAATTGATAGACAAAAGGGATAAAAAATTATATCCAAATTGGGCTTATTCCTAAATGCAAAGTTTGCTTAACATTTGAAAGTCAATGTAATTTGCCATAACAGAATAGAGAAGGAAAATATATAATTAACTAAATAGATGCAAAAAAACATCTGATAAAATTCAACACCCAGTCACACAAAAAAAACTATTATTAGTAGCCTCTGTATAAAACAGAACTCACTCAATTTGACAAAAAGTAGGGACAAAACTCTACAGCAATGATCATACTAAGCATAAAATATTGACAGCTTTCCCTTAAAATAAGGAATGAGACAAGAATGGCACCTATCATCCCTTTCTATTCACTGTTATACTGGAGGTCATAGCAATTATAACAAGGCATAGAAAAGAAAGTTAAAAGGATTCAAAAGGAAAAACGCTATACTTTTTTTTTTTTTTTTTTTTTTGAGACGGAGTCTCATTCTATTGCCCAGGCTGCTGGAGTGTAATGGCACAATCTCAGCTCACTGCAACTTCCACCTCCCAGGTTCAAGCGATTCTCCTGCCTCAGCTTCCCGATTAGCTGGGATTACAGGCACCTGCCACCACGCCCGGCTACTTTTTTTTTTTTTTTGTATTTTTAGCAGAGATGGGGTTTCACCATGCTGGCCAGGCTGGTTTCGAACTCCTGACCTCAGGAGATCTGCCCACCTCGGCCTCCCAAAGTGCTGGGATTACAGGTGTGAGCCACCGTGCCCACCCAGCTATACTATTTTCAAACATAACTGTGTACCTGTTAAAATCCAAAAAATGCATGGAAAACTATTAGAATTACTCAGTAAATTTAGCAACGCATGAATAAGTAAAAATCAATTATATTTTTTATAAACTAACAACCAAGTTTTTTTTTTTTTGAGACAAGGTCTTCTGTCACCCAGGCTGGAGTGCAGTGGCATGATCATGTGATCATGGCTCATTGCAGTCTCGACCTCCTGGGCTTAAGTGATCCTTTCACCTCAGCCTCCTGCATACCTGAGACCACAGGTACATAACACCACACCCAGCTAACTGTTCTGTAGAGACAAGGTTTCCCTATGTTGCCCAGGCTAGGAAAGGTTTTTAAAAAGATACCATTCATTATCATAGCATCAAAAAATATCAAGAATATCTGATCAGCATTAAAAAAAATATTCAAGAATAAACCTAGCAAAAGATACACAAGATCTCTACACAGAAAATAATTATCTCATTACTTTAAATGAATGAAAAGATATGCTAGGTTATTGAGCTGTAAAACTTAATTGTAAAGATGTCAATTTCTCCCCAATTTCTTTATAGGTTCAGTTGAATATCAATCACAATCCCATGTTTTAAAAGTGGTAACCAAAAGATAGATTCTAGTGTTTACATGGAAATCCAAAGGCCAAGAATAGCCAAAATAGTCTTGAAGAACAAAGTTGAAAATTTAAACTGACAGATACCAAGACTTAGTGCAGCTATTAATAGAGCATTAGGCCTGGTGTGATAGCTCACGCTTGTAATCCCAGCACTTTGAGAAGCTGAGGTGGGCAGATTGCTTGAGCTCAGGAGTTTGAGACGGGCCTGGGCAACATAGCAAGACCCCATCTCTACAAAAAAAATTAAAAATTAGCTGGGCATGGTGGCATATGCCTGTAAGTCCCAGCTACTTAGGAGGCTGAGGCAGAAGGATCACTTGTGCCCAGGAGGCAGAGGTTGCAATGAGCTGTGATCGCACCACTGCACTGCAATCTGGGTTACAGAGCAAGACCCTGTCTCAAAAAAACAAAAAGACAAAAATGAATATGGAACAGAAAAGAATCCAAAGCCAGACACCATACATAGAATCACCTAATTTACAACAGGTCAGAGAGGTAAAGGAGGATCTTTTCAATAAATGGTGCCAGGTCACCTGGATAGCCACTACGGGAAAAAAAATGAACCCTGACACTTGATCTTACACATATGTAAACATTAAACTCAGGAAAGATATAAATCAGAAGGTGAAAGGTAAAATGATAAATCTAAAAAATATGGAAATATCTTGCCTGACGGCAGGATATAAATCTTTCCTTACTGGAGACAACACTTGCTTTTTGGCCCAGAAAGCACTAGCAGGCACCAGAGGAATCTGGAAATAGATTTTACTAGTTTTCCACATTTTCCTGCTTTTAAAGATTGGAACTGTTCTGTCCTTTGTCTTGCCAATATTTAAGATTTATGGCTCTTTGTTAAAATACCATTTAAGCAAACCCACTGCTTGGAGAGAAAGAAATAATTCTGAACTGAACCCACCCAGGTGATGGGTAGAACACATGTTAACAAACTTCTGCTTGTTTTTCTATTGTTAATCGTTCTTGTGTTTTCAGGAGAGTGTCTCAACTAAGAAATTAAAAAGAGAAAGAAAAATAATTATGTGTTTTCCCTTACAAACACATATTCCAACTAATGATTTATATCTAGATCATATAAATACCTCTTAAAAATCAATGAGAAAAAGAAAGAAAAACCAATAGAAATATTAGCAAGATTGCAACGTGGGTGACAGAGTTGCAGTATGTTACAAGAGAGTATCCACATGGCCAATAAATATATGAAATGACGTTCAAAAGCAGACATTAAGGAAACGCAAAATGCAAATTAAAACCACAATGAGATAGATACCACTAGATAGCATCAGAATGCCTAAAATTAAAAGCCAATACAATGATTGCAAAGAACAGGAGCAGGAGCAACATAATTGCTGGTCTAAGGTTAGCACAACCACTTTTCAGACTGCTTGGCACTATCTTCCAAAGCTGAACACATGCATATCCTGTAACCCAACCATCCCACTCTTGGAATACACTCAATACAAATTTGTACATATGTGAATCAAAAGACACCAAAATATTCATAGCAGCATTATTCATTAGACAAAAAACTGTTATCCATGTACATGTGAATAAACAAATTATACTATATTTATACTAAATAGTATATGGCAATAAAAATCAACAGACTATACATCATAAAAACATGGATAAGTGCCATAAACAATAGTGAGTAAGCAAATACAAGAACACACACTGTATTATTTCATTCTGTGGTGTTAGAAATCAGAATAACGATTACATCTGGAAGGAGAGAGGTATTGACTAGGAGGGGAATCAAGGTTATTGAGGTGCTAGTAATGTTCTATTTTTTGATCTGGCTATTGGTTACAAGTATGCATTCACTTGTGTTATTTCATTGTGCAGCACTCTTGTGATTTGGGCAGTTTTCTGACTGTATGCTTTATTATATTAATAAAGTATTACTGGTATAGTATAGACAACAAGTATTCATTTAAAACATTAAATTAGGTATTGAGAGTACTATTAACAAGGATATTTAATAAAGATGATTTTCTCAATCATACTAGTTACGACTGATGCCAAGAAAATATGAAATGTAAACACTTTCCACCAAACGCTAGGAGTAAGAATCTGTTCCCAACCAAAATAATGTTTTTTTGTGTGTGTCCCTGTTTGCCTGGGACTGAGGCATTCTTGGGATATTGGACTTTCAGCAAAGTCCCTGGCAAAGGCAAGCCTCACTTTGTCCCAAAGTTCCTCCTCAGTCCTATTAAAACAAATAAAAAATTAATACATCCAATCTGGCAACCTCTATCTGGACAATGCTCATCCTATTAATGATCTGTTTAAATATCTTTAATGGTACCCTGCATTCTAAAAATAAATACAAAATCTAATGGCATTCAAAGTCTACCTAGTCTTATTTCCTATTTGCACACTACCCATGTTACAATCTGCAGCATAACTAGACAGTCTTTTGTTACTGAAACATTTTATTCGTTGTCTGTGTTATCCTCTTCATCTGAAATACTCTATTATTTCCCCCATTTAAATCCTAATTTGTTTCTTCAAACTTCACCATCATCAAAATATTTCCTTATTTCTCCTAAACCAAATTAGTTCCTTAATTTCTCCCTCTTCTGAATTCTCACAGCATTTCATTTACGTGGCTCTCATGACAATCTCCACATTCTATCCAGCATTACATTTATATATCTCTGTATCTCCCACACTGAACTGCAACCTCCTTGGGACACTGTTTTATTCACTTATATATCCCTAGAACATGTATCACAGTACCCATGCAGTGGAAAACCAAACGCTTGATAAAAGATGAGAGTTGTCATACAAAAACAGCTTCTGTATCCCTTCCAGAAAGTATTTGTCAAGCCAACTGAGAAAAATTACTCAGTTCCATTGCATTTTCCCTCCTCTCTTTCTTTTATGCAGCTTTTAAGTAAATAAATTTCCTTTGCTACGGGATTCAATACTTTTCATATACCCTACATAACTGAACTGAAATTCAAGATAAAAGAACATAGACACAGTTGCACATCATAATTCTTAAGTGGCTAGTCTGCTTTCTCAAGCTATCAAATGGTTTTCTTAACTAAACATACAAGTCTACTGATTTTGTCACTCTTACCTTCTAATTTAGCTAGAAGACTTGATTCAGTTTTATTCTTCAGGGTTACTGAATCAGAACTCTTTTCATCTGACACCGGAGGTTCCTTGAAATGACTATTTTGAACAGACTACATGAAAAAGAAAATCAAATAAAGTCCCATAAATAGTAGTACTACTAATTTGTCTTACTGTTTAATATACTAAAGTCTTATCTATATATAGATTGCTCATAAAATTTTCTATTATAATTACATGTAGACTCACAAACCCCCGGCAAAGGTTAACTGCCTGAATTATTAATTAGAGAAATGGGAAGGGTCATAACCATAAATCTGGCCAATTTGCTTTCAGTGGATGTATTAATCAATTGCTAAAATATATTTCACTTAAAGATGGAAAGGGTTAGAAAGTTTGAATTCAACATAGAGTATGCCTCATGACAAGAAAAAAGATTTAAGTATTCTGTTACTGTGATGGCTATTTTATCACCAAAAATAATAGTCAAAATTAATAACTGTATAACTTAAGACAGTTGTTACTCTAAATCCAGAGAGCAATCTTTTTGACACAATTATGTACTGTTCTCTAGGACAGCCAGGATTAGAAAAAATTAATACTTAAAGCATAGATCATGAAAGAGGGAGGCATTACAAAGAACATAAAATTGAAAAGACACCATGATGCCAGGGGTTTAACTCAATTATAATAATAGTATAACCACTAAAAATCACAGTGTACCAGGAACTAAAATTATTTTAAGTCCACGCAAAGTTGCTGTGCCATGTCAGGAGGTCAGTATTGATTATTTATGTCCTCATCTCTGCCCTAACTCAATTTACTCTCTCATTTTTTTTTCTAAGACGTCTTACCAGAATCATATGATTAAACATAACAAAAAACAAAACTTGGGGGCAACAGCTCCCCCAGTCACGTATTCCCAAACCCAGGCCAACTATCTGCTTAAATACATGCATAATAAATATTACTTCATGATTCTCTTAAGAGATTGTTGATCCTTGCTCTACCACCTTAATCTTGGAGAAACAGTCTAGGACTTCTGCACCAACTTCCCACTGGTAGTCCCACACCTCTTGGGGTATGAGGAACGCTGTTGGAGATATATGAACTATTTATAAACCCTTTCCCCAGAAAAAGCTCCATGAATCCTGATCCTCCCAGATCAGGAACCCTTGCTTTATATAATGATATAGAATTAAAATACCTTTAAATTTCTCAATTCACAGGAATCATTTCCACTTGGTTTAGATCCGGGCACAACCAAATCTCGGCATTCTGATCTAGAGGTTTGTCTTTTACCCGTGAAACAAAATAATTTTAATATTAAATTTGAAAAAAAAAAATTTTCAATGTATTTTTTTATCTTAAGTTGGATTTTTAATAATAGACATACCTTTTATTGAAAAAATCTCTTAAAAAGACATTTTTTAAAGTGACATAATTCCAATACAAAGGTGACTTAGCTAACAAAGTTACCTGCTGGGCAATGACAAAAGTGACAGAGATAGGTGATCGCCTACTTCTTCATTATCTAATCAGTAACAATTGGAGTTAGGGTTAGACTGTGGGAAAGGCAAAGTACGTAGATGAAACTACATTTCCAATTACAAATAGCTAAAGGATAAGAACCAGGGTATAGCACTTCTGTGGACCTCCTGTCTATCAATAATAAGAACCAAGAAAATGGCTGGAGTTTTTCTGTTTTTGTTTTTAATTTTTTGGAGTGGGAGAAAGTCTCCTTTATTCTTGAGCTCGGTATTTGAAATAGAGATGAACAAGATGAAATCATAGTGATAAGACTTTAAAGCTTAACCTTGACAATCAAAATGTTCTTTTAATGTCAATATTTAGTCAAGTCTAAATATAATAGAAATGTAATTATAAAAGATGCTAACTAAAAATAATCGTTGTATTTCTAAAGTTTATTTGCAAAATGATTCTCCGGACTGTAAGGAGCCTTTTCCAATATAAATATTATAAATGTTGGTCAGAATTAAGAATAAGCCAAAATAACTCTCCTTTAGCTGAGCTAGATGCTACATTCCCATTTCTTAACAGGGAATAAACATGCAAATTGAGGGAACGGAAACACACTGGATGTGATGAACAGTATTTCATCTGTACCTAACCTGCCCCACTTCTTGAAGCCCTGAAGCAAAAGAATAATCTGAAGACTCTGAAGCAAAAGAATAATCATCTTTCCCACTGACAGCGATTCTCCCCTTGAACTATCTGTTCCCAGACCTCCTTCTACCCGTTATGGAGACTCTCAAACAAAACAGGAAGAGATTCTTAGCAGACAGCCTACCCATAAGTGAGAAATCCTCAAGTATCAGTCTTTTAAGCTTAATGTTGACTTAATATTTTTTCCTTTTAAAGTTCCCTTAATGAATATTTTTAATGAGAGAAAAAGCAAAACAAAGCTATTTTCCCCACTCATTCCTTTGTTCCTGACAACATTTAGAGACTCAGTATCTTCTAAAACTGAATAAAAATTTAATCATAATTACTATTACTCAGTAAAAGACTTTAAGACCATTCTGCCATCAATCTTCACATATGGACAACAAATTTTAAAAATTAAAACTCAACATACCTTTTTATAAAACAAGGTACAACTGAATCATCTGTCTTCACATCACAATCTGGGCTATCTAGACGGTTAACTGGGACTCTTCCAAACGGGCATGACTAAAAATATTTTGAAAGATTAAATAACCAACTAGGAAATGAAGACTATCACCACCTTAATCAAGCACATTGAAAGTAACTTACCTGCTTAGTTTTGTTAGTTTGTTTCAATGAATTCCGATAACCTATTTCTGCATCTTGTGGTGGCATGTTCTCTCTAAACAGAAAGAAAATACCCCCAATTTTTCAAAGAATAATATGAATATGTATTTCTACTCTACTGCTAAACATTATCACAAAATGAAAACATGTATGTGGATACATGTAATTACATTAAAAAACACAGATGTACTTACATAGAAGATGAACATTTAAAAACTGTTTCCGTTTCCTTACCCATATAAAAACCTGGCTTTAGTAGTCTGTCCTCTGGAATCGCAACTGTTGTTCCTATTCTGTAAATGCCCAAGTGAACTGGAAAATGATTCTTGGGCAGTTAATACCGTAGATGCTGTAAAAATTTTGAAACTATGTTAAATTTAGGAGAAATAAGAAAAGTACAAAAAAGTAATCTTACAAATAAGAATATTTTAAAAGTCAATTCATAGCAAATACTTGTCCCCAAGTAAGATATGCAGACATGAAGATGTTACCAAGATGTTACTTCTCTAACCTCTTCTTCAAATTCTTTTAAATTATATAACTGTTTCCCCAGGGTAAAAGCACATTCTCTACTTCCAAAAGCAAAAAAAAAACAAAAAAAACAAATTCTCTTGCTTAGGGCTGTTTTTCATGTGTTAACGAAAGTTTAGTTAGCAAAAAAGACAAATTTGCACAGGGTTGTAAAGACTTCTTTACTTCTCAGAGTCTTAACCTCCTTTACAATTTAATCTTAGATTTTAACCATTCTACATAAATAATAGTTTTCTATAAAATATTATCCTGAGTCTTTATTTGAAGTACTACCTACCACAGAAAAGTATTAGTATACATTAATAGTTACCTGATAAATTCTTCTTTTCCTCCTCTGAAAGCAGCTGCTTTTTTTGAAGGTTCAAATTCCGTAGGGCAATTTCCAGCATTTCTAGTGGTACTGCTCCACGTTCTACAGCTTTTTGAAGAAGTTGTTTACTTTTTTTGACATTACCTAACAAAGCAAAAGATAATTGTCATTTTTAGGCAGTAATCTTTATCCACGACCCAGACCACCCAGATACGTATTCATCAGGACCTAGAAAAAAAAATCAAAAAGACTTAAGCAAAAATATTTATTCCAAGGCTCATGTACTTTATTTCATAGGCAAGTAAGCAATCTCTCACTTCTTATGCAGATAATCAACTCTCTTCTGATAACAATGCATACCAAATAGTTTCCTTGCAACATGTAGCTGACATAATTGTGCATTAGTTTATCACCACTGTCCACTTTCAGAAGTAACAGAAGTGTAACAAAGCAGTTACCAAGAGGGGACAGCAAAGGCCAATCACAACAGTTAGAAACAGGAGGGTGTTCTAGATGTTAGAAAAGTGCCAAGAGCATCAGTCTCTTACAACATGCTGTAATAAGTATCATACATAATGACATTTAGTTAAGGGAAGGATGACATCTTTTGTTAAAGAGCATCTTCCATCAAAAGGATTTTCAGGGAAAAACATAATAAATACAGATTAATCTTTAGCTATCACACTCAGCGTATAGCTGAATACCAGCCTGAAAAAGAATGCAGAATAACTGAGGAACGATCATAATTACCTTTCTGAGTATGGACAGATTACCAAACAAATTGGTAAACTTATCCCTAGCATTTGGCTTATAAATATTAAATGTATACATCCCATATCTTACAGAATATTATCAACATTTATGGGAGCCACTGAGCTATGCTATGCACTTGGCACTGAGGGTATAAAAATGCTTAAGAGATGATCTCTAGCTTCTGGTAGTTTATAAATTTTTAGAAATATCTTTGATAGTGGTTAAGTCTACATTTATTGAGTAGCGGTAGAACTTCATGTATTGTGTATTTTAGCACAACAAAAGAGAGAAAGGCTTAGATTAGAATTAAGATGCTTAATTAATCAGAGAGCTTAGTATTGAGATCAGAGATTTCTTTAAGAATCTGGTGAAAACTGAAATGTCCTCCATCCCTACAAAAATAAACACACACCAGACTGTGCATAGGATTTCAGGGATGTTGCATTATTTCCTGACAGCCAAGCCATCAACTGTGCTCAGAATAATCATAATTTGACCACACTGCATTACTGTGCAATGCATTTGACCACACTGCATCACTGTGCATTACTACCACATTGCAGATAAAGTGGTGCAGATAAAGTTCGTCTTTTTTACAGATAACTCAATTTAAAAGTTTCAATATTTATGTGTTCTAAACATGTAAAATTTATGGTTGTTATTGAGAGTCCACAATACCTCAAGAAATTTTCAAGTAGAATGGAGAGAAAGAAGCCTTGCCAAATTTTCTCTAACAAGCGAGGAGGAATCCATTTTTCTAAAGAAGAAAGGGATAGTAGTTCTAAAAAGTAACCTGATAGAGCGAAGGACATATTGGAGAAGACAATTACTAGGACTCAGAAATCATCTGAATGGGTAAAAATTCAGGGTTCTCAAATCATTTCTGAGTCATATAATTCTTTTCTCCAGCCTCAATCCTGGGGAATACTCTCCAGTGACCAATCCCTGCTATGGAAACCATCATGGGGATTCTTCCAATAGTGTTAATATGTTTATCACTGGCAGTAAATTGGATCACAGTTGTAGCAGAAACAAAGCAGTGGGAGAATGGAAACAGCTGGCCAGTGGGCAGACTGAGGGTATATCCAAAGGCTCCGGAAAATGAGAAAAGACTAAGGAATGGCCAGGTTAAAAATGTCTTAGGAAGAGATTGTCTTGGTCCTACCCAAAAAAATCCAGACTATGAAGAACCAAGTGAGCAAGAAACAGTTTCTACAGCAGTTTACTTTTTTTATTTTAAAGAACTACCAATTAACGCTACACACACACACACACACACACACACACACACACACAGTTTACTTGAACACCAAGTTACATAGCTACACTTTAATGTACATTTTGGTGCTATGAAACCATAGCGTAAGAAAAGTTTATGTAAGCTCTAGATATTTAAGTTGGAACTTAAATATCTGATATCCTGTTTCCTACAAATACTCAGTGAAACAGCTACTGTCCTTTAGATGTTTCCTGAATCTAACTAGTAGCACGTACACAATGTTCATGCTCATTTCCCTGGACTACTCTTTATACATGGAAAAGCCAGTATAACAGATATTCTCTACATTTACGTTTAGGTGGCATTTTCCCCCCATATTCTCATCTGATCAAGTTTAATGCCTTTTGCCTCAAATTTCCACTTCATATATATGATTTAATATTAGGATGTAAGTTGTAATAAGTTATCATTTATTTAAAATTTGAATTTGACATTTTCAGATTACCTTGTGAAAGTTCAAATTGCGCAAAAGATATATGAACAAAAGCAAATTTCTTGCAGTTTGCTCTGGTCATTTGAAAGTAGTCACGTGCATCATCTGGGTCTTGAATACTGTAATAAAAGATTTGAGTCAAAATTTAAGAAAAAGAACATAGCTACTTAAACTTGATAATGCTTCATTCAATTTTCCAAAAGACATGGGATATTGCTTTTTTCTGTGGATAAAATTAAATACTAGTAAGTTATTTTAAAAAAATCTTTTTAGGCAGTTTAAAATAAGTAAACTGTTGTGGAAACGTGCATAGAAAAGAGTTTACGTTAGTCTCTTGTTAACTATAAGCAAAAACATTTGGTAAAAAAATATTAATTTTCTCATAATACTGACATGTTTTTATTTTCTCTCTTTGCAATGTAGTTACATATTATGTAACATAGTTAAACATAGTTAAAATGCTAATACTTACGCTTTTAATTCAGCAAATCTCACTTGAATTCTAGCAAAACTCTCATTTTGGCCATATTTATCTGGGGGAAGGGCTTCAATTGCTTGACTGTAACGACCAATCAACTTATTTAAAAGAGCATCACTTAGCGGAACACTGTTTCTCTCTAGTTTGAGCAACAAACTCAACCAGTCCTCTGGGCTGTTTGCCATCATCATAATTTGGTTAACAGTTCCCGAGTTATCTAAATAAGGGGAACAAAATATATCACAAGAAAAGACATAAAACAAATGCCAAATTGCATTTTTCCTTCAAAATATAGTCAAGCATTTGTACTCTCAGTATCAATGTACATAAAGTCCTTGTAATACTTTTTAAAATTGTAAAAGTTCATATAACTAACTTATTTATCGTATATTTGTCTTTTATGAAGGTATACTTTATCCAAAAGCTATATATTTTGAAGGAAAGAAAAAATTTGAAAATAAGTGAGTTTTTTTGTAAGTAGCCTTTAAAAATTGTATGTAGTTTAAGAAAATTTTATGCTGTTGCAGGATAACTATAATTTTAGCATCCTACCTATCCATAGAAAACTAAATCTCTCCCAATACCACCTGTACTAATTAACTTAGAAAATTCTCCCATCAATGATTTATTCATTAAACTTACTGCTCCAGTCCTAACATAACCTTCTTTACAACCTTACCCATTCAACATTATCTCTGTATACCTCTTACTTACTTGTAAAACCAAACCAGCTTTACAAAAAATAAACAAATGATATAATCATCTTCTTCTCTCCAAGTAACCTATATTTCTCCTAGAGGCCCTGATAATTTCTTGGTCCAACAAACTCATAGTTATCATGGTCTAGACCTTTGGAATTTATAGGACCTCTCGTGACTGTCAGGTTTCTCTCTGTGGAACCCCAACCAACAGAAACAGCAAGAATAACCTTCAGACAAAATGTTCACACTGTAATGTACTTTCTACTTTCTTGAGTGTTAGTTTTTTAAAAAGATAACTTGAATGTCAGTCTTCTGTTCAGGATATTTTGGTTATTACTGAGCAATATTAAATTCAGATTTCCAGAGAAGCTATCATTCCTTCTATTAACTTCAGTCACTTTCAACAAAGCCTACATCTTTACTTTTAAAAATAAAATTTGTTTCTACTTTCTACTAAAATATAGTGCATGCATAACTTTGCTTTGTCGTTTTAAATTTACTTTGGTCTGACCTTAATTTTTCTATTTTTATCTTCTATTCCTTTCCTAAGAAATTAGTCTGTGAAATGTCTAAAAAACACACATTGCCATCTGTGGCTTTGCAGATGCATTCCTCATGCCTGAGTACCCTATTCTTCCTCTAATCAACAAATAAAACATTTGTGTTTTATCATGCTAGTATTCCTATGATGCCCAGCATACATTACAATGTAGCATAGTGAATATATAAATTCTCATCTAGAAAGAAACTATGGTTTTAAGCATCTTTGAATCTTCCTCAATACTTAAAATACTCAATTGCCTTGATGTACAACCTTTGTTAGTGTGACATAATTAAGTACAATTATACTCTATTAAGATTTTGCTTAACAGTAAACCTATCATTTTCTAGGTTTTTTTCAAAGTGAACACAGTCAGCCACCATGATTAGATCACAGGTTCTTCCATTTATTTTCAATTCCTCATCTATTTAATGGTTAGTATACATGTAACAAAATTATCCAAAGATCACCATTCAAATGACCAACCATTTGAAATACAGTAAAGAATCAGGCTTCTGAGCTAATACTTTTAGAAGAGCTAGAGTATTAAACTCTGGGCATTTTCACCCATTAATCATTGTTCAATAAATGTTTAAGTGCCTACCTACTATGTGCCAGACACCATTCAA
The DNA here is from genome assembly GCF_028878055.3 of Symphalangus syndactylus. Taxonomy (NCBI): domain Eukaryota; kingdom Metazoa; phylum Chordata; class Mammalia; order Primates; family Hylobatidae; genus Symphalangus; species Symphalangus syndactylus. The sequence continues at coordinate 17,592,933 of NC_072426.2, forward strand.
AGTTCTGTGGATAGAACAGATAAAAACCCTGCCTTCATGTAGCCTGCATTCCAGTGGAGGAGAAAGACAATAAACCCATGAGTAAATTATAAATAAATTGATTAGTACTATTTCTTTACCTTAGAGGATATCCAACTAACAGTTACTAACTTAAAAGAAAAGAAAAACTCACCTGTAGTATCAGCAGAAATTTTATTCAAGCTTAGTTCATCAGTAAGGTCTTCATTTTTAAACTTATTTTTAATGTCTCTCACTTTGTTCATTATGGAATCAATTGTCAATTCTCTGCCACTTAAATCCTCGGACTCCATTTCTAAGAAAAAAACTGAACTAGTCATAATTCCTACTTTAACTAGCATCAAAGAAAAAAATGCATTCACTTTTTAGAACCCAGACGACTAAAGCATTCGTTTCGTGAACACATCTAAACGCAGCTATTACTAGGCTAGTATTAATGGAGGTAAGTGCACAACAACAAGGTACACATCTTTGTAATTTATTCAGCAAGGTTTCATAGGCTAAGTATACTTTTTTCCCCAATATAACATCAATGACGTCACACTCTAGAAATCTGCAAATTTACTGTCACTTAAAAAAATATGATGGAGTGTTTGCTTGGATTCTGGTAGCGACATACACATAAAGATTGCTTGGATTCTGGTAGTGACATAGACATAAGGAATTCGTTTGGCAATGGGAATAACAATTCCTTTATTCGCCTGCTTTACTTGAGTAAATCTTCACGGTGCATGTGCTTTCAAAGCAGAATATGAACATGATGGGGCTTTACTGATAATTAGGAAATCCGCAGGTTTATTCTTGTGCATATCTAACAGAATCATGATTTGCTACCTTAATCTAACACTAAGAAACTACTGTACTGGTACTGAGCACTTGCTTATCTGCATTGTGGTGGTGTTTGTTCAATAAAGTGTCTGCAGTCTTATTGTTAATCGTATCTTTGTGACTCTCAAACACCAACTCAGTGTCACTGATAACAATGCTGCCCCGTCTTCAGGCTTAACAATGAAAAAAAGTCATAAAGTTGCAGCAAGGTATCACTCCACCCCTTAAGTCAGGTTTGAAACGTAACTGTCAGACCACGGCCACCCCCTTTTTTCCCAGTTCTAACCCGCAAAACAAGAGAGACTGTCCTTTGGAAAACGATCTTGTGCGCAGGTACCCCACCACCCCTTCTTTCCAGCGTGGGCCACACCCACTTCTTACTTCAACAAAACCTCCCGCATCAACCCACCGGCCAGACGCGCTGAGGCAGCGAGACATTCCCTCCCCCTCCAGCTCATTTAGCCGCGTCGCATACCTGGCTTCGAGCTGCCCCAACCTCGCCCCACCCCTCACCGACCAGCGCTGACAATGAGCCCCTACACCGGCTGCGGCCGTTCCTCAGTGCGCCGGTGAGACAGAACTTACCTACAGAAAGCGACGCTGGGGAAATGAAAAGATGGAACCCAAACTCCTTTCCGCAAACACGTTTGAATTTCCCCGTCGCTATCACTGTGGTCTCCTATTGGTCAATGCTAGCCACGTAGAGCGTCAGTCGTGATTGGTTCGTGTGCGACGGGACCGCCCCTCCTCCTGCGTCAGGCGAGGCCCGCCCCGGAAGAGCCCGCGGCCCGCACCCCACCCGTGCGGCGCCTGGGGTGGTAGGGTGCTGGCGCTTTGCAGGCGTTCCCCGGACGCCAGTGGGCGGGCTTTCCTGCTTTTTCCAGTTTAACCAGGGCGAATTTTTGCCTGGGAGGTAGCCACTGCCGGGCAAACCTACCCGGTGAGAGGAATATAGGGGCGGGGACGGCTGCTCCCAGCATCAGGACCTAAAAGATGCACCTTGGGCCTGCCCTTTGCTGACCCCACCGCCACCGTTCTCCTTCGTTTCCCGCGGTCCTCACAGCCTGGCTTAGAGAGGAGGTGGCAAGAAAGGATCTTTCACTGAGCTACGTTCAGCCCTGCCGCCAGCTCAAGAATTTCAGTGCTTTTTATCCTTGAGCTTCCGCTTATGCCCTTCCATTATCCTTAAATGACTCCTTGCTCTGTCTTCAAGCCAAGACCCTCCTCCCCCTTGTCAAAATTCTGCGCAGAACTCAAGCGCCCGTCATGATTGCCCTGCCTGAAGTCGCCTTATCGGCCCCCCTCCCTCCAAGCCTGCCCCACTTAAGGGCTCAGGTGTCCTCAGGGGTAAAAACATCTCCGTAGTAATCTTCGCGGGTGCGAGGCTCTGCCGCTAAGTGGCTTTGTGGTCCGGGGCAACGGTTACTCCTCGTCTGCAAAACTAAAAGGGATGTGTCTGTTGTGCCAGCATTATGACATATATTCTGTGGTAGGACGGGTTGGTTTTGTGTATGTATAGGAAACTAACTGCAGCTGTCACTTGTTAACTCCAAAGCTGTCCTTAGAACCCTCACATTCCCAACTCTGGATAGCCACCCAGCTAGCATGAGAGCCCTTCGCAATCACTTAATGCATCTTTCTGTGTCAGCTAGCTAGTATTTCTGCTTCAGCAGAGCAAAATGACTTGCTATACCATGGTTGGCTAACCACTTACCTTTGCACCATTGCATCTAATGCTGCTTTTGCCTGGAAAGAGTTTATTATTCCTCCAGTTCTTGTTGATCTGTTTGCGGCCTGATCTCAAAGCTTGCATTTTCCTGAAAATACTGTTGCTGGATGACCTAACCCTAATACTTCTTTCTGTACTTTCGTTTGGTAGTCTCCTTCAGTCTTCTGTCTTTAAATACTATCTATATGTTGATGGCTCCCAAATGTGTATCACTAGCTGAGCTCTCCTCAACTCCATACTCAGATATCCACTGCCTACTTATTAACATCTTCACTTACATGTGTCATATGCATCTTGAACTCAAAATGTCCAAAACCAAGCCCCTGATCTTCCTACCCAAACCTGTTTCTTTTACAAAATCTATAAAAGACAAATTCATTGTCCTAAATTTTTTAGCCCCAAAACCTTTGTGTCATCCCTGATCCCTTATCCAATTCATAAACAGATTGAGTCAGGGCTAGCACAAGAGATTCCTGGACTCCTACCAGTTCTCCCCACCTCCACTGCCACCACTTTAGTCCAAGGCACCTTCATCACTTACCTGATGTTACCTGCAGTAGCCTCCTGGCTGGTCTCCCTGCTTCTGCCCTTGCCTCACCTCAATTTATTCTCTGACATAGCAAAGTCATCTTAAATCAGATTATGTCACTACTTTGCTCAAAACTCTTCAGTGCTCCCTTTCTAGCTCGGAATAAAATCAAAAGTCCTTATGATGGTCTGTGACTATTGAGCACTTGAATATGTCTAGTGCAACTGGGAACTGAATTTTTAAATCAATTAACCTTAATTGATTAATTAAATTTAGATTTAAATTTGAAAACTGATATCTCATGGGATTATTTTTAAACTTTTTAAAGTAATTTTTTTTTGCTTTCTTTTTTCTAAACTTGCATTAGTCATGAATTTATTGGAAGACTTTTAAGCATACTTGGAACAACCTAAGTATATGAACCTACTTTTTCAACTGTAAATTTTGTGAGATCCAAATGCAGATGAAGTATTTCCAATGAAAGTGTCTGAGTATGAAATGTGATGCACTGTTAAGTATAAAATACACTCTGGATTTTGAAGACTGAATAAGAAAAAGTAATAAACATTGATAATTTAAAAAATATCAATTACAGGTTAAAATATTTTTGCTATATTGAGTTAAATAAAATATATTATTAAAATTAATACCACCCCATCACAGACCAGAGGAGACTAAGAAGACATGACAACTAAATGTACTGTGATATCATAAACTGGATCCTGAAACAGGAGGATGACATTAATGGAAAAATTCGTAAAATTCAAATAAAGTCTGAGGTTTAGTTAATGATAATGCACTAGTGTTGGTTTCTTGGTTTTGAAAAATGCATCACAGTAATGCAAGATCTTAACAACAGAAAAACTGAACAGTATAATACATTTGGAATTTTTTTGTAAATTAAAAATTATTCAAAAATAAAAAGCTTATGAAAATTTGATTTCACCTGTTTCTTTTTACACTTTAATATGGCTAGTAGGAAATTGAAAATTACATATATGGCTTACCTTGTGTTTCCATTGGACAGCGGTGATCTGTAAAATCCTAGTTTTACCTATTTGACCTATTTATTTATCTTGTTTATTTTCTGACTCTCCAAACTTAACCCCCACTAGAATGTAAACTCCATAATACAGAAATTTTTGTGTACTTTGTTCATTACAGCATCGTTAGTGCTTAGAACAGTGCCTGGTACATTTGTAGGCACTTAATAAATGTTAGCTAAATACTAACATTTACAACCATTAGAGTATTTAAGAATCCTATTTTATTTAACACATTTGTATACTTCTTGCATCACAATTTCTCATTTGGCTTTAAATCAACTGCATCTGACAGTGAATAAACTTGTTCATTTTCAGAGTCAAGCCTTTCACAAAGCAATAAAATTAGCCATAAGATTATGATTTATTTTAAGATGGTAAGTTTCACATTTTTGTCACATAAACAAAAGTTTGGACTGTTTAACTTTGTCATTGTCATCATGTAACTTTTTTGCTAATCTTTGACTTTTCTGTCAGCACAGCTGCCTTTTTCATTCCATTATTTATTTATTTATTTAAATCCCCCCTAAGGAATTTTTTTTTCAATTATTGAGGTCATTGTTACACAAGCTCAGTAAGGCCCAAACTTTGATTTTAGAAACTAATTATTATACATGAATTTATTTTGTGCGTACACAAAAGTTAAATTTCTGATCAATAATAAATCCAGTTCTTACAGCATGCAATCAGTTGTGTGCTGCTTTATGGTCGTTTATTCTGGATAAAACATTACTAGTGTATGCTGATTTTAGTGCATTTAGGAGTGATGTGAGCCCATAAGAATGTTGAGACCTGTATGAATACTGTCAGGAAAGCTAACTATCACAGAATGGACCAAGCCATACCCAAAAGAAAAGAAAATAATGCCAAGGAGAGATAACAACGTACCTCATAGATCACAAAGAAAAACAGCAATGACAGCTTAGATTATGTTCTACAAAGGAAAACAGCAGTGACAAGTTAGGACCACTACTTGGACATCAGGTATTATTTAATCATGCAGGCAACAAACTATGCCAACACATAACAGAAGAAAAGTAGGAGTTTCAGTGCCTATTTTTCTTTTTTCTCCAATTTGAAGAATAGCAGTCAGACTGACAATCTTAAAAATAAATACAGGACAGGCTATATAAGAAAGACATTAAATTCCATCCAAATTCTCTGACACAAATGAAGTGTGTGTGTGTGTGTGTTTGTGTGAGAGAGAGAGAGATAGGCTCTGGCTCTGTCACCCAAGCGGGAGTGCAGTGGTGTGATCTTGGTTCACTGCAACTTCTACCTCCTGAACTCAAGCCATCCTTCCACCTGAGACTCCCAAGTAACTGGTACTACAGGTGCATGCCACCACACCTGACTAATTGTTATATTTTTTGTAGAGACAGGGTTTTGCCATGTTGCCCAGGCTGGTCTCAAACTCCTGAGCTCAAGCAATGCACTTGCCTCGGCCTCCCAAAGTGCAGGGAAGCATTGTGATGGTCTGTGATTACCATCACACCTGGCCATAATTTTTCTTAAAAATGTATCCAGGTTGGGTGCAGTGGCTCATGCCTGTAATCCCAGCACTTTGGGAGGCTGAGGCGGGGCAGATCACCTGAGGTCAGGAGTTCAAGACCAGCCTGACTAACATGGAGAAACCCCGTCTCTACTAAAAATACAAACTTAGGCAGGCGTGCTGGTGCATGCCTGTAATCCCAGCTACACGGAAGGCTGAGGCAGGAGAATCGCGTGAACCTGGGAGGTGGAGGTTGCGGTGAGCCAAGATCTCACCATTGCACTCCAGCCTGGGCAATAAGAGCGAAACTCTGTCTCAAAAAAAAAAAAAAAAAAAAAATGTATATATATATATCTCCATACATTTTCAGTCTCTGCTATATAGAAAGAGCCTCACATAGTTGGTTAATATACCAAAATATCCTGAAGAAAATAAGCAGGATATTGAAAAAAACGTGCAAATATAATCTCAGAAATATTGCTGGCAATATCTGAAAAGTCATAATAAGTAGAAGCAATGACAGAAAGCCAGAAATGGATAGACAAGTGTTACCTTTTTGGAAATGGTAGAATTTGGAAGCTATTAATCTCTATAATCTCAATGTAGATTTTAGACCCATTCTGGGATCAATTACCAAACTGTTTGGAAGCAAAGATCTCTAGAAGTCAACATGAACGCATTAAGAGCAGGCTATATAGAATATACTAAGTTCTGATTTTGATCGTTTCTATATTTAGAAAAGGGAAGGCCATAAATAACAGACTATCTTAACTTTGGCAAATACAATGATAAAGGCTCTCTTATTGCTTTTGTGGAAGAAAGGAGCAAGTAATTCCCATACAGTTAATGTGAAGAGGTTCTGCAACTCTGGGTCATTTTTCTCCAAGATCACTTGTTAATGGTTTGAGGAGAACTTCAGGTTGATCCCTAGTAGAAGGTCTCAGAACTCTGTCTGTGGTTTTATTCTAAACTACATATCTTATCCGTGTCACAAACATATAAAAATGATGCTTAACTTTTCATATGAATTAAAACAAAAAAAGACAAAATTAGAAAATACTTTAAAAGGACAAATGCCACAATATGCAATTTACAGAGATAAATGCAAGTCTGTACATTTAGATTTCTAAAAATAATAAAATTCTCAAATACACAGAGTCTAGCCAAGTTGAAGAAACATGGTTCAGATTTATTCTCTGGAAACAACAGTAACAACAAAAACAATACAAAATAAATGAAATAGTGGTTTTCAAGCATCAGACATCAGGCAATACAGTACAGTGATCCTTAAGAATAGTGAAACAAACAAGTGAGTCATAATGTTGCCTCCAGATTACTTACTGGTGAGAGTTTCCAAGCTTCAGTGTACAAAGTGAGAACCCAGGCATTGCCTGGTATTCTAAAGTTAAGATGGAGCTCATAGTCTGGAATGGCCAAGACAGGTGAAGTTCACAGGACAGAGTACCAGAGAAAAAGAGCAGAACAGAGAGAGAATTCTGGAAATCTGCAGAGAATGTCCTTGAGTCTCCAGCTCTGTACTGGTAAGTACAAGTGTATGTGGAAACTATCCCAAACCAGAGGAAAATAACAACCAGGGGAAAGAATAAAAGGGAGTAATACCAAGAACTCATAAAGGGCAAGAAACAGTTTTTGTTCACAAAGCAACAAGTAGAAGACTCATGATATTGCCTTAGAACTGGGGCAAAATTAGCCCTACAGCATGCAATGGCCCAGTCTATAAAAGCTTAAGAGCAAACCTTAAAAGGATCAGTATTTATAGAAATATAAGAAAATCCAACTGGGTCAAATTTACGATGTCTGGCATGTAATTAAAAAATTACTAGGCATTTAAAGCAGGAAAATGTAAATCTAAGTGAGGAAGTGGGGGTGGAAATCAGTCAATTAAAACAGATGCAGAAGTGGCACAGAGTACCCACTTAATAGACAAACAGTAATTGTTAACTGTATTCCATATGTTCCAGAAAGTAGAGGAAAGTGTAAACATGTTAAAAAGAAATATGGAATATATGAGAAGACCAAAACCAAATGTATAGAGATGAAAAATGCAATACTTGCAATAAAAATTATATTGGATAGGATTAATAGCAGATTATAGTCTGGAAAACAAAATATCCTAAACTTGAAAACATATCAATAATAAACTATGCAAAATAAGGCACAGAGAAGCAAAGAAACAAAAATACAAAGAACTTCAGTGAGTTGTGGAAAAACAACGTGGCATAATGTACATGTGATTGGAGTTTTCAGAAGAAAGAAGGGAGAATTGAAGAATATATTTGAAGACAAAATGGCCAAAATTTGTTTAAATATGTTGAAAACCATAAACAAACAAATTGAAGAAGTTCAACAGATTCTAAACACAATAAACTTTATGAAAACAACACCTGTGCACTTTATTACATTGGACAAAACTAATGATAAAGAGAAAATATTAAAAGCAACCAGAGGAAAAATACATGTTACATATAAATGAACAATCATAAGAACAGTAGACTTCTTGCCAGAAACAATGTAAGCTGGGCAACAGTGGAGTGACATCTTTAACCCTTTTCCCATTTAGGAGAAAAAACTACAGTTGCCTGCCAGCACACATTTAATTTTACATAAACATTCTTTTTGAGGCTGAAGCAAATCTGACTGATTTTCAATGTGAAAATAAAATCTAAAAACTGCTCTTGGAGTTATTTCTAAAAGCAACTAACATCAGAATTGTCTGAATCATCAGTATTGTCAGTTTTGAAAAAATTGGATTCATCAAATCAATCTTCAGCCAACAACTGTTTGAGAATGATGTTAACATCACACGTAGGAATGCCGTTTTCTAGGATTTGACATTTTCAGCAATTGAGAATTACTATGTTTTGTAAATGGAAATACAAAACACCACTATTAAAAACAGAATATTGTAACACTGTTATTATTTTACTTATTTTTTATTTTTTTGAGACAGGGTCTTGCTCTGTTGCCCAAGCTGGAGTGCACTGGTGTGATCTCAGCTCACTGCAACATCTGCCTCCCAGGTTCAAACAATTCTCCTGCCTCAGCCTCCCGAGTAGTGGGGATTACAGGTGTGCACCACCACGACTGGCTAATTTTGTATTTTTAGGCTGTTCTTGAACTCCTGACCTCAAGTGATCTGCCTGCCTTAGCCTCCCAAAGTATTGGGATTACAAGTGTGAGCCACCTCACTTGGCCCAGAATGTTGCAAGTAGAATGATGTCTTTTGTTTCCAAAGTCAATGTACTAGAACGATGCAAAAATAATAAAAGTGAGATATTTTGTGGCAAATTTATCTCAGGGTAAACACAGCAGCTACAGGCATGTATTCTTGGGGCAAACAGGAAAAGGGTTAAAATATTGAAAGAAAAAGAAAAAAGAATTCTATAAACCTGGAATTGTTATTTCCAGCAAAAAATATTGTTCACTATGAAGGGAAAATAAAGATTTTTTTTCAGACATACAAAAGCCGAAATAATTCATCACCAGTAGAATGGCACCACAGAAATTATTAAAGGAAGCCTTCAGGCAGAAAAATTCTGAATCTACATAAAAGAATAAAGAATATTGGAAATGGTAAATATGTGGATATGTAAAAAGATATTTTTCTTATTTTTGAAATCTCTTTAAGAGATAACTAAAGCAGAAGATAATAACAATGTACTGTCAGGTTTATAACATATAGAGAAGTAAAACATGACAACACTCACACCAGTGCTGGGAGGAGGCAAATGAAAGAATATTATTTAAGGTTTCTTTCTACTATACATAAGTTGGTATGTTACTTGTGATAAGTTAAAGGTGAACTCTATAAACCTCCATTGTCTATCCTGGTAACTAGCCACATGTAGCTCTTGAGCCCTTGAAATGTAATTGGCCCAAAATGAATGTGCTGTTAAGTATAGAATACACACCAGATTTCAAAGACATAGTGTAAAAAGAATAAAATTTACCATTAATATTTATATACTGTTGCAAATTATTAATATTGATTATTATTATTAATTAAAATTACAATAATTTGGGTATATTACATTTAATTTCATCTGCTTCTTTTAACTTTTAAAAAGTGTGGCTATTAGAAAACATATAAATTCCATATGTGGGTCACATTATATATCTATTGGACAGTGTCACTAGAAACCATATTCCATATGTGGGTCACATTATATATCTATTGGACAGTGTCACTAGAAACCCTGAAGTAGCCACTAAAATCAAACAAACACAAGTAAAAACCAACAAACAAACAAACAAATAAAACACAGCTACTAAGTGAACAAAAGACAGAAAACAAAAAATATTCATTTAATACTAATGAAGCAGAGAAAGAGGAAAAGAGTAAACAAGAACAGATAGGAAAATGGAAAAAAGATAGCACAACGGTAGATTTAAATCCAACCATATTAATAATCACATTAATGTACATGATCAAAACTCCCGGAAAATGGTAGAGATTTTCAGATGTATAAAAAAGCAAGCTTCAACTATCCACTGCCTTCGCCAAACCCTTTTTCAATATGAAGGCACAAATAGGATAGAAATAAAATAAGGAAAAAGATATACCATGCTATCATTACTAAAACACTAAAATCAGAAACACCTAACATGGCATAGGTCTCTGAAAACAGACTTAAGAGTGTTTGGTTATCTGGGTAAATGGCCTTTGATCTCTGATCTCGGGTACATTTTGAAAGCATCCTCAGAAATGGATCTAGAGTGGAAACTCATCAGAAGTGAGTATGTCTGCTGGAAGTCTAGATAAAATGCTTTAAAGTTTAATCCTAGATTTTATATCACAATTCTTTAGAAAGCTGTGAAAATAGACATTATTTCTCTATGATTAACCATCAGAGAGAAATAGTTTTTGACACATTTCATGGAACGAGCTATGAAGACAGGTCCCCAGATAGTTCAGAGTAGCTAATAAACAAAACATCTCTGCCAAAAACTACAGAGTGAAGAAATGAGATCTCATGGAAATAATTGGCCTAATCATTAGATTAAGTCCTCTAACTGCACAGCACTGTCACCATTTCTACATTCTTCATGCCCCCAGGTCACAGATCTGGATAAGAGGACCAAAAGTAAAACAAGACAGAGAAACAGAAAATAAAAATGTAAATTAAAATGCTCTCCCATGATGTACTCTCTTAAGAGGTAAGTTGATATCCCTTATTATTAGCCCAGTTTTGCATTGCTATAAAGGAATACCTGAGGCTGGGTAATTTATAAAGAAAAGAGGTTTAATTGCCTCACGGTTCTACAGGCTGTATGAGAAGCATGGTGCCAACATCTGTTCAGCTTCTAGTGAAGGCCTCAGGAAGCTTATAATCATGGTGGAAAATAATGAGAAGCCAGAACGGCACATGGAAGGAGCAGAAGAAAGACAGAGAACGGACAGGTCCCAGACTCTTCTACACAACTAGATCTCATGTGAACTGAGTAGGAACTCACTCATCACCAAGGATGTGGCACTAAGCCATTTATGAGATATCTGCCCCCATGATCTAATACCTCCCATTAGGTCCTCCTTCCAACATGAGGTATCACATTTTAACATGAGATCTGGAGGAGACAAACATCCAAACTATATCATTCTGCCCCTGGTCCCCCAAGTCTCTTATCCTTCTTAAGTTAGAAAATACAATTATCCTCTTCTCAGTAGTCCCCAAAAGTCTTAACTCATTCCAGCAATTCCAGCATTAACTCAATCAAAAGTGCAGCATCCAAAGTCTCACCTGAGATTCAAGGACAAGCTCCTTCCACCTACGAGCCTGTAAAATCAAAACAAGTTATTTACTTTCAAGACAAAATAGTGGTACAGACATTGTATAAATATTCTCATTCCAAATGGGAGAAATCAGCCAAAAGAAAGAAGCAACTGGCCCCACACAATGCCACAGGGAACACACTGCATCTTGAAGCTCCATAATAATCTCCTTTGACTCCATGTCTCACCTCCAGGGCACATTGGTACAAGGAATGGGCTCCCAAGGCTTTGGGCAGCTCTGACCCTGTGGCTTTAGAGTGCAGCCACCCACAACTACTCTGATGGAGCTGAGTACCTGCAGCTTTTCCAGGCTTTGGATACAAGCTGCCAATGGCTCTACTGTTCTGAGGTCTGGTGTATGGCAGCCCCCTTCCCACAGTTCCACTAGGCAGTTCCCTGGTGGGGACTCTGTGTAGGGGGTCCACCCCCACATTTCACCTTAGCATTACCCTAGCAGAGTTTCTCTGTGGGGACTCTGCCCCTGTGGCAGTCTTCTGTCTGGGCATCCAGGCTTTCTGATACGTCCCCTGGAGTCTAGGTGGTAGCTGTCAAGCCTTCTTCACTCCTGCATTCTGCATACCTGTAGAGTTAACACCATGTGGAAACTGCAAAGGCTTACAGCTTGTGCCCTACAGAGTAGTGGGCCGAGCTATACCTGGGTTCCTTTGAGCTGAGGCTGAAGCCAGCATGGCTGGGATGCGGGGAGCAGTATCCTGAAGCTGGGCAGGGCAGTGGCACCCTGGCCCTGGCCCCTGAAACATTTTTTCCTTCTAGGCCTCTGTGTTAGTCCATTCTTGCATTGCTATAAAGAAATACCTGAGACTGGGTAATTTATAAGAACAGAAGTTTAATTGGCTCACAGTTCAGCAGGCTGTACAGGAAACACAGTGCCAGCATCTGCTAGTGGGGAGGCCTCAGGAAGTTTTTACTCATGGTGGAAGGTGAAGCAGGGGCAGACACCTCACATGGAAAAAGCAGGAGCAAGAGAGAGAGTGTGGGGAGGGAGGTGCATATACTTTTAAATGACAAAACCTTGCAGGAACTCACTATTGCAATTCACTTGTTGCAAAGATAGCAACAAGCATGAGGGATCCACCACAATGAGCGGAACACCTCCCACCAGGCCCCACCTCCAGCACCGGGGATTACAATTCAACATGAGATTTGGGCAGGGATAAAATACCCAAACTATATCAGCCTCTGAATCTGTGATGAAAGGGACTGTTCTGAAGATTTCTGAAATGACTTCAAAGCCTTTTTCCTTTTGTATTGGATAGTAGCGCTTGGTTCCTTTTTAGTCATGCTAATCTGTCTAGCAAGTGGTTGCTCCACAGCTTGCTTGGATTCCTCACCTGAAAATGCTTTTTCTTTCTCTGCCACATGACCAGGCTGCAAATTTTCCAAACTTTTATGCTCTGCTTCCCTTTTATTTATTTTTTATGTTTATTTTATTTTATTTTATTTTATTTTTGAGACAGGGTCTTGCTCCATCATCTAGGCTTGAGTGTAGTAGTGCAATCTCGGCTCTCTGCAGCCACTTCCTCATGGGCTCAAGCAATCCTGCTGCCTCAGCCTCCCAAATAGATGGGACCACAGGTGCACCACCATGACCAGCTATTTTTTTTTTGTATTTTTGTAGAGATGGGGTTTCACTGTGTTGCCCAGGCTGCTCTCAAACCCCTGATCTCAAGCAATCTGCCCTCTTCAGCTTCCCAAAGTTCTGGGATTACAGGTGTGAGCCACCATGCCTGGCCTCTGCTTCCCTTTTAACTGTAATTTCCAGCTTTAAGTCACTTGTTTTTTTGCTCCTGTATTTGCTTGTATTTGCTCCTGATCATAAATTGCTAGAAGCAGCCAGGTGAACTCTTTAATATTTTGCTGCTCTGAAATTTCTTCTGCCAAATAGTCTATTAAGTTCAAACTTCCACAGATCCCCAGGACATGAACACAATGCAGCCAAGTTCATTGCTAGGGCATAACATGGGTGACCTTTACTCCAGTTTCCAAAAACTTCCTTATTTCTGCCTGAGACCTCCTCAGCCTGGTTTTCACTATCCCTATCTCTATCAGCATTTTGGTCACAATCATTTAACCAGTCTCTAAGAATTCAAAATTTTCCATCATCTTTGTGTCTTCTTCTGGGCCTTGCAAACTCTTCCAAACTCTGCTTGTTGTCCAGTCCCAAAGCCACTTCTACATTTTCAGGTATTTTTATAGCAACACTCCACTCCTGGTACCGATTTTCTGTGTTAGGCTATTTTTGCATTGCTATAAAGCAATATTTGAGGTTGTGCAATTTGTAAAGAAAAGAGGGCTGGGCACGGTGGCTCACACCTGTAATCCTAGCACTTTGGGAGGCCAAGGCAGATGGATTGCTTGAGCTCAGGAGTTTGAGACCAGCCTGGCTAACATGGTGAAACCCCGTATCTACCAAAAATAAAAAAAATAGCAGGGTATGGTGGCACACGCCTGTAGTCCTGGCTGCTTGGGAGGCTGAGGCAAGAGAATCACTTGAATCCAAGAGGTAGAGGTTGCAGTTAGCCAAGATCATGCCACTCCACTCCATTCTGAGCAACAGAGAGACTCCGTCTCAACAACAACAACAACAACAACAACAACAACAAAATAAAAGTAGAAAGAGGTTTAATTGGCTCATGGTTCTGCAGGCTGTATGAAAAGCATGGTGCCAATATCTGTTCGGTTTCTGGTGAGGGCCTCAGGAAACTTCCAATCATGGCGGAAGGTGATGGGGAGCCAGCATGTCACACGGCAAGAGCATGAGCAAGAGAGAGAAGGGGGAGGTTCCAGACTCTTTTTAAACAGTTGATCTCACATGAACTAACCGAGTGAGAACTCACTCATCACCAGGGGTATGGCACTAAGCCATTTATGTAGGATCTGCCCCCATGATCCAATACTTCCCACTTTGCCTCACCTCCAATATTGGGAATTACATTTCAGCATGAGATTTGAAGAAGACAGACATTCAACCCATATCACCCTTCTTAGTTTGCCTAGAGTAATCAAAATTTCAGATGAACCAAGTAGACATGGGAAGAAATGTCTTCAGAGTAAAGATATATATTAGTCAGCTCAAGCTACCGTAACAAAATATTACAGACTGGATGGCTTAAAAAACAGAAATTTATTTTCACACAGTTGTGGAGGCCGGAAACCCAAGGTCAAGGTGCCAGCAGGGCCAGTTTTTGGTAAGGCCTTTCTCCTTGGCCTGCAGATGGTAACTTTCTTTCTCTCTCTCTTTCTTTTCTTTCTTTCTTTCTTTCTTTCTTTCTTTCTTTCTTTCTTTCTTTCTTTCTTTCTTTCCTTCTTTCTTTCTTTCTTTCTTTCTTTCTTTCTTTCTTTCTTTCTTTTTCTTTTTCTCTCTCTCTCTCTCTTTCTTTTTCCTTTCTTTTCTTTCTTTCTTTTTTTATTTTTTAGGAGGAGTTTCACTCTTGTCACCCAGGCTGGAGTGCAGTGGCGCTACGTTGGCTCACTGCAACCTCAGCCTCCCGGGTTCAAGCCATTCGCCTGCCTCAGCCTCCCAAGTAGCTGGCATTACAGACACGTGCCACCACACCCTGCTAATTTTTGTATTTTTAGTAGAGACAGGGTTTCACCATGTTGGTCAGGCTGGTATCGAATTCCTGACCTCAAGTGATCTGCCTGCCTCAGCCTCCCAGTCTTTCCACGTCCTCATGAGTCCTTCTCTTTCTGTGTCACAGTGGAAAGTGAGAGATGTCTCTGATGCCTCTTCCTCTTCTTGTAAGGTCACTAGTCCTTTTGTCCAGCACCCCACCTTTATGACCTCATTTAATCTTAATTTCCTCCTTATAGGTCTTAACTCCAAACACAGGCACATTGGGGTTAGGGCTTCAACATATGAATTTTTGGGAGACACATTCAGTTTATAACAAGGGATGTCCAGGGAGAGTAATAGAATAAGTCTAGTGTCTGAGAGCTGACTGTTCCTAAATAATATTTATTAGCTACTATGCAGATGTATAGACAAACACTATGCAGATGCTGTTCATGGTCCAAGAATGTACCAGAAATCTAACAAACCTGAAAAGGAAACAATTCGAAAGTACCCCTCTGGTCCTGATTTTAATGCTATCCTCAAAACTTCTCCATTTTTGAGAGGTCCTAAATTAATACTGAGTTATTTTAATTCATGTTCCTATGTTCTTTGACTCCACACACATTTCTCCTTTTCTCTGTAATTACTCTGATGAAGCCATCATAATCTCTTCCTTACAAGTATGATAGCAATGCTTCTCCAATTTGTCTTTTCACATTTACTCTTATTTGCTTTCAAATTATCTTTTAAAAGGGATACATCAGACAAAGTCTTTGGTGGTTTCCTATTCTTTAAGCATGATATTCTTAATTCAGGCTATGATGCTATATGATCTGGTCCTTACCTCCCTCTTGAGCCACATTTTACAGCAGTCTTCCATGGCTATTCACTATGTTTTAGCACATATGCTATAGCTACACTGGACTTCTGGTTCCTCCAACAGGCATCTTTTCTATACGCAGTTCCTTCCACCTGGGATAATCTTCCTCATTCTCCAGTGCCCTCTAGTTCTTTCGTTCTTCAGCAAGTCTTTGTTTCAGATCTTTTCCTCAGAGAAGATGCTCTAGGTTAGGTTCCCTCATTACACTGTCTTTGCACACTTGACTCTGGATCTTAGAAAAAGATCCAAGGCCTAGAGGTCAGATACTTAGTTTCTCACTGTAGTTCTTGGCCCAGTCACTACTTTTCTGGGGTTCCTTGTGCCATGAACTGTATGAAGGACTGAATACTATCACAAAGATATTTTGTAAACTCCCTCAGACTGTCAGGACTGACACACCAAAACCTATAGCTGGGGATGCAATGGGGGAGAGTCACCAATGGAAACCATCACTCAGAGTTTTATAGTCTTTTTTCTAGCATGTTGGGGTTGAAACAAAGAAGTACAGAATTTTGCATTAAGTGCACTTGTGGTGGGGTAAGGAGAACTGAAGGGCAGTGTGTAAAGGACTGACTAGGCTGGTTATTGTGGTTGAAGTTATAAGCCATATGTTTTAGGTTATATGCTGTTTGTTCCTTTATAATGTATGTCAATTTAATAGTATCTTTTTGGAGGAAAAAAATAAATATATAAATTATGCACAATTTAAAAAATAGTTTTATTCAGGCATTGTATACAGCAAACTATACATATTTAAATTGAACAATTTGATAAGTGTTGACATATGTATACAGCCGTAAAACTAAAACCACAATCGAGATAGTGAACACATCCATCATCCCCTCAAAAATGTTTCTTTGTGTCCTTTTGTTGTCTCTCCCTCCCAAACAATCTTCTCCCTTGTGCCTCCAGGGAGCCACTAGGCTGCTGTTAGTATACCTTAGCTTATATTTCCTATAATTTCATATAAATGGAATCATGTAATATGTATTCTTTTTCGTATGACTCTTTCACTCAGCATAATTATTTTGAGGTTCATTGATGGTGTTGCATGTATGAATAGTCCATTCCATTGTATTGCTAAGTAGTATTCCACTTTATGGTTATATCATGATCTGTTCATCTATGTACTCTTTACCTGTTGATGCACACTTGGATTGTTTTCAGTTTGGTGTGATTACAAGTAAAGCTGTTAAGAACATTCATATAAATTATTTTAAGGACCATGTTTCCTCTTCTGTTGAGTAAATACCTAGGAGTGGAATGGCCGTATCTTCTGCTAGGTGTATATGCAACTTTTGAAGAAACTGACAAACTGTTTTCTAAATATATATATATATTTATTTATATATAAATATATAAATTTATATAAACTAAACATATATATTTATTTATAAATAAATATATATATTTAGTTCTGTCCCTCTAGAGAACCCTAATACAACAACCACTTTAGAAAACAATTTGTCAGTTTCTTCAAAAGTTGCATGTACACCTAGCAGAAGATACAGCCATTCCACTCCTAGGTGTGTATATATATATATATATATAGGAATTTATTATTAACTCACATGATAACAAGGTCCCACAATTGGCCGTCTGCAGGCTGAGGAGCAAGATCACATTTTTCTGCTCGCTTATATAATATATTATATATATATTTTATATTGTATTATATTATATATATAAAGGGGAGTTTATTAAGTATTAACTCACATGATCACAAGCCACAGTTAGCCGTCTGCAGGCAGAGCAGCAAGATCACATTTTTCTGCTTGCTTATATTCTAGCTGTGCTGGCATCTGATTAGATTGTGCCCACGCAGATTAAGGGTGGGCCTGCCTTTCCCAGACCACTGACTCAAATGTTAATCTCCTTTGCCAACACCCTCACAGACACACCCAAGATCAATACTTTGTATCCTTCAATCCAATCAAGTTGATACTCAGTATTAACCATCACAGTTGTAATTGGTCTGCATTCCATCAACTAGCAGTGTATAAGTTACAGTTCTTCCACATCCTCTCTTACACTTAGTGTGGTTAATCATTTTTAATTTTAGCTACTCTAATACGTGTATAGTAGTTCATTTTGGTTTTAATTTATTCTGATTTATTTATTTTTAATTAACTAATCCTGATTATTACTGATGTTGAGTATCTTTTCAACTGTTTATTTGCCATGGCATTTTTTGAGGGGGATGAAGTGTCTGTTCAAAACTTTTGCACATTAAAATATAATTGAGAGGCCTTACTGTAGAGTTTTGAGTGTTCTTTGTGGATACAAAATCTGGATACGAGTCACTATCAGTTATGTGATTTAAAAATTTTTTTTCATTCTGTGGCTTGTCTTTTTGTCTTTTCATTCTCAAATGACAGGGTCATTTGAAGAGCAATTTTTTTTCTGAAGTCCAAATTTTTCTTTTATAAGCATTATAAATATTTGCTTGTTCAAGCTTACAAAGATTTTCTTCTATAAATGTTACAGTTTCAAATTTTACAGTTAGGTTAATGGTCCATTCTGAGTTAATTTTTATATAGGATATAAAGTAATGATCCAAATTTATTTTTGCATATGGATATAAAATTGTTATAATCTCATTTGTTGAAAATTCTTTTATCGGTTGCATTGCTTTTATACCTTTGTTAAAAATAATTTTTCCATATATATGGATTTATTTCTGTACTTTCTTTCTATTTTGTTCTTCTGATATATTTGTCTATCTTTACAGCAAATTTAGCTGTTTTTGTTTACTGTGACTTTAAAAAAAATCAGTTATTGTTAGCTCTCCAACTTTGTTCCATTCAAAACAAAGTGGCTGTATTGAAATCAAAGTCAGCTTCAGACCAAATAAAATGACTATAGTTAGAAAAGTATATGTATTATATACGTATACATATATACGTATATAAGACATATATTATATACATACATATGTATTATTGATTGTGTTACTCCAGTCAGGCTACTATAACAAAATGCCACCAACTGAGTAGCTTATAAATCACATTAATTTATTTCTCACAGTTTTGGAGGCTGAGAAGTCCAAAATCAAGGCACCAACAGGTTAGGCATCTTGTGAGGGCCTGTTTCCTGGTTCATAGATGATGCCTTTTCCCTGAGTCCTCATATGGTGGAATGGGCAAAGCAGCTCTCTGGAACCTCTTTTATAAAGGCAGTAATATCATTCATGAGAATGAAGCTCTCATGACTCAGTTATCTCCTAAAGGCCTCACCTCCCAACACCATCGCATTGGGTATTTGGGTTTAGGGAACACATAAACATTCACTCCATAGCATATATACACTATAATAGATATATCAGTCACCATATAATAAGAGTTATAGCTATATGTATATATATAACTATATAGCCATATATATATATGCACACACACACACATATATACACAAACATGCACATACACATATATATTTGTTTAATGATGGGTGAATGGACAAAGGTGAAATAAGCACAAATGAATGATTCTATTGGGCAGACCCAAATATTTCCAAAATATTTAGAAGATATTTTGAAGATGAACTGGTGTTCCATATTTTAGCCTGTTTGTGACTCACTCTTCTCTACCTGTTAATGCAGCTTGCCATTTCTCTGAAAACATCACATTTCCCTACTATTTCTGAGAGTCTCTGGAGTGATTCACATGTTCATGTCAGAGAATATGCAGCTGTGGCGTAGTACTGCAATTGTCTTTTCTGTCTGCTTAACACTCTTCTTTGAGTTCTATGAGGTCTGCAGGACATCGCTATCATTTTCCCTGTTGCATTACTGTTATTGAGACTCTCATAAATCACGTTTGCCAAATTTCTCAATATTAGGTTGTTTCTAAGGAGAAAGGCAGGACAACAGAAGTTTGACCTTCATAAACTTCCTAGGAGAAGCAGTAACTGGAGATTTAGTCTCATTTAAGAAATTTTTCAGCAGACAGGAGGAGACCAAAGCCACTCCAGTGTTTCAGGAAGTGTCTCATCCAAAGTCCCCTAGAGTAGGCCGGAGTTGAGACATTTGAGTCAAGGTAGATACATCACACATTAGTGTAAAGGGTAAGCTTTGTGGCAGCTTCTGAGTAGTGCCACTCTACCTTTTCTCAGGTCCAGATCTAAGGAACTTATTTTAAGTTCCTCAAGAATGGCCCACGGGGTAGGGGTGCTATTAAAAAATGGGAAGGAAAGCTCTCATCACATGTCATCTTAGTTTCGCGGATCGTGATAGGCCCCTGCTTACAACCATTCAGAGCTTTCCCAGTAACTTAGATAGGACGCTGTGCTTACCAAAGGCCCTGCCTGACTTGGCCCTTTCTAATTCTCCAAGCTCATCTCATTCCACTTTTTCTCCTTTCTCACTAAGCTCTAGCTCACTGGCCTCATCTCAGTTCCTTGAACACAGGGAAATTTTTCCTGCCTAAGGGACCTTCATCTTACTGTTGCATCTGGCTAGAACATCTACCCACAGATCCTCAGTGGTTGGCTTTTTTTTTTTTTCTTACCTTTTAGGTACCTATTCAGACGTGGCCTCTTCCACAATGCCTTGCCCAACTACCTGACCTAAAATAGTCCCCAATTCCAGTTGCTCTTCATCACATCACCACGCTTATTCCCTTCACAGTACTTATCACTATCTGTAATTATCCTGTTCATGTATTTATTTATGTGTTATTTTCTGCCTTTCCTTACCACATAAGCTCTTTGAGAATGAGATCCTTGCTATGTATACGTTGTTATACCAAAAACATTGAATGGTTTATTAACTACCGTATTGTAGATAGTTAATAAAAATTGTTGAACCAATGAATTGGTCTGTCTTGTGCACCAGGCTATAATTTCTGAAAGGACTGGATCAAGGTTTGTTTTGCTCATTACTGTATCTCCACACACAGAGGACATACTTAATAAATACGTGCTGAATAAAAGTGAAAGAAGAATAATAAGTCAAGAGTTATAAAGCCAGGAACACTGTAAAAAATCCAGACCAGACACTTTTGACCAGGTAGTAGTTAACTGTAGCAGTATACACCATATGTGGGTTCAGAGCCTGCTCTGAGGGACCAGGCAAATGCAAGTGAAATGCAAGTTTGCCAAGGTTTCACCAGCCTGTAGGTACATTCAGGGTCACATGAAGACTGCCTGATTTCAGGACTTATTTCCTTTATTTGTATAATGCTTGTCCTCAGTCCTTAAGTTGGTCCCCTTCAGCATTTCTGAGAGTCCCCAGGGAGTGTCTCAGTTGTGATTAAGAAAAAATCTAGCTTTATTAATGCTCTCACTGCCTTGTAGACACCACATTTATCCTCCAAAGATCACTATTACTCTCCTAGGTCCTGTTCCTCCAATCATACCATTCTTCAGCAAACCCCTCACTGCTGCCCCACTGACCACAAAGGACTTTACCACACTCCCGGCATTTCTGAAAATTTCACAGCAATAAAGCTCGGTGATCTATGGCAAACTCTCTGCTGTGGTTACCTCTCTCTCCCTTGTAACTTTTAATCTGAGGTGTTAAAAACAGTGCACTGTGTGTGTGTGTGTGTGTGCCTTAATATTTTATACTGTTCATTGAATGTTTTTTCAGTTTTTACCTACGGCTCTCACTTTGCCTAGGACCCACACATGAATCTGTGGAATTTGGCTGGGAACAGATATGAATCACAGTCACAAAGTTATACTCAGAATCCATATTCTCCTCTAGGAAGAAACCGGGGGGCTCGTTATGGCTCCCACCTTCCACCCTTAGGATGAGTTCTCTCCCAGAGGACTCTACAGCCCTCCTTCAATTAGACTGCTGTCAAAGTATCTCATAATTTATTCAAAATGCCTAGTGGCCCAAGCAGGAGACAAAGCTCAAGCTCTTTCCTATAGGCTCTTCAGGTTCCAGGAAAATAGGCTGGCTTCACTAGTTCCCTAGACATGCTTGGACAGGCCCAGATTCAAGCTGAAACTCTGCTATCTTGATACACAAGAAAATCTTCAAATGAACTCGGCTGTAACAAACCTTCAAACCACGTAAAGCCATCCCACACCCTTGGCAATAAACACAGCCAACAGCAACAGAGGCCATGAGGCGGCAGCAGGAGCAACTTAAAAACCAGGAAAGGGAATACAGAAGCCAACCACCTCACAGGATACTCTGCCAAGAACAAGAAGGAATTTGGGCTTTTGACAATTCTGCTGAAATTCCTCCATGATACTCCTCAAACTGATAACACAGGTTACTTGTTATTATACAAGTATATAGAATGATAGGATATATAAATCATTAAAATAGTTGTGTTTGGATGAGGAAATTGTGATGCTTTTTCTAAATGAAGTTTAATTTGTATATTTTGCTACTCTGTTTTTACAATTAAAGGACAAGGGAAAAAGTGAAGATTGTTCTTATGTATCTGTGAACCTAACCGTTCTAAGGTCGGCCAAAAAGTAACCTTTTGTTCAAGCTAAGAGTTAATAATTAATTATCTCTAAACCTTGTTCAGTTTGTAAATTTGTATGTTGAATGCCATAACATAAAAATAGCAGAATCTCAGTTCACAAATTCAAAAGTTCAAGAACCATCATATTTGTTTATAATCTGTAAATCACTTGAAATCCAACTCCATGCCCCATTCCTATAGGCTAGTGAGAAATTTAGTAGTAATTGAGGCTCCACCAGCCCAAGGCTGTACCCTGCACCTCATGTATCACTAAGATTCAGGAAGACCCCAGTCATTAATCATTTGCTCACGCTGTTTTCTGCTGAAATGCCAGGACATTTTCAGGGGCTCTGCTGCTTTGGTCCACATTCAGTGACGGGAATCATCAGAAGGCTCATAGTACCTGTGCTGAAGGTGTGGCCTTCTGAGTGCCCCCAGAAGTAAGCCTGCTCCTCTAGTCATCATGCCGCCTCTTGACTCTGCAGAAAGGAAATATAAAGTAACCGGCCACCTGTTGCAAATAATATTTCTCAAAATGTAATTAACATGAATCTCTAGAGAACATTTATAACAACTAAAACACACACGCAATTGACTTAACTAACATAGAGCTGTGATAATAAAGCTAAATAGCATTTTGAGATTCTAAAATAATTTCTGCAGATTAAATAGAAGGCGAGGAATGGTCAAAGCCTTTTCTAATATGTATGTGTTTCTCTTTCTTATTTTAAATTATATTTTAATGGTATCTTCTATGAGGGGCCTGAATTACTTGCCACCTGAATACAAAAAGTTTCAAAATCTTTCCTGAGTTAGCTATAAAAAAATACCTTATTTTATCTAATATGTTGAGGCCTGAAGTTTCCTTCTCAAGTAATGAAATGGGCATCTTTTGTGATAGGACCAATGTCCTAATACTTTCATATTCTTCTCTTTTATTTCAAAGGTATGTAAGGATTTCATTTGCTTTGAGCACACAGATGCAGTAAGTCATTCATCTGGGGTGGAGGATAGACGTCGCCCACACAAAGTCTTTGCACAACATTGGTCTGATTAGAGTTCCACTTGCGCCATGGACACACAGGATAGTGACAGATGTACCTGTCAGAGGCTCACTCCCTGCTTTATCTGATAGGGAAAGGCTACTCAGGGAGTGTCCAACAACTGGACTAGTCCTGTCAGAACCCACAGGTGCCTCTGGGGCAAAGAGGGGGGCAACAAGGGTGCCTTTCCTCTAAAATCAAGCAGGCTGAGAAAAACTAAGAAGCTCCTTCTCCATCATCACTGTAGGTGAGTGCAGGATGGAGAGACACAAGAAAAGCACACAATGATAAAATGGTAATATTTATTTTGACAACATAAGTATCTTATAGAAAATAAACCATTTGAATTTTAAAAATCAAAGGTGAGGGAAAGAGTAATAGGAATTCAAGGGAAAATAGCATTCCTATATTAGTGAGTAAAATAGATGAGGTTTTAAAAAACAAGTATCTCTGGGACAATAACAAAGTTTTGCTATTTGCTAGTTGGTGATTTAGAATTCAAAATTATAGTCATTTAAAATATATATCTTATTATATAATCACATCAAATAAACTCATATCAATATATAATGGTAATAGTAACAATAGTAATCAGTCCTAACTTTCTGAAGGAAATATCACAGAGTGAAACAAAAAATGACAATGTTTTATATTTGTAAACCACTTTACAATTTTCAAAGTGCTTTCACTTAAATGGTCCCATTTGATCCTCATATCAGTCTATGAGATGGGCAGCACAATTTTTTCTTTCAGCAGTGTGCAGGTAGGAGATTGAAGCCTAGACCAGTTTAGTGATTTGCCCTGGGTGATATGGCTTGGATATACGAACACTAGAAATAGAATTCTGGACTTTTGCTTCCCAGTGCATTTTTATTTTTTATCAAATTGTTATTCATAGCTCTACAGTTTCTGTCATTGAAAATAGACATCAATTTCCAGAGGTGAGTAAAGCTTGTCCATAGATAGGTATAATTCCCAGTATTTATCCATACTGGATTGATACATTTTAGGGTTGACCCTTTTCATGTATTATTGAAATAATGAGAATCAACCTAATAAACAACTCAGCTTACAACTTTCCTTTGTACTCTCCAAAGTCTCTTCGATTGTAGTTCAGTTGGCAGATGTAGCTTTTGAAGAGCATCGCTTCTACCTACTCCACCCTTTGACCCAGTTTCTACCAAAAGCTGGCACCACAGCTATTATATTGCATATATTGCAGAAGCTTTGAGCTTCTTTAAATCTGTCTCAGCAATTTTCAACCAGGCTATTTAATTCACCCAGGAAAGGGCAGAAGTAAGGAGACATATACGCAAGGACATTGTCAGGTTCATTCTCTTTCCCACCTATTTCCTAGGTCCATCCCTTTCCAACCAGGCTTAGGCGTAAATATACAGATGGGTTAGGAGAGAGACTGTATTTTGTTTCACACAGACCTTGAGAGGCCATACCACCACTGTCAGCTCTGAGGGATCCTCAGAAGCCATGGAAGCCTCAGCTGTGATGCAATTCCATGGAGAACATCTTGTTTCACTGAAAACTTTCTGGCTACCCTGGGCTCCGCTTATGAACAGAAAAGATCCATCTAACATTTGTGAGATCCAGGGCAATAGTGCAAATAGAGGTCCACATACCATTTGTCTAAATATTTAAATGTCAGGCAAACGAGCTATAATATTAAATATGTTCTCTCCTCCTGTGCAATAATGGTACATCTGTAATAACAAAATTGAAATACATGTTTGACACTACAGTTTAATGTTATGGATAGTTGCCAAAAAAGAAAAGTTATTTGAATTTAATTATTACTCTATTTTTGGAATTTTTTTTTTTTTTTTTTTTTTTTGAGACAAGGTCTTGTTCTTTCACCTCGGCTGGAGTGCAGTGACTCACTATAACCTCGAACTCCTGGACTCAAGTGATCTTCCCACCTCAGCCTCCCAAGTAGCTAGGACTATAGGCACATGCCACCACACCAAGCTTTTTCATTTTTTTCTGGAGAGAGGGGTCTCACTATGTCACCCAGGCTGGTCTTAAACTCATGAGCCCCCATGTTCAGCTGGGATTTCTGTTGATAAGCCAATCATTTTTGAATTATAACATGAAACAATAAAATTTATAAGTTATTTATAAATTGACTTATTTCATACATTTATTTTTACTTTCATTAGAAAAATATCACTTACTATGTTGTGTTAATTAAGACTTTCAGACAATTTACGTTCTATTGAGAGTACTAACCTAAAGGACTAAAAATTTTTATTTATTTATTTATTTTGAGATGGAGTTTTGCTCTTGTAGCTCAGGCTGGAGTGCAATGACGTGATCTCAGCTCACTGCAACCTCCACCTTCAGGGTTCAAGCAATTCTCCTGCTTCAGCCTCCCAAGTAGCTGGGATTACAGGCATGTACCACCATGCCCGGCTAATTTTGTATTTTCTCAGTAGACATGGGTTTCACCATGTTGGTCAAGCTGTTCTCAAACCCCTGACTTCAGATGATCCACCTGCCTTGGCCTCCCAAAGTGCTGGGATTACACGCATGAGCCACCGTGCCTGGCCAGGGCTAAAAATTAACTGTAACCAGGCAAGGTGCCACCAGCCTGTAGTTCCAACTATTGTGGAGGCTGAGGCAGGAGGACCCCTTGAGTGCAGGAGTTCAAGGCTGGAGTTTGCTATGATTGTGCCTATGAATAGCCACGGTAATCCAGCCTGGGCAATCTAGTGAGACCCATCTTTAAACCAAATAAAGCAAAATTAATTATAATTACGAAATTTCAGCAAAAATTATAATAAATATAAAATTAGAATTATTTTTCGTGTTTTTTCAAAAAGTCATTTTTTATATTCAAAATTATGTATTAAACTAAAAGTCAAAATACAAACTCTAATGCATATACAAAAATTTAATCAACATTATCTAAAGTTAAATTTTAAAATTCATTTTTGAAAACTTAAAACTTATTAGATATTTTCATAAAAATAAAACTATTCACAATTCTAGCATTAAATGTTCTAGTTTTCAATATGAGAATCAATATCACATTTTATATAAGTCATAGCTAGATCAGCATTGTCCAATAGATACAGTGCAAGCCACATATACAACTTTTAATTTTTTTACATTAAAAGTTCTTCCACATTAGAAAAACTTAAAAGAAAACATTAACATGTTGTTAATATTTATTTTAATAATATATTTTATTTAATCTATATATTAAAATTTTTGCATTCTTTTTTCATACTGTCTTCAAAATTCAAAAACATACAAAAGTATATTTTACAATTATAACAGTTCTCAGCCGGACACATTTCAGGTGCCCAAAAGTCACATGTGGCTAAGGTTACCATATTGAACCACAACGTGAATTCTTTAATATTTCAAGTATTACTCTGTTGCCATGTGCAACTATTGCAAATACTACATTAATTGAAGGCTTTCAGACCCACAGATTGACACACAAAGAGAAGTAACAAAATGGATTTTCCACACAACTAGGAATAATAGTAAGAGGAATAACTTGACATGTTAACATGTCCAAGTAACTTGTCTTTTCTCTAAGCACTTCTACCACTCTAATCCTCAGAAGCAGTGTCCATCTCCGGTGGTGGTGCAATCCACAAACCATCATGGATGCAACTGCCTTTTGTTCCAAAGGACACAAGACAAGAGGTTGGAAGCAGCATTTCCTTGGGTCCCAAAGGAGGGTTAGGCATAAGAGTGGATCTTTAGGGATTACATGCTACATTGTGCAGTGTGGAGCATCAGACAACGAGTAACAGAAATACCATTTGTTCATTAATTCATTTGTTGGTGCATTTATGAAGATCAGGGCTGAAGGAAGAGGCTGCACTTGCTCAGATATGAGGAAGATACTGGATCAGGGCAGTCCCAGAACTAACCTGGTTTCCCAGGAGCGCATTAGAAAAGGCAGGGATCAAGATGGGCCAGGTCTGTCAGGACTGTGCTAGATGAGGGAAGATGGGCTGGACTGTGAATCTTCATGTAGTAATAGTAGTGTTCCAAGAATGAGAGGAGTGGCAAGGTCAGGTCCGAGAGAGTAAGGGTGGCAAACTGCAGTGACCTGGAACGCACATACTCCATCAATTACCGCCAATCTTCTAGTTTTTCCAAAGTGGCCAAATATCTAGATACAAGATGCAAATGTTTCTAGTGATCATTATTATTCTGCATACATCTTTGGTATCTACTTATCCATCCATCTATCCATTCATTCATTCATCCATTTAATATTTGTCATCTATATTGAACAGCTACTCATTGCCAGACACTGTTCTTAGTACCACAGATACAAGGATGAATAGGATACAATCCCTACCCTTAAATAACTCTTACTGCTTTATAGGACTTAATCCTCTGCTACGGCCTTCTTTCTTTTCTCTCCTAGTTATTTCCTCAAAAATGTGAACACCTGTTTGTGTTGTCGTCCTCAATGCTGGTGCAGATCAAGGATCCATTGGGGGCTGTTGTCCATGTCAGCTTTTTCTGGGAGGCTGAAAATTGCTGTGCAGAACTTCTTGGGCTTTCCTTCTAAGACCACTTGATAGAGGAAGTATATATTTCCCTCACCTTCTATAAAATATCTGGATAGAAAACATAATATACACTGCCTGTGGTAGAACGTGCCTGTAATCCAAGCACTTTGGTAGGCTGAGACAGGAGGATAGCGCGAAGCCAGTTGTTCAAGACCAGCCTGGCCAACATAGTTAGACCCTATCTCTACAAAAAAAATTTAAAATAGCTGGATGTGGTGATGTGCACTTGTAGTCCTATCTACTTAGGAGGCTGAGGTGAGATGATCACTTGAGCCCAGGAGTTCAAGGCTGTCATGAGCTATGATTGTGCCACTGTACTTTAGCCTGGGTGACAAAGTGATACACTGCCTCTATAAAAGGGGGAAGAAACATGATATAGGAAGAAGAGGGAAAAGTATTTGCTCTCAGGGGACAGAGATAAAATACATTTGTGGTGATCAAACCTGTATGATCCTTTTATATTATTTTGGTATTGGGAGAAATTCTTTCAACATGAGAATATACTATACAATACCTAAGATGACTTTAATTTTTCCTCCATGGAAAGAAATACTTATCAATGATTATTTCTCTTTCATACATACCAAGTAAATTTTAGAACATTACCTATGGTTACTAAGTTCAAGTATTAATGAAGAGAGAAATACATCTTTTAAATATGTTTTTCAATTTCCAGTGGAGAACTTACTCTCTTTTAGGTAAATTTGGTAGTGAACTATGTCAGTGGTAAAAAAAAAAATGCCATGCTTTAAACATATTTTAATATTCTTTATTTCATTTGACCCACACAACAACTATATGATGTAGATAGGGAATGCATTATCTTCATTTATCAGATAGAGCTGAGCCATAAAGAGACTAAAGACTTGTACATGCCCACACACATTAGGGCCAGAGATAAAAATAGAGTTGAAGTCTCTGGATTTCTAGTCCAGGACACTTTCCATTATAACACAGTACCTTCCTAGTTGCTCTTCATAAAATCTGTGATCTGGTACAGACAAAATGCTAAAGGAAAATCCTCATAAGTAAAAAATCCAACCTGCTAACTAGGATCTAGTAAAATGCTCAGAACATGTTGTTTTCCTTTGTCTTACCCTTATTTATTCTAGATCAAAATGTAATACATAAATATACACAACCAGAAATTTACTGAGACCAATTATTTCACAATTTTATGGATGTTGTGCCCAACCTTAATTCACATGTCGTCTCTTATTTGGAAATATTTTGAATGATTCTGGGCAAAAACTTACTAATAATATAGAAAATCCTGCTGAATTTAATTAGCCTTTGGCAATAAAAATTTGTGAGTTTGCTGATCAGTAAGTTAGCTCTACCAGATAGACCTCATTATTTACAGACTTGATTTAGTTTCTCAGTAAAATGGTCTTCTCGGTAGAGCATGAGGGAATAATATTTCTTTCCCTTTCTACTTTGCTTTATAACTAGGGAAGATTTTATAATCATTTAGATCTTACTTCACTGCCAACCCCTGAAATTTAATCCTATGTATGCTCTGCCACAGACAAAACTTTCCACTTTACAAAAAGCTTTTCTCCAAAAAATACCCATTGCCTCCAGATGTGAAATTCGCTGATGTATTTGTTTTCAAAGAAAAGATAAAAGTTGTGGAAAGCAGCAATGTGGTAGGAAAATCACTCTTGATTAATTCTCAAAAGTGACGGGGTAGTGGGAAATAAGGTGGTAGTGGGGGTGGTGGGGAGGTAGGAAGTAGGAATGTATATATATATTATGTATATACATACAGGAAAAAAAAAAGATCTAACCTTAAAGAGTGTGGTGAGGTACTAAGAGTGAAAAACTGCACAATTAGGTCTCTAAAATAAATTACAAGACATTTAAATTACTTTCTTCCTTTTGACTTCCTTGGATGAAGTGATGTAGACAGCAATATATAGAAAATATACATAGAAAAGCACCTCTTGGAATTCATTTACTAAAGTTTTCAAGTAAACTCAATGTACTCTGCAGATAATCACAAGTTTTTACAATGGTTGAAATAGGTTGTTTTTCCAAGTAGCTAGAAAGACAGGTTTCAAAATGATTAAGGATACAATCTTTCAGTTCAAAATTAAATTCACTTACCGTATTAGTCTGTTCTCACGCTGCTAATAAATACATACCCAAGACTGGGTAATTCATAAAGGAAAGAGGTTTAATTGACTCACAGTTCCACATGGCTGGGCAGGCCTCACAATCATGGCGGAAGGCAAAGGAGGAAGAAAGTTACATCTTACATGGCGGCAGTCAAGAGAGCATGTGCAGGGGAGCTCCCCTTTAAAAAACCATTAGATCTTGGGAGACTTACTCACTATCACAAGAATAACACGGGAAAAACCTGCCTCCACAACTCAACTACCTCCCACCAGGTCCCTCCCATGACATGTGGGGATTATTACAATTCAAGGTGAGATTTGGGTGGGGACACAAAGTGAAACCGTATCACTTGCTAATTTTATAATTGAAAAATTTTTAAAATTTCAATAATGTAATTAAGAAGCCCAGAAAAATTCAAGTGTAATAATGCTTATCAGCTTCATCTTTTACTCCCTGGCCAAAACTTTATTTGGCTATCTTGTAAAAATTATGAAATTATCAATTAAAATATTATCCATTACTGAGAGGTAAAAAGTTAATACATACAATACAGCATATAAAATTGATATGAACGTAAATTTAGTGTAATAAACTCTTCAGCTTAATATTTCAAAGAAATCTAAATCTAAGTTCTAAACTCAGTTGTTTCTTCAGATCTATTCTTCCATTCTCTGCTTCGGTTGAATCTACTCATCATCCAAGTTAAACCTTATAAGTATCATTTATGCTTTCATTCTTCAAATATTTGTTGAATAGCAGCAATGCCTCAGACCAGATGCTAGGCACAGGAGATACAGAGGGGCTAAGACAGACAAGGAGCCTTCATTCCAGTAGAAAGATAATAAGCTTTATGAATTAGTTAATCAAACAAGATAATTTTAGCTAATGATAAGTACTGTGGAGGAAATAAACTAGGTAATGACAAGTAGAGTTCAATTTAAATAGCCTTCTCTGAGGAGGTGACACAGGAGCTGAGACTAGAAGAGCTCAGAGAATATTCCAGGCAGAGGGAATGATGAATAAAAGGATTAGAGTGAGGAAAAGTTCAATGTGTTTGAAGAACAGCCTGGGGAGTGAGGTGGTGTGAATAGGCAAGAGTCAGTATATGCACACACTTGGTCGTGATGGTGAATAATTTATTATAAAATGATGGGAAGCCATTTAAAGCATACAAGTATGGGATTGATTGGCTTGATCTGATAGTCCTGGTAGAGAGGGACAAGATTGGGAGCAGAATGACTCATCATAAGGAGTCCAAGCAGCAGATAATGGTGGCTTATTCCAAAGTAGTAGAAATGCAGACCCACGATATATGTTGGAGATGTAACTGATAGGTCCGAATAATTAATTAGATGTGGGGGGTGGGGAGCAGTGTTGTGCTGGAACAGACTCTCAGTAGCTCATGTGAGCTGAGTGCAAGCATATCCTTCCAACTCTGCATTCAGTGATGAAATGACACCTGGCTTAATCAGCCATGGAGGGAGTATCCATGATGTATCATAAAGATTGGCAAATGCTACAAATAAGGCCTTCCACCCCCTTATCCCCAGACTCAGTTGAATATCACCTGCACATCCATGGCAGGGAGGGAAAGGAGAATAATCAATAGTT
Organism: Symphalangus syndactylus; assembly: GCF_028878055.3. NCBI lineage: Eukaryota > Metazoa > Chordata > Mammalia > Primates > Hylobatidae > Symphalangus > Symphalangus syndactylus. Next base: position 17,624,579 of record NC_072426.2, read on the forward strand.
GATTTGGACACAAATGTTTGAGTCACCTGTTGAGTCCTTTTTCTGCTCCTTCATGCTCATCAGGTTTTCAAATTCCACAAGTTACTTTTCAAATCTATCTCTTCACTTTCTCAACATCTGATGGACTGTTGACAGCCTCATCAACTCTTTCTTGCACTATTGCAAAAACTTCCTGGTTTCTCTGTAAAGAGTGTTGCCGCCTCAAATTCATCTTTCAAACATCAAATCAAAATTGTCTAAACTACAAATATAATCTGATTACTGTTAGGTTTACTATCATTTAAACTGTTTGTATATAGGAAAAGTCCAAGCTCCTTAACATGAAGTCCCAAGGCTTTTATCCCTGAATTCTATCATCGGGTACTCCCTGTCTTAAACTTGACCAACATTCAACTGCTTCTTATTCCATATATATACCATGCTACTTCTCACCTTCAGGATATGCTTTTAAATGTCTCCACTATAGGAACTGTTATTCCATCCTCAACTGGCACACATAGATAATCTCTTTGGGAAGTCTTCCGTGATTACTTCCTCCCCACACTGGCTAGATTGTGAGAACTAACATCTGGGCTCTTAGCCATTCACTGCACTTATTTCATTGTGTTGAAAGTGTTGAAATTACTGTATGTATTGCTGTATCTGTCTTTCCCTCTAGACTATGAGAAACTTCAAGGCAAGGATAGCACCTGAAGTACACAGCAAATTCAACATACATAGAAACTCAATGAATGTTTGTTGAATGAACAAATGAATTTGTTAATACTTATATATGGCATACCTTTCAGCCATTACCTTTTCTAGTAAGCCACAGACATCTTCAGTCAAAATGAAGAGATTATTCTGTTTTCAATGCACCCCATCAGATCTCTGCCTTCATATTGTCATTGAGGTTGTTGTGGAGGTTAATATCATCAATACCATCATTATTGCTACATGTATTGGGTTCTGGAGGCAGAGGCAGTGAGATTAATTCATTTGCCAAGGTCATACAGTAAGTAAAGGGACATTTATCATCACTTACTACACTTTATTATACTCATCTTTTTACTTATCTTTACTACACTGTCAATTCTTTGATGATTGTGCCTGAATTGGAGTCAGCTTTGAATAATAAAAACACTAGCAACCAATATTTATTGAGTACTTATACTACTTTATATGGCTGACCTCATTTAAGGCCTTACAACATGCATATGCTGTAGGTGCTATTAATAAACCTATTTTATAATAAGATATATATTAAACCTACTTTACAGTAAAATGTATAGTAGTTATTTCTTCAAGATAAATTCCCAGAATTGAAGGGGTGGAGCCAAGATGGCGGAATAGGAACAGCTCCGGTCTCCAGCTCCCAGCCCCAGCGACACAGAAGACGGGTGATTTCTGCATTTCTGCTTGAGGTACCGGTTTCATCTCACTAGGGAGTGCCTAACAGTGGGTTCAGGACAGTCGGTGAAGCGCACTGTGCGCGAGCCGAAGCAGGGCGAGGCATTGCCTCACTCGGGAAGCGCAAGGGGTCAGGGAGTTCCCTTTCCTAGTCAAAGAAAGGGGAAACAGACGGCACCTGGAATATCGGGTCAGTCCCGTCTAATACTGCGCTTTTCCAACGGGCCTGGAAAACGGCACACTAGGAGATTGTGTCCCGCACCTGGCTCGGAGGGTCCTATGCCCACAGAGTCTTGCTGATTGCTAGCACAGCAGTCTGAGATCACCCTGCAAGGCGGCAACGAGGCTGGGGGAGGGGCGCCCGCCATTGCCCAGGCTTGCTTAGGTAAACAAAGCAGCCAGGAAGCTCGAACTGGGTGGAGCCCACCACAGCTCAAGGAGGCCCGCCTGCCTCTGTAGGCTCCACCTCTGGGGGCAGGGCACAGACAACCAAAAACTCAGCGAGAACCTCCACAGCCTTAAATGTCCCTGTCTGACTGACAGCTTTGAAGAGAGTAGTGGTTCTCCCAGCACGCAGCTGGAGATCTGAGAACGGACAGACTGCCTCCTAAAGTGGGTCCCTCACCCCTGAGCAGCCTAACTGGGAGGCACCCCCCCAGTGGGACAGACTGACACCTCATTCAACCGGGTACTCCTCTGAGACAAAACTTTCAGAGGAACTATCAGACAGCTGAATTTGTGGTCTCACGAAAATCCGCTGTTCTGCAGCCACCGGTGCTGACACCCAGCCAAACAGGGTCTGGAGTGGACCTCTAGTAAACTCCAACAGACCTGCAGCTGAGGGTCTTGTCTGGTAGAAGGAAAATTAACAAACAGAAAGGACATCCACACCAAAAACCCATCTGTACATCACCATCATCGAAGACAAAAAGTAGACAAAACCACAAAGATGGGGAAAAAACAGACCAAAAAAACTGGAAACTCTAAAAAACAGAGCACCTCTCCTCCTCCAAAGGAACGCAGTTCCTCACCAGCAACGGAACAAAGCTGGATGGAGGATGACTTTGATGAGTTGAGAGAAGAAGGCTTCAGACGATCAAACTACTCTGAGCTACGAGAGGAAATTCAAAACAATAGCAAAGAAGTTAAAAACTTTGAAAAAAAATTAGAAGAATGGATAACTAGAATAACCAATGGAGAGAAGGGCTTAAAGGAGATGATGGAGCTGAAAGCCAAGTTTCGAGAACTACGCGAAGAATGCAGAAGCCTCAGTAGCAGATGCGATCAACTGGAAGAAAGGGTATCGCTGATAGAAGATGAAATGAATGAAATGAAGAGAGAAGGGAAGTTTAGAGAAAAAAGAATAAAAAGAAATGAACAAAGCCTCCAAGAAATTTGGGACTATGTGAAAAGACCAAACCTACGTCTGATTGGTGTACCTGAAAATGATGGGGAGAATGGAACCAAGTTGGAAAACACTCTGCAAGATATTATCCAGGAGAACTTCCCCAATCTAGCAAGGCAGGCCAGCATTCAGATTCAGGAAATACAGAGAACGCCACAAAGATACTCCTCGAGAAGGGCAACTCCAAGACACATAATTGTCAGATTCACCAAAGTGGAAATGAAGGAAAAAATGTTAAGGGCAGCCAGAGAGAAAGGTCGGGTTACCCACAAAGGGAAGCCCATCAGACTAACAGCTGATCTCTCAGCAGAAACTCTACAAGCCAGAAGAGAGTGGGGGCCGATATTCAACATTCTTAAAGAAAAGAATTTTCAACCCAGAATTTCCTATCCCGCCAAACTAAGCTTCATAAGTCAAGGAGAAATAAAATACTTTACAGACAAGCAAACGCTGAGTGATTTTGTCACCACCAGGCCTGCCCTAAAAGAGCTCCTGAAGGAAGCACTAAACATGGAAAGGAACAACCGGTACCAGCCCCTGCAAAAACATGCCAAATTGTAAAGACCATCGAGGCTAGGAAGAAACTATAGCAACTAACGAGCAAAATAACCAACTAACATCATAATGACAGGATCAGATTCACACATAACAATATTCACGTTAAATGTAAATGGGCTAAATGCTCCAATCAAAAGACACAGACTGGCAAACTGGATAAGGAGTCAGGACCCATCAGTGTGCTGTATTCAGGAAACCCATCTCACGTGCAGAGACACACATAGACTCAAAATAAAGGGATGGAGGAAGATCTATCAAGCAAATGGAAAACAAAAAAAGGCAGGGGTTGCAATCCTAGTCTCTGATAAAATAGACTTTAAACCAACAAAGATCAAAAGAGACAAAGAAGGCCATTACATAATGGTAAAGGGATCAATTCAACAAGAAGAGCTAACTATCCTAAATATATATGCACCCAACACAGGAGCACCCAGATTCATAAAGCAAGTCCTCAGTGACCTACAAAGGGACTTAAACTCCCACACAATAATAATGGGAGATTTTAACACCCCACTGTCAGCATTAGACAGATCAACGAGACAGAAAGTTAACAAGGATATCCAGGAATTGAACTCAGCTCTACACAAAGTGGACCTAATAGACATCTACAGAACTCTCCACCCCAAATCAACAGAATATACATTTTTTTCAGCACCACACCACACCTATTCCAAAATTGACCACATAGTTGGAAGTAAAGCTCTTCTCAGCAAATGTAAAAGAACAGAGATTATAACAAACTGTCTCTCAGACCACAGTGCAATCAAACTAGAACTCAGGATTAAGAAACTCAGTCAAAACCGCTCAACTACATGGAAACTGAACAACCTGCTCCTGAATGACTATTGGGTACATAATGAAATGAAGGCAGAAATAAAGATGTTCTTTGAAACCAACGACAACAAAGACACAACATACCAGAATCTCTGGGACACGTTCAAAGCAGTGTGTAGAGGGAAATTTATAGCACTAAATGCCCACAAGAGAAAGCAGGAAAGATCCAAAATTGACACCCTAACATCACAATTAAAAGAACTAGAAAAGCAAGAGCAAACACATTCAAAAGCTAGCAGAAGGCTAGAAATAACTAAAATCAGAGCAGAACTGAAGGAAATAGAGACACAAAAAACCCTTCAAAAAATTAATGAATCTTGGAGCTGGTTTTTTGAAAAGATCAACAAAATTGATGGACCGCTAGCAAGACTAATAAAGAAGAAAAGAGAGAAGAATCAAATAGATGCAATAAAAAACGAAAAAGGGGATATCACCACCGATCCCACAGAAATACAATCTACCATCAGAGAATACTACAAACACCTCTATGCAAATAAACTAGAAAATCTGGAAGAAATGGATAAATTCCTCGACAAATACACCCTCCCAAGACTAAACCAGGAAGAAGTTGAATCTCTGAATAGACCAATAACAGGTTCTGAAATTGTGGCAATAATCAATAGCTTACCAACCAAAAAGAGTCCAGGACCTGATGGATTCACAGCTGAATTCTACCAGAGGTACAAGGAGGAACTGGTACCATTCCTTCTGAAACTATTCCAATCGATAGAAAAAGAGGGAATCCTCCCTAACACATTTTACGAAGCCAGCATCGTCCTGATACCAAAATCTGGCAGAGACATAACCAAAAAAGAGAATTTCAGACCAATATCCTTGATGAACATTGATGCAAAAATCCTCAATAAAATACTGGCAAACCGAATCCAGCAGCACATCAAAAAGCTTATCCACCATGATCAAGTGGGCTTCATCCCTGGGATGCAAGGCTGGTTCAACATACGCAAATCAATAAATGTAATCCAGCATATAAACAGAACCAAAGACAAAAACCACATGATTATCTCAATAGATGCAGAAAAGGCCTTTGACAAAATTCAACAGCCCTTCATGCTAAAAACTCTCAATAAATTAGGTATTGATGGGACGTATCTCAAAATAATAAGAGCTATCTACAACAAACCCACAGCCAATATCATACTGAATGGGCAAAAACTGGAAGCATTCCCTCTGAAAACTGGCACAAGACAGGGATGCCCTCTCTCACCGCTACTATTCAACATAGTGCTGGAAGTTCTGGCCAGAGCAATCAGGCAGGAGAAGGAAATAAAGGGTATTCAATTAGGAAAAGAGGAAGTCAAATTGTCCCTGTTTGCAGATGACATGACTGTATATCTAGAAAACCCCATTGTCTCAGCCCAAAATCTCCTTAAGCTGATTAGCAACTTCAGCAAAGTCTCAGGATACAAAATTAATGTACAAAAATCACAAGCATTCTTGTACACCAATAACAGACAAACAGAGAGCCAAATCATGAGTGAACTCCCATTCACAATTGCTTCAAAGAGAATAAAATACCTAGGAATCCAACTTACCAGGGATGTGAAGGACCTCTTCAAGGAGAACTACAAACCACTGCTCAATGAAATAAAAGAGGATACAAACAAATGGAAGAACATTCCATGCTCATGGGTTGGAAGAATCAATATCGTGAAAATGGCCATACTGCCCAAGGTAATTTATAGATTCAATGCCATCCCCATAAAGCTACCAGTGACTTTCTTCACAAAATTGGAAAAAACTACTTTAAAGTTCATATGGAACCAAAAAAGAGCCCGCATCGCCAAGTCAATCCTAAGCCAAAAGAACAAAGCTGGAGGCATCACGCTACCTGACTTTAAACTATACTACAAGGCTACAGTAACCAAAACAGCATGGTACTGGTACCACAACAGAGACATAGATCAATGGAACAGAACAGAGCCCTCAGAAATGATGCCGCATAGCTACAACTATCTGATCTTTGACAAACCTGACAAAAACAAGAAATGGGGAAAGGATTCCCTATTTAATAAATGGTGCTGGGAAAACTGGCTAGCCATATGTAGAAAGCTGAAACTGGATCCCTTCCTTACACCTTATACAAAAATTAATTCAAGATGGATTAAAGACTTATATGTTAGACCTAAAACCATTAAAATCCTACAAGAAAACCTAGGCAATACCATTCAGGACATAGGCGTGGGCAAGGACTTCATGTCTAAAACACCAAAAGCAATGGCAACAAAAGCCAAAATCGACAAATGGGATCTCATTAAACTAAAGAGCTTCTGCACAGCAAAAGAAACTATCATCAGAGTGAACAGGCAACCTACACAATGGGAGAAAATTTTTGCAACCTACTCATCTGACAAAGGGCTAATATCCAGAATCTACAATGAACTCAAACAAATTTACAAGAAAAAAACAAACAACCCCATCAAAAAGTGGGCAGAGGACATGAACAGACACTTCTCAAAAGAAGACATTTATGCAGCCAAAAAACACATGAAGAAATGCTCATCATCACTGGCCATCAGAGAAATGCAAATCAAAACCACAGTGAGATACCATCTCACACCAGTTAGAATGGCCATCATTAAAAAATCAGGAAACAACAGGTGCTGGAGAGGATGTGGAGAAATAGGAACACTTTTACACTGTTGGTGGGACTGTAAACTAGTTCAACCATTGTGGAAGTCAGTGTGGCGATTCCTCAGGGATCTCGAACTAGAAATACCATTTGACCCAGCCATCCCATTACTGGGTATATACCCAAAGGACTATAAATCATGCTGCTATAAAGACACATGCACACGTATGTTTATTGCGGCACTATTCACAATAGCAAAGAGTTGGAACCAACCCAAATGTCCAACAACGATAGACTGGATTAAGAAAATGTGGCACATATACACCATGGAATACTATGCAGCCATAAAAAATGATGAGTTCGTGTCCTTTGTAGGGACATGGATGAAACTGGAAAACATCATTCTCAGTAAACTATCGCAAGGACAAAAAACCAAACACCGCATGTTCTCACTCATAGGTGGGAATTGAACAATGAGAACTCATGGACACAGGAAGGGGAACATCACGCTCCGGGGACTGTTGTGGGGTGGGGGGAGGGGGGAGGGACAGCATTAGGAGATACACCTAATGCTAAATGACGAATTAATGGGTGCAGGAAATCAACATGGCACATGGATACATATGTAACAAACCTGCACATTGTGCACATGTACCCTAAAACCCTAAAGTATAATTAAAAAAAAAAAAAAAAAAAAAAATTCCCAGAATTGAAATTACTGCAAAAGGTTATAACTATTTTTTCACTTTTAATTTATTATTTATGATTTTAAAAATAATCTTCATTTTTAGAACAGTTTTGGATTTAAATAGAAATTGCAAAGATAAAAGAGTTCTCATATACCTCACGCCAATTTTCCCCTATTATTACCATCTTACATTAGGATGGTACACTCGTCACAATTATTGAACCAATATTGGGTCTGTACTTTATTCAAATTTCCATAGATTTTACCTAATGTTCCTTTCGTTTCCAGGATCCCCTCCAGAATACTAACTACATTATTTTAGTTTTCATGTTTCCTTAGGCTCCTCTTGGCTATGACAGTTTCTCAGACTTTCTTTGTTTTGGATGACCTTTATCATTTTTAGGAGTATTAATTATACATTTGTAGAATGTTTTGGGAACTTGTCTGATGTTTTGACATGATTAGACTGGGGTTGTGGATTTGGGGAAGAAAAACCACAGAGGTAAACTGTTATTTTCTTCAAATCATATTAAGGGTACATACTATCAACATTTTTTATCACTGTTGATGTTGACCTTGATCATGTGATTGAGGTAGTATTTGTCAGGTGTATCCATTTTAAAGATACTCTTCTTTCCCTCTTTTCATACTGCACTTTTTGGGAAGAAGTCACTGGGTGCACCCTACATTTAAGGAATGGGGTGTTATGTTCCACCTCCTTGAAGGTGGAGTATCTACATAAATTATTTTGAATTCTTTGGCAAGGGAAATTTATCTCTTCTTTCTTTCTTCTCCCCTCCCCACCTCACTCCCTCCCTCCCTTTTTTGGTTCGTGGCTATTTGTTTTACACTTTGGGCTACAGTGCAATACTACCTTAATTTGTTTCTCAAAATGTTTCAGCTTTAGGCATTGGTTCCGGTATCCCTTTGCCATATCCATAAAATTTGGGAGGGTTTCTCTGAGCACTTCCTTACTTTCTGGCATAACTACAGAAAGTTATACCAGGCTCTTCCTACACGTCCTGCCCTAGTCCTAGAGCTAGTCATTTTTTCAAGGATTTCTGGTTACTTCGATTGGAAAATGGTATTAAAAACCAAAATCTGGGCCAGGCGCGGTGGCTCATGCCTGTAATCCCAGCACTTTGGGAGGCTGAGGAGGGCAGATCACGAGGTCAGGAGATCGAGACCATCCTGGCTAACACGGTGAAACCCCGTCTCTACTAAAAAATACAAAAAAATTAGCCGGATGTGGTGGCGGGTGCCTGTAGTCCCAGCTACTTGGGAGGCTGAGGCACGAGAATGCCATGAACCCGGGAGGTGGAGCTTGCAGTGAGCAGAGATCGCGCCACTGCACTCCTGCCTGGGAGACAGAGCAAGACTCCGTCTCGAAAAAAAAAAGAAACAACAAAATCTGGATGCGACATGTGCTTGTTGCCTGTATAGTATCATTTACTCTTAGCCCTCTCAGCTGACAGGGCAAAAGAATACATGTGAGTATACTAACCTGTGTATTTACAGACAATCCCTGACTTATGATTTTTTAACTATATCATGGTGCAAAAAATCATATACATTCAGTATGCTCCCCAACTTACAATGGGGCTATATTTGGATAAACCTATTATAAGTTGAAAATACCTTAGTCGAAAATGCACTTCTGACTTACAATATTTTTACTTTATGATAGGATTATCTGAATATAACCCCATCAAAAGTTCTGGAACATCTGTAAACATATCTACATGTAAAACTCTTTGCATCTATATTAAGCCAAACGGGAGTTTATGCTGGTGTGTCCAACTCTAATCTACTACAACAGGGATCATCCTAGCCTCCTCCCTTCGCTTACCTTTAAATTTACACTTTAATAGTAAGAAACCTGGCTTCCACCATTTGCCATTCATTTACTTAATTGTTCAATTCTAGTATACATACACAGCAGTATCAGAATTGTTGACTCATAACACTGTAGGAAATAACTATATCAACTAGAGTACATTACTTATGTGCTGTTCCTTTCTCTTTTAGTCTTACAGATTACTCATTTTCAAATGGACTTAGGTCAGCAAATTTTATCCCAACACCTTTCAGTGAAGTTGTTCTATATATTTTGAAATACAATTAGATTATATTGTCACAGTCTATATTTCATCCTGGAATCCTCCAAATTCCAAAGTAATTTTGGAAATTTTGCATATATTAAGGTTTACTCTTTGCTGTAAAGTCCTATGGGTTGTGAGAAATGCATAGTGTTGGCAGGGCCCGGTGGCTCATGCCTGCAATCCCAGCACATTGGGAGGCAGAGGGAGGGGTGGATCATTTGAGGTCAGGAGTTCAAGACCAACCTGACCAGCATGGTGAAACCCCGTTTCTACTAAAAATACAAAAAAAAAAAAAAAAAAAAAATAGCTGGGCATGGTAGTGCATGCCTGTAGTCCCAGCTACTCAGGAGGCTGAGGCAAGAGAATTGCTTGAACCCAAGAGGCGGAGGTTGCAGTGAGCTGCGATTGCACCATAGCACACCAGCATGGGTGACAGAGCAAAACTCCGTCAAAAAACAAAACAAAACAAAACAAAACAAAACAAAACAAAAAACATAGTGTTATTTATCCACCATTGCAGTATCATACAGAATATTATCACCACCCAAACAAAATCCACTATACTTCACATATTCAACTTTCTCCCCTCCCCTTTAGCCCCTGGCAACCACAAATCTTTTTTTTTCTTTTTTTTTTTTTTTTAAAGAAAGCAATCAGCATTAACCAAAATGCACATATAAAAGGAGAAACCTTGCAGATTTTTCAAATTTCTATATATCCTCTTTATATTATGATTTATAGCCCTCATTATGCTGTACCTTTACTCCCTTGATTCTATCATGAGACTTAACAGGAAGAAAGAGTGAAACTGATCTCCACAGGCCCACTATCATGTTTTTTAGTCTAGTTTGTGCAGTCCTATGCATATGCTGCAGGAAGGGATGACTCCCCACAGTTTCACTGATAGGAAGACCATATGAATAAGGGAAGAGAAATATAAATAAAACATCCATATAATCTAGCAAGCCTTTCTTGCTCTTTTTAATTTTTATTTTTATTTACTTATTTTTATATTATTTATTATTTTTAACTTTTACTGTAGGTTCAGGGGTACATGCGCAGGCCTGTCACATAGGCAAACTCACATCATTTGCTGTACAGACCATTTCATAACCCAAGTACTAAGCCTAGTACCCATTAGTTGTTTTTTTCTGTTCCTCTCCCTCCTCCCACCTTCAACTCTCAAGTAGAACCCAGTGTGTTGTTCCCCACTTTGTGTCCATGTTTTCTCATCATTTAGCTCCCACTTATAAGTGAGAACATGCAGTTCTGTTCCTGTGTTAGCTTGTTAAGGATGATGGCCTCCAGTTCCATCGATGTTCCTGCAAAGAACATGATCTTGTTATTTTTCACGGCTGTGTAGTATTCCATAGCATATGTGTACCACATTTTCTTTACCCATTCTACCACTGATGGGCATTTAGGTTGATTTCATGCCTTTGCTATTGTAAATAGTGCTGTAATGAACATGTGTGTGCATGTGTCTTCACGGTAGAATTATTTATGTTCCTTTGGGTATATACTCAGCACTGGAATTGCTGGGTCGAATGGTAGTTCTGTCTTTAGCTCTTTGAGGAATTGCCACACTGCTTTCCACAATGGCCGAACTAATTTACACTCCAACTAACAGTGTATAAACATTCCATTTTCTCTGCAATCTCACCAGCATCTGTTATTTTTTGACTTTTTGCCAATAGCCATTCTGACTGGTGTGAGATGGTATGTCACTGTGGTTTTGATTTGCATATCTCTAATGCTTGGCGATATTGCATTTTTTTCATATGCTTGTTGACCACATGTATGTCTTCTTTGAAAAGTATCTGTTTATGTTCTTTGCCCACTTTTTAAAGGGGTTGGTTTTTTCTTGTAAATTTGTTTAAGTGCCTTATAGATGTGGGATATTAGACCTTTGTCAGATGCATAGTTTGTAAATATTTTCTCCCATTCTGTAGGTTGTCCATTTACTCTGTTGATAGTTTCATTTGCTGTGCAGAAGGTCTTAAGTTTAATTACATCCCATTTGTCAATTTTTGCATTTGTTGCAATTGCTTTTGGCATCTTTGTCATGTAATCTTTGACAGTTTCTATGTCCAGAATGGTATTGTCTAGGTTATCTTACAGAGTTTTTATAGTTTCGGATTTTACATTTAAATCTTTAATCTATCTTGAGTTGGTTTTTATATGTGGTATAAGAAAGGGATCCAGTTTCAATCTTCTACATATGGCTAGCCAATTATCCCAGCATTAATTATTGAATAGGGAGTCCTTTCTCCATTGCTTGTTTTTGTCAGCTTTGTCAAAGATCAGATGATTGTAGGTGTGTGGCCTTATTTATGGGCTCTCTATTCTGTTTCATTGGTCTATGTGTCTGTTTTTGTACCAGTGCCATGCTGTTTTGTTTACTGTAGCCCTGTAGTATAATTGTGATGCTGGATTCAGTTTGCAAGTATTTTGTTGAGGATTTTTGCATCAGTGTTTCTCAAGGATATTGGCCTGAAGTTTTCTTTTTTTGTTGTGTCTCTGCCAAGTTTTGGTATCAGGTTAATGCTGACCTCACAGAATGAGTTTGGGAAGAGTCCCTCCTCCTCAATTTTTTGGCATAGTTTCAATAGGAATGATACCACCTCTTCTTTGTACATCTAGTAGAATATGCCTGTGAATCTATCTGGTCCTGGGCTTCTATTTGTTGGTAGGCTATTTATTACTGATTCAGTTACACAGCTTGTTATTGGTCTGTCCAGAAAATCAATTTCTTTCTGGTTCAGTCTTGGAAGGTTGTATGTGTTCAGGAATTTATCCATCTCTTCCAGGTTTTCTACTTTGTGTGCCTGGAAGTGTTTGTATTAGTCTCTGTGGTTCTTTGAATTTCTGCGGAGTCAGTGGTAACATCCCATTTGTCATTTCTGATTGTGTTTATTTGGATCTTCTCTCCTTTCTTTTTTATTAATCTAGCTAGCAGCCTATCTACCTTTTCAATTTTTTCAACAAACCAATTACTGGATCCATTGATGTTTTGAATTTTTTTGTATCTGGATCTCTTTGAGTTCAGCTCTGATTTTGGTTATTTCTTGTCTTCTGCTAGCTTTGGGGTTGGTTTGCTCTTGCTTCTCCTGTTCTTTGATGTTAGGTTATTAACTGGAGATCGTTATCCCTTTTTGATGTGGGCATTTGATATTATGAATTTCCTTCTTAACACTGCCTTAGCTGTGTTTATGTGGTTATTTTATAGTATCACTGGTCTGTGGTTGCTTTATAGTATCACTGGTCTTAAGTGTGTTTTTATATTGGCTGATAATGGTCCTTCCGTTCCACATTTAGAGCTCCTTTCAAGAGCTCTTGTAAGACAGGGCTGATGGTAATAAAATCCTTCAGTATTTGCTTACCTGAAAAGGATCTTATTTCTCCTTCACTAACTAAGCTTAGTTTTGTTGGATATAAAATTCTTGTTTGAAGATATTTTTCTTTAAGAATGTTGAATATAGGCTCCCAATCGCTTCTGGCTCATAGGATTTCTGTGGTGAGGTCCACTGTTAACCTGATGGGGTTCTCTTTGTAGGTGACATGCCCTTTCTTGCTGGCTGCCTTTAACATTCTTTCATTTTATCCTTGGAAAATTTGATAATTATGTGTCTTGGGATGATCCTCTTGTGTAGAATCTTGCAAGAGTTTGCTGTATTTCCTGATTAACATTCTTTCTTTTATTTTATCCTTGAAAAATCTGATGATTATGTGTCTTGGGATGATCTTATTGGGTAGAATCTTGCAGGGGTTCTCTGTATTTCCTGAATTCGGCTGTTGGCCTAATGAGGTTGTGGAAATTTTCATGGACAATATCCTGAAATATGTTTTCCAAGTTGTTTGCTTTTTCATCGTCTCTTTCAGTGATGCCAGTGATTTGTAGATTTGGCCTCTTCACCTAGTCCCATATTTCTCAGAGGGTTTGTTCTTTCCCTTTCATTCTTTTTTCTTTATTTTTGTCTGACTGTCTTATTCGAGAGAGTCAATCTTCGAGTTCCAAGATTCTTTCCTCAGCTTGGTCTACTGCTGTTAATACTTACAATTGCATTGTGAAATTCTTGTAGTGTATTTTTCAGCTCTATTGGATCAATTAGGTTCCTTTTTATAGCTGTTATGTTGTCTATCAGCTCCTGTATTGTTTTCTTGTAATTCTTAGTTTCCTTAAATTGGGTTTTGCTTTTCCCCTGAGCCTTTATGATCTTCGTTTCTATCTGTATTCTGAATTCTATTTCTGTCATTTCAGCCAACTCAGTCTAGTTAAGAATCCTTGTTGCAGAATTAGCATAGTCATTTGGAGAACGTAAGACACCCTGGTCATTTGAGTTGTTGGAGTTCTTGCATTTGTTCATTCTCATCTCTGCTTGTATGTGTTCCTTTAACTGCTGGGCTGTCCCTGATTGAAGTAGTCAGGTGGCGGCATGGTGGTTGTACTGGAGTCCCAGGTCAGGTGGCCCTGCCCAGTGAGAAGTGAGGACCAGGACCTTCATGGAGAACAGACAAGACACTTTTACATGAGGTAGGTGCTCCTCTGGGGGTCTGGACCAACACCTGGTCTCATGGATGCCCCAGAGCCTGGACACAGCAAGGGTGAGGGCTGGAAGACAGCAAAGATGGCAACCTGCCCCTTCCATTGGGAGCTCTTTCTGAGGAAGCTGCAGAGCTACTACTGGCTCGATAGTCCAGTGTGGGGTGGCTGGAGACCCAGGCCAGGAGAACCTGTCCAGTGAGGAAATATGAGATCAAGGACCCATGTAACAAAGACTCTGGCCACTTTTCCACAGGGCCGTAGCAGTATGCTGGGGTTCTGATACAGTGCCAAAACCTCAGGTTTTCCAGTACCTGAAGGCATCCAATCTTTTTACTGTCTCTAGAGCTTTGCCTTTTTAGAAATGTTAGATAATTAGAATCACATATTATGTAGCCTTTTTAGACTAGTTTCTTTCATTTAGCAATATTCATTTATGCATTTAAGTTTTATTCATGTCTTTTCATGGCTTGACAGCTCATTTCTTTTTATTGCTGAATAATATCCCACTGTATGGATGTGCCAAAATTATTTTATCCATTCACTTATTAAAGGATATCTTGGTTTCTTCCAATTTTTGGTGATTATGAAGAAAGCTGGTATAAACATCTCTGTGCAGGTTTTTTTTTTTTATTTTGTTTTGTTTTACAAGAGAACAAATCCACTTATTTATTTACTTTTCATTAGTTTAAGTCCTTGAGGGGTATGGTATTGTTACTGGGAATTCCGTGTTGGAATGGATTCTTTAACCCAGAAGATCAATAGAGCTGGAGCTCTGGACCAGTAATCTTGGTTCCTGTGATACTGAGCAAAGAATTGCAAACTAACACCAAAATGCAAGCTCAAAGGAGAGTTTACTGAAGAACAGTAATAGACTCTCAGAGAGAGAGTGGGCTGATTTCTGCGAAGTGAAATCAGCCCCTCTTTACAAAACTCAGAGGGATTTGATACAGCTTTTGTGGGAAGGAGTTAGGGTTTGGCCTGTGTCTGAGTAACAAGATGATGTCATTTGATTGGCAGTATATGGACATGTAGCTAAAATTAAACTGTGCATGTTCTTACTCATATTTTGTTAACAAAAGCCCATGGTGGGCGGCTGTAAAAGCACATGTAAATTTTATTATAACGATGGTATATGAGCATGGGGTGAACTTGAGGACACAGTTCTGTGTTACTGGGCATGTGCCACTTTAAGTAATTTCCACCTGTGCCCTACTTTCTCCTTCTCCAGGATGTGTTGGCCCACAGACTTTACCACAAACTCCAACTGTTAGTGTGGAGTTAGGGCAGTTCTGGGGCTGAACTTAGGTGGGCCATGGGCTGTCTTAGTGACAGCCTTTTGGTTCTCTTTTCTTACCCCCTCCCAGCTGCTAATATCTATCTAATTACCTAAAAGTATCACATTGATTTTGTGTTCAATGGCCTTAGCAGGAAAGTTGTTTTGGAATTTATTATGAACGTTGTCACTTTTTTCATGGGCACAAGTTACCTTTTCCACATTACTCTGGTTTTGTTTGGTTTGCTGGCAGAAGTCACTGTGTTCTTTGCTTCGTACACAGAAGCACATCTCTTGGCCAAACAGAATTCAGTTTCATCTTCGACACAAATACCTTCAATTTTAAGAAGAGCCATGTGCTCCCTTTGGTTCCAGAGATCCCACTTAAAGCCATCAAAAGTGGCCTTGGAAAACAGCCTTCCAAACAGATTTATCTTTTAGAAGTCCTTTTCCCAGTACGCCTCCACAGACTACAAAATGGTGGAAAGAACCATGTTGAGGTTTTGATATGGATATACATTTTCAAATCAGTTGGGTAAATATATAGGAGCATGATTTCTGAATTGTTAGGTTTTCTTTTGAAATTTAGCCATTCTCATAAATGTGTAGTGGTATGTCATTGTTATTTTAATTTGCAGTTCTTAATGACAAATGATGTTGAGCATCTCATATCCTTATTTCCCATCTGCAGATCTTCTTTGCTGAGGTGTCCAGATCTTTTGATTATTTTTTCAATTGAGTTGTTTGTTTTGCTGTTGTTGTTATTGTTGAGTTTTAAGATTCTTTGTATATTTTAGATACAAGCCCTTTATCAGATATGTGTTTGCAAATATTTTCTTCAGTTCTGTAGTTTGTCTTTTCGTTCTGCAAATAAATAGTCTTTCACAGAGCAGAAGTTTTTAATTTTAATGACATCAATTTTTTTCTTTCATAGATTGTGCTTTTGATGTTGTATCTAAACACTCATCACTATAATGAAGGTCATCTAGATTTTTGCTGATATTTTCATACAGAAGTTTTATGTTTTGCATCCTACATTTAGGTCCATAATGCAATTTGAGTTAATTTTTGTGAAAGATGTAATTTTTCTCTCTAGGTTTTGTTTTGTTTTTGTTTTTGCATGGACATCTAATTGTTCTAGACTCTTTGTTGAAAAGGCTATTCTTTCTCCATTGAATTTTCTTTGCTTCTTTGTCAAAGATAAGTTGACTATATATGTGTTGGTCACTTTCTGGGCTCTACATTCTTTCCATCGTTCTATGTGTCTATTCTTTCCCCAATATAACAAGGTCTTAACTACTGTAGCTTTATATTAAGTCTTGAAATCAAGTAGTGTGAGTTCTCCAACTGTGTTCTTCTTTGGTATTGTGTTAGCTATTCTAAGTCTCTTACATTTTCATATGAACTTTAGAATCAGTTGGTTGATATTTACAAAATAGCTTGCTGGAATTTTATTGAGATTGCATTGAATGCGTACACCAAATTGGGAAGAATTGGCATGTTAACAATATTTAGTCTTCCAATCAGTGCACATAGAATATCATATCTCCCCATTTATTTATATCTCCTTTATTTCATTAGAGTTTTATAGATTTTCACTTATGGATTCTGTGCATAATTTGCTAGATTTATACCCAAGTATTTTCTTTGGTGCTATTGTAAATAGTATTGCTTTTTAAATTTCCATTTCAAGTTGTTCATTATTGACAAAGCAATTAACTTTTGTATACTATCTTTGTATCCTATAAACTTCCTATGGTCTCTTATTAGTTCTAGGAGTTTTGTTGTTGATAACCCTTTGGGATTTTCCACATAGATAATCATGTTATCTGTGAATAATGACAGTTATATTTTTTCCTTTCCACTCTAAATCCATTATTTCCTTTTCTTATCTTATTGCACTTGTTAGGAATTCCAGTATGATGCTAACTAGGAGTGGTGGGGCAGGGTATCTTTGCCTTATTTATAATTTTAAGGAGAAAATGTTCAGTTAGTCATCTTAAGACTGATGTCTGCTGTAGGCCAATTTTAGATATTCTTTATCAAGTTAAATGTGGTCTATCTTGGTGAATGTTCCACATGAGCTTGAGGAAGCAGTGTATTCAGCTGTTGTTGGTTGAAATATTTTATGTCAGGTAGATCAAGGTGACTGAGAGTGTTCTTTATATCAACTACACTCAGTGATTTTCTGAATGCTTGACCTATCAATTACTGAAATTAGTGTTGAAGTCTCTAATACCAAAGTTGTTTATTTTTCTTTGCAACTTTATCAGGTTTTGCCTCATGTATTTTGACACTGGTATTGGGTATATACACATGAAAGATGTATTATCCTCTTTATATCTCGTTGAATTTGATTTGATAAATTTCTTTTTTTTTTCAGATTCATTCACATTTTTATGGGAAGTTTGGCAAACAGATAATTGGTGGTTGCTTTGTTTCAGATTGTCTACCCAAAAAAGGGGGACAGGGTCCAGAGGACACTAGACTCCTCTGCTGACTCAACACCTTCCATTGGTAAGGCTCTTGCCTCTTTCCATGACCAATAAAGCACAGATAATGACTAGAAAACAGTGGCCATGAGTAGAATGGGCCACTGGACTGGTGCTGAGCAAGTCCTCTTGCTCACCTACTCTTCTTTTTTTTTATTGTATTATTATTATACGTTAAGTTTTAGGGTACATGTGGACAATGTGCAGGTTTGTTACATATGTATCCATGTGCCATGTTGGTGTGCTGCACCCATTAACTCGTCATTTAGCATTAGGTATATCTCCTAATGCTATCCCTCCCCACTGCCCCCACCCCACAACAGTCCCCAGAGTGTGATATTCCCCTTCCTGTGTCCATGTGTTCTCATTGTTCAATTCCCACCTATGAGTGAGAACATGCGGTGTTTGGTTTTTTGTCCTTGCGATAGTTTGCTGAGAATGATGATTTCCAGTTTCATCCATGTCCCTGCAAAGGACATGAACTCATCATTTTTTATGGCTGCATAGTATTCCATGGTGCATATGTCCCACATTTTCCTAATCCAGTCTATCGTTGTTGGACATTTGGGTTGGTTCCAAGTCTTTGCTATTGTGAATAGTGCTGCAATAAACATAAGTGTGCATGTATCTTTATAGCAGCATGATTTATAGTCCTTTCAGTATATACCCAGTAATGGGATGGCTGGGTCAAATGGTATTTCTAGTTCTAGATCCCTGAGGAATCGCCACACTGACTTCCACAATGGTTGAACTAGTTTACAGTCCCACCAACAGTGTAAAAGTGTTCCTATTTCTCCACATCCTCTCCAGCACCTATAGTTTCCTGACTTTTTAATGATGGCCATTCTAACTAATGTGAGATGGTATCTCATTGTGGTTTTGATTTGCATTTCTCTGATGGCCAGGGATGATGAGCATTTTTTCATGTGTCTGTTGGCTGCATAAATGTCTTCTTTTGAGAAGTGTGTGTTCATATCCTTCGCCCACTTTTTGATTTGGTTGTTTGTTTTTTTCTTGTAAATTTGTTTGAGTTCTTTGTAGATTCTGGATATTAGCCCTTTGTCAGATGAGTAGATTGCAAAAATTTTCTCCCATTCTGTAGGTTGCCTGTTCACTCTGATGGTAGTTTCTTTTGCTGTGCAGAAACTCCTTAGTTTAGTGAGATCCCATTTGTCAGTTCTGGCTTTTTGTTGCCATTGCTTTTGGTGTTTCCGACACGAAGTCCTTGCCCATGCCTGTGTCCTGAATGGTATCGCCTAGGTTTCTTCTAGGATTTTTTGGTTTTAGGTCTAACATGTAAGTCTTTAATCCATCTTGAATTAATTTTTGTAAAAGGTGTAAGGAAGGGATCCAGTTTCAGCTTTCTACACATGGCTAGCCAGTTTTCCCAACACCATTTGTTAAATAGGGAATCCTTTCCCCATTTCTTGTTTTTGTCAGGTTTGTCAAAGATCAGATGGTTGTTGATGTGTGGTGTTATTTCTGAGGGCTCTGTTCTGTTCCATTGGTCTATATCTCTGTTTTGGTATCAGTACCATGCT
This sequence comes from Symphalangus syndactylus, assembly GCF_028878055.3. Classification (NCBI taxonomy): domain Eukaryota; kingdom Metazoa; phylum Chordata; class Mammalia; order Primates; family Hylobatidae; genus Symphalangus; species Symphalangus syndactylus. Next base: position 17,643,997 of record NC_072426.2, read on the forward strand.
GTTTTGGTTACTGTAGACTTGTAGCATAGTTTGAAGTCAGGTAGCATGATTTCTTTTGGCTTAGGATTGACTTGGCAATGCGGGCTCTTTTTTGGTTCCATGTGAATTTTAAAGTAGTTTATTCCAATTCTGTGAAGAAAGTCATTGGTAGCTTGATGGGGATGGCATTGAATCTATAAATTACCTTGGGCAGTATGGCCATTTTCACGATATTGATTCTTCCTATCCATGAGCATGGAATGTTCTTCCATTTGTTTGTGTACTCTTTTATTTCATTGAGCAGTTGTTTGTAGTTCTCCTTGAAGAGGTCCTTCACATCCCTTGTAAATTGGATTCCTAGGTATTTTATTCTCTTTGAAGCAGTTGTGAATGGGAGTTCACTCATGATTTAGCTCTCTGTTTGTCTGTTATTGGTGTATAAGAATGCTTGTGATTTTTGCACATTGATTTTGTATCCTGAGACTTTGCTGAAGTTGCTTATCAGCTTAAGGAGATTCTGGGCTGAGACAATGGGGTTTTCTAGATATACAATCATGTCATCTGCAAACAGGTACACTTTGACTTCCTCTTTTCCTAATTGAATACCCTTTATTTCTTTCTCCTGCCTGATTGCCCTGGCCAGAACTTCCAACACTATGTTGAATAGGAGTGGTGAGAGAGGACATCCCTGTCTTGTGCCAGTTTTCAAAGAGAATGCTTCCAGGTTTTGCCCATTCAGTATGATATTGGCTGTGAGTTTGTCATAAATAGCTCTTATAATTTTGAGATACATCCCATTAACATTTTTAAAGAAAATAATTTTCAACCCAGAATTTCATATCCAGTCAAACTAAGCTTCATAAGTGAAGGAGAAATAAAATCCTTTACAGTCAAACAAATGCTGAGAGATTTTTTTCACCACCAGGCCTGCCCTACAAGAGCTCCAGAAGGAAACACTAAACATGGAAAGGAACAACCAGTACTAGCCACTGCAAAAACATGCCAAATTGAAAAGACCATCGATGCTAGGAAGAAACTGCATCAACTAACAAGCAAGATAACCAACTAACATCATAATGACAGGATCAAATTCACACATAATATTAACCTTAAATGTAAATGGGCTAAATGCTCCAATTAAAAGACACAGACTGGCAAATTGGATAAAGAGTCAAGACCCATCAGTGTTCTGTATTCAGGAAACCCATCTCACGTGCAGAGACACACATAGGCTCAAAATAAAAGGATGGAGGAAGATCTACCAAGCAAATAGAAAACAAAAAAAGGCAGGGGTTGCAATCCTAGTCTCTGATAAAACAGACATTAAACCAACAAAGATCAAAAGAGACAAAGAAGGCCATTACATAATGGTAAAGGGATCAATTCAACAAGAAGAGCTAACTATCCTAAATATATATGCACCCAATACAGGAGCACCCAGATTCATAAAACAAGTCCTTAGAGACCTAGAAAGAGACTTAGACTCCCACACAATAATAATGGGAGACTTTAACACCCCATTGTCAACATTAGACAGATCAATGAGACAGAAAGTTAACAAGGATATCCAGGACCTGAACTCAGCTCTGCACCAAGTGGACCTAATAGACATCTATGGAACTCTCCACCCAGTATCAACAGAATATAGATTCTTCTTAGCACCACATCGCACTTATTCCAAAATTGACCACATAGTTGGAAGTAAAGCACTCCTCAGCAAATGTAAAAGAACAGAAATTGTAACAAACTGTCTCTCAGGCCACAGTGCAATCAAACTAGAACTCAGGATTAAGAAACTCACTCAAAACCACTCAGCTACATGGAAACTGAACAACCTGTTCCTGAGTGACTACTGGGTACATAACGAAATGATGGCAGAAATAAAGATGTTCTTTGAAACTAATGAGAACAAAGACACAACATACCAGAATCTCTGGGACACATTTAAAGCAGTGTGTAGAGGGAAATTTATAGCACTAAATGCCCACAAGAGACAGCAGGAAAGATCTAAAATTAACACGCTAACATGACAATTAAAAGAACTAGAGAAGCAAGAGCAAACACTTTCAAAAGCTAGCAAAAGGCAAGAAATAACTGAAGGAGATAGAGACACAAAAACCCTTCAAAAAAATCAATGAATCCAGGAGCTGGTTTTTTGAAAAGATCAACAAAATCGATAGACTGCTAGCAAGACTAATAAAGAAGAAACGAGAGAAGAATCAAATAGACGCAATAAAAAATGATAAAGGGGATATCACCACCGATCCCACAGAAATACAAACTACCATCAGAGAATACTACAAACACCTCTACGCAAATAAACTAGAAAATCTAGAAGAAATGGATAAATTCCTCGACACATACACCCTCCCAAGGCTAAACCAGGAGGAAGTTGAATCTCTGAATAGACCAATAACAGGTTCTGAAATTGAGGCAATAATTTATAGCTTACCAACCAAAAAAAGTCCAGGATCAGATGGATTCACAGCCGAATTCTACCAGAGGTACAAGGAGGAGCTGGTACCATTCCTTCTGAAACTATTCCAATCAATAGAAAAAGAGGCAATCCTCCCTAACTCATTTTATGAGGCCAGCATCATCCTGATCCAAAGCCTGACAGAGACACAACAAAAAAAGAGAATTTTAGACCAATATCCCTGATGAACATTGATGCAAAAATCCTCAATAAAATACTGGCAAACCGAATCCAGCAGCACATCAAAAAGCTTATCCACCATGATCAAGTGGGCTTCATCCCTGGGATGCAAAGCTGGTTCAACATACACATGTCAATAAACATAATCCAGCATATAAACAGAACCAAAGACAAAAACCACATGATTATCTCAATAGATGCAGGAAAGGCCTTTGATAAAATTCAACAGCCCTTCATGCTAAAATCTCTCAATAAATTAGTTTGGATACTTTCTGTTGCTGTTGTTGAGACAGGGCCTCACTATGTGCCCAGGCTGATCTCAAACTTCCGGCCTCAATTGATCCTCCTGCCAAAACGTTGGGATTACAGGTGTGAGCAACTGCGCTTGGCCTTAAAAATTTTTATAGCTATTTCATTGTTATTGATTTCCCATTTAATCCCCTTGTGGTCAAGTTCTATATTATTTCATATTTGAAATTTATTAAGAGTTATTTAACAGCCCATAAAATTATAGATCTTTGTGATTGTTTCATGCCCATTAATTTGGCCTCCACCAGGTCAAATGATTTACAGTGTAATACATCTATTCTATATTATAATTTATCTTTGCCTATTTATTATGTTAATTACATAATAGGAGTATTAAATTCCCTAACAATAATCTTGAATTTGTCTAATTTTTTTCTTAGTCTGTCAAATATTTCTTTGTGTATCTCAAAGGTCTGTTATTATGTGCTTACGTTTTACTGGCTCTTTTATCTCTACTAACTTTGGTCTGTTCACATCCTGACATCCTTTAAGGAAGTGAAAAATAAAAAGCTTCTATTTTGTTTTAGGCACTTTTCTTTTGGGTTTTTCTGTAATATGTAATCAGATCGAATGCTAAATGATACAAATACTATGACAAAAAATACAAGGCACCGTGAACGTGTGTGCAATGGGGATCTAACCTTGTTATGGGAGTCAGAGTTTTCCTAAGTCATACATTTAAGGTAAAGAGGGTATTAGCTCTAGTCAGAGGTTGTGAAAGAGTATTCCAAGAGGGAGAAAGTTATGTGCAAAAGTCCTGAGTCAAGGGAAGCTTGGCTCTTTGGAGAAACAGAAAGAGGTCCTGATTAGCTTCCCTGTATACTAAAAGCAGACGTGGTAAAGGAATGATAGGCATTCTAGATCACATTTTCATTAGGCAAGAAGAAAGATTTACAATGTTCTAAGCTTCTAGATGTGGAGGCTTTGGAGCTTCCTGAGAGTACCAGAAATATTAAGAGATTTTAAGACGAGAAATGCCATGATCTGACATGCAATTTTAAAAGATACTCAAAGTGCTGTGTGAGAATAAATTGTAGGAGGAAATAAATGGATGCAGAGAGATCAGTTAAGAGGTGATTGAGGCCAGGCACGGTTACTCATGCCTATAATCCCAGCACTTTGGGAGGCCAAGGCAGGCGAATTACGAAGTCAAGAGTTCGAGACCTGCCTGACCAACATGGTGAAACCCCACCTCTACTAAAAATACAAAAATTAGCTGGGCATGGTGGTGAGTGCCTGTAATCCCAGCTACTCAGGAGGCTGAGGCAGGAGAATCACTTGAACCTGGGAGGTGGAGGTTGCAGTGAGCCAAGATCATGCCACTGCACTCCGCTCTGGGTGACAGAGCAAGACTGTCTCAAAAAAAAAAAAAAAAAAAAAAAAAAAAAAAAAAGAAGAGGTGATTGAAGTTTGAAGTGCTTAAGGTGGGAGAGAAATGATGGAACTTTTGGTTTAACTATATGCAGTAGAGCTGAGGGAAGTGGAAAAAATCAAGATATATTTTGCAAGCAGAATTAATAGGAGGTGGTCATGAATTGGATGTGTGTTGGAAGGGAGAATATTATAAAATGTCATTGATCACTTTTGGCATGTGTGGAAATAGGGAAATATGAAAGAACAGATTGTGGGGAGGGGAAGATAGGTTTTTAACATGTTGATTTTCAAGATGCCTGAGTTACATTAAAGAGAAAGTACCACACAAGCTATGAGATATATGAGCTGGAAAGAAGATCTAGGTTGAACATATATATCTGAGAGTTATGAATGCAGATGGCAACCAACGCTATGAGAGTGCATGAAATAATTTAGGCAGGGGTCTCTGCTCCTCCTGTTTGACAGACAGCTGCATCTTCTCTTGCATTGCCAGCCACATCCCTGAGACACCATGGGGAAAGTGAAGGTTGGAGTCAACTGATTTGGTTGTATTGGGCGCCTGGTCATCAGGGCTGCTTATAATTCTGGTAAAGTAGATACTGTCACCATCAATGACCCATTCATTGACCTCAACTACATGGTCTACATGTTCCAGTATGATCCCACCCATGGCAAATTCCATGGCACCGTCAAGGCTGAGAACGGGAAGCTTGTCATCAATGGAAATCCCATCACTCTCTTCCAGGAGCCAGATCCCTCCAAAATTAAGTGGGGTGATGCTGGCGCTGAGTATGTCATGGAGTCCACTGGTGTCTTCACCACCATGGAGAATGCTGGGGCTCACTTGCAGTGGGGAGCCAAAAGGGTCATCATCTCTGCCCCCTCTGCTGACCCCCCCATGTTCATGATGGGTGTGAACCATGAGAAGTATGACACCAGCCTCAAGATCATCAGCAATGCCTCCTGAACCACCAACTGCCTAGCGCCCCTGGCCAAAGTCATCCATGACAACTTTGGTATTGTGGAAGGACTCATGACCACAGTCCACGCCATCACTGCCACCCAGAAGACTGTGAATAGCCCCTCCAGGAAACTGTGGCATGACAGCCATGGGGCTATCCAGAACATCATCCCTGCCTCTATTGGGCTGCCAAGGCTGTGAGGAAGGTCATCCCTGAGCTGAATTGGAAGCTTACTGGCATGGCCTTCCGTGTCCCCACTGCCAACGTGTCAGTGGTGGACCCGACCTAGCATCTGGAAAAACCTGCCAAATATGATGACATCAAGAAGGTGGTGAAGCAGGCGTCAGAGGGCCCCCTCAAAGGCATCCTGGGCTACACTGAGCACCAGGTGGTCTCCTCCGACTTCAACAGTGACACCCACTCTTCCATCTTCAATGCTGGGGCTGGCACTACCCTCAACGACCACTTTGTCAAGCTCATTTTCTGGTATGACAATGAATTTGGCTACAACAACAGGGTGGTGGACCTCATGGCCCACATGGCCTCCAAGGAGTAAGACCCCTGGACCACCAGCCCCAGCAAGAGCACAAGAGGAAGAAAGAGGCCCTCACTGTTGGGGAGTCCCTGGCACACTCATTCCCCACCACACTGAATCTTCCCTCCTCACAGTTTCCATGCAGACCCTTGAAGAGGGCGGGGCATAGGGAGCCCCATGTTGTCCTGTACCATCAATAAAGTCCCCTGTGCTCAGCCAAAAATAACAACAATCATAATAGTTTAGGCAGAAAGGATAACATAAGTAAAAAAAAAAACTTGTAAAGCAGCCAGAAATAATTGAATTTTAACATTCACAGGCCACAAAGAAGAGGAGAAACCGACAAGGATGAGACGGAGGGAACAGATATATAAGTGATGTCACAGAAGCTCATGTTTCTCCTCAGTTGTTACTCACATTTGCTTTTGTGTATAGTGTGTATGGATGCTTCAGGTTCAAGACAGTTTCTCCAAGATCAGTGGGAGGTCATTCATCTTTGTGTGGTTCACAGGCAGGTGAGTCCTACCGCAAAGTTGCTGAGTCCATAAAATTACAGTTCATTTACTGGAAATTTTTTAAGCATTTATTCACATATAACCATTTTCCTTAAGAGGCATTCCTGGATCATCAGCATGGCTGGTAAGAGATAGCTTCTGGAATCAACTAAATGCTTGCCTAGAACCAAGTATTTTTCTGATGTCTTGGGTTTTTAAAAGTAAGTCCTTGAAATACAGCCAGTTTCTTTCCTCTATCATGGTGAGTTTATTTCCTCTCAGGGGCTCTTTTTATCTTCTCCTACCCTGAAACCAGATTGCTCTTCAGTAAGAGGAATATAAGAGCAGGGTGAAAAGGCATTCCCCATTAACACTTGGAATTTATTACCAGATTTCTTGGACCAAAGTTTGTTGATATCCATGAAGACGGAGATGTTAGAGTAGTAAGCGAAGGAAATCACAACTCAGACAATACTCAATTAAGAGTGACAAAACTTTTCTTGGTATAACCAAGCCGGGAAAAATGGGCAGAACCACCATGGTTTGGCCCTCTTATCACTATATGCTTGAATGTTTGACTAATGTGTGGGATATGGCCTTGAAATATGGCTATGTGAAGAGAGACTGGGCTAATGGCTTTGACCGGTAAAGAATACAGATTGGGTGTACATATTGGGTGACACCAAAACAATGAATATCCAATGTAAGTAATTTGTAGTTGTCATTCTTAGGAAGGGAGTAGCATACGTACCTTAGAAATATGCATCAAGGGTTGCAAAGCTGAGAAGGCATTCTGATATATGATTCTGGTGGAGGTGGTGGTGGGTGAACCTAACTTATTCCCAGCATCCAATATGCCTAGTTGAAAACCATTATAATAAACTTAGTAAGAGACAAATAGCAAACTGGGAAAATATATTTGCAACATATGCAGACAAACCGTTAATAACTTTATTATATGAAGATGTCTTATAAATCAATAAGAAAAAGTAGACACAACTAATGGAAAATGTCTAAGGAATTCAAACAGGCAATTCTTTTTTTTTTTTTTTTTTTTTTTTTTTTGAGACGGAGTCTCGCTCTGTCGCCCAGGCTGGAGTGCAGTGGCGCGATCTCAGCTCACTGCAAGCTCCGCCTCCCGGGTTCACGCCATTCTCCTGCCTCAGCCTCCCGAGTAGCTGGGACTACAGGCACCCGCCACTACGCCCGGCTAATTTTTTGTATTTTTAGTAGAGACGGGGTTTCACCGTGGTGGTCTGGATCTCCTGACCTCGTGATCCACCCGCCTCGGCCTCCCAAAGTGCTGGGATTAGAGGCGTGAGCCACCGCGCCCGGCCTCAAACAGGCAATTCTTAAAAGAAGGCTAAAATTGCAACAAACATGATAATCTGTCAAGCAACAATGAAATATCAATATTTACCTCTCAGACTGGTAATGATTACAAAGCATAAATTCAGTAAAGAGAATGGGGTGGGGAAATGAGCACCTTTTCATAAATTTTGGTGGAATTGTGAATTGGTACATTTCTGGAGGTTAAGTGGGCATGATGTATCAAAATTTGTAAACTTAAAACCCTTTGGCCGGGCACAGTGGCTCACACCTGTACTCCCAGCACTTTGGGAGGCCAAGGTGGGCAGATCACATGACACCAGGAGTTTGAGACTAGCCTAGCTAACATGGTGAAAGCTGTCTCTAATAAAAATACAAAATTTAGCTGGGTGTGATGGCACACGCCTGTAATCCCACCTACTCGGGAGGCTGGGGCATGAGAATCCCTTGAACCCGGGAGGCAGAGGTTGCTGTGAGCCGAGACTGGGCCACTGCACTCCATCCTAGGCGAGAAAGTGGGATGCCATCTCAAAACAAAACAACCACCTCCCTATCCCCCAAAAAAGTCCCAAACCTTTGACCCAGAAATTTCCCTTGTAAAAATTTATGCTAAGAGTTATAAACAAGTGCACAAAATTGCATATTGTGGATACTAATAGCCCAATTGATACAGTAGTTCAAATTTGAAACAATCTAAATGCTAATCTACAGGGTAAATGGCTACATAAATGAGGGTATACCCATATAATGGAATATTAAGTACTTGGTATTATGTTGAAAAGTATTCCTGATGTATTAAGTTTTTAAAAAAGCAGATTATAGAGTAGCATTATTTAAAAAAACCATCTGTGTTAAGAAAAAAAGGCTTATATAGGCATGTAAAATTTATTTAGAATGGGAGATGAAATTGTGGGGGGGATTTTCATTTTGTTACTTTTTTTGTTATTTTATCTGTGCTAATGTATTATCAGGATAATCTATGACCATTTAAATAAAATAAAAATAATTCATACAAGCTAACAAAAAGGTAAACATCCTTAAAAGTTTGAATGAAACATATCTCATGGAAAACATTGCAATTCCAAGTTAGTCAAGCACCTGTGTTATATGATGGCTATAACATGAGGGAGGAGTAGTGAGCAGAATAAAACAAAAGACTGGAACTAATAAACAGTAGTTAGCGTTATCAACAATTTTCTCCATTTTCTTTAAGTAGCATCCATGTAGCAAAATTTACTTCTAGAAGATTTAAAGTCTTTCTCTACAACTCTTTAATTAGGTTATTTCTTTTTACTCCTGACTCAACAGGCTTTCAGGTTCACTTTTCTTTGAAAGCAGAAGTTGCTGACAATATTACCAACATGGAAAGGTGGACTAGGAAAAAAAGGTGGATAGCTTGATTTATGTTGCTAACCTTGTATGGACTGTAGGACATTTAAAAATATTTTGTACTGGGCATGGTGGCTCATGCCTGTAATCCCAGTGGTTTTGGAGGCCAAGGCAGGAGGATTGCTTGCAGGCAGAAATTTGAGAACAGCCTGGGCCACACAGCCAGTCCTCCTTCTCTATCACCTATTTAGGAGGCTGAGGCAGGAGGATAGCTCGAGCCCAGGTATTCGATGTTGCACTAACCTATGATTGCACCACCGCAATCCAGCCTAGCTGATAGAGTGAGACCCTGTTTCTAAAAAGAAAAAAAATTGCTATTTTATACAAAAAAAAATTATGATAAAATGTCCTCTCCTTTAGGTTTTGTAGGTAACTGTATCCTAATTGCATTTGATCCACATGAAAGAACTCTGTTCTCAAAATTTGCAGATGCTGTTGTTGCTTGTCTTTGCTTTTACTCTGTTCTGATGCTACCAAGATTTTGGTTAGATGGCTGTTATTCTAGGTGGCAGACATGCGGGGTTCCCTCCCTTTGTACAACTAAACAAGCTAAGCTTTGGTTCCGGGCAGTCACTGGTATTTACAAACCACTTATTCATGCCAGGTAATAGGGTTCCAGATTGGGTAAGTTTTATGTTCTGGTTCTTGGTATATGTTTAGACAGCTTATAAATGTAAATAAACATTCTACTCTTACAGGTGGAGTGTGGACACGGTGATACCTGTGTGACAGCCATTCCCAGCTGAAGGTTATCGCATCTATGATTTTCTTATACGTGACTGGCGCCCCCTAGAGAATAGGGACTTAAGTTGACCTCCACTGTAGAAGAAATATCAGGGAAATACCTGAAGCTGTTTTAACAATGTCTCCTTGTATTAAATATTATGCTGCAGTGTTGCGTGTGTGAATGGAAGTATGGGTAGAGATCTGTTCTCCCTAAAAAATCCAGGATTCCACAATATAGAAATAGTAATCAAACTTTTAGGTGAAGCTCGAACTAATCCGAACTTTGCTAGATCATCACCGTAAATGAATGGGTATTTATCCACTCCCTAAATGAAGAGACTTGACTGGACTCTTTTTTTTTTATATAGCTACTAGAATCTGTTACACATAATTTAGGATTGAGACTTGAGAAATTGTCATTCCAATCCAGAAAACTTTAGTTTTGCAAATATATTTACAAATTAACAAATTACATTTTATTTGGTTAATTTCAAGAATAGGGCATTTAAAGAAGTCTGTGTTTGCTTTAGTTCGGCAGTAAAGTTCCTGCCACTCACAATAATCCTTATTATTCTCTGAAAGACATGTTATATTTTTGTCATCATAAATATTTATTAATTACTGTTTATAGCACGGGGTTAGGTACTCATCAAGCAACCAAACATAATTCTTACCATCTAGGATGCTTCCAATATAAAATATAGACAATATATAACCAGGTCAATTGGGAAATAGATCATTTCAGTATGATAAAAGATAGTATTCACATTAACAGTATGAAAGGGCAGGAACAATAAGACACTTGACTCAGCGGTCTTTAAAATGTAGCATCCAAAATGAGCAAGTGGAGAAAAGGTTAAACAAGTAGGTGACACATTCAAAAAACAAGTAGATGAAAAGGTTATTGGACTATTCTCAAAAATCTTGTTTTATGTGAGAAACCATCAAATTATGAATTGCAAGTAGTGTATTCTTTTTACTTTTCAAGGGTAGGCTCTCCTATACCTTACCTAAACAATTTTTCAAAATAGCCACAATTACTTTGTTTTCCTCTCTACACTAAATTGCCCTTTGCCTCTTGAGGGATTATCTTTTTCAGATTCACCTCAACTTCTTTAGGTTCAGGCGGACTTCACCTGTAAGCCCCTCTCGGTTCTCCCTCTTCTCTGAACTACTAATGGCCTAATTTAGCACAATTATATTGCTTTGTTCATTCCATGTATAGTAAAAGAGTCTACAAAACACATGCAAGCATTCATTCAATTATATGCTGATTTGTTCATGGGTCGACCCCAGAGTCTATTCTCCACCGCTGAAGCATGGAAGACAAATACCCTTCACTTCTTCAGAGGCGTAACACATGCACTTCTCATGTCATGGTGACAGGCATGTGCTGGTGGAGGTCAAAGAAACAGGAACACAAGTGAAATCGAGGTGAGTGTCAGGGAAGGACCAAAGCACCACGCCTACCTCATCTTTGCCCACAGAACACCCATTCTTCCCGTGTCCTGTTTCCCAGGACGTATCCGGGGCGGATAAGAAGTCACCCGTGGGGAGGCGGTGAACTCCCCCGCAGGGGCCGATGCCCGGGACAGGGGCGGGGAAGGCTAATGAGGCGACTTGTGCGGGGAGGGGCCAACGAGGGGCCCAGGTGTCCCTCTCCCGCGCGACCGCGCGCGCCTGCGCGAGCCCGGTTCGCGTCGCACCCTTGAGCGCAGCATCCCTACGCCCGCGAGTCCCAATACTAGGGAGCGAGGGAGGAGGGGCGGCCGGCCTCCCGCCCCCGCGCGCGGCCACGTGACGCCGGCTGAGGAGACTGGAGGGGCGGCGGCGCGAGGCGGCAGACTGGGGCAGCGCACTGTGCTGGCGGCCGGGCCTCCTCCACCTCCTCGTCTTTCTCCCGGGAACCTCGACGACGCCTTCCGCTTGGCCCTGCCTTCTGCCGCATCCCCGCCGCCGCGGCGCCTCGAGGAGGAGGAGAAGACGCAGCCGGGCCGCCGCCGTTAAAGGAGTACCCGGCCGCCGCTCGCCCCGTCGGCCGCCACCGACCCCGGGGTCCGCCCTCTCTCGGGGTCTCCGCTTTCTCCTGCCGCCAGCGCCCGCTCATCGCCGCGATGGGGCTCCTGGACTCGGAGCCGGGTAGTGTCCTAAACGTAGTGTCCACGGCACTCAACGACACAGTAGAGTTCTACCGCTGGACCTGGTCCATCGCAGGTAAAGCTGCTGACTTCCCCATCCTCGCTCGGTCCCCCACGGGGGTCACCTGCCCCTGGTCTCGTAGCGCCCGGGCCCGGCCCCACAGGCCCCCGCGCCCTGCGGCTTTCGGATGCCGAGGATCAGCGGAGGGGCCGGCGCGGGCACTGCGGTTGAGCACTGGTTAATCTGATCCGAATGTTAAGGCCTCCCCTCCCCCGACACTCGCAGGGTTTTCCTCTGAGCTCCCTCCATCTCTCATCAGCTCTTGGATGCGGGAGCTGACATATCAGATGGAGCCTGTGCAGCCAGGAGCTCCTCGCAGGAGGAGCCGCCCCACCCTGTGCTCCCACATCTCCCGAGCTCGCCTCGCAGTTCTTCCCGGTGCACAGGATTCCTTTTAACATTTAGTCCTATTTTGTATGGAGAGCGGGCTGGGGAGGAAGGAGGGCTTCAGGGGCAGCTGAAGGTACAGGAGGTTTCTTCAGCCTCCTGGTTGCCTTGACACAACCCTGCTAATCTTTTCTTCTATCTAGCTCCTTCATCTATAGTATAATTTGGACTGAAAAGTAAAATAACATTGTTTGGCTCCTTGAACCTTGAAGAATGTTAGTTTCCGAGGCATTTTCAACAGCAAATATGTTTGAAGTGATTGTCTGTAATGGCTTTGCGCACTGCAGTGCAGTCAGGGGGAGGGGGAGGCCAAAACACCAGGGAAGAAATCAGTCTTTAGGAAGGGGGTCTCTACAGCAACACCTAGAGGTTGTCCCAGATGCCTACATATATACAGTTCTTAAATCAGCAAACTTTAGCTGTTGCAGTTAATTTGGCAGGGCTGTCAATTGTTTGATTTATGCAGCGTTCCTAGCGTCCAATTGTGATATTATATTTTTACATTTTACTGTTTATTTCTTCATTTGCTTCGCTGCTTTTGATTTTAAAGCATTTAAAAGTCTTTGAAATCTAAAATAAGGCTTAAAGGATTTCAGAAATGATTTTACGATGTGAATTTTTCTGGTCCTTTTGCAGTATCACACTGCATCCTATCAGTGAAGGATATTAACGTTCCATCTTATGACTCTGCCTTCCCTACTTCGAAATGAAAATGTACTCCTGTAATTTTTGTGTTTATTGTTGTTAGAGTAAATTAGACAGATTAGACAGTGGTTACAGCATGAATGTGGTCCGATACATAGGGCTTATGTTGTGGGAAAAACGTTTGCTGGAATTGTTTTTGTGAGAGACAAAGTGATTATTTGACATTAATACTGCATTCACTTCTTTAGAAAAGTATGTTCTTTTTCAGAAGATCCCAACTTTGATACTGGGAAATAAGCTATTTAATAAGCCATTACAGCTGAAAATGGTTAAAAGGCAGTTTTCAATGCAGTGTTTCTTCAAGTTTTTTTTTTTTCCTATGTGTAGTTACACTGATGTTAGACTTCCTGAAAAAACTGGGAAAGATGTGCCCTTCCCTTCATGTCTGTGATTTCAGTTCTTTAAACGTTGCATCAGGGCTTCCCATTACACAATTGTATAGAGCTGAACATCAGGCAAGTTCTTTAGCAGGTAATTGCACTTCCAACACCTAGGAGTTAGACACTGTTGAGATCCTCCAGTCTCCATATAGCCAGAGCCACACCCAGGAGTTCTCAGTCCTGTCATTCCTATCCTATCCCGGAGCTTTCCCATCTCTTGAGTCTCAGAAGGAAAAATTGAGGGCAAAGGTAGAATGCACCTTTCTGTGATGGTGAATTCCTTCCTGATGATGTTTGCGTAAAAAAAACCAAAAAAACAAAAAACACACAAATGAAACAGGAAATTTTGTGCAGTTGCCGCATGTGAAAGCTTGCTACTAGGCTTTGAAGGGCATATAAAATAATATAATATTGTGGGCAAAGCCTGAGAAGTGAGAGTAGCCCTAGAACACGAGTGAGCTCTCACTAGCAGGCCCAAGGAAGGTATTTGCCTATCCACTTACGAAACCTGAGACTGCTTCCTTGCTTTCTGTAATGAGCTACCTTATGTAGGCAGATGGCATTTCTTAACCAACAGAGAGGCTTAGTGGATATAGTCTGTTCTGCTGTACTGCTGTGTGAGGAGGAGTATTTTTCAGGTCTAGGCCGAATAGACCTGAAGTCTGTCGTGTCCCATTTACGTTTACTCTCCTTCATTCTGTGCTCCTGGTGTTCCTTTTTTTTTTTTTGGACTCATTCACTCTGCTCTGATTCCACCTCTCAGCATAATTTGATGAAAATCTGGGTGGGGGATATCAAAGTAGAAAAGTAGCTTATTAGATGAGGTTAAACAAAAGTTGGTGAGTCAGATGTTTGGAAAGAAGGGGAAACAAAAATGGGCGGGATAGAAAGATGGTCTTGAGAAATAGTGATGAGTGTGGTGAAAGGATGCAAATTATTGAGGGAGAGCAAGAAGCGAGGTAGGCTCCTTGTCCTTGGCTGCTGTCATTCTTAGTGCTGTAGTTACATGCTTCTTTCATTCTTTTATTAATTCATTAAATGCCATTTTGTGCTATTATATCAAATGGTGCTTTAAATATCCAAACATATCCAAAGCGATGTCTGAAAACTGGGCTTTTCAGAGGCACATATGTAGCAAATACAAAATATGATCCATAATATGTTAACAAGAATGTTACTTTTACTATGGTATTAACACTTTGTACATTGGAATTGAAACTTTGAAAGAGCTGTACTTTTAGAAAAACAACAAAAATAATTTTTATTTCTCTATATTTGTAGACATTTTGAACCGGGAAATTAGCGTTGGTTTATATTAAAGTATAGGCTGGTGTAGGACTTTATACTAGTTGTTAGTATTACAGTAGGTATTCCATGTCATCATGTTAGTTTTTTTCTTCTATTCTTTCACTTCATGAGTACATTTAAATTATTAGGATTGGAGTCCTAGGCTCAAAGTATATATCTAATAAAAGTTGTATATACATTTTTTAAACCGATGAATCTAAATATTCCCCAATTTATGAATACCCAACTTATCTACATTATTCATTTATTCATGCTTTTAATAAACGTTTAATAGCTTTTTTGCATACCTGACATTTAGCATATAAACACCCTAGAGAGTTAGTAGGATGCTTACAGTAAAGCCAGGTGTCTCCTGTGAGGCCATATATCTTTTGACCATTTGTTTCTAAATAGCTGTTGTTCACAGGGTATGGGTGCTGTCTGTTGGTTGGGGGTGGTAATGATTGGCATTGGCCCTCTTTTCACAGATACAGTACCCCACATTTTGGTGAAAAAAATTGTCTACTTGGTAGTTGCAGTTAGAACATAACTTGCTGGGTCCTTGAATTCACTTTGGAGGGGTCAGAAAGGAGGAGGGATGAGTGGTACAGGAAGAGGGAGGAGAGCTGTAGGATGACAAAATGTGGAAGCCAGGCTTATGATACCATTTCTTTCCGTATTCACTTGCCATGTACAGGCACAGTTCTAGGCTCTGGGGAGGAAAGGAGGACACTTGGTCACTGCTCTCATGCAGCTTGCAAAGTCTAGGGGGTCACTGTCATTCAACCTTTCCATGATATCATGGTCTGGAGGCAGTGTGATCTGTCAGACTCAGGCCTAGCTGGGGCCTAGGGAAGATCAGAAAAGTCCTTCCCTGCTCTTCTCATCTCTTCTTCTCCTAACTGAAAGGAATATACAGGTTGTTTTTAGAATATTTTAGCTGTTTCACCACAGGAGTTGATGTGAGTACTGTCAGAGTATTTGGAGAGGCATACTACGGCAAAAGGTGTCAAAGGCAAGGGGAACAGCCTGACTGAAAACCATGGAAACTGGGAAGGTGCTTAAGGGTCAGGCCAGTGAGTCATCCAGGTTTGATGAAGCTGGGGGCTAGTGGGAGGGGATGTTTAACTCAGCTCAAATAAGCTGAAGTAAAAGCAGGTTTGTCTTAGGGATTGCTAGGCCCCTGAGGAGCATGTATTTTAAATATTGCACAGTATGCTTACATTAATTTTATTATTTGTCACAGTTAATGTTTGGTTTTTCATCTATGTTATTATCTAAAATAGGTTTATTTGTTTGGCTTAGCCTGGTAACGCGGTTTTCTTTGAATATTTCTTTGAGAAAAGACATTCTGATTCCATGTTGTAGGCAGCTAATTAAAAAAAAAAAAAAAAAAGAAAGGAACATGACCAGCTTCTAACACAGGATCTCCCTTGGTCACTGTTTTCAGGGAGGTCCTAGTTATCCTTTACTCATAAGCTCCCTGAAGCCTCTGGGATGTCCATACCATTTTATGGTTTTTTGTTTTGGTTTGGTTTTTATTGTGGTTTCCTTCACCACAGTCTGATTTTTGGTGGCAGACTGCTAGACTTTAATAGTTAATGCTCTTGTCCATTACCCAATGATAGCATAAAGTAAAACATCCTATTGCAGATGGAATTCCAGGAGGGTAAACAATGCAGATTCTAAAACTGGTGTCAGGACACAGTTTTAACTATTTTAACTTAGATTCTTTGGCTTAGGAAGACAAAGTTTTAAGAATTATGCAGATAATTATATCAGATGGCACTTTCGTAAACTTAAGAGCCACAGAGCACTTGGTCATCCTTTAAAAATTCAATTTGTTTTCTTATTTTTTTCCTCAAGTCCTGTGGATAATGTCACCTGTAAATGATTTAACATTATTAACATAAGTATTTTTCATTTATTGAGCTACTTATTATTCTGAATTAGGCATATATTAGCACACCGAAATGAGTAGTGTAACAGTCTATCTTTTTTCACTTTAGATGGCTTTTTTTCCTCTTCATTATCAGGACATTTTGCCTATTAACAAATGAAGGTGCTATTGTTTTATTTTCCATTAGAATATATATTTTAAAATCATGTGGGTTTGGGTTTCAGAAAGCAGATGGAAGGAAATACATGGCCTTTTAAAGCCAAGGTCCACATTAACTTCCTAGCTTGATCCTTCAGTATTCCCCTGCCCAAAGACCTGCAGCTCTAGCCAACTGGGATAACAGAGTAAAATGTATACATGTCCACCTTTATGTTTCTCATCCCACCATTCCCCTTGCCTCTACCCACCTTTTCCCTGTTTACCTCTCCAGATACCTTTTACCAGAACCCAGTACAATAGTCCTCCTTTGCAAAGCCTTTCTTGTTCATGGTACCCTGGAGCAAGTTGTTGTCTCATAGGAGCTCATTGTCTTTAGTAATTACTCATGTATTTCCTGTGCCATTCCTTCTATGACCCTAGTCTCAAACTGTTTAAACTTTCGTTATTATTTACCACTTCACTCCTTTGTATCTTTCCAACATCAGAGATTATCACATGTATTTGTTGATATGATATGTATCAGGAGATGACCCTCTTAATCTAGCATGATTTTGAATCATGATATATTGTGGTTGCTAAACATGAATAAGGCTTTAGACCACACTAAATTACAGAAGGTTTTTGTTTTTGTTTTTCATAGAGAGGGGATTTCACCATGTTGCCCTGGCTGCTCTTAAACTCCTGGTATCATGTGATCTGCCCACCTCAGCCCCACAAAGTGCTGGGATTACAGGCACGATCCACTGTGCCCGGCCAGAGAGTTTTTTAAAAGAATGATATTTTTTTATCAGTTGGTCATTAATTCAGTTGCTGTTCACTAAATTTAATGAGTAAACCAGGCCATTAAGTCATTTAGAAGCACAAAACAGATAAAAACTGAAGATTCCAAGACATACAAAATCAGATATGATTGTTCTCTTCATTGTCTGTGCAGAAGCATTGCCTTGTGTGGAAGTGAGGAGGGCAGTGTGGTATAGTGAGTGGGAAGAATTCTGGACTGGGATTTAGATGACCTAGGTTTTAGTCCTGGTCTGCTGCTGATTTGCTGTGAGAGTTTGGACGAGTTCCTTTGCCTTCCCAGTTCTCAGCATTGTTCTTCTGTAAATTAAGAGGGTTAAATTAGGTAATCTGTAAGGTCCTACCTGACTCTAAAAGTCTAGATATAGATGTCACTTTCTTTATTCTTGGAATAGGTAAAGCAATTTCAAATAAACATACATTTATTGGGGATTCAGAAACCTCATTCTTTGTAGTAAATAAAATTTTTTTCCAGCAAAACTGTTATCAACACTGCCTAAATAGTACAAATAACAGATTCTTATTTAGTCCTTTTTACTTTTTAAAATTTGCTTTATAAGAAATAGGTAGATGAATAGAGAAACAAAAGTATACAGATATTTAAGCATCTGTTTTGAAATAACATTGCTTTTGTTGCTGTAACACTATACCTGTTTAATTATCTGGATTCCTTGAATAACCAAGAGCCAACTATTTGATCGAAACAGTAGCAATAATATTAAAGAATAAAATTATCTCAATTATATATTACATTTATTTTGTGATACTCAGCTTTTGAGGATGGCATATTATGTCGTTTTAGGCAAGTTATTCGTGACTCTTTGGGTCTGTTATTTCTACCTGTGCTGTGAGAGGGTTGAACTACATAACCTTTAAGGCTTAGTTTATTGAATCCTTATAACATCTCCTAAAACAGCAGCCTAGATAATCAGTCTAAACTCAGTCTTCATATTTTTCCAATAGAAAATGTGAAATTTTAACATATATCATTACAAATGATTTTCTATTATAAACACTTTATACATGAGCATTTTTTACTTAAGTTTAGAAGTATGGCTTAAGATTTTTATAAAATTGATAAAAATGTGTAGGTGTTACAGAAGAGAAAACAAAAGAAACTAAATGGTTTTGGTATAAGTATGTTCCTTAACTAATCAAAATACAAATTTTTAAAATCTTCTGCCACATATTTTTCTTCATGAAATATTACCATTTGTAAACAAATACCTTAGTATAATGTTTTGTTTATGATTATATTGTATTAGAGTAAAATTTTTGGAATTGGAAAGACAAATGCATTAGTCCATTGAGGGCATCAGTTACTCACTGTCAGGTATAATCACATAAAAGCATTTGTGATTTTGAACTGCAGAATTCCAAGGAGCAAGCTTTTCTGTTTTCATTTTTATTCACTTATCAAACAAAAACTTGAGCACAGATGTGTGTTTTTAACTAATTTTATATATTTTTTCACACATGTACGTAGCAGCATTATTTACAGTAGTTAAGAGGTGGAAACGACCCAGATGTCCATTGATGGATAAATGGATAAACGCAACGTGGTGTATACATACAATGGAATATTATTCAGCCTTAAAAAGGAAAGAAATTCTGACATGTGCTACAACATAGATGAACCTTGTATACTAAGTGAAATAGTCTAGTCACAAAAAGATAATTATGTATGTGACATTATGGTTCCACTTATATGGACCCTCTACTGTAGTCAAATTCAGGCTGGGCCCAGTGGCTCATGCCTATAATCCTAGCACTTTGGGAGGTGGAGGCTCAAGGATCACTTGGGCCCAGGAGTTCAAGACCAACATGGGCAACAAAAAAATATTAAAAATTAGCCAGGCATGGTGCCATATGCCTCTAGTCTCAGCTATTGAGAAGGCTGAGGGAGGAGGATCACTTGAACCTGGGAGGTGAAGGCTTCAGTGAACCATAATTGTGCCACTGCACTCCAGCCTGGGTGACAGAGTAAGATCGTGGCCCAATAAATAAATAAATAAATAAATAAATAAAGTAGTCTAATTAATAGAAACAAAGTAGAAAGATGTTTGCTAGGGCCTGGGGAGAAGGAGAACTGAGGACTTGTTTAATAGGTATAGAGTTTCAGTTTTTCAAGATGGAAGAGTTCCAGAGATTCACAACAATGTGGATATGCTTAATGATACTGGACTGTACACTTAAAAATGATTAAGATGGTATATTTTATGTTATTGCTTTTCTTTTTACCACAATGCAAGAATTTCATATATTATAAAATTAATACATTAGCACCTGTAGAAATGATCTCTTCAGTGCTCAATGGTAAAACAGTCAATTCTTCTTTATTTTTTCAATTTAAAGTAAAATGACTTTATAAAGAGACTATATAGCTGTTGGCGTAAAAAAAATCCAAGTGGCTAGAAAGTAGCAAATAACAAGAAAGAAAACTTCAGCTTTGTATTTTGCTTTATAGTTTTACCAAGAACTTCACAATAACTCTGGGAGATAGGCCTTGAAGGCATTTTTTCCATGTATTTAGAAGTCCTTGAGATTTACAGAAGTAACTTTTGTAGGTGGTCACTATAGTGCAAATGAGTGTGCACGGTTGTTTTGTCCCTAGCCCAGTGCTCTTGTCTTCCCGTCACACTAGCCTAGCAAGAAAGAAATAATCAGGCCTGTAATCTATACTTCTCTTTTATTTTACCTTTTCTTTTACTGTTATCTACAAAGTATCACTATTTAGAATACTAAATCTGAACAAAGTCATAATATTACCAGAGATCATCTAAAGAAAGACATCTAAATGTTCAAAGGTACTATAAAGGCTGGTATATGAGATTAAACTACAAAGTGATATTTATTCATATACTACATACATACACAAATATGTGAATATATGTAGAATACAAAATGTGATATTTAGCCTGAGAAGATGGTTAACTTCCATATGATGGTGTAGGATTGTTTTAAAAAAAGGGTATTCAAAGTGAATTATGAAAGTATTTGCCAAATTGCATAATACAAGAGCTAGAAACTTGTTAGTGAAAGGATAATGAAATTCATTCAGGACTAACAATATTTTACCCAGTGTCTATTCAACTTATAGAACTGTTAAGAGTCAAGGGAAGATTTTGGCTAAAGTTCCCATTAACTCACACACTCACACACTCTAATGGTATCTTCCATCTTTTTTGCTCAAGGGAAACACCGTTTCAATTTTCTTAAAGCTTTGAGTTCATTGGCAGCACTGGGTGGATGGTTGAACTTGGAACTCCCAGATTAAGTTTTATGGCTACTTTTTCTGAGAAGCCCAGCAAAATTTGGAAACAGGGAGAGAAGGAAACTACTTGTATTCTGATCTTGGCTTCCAGGAAACGAGGCGACATTCTTCAGCTCTCTCTCGAGATATATTTTCTCCCTTGAAATTGTCTCCTTTTCCCCCATGAACTGGCTTTTGTGAATAGGCCATTTTCTGAAGTCATGCATTTAGACATCACCTGCACTTGGGCGCGGTGGCTAACGCCTGTAATCCCAGCACTTTGGGAGGCCGAGGCGGGTGGATCATTGAGGTCAGGAGTTTGAAACCAGATATCATCTGCACATGATGAAACTCACTACCATTTATTGAGCATTTAGTATAGGACCATTTTAAGATGCTGTAGTACTGTATTTTATACACCTTATATTTAATTTTCAGATCATCTCTATAAGTTAGATATTATTTAACCATCTATGGATGAAGAAATAGACTCAAAGCTACATAGCTAGAAAGTAACAGAGCTAGAATAGGATCAAGCTCTTTCTCCTTCCCAACAGTCACCTTTTTATAATGCAACATAGCCTACTTATTTATTCAATAAATACCATTTTATTGCCCAGTAATAATAGTGAACATTGATTGGATGCTTACTAAGTATCAGGCACTGTGTCCAGTGTTTTATATGTATTATCACATTTAGTCCTCATGTTCCACTGGGCTAGGTACTGTTATTATCCCCATTTTCCAGGTGAGTAAACTGACTTTCCCTGAACCTGATTCATCTAATACTAACCCTGTCAAATTAAATCCCAGGGTAACCAGGCTTCAGCTTGAATCACACATTGATTCTCTCATCTGTGTTAACTGTCTTTTCTCCTTTACAGCTTCTGAATCTGTTCTTATTTTTTGCTTGCTCTAGGAAATTTTATAATTTCTCTCACTTTCTACCATTATTATGATCTCTATTCAGGCAAACTTGCAACGAAAATTCTTTTTCCCTCTGCTTTTTAACTCTGTCCTCCATTCTTTCAGGCTCTTGGGTAACTGTTATAGAACTGAGTTAGAGGAAACATCTTGTTTTAACCCTGTGCTGAATGACTCTCAGGGCACCGGCTCCCTCATACCTTGAGACATTGCAGCTTTCCCCTCTTTCAGTGGTGAAGGTCTCTGTTCCCTCCTGTCTGCCCACATTCTGACTTCTTTGCCATTTTTTAGCCCAGCCTCTGCCTTGTCTACCCCTGCGTTCTGCAAAAGCTACCCTTTCCTCCCATTCATCCAGGTGCTCTTCCAAACTCAAACCTTCCATCCTCTTTTTTGAGTACATAGGGGTTAGAACAGAAATTTTCCCTGACAATTATGCTGACTATACAGGAAACTGATCATATTGTTCTTCACCCACCACTTTCAGAATCTGTTTATTTCTAGAGTGTATCTCAGATTGTTCATTACCTGCCTCATTTGTCCAGTTGTATTTGAAGGGCCCTTCTCTTGTAGTTCTGCCTTTTTCACCTCACTGATAGACATGGCTTGAGGAATATCTTAAGCATCACATTTTAGATTTGAACCTAGGAGAGGCCTTTAAGGTGTATACAGTTTACTCCATTTGTTAGAAATAGGCTCTTTCCCAGACTCTTTTTGACAACCGTTGTCTACAGTTTTCATTGAAAATTTCTTTTAACAAATGTTTTGAAGACTCATACATACCTAGCATTGTTACAACGATACAGCAAGGAACAAGGGCTGTAACATTGGCCCTCATGACATTTACAAGAAATGGAGGAAGACATTGACTGTTTCCTTAAGAAAAAGACTACAGTTACCCTTTGGGGTACTTGCACTGTACAGTGTGACATACTAATAGGTAACCTTTTTGTGTAATCAGTAAAGGCAAATGGATTTTCAATATCACTTAGTATATTAGTGGTGATCAGTAGCCAGATGTTTTAAAAAAAAGGAATTAATTTGCAACTGTTGGTTTTAACAAATTAAAGGATGGATAGTTTTAGGGAATAATATAGTACAGACTTCTTGGTGTCTTGAATATACTCCTGAGGCTGCTCAGTATTTAGCGATTGTTAGACTCGTGTTCTTCTTTTGTTTATGGTAGATTAAACAAATATAGATGGTTTTAGAAGATGAGGAAGTGGCCGATTTATTCAGATAGAATCTAGGAAGAAATCAAGCCAACTTTATTTTGTGACTTAATTACATGTTAAAGTAGGCTCACATTTCTGAGTAGACCAGAGCAGTGCTCCTTAGACTTTAATGTGTTAAGTCACTGTGGAATCTTATTAAAATGCAGATTCTGATTTAGTAGTTCTGGGGTGAGGCCTGAGATTCTGCATTTCTTGTAAGGTTCCAGGTGAGGCTTTTCTGCTGGTGCATGGACTCTACTTTGAATAACAAGGGAATGGAGTATTCCTAATTTGTTTTGCAATCTACTGCTGTGTACTGTTATGGAAAAAGAAGAATTTTTAAACGTGCTTAAGTTATTAATGTAAAAATCAAATGATAGATGTATTTAGATTTAATTATTTTTTATCCTAACAGGAATTTTGTATGTCTTCCAGAACCATATTATATTGATCAGTAACTGTTGCTCATTTTACCTGAATAAAAAGCGCCAATGATTTGGTTAATCTTATTATCACCTTCACTTTACACATGCAAAAATAGTGGCTCTGAGTTTCAGGTTCATAATCATGGGGCTAGAAAGTAAACGACAGAGCTAGAATTTAGGTTTTTAATTCGTCTTGTCCCTCTCCCTGTATCAAGCTGCCTCTGCTCCATATGACTCCCCTTGCCATCATCTAAGATGATTTCCTACTGTATTCTTGTATACCTTTTGTTTAGTTCTTCTAGGGGTTTGGATGTTCTAAATTTTTTTTAATTACTGTTTTTTCTTTTGGGAGATTAATAGTAAAACTTTACTAGGTTAGCTTACTTGGGGAAGATAGTTCGTTCTGACTGGTGGAGATCCTGAGTTGCAAAAAGCTTTAAAAGAAATCAGAAAAAAAAATAGGTCTGTTAGAGGTTTCTAAGGAAGTTGCTTTAATAAACATACTGATAATTTGTTGTAAGTATTAATTATAGTTGTTTGTATGTTAAGTAGAAGTTACCTGGGTTAGTTGAAAACTTAGATTACAGGCATTTTATTATTTATTAAAATCTAGTTTACATTGTCATGAAAAGGAGTTTTTAAAAATAGCCTCTCTAAATAATTTTAAAAATCAGAGTGGGAATTTTTATATATTTTATCTCTTAAATAAATAAATACAGAATTATAAAATGTCTTCTCAGTCTATGTCATAAAATGTTTTTTTCTTCTCAGTGTAAACTCTTCTAAGTTTGTTTATTCATGGTAATTTTTATTTAATTTGGTTTAACTCTTCTCTTTGAAGATAGAGGAGGATTTAGTGGTTGATCAGTGTCAATAATAATGAAATGCCAAAAATTATTGAACTCTGACACTGTGTCAGATGCTGTATACATATTGTTTTATTCCTCACAACAGCCCTGCTATCATCTGTAAGGCCAGGGGCACTAAGTAACTTCTTGGGTTTATTCAGCTGGTAAGTGAGGAGTCTAATGCTGGTAAGTCTGATTTGAGAGTCCATATTCAGAATATAGAGCTCTCTAGGTTGAGAAGAAAAATCCTGGAAGACATTGAGGGGCTTGACTTTTAAGGGGAGGGGCTCAGATTATCTCTGACATGAGACATACTTGTGAAGATGTAAATTTGGGAGAGAATAGGCTGCAGCAGAAGGGAATGCATGACGTCGTGGTGTCCATGTGTGCTGGGAACCTTCACATACTTTGGTTCATTTAGTTATCACATCTTAACCCTGTGAAGTAACTATTTCCTCATTAAAAAAAGAAAAGGGAACAACAGTTGGTTCTCCAGCTATAGATTCTGTTCTGCACCCTTTCGTTTTGGAAATTTCTCGGTCTTTGTGACGTGGTTTTCTCTTTTCCTGCCTCTCTGGCTTATTTGCTGCCATTTCACCCACTCATCTTCACCTGTCCTCAGAGTCGTTCCTTTTTCATGTTATTCTCTCACTCTACGGGCTCCTTCCCTTGTGACCTCAAACTGGTGTGATTGTCATTGTCAGTGACCCCTCTGTGTGTCCACAGCCCTGGCAGTTCCTCTGCAGCTCCAGAGGCTACTGGACGCCTCCACCTAGCTGTCCCAAAAGTAGCTCAGATGTGAGATGTTTAACATTCACCTGACCAGTTTCTCCCAGATCTGCTCCTCTTCCTTTACTCTGTTCCGGATCATGACTTCACTGTCTGTGTTGCCATATAGACCAGAAATCTGGGAGTAATCCTGAACTTTTCTTTGACTCTCTTTCTCACATCCACAACAGTCGTGGAGTCTGTAGATTTTACCCACAAAACCTTCGTATCTACCTATCCTGTTCATTGCCAGCGCAGCTCCCTGACCCAGGTTTCCATCATCTCTTACATTCTGGTGGTCTCCAAGTCTGCCTGCCTGTCAGAATCACCCAGGAGAGCTCAGATCATAGTGTCCAGTCCCACCCACAGAGATTTCGATTCAGTAGGTCTGGGGTAGGACCTGGGCATCTGTAATTTTAACAAGCACATGATTCTTACGTGGGTAGTCTAGTAGTAGACAAGAGTTGGGAACCACTGATGCGGCTGGTTTTCCTGCCTCTTGACATATCCCCTTCCCCTCAGTCCACACCCCACTGCCTCTACCATGATCTTTTAAAAGCCAACTGGCTGGGCATGGTGGCTCATGACTGTAATCCCAGCACTTTGGGAGGCTGCTTGAGCTCAGGGGTTCAGGGCCAGCCTGGGCAACATGGTGAAACCTCATCTCTACAAAAAACACAAAAATTAGCTGGGTGTTGTGGCATGCACCTGTAGTCCCAGCTACTTGGGTGGCTGAGGCACGAAAATCGCTTAAGCCCTGGAGGTGGAGGCTGCAGTCAGCTGAGATCATGCCACTGCATTCTAATCTGGGCAACAGAGCCAGACCCAGTCTCAAAACAAACAAACAAACAAAAACAATCAAGTATCTCTTCATTATCTGCATGATAAATTCCAGCATCCTCAGTGTAGTTTGTAAGACCTCCTAGGGGATCATCACAGTCATTTCCTGCCCTCTTCCTTTGTATATATCCTCTCCATCACGTCTGCTTAATTTCCAGATTGTTTTATTTCTACTTCTGGGCTGTTTATACATTCAGTTCTCTCAGGGTATTCAGATATTCTCATTTGCATATCTCTTGTCATTGTACTAAGGGAACTTTTGTAGGTCTTTCTAATTCTGCCCCCTGAAAAAAGACTTTTCTCCCTATCTGCTTGTCAAATTCCTCTTCTTTGAAAAAAAGTTCAAATGTCTGTGTTTAAACCCTGCCTTCTCCCCTTTTCTGTCCTACCACTGTACATGAGACACTCCTCTGACATTACACTCATCACACTGCATAGCAGTTGAATTCTCAGGTCTGTCTCTTCCTCTACTAGTTGAGCATTGAGAGGTCAGGGACCAAGTGATCTGGCCAAAATCACTTTGCTGCAAAGGAGTAGTATATGACTTTGGAGTGTGTTCCATCTATTCCACCATGCTATGTGATCTTAAGATAAAAATCAGATTAAGAGTAAAAACTTATTGGTGGAAGGTATTCAAGGGCAACCCCATTTCAAGTGGACCACTCTTTTTTTTTTTATTTTTTTATTTTTGAGAAGGAGTCTCTCTTTCTCTCTCTGTCAGAGTGAGTGCAGGAGTGCAGTGGCGTGATCCCAGTTCACTCCAACCTCCACTTCCCGGGTTCAAGCGATTCTCCTGCCTCAGCCTCCTGAGTAGCTGGGATTACAGGCGCACGGCACCACGCCCGGCTAATTTTTCTTTTGTATTTTTTGTAGAGACAGGGTTTCACCATGTTGGCCAGGCTAGTCTTGAACTCCTGACCTCAAGTGATTTGCCTGCCTCGGCCTCCCAAAGTGCTGGGATTACAGGCGTGAGCCACTGCACCTGGCCCCCTCATTTTTTATAAAGGAATAATATGCAAATAGTAAAATTGACTCCTTTTAGTGAACAGTTTTTGAATTTTGACAAACACATAGTTATATAATTATTATATAGCCTTTTAATAAAGATAAAATTGTGTGATTGCTGACCACATTAAATCAGTCCCACTTGGGATAAGCTTTATAAATCAGTCTCAAATTATTTTCATTACAAGCTATTTATTAACTCTTTAAGGGTCCACAAGGGTTAAGGTGTAATGTGCCTTAGTAATTCTCATAATTAAAATAAAGGCTTTTGCTCCTGAGCTCAATTTGCTGTAATATTTGGCTTTAGGTTTGCTTAAATTTCGTTCCAAACTATGATGGGAACCCATTACCAAGGGAGACAGCTCCTGCTATGTACAAAAGGGAAAGACCCACTGGTTAGAAATTTCCTGAATTCAGGTGAAATTTACTTTCCTATAACTTATGTTGGTTCTAATTCCGCTCTCTGAAAATGGAGATTAAATCTGATTTCTCATAAGTTCTCTTTGTATTTGCCGAGGCCTCTTTCTCTTTTCTAGGCTTTAGTCTTTCGTCTTTTTCCCTTATTCTGTGTCATGGCTCTGAAGCATTCATGATCCTGGCCCAGGTCTGCCAGATGCTGCACCTAATGAAGTGTAAGACTTGGCTCCTTTGAGTAACTCTTGTCATTCTTTCTATTGAGGGAAATTTTAAAAGTCTGTCTTATTTTCTTTCCCTTGAAAGAACAGTCTTAAAATATAGCATTTGTACCTATAATTCAGAAAAAAAAGATGGGAAATTTTCTCCCTTAAGATTAAAGTACATGGTGATTGAGTAGTGCCTACAACAGCTGCTAGGTTACACGAGGCTCTTGCTTTACCTGCAGTGGCAAGTCTCTTGACCTCTCTGAATTGCATTTTTAAGATAAAGGGATCATTTCTAAATCTAAAATTTTATGATTCTACTTTAGATAAAGGTTTACATGACAACATGAAAGGCTTAAAATTGTTAATAGGCTCAAAATAAGAGCAAATTTATTAACACATGAAGGTACAAACATGTTAATAAGCATATTAATAGTATAAAATATAAAAATAATTTGATAAACAGTTTGGATAATTTGGTAAATTTGACAAGAGTCCATTTATATTTGTGTCATTTTTGATTCCCCCTCCACCCCACCAAAACTTTCTAAAGAGAAATTCCCAAGAATGCTACATAAAATGTATTTGGATCTTTGTACTATTTGGTGACAGGGTTGGACTTCAGTGGGGGTAGGAGAGGTAGGATTTTAGTCGAAGTTTTCAGTCTTTTTTCTTAGTGAATTCATGACATGGAATCCCACTGATAACTGTGTAGGATTAGGATGTTGACAACATAATAGAAATGTATCTCCTGTCACGCTAATATGTATAATCTACATTTGGATTCAATACGTAGCCCAAATGAATTAGAGGATTTAATTTAGCTGTAAAATATTAATATATATTTTTAAACATTTGAGTTAATGAAAATACGGATAATTTACTTTAATGTATTTAAAGTTTACATAAAATACATGAAGCATTAGTATTCATGATTTTCCTTTACTGTTTTAGTCCCCCAACGTTTTTTTGGTTCAAAACTTGGGTGGAACTGTTAGTAATGGTGAATTTTCATATCATTGTATGGCACTATTGTGACACAGCCCTTTTTAGTGGAAAAGGAAACATATGAAAGAAATATAGAATATTTGCATCTCATCAGAAGCACTAAAGGAAATATTAATGCAAATACATGCAGAAAGACAAACATAACTTGTATAGTATTATAACATGTAAAGACATGGAGGAATTTCATCCAAATATTATTAAAAGGTTGGGAATTGTTATGCTGTGGATTAGGGGTTGACAGTTACTATAGCTTCCATGATAATACTGGGAGGCTGAATTTTTTAAAGCTCTCTGACCCTTCTGAACTAGAAGGGCTAATTTGAGAAGGGTATGGTGTAAAATGTGGCCTTTTATAGACTGAAAACAGGGATTTGTTAAGTGGTTGTTGAATGAATGCATGCCTTGCATTGTTGGGCAAAGAAGTGAGGGCATTGCTTTTTTCCCCTGGAGTAAGGAATGAAGTAAAAGTCATTGAGCTTTATAGAGCACACATATTCACTAAATACTGGGTTGATGAGTTGTTGACTTGAGGATAAAGTTATTATGCCAACATAGAGGAGGATCTGGGAAAAGCTGTAGGAAGGGTTCTTGGACACTGAGGAAACCTTGAATATCAACAAATGTACTTTTGGATTTGGCAGAAAGGATACAGAATAGAGGAATAATGTGAAAAAATTATCTACTCTTTATTTATTCATCAAATATATTTTTAGGTACTTTGATAGGCCTTGCAATACAAGAATGAAACACTCAGCCCCTCTTTTCAGGGAGAAAACAGTTTAAAAGAAGGTCACTGGACAGTGTAATGAGTGCTGTAACGGAATAGTAACATGTGCAGGTGCCCTGGTCATGCAAAATGCGTCCCCTGACCAGTTAAAATTTTCTTGATCCGGTTTTTCTCACCGTTAGTCTATTCTTCTTCCTAAAAATTATTTTTAAAAGTAACAATTTGCAGAAGTTAAAATAAACCTAAATGATCATCTAGTTTGTTACTGCTCAAAAGGGGATGGTCCATGGAATAATGGCATAGTATCAGTTAGAGCTTCCTGGAAAATGTAGTCTTCTTAGAAATGGGCTGCATGGGCTGGGCATGGTGGCTCACACCTGTAATCCTAACACTTTGGGAGGCCAAGGTGGATGGATTGCTTGAGTTTAGGAGTTTGAGACCAGCCTAGGCAGCATGACAAAATCCTGTCTCTACAAACAATACGAAAATTAGTAGGGTGTGTTGGCGTGTGCCTGTAGGACCAGCTACTTGGGAGTCTGAGGTGGGAGGATGGCTTGAGCTTAGGAGGCTGAGCCTGCAGTGGATGGAGATCATGCTACTTTACTCCAGCCTAGGTGACAGAACGAGATTCTGTCTCAAAAAAGAAAAAAGAAAAGAAAAGAAATGGGCTGTATATCAGACCCACTGTCTCAAAATCTGCATTTTTACCATGCTCAGCCACCCCCCTCCCCAACCTGGTGATTCGTTTTCTCATTGAAACTGGAGAAGCACTAATCTAGTTCACCTACTTGCCATCCAGTTTTATAGATGGAGGGAATGAAGATAGATTGTGCTCCTAAGGTCCTGTGCACAGTAGCAGAGCCAGTGTTAGAACTCAGCCAGTCAGCTGGTCATGGTGGCTTCTTCCTAGTGCCTCTTTCCTTCTCTCTTTTGGAAATTCTCTGTTGAATGAGAGAACAATACAGTGCACCACACTATATATAAAAAAGAATGAGCATTTTTATTTACTCATAATTTGTGACATCAGCAACTCAGGAGGCTGAGGCAGGTGGATCACTTGAGCCCTGGAGGTGGAGGCTGCAGTGAGCCATGTGTGCACCACTGCCCTCTAGTCTGGACAATAGAATGAGACTCCTCATCTCTTAAAAAAAAGAAAAAACCCCAGTCACCAGTCTACTTACTGGTAGGGTCTTGGGTACTTTCTCTGATGCCTCTGTTACTTCCTGAGCACTTTTATTTACTCTTAATTTCTGGCAGAGGTTTGGACCTATTTCTTTAATTTTTTTTTTTCTACCCACTACTTAGAACTTTCTTTGAAGTCAGTAGGAATTCTCTATGTGGTAAGGGTGAGAGATAATCTATGATGTTAGAAATTAAAATCTCCTCACAGCTACATTTATCTTCCTTTCTTTGTTACATGGAGTATGGCATTAATCAGAGTACTTTTGCTCTTTGTATAAGTCTCATGGGAAAAACAGCACCTGCCTTAAAGTTTGTGGAAAAGAACAGGATACCACAGCAACTCCTTCTCTGTGACCTAGAACAGAGAGTTTGTCTAAATGTTTCTTCTATAATATAGGGGGTTTGTCTAAATCTTTTTTTTTCTATAATATAGAAAAAGAAATACCTAAGTAGATGCACACCTCATGTTTTATAGGGGGCCTTTAGCATAGAAAGATATGGTCATAGAATGATAATGAACATAAAATGATAAAATGCCGTTAAGAAAAATGACCAGTCACTGATAAGACCTTAGTGGCACAATGCCTTTTTAACAAAAGTCAGCCACGCCATCTTTTAAGTCATTTCCTCCTTGTGAGAGGTTTACCATCTCTCCTATGGTTCAAATATATTGGTTTATTTTTAACTCTGAAATGTGTTTGATTTGAGTGATACAGCCATAATCTCTATGAATAGTAGACCTCCTTTTAAAACTATGAAATAAAATCAGTTTTTCTGTTTTCCTGGTTCCTATATGTGTTTTTCTTTCAAGTCATTATCACCTTTTTTTGCCATATCACGAGTCATCAAGCAATAGCTCACCTTCTTAACAACTCTGATTTCATTAAAAGCATAGTTGTTGTGTCATTTTCTGACTTTGCAAATTGTTTGATTAAATATTGTGTTTTATATCTTGTATCTTATTGTCTATTGACAGTATATAGACACAGACTAATTTTTTAAGTAAGATATTTTAATACCTAGTTCACTAATCCAGAAGCATTTTGCATATACAGCCTTTAGTAAAAATGACCGTTTAAATAGGGGGTTATTATAATCAACAATTGAGTTAAATTCATTTAGGTTGGTTCTAAGAAGTTGAATTTTCTTTTACTACTTTAAAAATACATTATTTCTTCAAAATACGACGTAAAATGTTTTGCATTGCCAAGAATAAAGTAGAAATTAGATTTGCAACCTTCAACTGTTGTTTAGCTTTTAGAAATATAAAAATTAATATTAATATATTTTTATAATGTGTTAAAAGATGAATTTATGTTAATCCCATCCATATTTCATTATCATGCTTGTTTAAGAAATGTTTTACTTGTGGCAGCATTCCATTATAAAATTGATTTATGGTTGCGTATTTGAATATGCTGGACAATCAATTCATTTTAAGTAAAATAATGTGTTGCATTATATGTATAGTTCCGCATATGTAAGTTATGTGATTTACAGCTCTAGAGAAAAACATTCAAGTTAGTTATTCATGGGAATAAAATAGGTGCATGCTGTCAATGAAAAAGTTAGAAAAATGTCTTGAATATGGTGACTGTTTAAATACATTATAGAATTGTAATGAACCCTAACTTAATCTCTCAGTGCTCCTGTACTCTTGTCTTCAGTGTCTCGAGATATTTCAGCAAATGGCTACCATCGCCCTGTACCTCTCCAGTTACATTCTTGCCTTCTTTAGGAGTGGACACACAGAGCAGCCTCCAAGCTGCCCTGATAAATTTCACATGTATCATATGGAAGACAAATGTTTCCTTAACATATTTATTTTCTGTGTATGAAGTTTTTCATTAACTTTTCATCCCAAAATAACCACCTCTGTTTTTAGTGAGCTTTATTTCTTGTTTTTGTTCTCTAGGGTCTCTGTAAAACATAATGTGTGACATAAGTAATGAAGCATAATTTTCAAAAGCCACTTGCAGGAGTCAGTATTGTTTCTTTGGTTTTTATACCATGTATTTTTTGTTGGGACTCAAAGGATAGTGATCCATATTTGGTCAAATTAGGAAATTAAGTTGAAACATCTTGATTCCTAAAAAGTGCATTTTATAAAACATTTATTGATTAATGAATTTTATGGTATTTTGTTCCCTCTATAGATAAGCGTGTGGAAAACTGGCCTCTGATGCAGTCTCCTTGGCCTACACTAAGTATAAGCACTCTTTATCTCCTGTTTGTGTGGCTGGGTCCAAAATGGATGAAGGACCGAGAACCTTTTCAGATGCGTCTAGTGCTCATTATCTATAATTTTGGGATGGTTTTGCTTAACCTTTTTATCTTCAGAGAGGTATGTTTTTAAGATCACTTTAATAATTTTCCAAGGTTATTGGAAATTTAAAAATAAGAATGTGTAAAACCATCATTGTAATATTTTACCCAGACATAACTGTTAGCTACTCTAAAAGTACATTTTTGACGTTTTTCACTTTTGAATAACAAAAATATTAAACATGAGGTATAGGACAGTTGTTTAAAATGGAATTTTGAATAAGACCAACTGGATTCTAAAATAACCCTTTTTAGCTGTTCTGGCATTGAAAGTTATTTAACTTTTCTTAGCCTTGTTTTCCCCACTTAAATACCTACCATCTCGGGTTATTATCAGAGTTAAGTAAGATAATTTTTGCATAGTGTTTGGCACGTATTAAGCACCCGGTAAACAGTAGCGGCTATTTATTTATAATTCTTATTCAGTAGTTTCTGGTTTGGTAACTGATCAAAATATACCAATTTCAAGTAAATCCTATTATGTAATGTTGTATTTTGGGCTGGAATTAAAATGAATTAACTACCATATAACTGTTGTTACTAATCATTATATACTTTTCTGGGCACTAGCAAATTCTCCACGACATTTTCAAAGGAAATCCTAAAGGCTAGATTGACACAGCCATTTTTTAAATTGCATAAGTATAAAGAATTTGTTTCCTAAGAGACTCATTAAAATTCTGTATGATCCCAGAGAACTGACTAGTAATGCTAGGAAAATAAACAATAACTCTTCTTAGAAAAAGAAATATTTCTTTAATTGAAAACTTAGCCTCGAGTCTCAACTTCATAAACACTTTAATTTATTTGGACACTTGTACCTAATTTGTTAGATGCAAACCACTCTGGATCAAACACAGAAACCAGTTAAGGTAGGACAACTTTGAAATCTGAGTCCTAGCAATAAAAATTTCTCTTAATGCCGTGAAGTATTTAATAGAGTCAATATTCAGTATAAAAGTTACATGTGGTTTTTAATTTAGATTTTAATTATAGAACAAATTAATGCACAGTAACCTCTAGCAATTGGAATGCATGAAATTTTTAATGCATTTGAGATTTTTAAAGAAAATATTGCTTTTAAAATAATTTGAAAGGCTACATTTTGTATATAATTGTGTTTTTAATGCTGTATTTACTAAAACTTTACTACAAACATGATTACTCTTTTTCCAGTTATTCATGGGATCATATAATGCGGGATATAGCTATATTTGCCAGAGTGTGGATTATTCTAATAATGTTAATGAAGTCAGGGTAAGTACATTAAAAATACTCTTAATCAGTAAAAGTGGTTTGATTTTTATAGGCCCCAGTCAGTGAAAATGTAGAATGTACTTTCTTTGAAGAGACAGGTTCTTTAACATTCATTTAGAGACAGGTTCTTGCTCCGTCCCCCAGACTGAAGTGCAGTGGTATGATCATAGCTCACTGCAGCCTCAAACTCCTGGGCTCAATTGATCCTTCTGCCTCAGCCTCCCAAGTAGCTGGGACTACGGGTGTGCCCCACCATGCCTAGCTATTTTTTTACTTTTTGTAGAGACAGGGTCTTGCTATGTTGCCCAGGCTGGCCTTGAACTCCAAGCCGCAAGGGATCCTCTTGCCTCAGCCTCCGAAAGTGCTGAGATTACAGGTGTGAGCCACCACACCTGGCAAAATGTACTTTAATATGATAGTGAAATTATACTAGATTGTTATGAGTCAGTAAAACTATGGTTTTTTTTAAAAGTACTTAATTTAAAATTTGTTTTTGTATGTCAAAAATGTTTTTTATTTTGCAACGTGAGTGAATATGCATTGAATTACTAGACTGCAGTACTTGTTAAAGCAAAGAAGTGTGATGTTTCTTTTAAAGATGGTATTTTAGAGTTTTGTTTGTTTGTTTTTGGTCAAGAATAGAAACTCTTAGAGTCCAAGTTATGTGTTAAGAAAGTGAGGAAAAGTAAATGTTTTGTGAAGTGTGAAATGTTTAGGAAATTAGGCATAGAACAATTTTTATTGGCATAAACTCAGTTTTTTAATTATATTTGCAGAAAAACCACTAGTAACAAGATATTATATTTTATTTTCCATTCACTTACATGAGTAAAATTAACATTAAGCAAAAGAAACAACAGATTACCTTATTCTATTAAGTATTTATTGAACTCTTCTTATATACTGTGGTTCATACCAGAAATTACATATAAAACATAGCATGTTTTATGTTACCTATAGTATATGTAGTAATAATATCTAGTGGATTCCCTTGAGAAAAATAGTTTCCTGGCGTGGGGAGTGGACAATATATAAATATCAGTATTCATCAATACTGGAGACCAAATTGCTTTAATGTACTTAACCATTTTATGTATGTATCTTCATTTCCCTATTAGAAGACTTATGGACTGATGAAAAATCACCTGTTTGGTTGTCATGTTGGTTTTATTTATTCATTAAATATGTATTGAGCATCTACTATATGTTAGTTCTGGGGACAGGGGTGAAAAGCCCTGCCTTTGTGGGGCTGGCATTTTAGTGAGGGTGAGAAGGTAGACAGCAGCCATGTAAACAAATGACTAAGGAGGAAATAAAACCTGGGATGTGACTGAGAGAAAATGAGAAAGACTACTCTTTAGATGTATTGGCTATGAAAAATTTTCTTCTGATAACTATTGCCAAAGAACCTCTTCAGTTGGCGAGCTGACTTCTGGCTTGCTGTAGGGAAGGGAACAGGGATAAGTGTTTGACTGACTGACTTCCGGGAGTATGCATAGAAAAACCGTTGGATGAGGCAACATATTACTATTTTTAGGATAAAGGTTTAAAAATACCACTCTCACTTACAGATGTAAATTTTCAAGTCTTTAAAAAATGAGCTATTCTGACAGCTGTAATCTAGGAGGATAAAGAACCTGAGATTTGCAACAGATTTCATTTGAAATTTTCCTCGCGCTCTCGTCTCCTCTCTAATATGGGATGCAATAGAGTGAATATTTTATGCAGAGACTCATTTTTGTATTCATTGTTATGTAGCCAAGAAGTATCACTTTTTGGTATAGTTTATTTAAAGATATCTAGTGCAGTTTGCAAACTAAGCAGACTTATTTGTTATTATTTTATATGAATTGTGGCAAATGTAGAGGTCCAGATAGAGGAAAAATAAGATATTATATCTTTCCTTCTAGTTAAAGCTTACGAGGCCAAAATGGTGACAGTTACTTTATTTTAAAGAACTAATATAATAGTGAATATTAACTATAGTGTTGCTGGGAGTAGTTAACTATTTCAAGCTTATTTTCCACCAATTCGTATCATTTTTAGTGATATTTTTCAAGTAAATTCAGTAAATAATTCTCAGTTTGTAAATACTTTGTTTCTTATATGCTTTCTGTTTCTTCTTTCCCCATACTTTAAAATTATAATTTTGTTTTTCAAATGCAAAAGCTAAAATAAACAAAAATCTCATGACATACACTGGGTGCACGTACAAAATGCAAAGGGATCCTTCAACTCTAAAACACCTAAGCCTGTCTGTGAATGAATCTGACAGGGCCCTAACACATGAAAGCTTATAAACAGATTTTAGTTATGTACTGCCTTAATTGTTATTTGCACATAGGGTGCTTATCATAGAAAATACTTGACGTAAAAAATTAAGTTTTGTTTACTGTTACAGTAGGATTCTTGTAAAACATTTTAAAACATACAGAGGTCACCTCTCACTGGATCCTTAATCTCAGCATGTAATGTAATCTTTCTGTACCATCTGGTGCCTTAATTAGGGCCCAGGAAAAGAAAAGACTTATTCATGTAAGCAGGATTATATTTATGACCTGGGAAATATTTGCTCATTCCAATTTATTATTTTAAAGATTTTAATACCTAATACAAACTGCTGTGATTGGATATTTATGTTGTTGCACATGTTGGTGCAGTCGGTGGCGGGGGGTGGGGAGAGGTGGGGGGAGGGGGAGGTGAGGGGAGAGGGTGGGCAGACAGGCAGACACTTGTAGAGACCAATTGCTACATGAACTTACTTGCAAGTTTTTCTGAGATGTAATGTAGGCTAAGCATGAACAACTAAAATCATTTTACAAAGTAAACATCTTAGTTCCTCTACCAAGTTGAAAAGCACAGCAGTCTGAACGTGCTTCCAGCTCTGTATTCAGCAGTTTGACCCTATGTGACATCTACCTATGGAATGGACAGAAGATGTTCTCTAACGTATTGGCACTGTATAGATAGAGCTTTGGACTCTTTCTTTTCTATTTTTCCCCATGGAGAGATGCTTAGGTTTTTCAAACCTACTTAGCCATTAATGATTCCATGCCTTGTACATTTTGTGCAATATACAAATGTTTATTTTGGACTTACTTACAGTGAGTATAAACCCATACAACAGTGTCATTTTGGTGTTTATAACACGCTTTCCCTTTTTACAGATAGCTGCTGCTCTGTGGTGGTACTTTGTATCTAAAGGAGTTGAGTATTTGGATACAGTGTTTTTTATTCTGAGAAAGAAAAACAACCAAGTTTCTTTCCTTCACGTGTATCATCACTGTACGATGTTTACCTTGTGGTGGATTGGAATTAAGTGGGTTGCAGGAGGACAAGGTGAGCATTTTCAGGAATATACTGCTTGCGTTTAATTGCATATGTGTGTTCAGTGGAAAGCAATGAGAACCTAGGACTTTGACTTGATCTACCATTTAATTTGCTTCATGGTTAATCATTTCCATGTTCATTTCTTTTTTTTTTTTGAGATGGAGTCTCGCTCTGTTGCCAGGCTGGAGTGCAGTGGCACGATCTTGGCTTACTGCAACCTCCACCTTCTGGGTTCCGGCGATTCTCCTGCCTCAGCCTCCTGAGTAGCTGGGACTACAGGCACACACCACCACGCCTAGCTAATTTTTTGTATTTTTAGTAGAGACAGGGTTTCACCATGTTGGCCAGGATGGTCTCAATCTCATGACCTTGTGATCCGCCTGCCTCGGCCTTCCAAAGTGTTGGGATTACAGGCATGAGCCACCACACCCAGCCATCATTTCATTTTTTAAAAAATTTGAGGCAAGTATGACTTTTGCTTTTTGTCTGTGACTACTTTAATACCTAAAGATTTGCCCCAGAGATGAGCATAAACCAAGACTAAAGGTAGAAAACAATGTTTTGATGGGGAACGGGTCTAGTAGCTCTGATCCAAAGAATACCAAGACACAGCCCCTCAAATCTGAAGATTTCCATCTTAGCCCATAGCTCACTCCTGCTCTAATACAGATTGGACATCCCTAATCTAAACATCTGAAATCCAAATGCTCCAAAATTCAAAACTTTTTGAGCACCAGCATGACACCACAGGTGGAAAATTACACACCTGACCTCATGTGATGGGTCACAGTCAAAATGCAAGTGTGCAACACACTTTATTCAGTATACCTAAGGGAAAAAAGACCCTCTTAGCCCTTTTCCATGTACAGCATAATGTTGATGCCAAACAACCACAGATAATGTCCACATGGGTGACATCTTTGCTTTCTGATGTTCAGAGTACACAAACTTTGTTTAACGGATACATGTACATGAAGTTTTGGATTTAGACCTGAGTCCTATCCCCAAGACACATCATTATGTCTGTGCAAATATTCCAAAGTTTAAAAAAATCTGAAATCAGAAACACATCTGGTCCTGAGCATTTTGGATAAGGAATACTCAGCCTATATAGGTCTTGTTGGTTCTTATTCAAAGGAAATTTTATACAGCCTTGTTAATGTTAAAGAGGATCTAAATGCATAGTTTGGCCAAGATCTGCCTCCTGTCTTTCCAGATGCCTGTAGATTAAGGATGATTCACATTGTTGAGCTTGATGCAGATGATTCCTCTGAGGAGGATCCAGGGTACAAGTCATTATAGTATAGTTCACCTTGCTGCCTTCCATTGTCGTATGATGATAATTGGCAGCTTAGGAATTCATACATATATTATTGGGGGCCCAGTTTAAAACAATACAGTTAAAGGCAACCTCTGTAATTTTAAAAGAAAATTAGTAAATCTGAACTGAACACTTAGATCACTTTATGACAAAATTAATTATTATTACATCTATACCTTGATTTAATTAATATTCTGAAAAGAAAGAATGTCATTGAGTTTGACTGACCGGAATATCTTCGTAGATTTATCTATATTAAATGAATTATTCAATGTGTGTAGTGCTGTCATATTTTAAACTACTTAGAAACCTAAGAAATAAGTACTGTGTTGTTGTAGATATGTATATTGGCACATCTAAAAACAAGAATAGTAGAATTAAAAGTAACATAGGCAACAGTTCTACATTTGGGCCTATTTGAGCTCACTGGAGTACTCCATTTGAAAACCTACCACTTTGAAAGTCCTTTGCATTTGAACATACATTTTTATTTATATGGTAAAACCTCAAATCTAAACTTTAAAAATATCTAGCTTAATCTGAAGGGAAAACTTTTTCATTAGTACTACTTTATATTTTTGATTTCTAATCTGTACTCAAGATTAAATATTAAAAAATGTGTATTCATTTATTGTATATCTCAGTGGCTTACTGCCTAATAAAATTTCTGTATCTTGTAATTACCTGTTGTTTTTCTAAAGCATTTTTTGGAGCCCAGATGAATTCCTTTATCCATGTGATTATGTACTCATACTATGGGTTAACTGCATTTGGCCCATGGATTCAGAAATATCTTTGGTGGAAACGATACCTGACTATGTTGCAACTGGTGAGTTAAATGCTTCCAAAGTTTCTTCTGGTAAAATACTGAAATTGTTTAAATTCGGTTAATTTTAAAGTGCAAAGTCATTTTAGACAATGCTCTATTATGAAATTAACTTTATCCTCTAGCTATATTGCAGTTATGCCCACTTGACTCCAGCCGACCTATTCATAGACTTATTGGTCCCAGCAAGTCTTTGTTTTTATAATATCCTTAAAAGACTAGACATAGCACTTCCTCCTCTAAGGAAAACGTCCTCTAAACATATTTGTGGAAAGGATGATTAAAGATCTAAGCACGCTACAAAGTACGTAGATTTATGTATGAATAGAAAAATAATATGTATTTTTTCCCTTCAGGTGATTTTCTTAACTTAGAATTTTATTACCTCTCTTCATCTTGTCCTTGCTTAAAAATTTTTTAATTTCATTTTTCAGTCTTTAACATATCTCATGTATTTAGAAAATACAGCTGAAAAGAAAGCACATAGCCAAGGAAGAGGTGGGGCAAAGGAAGGGAATAAGGACAAGAGAACTCCTTGTAATTCTCTAAAACACTGTCCTTAAGAGAGCAGAGACACATATTTTCAAATGGTGGTCTTTAGTCCAGACAGTTTTCAGCACATCCCCCTAGTAAGACTGCTTGTGGCAATCTGAGTGTGTGCATTAGTGTATCTTTCAGATGGTAGGCACTAGCCTGTAATCAAACTGGAAATTCAAAGCCAACCTGGTAACTATTTTTCAAGCTTTAGAATTTATTATAATTTGGTTTAATCATAGCATGTGCACAATTTTATCAGTGGAATCACAGTTGGAAATATTATTCATCTTTGCTTTAAGTTGCTAAACAGCTGGCTAACCAAACAGGAAGTACAACTTTTGGGAAATGCTGGGTGCGAAGGATTCATTTGTAACCAAAGTGGTATAGGAAGATTCCTCCAGTTTTTGTGTAAAAGCTGTTAACACAGTTTGTGTAATTCATTTCTCTGAGTAAGTAGTAAACAGACCTAAGAAAATGAAGAGGTGATCAAAATCATGTGAATTAGTCCTGTCTGTTTTGTTGGAGCCTACACCTGGCTCTCCTTGAGTGATGCCATACCCAATCACACCCTTATACACACCCTTTTTGGTGATGCAGCTTCTGAAAACCATTGTGAAACCACAAGTTCTTCAAATTTAAATATTTGCCAAGGAAAATTATAAAAGTTGTTTAATATAGTATAAATTTTTAGCTTACGTGGTATACATTATTTTAATATTTAAAATAAGTAATACTGATTATTTTAATCAATAATTAATATTTTAAGAACAATGCTATCCTTAAAAGAGAAACCACAGTTGTCCATTTCAAACAGGATGCTGAGTTTGTATTTCCAAGCCAGAAGTTCCCACAACAGTTAGTCATATAAGTTAATTGTATAAAAAGTTAACCCTTGTTAACATTATGTCTTGACCCATTCTTTTATTGATACATCAGAGTCTATTTCATTTTAATCATCTCACTTTGGGCTTTTCTCCTTTTAAAAATTCTTAAAGTTGAAAGTGATTCTTCTTGTATTTATTCTGAAATATCTACTAAATTTTTATCCAAATACTAGTTTTTTCTTTTTTTTCTTTTTTTTGGGACAGAGTTTTGCTCTTGTTGCCCAAGCTGGAGTGCAGTGGTGCAGTCTGGGCTCACTGTAACTTCCGCCTCCTGGGTTCAAGCGATTCTCCTGCTTCAGCCTCCCAAGTAGCTGGGATTACAGGCATGGACCACCATGCCTGGCTGATTTTTTGTATTTTTAGTGGAAACGGGGTTTCACTCTCTTGGCCAGACTGGTCTTGAACTCCTGACCTCAGTTGATCCACCCGCCTCGGCCTCCCAAAGTGCTGGGATTGCAGGCATGAGCCATCGCACCTGGCCATCAAAATATTAGTTTTTAAAGGATAGTGTTCATTCAAATAAAAATTTACCTGCCTACTATCTGTAAGAAATAAATGAGCCATTTTGATAAGCTCATTTTAAATATGTGTATCTGCTTGCTGACAATTTGATAGAAAGAAACCAATCTAAAATGTGGGAGGAAAACAAAATTGAAGAGCCTTCAATACTATTACTTTACTCTCCTAGGCCATTGATTCCCTTTCATCAGATAACATTATTCAACACATATTCATTGATCTGACGCCGTGCTGAGCACTCAAGAATCACCAATGGGCAAGACAAAGCCCTACCTTCTGGAGTCATATTCTAGTGGAAAGATAGGCGATAAAGAAATAACAAATACAGAAGACAATTTCAAATAGTTATAATTCTCCTTAGAAAATGCAAAAGCTCTTTGGTTAATGGGATTGGGAGGGCCAATTGAAATTGAAGTCTTGTCAGAAAGTCCTTACTGAGGAGATGGCATTTGAGCTGTGAATGAGGAGCTAGCCATGGGAGCCAGAAAACAATAAATTTTGCACAGTGTGGCATAATTTGGGCCTGTGATAGCTATGTAGAAGATGCTGATGTTGTTAAAAGTTGTTTACTATTCAGATTAAATGTTTTGTGCTGTCATTTCTGTTTTTCAGGTTCAATTCCATGTGACCATTGGGCACACGGCACTGTCTCTTTACACTGACTGCCCCTTCCCCAAATGGATGCACTGGGCTCTAATTGCCTACGCAATCAGCTTCATATTTCTCTTTCTTAACTTCTACATTCGGACATACAAAGAGCCTAAGAAACCAAAAGCTGGAAAAACAGCCATGAATGGTATTTCAGCAAATGGTGTCAGCAAATCAGAAAAACAACTCGTGATAGAAAATGGAAAAAAGCAGAAAAATGGAAAAGCAAAAGGAGATTAAATTGAACTGGGCCTTAACTGTTGTTGACAGTGAGGAAAAACTCCCATATCATATAAAATTTCAGGGAAAACAGAAGCAAAAGAGAGCTTGGGGGTGGGGAGAACAGACAAATGTGCTCTATGTCCTAGTAACTCTTAGACTGAGTAAAGTGTTAATACCATACCCAGATGTTTTATTTATGAAGTTTTTATTTTAAACATTTTTTTAAAAAATTAGCCTTGATATTCTCCAGACCAAAGCAATCATTAAGTGACTTTGGAGATTCTCCCCCTGTTCACATCCAGTTATCTAAAGGATGAGATTTTTCATGTATCTTATAGTCACTCGTTCTTCGGTCTGAATTTTAGATGATCACAGAAACGGTCTTTATGAATTATTTTGATAAATTACTAATTATCTTATCTACTGACTGAAATCAGTGGTGTTACATTTTCTTGTCCAAAGCTGAAAATGTGTATACATTTAAACTTGCACATTTGAATTCATTTGCTGACCAGAATGGTCAAATCTCTCCACCTCTAGTCAGAATATACTTTTGGTTGTAATTAAATTTTTAAAATCTACTGATCTCTGTAGAATCTTAGAGGCTTGATGATGATGGTGTTGGTGAAAATAAGAAAGAATTGCAGTAAAGTCTTGTCTGGTGACCCAGAGATCACCATGACTCGAGGCACAAATCACTGTGGGGAAACAATTTTTTGTGATGAAAAGGCAGCATTTGAATACTCCTGTTAGTAGCAGAAATATATTATGAAAATTAAGATTATTGTCTGACTGAAACATGAAACAACTCATGTCTTTATTAGTAACATCATAAGATAGTTACATTTATG
The DNA here is from genome assembly GCF_028878055.3 of Symphalangus syndactylus. Taxonomy (NCBI): domain Eukaryota; kingdom Metazoa; phylum Chordata; class Mammalia; order Primates; family Hylobatidae; genus Symphalangus; species Symphalangus syndactylus. Next base: position 17,687,096 of record NC_072426.2, read on the forward strand.
TGCTGTTAGAATATGTTGATTTTTATCAGGCTTTCCTTGTTTTGATTTATGGCTGTTACTGATTTTCCTATGTGGAAATATACCTACCTCTTCTGTTGGAAAGAACATTTAAAATTAAATAAATTTTAATTAAAAAATCAAGGAGTCTTCTAATGTAAATTTTAATGTTAACTTTCAAATCCACTAGTATTTTTTTGCTTTTATGACAAATAGCATACACCAAACATTTCTGTGAAACTATCCTTCTCTTTCAATGTGTTTAATTTTGGAGTAACATTTTCCTTGTGACTAAGTTGCAAGATCTTATTTATTAACTAGGTATGAAGTATAAACCCATTTTGGTGCAATATTCTTGACTCCTTGGTGCTAAAGATTGTTAAATTCAATGCTTGATGTTACAAGGTGTTGTTAAAACACAAAATGAATAAAAGTGAGAGTAGTCAGAACTATAACATTCAATTTGCTATTTACAAATGAAGTATTTCATGTAATGTAAGTGAACAACTGGAAATAAAGTTGGAAAGAATTTGTATCATGTTTTACTACATAGGTTAATTTTTTAAGGGGTGTTGCAAAGGGATTACTGGAGAAAGACAAAATGTGACCAAAAAAAAGCATGAATATTTCTAAGTATCTCAACAACATGTCAAAGCTGCATGTGTAGGATGTATGCTGTTTGTACAAACTATTTCAGAATATTTTGTAAGCTATAACATATTTATTGTGCATTAAAATTAAATACTTTTTCCCCAAAGGCATGCAGTCATGAGAATTACAGAAAATTTGCAACATATAAAGTAGTTTGAACTAAGAGGATTCAACACCTTTGTTTTGTTGCTCAGTGTGTAATGACTAGAGATTTGTAAATCTTTGTGAACATTCTGTACTAGTTCCCAAGAGCTATTCATTCCCTGCTACCTGATTTCAGCACAATAAATACACTTCTGCTGTGGGAAAAATGATTTTTTTTGTTAATCAGTTTGTTATAATGTAAACTGTCTGCTAGATGTTTATTTGATTTAGTTAATTCTAAATTGTTTTCTGCTGCTAATTTCTTGTATAGAAAAAAATCAAACTAGAACTTGGGTGTCTACCATTTCTGATAAAAAGCTTATTTTCTATAGTAGCATATTTTTACTTTAAAAATTAGTTGCTTTTGGAAGAGCTTTTCATTCAGATATAAAACATACCATTTTCTTCTAAATTATTCTTACATAAATGGGGAAGTTCTTGTATTCTTCCATTTAAATCATTCAGTCCTTACTATAAGTTTCTTTATAGAAGATGATTATAAGATGTCATAAATACAGCCTTTTCCAGTAGCTTTCATAATTTCTCTATTATCACAGATATGTTGCATGCCTTATATCCAGAAACTGGTGAATAAAGATTGTGTCTCCTACTTGGTAAAACTTTGTCACTAACTGAAGTAACATTTTCTTATATAGAAAACAAGGAATTTGTTAAATCCTTACAATAACTAGAAATACCTGAGACGTGAGTTTTCCTCTATAATAGATGACCGTAGCTCTTTCCTTTGTTACTTCTTCCTTTTTTGGTAGAAATGAGATTTCACTATGTTGCTCAGGCTGGTCTTGAACTCCTTGCCTTAAGCAATCCTCCTGCCTTGGCCTCCCAAGTCTGTTACTCTTGACTGTTTTGCTGATGGAAACTAACAAACGACTAGTTTTAGTTTTAACATTGTTAATTCATTCTCTTTCTCTCGTTGTGCAAGCTCTCAAGGTATTCAAAAATATTTTAACATGGATTATTATGTTTGTACTTTAGAACATGGAATCTAGCAGTGCTTTTAGTTTCTTAGGAATATTTTAATTTACAGGCTTGTTTCATATATGCAACTCAGCTACCCTGTAAATGAGAAAGAGAGCATAGAGGTATAAGTGATTTTGTTGTATTATCTATCTATTTGACAATACAAGTCAGATGCTATATATTGACTATTGGAGCAGAACTTTTGAATCTCTCTCACCTTCAGAATGAGACACCACACTGAAGAGTTCACACTCTCCCAGTTCTTTCCTTGTTATAGCCATAATCTCAGCCAGCTGTACTCATAACACCATGCTTACTAAGAAAAAAACAGCTACAGCTAACCAGGATGTGTGCTGGCTGGCCTGCTCAGCATGGACTTGGGTGGCAGATTTCAGCATCCTGCCGGATGGTAAATAGGGCAGCAGAGGTGAGAGACTGTGATACTGAGGATGTGTACACAGGCACACAACATCTAAGCAGTAATCATAAAACCTGCTGAAGGAAACTGGTCACCTGCCACTCAGCATGCAAGTAATTTTGGCAAGTGACCTTAGAAAGCAAGTCCTTATTGGTGTAATTTAGAATCCATGCTTAGTCTTTTGTATTTTAGGCAGATAACTTCTGAATGACAAGAATATTTGTGAAAAGGAAGAGAAGTAGAAATGGATTCCTTTTTTTATAGTAGTATTTTTGCACCAACCTAATATTTTTGTTTCAAAATACTACAAATCATATAAGTGTTAGAAGTTAGTTTTCCTATAAATTACAGAGGGGAAGGCACAGCTGTGAATTGAAAGGCAAAGATCCTTTTGAATTTGTTTTCATAGGAGGCTATGAATCCTGAAGGAGATTAAAAAACTAAATTTAAAATAATTGATATATAGAACCACTGCCACATGAAGATTGTAAGATTTTAGAATGTATCACTGGAAGAGCCTTGTGACTTGGGCAGAAGGGGATCCAGAGCTGCCTTTAGATGATTAATGGGAATGCTGTGAGTCACCCCTTGGTGTTCTTTCAGACTTAGAAATGTAGCTTTTGCTATTTCCTTTGAGAAATTAAACTTTCTTCTATCTTTTTCTTTTAATTAGGGTGTTATGTTTTTCTTTTTCCTTTTTTTCCTTGTCTTTTTCAATTTACCACATAACATGTTTACACATCAATACACATGAGCAAATTTTCCTTCATTTCTTCCGTGGAGACCCATCTGGTCTTAAATAGAAACTCAACTTAGATTTTGTTTTTTTTTTTCCCATTCTCATACATGAGGTTATCCCAGGGAATGTGTTAATAAAGTAGTATCTCCTTTGAGAGAGAAAAAGTGCATGCTGAAACACATCACTTAATATCTTAATTATAATGCAGCTATCAGAAGGTCACATTGCTTTTGAACATCTATACAGAATATGTCCAAATTAAAAGCCATCCTAAATATAAAAAAATCTTGAAAGGTTTAAATAATATGGCTATTTCTAAAAACATAGGATATTGAAATTATTATTTCTCAATTTAAATACAAGATTGTTGTAAAGAATATTTCATCAGCCTATGTACATATTCCATGTACTCTGTCAGTCTTTAGGTATTCCTGAATCCCTTTTCTGCAATTTTAGAGAAGCCAGTCAGATTGCTCCTTTTCTCAGTTAAATTTTATTTTCATTGAATTTGCCATGGAGAAAAAGGAAAGCATCCAGTTGAAATCCCTTCTTTGTCATTCATGATGCGTTATATTTCAATTGAGTTTCTCCTCCCTGTGAGGAAGCTGTCCTAGGAACCAGTCGTGCAAGAACGATGATGAGCTTGCTATTTGGTAATGAGAGGGAGGGTAGATGATGAGTCTTGTACGATAGATGGCATTATGTTAGCAACAGTCTCACCTCACCTGAGAGTGTGGCTTGTGTTCTAATTAATAAATCTGGGGATCAAATACATTTACAATTTTTATAAGCATATTATATAGTTAGGGTTTATCAGTTGTACGTAATACAGAGGTTTCCAATATATCGTGATTTCAGATCTCAGTAAAAATGTAATAAAGACATAATCACAAAAGCTGCTTTTCAAAGCTATATTTATTCAACATTTGTTTTTGTTATGCTTGAATTATTACTGCCAGCCCTTATAAAGTGGTACCTAACCTTTCCTCCAGAAATAAAAGTAATATGGGAACTCATGAGGAAAAAGAGCAGCCAGATCAATTTGGGTAACAAATTTCTAATTTATCATTAAAGTTGAGATTTGGAGTTTACATCCTCAAGTCTACCCCAAATATTAACTACTTCAGAAATCAGGCGTCATCTTTAGGTTAGTGTACTAGCTGTTTATGGGCACTACGAATCCATTACTTTCCCTTTGATATGTTCTCATTCTCCCCTCCTTCAGTATTACAGAGTTTGGGGAACTAAAAATTACATTTCTCAGATTCCCATGTGATCCCCTCGTAAATTTAGGTTTTGTCAATATGAGGCACTCCTGAAATTTTACAAAGGCTGAAGGAGGTGGGTGTCACCTTTCTGTAGTAGCACAATTATATAAGTGGGCTCCTACAGACAAAGGTGTTGGAAACAGTTGGATACCATGTTCTGCTATCTTGGCATCAATTTTATGAATACAGATGGTGCTAATGGTGATGGCACTTATGACAGATGTGGTTATATGAATTTGAAGCTAAAGATTAAGGATATCCTCCTGACTTTTATTCCTCCAAGTTACCAATAATTTTATAAACATCTACTCTTTTGAATTAAAGATTTTCTGCTTGAATACCTTGAGTGGTATCTATTATATGTGATGAACCTTACCTAACTCAGTATTCAGTACCAAAATTTGATCAAGAAATTGACTTTTATATATAATCTGACATTGGTTATCTTACTTAGTTGAGTGTATAGGCAGTCATAACTTCATGACCACTGGGAAATGGGATACTGTTTTCCATGAAGCAAATAGCTAAATGATCACCTATGGCCACATAGGATGGAATAGCTATTGAAGACAAGTCTTTAACAGACTGGCTGCTGCATTGCACTGTTGTGGTGCAAATGAGAAACAGAGAAAACTTGAGTGGAAGGGTTGCTTCCTACTGCACTGAAGAGCTTACAGAAAGAGTATTTGCTCTTATTGTAAATTCTTGGCTCAGGGCAAGGAAAAAGTTGCAGACAGCTTCTATGACCCCCCACCCCCCAACAAGAGACCCTTTTATATATCATAGCTGCAGACTTAAAATGCCTTAAAACAAGATTCAAAGTTTGCTCCTTTGGATTGCAGAATTACAACTTGAGTTCACAGCCTCCGTGGTTTCCTATGTGAAATTTGTGGCACTGATCACGAAAGGATGGGACCTAAAGAAACAGAATGGGGATATTTGCATAGATTTGGATGAACCTGAGAACATGAATCTTTAAATTGCTTTGAATATGCCTGTTCATAAAAGCAGTCTCTCCTCCCTGTCAGATGACATTAGTCCTTTGTTGCTTGAGATTCTATAATGACCTCAACCAAGGTAGTTACCTTCCAAGGGGATGCCGATCCCCTTTATGCCTGCCTTCTCCCCTTTCAGTGCCATCAGATCTGCAAAGAGAATTAGATCGCAGCATGCCCCAGCAGAACAAATACAAAATCTATCCTGGGAGGAGGCAGTTAGAATGATAGGATTTGGCTAATTTTCATTTGCAGGAATGTGTAGGAATAGGTTCTCAGGGTGTTAAGGCAGGGAGAACATTTCTTTAGAATGAACCGAAATTATTGATATAGTTCTTATTTATTACCCAAAATTCTTATTTTGAGGACATAGCTCAACAGTGAGGAGTAGCTTTACTGGTTTTTCAGTTGTTCAACTGAAACAGGGACTCAGTGGCAGCCTATATTAAACTCAGATATATGTTAGAAATTCTTTGGAATAATGTGGAGGAAAGACTCCAGAGACTTAATGGAGTTAGGAGTGTTTGAGAAGATCTACCATGTGTGACCCACTTGACTAGCCCCTCTCTGTGTTTGAGGTATCTATTGGTAAGTTCCACCAGGATCCTTGGAAAATTCTGTAGTGGTTACTTTCTATAGATTGGGATCATGACGGAGGGAGGAAGCTGTCCTTAAAATGAGTTCCTTAATTTCAATTTCAGTGGGAATTAGAGTATCAGATTGGCAGAGGCCAAATGGCAGTATTTAAATGCCAGAGACAAAATAGACATGATTACAGTCATAGGCAAAAGAGCCAGAGTTATTATTAGAATAGCTTGGCCTGTGGGCATCTATGGTGGTGGCCAATTTATTATGATGTCCTGAGGACTGAAATAGATAGACTAAGGTCGTTCTTGATTAGTATAACTGACTAATCTGGTAAACACTGGCCTGACTTGAGTCATTACAATGAGAAACACAGCCCCTCACCAATTCCCATTCTTGTTCCAGTACACAGACCCAGAGTTTTTTAAATGGAGGGAACATCGGATTCCTTTGAAATATTCTGTGGTGATGTTACAGGATATACTATCAATCCTCTTTCTAGCTTTCACCAAAAGGGAAAGAAAATAAGCACACTTTGGGAGGATTACTGGGACACTGAGCAGGTGCTACTCATTGGGCACCCTCAATTGCTACTGTGCTCACCAGTCAAAATGGGGGCTTATAGAGGCCAGGTGATAAATATAATTTTGATCTGAGTTCATCTCACAGTGATTCAGTGGATCCTCAAACATACCCTTCCCAGTTCCTGCACGTTGGCTCCCTGTCTCATGGAATGAAGGCCATTACGGTATGAAGGACCAAGTTGAAGCTTCTAAAATGTCCCCTTCTTATAGGGGACCAAAAGTATTGCCACATTTCTGGGTGAATGTCAGAGGTCCATGTCACCATCCAACGTCTGAAAAATTCAGGGGTGATGATTTTTTGTCATACCCCCATTTAACACTCCTGTTTTACCCAAGCAGAAACTGGGGAGTCTTGGAGAGAGTGTATTATTATTAACCATGTAACTCCAAATTCAGTGGCTGTTTCAGATGTAGTTAACTGAAGCAAATAAAATGTTGAGAGCTGACGTGTTGCTATGAATCTGTTAAAAGTGGTTTTCTCCCCTCTAACGAAGAGATGACAGAAGTCATTTCACCTGGTAGGGTAAGCTGTATGTCTTTGCCATCCTAACTCAGCTATCCAGTTTTCTGTAATAATCTAGTCCACAGGAACCTTGTCTGTCTCATCGTGCCAGAGGACATCACTTTGTTCCATTACATGGTTAGCATCATGCTGATTGGCTGTGGTGAGTAGGAAGTGGCAACCATCATAGATTCCTTGATAAGGAACACGTGTGCCAGAAGGTGGGAGGAAAAAACAAATTATGTAAATTCAAAGGCCATGACATCAATAAAGTTTATGGTAGTCCATTAGTTTATAGCAAGTTGAGATATTTCCTCCTCCATATACAAAGCTGTATATATGTTGTTTCAAAAATCCAATGAGGCCGGGCGCAGTGGCTCCCGCCGGTAATCCCAGCATTTTGGGAGGCCAAAGTGGGTGGATCACAAGATCAGGAGATCGAGACCATCCTGGCTAACACAGTGAAACCCCGTCTCTACTAAAAGAATACAAAAAAAAAATAGCCAGGCGTGCCGGCAGGCGCCTGTAGTCCAAGCTACTGGGGAGGCTGAGGCAGGAGAATGGCGTGAGCCCTGGAGGCGGAGCTTGCAGTGAGCCGAGATCGCACCACTGCACTCCAGCCTGGGCGACAGAGCGAGACGCCGTCTCAAAAAAAAAAAAAAAAAAAAAAAAAAAAGAAAGAAAGAAAAAAGAAAAAAATCCAGTGAGATGGTGACAATCATTGTGTCTCTTTAATAGTGGGTGAAAGAAAATCGCTATTAAAATTGCCCACTATTAAAAAGACCCAATGATTGTTACCATCTCACTGGACTTCTGAAACAACGTACAAACCTTTAAATGTGCTACTTGGACCTATTTATCAATTATTCCATAAGATTGCTAGTTCTGAATGGGATCCGGAGTAAGAAAATGATTTGTAACTATGAACTGTTGTGCATGCTACTCTGCTATTTGAGATTTAAGATCCAACAGATTAAATGGTGCTTGGAGTGTTTGGCAGAAAGCAATCCTGTAGGAGACCCCTGTCAAACCTTGATTTAGAATTAAAGTGCAATCCTTTCAGGTTTTAGAGAGAAACCATGACCTAGTCTCCAAATAAATGTTAAGAAACAGATCTTGGATTGCTTTTGGGCCACAGCAGAGACTTGTGTATCTGACCACAGAATATAAAATGATCATGTAAACAGCTGCCCATCATGGTCTAGGTGTTACGTCATGAACTAGGACATGCACAGCAACACTCCTTCATCAAGTAGAAAGTCATAAAGACACAGGTAAGAGGCATGAGCAATGCCTCAGGTGACCATCGCACCTGCTCTTGCTACATTGCCATTTCTCCCTCAGCCCACATATCTGACCACATGAAAGTTCCTATGAAATGTTAGCTGGCTGTGTTTGCACACTTCCAATCCATTTTGATCTGTTTTGTGCCCTGAAATGCTGAACCATCTGGACTACATCATCTTGGCTCCCTTGCCAGCTGTCTTCCAGTTGGATTCAATCAACAGCAAGTGCCAATGGGAGATCAAAAGTTTCCAGAGTGTGAAGAACACTTCCATGCCCTCTTCATACTTTAGTGTTGCATCTCTGACCCTACATACCCTCCTCCACAACTACAGCCCCTGCTGGGAAGCAGCTTCTCCATAGGTCTAATTCTCACTGAGCTCTGTTTCTTTTCTTGCCCCTCCAGAGAATAATAACAGCTCACACTCTTGCCAGTTTTCTTGCGCCTCCCCATCCCTTGTTTGTTTCTTTATGCCTGCCTATATCTCTACATGCAATCCTTTCATCAAAGGCTCTGTATTTAAACCATCTGGGACAAAGTCTAATTTATGATGGGACCCTTATTGAGAAACTGTGAAAGAGAGTAATTGAGCCTGGTTTACAAATTATTCCACATAATATGCAAACACCAGCTGGAAATGGACTGTGGTAGCATTACAGCACTTAGCAGTTGCCCTGAAACGTGCATGGGAGGAAAATCTTCCTTATGAAAGAACTTTGGGCAGTACATCTGATTGCTCCCTTTTCCTAGAACAAAAACTTCCTAGGGTTGTGCATTTACATCAGTTTTTTGGGTAATGGATAATGATTTGGCTAGATGCTCAAGGATTTGGAAGGAATAAAATTGAGGATTGGTGATAAACAGTTCTGAGTGGGACTTCTTTTGTGTGTTCCATGTAAATGCTCACCAAAGGCACCTACTGCAGAAGAGGCTGTTAATAAACAGAGAGACAGAGTAATCTGTTCTGTGGATATTAGTCAGCCTCCTTCCTTAGTTTCCCTAACCACCCCATGTTTGCTCACTGGGTTTACAAACAAAATGGACAAAGTACAGTGTAGTGTGCTTAATGGTGGCTCTGGGACTTATAAATGTCACCCTATTTGAAAAGCAGGGTCTTTATAGATGTGATTAAGTTAAGGACCTTAAGATGAGAAGATAACTCTGGGTTCTCTGGGTGGGCCATAAATGCCATTCCAAGTGTTCTTATAAGAGGGAAATGCCCCAGCACTTTGGGAGGCCAAGACAAGCGGATTACCTGAGGTCGGGAGTTCGAGACCAGCCTGACCAATATGGAGAAATCCCATCTCTACTGGAAATACAAAATTAGCCGGGCATGATGGCACATGCCTGTAATCCCAGCTACTCCAGAGGCTGAGGCAGGAGAATCGCTTGAAGCTGGGAGGCGGAGGTTGCTGTGAGCTGAGATCACACCATTGAACTCCAGTCTGGGCAACATGAGTGAAACTCCATCTCAAAAAAAAAAAAAAAAAAAAAGAGGGAAATGCTATACCTGCAAAGAGGAGATGGTGATGTGAAGACATGGGCAGAGACTGGGGTGATGAAGTCGGGAAGGCTGGCAGCCACCAGAAGCTGGAACAGGCAAGGACTGGTTTCTCCTCTAGACCCTTCAAAGGAAGCACAGCCCAGCCAACACCTTCATTTTGGACTTCTGGTCTCCGGAACGGTAAGAGAATAAATTTCTATTGTTTTAAGCCACTAATTTTGTAGTAATTTGTTACAGCAGCCACAGGAAAATAACATAAGTATTATTTGTATTATTTACCAGGGAGAGGTTTACACGGGCTCAAATGGTATGGACTTCTAGCAAGGTTGGCCTGGCTAGCACTGCTGCTCAGTGCCCACTTGCCCACAGCAGAGTCCAGTGCTGACCTTGTGATATGGACTTGGAATAGCCAGCCACTTCGCTCCCATTAGGGAAAGGGATCAGTTCATTCTTACTAGAATGACACTTACTCTGAAATGAATTTGCCAGCAATATGATCCATTTGTAAATGTATTGAATGTGTTACCCAATACCATGTTATGACACAGAACATTGCTTCATATCCCAAAAAGTCATTTTATAATAAAATAAATAAGGCAATGGTCTCACATATATGGAATTTAGTTATTGCTCCATGTATTAGTCTGGATAAGATAATTACTATAACAACCCCAAATTAAAGGGCTTAATATAATTAATATGATAGAACACATAGATAATTTTTAAAAATTCTATTTCCATTTTCACAGTGTAATAGTGGGCAGAGTGAAAGGCTCTGTCCACAATCATTCAGAGATCCCAGGCCTCCCTCCCTCAATTGGTTTTCTGCACTCAGCTGAGATGAAGCTACCGAAGGACTTCTCAGAGGATTTCACGGAGGCAGTAGGCTGTCAATGACCCAGGTTTGGAGGTGATTATCATTAAATTTAACCCACACTCTATTGACAGGCTCTCATTCAAATTACTCCACTTAAGAGCAAAGCATGCTGAGAAATGGAATCTAAGTTTGTCTCCAGGAAGATAGGAAATGTGTTTGTGAGCCTCTAACTATTATCTGCAACCTACCATACAGTCTATCTCCCTGAAGCATGTGGCTTTTAAGTCAGTGAAATGTTTTATTAAAGAATGTTATGACCCTAGCTTACAGACAACAGTTTGAGTGCCTATGATGCTTTCCTACAAGGTATAGTATATGCTCTGAATACAGCCACCAAGGTATGATGCTCTCTCTCCCCAAGCCAGGATGCTTGGATTTGGGAATCAAGGGATAGATTTGAAAGCAGATTCTTATACTATGAATACTATACCCACATGCAGTAATCTTTTGTTTTTATCATTGTGACTTTTTGCTGTGCTGGTTTAGAGATTTTCAGTACCCAGAGAAGGAAAGTTTCTACTGGGAGATAAAATAATGGTTTCACTTAAAGTCAAAATGGCCACCTAGAATTTAGGGATTCTTTTGCCATTCAACAAAGAAGAGAACTATATCTGCTGTGGTGATTGCTGGGGTAAAAAAGAGAGGTCTATGTCTTGAACTAGATCCTGTTTGGTACTTCCAAGTATTTGCATGGGCAGTGATAAAATTTCATGGATGCCTTTAGTAATCCCAAACAGACAGGATTACTGAGGCCTCAAATCTTTCAGCAATGAAGGTTAGGGTTTCTTTACCATGTGAAGAATCCTCTCCAGTTTAAATAATAACTGAGGCAAAAGACAATTGGAATAAGCAGTGGAAAATTAGGCTAACCATACTACTTATGATTTTGTGACCAGTTGCAAGAACAAGATCTGAGATAGTTATGCATATTTTCCCCTGCTTGGTGTTTATATTTGTATATATTAACCCCAAATCTCTTCTCTCTCTATTCCTTTCTATTTGATATAAGGCATATTACTGATGGTAAAATTTATAGTTTATCCCTAAGTTTAAAAGATATCGGCCAGGTGTGGTGGCTGACGCTTGCAATCCCAGCACTTTGGGAGGCCGAAGCGGGCAGATCACGAGGTCAAGAGATTGAGACCATTCTGGCCAACATGGTGAAACCCCGTCTCTACTAAAAGTACAAAAATTAGCTGGGCATGGTGGCACTCACCTGTAGTCCCAGCTACTCGGGAGGCTGAGGCAGGAGAATTGCTTGAACCCGAGAGGCAGAGGTTGCAGTGAGCAGAGATCGCGCCACTGCACTCCAGCCTGGCGACAGAGCGAGACTCCGTCTCAAAAAAAAAAAAAAAAAAGATACCAAGGTGGAATTGGAATTATAACTGAACTAGAAGAGAAATGAATAATATCACTAGATGGGTCCAATGAACAGACTTTGGATCTTCTCTTTTGGGAGAAAGTGAGCATATTTTTGTTTCTAAAAAGTCCTGTTGTAATATGCAAGGTTGGAGCATGTTGGTTTTGCTCTGGTTTTTCTTTGAAAGATAAATATGGGCAAAAGATTGTGGATATTGAGTAGCTGCACAGCACACTGTGTTCAATGTTGTGTAATGCACTTGGCACGCATTCCCACTCCTTTCTTATACCCTCCCACATGTCACCATTGCAAGGGCTAGAGTGCTAAAAACTGTATTTCCAACCTTCCTTGAAGCTACAGCCTTGGATCTGGTTATATTCCACCAATGAAATGTACTTGAGTGAGTGGGTTTTTTGGAGAGAGAAGGTAATTCAAATAGCTCAGACAGAGTTAACTCTAATAGCTGGATCCCATGTTTCATCATTTATCATCAGCTTCATTGGCATGGGGAGGTTATGATGTTATCAGTGATGGTAGCAATGACAGAAGCAGTTTTCTGACGTCCAAACTTTAAAAAAAATGATAAAGAAATGTTTCTCAATGTTTGGATGAGTGCCAAATAATTGGCCTAATTTGGGCATCCACGGATCTTAGCATAGGCCTGATTCCTACACCTCTCCTCTCTTATTTTGGGGGTTTCTTAAGAGCTGATGACAGGTTTTAAATACAGATAGTTTGAGTGTTGCTTCCAGAAATCTGGAGTGAATGTGTAAAGGGAGTAAGACAGGGAAAGAGGGAATGCCAATAAAGTGTATATTCTAGGCTGGTTACTGCCGTGAGTCACTAAATACATCTGCTGGGAACCCTCTGGGGAACCATAAAGAGACCACCTAGAATCTTATATCTGGAGGATGAGAGAGGCTGGACATCTATCCACAGATTTCTGTCTCTCGCTGGTTACTCAGGAGCATTGTCTGTACCCTCCTCCTGATGTCTGGGATATGCCTATTTTCAGGCTAAGTAACTCTGAGACAGAAACAAAAAGAGAAGCAGCAAAAATGAGTTGAGATGGGACACTCACTGCCAGTGATCATGGAACTGTCCATTACAGCACTGAAATGAGCAGCAGGCTGAGGGAATGTAGTTTTGAGCACCAAACACTTAATAAAACTGATCTGACTCTCAAGAACCTCTCCCTACTTAAAAAAAAATAAAAGACTGCGCTTACTCTCTGGCTTGTAGTGTAATCTCTAGTGTGTCCAGTTGTTTGCAATATTCTCTAGACATCAAATTCATTGTGTAGTCCATGGAGTTATCCAGGTGATATTTATTATTAGCTGATTTATTAGCTGATGCCCTAGTTCTCAACATAATTTTTAGCAGAACTTTCTTTTTTTCAATGACAATATAAGAAGTAAAGCTTAAGTGCTATTATGGTATACATTTTGTGGATGATGGAATTGGGAGTTTGTTCTGTATACAGGCTTTTCAAACTGCCTTTTTTTGACCCAACTTCTCATTCCAACAACAATTCATCAGTCTGGCATTTTTGGGGGGCTGTGATGGAAAACCTGGTTACCGCCTTCACTACAGCTGCCTCTGCATATAACTTGGAAGCAGTTTCCTCTACTTCGCTTCATGAGTCTATAATTTAACTGCCTACTTTCCATCGTGCAGAAAATTATTGAAATATTTTATCTGCTGAGGCCCCTTCATATTCTTCCCATTGTTGTGGGTTTAGACATTTTTGCTAATCTTTGACTTTTTTTTAACAGAGCCTTGAGAGGGATAGAAAATAAATAGTTGAGCTTACACTACCATCTTGAGTCAGAAGGCTTTTCAATATTCCTAAAAAAGAAAATGTTTTTGAAGTCATCCTTGAACCAATGAGGATTCAATCTGAGCTTTGTCACTGATACAACCTTGAACAAGTTACTTAATCCTTCTGGGTTTCTTTCTTTAAATGTAAAATGGGGATATAACCTCTAACTTGATTAATATATGGAAATTAAATTTAAAAATGCACACAAAGTATGTAGCACAGTGTCTACTTCACAGAATTGCTTAATAAATGTGATTTCCCTGCATTTTTCTTGGCATCCCCTTAAAAGTTCATTCATCCTCAGATTTGGTTAAATTGTTTTAATTTCATTTCTTAATTTATTATGTGGCAGTAATGGGGAAGGTTAGGTAGTTTGCAGGATTATTATTCTTTTCACAGTCATACAAAATAAAGAGAATAACTGCCCTAAGCTATTTTCTTGTCATAAGCGATCCACAATATGTTCTTATATTCATTTCCAAAAAGGGTTACATTCCCCTCCACCAGGAAAGAAACTATTCATTACTTATTTACATCAGCATCATGACTTTCTTGTTCCTTTCTATTCACAGCTTAAAGTTTACTTCTAAAATGGCTTTTCTATACTTAGAAAATTACACTCTCTTTCTTGTGAATTGATTGTATTAAGCATTTTTTAATGTAACATAATACATTGTGTATATTAACCACTTAGTAAAGGATTCAATGCATTGTTATTTATATAGCATAGCTAGTTACAGTGATGCTCTGAATTTGGAGCCCCCTTGGAAAATATTTATAACAACATGCAAATAATAAAATCTCTTTTGCAGAGAGAAATCTTTAAATTAATGAGTTATTGGAACATTAATTGTACCACTTCAATCCTGATATTGTGGATTGTGGATTGATATAGTATAATTTGAATTCGGGCAATGAAAATCACTATAGAAAATAGCAGGATTTCTTAATCAAGTACTGAGGCACTTTAAAGTTTACTGAATAGCAAAACAAATTTAAATAGCTTTCTATAGTAGCTCTTATTGCTTTATGTTGGGAATTAATTTGCACCTGTTATAAGACAGTGGTGGAATAGCTCTGGTTAGAATAGCAGGAGAGATAATCAGATTAAGGGCTCATGGGCAGGCACTGAGACAATAATAGAAATTAATGACCTTAAATCCAGAGGGGCCTGCCATGGATCCCTGGATTAAAGAACATTACTAATACCATGCCCATCCCTGTACACATCTACAAGTCTCCTGAAGTTTGAATACAAGTGCTTGAAAAATGTTTATTAATCATCTAAGCAAAATTAAAGTTATTGCATTATTGATGCTGCTTCTGTATGCTAATTTTTCAAGTCACTTTTTACAATTTCATTATAAATCATAATGTTAAAATTAGACTTCATTTTTTAGAGGGGTTTTAGATTCACAGCAAAATTAATCACAAAATACAGAGAGTCCTAGATACCCACTGTCCTAGATAAACACAGCCCACTCCACTGTTGACATTCTGCACCAGAATGGTTCGAGTAGGTAGAGTGAACCAGTGATCACCCAAAGTTCATAGCTTGCATTAGTGTTCACTCTTGGTGTTGTATATATCCTACAGGTTTTGACAAATGTATGACATGTATCTACTATTAGAGTACCATATAGAATAGTTTCACTGCCTTAAAAATCTTCTGTTGTCTGTCTAGTCATCCCTCCCCCCACCTTTGGCAACCACTGTCCTTTTTGCTGTCTTCATAGTTACACCTTTTCCAGAATGTCATATAGTTGGAATCATATAGTGTAGCCTTTTCAAATGGGCTACTTTCACTAAGTAGTAGGCATTTAAGATTCCTCCACATAGTTTAATGTATTGATAGCTCATTTCTCTTTATCACTAAATAATACTTCATTGTCTAGATGTACTACAGTTTATCCATTCACATACTAAAGAACATCTTGTTGCTTCCAACTATTTGTAATTATGAATAAAGCTGCTGTAAACATCTGTGCGCTAGTTTTTACATGGACATGAGATCCTAACTACTGTGGATAAATATCAAAGAGTGTGATTGCTGGTAAGAGTATTGTTTAGTTTTGTAAGAAACTGACAAACTGTCCTCCAAAGTGGCAATGTCATATTGCATTCCCACCAGCAATGAATGAGAGGTTTTGTAGCTCAACATCCTTGTCAGCATTTGGTGTAGTCAGTGTTCTAGATTTTGGCCATTCTAATAAATATATGGTGATAGTGTTTTAATTCACATTTAATTCACATAACTTAATTCACATTAGAATTCTTTTTTCTAATGAAAAAATTGATGTAGCTTAGTTCATTCCATATTTCATTTTTGTATTTAAAATTCATTTTGGTTTGCCTACTTCTCTATCATAGTTGCATGGTCAGGGGACAAGTTTATTGTTTTTTAAATTTTTTTTACAATTATTCATCCTAGTAGTTTTGACTAGATCCCCTGAAAGAGTTTATTGTAGATGGCAAAATATTTTTAACTGACATCTTCCTTAATTATTATTTAATTATAAAATACTAAGACCCTGGGCCAAGATAATTCTCATTTATTCTGCTTATGTTTGGCAAACACAGCTACTCTTCACCAATATTCATTTCCTCCTCCTGTCTCTGGCTACATGTTTTCCAGCTCCCTCACAGTAACTGAGGGCTGATCAGTACATGTGAGTAGAAGCAACAGGTACTAGTTCCCCTTTGATTCATGAAAGCCCTCTCCACATGAATCTCCACTCTCTTTCCCCTTCCAGAGGCACATGGTTAAATACGTTGGCTTGTTGACAAGGGTGGGGCCTGGGTCCCCAGCTCATCCTTTGGAAGCAAGCTGCCTGTTTTCTGAACTGAACTGTGATTAGAGCAAAAAATAAACTTTTGCTGTGATAGTTGCTGAGATTTGGGGTTCACTGTTACAACAGTTAGCCTACCTTGACTAATACAAAGTGAAAAAGCCAAGTTACATTGAACATGACAGAAAAGAAGAAGGGTACGCACAGCAAGTCAAACTGAAAAACAACTACTTGCAGAAATTCAATTACCAGTGTTAAAATAGGCCTTGTTGAGTAATAGAGATGATGATATTCTCCATTATTTCAGCAAAAATTTGCACTATGGGACGAAAATCATCAGATTAAAAAAACGAGTTATTATGTGCTGGAGTATCTTTTTTGACAAAGGTTGTGAAATCTTTCTCTCATGAAGATATAGATCCACCTGGAGTGATTAAAGTGTACGATACAATCACATCCGAACTTAAACAATTGTATTCAAAAAGAAATCAGAGGCTAATTTCAGAGACTATGACTAGAAGCACCACAGCTGTATGTATGGGCCCCGCATGCCCTTTGTACAGCTGAGCCCTGCTCTCCCAGCATTTTGATTCACTCTTGTGTAGGAGAGGCTTGTGCTTTGATTTTCTCACTCCTGTGACTGGTACTTGTGAGAGGACTAACCACGCGTGGACATTTGGTCTGTAAAGGAGAAACGGTGGTCCAACATGGAGCATTCCCTGGCCACAGTGGTCATGTTGGATTGTGCCATACTCCCTGTGCCACCTACTCAGTGACCCTGCACTGTGTTCTATGGTCAGGTGTTCCCTTAGTTGCATAGAGGAAGGAGCATAAGTTTGCAATTAACAGAATCCACTTGAATGTTTTTTGCAGGTTGGCTGCTGAGTTATTAATAGTGAGGTGGTACGATCCTTACAGCATGTGCTGGTATTTAATTAACATTTCCCATTGCCTGTGCTAAGTGATTAAGGAGCACGAGTTCTGGGGTGAGCTGGCTGTTATTTAAGTCCTGGCTCTGACACCTATGGGCTATATAAGCCAGGGTAATGTCACTCAACTGGGCTTTAGTTCTCAAGTTTTTGGCGAGGATTCAATGAGACATTGCTAGAAAAGCAATTAGCCCAGGAACTGGCACATATTAAATATTCAATGAGTAGCATTATTATTACAGGGTTTCCATCATATTATTGGCAGAATAATAATACTTCTTATTGTTGTCATATAGTTGTAACACTTCATAATAATGACTTTGGCTTGTAACTTGTTTCATTTTCATTTGTATTTATCGATAATCACAAGAGGCAGGGCTAACCTGCTTTGGCATTCACACTGCCACAGGATCTGTTTAGTTTAGGAAAGGGATCACCTTCATTATCCACTGGACTGGAGCCTGTTTTAGGCAGTAGCCTTAGGGACAATTAATGAGCATGTGATATGCAACCAGAAGAAAGTTCTGATTTTCCTATTCATGGGATTTATAGAAAGTTGGTCACACTGAACTAATGGGACTTTTTACTATTGTGGGTGTGGTATATGTGGTATAAAGCAGATATGCACATCATTTAATGTTTTTCGCATAGATCTACTAAATAATATAAACTAATTGCTTTAAGCTTGGTCCAAAATGTTTTCTTATATACATCATTATGGTATACGTGCTTCTTAAGATACCTGGACATGGCTATGGAATTGTACCACTGCCTGAAAGTCTTTCAAAGACTTACTTTTGAACAACTTCAGTGGTGATTAAGGTTGCAACAATTTATGTAACATTTATCCTTCCATATTCAGATTTTATGTCGGAAGTTTCCTAATTGTAACCGAAATTTATATCACTGTTTGGGGGACAGTGGTATAATTTTGGAAACAAGACATTTCCTTGTCAAGAAGTAGTGTGCTATGCCTGTAATCCCAGCACTTTGGGAAGCCGAGGTGGGCAGATCACCTGAGGTCAGGAGTTCAAGACCAGCCTGGCCAACACGGTGAAACCCCATTTCTACTAAAAAATACGAAAATTAGCTGGGTGTGGTGGTGGGTGCCTGTAATCCCAGCTACTACTCAGGAGGATAAGGCAGGGACAACTGCTTGAACCCAGGAGGCAGAGGTTGCAGGGAGCCGAGATCGGGCTGCTGTACTTCAGCCTGGGAGACAGAGCAAGACTCTGTCTCAAAAAAAAAAAAAGAAGTAAAGAAGTAGTGTACTTATGCCAAAACCTAGATAATATAAAAAGAGCTTTACCTATCATTTTTGTGGTAATTATACTTTATACCCTCAGATTACTGTTGAATATATTCATTTAACAAATATTTAAAGAATTTCTTATATATACCAATTATTGTGGTAGCCTCAGGAAGATAGTAACATACATCCCAAAACTTTGAAGAAGCCATTGACTTGTGGGGAAGATTGGCAAAGAAACTAATAATTACATGATAAAAGGTACTAAAGTCAAGGTCTAGATAAAGTGAGAAAAAGTTAGATACACTTCATAAAACCTTACCTCTCATTTACAAACAACTTTCACGAATATATATACACATTCATAGTATATTATATATAAATACATATTCATAATAATACATATATTTTCTTGCCTAGACATGCATAGATTTGTGTTTAACATTTCTGGTGTCCAGTGCAGTCTTAGATGTGACACTATTGAAAACTCTTGAGATAGTATTAACAGAACATATGGCTTTTCTATAAACTAATTGAGGCTGAGGCAGGAGGGTAAATTGAACCCAAGAGTTAAGACTACAATGAGCTATCATCGTGCCACTGCACTCCAGCCTGGGCAACAGAGCTAGACCTTGTCTCTTAAATTAAAAAATATATATATTATCAGGGAACAAACTAGGAATTATTTGACCAAGTTTTTATGGTCAGCCAGAGCCTGAACTAGAGTCCAGGTTTGTTTTTTTTTTAATTAGTTTTTATTGTTTTTTCTTTTGAGACAGAATCTCTGTCACCCAGGCAGGAGTGCAGTGGCATAACCATGACTCAATGCAGCCTCAACCTTGTGGGCTCAATCAGTTCTCCCACCACTACCTCCCTAGTAACTGGAACCACAGGCACACACCACCATTCCTGCCTAATTTTTGTATATATATATACATATATATATATATATATGTATATATATATATATATATATATATATATTTTTTGTAGAGACAGTTTCACCATGTCTGCCAGGCTGATCTCGAGCTCCTGATCTCAAGTGATCCACCTGCCTTGGCCTTCCAAAGTGCTAGGATTACAGGCATGAGCCATCACACTCAGACTATACCGAATTCTTTAACAATTGGAAGCTAATTTTATACATGGTATATGTCACAGAAATAGAATAATAGGTTGAAATAAGTGTGTAATTTGTCAGCTTGTTTCATCTCTACTGGAAATGAGGTTATGGTTTAATATAAGAACACAGTACAATTTAAAAGAAGATTTAAAATACAGTGAACTTTTACTATTAGTTACAAGTTTTTAGAGTTAATGTTGCAGAGTTAAGATTATTGATATGGTGCTTGAGAGTGCACTAAATTTTAATTCATTCCTTTAGTACACAGTTGTGGTAAAATGGTCAAATGCCCAACATATCACAATGCAAGAGTATGTAATAAATGCCTACGAACATTAAGAAAAATGTTAATCATCTTAAAAATAAGAGCTAGTTGAGACCCAGCTGAGCTGACATGTTATAAGTGTTAGTTTATGCAGTAGCAACTAAATAGATGTTTGACATCCGTCAAGAATGATGACAGATTTTGCCTTGCTAAGCAAGTTTGGATTCATTGCTGCTAGTTTAAATTGATATGAGAATGTTCCCCAGGTATATTGTGATATTACACAATGCACCTAGTATCTATATGGGTAGTCTCCCAGTTATTGTTGTATTGTGTTCCAAAAATTTGTTGATCATTCATTCGTCTGGCCTTCCAGCTGAAACAATGTCATACATAAATATTAAGCCTCAGGCCTACCCACAGGGCCTATTGAACTTAAAGTTCACCTGAAATAAAAAAATTCATATTTTAATCTAGCCATCAAGTAAAATCAATAGTATTTTTCTAAGAAAGGCTTTCAGAATTCTAACTCAAAGTGCTATTTTGGGGGGCAGGTTGGTACAAAAGTAATTGTGGTTTTTGCCATTACTTTTGCACCAACTTAGTATCATAGCTGACACTCCCAACACAATAGAAGCAGGAACCACTCAGCTCCAAGCCATTGCTCATAGTTCTAAAATCTTGGAGCAGGACCACTAAAGGTAAGAATAGGAGATGAGGAGGCAGGGAGGAAATAGGTCTGTGGGAGACAAACTCCTCATTGGGTTATAAACCTCCCATCAGATGGCAAGTTCTTTCAGGGCAGAGACAATATCTTACTTGTCTTGCAACAGGTGTTTAAGGGCTTGAAGTTAGGCAAAAACAGAAGTTTTTAAATGGCTGTTTAAATAGTCTGCAAGTAGCTAAATTCATTGACATATAATTCATCCCAGGAATACATCGGTAGCTTGGATTGCATCCGTGAACTAAAAGATAAATAAGTGCTACATTTTGAGAAAGCTGCAGATATTAGAAATAAAATCAACATTCTCTGAAATATAACAAATAGTTGGTAAACATTACCTACTATTATTACTTCCATTGAGTACTTGCTATGGCCCTCTCAACACTGCCTCTCTATGTCTATCCCAGCAATTCTGAATTACACCCATAACTTATCAGCATTTTATTTTTAAAATATCACCAATTAAAAAAATGCTCATCATCACTGGCCATCAGAGAAATGCAAATCAAAACCACAGTGAGATAGCATCTCACACCAGTTAGAATGGCCATCATTAAAAAGTCAAGAAACAACAGGTGCTGGAGAGGATGTGGAGAAATAGGAACACTTTTACACTGTTGGTGGGACTGTAAACTAGTTCAACCATTGTGGAAGTCAGTGTGGCGATTCCTCAGGGATCTAGAACTAGAAATACCATTTGACACAGCCATCCCATTACTGGGTATATACCGAAAGGATTATAAATCATGCTGCTATAAAGACACGTGCACACATGTTTATTGCGGCACTATTCACAATAGCAAAGACTTGGAACTAACCCAAATGTCCAACAATGATAGACTGGATTAAGAAAATGTGGCACATATACACCATGGAATACTATGCAGCCATAAAAAATGATGAGTTCGTGTCCTTTGTAGGGACATGGATGAAACTGGAAATCATCATTCTCAGCCAACTATCGCAAGGACAAAAAACCAAACACCGCATGTTCTCACTCATAGGTGGGAATTGAACAATGAGAACTCATGGACACAGGAAGGGGAACATCACACTCTGGGGACTGTTGTGGGGTGGGGGGAGTGGGGAGGGATAGCATTAGGAGATATACCTAATGCTAAATGACGAGTTAATGGGTGCAGCACACCAACATGGCACATGTATACATATGTAACAAACCTGCACATTGTGCACATATACCCTAAAACTTAAAGTATAATAATAATAAAATTTTTTAAAAAGAGGAGTATAAAAAAAGAAAAAAAATCCCCAATTAATGAAAAATTTCTTTCAGATCAATAAATACTTACTGTGCACCTTCTTGGTATAAGATAAAGTTGTAGGAAATAGGTATGGTCAGCCAATAAGACTAAAAATTGTTGATCCAGTGTGTTTGGCTGCAAGTAACAGAAAGCACAATTAATAATAGTTTAGTCGAATAGTTTTGCTTTTTTTTTTTCCTTACATTAACAGAAGTCTGGAGGCAGGGGACACAGATTTGGTATAGTAGCCATTTTTATCAGATTGAAGAATTATATTCATGTAATTACATGTATGTAATTTTTATCCTTTTTCTCTACTGATCCCATCTTTATTTAAAATTTTAATGTGTTGTTCACCATGGAATTTTTGCAATAATTTTTATTCTTTTAACATAACTTGTATTAAATTGCACTTTAATTCCATTAAAATATTCATCTTCATTACTTTTTTTTGTATCCTCTTAAATTTTGTGCCTGAAGCAAAGGCCTCACTCACTTCACCTTACTCCTGGCCCTGCCTATTTCAGTGACTAAAACAATTCTTGTTAAACACAGTACATTGGCCATTTTCTGAACTCAACCCTTAAATTACTTTTCAGTGCTCTGAAGCTTCAGATTGAGGGAAGCTCACAAACAAATTGGAGTTTGTGTTTTCAACCCTTAGAAATGAGAATGGAAGAACCAAACCATTTTTAAGCTGCTATGTACTGGGGGGCATGCAATGTGGTTGCATAGAATGGGGAATGACTTACTAACAGTGTGGCTCCTAACCCTGGCTTCACCCATTAGAAGCCATGAGCCAGTGAGCAAGTCAAAAATCCTCTATTGGCATCAGTTTCTTCATGTATGAAGCAAAAGTAGTAAAATCTGCTTTGCTTCTCTCTCCAACTTGCTATAAAAATCTAAAGAGATCAAGAATGTGAAAGGCTTTTTAAAACATAAAAGTATGGAAGAGCTTTGTAAACTCTAAAGCACCCATTGAGGAGGTCAGCTAGGGCAGAATAAACGAGAACAAAGAATCAGATTCATAGAATGTTAGCTATAATCCAAACCAGCCCTCTTATTCTGATGGTGCAGAAAGTGAGAACAGGGAATGGGCATCTTTCACCTACTCAGTTAAACAGTGGCAGAGATGGAGCAAGGCATAGGCCTCCTGAGCCCAGGCCAAGGCCACGGCTCTTCCTCTTACTCAAATTTATGATCTCTAAATCATCAGATTCAGGGTATAATCTGGACAGCTTCTACCAGGACAGATTCTTTCTTCCAGAAGAGAGAGATTTTTATGTCTTCTGTGGAAAAGGAAAATAATAGGTACACAGAGAGAGAAAGGAGGTAGGAAATTGAGATGATCTGTTTCTGAAGTGTGGTTAATTTGGACTGAGACTAGCAAAACTGGCATTTCCAGGCTCCCATCTCAAGGTGTGGCTACACAGACAAACCACAATGAGTTAGACTGACCATGTTTTTCAATTGCGGTTGGTTATGCCTGTGGTATATAGACACTAGTTTAGCAGGAAAACTATGATGTAAGAGTTAGTCATTTCTGTTTACAAATAAATGATCTCTGAAAAACTTATTCACATTAAAATAATGTGGCTCTCATAGAATAATAATTTACTTTAGAAACGAAAGAAAAATACCTAGAAAAAGACCCCACTTCCACCCTCCTGTTTTTGGCAATAAAATTCCTTCTCTAAATTTCTCCAATCTGATGGAACTAAAAATTTTGCCAAGCTCCACCCAATTCCTCATTGCCATGCCCGATTCATCAACCTAATTATTAGTTTTTTCATGGTACAACTTACTCTCTAATGGCACAAGTATGAGAGTTTTATTGACATTAGTCTTAAATAGCAAAAATACTTATAAAAGTTAAAAATAAGAGACACAAAATTCAGTTAGAGCCATGTCTCAGAACACAAATTAATAGTATAAAAATTAAAGATAAGTGACATCACATCTCTTTTGTGAACAGTGATAATTTTTAAGGGAATGAAGTTCTGTGCATCTTCTCTAAGTCATTCCTAAAATCTCATTGTTCCTTGAAAGTATTTATAACATTGCTGAAAAATCACTCAAACTGTTCTCTGGTTGGCAAAACCACTCAACTTGTTTCTGCTGGACTTCATCCAAAAGATGAATGAAATTCTAGGGACTTGTTTTGAATAATTATGCTAAGCCTCCAGCAAAATTACTACATCACCTTAACACTGCCAAATTTCCTAAAGCCTGGCTACTCCTCATGAAAATATTAGGAATCCTACTCAAATTGTTGTGTCACAGATTAGTTGCCACTAGTCTTCATTCCTAGGAAGGGTGGGTCCACCTCATTTGAAGGGAAGTGTTGGGATCTACACTACCTCTGCTGAATAGTCTCTTCAAAATTTAAGAGAGATGTGCACATCTTTTTCAGTCCTAAGATAGGAATTTAAACACACACACACACACACACACACAAATTTCAATAGTATATACTTTCTGAAAAAGTAGGCTTACGTGATTGCTATAGTCCTGTGTAAATGAATAGAGGATGTCCAATGTAATGACAACCTTTCTCTCTTCCCCAGAGCTTGAGAATCTAAAGCAATAAAACTTTCATTTTGTGGAACAAATATTTAAGCCAGAATTCATACAATGTTGTTGATGGTAGTAATCTTTGGATTCCACAATGAGTGAAAGAGGAAGAAGGAAAGATCAAACAAACCAAGTGCATTTGGGAGATAATCATCTGAGATTCTATCCTTTGCCTGGTTATCCAACTCAATGCAGGATTTAAATTTTGTGTAAAAGAATTTCCCCTTCTAGAAGTCTAAATATAAATATTGGATTTCTAGGATTTGTTCCCTACATTTTCTGTCCCCATTTTCATCATTTTAATCTCTTTTTTTCCCACTTATTGAGTTCTAGGTAAAGACAATGAAATCTCATCTTCATTGCCTTCACCGTGGATTGTTTTATTTTTTTAATTTTTAACTCTATTAAGGCATGATTTACATCAGCAGTCCCTGAACATTTTGGTACCAGGAACTAGTTTTATGGAAGATAATTTTTCTGTGGTGGGTGGGAGAGGAGGTTTCTGTGATGAAACTGTTTCACCTTAGATCATCAGGTATTAGTTAGATTCTCATAAGAAGAGTGCAACCTAGATCCCTCACATATGCAGTTCATAATAGGGTCTCTGCTCCTGTGAGAATCTAATGTCACCACTGATCTGACAGGAGGTAGAGCTCAAGTGGTAGTGCTTTCTCACTGCCCAACTCCTGCTGTACAGCCTGGTTCCTAACAGGCCACGAACTGGTACAGGTCCACAGCCTGGGGGCTGGTGATCCCTGATTTATATAACTGAATACATCCATTTTAAGTGTGTAGTTGGCTCCAAGGGACTGCTGATTTGCTTTGTCAATGTACATTAGGTTTATCTTTTGTAGAGTTTCATATAAATAAAATAATATATTTTGTACTCATTTGTATAGACCTTCTTTTGCACAGTATAATGTTTTTGAGTTATCTATATTGTTGTGTAACACTAGTTTGTTCCTTTTTTTTGTTGAGTAACATTTTATTGTGTGGACATAAACACAAATTGTTTATTTGTTGACCTGTTGAGGGACATTTGGATTGTATTATGGTTTCAATGAGATTTATCCCCATCAAAATTCATGTTGAAATTTACTTGTCAATATAGTGGTGTTGGGAGGTGGTTCCTTGAAAAGGTGATTAGGTCATTAAAATAGATTAACACTTTTCTCATGAGACTGGGCTAGTTCTTGTGAGAATGGATTAGTTTCCACAAGAGTGGGTTGTTATAAAGGCTACTCCTCCTGTTTGGTCCCTTTTGCACATGCCTACTCACCTTTCTGCTTCTTTGCAATGTTGTGATGTAACATGTGAACCTCATCAGAAGCTGAGCAGTTGCTGGTGCCATGCTCTTGGACTTTCCAGTCACCAGAATCATAAGCCAAATAAACCTCTTTTCTTTGTAAATTATACAGCTTCAAGTATTCTGGTGCAGCAACACTAAACAGACTAAGACAGTTTGCTTCCAATTTTTGACTATATGAATAAAATTGCTATGAACATCCATGTACAAGTCTTTATGTGGGCATATATTTTCATCTTTCTTGGCTAACTTCCTAGCAGCAGAACTGCTCAGTTGTATGGCAATTGCATGTTTACCTCTTCAGGAAACTACTAAACTGTTTTTGCAGATGATTATACCATTTTACCTTCCCACCAGCAATGTATAAGAGTTCTACTTCCAGTCCAGGCACGATGGCTCATGCCTGTAATCTCAGCACTTTGGGAGGCTGAGGTGCATGGATCACGAAGTCAGGAGATGGAGACCATCCTGGCTAAAATGGTGAAACCCCGTCCCTACTGAAAATACAAAAAATTAGCCAGGCATGGTGGTGGGCACCTGTAGTCCCAGCTACTCGGGAGGCTGAGGCAGGAGAATGGCGTGAACCTGGGAGGCAGAGCTTGTAGTGAGTCAAGATCATGCCACTGCATTCCTGCCTGGGCGACAGAGCAAGACTCCATCTCAAAAAAAAAAAAAAAAAGAGTTCTACTTCCTCTGTATCTTCACAAACAATATTGTCAGTGTTTTGTCTTCATTAGTTTATGTTGTTGTTAATTTTAGCCATTCTAATGGGCTTGTAGTGGTATCTCATATTGGCTTTAATTTGTATTTCCCTCATGTTAACAATATTGCACTTCTTTCATGTGCTTCTTTTGTAAAATGTTCAAATCTTTTGCCTATTTTTGCATTGGATTGTTTATCTTACTATTAAGTAGTGTTGTTTAAAATAATCTGGATACAAATTTTTGTCAGATATATATGTTCCAAATATTTCCCTCAGCCTGTAGCATTTGAAGAGCAGTAGTTTTTCATTTTGATCGAGTTCATTTTTTTCTTCTATGTTTAATGCTTTTCATGTTCTATATAGAAAATCTTTCCATACCAAAAGATCACAAATACTTTCTCCTATATTTTCTTCTTAAAACTACAGGTCTGTGGTTTATTTACAATTAATTTTTGTGTATCATGTTAGATAGGAGTAATTTTTTATTTTTCCTCAAGTAAATATTTAGTTGTGCCAGCAGTATTTGTTAAAAAGACTCCCTCTTCTCTATTTAGTCATATTAGGACCTAGCATACAAAATAATTGAACATATACATGTGAATCTCTACTAGACTCTATTTAATTCTATTGATCTAAATGTTAATCTTTACATCAATACCACAATGTCTTGATTACTACGTATTTATAGTAAGTTTTGAAATCAGATAATACAAATGTTTAACTTTTTCTTTTTCAAATCTATTTTGGATATTCTAAGTTCTTTGATTTTCTTCACATACATTTTAGTCTCATCTCATCAGTTACCACAGACAGTTACCACAGATAATCCTTCCAGGGCTTTTATTGGGATGTTGTTGAATCTATAGATCAAATTTAGGAGAATGCCAATTGACATCTTAACAATATTAAATCATCTGCTCTAAATACATTCATATCTCTCCATACAAATGTGTTTATTAATTCTTCAAGTATCAAACCAAACTTTCCTGATATTAGAATGTGTTGCAGGAAGTCAGGGACCCTGAATGGAGGGACCAGCTGGAGCCACGGCAGAGGAACATAAATTGTGAAGATTTCATTTTAATATGGACATTTATCAGTTCCCAAATAATAGTTTTATAATTTCTTATGCCTGTCTTTATTTTAATCTCTTAATCCTGCTATATTCAAGCTGAGGATGTGTGTCACCTCAGGACCACTGTGATAATTATCTTAACTGTACAAATTGATTGTAAAACATAAGTGTTTGAACAATATGAAATCAGGGCACCTTGAAAAAGAACAGAATAACAGCGATTTTTAGGGAACAAGGGAAGACAACCATAAGGTCTGACTGCCTGCGGGGTTGGGCAAAAAGAGCCATATTTTTCTTCTTGCAGAGAGCCTATAAATGGATGTGAAAGTAGGGAAGGTATCTCTAAATTCTTTTCCTAGCAAGGAATATTAATATTAATACCGTGGAGAAAGAATGCATTCCTGGTGGGAGGTCTATAAATTGCTGCTCTGGGAATGTCTGTCTTATGCATTTGAGATAAGGACTGAGATAAGCCCTGGTCTCCTGCAGTACCCTCAGGCTTACTATGGTGGGGAAAAACTCTGCCCTGGTAAATTTGTGGTCAGACCGGTTCTCTGCTCTCAAACCCTGTTTTCTGTTATTTAAGATGCTTATCAAGACAATACAGGCACCACTGAACATAGACCCTTATCAGTAGTTCTGCTTTTGCCCTTTGCCTTGTGATCTTTGTTAGACCCTTACTAGTAGTTCTGCTTTTTGCCTTTTGAAGCATGTGATCTTTGTACCTACTCCCTGTTCTTACACCCCCTCCCCTTTTGAAACCCTTAATAAAAACTTGCTGGTCTGATACTCAGGTGAGCATCACGGTCCTACTGATATGTGATGTCACCCCTGGTGGCCCAGCTGTAAAATTCCTCTCTTTGTACTATCTCTCTTTATTTCTCAGCCAGCCAACACTTATGGAAAATAGAAAGAACATATGTTGAAATATTGGGGGTGGGTTCCCCCAATAAGAATGTTCTTTACTTCATGATCTCTCAACCCATTTTCACAAATACACTTTTGTCTCAAAATTTGTCTCAGATTTGTACTTGACAAATTTGTGTTTGAGGCAGAATTTGTCAAATTTGTGTTTGACAAATTTTGTCTCAAACACAAATTTATCTCACCCTAGTTTCACAAATAAATTTTTTTCTCAATTCATTCTTAATTTAGAAAATTCAGAAATTTTCTAAAACTGCCTCTTTTTTTCTTTGAGTAAATCTATTTAAAAGAAAGGCATTTCAATTTATCATGCAAAGCCGTTCTCTCCTTCAGTCATTATGGAAGTACTTCTGTTTGCTCATTCAGAACAAATCCCACTATGCTGGATTTCTGCTAGTTAAAGCCATGTGTTCTGGGAGGAGGAAGGGAGAAGTTCCTCCTTGGTGTTGGATTTTTCTTTGTTGTGTTTATCTCATCTAGGAGGAAGCCCACCACAATGATTTTTTCGCTTTTCATTGCCTGCCGTTATATACGTGAGTCTCATGGTATAAGTGGAGTGCTTTAGAGTCTGTATCACTTAAATTTGATGCACTTTGTTCTTTCACAAGAGGGAAATTGAGTTAGCCCTTTATGTCTCCATACTTTTATTTCATCCACATTATAATAAAAATTTAGTCTTTCCTCTAACATTGTTTTGTTTTGTTTTGAGACAGGGTCTCACTCTGTCACTCAGGCTGGAGAGCAGTCTCACTGCAGCCTTGACCTCCTGGGCTCAGGTGATCCTCCCACCTCAGCCTCCTGAGTAGCTGGGACTACAGGCGTGTGCTGCCATGCCTGGCTAATTTTTTGTAGATAGGAGATTTTGCTATGTTACCCAGGCTAGTCTTGAACTTCAGGACTCAAGCAGGCTGCCCACCTCAGCCTCCCAAAGTGCTGAGATTACAGGTGTGAGCTACCATGCCTGGCAATAACATTGTTGATCCAAATTTACTTTTTATTACTGATAGTTGGGATGTATAATATACAGAGCTTCACACACAGATATACTCACTGCAGGATTGGGTCCTACAATCATGGAAATTCTGTTAAATTACATCTTGTACAAATACCATCAAGAAAGAAATTAATGTATGGCTTGTCTCTGTTAGCAAGCATATTCTTAACAGGAATGTACTTCCATTTTAACTAGAATTGAATCCTTGGCTTATAATTTTTATATCAGTTTTATGCTTCTGAAAATTAAAATAAATTTCCTCTGGCTTGCTTTTGGCTCCATACAAACTTTGTTTTACTTTCCATACCAAAGGTACTGTAGGATATGTTTCAAAGCTTGTTGTAACATTCTGCTCTACAGCTTCAGTCATAAAACTAAGTGAGCCAGCACAGTGGCAGTAGAATATTCCTGAAAGCCATTCCTACCCAAGCAGAGCTAGCAATAACTACACCTTAACTCATCCTCTCCTTAGCCATATCTCCAAAATGATGACAGCTTCTTCAACACTACCCTCGGTGGTCAGGGGGAAGGTCAGAGTGGAAAGAGAGTGCACTTAACCTACTACAGCTAATTTTTAAAAAATAATTTCAACTTATATTTTAGACTCAGGGGATACATGTGCAGGTTTGTTATGTGGGTATATTATGTTAGGCTGAGGTTTGGGGTACTATTGAACACATCACCCAGGAAGTTATCATAGCACCCAACAACTAGTTTTGGGAGTTTTTTGTTTGTTTTTTAAATTAACAGCTAGTTTTTCAACCTTTGTCTCCCTCCTTCCCTCCCTCCCCCCCTCTAGTAGTACCCAATATTTACTGTTGCCATCTTTATGTCCATTGAATACTCAATGTTTAGCTCTCACTTACAAGTGAGAACATGTGGTATTTGGTTTTCTGTTCCTGCTTTAATTCACTTGGGATAATGGCCTCCAGCTGTATCCATGTTGCTGCAAAGAACATGGTTTTGTTCTTTTTATGGCCAGCATTGTAAATATTTTTTACAAGTTTTACCAAAATATATAAGCATGTAAACACATCTCTAGGGTTCCTCCAGGCCTTTGAAAAGGATATAATAAAATAATAAAATTAAGCTTCATTCGCTTTGTGATAAATCTGCCTCAATATTCAACTAAACAATTTGTTGAATAAGTGAGTGAATAAATGAACAAAATAATTTTCCTTGCAGAAGAAGGCCAAATTTTTGTGAACTGTATAACATTAGCAATGAAAGAATGTTTGGTGAAGTCCTGGGACCCTTTCTTTGCTGACATAGATGATGTTTGTTTTTAATCAATGTCATTTTAGTTAGAAATAATAAATTTCCTCTCACCTGATTGAAATAATTGGGGCTGTTATTTTTCCTTTTAGCACTTTCAGCGATCTAAAAAAGGAGGAAATAAAATTAGTCTACCTGGTTTGATAGAGAAGAAATGTTTCAAATACTAAGATGAACATCTATCCCTTAGCAAAGGAAGGTGAAGAAACCATTCAAGATACCAACACTGGATATACAGACTTATTAAAATGTGTACATAAAAACTCTAGTCATGTTTAAGGTGTAAATGGCTGACAATAGTCATTATTCATCAATCAATAATCTATCTTCTGTCTGTCATCATATATCAATCCATCTGTCTATCAAACGTTAATCTGTCTTTGCATTCCCAGCTTTCCTTTCCATCCACTTGTTTATAATCTAAGTAACTTCTGAGGATTCACCTATCCTCCTCTCCCCGCCCCCCGACCCCCTCACCAATTTATATGTTTCAAGTGGAACTTGTGACCCCTTTCTGGCTCACCAGGTTATTCTGTCACTCCTGTTATAGTAATTGGTCTACAAATGGGCATGAAGACCTAGCTGGGCCAAGCAGAGTCAGCCCTGTGACTTTCTGGCACTACTGGGGAAGAGGAACTTTCTGCTAAAGTTTTTCATCGGGTAGAATATAAAGCAGACACTGAGAAACATTCTTGCCACTATGTGGAGAGAGGCTGCCTTAGGATGAAGTTAACACAAAAAAATGCATAGTTGAGAGATGGTGTATAAGTCCATTTTACATTGTTCTAAAAGAATACCACAGACTGGGTAATTTTTAAAGAATAGAAGTTTATTTGGCTCATGGTTCTGAAGGCTATGAAGTCCAAAAGCTTGGCACGGCACCTGGTGAGGGGCCTTTCTGCTGTATCACCCCAAGGTAAAAGGTGGAAAGGCAAGACAGCACAAGAGTGAGCAATCAAGAAAAGGTTGAACTTGCCTTTATGACAACTCACTCTCAACATAACCCTTCCCTGAAATAACAACAGTAATCCAGTCATGAGAGCAGAGCCCTCAGCCCTCATGACCTAATCACCTCTTAATGGTCCCACCTCTTTTTATAATTTTTAATTTTTGTGAGTACATACTAAGTGTATGTATTTATTGGGTACGTGAGATGTTTTGATACAGGCATACGCAATGTGAAATAAGCACATCATGGAGAACAGGGTATGCATCTCTCAAGCATTTGTCTTTTGTTTTAAAAAACAATCCAATTACACTCTTTTAGTTATCTTGCAATGTACAATTAAATTATTATTGACTATAGTCCTGCTGTTGTGCTATCAAATACCGCATCTTATCTATTCTTTCTATTTTTTTTTAACCCATTAACCATCCTCACCTCTCTCCCACTCCCTGACTACCCTTCTCAGCCTCTAGTAACCATCCTTCTATTCTCTATCTCCATGAGTTTAATTGTTTTTATTTTTAGATCCCACAAATAAGTGAGAACATGCAATAGTTGTTTTTCTGTGCCTGGTTTATTTACTTAACATAATGACCTCCAGTTCCATCCATGTTGCAAATGACAGGATCTCATTCTTTTTATGGCTGAATCGTACTCCATTGTGCTCAAGTCCTACATTTTCTTTATAGATTCATCTGTTGATGAAAATTTAGGTTGTTTCCAAATCTTGACTATTGTGATCAGTACTGCAACAAATATGGGAGTGTAGATATCTCTTTTATATTCTGATTTCATTTCTTTTGTTTAGATACCTAGCAGTGGGATTGCCAGATGGTATGGTAGCTCTATTTTTAGTTTTTTGAGGAACCTCCAAACTCTTCTCCATAGAGGTTGTACTAATTTACATCCCCACTAACAGTGCATGAGGGATCCCTTTTCTCCACATCCTCGCCAGCATTTGTTATTGCCTGACTTTTGGATAAAAGATATTTTAACTGGGCTGAAATGATATCACATTGTAGTTTTGATTGGCATTTCTCTGATGATCAGTGATGTTGAATACCTTTTTATATGCCTGTTTGCCAATTGTATGTCTCTTTTCAGAAATGTCTATTCAAATCTTTTGCTCATTTTTTGATCAGTTATTAGATTTCTTTTCCTATAGGGTTTTTTTCCTTATATATTCTAGTTTTCAATCCCTTGTCAGATGAGTAGTTTTCAAATATTGTCTCCCATTCTGTGGGTTGTTTCTTCACTTTATTGATTATTTTCTTTGCTGTGCAGAAGATTTTTAATTTGATATGATCCCATTTGCCCATATTTGCTTTGGTTGCCTGTGATTGTGGGTATTGCTCGAGAAATTGTTGCCCAGACCAATGTCCTGAAAACTTTCCCCTATGTGTTCTTACAGTAGTTTCATAGTTAAAGGTCTCAGAGTTAAGTCTTTAAACAATTTTTATTTGATTTTTGTATATGGCAGGAGATAGGGGACACGTTTCATTCTTCTGCTATATAGATATTCAGTTTCTCCAGCACAATTTTTGAAGAGACTGCATTTTCCCTAATGTATGTTCCTGGCACATTCATAGAAAATGAGTTCACAGTAGGTGTATGAATTTTTTTCTGGTTTCTCTGTACTGTTCCATTGGTCTATGTATGTGGTTTTTTGTTTGTTTGTTTGTTTTGTTTGTTTTGTTTGTTTGTTTGAGACGGAGTCTAGCTCTGTTACCCAGGCTGCAGTGCAGTGGCACGATTTCGGCTCAGTGCAACCTCTGCCTCCAGTGTTCAAATGATTCTCCTGCCTTAGCCTCCCGAGTAGCTGGGATTATAGGTGCACACCACCACACCTGGCTAATTTTTGTACGTGTCTGTTTTTAAGCCAGTACCATGCTGGTTTGGTGACTATAGCTCTCTCATATAACTTGAAGTCAGGTAATGTGATTCCTTTAGTTTTGTTCTTTTTGCTCAGGATAGCTTTGAGTATTCTGGGTCTTTTGTGATTCCATATAAATTTTAGGATTATTTCTTCTATTTCTGTGAAGACTGTCATTGGTATTTTGATACAGATTGTATTAAATCTGTAGATTGCTTTGAGTAGTAAGAACAATTTAACAATATTTATTCTTCCAGTCCATGAACATGGACTCTCTTTCAATTTTTTTGTATCTTCTTCAATTTCTTGAATCAATGTCTTATAGTTATCATTGTAGAGATCTTTCATTTCATTGGTTAATTCTAACATATTTTATTTTATTTGTAGCTATTGTAAATGAAATTACTTTTTTGATTTCTTTTTCAGATTGTTCACTGTAGGCATATAGAAATGCTACTGATATTTGTATGTTGATTTTGTATCATGCAACTTGACTGAATTTGTTTATCAGTTCCAATAGTTTTTTGGTAGGGAGTCTAGATTTTTCCAAACATGAGATCATAATATCTGTAAACAAGGATAGTTTGCCTTCTTCCTTTCAACTTGAGTTCCCTTTATTTCTTTCTCTTGTCTGATTCCTTTAGCTAGGACTTCCAGTACTATGTTGAAAACAATGGTGAAAGTGGGTATACTTGTTGTGTTCCAGATCTTAGAGGAAAGTCTTTCAGTTTTCCCTCATTCCATATGATACTTGCTGTGGGTCTGTCGTATATGGCTTTTATTATGTTAAGGTATATTCCTTCTATACTCAGTTTTTGAGGGTTTTGATTATGAAGGGATGTTGAACTTTAGCAAATGTTTCTCAGTACCAATTGAAAAAAATCTTATGGTTTCTGTCCTTCATTCTGTTGATATAATGCATTATATTGATGAATGATTTGCATATGCTCAGCCATGCTTGAACCCCTGGTATAAATACCACTTGCTCATGATGAATAATCTTTTCAGTGTATTGTTGAATTGAGTTTGCTAGTATTTTGTTGATGATTTTTGCATAAATATTCCTTGGAGATAATGGCCTGTAGTTTTCTTTTCTTTTTGATGTGTACTTGTCTGGTTTTGGTATCAGAGTAATACTGGCCTCATAGAGTGAGTTTGGAAGTATTCCCTCCTCCATTTTTTGGAATAGTTTGAGTAGGACTGATATTAGTTCTTCTTTAAATGTTTAGTAGAAATAAGCAGTGAAGCCATCAGGCCCTGGGCTTTTCTTTACTGGAAGATATTTTTATTATGGCTTCAATCTCATTACTTGTTATTGGTCTGTTCACATTTTGGGTTTCTTCATGGTTCACTCTTCTTAGGTTGTATGTGTCTAGGAATTTATCCTTTCCTCTAGATTTTCCAATTTATTGGCCTATAGTTTCTTATAGTAGCCACTAATGATCCTTTTAATTCCTCTGGTATCACTTTTAATGTCTCCTTTTTCATCTCTGATTTTATTTACTTGAGTCTTCTCTCTTGTTTTCTTTATTAGTCTGGCAAGATGTCAATTTTGTTTATCTTTCAAAAAACCAACTTCTTGTTTCATTGATCTTTTGTATTGTTTTCTTCATTTCAAAATTATGTATTTCTGTTCTGATCTTTATTATTTCTTTTCTTCTACTAATTTTGGCTTTGGTCTGCTCTTGCTTTTCTAGTTCTTTTTTTTTTTAACTTTTATATGTGGGTGTTATATAAGTAAACTCGTGTCATGGGGGTTTGTTGTACAGATTATTTTGTCACCATATTACTAAGCCTAGTACACAATAGTTATTTTTTTTATACTTCTCTCCCATCTTCCACTCTCCACCCTCAGGTAGGCCCCTGTTTCTGTTGTTTCTCTTTGGGTTCATGTGTTCTCATCATTTAGTTCCCACTTATAAGTGAGAACATGTGGTGTCTGGTTTTCTGTTCAGGCATTAGTTTGCTAAGAAGAATGGCCTCCAGGTTCACCAGTGTTCCTGCAAAGGGCTTGATTGCACTCTTTTTTATGGCTGCATAGT
The DNA here is from genome assembly GCF_028878055.3 of Symphalangus syndactylus. Taxonomy (NCBI): domain Eukaryota; kingdom Metazoa; phylum Chordata; class Mammalia; order Primates; family Hylobatidae; genus Symphalangus; species Symphalangus syndactylus. Next base: position 17,722,861 of record NC_072426.2, read on the forward strand.
ATTCCATGGTGTATGTGTACCACATTTTCTTTATCCAGTCTATCATTGATGGGCATTTAGGTTGATTCCATGTCTTTGCTATTGTGAAGAGTGCTGCAATGAACATTCACCTGCTTGTGTCTTTATGATAGAATAAGTTTTATCCCTTTGGGTATATACACAGTAATGGGATTGCTGGGTCAAACAGTAGTTCTGTTTTTAGCTCTTTGAGGAATCACCACACTGCTTTCCACAATGGCTGAACTAATTTAGACTCCCGCCAACAGTATATAAGTATCCTTTTCTCTGCAATCTCACCAGCATCTGTTATTTTTTGACTTTTTAGTAATAGCCATTCAGACTAGTGTGTGATGGTATCTCATTGTGGTTTTGATTTGCATATCTCTAATGAACGGTGATATTGCACTTTTTTATATATGCTTGTTGGCCACATGTATGTCATCTTTAGAAAAGTGTCTGTTCATGTCCTTTTCCCACTTTTTAATGGGGTTGTTTGCTATTTCTTGGAAATCTGTTCATGTTTCTTACAGATGATGAATATTAGACCTTTGTCACTTGCACAGTTTGTGAATATTTTCTCCCATTCTGTAGGTTGTCCATTTATTCTGCTGATAGTTTCTTTTGCTGTGCAGAGCTCTTAAGTTTGAATAAGTTTAATTTATTTTTGTTTATAAATAAATTATTCAAAGTTTTGAATAAGTTTAATTTATTTATGTTTGTCAATGTTTGCCTTTGTTGCAATTGCTTCTGGCATCTTCGTCATGAATTCTTTGCCCATTCCTATGTCCAGAATGGTGTTGCCTAGGTTGTCTCCCAGGGTTTTTATAGTTTTGGGTTTTACATTTAGGTCCTTAAACCACCTTGAATTGATTTTTTTTATATGAATTAAGGAAGGGTTCCTGTTTCAACCTTCTGTATGTAGCTAGCCAGTTATCCCAGTATCATTTATTAAATAGGGAGTCCTTTCCTCATTGCATATTTTTGTCAGTTTTGTCAAAGATCAGATGGTTGTAGGTGTATGACTTCATTTCTGGGCACTCTATTCTGTTCTACTGGTCTACGTGTCTGTTTTTGTACCAGTGACATGCTGTTTTGGTTACCATAGCCCTGTAATATAGTTAGAAGTCAGGTAGTGTGATGGCTTTTCTACTTCTTTAAGATATATTATTAGGTTATTTTTTGAAGTTTTTCTTTTTTGATGTAGGCACCTATAACTAAAAATTTCCCTCTTAATACTCCATTGCTATATCCCATAGGTTTTGGTATGTTGTGTTTCTGTTATTATTTGTTTCAAGAATTTTTCAATGTCCTTCTTAATTTCTTCATTGACTCATGGGTTATTCAGGAGTATATTGTTTAATTTCCATGTTTTTCTATAGTTTCCAAAGTTCCTCTTGTTTCTGATTTTTAGTTTTATTCCATTGTGGTCAGAAAAGATGCTTGATATTATTTCAATTTTTTGAAAGTTTTAAGACTTGTTTTATGACCTAGCATATAGTCTATCATTGAGAATGATCCATGTGCTGTGGAGAAAAATGTTACATAACATTTGAACGAAATGTTATGTTTACAATTGTTATATCCTATTGCTGCATTGACCCCTTTATCATTATATAATAACCTTCTTTGTCTCTTCTTAGTTTTGATCTTGAAATATATTTTGTCTGATATAAACATAGCCACTTCTGCTCTTTTTTTGGTTTCTATTGCATGGAGATCTTTTTTAATTCCTTTATTTTTAGTCTATGTGTATCTTTATGGGTGAAGTGTGTTGCTGGCAGGCAAGAGATTATGGTTTTTTTTTAATCCATTCGGCCACTCTATGTCTTTTGATTGGAGAGTTTAGTTCATTTATATTCAATGTTATTATTCATAAAGTGGGGACTTACTCCTCCCATTTTATTATTGGTTTTCTGGTTGCTTTGTGGTCTTCTCTTCCTTCCTTCCTTCTTTCCTGTCTTCCTTTTAGTGCAGATGATTTTCTCTGGTGGTATAATTTAATTTCTTACTTTTTGTTTTTTGTGTATTCATTGTATGTTGTTCAATTTGAGGTTACTGTGGAGATTGCAAATACTATCTTATAACCCATTATTTTAAATTGATGGCAACTTAACATTGATTCTGTAAATAAACACACAAAAGGAAAACTAATAAAAACTCTACATTTTAACTTTATCCTCTGCTTTTTTTTTTTTTCTTCTTTTGAGATGGAGTCTCGCTCTGTCGCCCAGACTGGAGTGTAGTGGCGTGATGTCGGCTCACTGCAAGCTCCGCCTCCGGGGTTCACGCCATTCTCCTGCCTCAGCCTCAGGAGTAGCTGGGACTACAGGTATCCTCTGCTTTTTAACTTTTTGTTGTTTCTATTTATATCTTATTATACTGTCTATGCCTTAAAAAGTTATAGTTACTATATTTGATTGGTTCATCGTGTAGTTTGTTTGTTGGTTTGTTTGTTTGTTTTGAGATGGAGTCTTGCTCTGTTGCCCAGGCTGGAGTGCAGTGGCACCATGTCAGCTCACTGCAACTTCTGCCTCCCGGTTCAAGCGATTCTCCTGTCTCAGCCTCCTGAGTAGCTGGGATTACAGGCATCTGCCACCACGCCTGGTTAATTTTTTTTTTTTTTTTTTGAGACGGAGTCTCGCTCTGTCACCCAGGCTGGAGTGCAGTGGCGCAGTCTCGGCTCACTGCAACTTCCGCCTCCCGGGTTCACACCATTCTCCTGCCTCAGCCTCTCCGAGTAGCTGGGACTACAGGCGCCCACCACCACACCCAGTTAATTTTTTGTATTTTTAGTAGAGACGGGGTTTCACTGTGGTCTCGATCTCCTGACCTCGTGATCCGCTCGCCTCGGCCTGCCAAAGTGCTGGGATTACAAGCGTGAGCCACTGCACCTGGCCAATTTTTGTATTTTTAGTAGAGACGGGGTTTCAGCATGTTGGCTAAGCTGATCTGAAACTCCTGACCTCAGGTGATCTACCTGCCTGGGCTTACCAAAATGCTGGGATTACAAACATGAGCCACTACACTCGCCCCATCATATAGTCTTTGTACTTACGATAATAGTACTTTATACATCAGCGTTATAATGTTACAATATTGTTTTTCTGTGTGCTTATCATTACCAGTACGTTTTGTAGCTTCTTATGATTTCTTCTGGCTTGTTAACATCATTTTCTTTCACATTGAAGAACTCCCTTTAGCATTTCTTGTAGGGCAGGTCTGATATTGATGAAATCCCTCAGCTTTTGTTTGTCTTGGAAGGTCTTTATTTCTCCCTCATGCATGAAGGGTATTCATACTGGATATACTGTTCTAGGATGAGTTTTTTTTTTCATTCAGAACTTTAAATATGTCATGCCACTCTCTCCTGGCTCTTTTTAGATTTCCACTAAAAAGTCTGCTGCCAGAGGTATCGGAGCTCCATTGTATGTTATGTGTTCATTTTCTCTTGCTGCTTTTTGGATTCTTTCATTATCATTGACCTTTGGGAGTTTGATTAGTAGTGCCTTGAGGTAGTCTTCTTTTAGGTTAACTCTGCTTGGTGTTCTATAACTTTCTTGTACTTAATTGTCAATATCTTTCTCTAGATTTGGGAAGTTCTGATATTATTCTTTTGAATAAAGTTTCCACCCCTATCTCTTTTTCAACCTCCTCTTTAAGGCCTATAACTCTTAGATTTGCCCCTTTCAGTCTATTTTCTAGATCTTGTAGGCATGCTTCATTGTTTTTTATTCTTTTTTCTTTTGTCTCCTCCGACTGTGTATTTTCAAATAGCCTTTCTTCAAGCTCACTAATTCTTTATTCTACTTGCTCAATTATGCTATTATGTTACTTTGATGTATTCGTCAGTATGTCAGTGGCATTTTTCAACTCCAGAATTTCTATTTGATTCTTTTTATTTATTTCAATCTATTTTTAAATTTATCTGATAGTATTCTGAATTCCTTTTCTGTGTTATCTTGAATTTCTTTGAGTTTCCTCAAAACAACTATTTTGAATTCCCTGTCTGAAAGGTCACATATCTCTGCTTCTCCAGGATTGGTCCCTGGTGCTTTATTTAGTTCATTTGGTGAGGTCCTGTTTTCCTGGATGGTGTTGATACTTACAGTTGTTCAGTATCTGGGCACTGAAGAGTTAAGTATTTATTGTAGTCTTCTCAGGCTTGTTTGTGCCCGTCCTTCTTGAGAAGGCTTTCCAGGTATTTGAAAGGACTTTGGCTGTAAGCCCAATTTTGCTGTGGTTTTTGCAGACTCATAGAGGTACCACCTTGGCAGTCTTGAATAAGATACAGAGGAATTTTCTGGATTACCAGGATGAAATTCTTGTTTTTTTCCTTTACTTTCTCTCACATGGATTCTCTCTTTCTCTCTCTCTCCCTTTGTGTGTGTGTGTGTGTTTGTGTGTGTGTGCGCTGAGCTACCTGGAACTGGGGATGTGGTGATGTAAGCATCCCTGTGGCCACACCACTGAGACTGCATTGGGTCAGACCTGAAGCCAGCATAGCACAAGGTTTTGCCCAAGGCCTGCTGTAACCACCCCCTGGCTACCACCTTTGTTCACTCAATGACCTAGGGCTCTAAAATCAGCACATGGCAAAGCCAGCCAGGCTGGTATCCTCTTCAGGGTGGTGAGGTCCTCTAGGCCCAAAGCAGATTCAGAGATGCTCTCTGGTGGCCAGGGATTGTAGTTAAAAACCTTAGAAATTTGCCTGATGTTCTATTCTACTACGGCTAAGCTGGAACTCAAACCACAATGTAAAGTTCTTCCCATTTTTTCTTCCCCTTTCCATAGGCAGAGGAGCCTCTCCTTGTTGGCACCATGGGGGTGGGGAGTGGTCTGACAGGCTACTACTGATGTTCACTTAAAGCCCAAGGGGTCTTCAGTTAGCTTGTGGTGAATGCTGCCAGGCCTGAGACTCAGCCTTCAGGGAAGTGGGTACCCCTCTGGTCCAGGGCAGGTCCAGAAATGCTGTCCAGGAGCCTAGGCCTGAACTCGGGAATCTCAAGAGTCTGCTAGTTGCTCTATCCCATTGTGGCTGAGTGGCACCTAAAGTGCATGACAAAGTTCTCTTTATTTTTCCCTCTGCTTTTCTCTAACAGAAGGAGTTTTACACTGTAGCCACCACAACTGGGGCTGTGCTAGGTTACACTTGTAGTTAGCGTGTTTCAGATGCCTTATCTTACTGCGTCTGAGCTGGTATCCAAGATGCAAGGCAAAGTTCTCTTTACTCTTCGCTCTCCTCCCTTTAAGCAGAAGGAAGGAGACACATTTGTTGCTGTGAGCTGTTTTGCCTCAGGTTGGGGGAGGACTGGCGCAAGCATTCCCTGAGCTACTCCAGCTGGTGTCTCTCTAGGTCACATGCCACCCTAGTCCTCTGGCTCTGAGCCCAGCCCAGCATTAGGAGTTGCCTAGGAATTGCAGTCCCTGCGTCCTAGACTGTCTCTCAAGTTTACCTAGAGCCCCAGAGCACTCTGGCCTGCTGTGGCGAGGCTTGCCAAGAAATTTGAGTTCTGACTTATGGAATGTGTGATTCCCCTCTGACTAGGTCTGCTCCAAATGCACCTTCCATGTGCAGGCACTGGCTGAACCTAGCACGGCTTTGCTTTCTGCCATGACAGGTCAGCACTGAGTTCAAGATAAAGTACGCCAGTCACTGCACTCTCTCTCTCTCCCAAGTGCATAGACTCTGTGCTACATGGCCACTGCCAGGGCTGGAGGAGGAATGGTGTGGGCAACTCAAGGCTGTCTCTTCAAACCTTTTCAATGCCTCTGTCAACAACATGAAGTTAAAACCAGGTACTGTGATTGCTCACCTGATTTTTGGTTCTTGTGACGGTGCTTTTCTGTGTGTAGATAGTTGTGAAAATTTGGCATACCTGCAGGGGGTACATGTGTTGCAGGTTTCTATTCTACCATCTTACTCTGCCTCCCAGCCCCGTCTCTTTTTTTTTTTTTTTTTCTGCAATGGTGAGTAGGTTTATTAATTTTTTTTGCGTACAAAAACAATAAACATTTTCTAAAAATACATACAAACAAAAAGATGCGTATCAAACATATTAGGAAGGTTGCACATGGGAAGTTGGGGAATAGAAATGGGGGGTGGGAGTTAAAATAAATGAGAGAGGGACTTTATATGGATCAGTGATAATAACTCAATCCTCTATTTGACAAAGAAGAGGGAGAAGGAAGAGGAAGAAAAAGAAAGTGGGATAAAGGATCAGAAAGGGAGGAAAATAGAAAAAATTAGAGTATGACTCCAGGGTAGACCTGTTTTGTTGTCACTGAGTTGGTTGGTTGGTTTGTCTGTTGTATTCTTCATGTTTCGCCAAGTTGGCCAGACTGGTCTTGAACTCCTAGCCCGAAGCGATCAACCCGCCTCGCCCCCCAGAGTGCCGGGACCGCAGGCGTGAGCCACCACGTCCAGCCCCCACATTGCTTCTGGCCTCCGTGGTAGACCTCCCAGACGGAGCGGCCAGGCAGAGGAGCTCCTCACTTCTACCCAGACATGGGGCGGCCGGGCAGAGGAGCTCCTCACTTCCCAGACGGGGCGGCCAGGCAGAGACGCTCCTCACTTCTTCCCAGACGATAGGTGGCCGGGCAGAGGCGCTCCTCACTTCCCAGACAATGGGTGGCCGGGCAGAGGCGCTCCTCACTTCCCAGACGGGGCGGCCGGGCAGAGGCGCTCCTCACTTCCCAGATGATGGGTGGCCGGGCAGAGGCGCTCCTCACTTCCCAGATGGGGCAGCCGGGCAGAGGCGCTCCTCACCTCCCAGACGATGGGTGGCCGGGCAGAGGCGCTCCTCACCTCCCAGACGATGGGTGGCCGGGCAGAGGCGCTCCTCACCTCCCAGACGATGGGTAGCCGGGCAGAGGCGCTCCTCACCTCCCAGATGGGGCGGCCGGGCAGAGGCGCTCCTCACTTCTTCCCGGACGGGGCGGCCGGGCATAGGCGCTCCTCACTTCTTCCCGACGGGGCGGCCGGGCAGAGGCGCTCCTCACTTCTTCCCGGACGGGGCGGCCGGGCAGAGGCGCTCCTCACTTCTTCCCGGACGAGCCCCGTCTCTTAATACCATCACAATGACAACTGAATTTCAGCAAGAGATATGGATGGAGCATTCAAACCATGTCAGATGGCAATAGAGAGAAAATATCTTGCCTACATTATCTTGGATCAAACTGTGACTGAAGTCAACTGCACTCTGGCCATACCAGTTATGTAATATAATGATTCACTTTCCTGACTTCAAACTTTTCTGTCACTTGCCACCAAAAGTTAGCTAAATAATAAATTGATTTTATACATGTGAGCATGAGAATGTTCAAGTATCATGCAAAGAGCATAAAGGTCTTAGGGGAAACTGTGTCCTTATTCATTATCTTTTACTAAGATTTAACACAGGGCTGAGAACCAGGGTTATTCATCTATTACCAAGGGCCATTCTAATAGAAACAATTGGTGACCTGGCATTCCCATGAGTTTGAAATAGCACAATCCAAATATGTTAGTGTATACGTGTGTGCACATGCACGTGTATATGTGTGTGCCTCAATTTTGAAACAGTCCTGGAAAGTCTATTACAGTGGAAAGGTAAGGGGATGTCTAAGGTTGAAACGAGGGGCAGAAGCATATTTAACAATTTGCGTTGAGCCTAGTATGACTGGAATATAAACTCTTAAAAAGATTTCTTTTAATTATGCTGAAATCGCTTGCTGTCAAGCAACGAGTTCCCCCCCGGAGATAAATCTGGAAGCCTTAAGCTACTCTCACTCTTAAAACAGGTTTATAATTTATTCCTTTCATTCTTAGGCCTCCTTACCTCCCCTTTACCAGCTACCAACAGGTTGCTTCCTTTCGGATGCCTTTTCCTAGGATCCTTTGGAATTCTTCAAATGTTTTTCCAGCCTGCTGTTTCCAGTGCAAACACACAAACTCTTTTCTTCCTGCAGGAGTTTTTTGTAGTAGGTTTTCTTATAGATTATAAGAAAGTAGGCGAAAAAACACAGAAAACACCGGGTTTGCTCCTGCAAAACCATGGGAACTCTCAACAAACATAAACAGCATCGGTTTCTCCACTTCACTGGCATGTGGGCAGAATTGGCTGGCTGTGTCCTAGCTTCTTCCTTATCTTCCTTTCTGGATGGTCCTTTACCCTCATTTCACAACACTTCCATGTCTAAGATGGGGATGTGATATCATTTTCCCTCCTTCCTCAATGAGCACCAGGTCTCTCCAGATGATTGTGTGCTCTGCTTTGGACCCTGAGATCTGCATGGTGCCTCAGAGCTTATTCTCAAAAGGGGACCATCCTGGAGGTGTCTGATGTCTAAGTGCTCTTTGCTATCCAAAGGAAAAGAAGCCCAGTTACTCCCTGAAATATATAGGAAAACCATCGCCTTTCTTTCCAGGTAGCAAAAATACTGCTATACTCCTTTGGAGATGGGGATTTTTAACCTCCATTTGTCTCTGCTTCTAAATTTCCAAAATAATAGTACTGACATTAGATCGTTACTGTGAAGATTAAATGAGTTAATTTAGATAGCATGCCTATCCTGTGTGCTCTCTCTAGGCTAGCTCCTCTGTTATTTTAGCATCTTCTTTCCTTCCGGGGAAGTATGAATTAAAAAGCATTGTTTCAGGTTTCCTTTTCTGCCTATGAGTTTCTAAAACAAAGATTTTTTTTCTTCTTTTTTCTTCTCTCCTCTGTATTCTTTCCTCTTGACCTGACTCTATATCCTTTCCCCTTGACCCGACTCTAGATTGTGCTGGCAATAGAGTTGTCCACACCCACGAGGCTCTCCTCCTCACCTATGAATAAAGCTTCCATTGTGCACTATAAGAATGTTTTTATTAGCATAAGTAGTATCCTCAAAGGTATTTAACTATCAAAGCCATCAAAACTGCTAATGAATCATTTATTTGTGTGACCAACATGCGCAGAAATGTTTGCAGAGAAAAGACTAATCCACAAGGGAATTTAAATGACACCACCACTCCTTTTACTGGGGAAAAGACATTTTGGTTTCTGGTGCCAGTTGTTGTATTAAAAATTTTATATATATGTATATATATTATATATTTTATATATATATATACCAAAAGACCTTGAACAAGATAACTTGGGGCATTGGAATACTGGTTATTTGTGACATTAAAAAATAACTTCAATTTTTTGGTGTGCAATGATGTTATTGTGATTGCAATTTTAGACTGATCCTTAAACTTTTAGAAACACAAAAATATGTATGAGTAAAATGACATAGTATCTGGTGGTTGCTTTGCAATATCCAGTGTGTGTGTGGGAAAGTGGGTGGAGGTACACACAAAACGAAATTGACAATGAATTGATAATGGTCCAGCTTGGGTGATGGCTATACTGGAGTTCATTACACTTCTCTCTCTACCTTTGCCTATGTTTAAAATTTTCCATGATTAAAAGCTTAAAAAGAACCATTCTATGTCAAAACTGGGAGAACCAAGTTAGATCTCTGGTTTCTTCCTCTTATGGAGCTTATTTTAAGTTTAAATTCCAACAGTGTGTGTATGTGCGGGGTAGGGGTGGGAGGTCTTCCTTCTACACAGGCTGTATCATCCACATCTTGGACATCAGGGCTTTGGACCCTGTGGTCATGCTGCTCTTTTAAAGCATAGCTAAAAGAAGTGATATTTATGGAAGATAAGTCTCATTCTACTTGATCTCTCAGAATCATTTTGTGTCATTGACACCTACTTTCTCCTTTCTTTCTGATCCTTTTGCAAAACACTCATTTCTCCTTCAGTCTTTCTGACTCTGTTTTCTCTATCTCCTGCCAGCCATCAAATAAGTTGTACCTCCTTGATTTGTCCTTGGTCCTCTTCTTTTTCTCCATGCACCTTTAATTGTGGATCTTCCCAATTCCATGGGTTCAGCTATCACTTCATTCATTTAACTGGTGTTTTATTCTGCTTCGGTTATATGGCTTGGAATCTACTTTGATTTGTTAGACTTGCAGATAGTTAATTTGTTCATTGATTAATTCATTTGTCAAACTTTTAAGACCTTCTACTACGCACCAGACACCACGTTGAACACAGAAGATATGGAGCTGAATAAGAAATGATTCTTCTCTCAAAAATTTCACAATAATATGCTAATGTTTCCTGTTTCACAAGCGCTGAACTGTTTCCTAAGATCTAGATAAATGAAATTGCCAACTGGATGGTTTGTTTGCTCTTCAAAGTAGCATGTCAAAAAAGAGTCTGGCTTTACCCCTCAGCCACCCCTACTCACATTTGTTTTTCACCATTTCTATTAGTGTCCTCAGCACCCCAGCACCAAATTATCTTTCTCCTTTTCTCGTCTTCCCAGCCTTGATTCCTCCTCTTTCTCTACACATACCTCACACTTTAGTCAATAGCTCTGTCCTGAGCACACCCAAACTCTTCCCAGTCTTCCAGTATCAAGACTACTTCTAAGACGTGCTTCCTTGCAGTGTGAGTTTGGTGTAAATTAGGATGCACGTTGTGACAATATGAACTTTTATTGTCAACTTCTGTTCCTATCATAAATGCATTTAGTAATGAATCTTCTCTCTATGACTGTCCATAGAGGATATATTATCATTTTGTTTTACATGTGAAGAAATCAAGTGACTTGCCCATGATTATACTACTGGTAAGGGTCAGGGTCAGAAAAACAGTTTGCCAGTTTCCCAAGTATGAGTCCTTTTCAGTGCTTGACGATTGGGAAGCAAATTCTTAGCTTCTCTCAGCAGCATTTCCCAAAGGGTGTTCCTTGAGATGCTACTTGATGCTATTCAGCAAACAAAGAATCCTATAGACAAATGAATTTGGGAAATGGTAAGAAATTAAAACTGGCTTCTTTTCTGCTAGTATTCTCTGAATTTTTAACATGCTAATGATGTGCATTGTGAATATATAATGCATAATATTTTATATAGCACTTTCTGAAGATGACCTAATTACCATAGAACCATTATTTCACAGCCTCTCTCAGACTTGTTTTATTCAGAATAAATCAGAGAAAATGTCTTTTAGAGAAGGGGAGCTTGGGGTCACAGCACTAGTTCACATTCTCTTAATTTCACTTGACATGAGAAATCTTCACCTTAATATTTCCTGGTTGACCATTCAACAAGCTTGTTATGAATTCAGTTACACATCAGTTTCAACCTTTGTCAAAAGCTTTTCTTAGGAGGCTCAAGGAGGTGCTCACCTTCTGGCGGAGAACTAGTGAGTCTGTGTATACATTCTCAGGAAAATCATATTATTAATTAATAAAAACTACTTTTTGAACACTGCTAAATTCAAGACACTGGGGCACTTATCTCACTTAATCCTCAAAACTATTCTTGGGAGTAGGTACTAATGTGACCTCTATTTCACAAATGGGAAAGTAAAGGCTCAGTAGTAAATGCAAGTAAGCCTATGACCACCATAACAGTGATAAGCTTAAGGCTCATCGCCAAGTCTCTCTGATCAGAGCCCATGCTTTTAGCCTCATATTCTTATATCCTGACTCATTATCAACATATTTAAAAATAGATGAATCTGATTAAATAATAGAAAAAGAATGTACCAGAAGACAGCCATGTCTGTATCCACCTCATGACATTTATAGCTCCTAGCACAGTGCTTAGCATGTAGGAGGTGTTTAAGAAATCTTTGTTGAACAGAAATTAAGTTGAATGACAGTATGGAGCCTTATAAGGGAGGTATATAGAAACAAGAGAGCATCAATTAAATAACATAGTATCTTCATTGTGAACATGTGAAGAAAAATCACATCTCTCCTTGGAATGATTGGAATGATTCTGAGAGCTACTTGTTTCACCAGGGTCATAATTTCCCTGTTGGCTTACTGAACTAGAGAACAAGATGCTGCAGCTAAGCTGTCATCATCGCCTCTCTTTGTTGTTGCTCTTTTATTACATGTTTCAGTTGCAGAAGCAGGGATGAATCAGGCATACTTACACAATCTTGAGTTTCCTGAAGGAGGATTGCCTGTTAGTCATATATCAACTACTCACCTGCCTAACCAGTAAAGATTTAACCTTAGATACTGGTGCATGTGCACATGTCAGAAATGTAGACAGAGGATAAGTAAAGAAATAAAAAGAACATGTAAAATCATCTTCTAGGTAACTTATTCAGCTACAACCAAGACAAATTACAAATGTTATGATCACGTCTGCAAAAGGAAGTGGATAGGTGTATTTAGATGAGTTTCTTACACTGAGATAAGTAAGATAAGTTAAAGATAATGAAATTTATGTGCCGGGGTGAGGTGATGACTAAAGAAGGAAATCCTAATTACCCAAAAGAGTATGGATGGTGTAAATCGACAAGCAGGGATAAAATTGGAAGGCCTAAGAGTTAAATAATTAGGAAAAACAACATACGGTAACAGAGAAAGGAGGAAGTATCTAATCAAACAACTTGAAACCGTCCTTGTTTGGTCTTAATATTAATCCTATTCAGGTGACTCTCTGATTCAGCAAGATGGGGCTCAAAGTTGAAGATGTAACACAGCCTCTTTACCTCCTTTCAAAGTGTTCTGGATTTCTCATGAGTCAATTGATGATACTGAGTGTGGTGCTGACACCATTCCCATTCATGTGTCCATTAAAGTAAACACCAGTGTGCACAGTGATCATTTTCACTGTGGGAACATCTGTAGTCTGTTTTATTTTTACTTATTGACCTTAGTTTGCCCAGACTTTTTACTCACAGGATTCAGAAGGTGTATCACACTAAAGTTAATGAAACCAAACAGCTCTTATTCCCCCTTCTTCATAGCTCTTAGCATAGCATGAAACATGGTAAGCACTTATAAAATGCTTGTTCAGAGAATGAGTAGAGGATCTAAATGACTGAAAGAACATAGAGTTATAACAACCACTATTACATTTTGGTTCCAAAATTTTTCTTTTCATGAGATTAACTGTTCTTTGAACAGTCTGAGGTTCTTACCCCACACACCCTCTTATAATCCAATATAAAGTGGAATTACCAGATTTAAGGAGTTTACATCTCCACTGGGCTATGTTATAAGCTGCCAAATGCCAGTGAAATGGCATAGAAAACACCATCAGAATTCTGACATATTAATATTGCTCTCTAGAAATACACCAGTTCATTCAACAAGTGCCTTATGTTTCTTTCCTTACATAGTCTTATACAAATAATAATACAAATATTTGTTAGAAAATTACCTTAAGAATTTAGCCTAAGTGGTTGATTGGAGGAGTAATTAACATCAGATAACATCACATCTCCTGGGTTTCAAATTTGCCATGTTTGCTAAAAATTCAGATTCCAGGGCCCCATCCCAGTACTACTAGATCAGAATACCCAGGAGCTAAGGCCTGAAAATGTGTGCATTTTAAAAGCTGAGAAAGATTTTGGAATCACTGACGTCTCCTTTGTTATCTAAAGAACGTTATTTCTTTTTTATATATATTTTTAATTTAAAAAAATTATACTTTAGGTTCTGGGATACATGTGCAGAACGTGCAGGTTTGTTACATAGGTATACACATGCCACGGTGGTTTGCTGTGCCCACCAACCCATCATCTACATTAGGTATTTTTCCTAATGCTATTCCTTCCCTACCCTCCCACCCCCGACAGGCCCCAGTGTGTGATGTTCCCCTCCCTGTGTCCAAGTGTAAAGAAACTCATTTCTAAAGGAATGAGCTATTGAGACCCAGGCCTCTGAGCTCAGACCTCCAGCAAAGAAAGGACAAAGCCCATTCACCCTTTGGTTGACCCTTCCATATTTTCCTTTGATGCTTCCTTTTTATTTCTAGCCAACATTTCCTATTTGATTCTGCTTGGAGGTATACAAACAGGCCTCCTCACGTACTCAAGTACCAGCGCTGTATGTAGGAAAGAGGTGAATAAGGCAGATGTGCATTTGCATATTGGCTCTCTCTATGACCTTCGCCGAGTTACTTCACTTCTTTAAGCTGACATTTCCACATCTGTAAAAATGTGGGCAATAATAGTAACCTTATAGGGTTACAGTGAAGATTAAATGAGATAACAAGAGATAGAGCCTGGAACATATTATCTTATGTAATTATTATTGCCTTCCTTATGTGTTTTTTTTAAAAGTGTGAGTACCTAATGTCTCAATTTCCTGAGCAAATACCTGCCACCCTCACTTTGTGAGATTACAGATCCAGGCTAACATGGTTACAGGATCCAGTGTATCTGAGTAGCAAGGCTAAGGGACAATCTATTTAAAAGGGGGCAACTTCCAGGGGCTTTGTCTTGAAACTGTAAAGCAAGACATTTGCTTTTGCTTAGATTCTGTGATCTTTGTTTCCGTGGCTTGAAAGAGACTAAAAGCTACCCTTTTCCCTAATCACCCCTTAATACTGCCACTGGTGGTAGGGGCCCCTATCACCAGAATTTTGTCATTAAAATCTCTACCTTGCCTTGATTCCACTAAAGCCAATGAGTGTGGAGATGGTTGTGATAGATACAGTCCTATTCATTCATTCAACGAGCAATCATGGAACACCTACATTGCAGAAACTGTCCTTTAAGGAACTCAGATGTAACCCGGGAGTCATCTCTGGATTCTAGAACCCATGTTCTGGCTCCATGCCACTGCTCTAGACACAATCCTGTGTCATTAAACACTAAAAGCAGTGTTTTGCAAAACAATCTCAGGTATATCAATCCCTCATCGGCTGGCCTAGACCTCCAGCCATCCATTTCCTAAGTTAAGAGAGGCACTAAAATTCCAAGACCCAATTCCACAGTCGTTGCTGAGCATAAGCACTTCAGCCATCCTCTCCTCTGCGATGAAGAGGTCATTCTCTGAGGGTAGGAACAGGTTTCCTCTTTGTTTTTAATTCCAAGCCTGTAGTGTATTTCAATGTCAATTCATTTAAACTTATTTACTAGCTATCAGGCACAGGCACATCACAGAAGACAGATAAGCATCTCCACCTTCCAAAACTTGCTGTCTACATGAATACTCCTTGACAAATTATTTGGGGTGAGTGTGGTCTCTTTAGCATGAAAATGACAACATCTATCAGTGTTTAGTGGTGACTACAGCCCAGGGTTAGACATCAACTGTCAGCTTAGGCTGTTGTACAGAGGCATTTTTTTTTCCATTGTATTTTTAAGTGAAACAAGGGATACTCCATTTCCGCTATTGGGAGTAAGGCCACTTTCTTGTGCAGGCCCCCACCGCAGCCCTCCAGGAGAAAGTAGCTGAGTGTGAGCTCGCTCAGACGTGCCCTTTCCCGGGATGGAGCCGGCTGCAGCCGCCCAGTAGGGCTTCCGCTCGGCGTGTGTGATGTCCTTGGCGGCCGCTAGAGGGAGGCGAGAGCCTGAGGCAGCCGCGCGAGGAGACGCACCGCCCAGGCCACCTGGGCTCCAAGGCCCAGGACCTCTCGCCCTGGCTCAGCAGTCACTCAGCTGGATTTAGAATGCCCTGGAAAACAGCGTGAAAACAGAGTTCAATCAAAGATAGGGTTGCCAGGTAAAGTACGACAGCCCGGTTAAATCTGAATTTCAGATAAACAACAAATACAAATACTTTAAAAAAAATCGTTATCTGAAGTTCATATTAAAATAAAATCCAAACTGGGTGACTAAATCTGGCAACTCTAACCAAAGAGCAAAGGGCCCTTGGAAAGACCGAAAGCCCTTTTAAGGTACAGAGGAGGGAAAGACAATATTTACTACCTATCTGTTAACTGAATCTTGGACAAAGTGTTGCATCCTGTAGACTGGAAAAGGCTGTTCTTGTCACAGGTGGCAGAGACGCGGCGCTGCAGCCTGTGGCCTTGTTTGGGAGAGACGTGAGGAAAGGTCCTCCCTACCTTAGAAAACTTCCTCCTTTAGGCCAGGCGTGGTGGCTCTCGCCTGTAATCCCAGCACTTTGGGAGGCCGAGATGGGCGAATCACGAGGTCAGGAGATATAGACCATCCTGGCTAACACGGTGAAACCCCGTCTCTACTAAAAATACAAAAAATTAGCCGGGCGTGGTGGCGGGCGCCTGTAGTCCCAGCTACTCGGAGAGGCTGAGGCAGGAGAATGGCGGGAACCCGGGAGGCGGAGCTTGCAGTGAGCCGAGATCGCACCACTGCACTCCAGCCTGGGCTGTCGCTCTGTCAGCGAGACTCCGTTAAAAAAAAAAAAAAAAGAAAAGAAGAAAACTTCCTCCTTTATCTTCTCCAGGGCCGAATGCATTGCTAAAGTCCTCTCTGCGTTCATTCAGGAATTTCTCCTAAAGATGCAAATATCAGAAGAACACAAACAAAGCAAAAAACAACGAGCAAAATACAAGCAAACACACACACACAAACACACAAAGAAAAATATACAAAAAAAGAAAAACACAAGTAAAGAACAGAAGAAAAAAAAAGTCCATTGACTTTTCCAGAGAGATTACTTGGCAGCTTGTTGGAAATAAGTACCAGCCTAGGAAAACACATTAAAAGCCCAGGTGGAGGGGCAATAAAGAAGGGAACAAAGCATCAAGATGAAAATGAGGGCCACGGAAAGAGGCTGCCATTACTAATGCTACATCCCTGGTTAACAATATTGTCCAGGGCCGGAGCCTTTCAGAGGGTAGCTCACATCAAGTTAACAGAATGACTTCTGAGCACCTGGAATGCCCCATCGTGATTGCTATTCATTGGTGATAAAATTTTCGCAGACTGAATAAACTCCATCAATGAACGGAGCTCTACAGTCCTTTGGTCCTGAAGTGGGGATTAATTACCAGGGTTGTGTGCTCACCAGCAACCAGCTCCTCTCTCTGCACTGATTGCTCGCTTTCCTTATTCGGAGATGCCAAAGGTAAGGGGAATACTGAGAAGGTTCTAAGAACAAATATCTCCATAAAGCTCATAAAAGGAGACATTCCTCTTTTGCTTCCTTTTTTCCAAGGTCACAATTAAGCGAAAACTTCCTATTTGCACAGAGAGGCTGCCTTAGCCTCTGAGAGAAGGACGTGTAAATTACTGACCTTGAAGACACTGCACTACCCTGAGGCACTGCAGGCCTTTAAAAAACAAAAAAAAACAAAAAAAAAACCCCAAAAACCAATGACGCTAATATCAAATTAAATCAGCAGGGGGCACAATTTCTCCACAATGTATTAAGCTTCTTTTTTCCGATTAGAAGGAAAAATGCCTAAGCTGTTTTTTTGTGCTGTTTTGAATCGGCGTTATCTGATAATCCAAACATCAAAATGTCATGCACAAATTCATTTTCCACAGAAACAGGCAACATAAGCCATCCAAAGGGAGATGGCAAATTTACTGACAGTGCCTTGCTGATTATATCATTTCTGCATCTGTTTTTATTTTTTTAAATAAGCAACCACGGGGTGGGTGTGTTCAAAACTGTAAATACAAGCAGTGCTATGGAACCTGTGGCCACATATTTATTTAGAGTCTCTCTCTAGAAACTCCCAGCCTGGCAGCGACTCCTGTTTTCTGGGTATCTAGGAAAGATGTCGTCTATTGATTTCATCAAGAATTGCAGCAGATACTTTCAGGGACTGTGTTTTATAGCTGTCTTGCACATCTTCCAACACTTTGCTCTCTCATAATGCCTCATAATCCAATTTATTATATTCTCTTTTCGATTTGCTAAAAAGAAAGAGAAATCAATGACCTTGTTTCTTAGGGTCTCCATATGTGTGACATGGAATGATCTAGCAATGCCCAAGTGTCGGCTCCTGTATTTGTACCTGGCCCTGGCTCAGTGCTGTTTGATATTACTCTATTTCTCTTGGCATTCATTTTACCACCTTTTGGTGGGGGAGGGGGGTGGTGGAAAAAGTTAGGAGTATCAGAAGAATTCAAGAAATCTTATCACTAAAGGGTTAAAGAGTTCTTCAAAATTATTACTGTTAAATGCAGTACTAATAACAGACTACAGTCATGTAGAACAGTGAGTTCTACATGATTCCTTTGTATTTACTAACTCATCAAATTCCTTCAAGACAGAGAGGGGTTAAGAAATTTGCCACAATTCACTGATGTAGTAAGTGAGGCAGAAATTTAAACACATGCAGTTTGGCTGTAAACACTATGTGCAAGGTGTAGGATTTAAAATTTTTAATTTTTAATAAGTAATAATTCACAGGTAGATTATTATTTTTAATTCGTGGATTTTTAAAATAAAATGTTATACATTGAGTTTTGCTTCTGTTCTATCCACCTGGTTGGCCCCCCTCCTTATAGTATACCTTTCCAGTACTTTATGCAGTTGCAAACCAAAACAAATACATATTCTTTTCCTCTTCTTTATGACACTGTGGGTATCATAATGTGTTCACTATTCTGAACTTTTTTTCTGAGCCATCTATCCTGGATACCTTCCCACAATGTAACAGAGAGGCTGTCCTCATTCTTTTTCAGCACCTAGTATTCCATTTGGAGGACATACTGTACTTTATTTAACCAGTCCTCTCTTTATGGAAATGGGTTGTTCCTTAGGCTATTACAAACAATACCATAACACATCAGTTGTGCGTGTCATTTTGTAACTGTGCAGAGATTTCTATAGGATAAACTCCCTGTCATAGGTTAATTGAGTTAAAGGGTGAAAGCATTTGTAATACTGTATGGAAATTGCTACATGGTCCCCTCTCAGAGCTGTACCTCTTGGGTTCCTCCAGAAATGTTGAAAGTGCCTGTTTTCCCACAGTCTCACTAACAGAGAATATTACTGAATTTTTGGATTTTTGCCAACACAATAAGTGAGAATGGCTTCTCACTTATTTCTTTGCATTTTTAAAAGCATGGGTAATGTTGACTGTCTTCTCACTAAGGGTCATTTTTATGTGAACTGTCTGTTCATGTCCTCGCTCATTTATCTTTTGGCTGATTGATCTTTTTCATCTCAATTTATAACGGTTTACATATTAAGGAAATAAATCATATTTATATGATAAGAGTTGCAGATATTTTTCTTGGTTTGAATTTGCTTTTTACTTATGTCTGTTTTGGACCATAAATGCACTTTTTACTTTGATGTGCTTCAATGGAAATATAGAACTTAATTATGTTATTAATTATGCATGGTTTAAATAGTTTTTTGACAGCCATCAAGGAAGGTATAAATAGATTTTATTCAACAAAAACATGTTAAGAACTTACTACTGTGCATTCTACTTTGTGCTAAGTGTTTGGAACAAAACTGTTGCCCTGGAAGATTTCCTAATGTAGTGGGTGAGACAACTGTCTAAGTAAGTAATTCCAGTGTGCCAGTGGTAAGCATTATAATAAATACATGAAAAAGAAAGTTAGTTTTAAGCAGCATCTTGAGGGATATTTAGGAGTTAGGTAGGAGAGAAGGAAAAGGTAGGCTAAGTTCTCATAGGCTTCTCAGTCACAGGGTGAGGAGTGACCCACTGCTTGTGCTCCCCATCATCTCCCCCCTTCTTTGTGCCAACTCCCACAAGATGTGGGAGGTGTTATTGTTATTTGTGACATTCATGTCATATCACCTTAATGTCTTGAAGTAGAATTTATGATGTCTGTACATGATTCATCCTAGCTATTTACAGGGATGAAAATGAGATGATTTTATTATGGTGGAATAGAACAGATGATCTTAGAGTTGAAGGGAACCTAAAGATCCCACACTGTAACGCTCTAATTCTCAGGTACACTGTAATAGCTCCTGAGGGATTAGTTCCTATCTTAGCATTTGAATAACTTTCTACCCTCCAGACAAAATAGGTTGGCTTTTTCTTGTATCAATTTCCCAAATGCAGGCAATAATCCCAATTATCTCTTACTTAAACAAGAGGGGATATAGTAGTACTCTTACCTGAAACAAATTTATTTTATTTAGAATACTGCAAAGGTGAGTAAGCTTATGGTGGCATCAGACTCTCAACGTTCGCCTAATGTCATTTCGCTTCTAAACATTTGATGTTGTCAGGTAAGAAAAGAAAGGAGTTCAGGTGCTGGTGCATTTGTAGTCCTTGATCGTGACAACTCTCAACTTTTTTCTTTCAGATTGGATTTACAGTTTCTGAAGAACTGGAAATTGTGTTTGCAATGCCCCAGTTATCCATCGGGCAGTTCAAATATGAGATATAATTGATGTGCAAGCAAGAAGAGATAGTAGAGTCAGCGACTGACAGGTCTTTCCTACTGAGCTGGGATAAGAGGCTGGGACTGGCAACACTGGTTCAAATGGCAGATACAACTTGTTGCCTATCCAACTTACACTCTTCTTACGTCCCACCGATGAAACTCATGTTTGGTTCAGAAAGGTAAGGAGACCAGCCCAAATGTGTACTCTGATGAGTCTGATCTTGGGTAGGCCAATCATGCTGATCTAGCTCCTCTTTTTCAGAAACTTTTTTTTTTTTTTAAGCTCAGGGTATTATGATCCTGTTATGGCCAATAGTACACAAGGTGAAGTCTGCTGGAGTATTTCTGGGAGAGCTTTTGCTTTCATAATAAAGCAGACAGATGATGATTCCTGCTTTCATTGCTTCATCTTGCCTTAAATGCAGATATGATTTGATATCCAGAACCAGAACAGCCATCTTAGGACCAAGATGACTGAGGAATTTTTGCAGTGGATCAGCCCTGACATTATGTCCCTGACTTAACAGTTGCCTGTGTCCTGAATTCTTGGTATGTGAGGAAAGGAGACATCCCTTCTTTCTTAAGCTGGTTGAGTTTTCTACCAAGCAGCCAGGCAGTCACTAAGCAATAGCACGGGGGCGGCTGCTAGCTTTGCTGGCCATATTTCTAGAGATTCAGCTGGTAAGGAGACAACAAGCCAAAATGGATTTAGCCAATCTATAACTCATATAGACAGCATACAAGATCAGCATGGTGTCAGCTACCTGCCGCCATTGTTCCAAGGATGACACCAAGCCAAGGGGGGAGATGATGGGGAGCACAGGCAGTGGGTCACTCCTCACCCTGTGACTGAGAAGTCAACAACTCTAGGCTCCAGCCAAGCACTTTTATAGTCTGCAACTGTTCCCGAAGAAGGGGGACAGATGGAAAGTCCCATGCCTCACCAGAACCAGGAAAACAGATGGGAAATGACCCTGTGACAACCTCCCACAAGGTAGGGAGGTGAATGGCAACAGCCCTGACAGCACCGCACAGAACTGCCACTCATGCCAAATTGCTGATAACATGACAAGGTGTTCGTTCACCAAGCCAAGTCAGGCTGCAGCTGAGCCTCACCTCCAGGGCCTGTGTGGAGACCTGCAAGGGTGCCAGGAAGCCATTCCCTTAAAAATTGCAGATAAAAACATTTCTAATTGAGAAAACTCTTATCCCAAGGAGGTATGAGGGGAAGGAACTAAGCTTATGGAAGAACAAAGGTTTTCCAGAGGAATAATAATACCTTCTATTTATTTTTTTCATCTTTTGCTGAAATAGTTCCCAGTACCTCGTAAGACTGATTACCAGGACACTTCACTGTATACAAAGGCAGTGTTGAAAGCATTTCCAGACATTTCCAAGGGCAGATGCCAAGGTCATGCATGAGTGTGTCTGTGTGTGTAAATGTGTGTGTGCTAAGCGTTCATTAGCAACCAATCTCATAGACCCCAGCACACCGTATCAACATGCTTCCTGCAGCTGCCCTTCAGAAGTGATGTGTATAACTACACATTCAAATTCATCCCCAGCCACCTACACTGGCTTGTTTCACTCTTATTTCCTAAATATATAATGCAGCTTTTGAAATATAAAATTCCAGTGTTAACAAGCCTTAAAAGAAACCATTTTACAGCCTTTGACTTTTCATGCCTGAAATAAAAGCTCACATAACTACAAGTGCAAAGCACAGGTAACACTGCTTCTTCATTTATCCCTTCAAACCACAAGAGGTGGGAGATGTTATTGTTATTTGTGACATTCATGTCATATCACTTTTAATGTCTTGAAGTAGAATTTATGATGTCTGTATATGATTCATCCTAGCTATTTACAGGGATAAAAATGAGATGATTTTATTATGGTGGAATAGAACAGATGATCTTAGAGTTGAAGGGAACCTAAAGATCCCACACTCTAACCCTCTAATTTAATTTTACTAGTGAAGGTAAAGTGATTTACCCAATAGTCTCTTCCTATGAACCCAAAACAAGAGCACACGTGGATGTCCCTGGGCTGTCCCTCCACTCCCACCCCATGCCCGGTCCTATACCCTAAAGTGTCTGGGAGCGTGCATGTGAATATCCTAGCCTGCACAATCAGGCTATTCTATTACTAAGCTCTTTATGATTTTTTTTTAGCCCCTTTTAATCATTGTCCTCAAAAGGCGATGCCTGATAAACGTCCTTAAGTTCTGATTTGCAACCCTGTAAAAATGATCCCACCGAGTAAGCTATTCCTTGTGATCTTTAGAATTTGCTAGAAAGACTTGATTAACTTTCTGAAGTTCCCAAAGGACAGATTCAGGAACACCAGTTGGGAGAAGTGGAGGAGGTGAGGCGAGAGGATGGAAGCAGGGGCTTCAGTGAAAGTCTACACACCAAGTAGTGAGCCCCTGCCCAACTCAACCTCCACTCTCTGGTCACCAGTCTTAGCTCCCCAGCTAGGAGAGTAGAGGATGCTCTCTGGATAAACAGATTGAGCAAGAGAACAGAGCTACAGATGCCAGTATTTGAGGGCCACTCAACAAAATGGCCATCTCTACCCATAATCCCACAGTGAAGCTAACCAGGAAACAAGGACTAGCCTTGAACACAGAGCTTCACTCCAATCTCAAGGGGCTCACTCTTATGAGTAAGGACTGACACAGAGGAGCAGATGTCAAGGAAGTCTTCAACAAGCAAGGCAGAGACAAAAAAGGAAAAACTAAAGAGGAACTCAAAGGATTCAGCAACTATACAGGCAAGAAAAGTAACAGCCCCAAACACTTTATAACCACATTCCTCAGAGGGAGAGGAGAATATACTATATCCATAAAACAAGAACTGGTAGGATCTTGGAAGTTAACATTTGAAAGCTGAAATCAGTAGAATTGCTAGGAGATAAATTTAAGGAAATAGACTGGTAAGCAAAACAAACAAAAGCCCCTACAGATTTCTAACAGGAAAACAGAAAAAGAAATAATAAAAACATTAAAGGATCAAACTAGGAGGTAGATTTAATTAAGAATTTCTGGAAGAGAGAAAATAGAAAAGAGGTAATTACTAAAGAAGTAATAAGTGACATTTCCAAGAACTAAAGGATGTTGGCTTTCAAATGCACATGAAAGCCCTGCCCCCTAAATGAGGAAAGACCAAAACCAAGGGTTTCATGGAGACTGCAATATGGCTGCAGACTGCAGTGCACACTGGTCACTGATTAGTTCTCCAGTATCCTGCTGACACTGGACTCTGTTGTAAAATACAGGCCACGTGTCTGGGGCTGGAGAATGTGTGAATTCTTAGTCAGGCCCAGACTACTTCAACTTCAAACTTTGCTGGGAGTTGAACCCTGAGTCAGCTCAGTTGCTGACTAAGGACTTCCTTCAATTCAAATGGGTCCCCTTGCCCCTCCATTTAGCTAGGACCAGACCCGATGATTACCCCATCTGCAGGGTGCTCTGTGGCACTCTGTTCACCAGGGAAGACCCTGGATAAAGCTGCCAGCTTGGTTGGATCCCTTTTATTCTGTGATTTGGAAGGCAGGCCACCCCTCCCATGCATGTTCAATGGCAAAGTTGGTTCCTGATCTCAACCCTGACTGTTCCTAACTTATCCCTTTTCCCCGCTGGCCTCCGTACCCGATGGCTTAGCCTAGAGTGGTTATTTAAATGACATCTCATTATCTTCTAGTTGAAATACATGCTGAGTATTGTTTCCTGGCCATATATTTGAGTCAGGAGACACTATAGGCCTTCAACCATATGATCTTAAATGAATTAATGAATGAATGGATTAACAAGATTACATTCCTGGAGAATTTGTTGGCATAAAATATTTTAATGAGTTTCTAACTAAACACATAAGCCAGATCACCCAAATGAGGTCATTTGAGTACGAGAGGAGAGAAACCAGGAAAGCAGCACAAAAGAAGCCGACAGTGCTCCCAGCCTTACCTTCTGCAGGTATTTACTGAGGCCCACTATGGGCCAGGCACTGCCACAAGCACTGAGGGTGCAATAGAGTGTAAGATAAGGCCCTTCTCTTGTGGGGCTCATCTTCCAATAGGGCAGATGATAAACAATGAATACATTTTGCTCACCTGTTTTATTTCACAGAGTATGACTATTTGCCAGACAGTGCTCCCAGGGCTTTCAATAGTAACTCATTTAATTCTCACAATCTTATGAGATAGGCACTTTTAACATTCCTATTTTTCAGAAGAAGAAATGGAGGAACAGAGAAATTAAGTACCTTATCCAAGGTCTTCCTCCTCCCCACCCCGCCCCCCAGCTGTCAAGTCACAGAGGCAGGCTGCACATGCAGGCCGCCAGCTTCAGGTCGTAGGCCTTACCAGCTGCCAGCCTGCTATTCTCGGGCAGTAACAGGCTCTGTGAAGACAGCAGAGTGAGGGGCTGGAAAGCCGTGGGGTGCATGTGCTGCTTTAGATAAGAAGGTCAGAGAGTGTCTTTCTGAAAAGAAGACATGCCTGTGGCCCTCTGTGTGCTTTGGAGCTCAAAGGAATCTGGAAAATCGAGGACAGTGAACCTTTTCCCCTTTCCATCCTCATGATTAATTTAAAAAGAAATCGGAAGTTTCTGGTTTAGCAAATGATGTCTAACTTCTGAAATTATGGCAGGGTCACAGTTGCCAGGAGTGGCATCCACAACAGCTTGCCAGAAACAGTTGCCTTGGCTTCTTGGGGATATTTTTATTTCCTCTGATGACTATAAATTAGATTCTGTAGGTGACACAATTCTCACCCATTTCAGCTATGTGATACACTTCTTTACTTTTTTTAAAGGTGTTAGTTTATTACCCTGTGACTGTTTATATCCTTATGTTTATCCTCCCTATTTGGATTTTTTTATGATTGCTCTAAAACATCACATCTACAGGAAACCAGTCTCTACATTTCAACTTTCTGGGTTCTCATCATGCTGACCAGTGTCTAAATTTTATTTACATCACTTGGTAACAAAATGGCAGAACTAAAGTACCCAACCTTTTTTCAGCCATAGTGTGCTTTCTGCAGTTGGAAGACCCTTAAAAATGCACTGTTACAGTAAATATCATGAAGGCTTTCCTGGAAATGGCATGAGCACAGTGGTAGAAGCTAGCATCCTTATGTAAACTGATTTTTTCACTGTTAAATGCCATAAATTTTCATTAGGTGATCAATAGAAATGACATGATTGCTCAGATGCTCAGCCCTGATATTTAAATTCTTTCTCCTTAATCTTATTGAAGGCATATATCACAGCAGTGGAGTGGGGTGACATTTAAGACACTGATACTCTGTGATTAGATATGGATCATTCAGAGGTTAGGCTTCAGGCTGGCCATGATTCTAACATGTTCTATATAGCAATCGTGGTAATTGCAAAATTTACAATAATAAGAAAAACAAATGATATCTTGGTTTTTAGACTGCACCTTGAGCTTCTTCTCAGTTAGCCTTGCGTTACATAATTGGTAGTGGGGATGAGCTTCTATTACATATCAGGCCCTGAACACAAGGAGTGGGAGAGAGGAAAAGGGGCTTCTAGGAAGATGAAGAAATAGAGAAGAATATTAGGAGTTGCAAGGAGGCAGCTGGAAATAGAATCTAAGTTTATTAGTCAAGGTTCACCAGAGAAACAGAAACCATTGATTTATTTTAAGTATTTGGCTCACGTGATGATGGAGGTTGGCCAGTCCAAAATAAGCAGGATAGGCTGGAAGACTCGAGACCCAGGGAAAAGATGATGTTGCAGTTTCAGTCTGAAGACAGTCAGAAGGCAGAATTCTCTCTTCCTCTGGGTCTTCAGTGTTTTCTCCTAAGGCCTTCAATGAATTGAATGAACCTTACCCACACTGTGGAGTGTAACCTGCTTTATTCAAAGTCTACTGATTTAAATGGTAATCTCACGTAAAAAAAAAAAAAATACCTTCACAAAAACATTCAGATTGCTGATTGACCAAATATCTGGGTACTGTGGCCTAGTCAAGTTACACATAAAATTAATCATCACATTAAGGGTCAAAGTGAAATCATCCAGTCTCATTTTATAAACCAGGCAAAAATCCCTATTACTCAGGAATTCATCTAGTCTCTACTTGAACACCTCTCAGAAGAGAACTCACAACATTTTTTAAATTATACATACGCTTTTATTCTGAAAGAGAATCAGACCTACCAAAAATCTGTAAGATTATTACAATTGACATTCATATAGCTTTTACCTAGATTCACCTACATTTACACATATTCCCTCTCCTCATATATATGTATGTATATATATAATTTCTGTTTTTATTCATATATATTGCTGAACTGTTAACAAGTCCAAGCTTATATCACTTGCTGCAAAATAGCCAATAAGTTGAGAGACAAGGTGTTAGGGGAAGGAAGGTGACTTTATTTTGGACAGCCAGTAAACCAGGAATATAGTGTACTGATGTCCTAAAGAACCATCCTTAGTTAATAGAATTTTAGGCCCTGTTTATGTCGGGGAAGGTGAAGAGGGAGGAGGTTGAGATCAAGAGGTGATCAACGATCACAGACATCTGGGTGGCAACAAGGGTCTCAGGGAGGGTTGTGAAACTGCATTGTCCTTGGTCAGGTCACAATGCTCCTATAAATCTTTAACATAACATGGTTCCTTATGTGTACACCATCCTTAAGTACTCCATTGTGGATAAGTACCACATTTTCTTTATAGGTTAATCTGTTGATGAAAACTTAGGTTGCTTCAAAATCTTGGCTATTGTGAACAGTGCTGCAACAAATATGGGACTGCAGATATCTGTTTGATATAATGATTTCATTTCTTTTGGGTATATATAGAGCAGTGGGATTGCCAGATGGTATGGTAGCTCTATTTTTAGTTTTTTTGAGGAACCTCCAAACTATTCTCTATTGTGGTTGTACTAATTTGTATGACAAACAGTGTGTGAGAGTTCCTGTTTCTCCACATCCTCAGCAGCATTTGTTATTGCCTGACTTTTGGATAAAATCCATTTTAACTGGGCTGAAATGATATCACATTATAGTTTTGATTTCCATTTATCTGATGATCTGTGATGTTGAACACCTTTTCATATGCCTGTTTGACATTAATATGTCTTCTTTTAAGAAATGTGTATTAAAATCTTTCTCCTATTTTTTTTATCAGATTATTAGATTTTTCTCTGTAGAGTTGTTTGAGCTTCTTATATATTCTGGTTATTAATCCTTGCCATATGGGTAGTTTGCAAATATTTTCCTCCATTCTGCAGGTTGTCTCTTCACTTTGTTGATTGTTTCATTTCTTGTGCAGAAGGCTTTTTAACTTGATGTGACCCCATCTGTCCATTTTTGCTTTGGTTACCTGTGCTTGTGGGGTATTTCTCAAGAAATTTTTGCCCAGGGCAATGCCCTGGAGAGTTTCCCAAATGTTTTCCTATAGTAGTTTCATAGTTTGAGGACTTAGGTTTAAGTCTTTAATCCATTTTTATTTGATTTTTGTACATGGCAAGAGATAGGGGTCTAGTTTCTTTCTTCTGCATATGGATATCTTCTAGTCTCCCCAGTGATATGGTTTGGCTCTGTGTCCCCACCCAAATCTCATGTCCAATTGTAATTCTCAGTGTTGGAGGAGGGGCCTGATGGGAGGTGATTGAATCATGGGGGCAGACTTATCCCTTGCTATTCTTGTGATAGTGAATTCTCACAAGGTCTGGTTGTTTAAGTGTGTAGCACTTTCCTCTTTCTCTCTTCCTCCTTCTCTGGCCATGTAAGATGGGTTTTCTTCCCATTCACCTTCCACTGTGATTGTAAGTTTCCTGAGGCCTCCCCAACCATGATTTCTGAACAGCCTGTGGAACTGTAAGTCAATTAAAGCTCTTTGCTTTATAAAATACCCAGTCTCAGGTAGTTCTGTATAGCAATACAAAAACTGACTAATACACCCAGCACCGTTTATTGAAAAGACTGTATTTATTGAAGAAATAGGGGTCAAGTTTCATTCTTCTGCAGAGATATTTAGTTTTCCCAATTTATTGAAGAGACTGTATTTTCCCCAATGTATGTTCTTGGTACCTTTGTCAAAAATGAGTTCACTGTAGGTGTATGGATTTGTTTCTGGGTTCTCTATACTGTTGCATTGTTCTATGTGTCTGTTTTTATGCCAGTACCATGCTGTTTTGGTGACTATAGCTCTGTGGTGTAACTTGAAGTCAGGTAATGTGATTCCTCAGTTTTGCTGTTTTTGCTCAGGATAGTTTTGAGTATTCTGGGTCTTTTGTAATTCTGTATAAATTTTAGAATTATTATTTCTATTTCCATGAAGAATGTCATTGGCATTTAAATAGATTGCATTAAATCTGTAGATTGTTTGGATAGTATGAACTTTTAACAATATTCATTCTTCCAATCCATGAACATGGAGTCTCTTTCTATTTTTTGTGTCTTCTTTAATTTCTTGAGTCAATTTCTTATAGTTATCATTGTAGAGATCTTTCACTTTTTTGATTTAGTTAATTCGTAGGTATTTTATTTTATTTGTAGCTATTGTAAATGGAATTACATTTTTGATTTATTTTTCAGATTGTTCACTGTTGGCATATAGAAATGTTACTGATTTTTGTGTGTTGATTTTGTATTATGCAACTTGACTGAATTTGCTTATCAATTCTAATAGTTTTTTGTAGGGGGTCTAGATTTTTCCGAACATAAGATCATGTCATCTGCAAACGAGGATAATTTGCCTTCTTCCTTTCAATTTGGATGCCCTATATTTCTTTCTCTTATCAGATTGCTAGGACTTCCAGTAGTACATTGAAAACAGTGGTGAAAGTGGGCATTCTTTTCATGTTCCAGATCTTAGAGGAAAGGCTTTCAGTTTTTCTATATTCAGTATGATACTTGCTGTGGGTCTATCATATACGGCTTTTATTATGTTGAGGTATGTTCCTTCTATACTCAGTTTTTGAGAGTTTTGATTATTAAGGGATGCTGAACTTTATCAAATGTTTTTCAGCATCAATTGAAACAATAATGTGGATTTTATTCTGTAATACATCATTCTGTTGATATGATGTATTACATTGATTGATTTGCATATGTTGAACCGTGCTTGAATGCCTGGTATAAATTCCACTTGGTCATGATGAATGATCTTAATGTATTGTTTAATTCAGTTTGCTAGTATTTTGTTGAGGATTTTTGCATCAATATTCCTTGGAGATATTGGCCTGTAGTTTTCTTTTTTTTAATGTGTCTTTGTCTGGTTTTGGTATCAGAGTAATATTGGCCTATAGAATGAGCTTGGAAGTATTCCCTTTTTCTCTATTTTTCAGAAGAGTTTGAGTGGGATTAGTATTAGTTTTTCTTTAAATGTTTAGTAGAATTCAGCAGTGAAGCCATCAGGCCCTGGGCTTTTCCTTACTGGGAGATTTTTCATTATGGTTTCAATCTTGTTACTGGTATGCTGAGGTTTTCTATTTCTTCATGGTTCAATCCTGGTATATTTTATGTGTCTAGGGATTATCCATTTCCTCTAGATTTTCCAATTTATTGGCCTATAGTTGCTCATAGTAGCCACTAATGATCCTTTGAATTTCTCCGGTATCAGTTGTAATGTCTCCTTTTTCATCTCTGATTTTATTTATTTGGGTCTTTTCCCTTTATTTCTTCATTGGTCTGGTTAAAGTTGTCAACTTTATCTTTTTAAAAATAACACACTTTTTGTTTCATGGATCGTTTGTATTTTATTCTACTGAATCGGGGTTCAACCTGTTCTTGCTTTTCTAGTTCTTTAAGATGCATTCTTTGGAATTTATTTGATGTTTTTTCTCTTTTTTGATATAGGCAGTTATAGCTATAAATTTCCCTCTTTGTCTCTTCTTATAGTGCTCCTTTCACTATATCCCATAGGTTTTGGTATGTTGTGTTTCCATTATCATTTGTTTCAAGAATTTTTTTCAATTTCCTTTTTAATTTCTTCATTGACTCACTGGTTGCTCAGGAGCATGTTGTTTAATTTCCACATGTTTGTATAGTTTCCAAAATTCCTCTTGTTAGTTATTTCTAGTTTTATTCCATGTGGTCAGAGAAAACGCTTGACATTATTTCAAATTTTTTGAATGTTTTAACATTTGTTTTCTGACCTAATATATGGCTTATCATTGAGAATTATCCATGAGCTGGGGAGAAGAATGTGTATTCTGCAGCCTTTGGGTAAAATGTTATGTAAATATCTTCGAGGTCCATTTATTCTATAGTGCAGATGAAGTCCAGTGTTTCTTTGTTAATTTTCTGTCTGGGATAGCTGACCAATGCTGAAAATGGAGTGTTGAAGTCTCCAGCTATTATTGTGTTGGAGGTCTATTTCTCTAGCTCTAATAATATTTGCTTTATATATCTGAGTGTTCCAGTGTTGGGGGCATATATACTTACAATCATTATATCCTCTTGATTGACCCTTTTATCATTATACAATAACCTTCCTTGTCTCTTCTTACAGTTTTTGTCTTGAAATCTGTTTTGTCTGATATACTGCAGTACAGCTACTCCTCTTCTTTTTCGGTTTCCATTGGCATAGAATATCATTTTTCATCCCTTCATTTTCAGTCTCTGTGTATTTTTATAAGGCAAAGTGTGTTTCTTGTCAGCAACAGATCATGGGGGTCTTGTTTTTTCATCCATTCAGCCACTCTGTTTTTTTATTGAAGGGTTTAGTCCATTTACATTCAATGTTGTTATTGATAAGTAAGGACTTACTCCGGCCATTTTGTTATTTGTTTTTTGGTTGTTTTGTGGTCTTCTCTTCCTTCTTTTCATCCTGTCTTCCTTTTAGTGAAGGTGATTTTCTCTGGTGGTATAATTTCTTACTTTTTATTTTTTGTGTATTTGTTCTATGTTGTTCAATTTGAAGTTACTGTGGGGATTGCAAATACTATCTTATAACCCATTATTTTAAGTTGATGACAAGTTAACATTGATTCTGCAAATAAACACACAAAAGGAAAACTAATAACTTTAACTTAGCCCCCTACTTTTTAGCTTTTTGTTGTTTATGTCTTATTTTACTGTTTATGTCTTGAAAGGTGGTAGTTATTATTTTTGATTGGTTCATCATTTAGTCTTTCTACTGAAGTCAAGAGTAGTTTGCACACCACCATTACAGTGTTATACTATCTTATGTTTTCCCTGTGCTTACTATGACCGGTGAATTTTGTACCTTCAAATGATTTCTTCTTGCTTATTAACATCCTTTTCTTTCAGACTAAAGAATTCTCTTTAGCATTTCTTGTAGGACATGTCTGATATTGATGAAATCCCTCAGCTTTTGTTTGTCTTGGAAGGTCTTTATTTCTCCCTCATGCTTGAAGGGTATTTATACTGAATATACTGTTCTAGGGTAATTTTTTTTCCTTCAGAACTTCGAATATGTCATGCCACTCTCTCCTGGCTCTTTTTAGATTTCCACTGAAAAGTCTCCAGCCAGAGGTATTAGAGCTCTGTTTTGTGTTATGTGTTCATTTTCTCTTGCTGCTTTTTGGATCCTTTCTCTATTCTTGACCTTTGGGAGTCTGAGTAGTAGATGCCTTGATAGTCTTCTTTTGGGTTAACTCTGCTTGGCATTTTATAACTTTCTTATACTTGAATGTTGACATCTTTCTCTAGCTTTGGAAATTCTCTGATATTATTCTTTTGAATAAACTTTCCATCCCTATCTCTTTTTCTACCTCTTTAAGGCCAATAACTCTTAGATTTGCCTTTTTGAGGCTATTTTCTAGATGTTGTAGGCATGCTTCATTATTTTTTATTCTTTTTTATTTTGTCTCCTCTGACTGTATTTTCAAAAATAGCCTGTCTTCAAACTCACTACTTCTTTTTTCTGCTTGATCAATTCTGCTATTAAGCAACTTTGATGTATTCCTCAGCATGTCAGTTGCATTTTTCAACTCCAGAATTTCTGCTTGATTCTTTTTCATTATTTCAATTTCTGTTAAATTTATCGGATAGAATTCTGAATTCCTTCTTTGTGTTATCTTAAATTTATTTGAGTTTCCTCAAAACAGCTATTTTGAATTCTCTGTCTGAAAGTTCATAGATCTCTGTTTCTGAATAATTGGTCCTTAGTGCCTCATTTAGTTCATTTGGTGAGGTCATGTTTCCTGGATGGTGTTGATGCTTATAGATGTTCATCAGTGTCTCAGCATTGAATAGCTAGGTATGTACTACAGTCTTCACAGTCTGGGCTTGTTTGTACCTGTCCTTCTTGGGAAGGCTTTCCAGGTATTTGAGGCACTTGGGCCCCATGCCAAATAGTGTTGTGGTTTTTGCAGACTTGTAGTGTTCTCTCCCCTTTCCATAAGTACAGGAGCCTCTCCCTGTGGCCACCACCACCACTGGTCCACAGAGGGGCTCTGTCAGGTTGCCACCAATGTTCACTTAAAGCCCATGGGCTCTTCTGTCAGCTCATGGTGATGCCTTGGTGATCCTGGACAAAATTCGGAGGAATTCTCTGGATTACCAGGCAGAGGCTCTTGTTCTTTTCCCTTACTTTCTCCCAAAGAAATGGAATCTGTCTCTGTGCTCAGCCACCTGGAACTAGGGAGGTGGTGATGCAAGCACCTCTGTGGCCACCACTGGGACCTGAAGCCAGCATAGCACTGGGTCTGATCCAAGGTCCTTCCCTTCATGGCAGTGAGTTTCTCCAGACTCTGGAAATGTCCAGAGAGCCAAGGATTAGAGTAAAAAACCTTAGCAATTTACCTGATATTCTATTCTATTGCAGCTAATCTGGCACTCAAACCACAATACAAAGTTCCTCCTGCTCTTCTTTCCCCTTTCCACAAACAGAGTACATATTTGTTGAATGAACAGCTAAATGGGAAAAGTGGAACTTAAGACAAACGTTTTTGTTTCCCTGTTTTTTCCCAAGGTCAGTTTTGCCAAGGGTAAGGACAAATCAGTATACAAATAATGTGGGCATCCATGACTAGAAATACAGAGCAATTTTAACTCAAGTCCTGTGGCATCTCTTTGTGGCTCCTTATTGATAGTGGAAATAAAATTTCATAATGGTCTGCCCAGTGAAACTTAAAACTCAATTCTATCTGAATTATTTTCTCCCAGTGTTTCCGTGTAAACCATCCAGCTCTGATCACAGCAGAAGTTCTGCAGATAACTTACTGAAATGGCATGTGTGTCCAACCTGGGTCAGTGCAGGAACATCAATATCATATTTGCTAAATTATATTGCTAATGAGGACATTTCCAGGAAGTTTTATTGACAGCCCCCTCATTTACATCCCAAGATGCATGCACAATTCCAATAGACCTTGAGACATGCTTGGGAAATCAGTCCATAAATCATTCTTCTAATGAGTGAAGAAAATATAATATCACATCTTACATTCACCACATGTCATAGCAAAAAAGGGGTATGTTTATTATTTACTTACTTTGGTTACATCAGCTTTTTAAGTCATTGTGGTTAAATTATAAAACTCTATTAATTGTCTTAGACTTCTATAGCAGAGTAGAGAAACTTGTAGTGGGAATTAGAGCACTTAGGTTTGTTTTTATCACACACATACACATGTGGAAGGAGTTTACATGCCATCTGCCCCTTGTTATAGTAGAGAATAATGCAATTGAAATTTTCCACAAAAAAATACATTTTCAGGAAATAACAACAATGATAATCTTCTCCTTTACAGGAAAGAAAATGGACAACTTAAAATATATAGAGAAGGGGTTAGGAACAGTGGCTCATGCCTGTAATCCCAGCACTTTGGGAAGCCAAAACAGAAGTATTACTGGAGGCCAAGAGTTCAAGACCAGCCTGGGCAACATGGAGAGACCATGTCTCTACAAAAAAAAAAAAAAAAAATTAAATTAGTGGAACACAGTGGCGCATGCCTGTAGTCCTAGCTCCTCAAGAGGCTGAGGCAGGAAGATTGCTTGACCCCAAGAGTTTGAGGTTGCAGTAAGCTATGATTGTGCCACTGCACTCCAGCCAGGATAACAGAATGAGGTTCTGTCTCTAAATAAGTAAATAAATATAAATAAATGAAATATATATATATAGAAGACATATTTGTGGAACAAGATTTGGCTTTCTACAAATGAATGTATAGAATGAGGGATTTTCTTTAAACTCTGAATTTTTTTCTTTTTTGTATTTCCACGTTGCTTACATTCCTTCATATGTTCATTTCACAAATATTTATTGAGCATCTACTAAGTTTTATGCACTTTCTAAGTAGAGTTAGGCATATGCAATATAGCAGACAGACATGAATGTGAACATGTATTGCTCTTATAATTAAGTTAAAAGAATATAGTCTCTCTGATCAAAATAATATTGGCTTTTATAAAAGTTCCAGGGGAAAAATAGGGGAAGGAATTTTCGAAATTTCAAGAAAAACTTGTAAACCAGAAACTCAAATGAATGGAAGTCAGATTGCATCTATGTGGACATAGAAGAATTGGATTGACAGAAGTTCAGAAAATACTTGAAACTTTTGAAATTAGTCTCTGATACTCCTAATATTATTATTTTAGTTCTGTGTTTCTTTAAAATTCTCTTCCATGAAGTTTTATAAACCGAGTGGCCTCCCCCTCATTAATTCACAGACCCTCTGGAGGCCAAAGCAGGGACTGGCAACCTTGTATGGTGAGGCTGGAACACTCAGGCCTTCTAGAGGAAATGCTCACTGCACATTTCTGGAAGCAGTTTGGCAATATGCACTCTTCATTTCACATGATTATTGTGGAAAAATTTTGCTCAGATCTGGCTTTAGGAAAAATTGGAGAAGAAACTGATAAGGGAGCCCCAGATCCATCCATCCATCCTTCCTTCCTTCCTTCCTCCCTTCCTCTCTCTCTCTCTCTCCCCCTCCCTCTCCCTCTCTTCCTTTTTTGAAGCAGGGTCTTTCTGTGTCACCCAGGCTGGAGTGCAGTGGTGCGATCACAGCTCACTGCAGCCTCTACTTCCCAGGCTCAAGCAATCCTCCCACCTCATCCTCCCAAATTGCTGAGAATACAGGCACGAACGACCACACCCAGTCCCAGATTCCCTTTCTATACCTTTCCCCCTTCTTAAAGAGCCTCCTTCACCTCTAGTTGCTAGTGCCTCATGTTCTCTGTCCAAAGACAGACTAATCTTAGGAGAGTCATTCACACCATAGTTCACATGGGGGATGCGTCTTTTCCTTTTTCTATTGGCATTTGCACTAGGCAAGGGCCAACCTCTCAAACAAGAGGAATCACTTCTAAATTTCTTATTTTATCATCTGAGAATTGGAGATGTGGAGTGACTTTCAGCTGTGACATATCGTGGTTCTAAATGTGTAGCATCATGTTTGGCCACATTTTACTAGGTATTATGGGGTTGTGGGGGGAGCAGAGAAAAGCAGGAGGGTAAAACTCTTGTGGAAGAGCCTTCGATCAGTTAGGGTGATTTTTCTTACAAGTAACAAAAAAAAAACTAACAGCAGTTTAGCCAAGAATGTTACTTTTTACTCACATAACAGAAACTCTAGATGTGGGCATTTTTGGGTGAGGGTCAGTAGCTCAGCACTGCCAGGTCACCTAGTCTGTCTCTGTGACAGGCTTCTCTTCCCATCGTGATTTCCTGAAGGTCTGCTGAAGCGCCAAGCATCACATTCTCACATAACAGTGTTCAGGAAAAGAAAGGAAAGGTAAAGGGCTGGACTCATGGGCCTTTCCTGCTTTGTCTGGGAGGAAACTCTTTCCCAGAGCCCTTAGCAAACTCTGCTTACATCGCATTGTCCTGAACTTGGTCAATTCTGCCATCTCTACCAGTAAGGAGTTGACGGAGACCAACCATGATTTACCCTCTAGGGTTGGGCACGTTGAGACTTGAGAAAAGTAGAGTTTTGCTAGCAAGGGAAAGCCAATAGCATCCTGCCACAGCCTTGAAACCACATCACTAAGTAGCTTCTCTGAATAGGTCTACAACCAGGCTTGAAAATGGATGAGGTCAAGCTAGGTACAGTGGCTCGCGTCTGCAATCCCAGCACTCTGGGGGACTGAGGTGGGAGGTCACTTGAGCTGAGGAGTTCAACACCAGGCTAGACAACATAGTGAGGCTCCATCTTTTAAAAGAAAGTAGCCAGGCATGGTGGTGTGCACCTGTAGTCCCAGCTACTCAGGAGGCTGATGTAGGAGAATCATTTGAGCCCAGGAGGTTGAGGTTACAGTGAGCTGTGATTGTGCCACTACACTCCAGCCTGGGCAACAGAGAAAGACCCTGTCTCAAAAGAAAAAAGAAAGAAAGAAAATGTCTGAGGTCAAACACCTGGACTCATTCAGATCCCCTCTACCTTTCAGGTCCTGCCTTGCAACTCTTTGAGTTAAGAAGGGAAGAGGGTGTATGAAGAGAATAGATGATGATGTTCTAAGTTGAAAGAGGAAACCGGATGGTGTAGCACTATGTCCAACTTTCCTATTCTCATAATTTGTCTTATATTTTTATACTTTAACTTAAGTGTATTCTGCTGAACATCTTCACTTACATCTACAAATTGATAGAAAAAGTAATATAATTTTTGGTTAGGCTATTCTCTCATGGAAATTGTCCACGGATGATTGTATTCAGTTTTATTTATTAATTCAAAATCTCCACTTACCAAATACTAGCATGCTAAGAAAACAGAGAATTTGATCTGAGGCTTCTTTCATTGTATGCAGGATAATGGTGTTTTTTTGTTTTTTTGGTTTTTGTTTGTTTGTTTGTTTGTTTTTTGAGACAGAGTTTCACTCCTGTTGCCCAGGCTGGAGTGCAATGGCACAATCTCAGCTCACTGCAACCTCCGCCTCCTGAGTTTAAGCGATTCTCCTGCCTCATCCTCCTGAGTAGCTGGGATTACAGGCACCCGCCACCATGCCCGGCTAATTTTTTGTATTTTTAGTACAGACAGGGTTTCACCATGTTGCCAGGCTGATCTTGAACTGCTGACCTCAGGTGATCCACCTGCCTTGGCCTCCCAAAGTGCTAGAATTACAGGCGTGAGCCCAGCAGCGGGCTAATGTTTTAAACATTATGCAAATATTTCATTTGTAATTTTAATTTTTTAATAGTTTTTTTCTTATTTTCTTTTTTTGTTTATGTTTTTTGGAGACAGGGTCTCACTCTGCTCAGGCTGGAATGCAGTCGTGCAATTACAGCTCACTGAGGCCTTTAAACTCCTGGCTCAAGCAATTCTCCTGCCTCAGCCTCCTGAGCAGCTAGGACCACAGGTGCATTCTACCATGCCTGACTAATTTTTTAGAAAACTTTGTAGAGACAGGGTCTTGCTACATTGCCTAGTCTGGTATTGGTAATTTTAAAATTGCTGTTTTCCCAGACTAGCCATAGAGTAAGATCAAAATTCTCAAACTTCATAAGGGGTAAGCAAAACTTTTGAATGAGGGCTAATGCAGGAAAAAAATAAGAATGTTTAAATGACACATTTTTAAAATAAAAATAAAAATAGTTTTATTGATTCCAAAGTAGAAAAAAGTCTCTATTTTTAGTATATATAGACCTGTTGCATTCAATAGAGGAAAGAGAGTTTTAAAATTTTCATTTCTTTTTTAGCCATTAAAATGTTGATATCTTGGCACTTTTGAAAAGAACCAAACTTATATGCAAATTAATCATTTATCTTTTATAGTTGAGTGGAATTTTACAGTTCATGAAATTTGTTCATGTGGATTACCTTATGTTATCTTTCCATTAATGTGTCAAAAAATTACTGTTATTCTGATTTACAGATGAAGAAATAGGTTCAAAAAGAATAAAATCACTTACCTAAGAAGACAGATGTTAGCTATCAAGTTAGGGCTAAAATTAGATTGGTATATGCACCATAACACTTACTAGTGCCTAGTCTGTGTCAAGCACCATTATGACACTGGAAATAATTAGTAAAAATCAGACCTAACAGTTATTGAAGAGTGGGTGCCAGGCACTGTCTTAAATATTTACATGCATTATTTCACTTAATCCCCTCAACAAACCTATGAAATAGGAACTATTAAAATTCTCATTTTACAGGTGTAGAAACTGAAGTCTATAGAGTTGCATAAGGTCATACTTCTAGATATGGGGAATTACTGGCTCTTAATCATTTAACAAGCACATGTCTCTCTCATTTAACCATTTAACCCAAGCCACACCTGGGTTATAGTTATTCCCTCTCCGATTGAGTTGCTCACGAGTTTCATCTGTGCAAGGCGGAGCCGCATCGGGAAGCAATGGCTGCAATAATTCATGGTTGTCTTTTCCAGTGCTCTGCATTTTTTCATGACTCTCAAGTTGCTGTGATGGAATTCAAGGGAGGGCTAAACAACAAAAACACTCATCTGCTAGAAGAGCAAGATTGCTGCTAGTCTCAGGTACCACTGAAATCAGAAACTTCAGTGCTGACTAAATTCTGATCTCTTGCTTTTCCTTTTTTGTTTATGTTGGTTTCATTTTTTTCTCATTACACATGGCTTTTTTTCAAACGGTAGGAAACTCAGTCACCAGTAGCTCATGCATTCATCTTCATCATTTTGGGCTTTCACCAGTTAGAGATGGTCCGACTCTCTTGGTCTAGTTGGAAACAATTATTCAAAAGGGTGGCTTATATAAGAAGCCACCACTGGGCCAATCAAATGTAGTTAAGGAAATACATCACGTAAGACCATGTGAGAGCTGACATGTATAATTGTGTAATTTGTGTACTTCTCAAAGATGCCCAGCAGGAGGGCATGTGAAGATTGAAACCAAGCATGTTGTCTGCTCACCACACCATGCAGCATGGAGTAGGGATTTTCCCAAAGGAAGGGAATCCCTTTGCCTCTTTCTGACACTGGGTTTTCCAAGCTGGGCACCCATGGAGCTGAGCCATTTTTTCACACTGATTAAGCTAGTGGTAGCCATGTGTAAAATATGACAGCTTCTGAGGAAATCATATATTTTTAGATTGAGGAAGAAAAGGGAACTATTCATTTCAGAAGAGGGAGAAATACTCACCAGAACACTGAGAGGGAACTTAAGCTATTGGCTGTGCTTTAAGTTGCTTAGAAGTATTGATGCTCTCTCTTTAGAAAACTATAAAATATCTTGAACAGTTTCACAATCAAGTCATGAAGAAAAAGATAAATAGAGGCTGTATGGTATGAGTACCAACCACTGCCATAGCAAGCTCTAAGCAGCCCTTGGAGAGCAGCTTGCTACTTTCCCTGGCGTGCACCATCACTGTGGATGACTCAGCTCTCTTGCACTGGAGTTCAAAAACAATTTCATAATTTTTGTGCAAAAATAATCTGACATTTAATAGAGATGCCTGTTATTTTCCACTAGCGAAGTGCTACTGAAAACATCTCAGCTTACGTTAAAATGATACATTTAGCACCTGGCTTGTGGAGCTGTAAAGACATTAAAACAAACAAACAAAAAAACTTAACTGAATTCTCATAGGCCAAAGTAAGTTTTCTCTGGAATACAGTTATGCTACCTCTACCCAGCAGGCCTGGCATATCCTCCAAAGCTGTGGCTGTGTGGAGCTGGTGACACTCAACATGTCCAAAGATGGGCGGAAAGAGGCAGACTCAGGGACTTGACCTGCTGGCCCCATTTCAATGCAGTCCATCCAGCACACAAGCCAAGATGTAAAGTCCCCAGTGTAGTTATTCTGGGACAACCAGTTGCCTTCTTCCCTGGGACACACATAAAAATCTTCAGACTGTGAACTTTGCAAACGTCATCAGGCAGAATGCAGTGAGGGGGGAAATCTGATATTTCAAAGGCTGGAACAACAAATTCACTGTTTCATGTTGCTGCAGTATCTTCCCAAGCTTAAGAAGTTTTTGAATTTTAGACTCTCCATGGGTGGGTTCCACTTTCCTTCCCTCCTCATTGATCCTTGTTCCTTTCCTGCAGCTGCCTTTCTTTGATGGCCTCAACTGATGTGTGTGATTTAACGTCTTTCTACTCTTCTGCTTCCTCTTTCCTGGAGGTTTCTCTTTGTTCAGTGAAATAGGTCCTAGAGAAATGAGCAACACTAGAGACTCAGAGGAACAGAAAAGTGGTAACAAAGCCATTCAGGGCGAGGATGGGCAATGCTCATAGTCAGTCTTCTCCTTGTCTCCTTTATTTCTCTTCTTTCATTATTTTCTTCTTATATGTCACTCATCATCCGTTCTTCACTTCTTCTTTTGTCTCTCTCTCCTCATCTTCCCTACCTATGACTAAGCCCTCCTTACAGAATTTCTCTTGTCAGGAATGCTAATAGCATGTTCAGTTCATTTTAAATTTGGTGATAGTTTATTGAATTGAAACAACATAATCTTCAGTAAGGGACTCAAGGGACTTCGTGGGAAATGTGTGGTGTGTGCAGGAATCAACAGACTGTACACAAATATCCTAACTCTGCCTTGCCTTTCCCCATGTGTGAAACTTGTTTCTGGTAAGTAGAAGTCGCTTGTATCACTCCTGGGTGGAAGTTTTAAGGGCCAGTGCAGGAGCTGATGATAACAAGGCTGACAGAATGACATTTTTCCTATTGAGAAATCCTTGTGGAAAATTGCACCATGACACTGCAGCTCGAAACTCACTGAAATCAAAAAGTACGTCAGTAATAGAATATTTCTGGTCCTCAGCATCTTAGTTTTACTTATGTTTCAGGCAGAAAAGTGGGATACCAAATCAATTACAGTGCTGCCCTGTAAACTCTTCTTCCTACTCCCTGTTCTCTGACATACAGCTGGGCCTGCTGGTTCTTTGCCGGTAACCTCCGGGGATAGGGACACTGCTATCTCCTTTACTGGTGTGTTAGAAGCAAAGGCAAGTCTTTCCCTGGTTTCCTGCATGCAGCAGAAACCAAGCTGTACTTCAAAGTAGACTTTATTGAAGATTTGAGGAAAATGGAAGAGAAATGCAACACTGAGAACACTTTACAGTTATTGGCTAGGCACAAGCCTGTCTCCTGGCTCTCTCCCTCTCTCCTGCCCAGAAGGAGACTTTCTCCCCAAATACTCTCCATCCCTTACATTCATCCCAGTGTCAGAAATGCTCCAGGAATCTCCCTGCTTTAGACCTCTGGTCCCAAAGAGAAGGAAAATGTTCTCTCTCCCAAGTTTTCTATAAAATCCTTATTTCCTACTCCAGGCCTGATCATTTCCCAGGATGACTGATTCTGGGAGCACCTGCTCCTTTAGAATAAACTGCATCTTCATCTTCACGTACCATGATCTTACCCTGTGGCTCCAACAATACAATCACATAGCTGTACCAGAAAGTAGCAAATAGGCTCTGCTCTGGCAAAAAACACTCCAACCGGTCAAAAGCAATCAACACAAACATTCATTTCTCATTTATGTGAAGCCCAATCTACATTGAGTAGTCCTACCGCATTACGTACATACACCATCTGGTAGCCTCTGGGACAGCTATGGCAGGAAAAGGAAATTCAGAGGGTTGAGGGGAGTATGGTGGCCTACATCACTTCCACCCAGATAGCCAGAACTCAGCCTCAGGGGTGCAGCCAACCCCAGGGGAGCCTGGGAAGCCAACACTCTCTACGAGTCCAACAGGAAGAAGTGCATTAGTAAATGCATAGCAGCATCTTTGCCACAGTACCTTTCCCAAGGTTTTAGGTAATCAATCAACAATTACACCCTGGATATTAACAGTCCAGCCCAGATGGAGTTTTACCAAGCTCAGCCTCAACACTTTTCTGGTTCTTCTTATCAAGTTCTTTAAAAAAGTTCTAGAATGTTATCTCATCCAGGATCACCTTTTTACTTTAATACTATAGAAACGTAGGTCAAAATGGAGGCTCTTGAACTAAAGAGTAATTCAGTCACTTCTCATGTAGAGTACACTAAGTGGCATCAGGAAATGAGTGAAATATAAAATATATTGGATGAAAAACATGTCTCTACAGGTACCCAAGAGAGAAAAATCTGTAGAGAATTTGAAATGTTTATTCTCAAAATTGTAAGAAAAAGTTACTATATCCCATCAAAAAGTAGATAATATAAGAAGTCACTGGCCTAAAACTCCTAGAGCACAATTTGAGGGAACATAAAAGAATGCAGTTACTAATGGAATAACTCTGCTAGTGAATTAGGAACTGCAGAAAATATGGTAGAAATGATCTCTTTTCTCAAGGGCAGAAATTTTAAAAATAATGTCTCAAGGATAGCTTCTTGTTCAGAAAGGTCTTTTACGTAGTCTGTGTACTGTATTCAGGAACATTTTTCATGGTGTTTCTATAGTATTTATTTTTTAGAATGACTTGAAATTTAATTCCAGACCTTTCCTTCTTCCTTGTCTGGCAAAATCCTGTTCCTTTGCCAGTTTCTCTGTGAAGTTTCCTCTCGTTCTGGGAAGGGTGAATACTTCGATTCTGGGTAATTCTGTTGCATTATTCTCCACACCTGTTTGACAAGGTTTTTTACCTTAATATATTGTGATTTGTCTTTTTTATGTCTTTAGATAGTAGTAATACCTTCCCAAGGATAGGAGGTAGGTATTTTCATGTGTGTATCCCAGTGACTAGCACAGTACTTGGCACATAGGAGCCATGTGATCTATGTCAACTGCATGGATGAGTGGCATCTAAAGGTACCATTATTTCCCCCACCATACTTGGTCATATATGTGTGTTTCGTGTGTTGTGGGGGTATGAATTATATCTGTGTAGCATCACATATGAAGGGATGTATCTAAAATTATATTGAACCTAGTTCACTGATTAAAATATAGAAAAGATTTGAGAACTATTTATATAGGCAATTCCACCACAAGAAGAAAGTCTGAGGTTCTTATTTGCCAAATAAAACTTGTCATACTCCACAGTGGTACCTCATATTTACCTCTGAGCCATTTCTTTCATAGTTAAAATCAGAAAATTAAAAAACTTTTTTCTTCTTAAAGGCATGTAAGACACTATTGTAACCTCAGGTGGGTAGTTTATAATACTTTTAGTGTGAAATAAAGAAAATTATTGAAATTTTTTCTCAGTATAAACTTTTAAGCCCACATGATAAATCAGCATTTACAACAAATTTCTTCACGTGAGTTCTGGTCTTCTGATTTACCTCGTATTTTCTGAGATGTAAGCATGATAAACCTTGCTGAAAAACAAAAAGAGAGAGTGGTAGATTTTAATTGAATTATCATAGAACTGCATTGCTACGTTTTCCCATTTATTGTAGGCAATGCTATTTTGTTACTTGTCAACCCTCCCTGCAAAATTTTTTTCTTTCTGTAAGTCAAAAAAGTCTTCTTCAGGGCATTTAGGATAAGTTGTAATAACACATGTAATAAATAATTCTCTTCTATCAATGTACACAGTGAATATTATTAATGGGAAACTTTTTGAATGGTCCCTGAAAATAGCCAATAACTCAACTTGTCAGCATTTTGATAACTACAGGCTTCAATTCAGCATGAAGAAATATAGGATTCTATTTAGCAGTTTCAAAAGCAATAAATACAGATGATGAACTGTCTCCTTTCAAGCACAGAGATGCAAATTATTATATCTAGACACTTATTTCTAATAATGTCATTTCAATTTACTTCTCAGTTACCTGATATTACAAGCATTTGTCTAGGTGTTGGATCAGAATTTAATCACTATTTCAGGATTCCAGGCCTAGTCTGAAGCACCAGCTGAAAATCTTATCAGCAACTGAGTGACAATGTTTCTCATCCCTTCCCTATACTGTCTTATCTCCTTTCTTTTCTACTTTTCAGGTTTATTTCTAAACATCCCAGAAATAGCTCTTTGAATGAGAATTAATCATGAAATCAAGATAGTTGTTACCTGGGCACGGCTTTTGTCTTGATCCTCCTTCCATCTTTACTCACTTCAAGACACAGATTACGCCTCCTTATTTTTTAATACACTTCCTTCCTCTTTGCCTGAACACCCTCAGTCTAGTTGAACGGAAAGGAACAGATGTCCTCAGATAGCCTAGCATCAAGCTGTTCCCAGGAAGAAGTGCACAGTGGCCAACTGAAATGGGCAAACTACCAATACCAGTATGCTCGTCTCAGTAAGGCGGCATGGGACTCTTTCTCCTAGAGTGTAACCCATCCTTCTCCAAAGCATGTTAAGAGTTGAAGGACCATGTACATTTTAATGCTTTCTTTCTATAAGATTCCCCAACCTATTTTAGCTGGCACAAAATGTTGTGTTGTTTATGGTGTTAGTCTCACACCTGCCTCAACACTTAAGTTTGTCTTCTACATTTTCCCATGCACCTGTGCTTCCCTCCTGTGTCAATCTGCATTGTACTCATCCATTACTCCTTGAGTGGGCTATTAGGCTATAGACTCCCTGAGGGCAGATACCACATCGTATACTTCACTGTACCCAGAGGGTCTAGCATGGTGGTAGAACATGCTCAACAAACACTGTTGAATGAATGCTCGAATAGTCAAAAAGCACCGACAGCGAAATGAGAGAAATGTTAGCTTGGGTACTTCTTTTATACTCATAGATTTCTCACATCTACTTTTTAATGGGATCTTATTTTTGCCTATAAAATCAACTCTGATGTAAAGAGCAGAATTATTCTTGAAGATGGTCTGTTGTAGCTAGCTCCAGTGATGTCCTAGCAAATGTTTATTGATATAGCTGATTTCATGCTATCAGCATGTCGTCATCAAGCATTGAAAAGAGATGTTCAGTAGTACATCATTCAATAGTATTTTCATCAGATAGCTAC
This sequence comes from Symphalangus syndactylus, assembly GCF_028878055.3. NCBI lineage: Eukaryota > Metazoa > Chordata > Mammalia > Primates > Hylobatidae > Symphalangus > Symphalangus syndactylus. The sequence goes on from NC_072426.2 coordinate 17,767,676, forward strand.
AATATGAGAAAATTACCTCAAGAGTATAGATAACAGTAAAATGTAGCAAAAATAAGAAGTGAAGGAATACAGGTATTTATGACGTTTTTAATATAATTTAATTGCAAGTTTAATATATTTTTAAATAATAGATGTATGTAACAATTGGCTTACAGAATTCCTGAGAATTTCATCATTTCCTCTTATGACACTGTAGGAGTTGACTCCAGCACACCATTCAATAAGACTATTCCAATCTGCCTTCAGTACCCAAACCTTCCCCCTCTAGCCTAGATCCCATGCAGGACCACTTTAACCAGTTCTTTGCTAGCATTCTCCACCACAAATATGTGCTGTTTAACTAAAACAAGTAGTTGTTTTGGTTAATAGCAGAGAAGTACAAAAGTTTGTAAGAAAAGGGAGTGAGATCAGAAAGAAGGTTGGGACATTCTTTGACGCTCTAAAACCTTACTACATATCTTGAGTTGCAGGTGAATAGCCTGCTTCAACTTAATATTTTGTATTTGGTACCACAGGCCACTTCTGTGCCTCACCACCTCCACAATCCAACTTGATTTCTGTCCCTCATTTTCTGTCTAACTGTATTTTCTGTCATGTGTGCCTCCTTCTCAACCTTCTCAATTGCAGAAACCTTTGAAATTACACTTCATTCAAAAATTGTCTCTTGACTTTGGATGAAAGGTGATGATTCCACCAATATTGCTCCACCATACAACACCAAATTTGCTCTTGTTTTTTTAAACCACACCAAAATACTTCCATGGTGCCTTGATTTTGTGGCTATATTATAAATGTATTGAATATTTTCATCGCCCTTTTGTATATATGCTTCAGACTGTCTACTCTTTATGGGAAGTGCTTAGGAATCAGATCACGGGGTTTTTTTGTTTTGTTTTGTTTGCATCTCACTCAGTAAAGAATCATGCCCAGAATCATGTCTTTTCATAGATTTCAGAATGGTAATTTTCTTTCTTTTTTTAACTTTTATTTTAAGTTCAGGGGTACATGTGCAGGTTTGTTACATAGGTAAACTTGTATCATGAAGGTTTGCTGTACAGATTATTTTGTCACCCAGGTAGTAAACCTAAACCTTTTCCTCCTCCACCCTCCACCCTCTTGTAGACCCCAATGTGTGTTGTTCCCCTCTATGTGTCAAGTGTTCTCATCATTTAGCTCCCACTTATAAGTGAGAACATGAGGTATTTGATTTTCTGTTCGTGCATTAGTTTGCTAAGTATAATGGCCTCCAGCTCCATCCATGTCCCTGCAAAGGACATGATCCCATTCTTTTTTATGGCTGCATAGTATTCCATGGTGTGTATGTACTACACTATCTTTAGCCAGTCTATAAGTGATGGGCATTTAGGCTGACTCCATGTCTTTGCTGTTGTGAATGGTGCTGCAATGTATATACATGTACATGTGTCTTTTTAGTAGAACAATTTATATTCATTTGGGTATATACCCAGTAATGGGATTGCTGGGTGGAATGTTATTTCTATCTTAGCTCTTTGAGGAATTGCCACACTGTCTTTCACAATGGTTGAACTAATTTACACTCCCACCAGCAGAGTATATAGTGTTCCCTTTTTCTCCACAACTTTGCCAGCATCTGTTATTTTTTTACTTTTTTTAATAGTCATCCTTACTCATATGAGATGGTATCTCATCGTGGTTTTGATTTGCATTTCTTAACGATCAGTGATGTTGAGCTTTTTTTCATATGACTGTTGGCTGTATCTATGTCTTCTTTTGAGAACTGGCTGTTCAGGTCCTTTGCCCACTTTTTAATGTTTTTTTTCTTGTAAATTTGTTTAAGTTCCTTATAAATGCTGGATAAAAATGGTAATTTTCATGATGAATTAATTGATAGATGTAGATTCATGCATGTGAGCAGCAACACACGAAATGGTGACTCTATCTTAGAGTATGAGTCCTCTATAAAAAGCAAGTAATGATGATGATGATAATGCTTTCAAACTTCTGGCACTGTTCCTGTGTCTTAGCACATTATTCATGCATGATAACCTATACGGAAATTATGCCAAGACACACTCTCGAAAATCTGCAATCATCATGTCTTTCTTTATATATCTTCTAAGTTATGGATACATGGCACATAAACAAATTCCAGCTATTTTGTGCATTAAGAGTAATGAAGCCGTTTTACAGTTGCCTCATCCTTAAAAACAGAAACAACCATTAGATTTTATTTCTAAATGTTTAATTCATTGCCACACTCATCATCATCTGGGCTACAGATGGCAGACATACTTTCAAAAATTCTATTTCTAAGTAAACAGCATTTCCTTGAACAGCCCTGAAGAGAGAACATACATTATTTACATTCCTCTCAGTTCTCTGCATTTTGCCCAAGTTTACAAGCATATTTGGGATGAGACTGATATCACTGTAAAGCAAGTGTGTGCTCTCAAATTTGGTTAAGGAAAAAAACCAAACTAGAATAGAGGAAAATCCCTTTCCAAGAGATTCTTTTGGTTAGGTTGCTTTATTTTTTTAAGTTTGCATATAGCTTACTCAGTCTTTTTTAAAGACACACTTATCATTTACATTCCTATTTTCTCTGCTCATAAATTCCTGGCCAAATGTAGTTCACTTAATTAACAGCTCTCTAAATAGATTGAGTTTTCTGCCTTAGGGGATGAGATGCTGGAAGGCAGAAATTCCTGCACTGTCTGGCAAAGCTCCAGAAGTGCCTAATCACATGCTTGAACTGAAGAAATATAACAGACCCAAATGCAGATGACAGGAGCAGAGACGGAGGCCACTGGGCACAGGAGAGATTTGGGATGGGGAGCTGGTGAGCCTTTCTCTGTTCTCCACATCTGAAAGGCTGGCTTTAGGCACAATGTTTATGAACTTTAGCAATATGCACGAATCAAATGAGCTGAAAAATCAGACCAGGCAGATACAACTAAAATCATCTTACTGAAATTCCTGGAAACAACAGTTTCAGCCATTTGACATGTAAATATATATCCTTTGGTCATCGAAGTATGAAACATATAAAGAAAACTTTAAAAGAAAAATAAAATACATAAAATGAAGATAATGGAAATCATCAAATTAATGAATTTACTAGACTTACAGTAATTTATACCCCTCTACAACATGAATATTAGTTATATTTCTGAGCTTTGCTACTAGCAACACTGATTTCTGGGCTGCAAGATAACTGGGGCAAAGGTTGTTCTGGGGTCCTACTGAATTGGCTGGCTGTGTGCTTTTAAAAAGCCATCGCGTGTTTCATACAGCGGAGATTAAAGTGGGACAGCAATATTTCGAACTCAAAACATTTGTGACAATTACAGACTTCAATCACATTTTATGTCCTTCTTTATATATACATATATATATGTAAACTTTTTATTTTAATATACATAGTTTGTATTTTTGTTTTGATGCAGGATCTCACTCTGCCTCCCAGGCTGGAGTGCTGTGGCACTATCATGGCTCACTGCAGGCTCCACCTCCTGGGCTCAAGTGTCCCCAGGAGGATCCCAGGAGCCTCCCAAGTAACTGGGACTATGGGTGTGAGCCACCACACCTGTCTAATTTTTTAATTTTTTTTTTTTTGTAGAGACAGGGTCTCACTGTGTTGCTCAGGCTGTCTTGAACCCTTGGGCTCAAGCAATCCTCCCACTTCGGTCTCCCAAAGTGTTGGGATTACAGGCGTGGGCCACCATACCCAGCTCTTTATGCTTTTTTACTCCTAGGCTGATCTGATACTTGACCAACAAGGATCAACTGGAGGAGATATATATGTTTCTAAAGATAGATTGCACCACCTGAATTTTACCTGCAATAAACTGTTAAATGTTGTCATATTATTAAATTTTCTCAAAAAAAGCAACCCAATTAGAGAGCTCAAGCCCTGCTTCTGACTTAGGGAATACTAGTAACATGATTTCATGTATTCAATAACAATTAATTATTAAACACCTGCCCTGGGACAAACATAATGCTAGGTCATGTGTTACCAGCTAAAACAACAAACACGAAACTTTGAATGGGAATGGAAAAAAGGGTGTAAAGATACAAATTACACTTTGCAGTTTTTCAAAGATCTGATTGTGGCTGAGCAGTCCTGGCCCAAGAGCAGAGGCTGAAAACTAGAGCCACTGGTTCTTTTGTTTCACCTGCCAGTTGTTTTCTTTTTGAATTAATTAAATATTTTATTTTATGTTGGTTTTTTGAGACAGGGTCTCTCTCTGTCACTCTGTTCCCAAGTCTGGAGTGAAGGGATGTGATCTCAGCTCACTGCAACCTCCACCTCCTGGGGTCAAGTGATTCTCCTGTCTCAGTTTGCTGAGTAGCTGGGCACCACCACGCCAGGCTAAGTTTTTGTATTGTTAGTAGAGACATAGTTTCGCCACGTTGGCCGGGTTAGTCTTAAACTCCTGGCCTCAAGTGATCTGCCTGCCTTGGCCTTCCAAAGTGCTAGGATTACAGGCATGAGCTACCATGTGCTACCTGACTTAAATATTTTTAAATTAGGAGATTATGTACCAAAAAATCCATATTTCTATATTCTCTTGAAAAATCAGACAATTTGGGCCACTATTTCCGCAGGGCCACAACCCACTGCCTCTCAGTAGTGACCTTTAAATGGGGCTTGAGTTCTTCAATTTAAGAGAGTTTCCCAGTTTCCTCAGTCTCAAAATGAATGCCTGGTGTGATTATACCCAAGGACTTCACTCATTTATCCTACTTGCCTGGCCAGAGAGGCATTTGGGATGCCTGTCTTAGAACTCCATATAGGCACTGTTTCAGATCCTCTACTAAAATGTGTGTGACCTAGAGCAAATCACATATTCTTTCTGTGCCTCTGTTTACCTCAACCTCTAAAACGGGGATAATAGTATAGCTCATAGTGTTGATGTGAAGATTAAACAACTCTGGCAAAATACCTGCTACATAATATGTGCTATAAATGTGTGAGCCATTGTAATTAATTTATTATTAATACCTATATCATAATCATATAATTACATAATTAAGAATTGACACAATTATTAAATTGTGTAAACTATTAATTCTCTGATAGTTATATATTATCAGCAGCAATATGTCAAGAGTAATCAATAAACTGTAATTAACTGTGATATATCTTGCTGGTGGTTTGTAGAAGCAGATTTACTGTGAAACTAATTAAACTTCAGAGCTCTTTACTTTCATGGACCATTTCCAAGGGCCTGAGAAGGAAACCAGAAATGTGTTCACATAATCATATATTTTTGTAAAATATACCAAAGTAAGATATTTTCACTAGTTGAGACAATTGTCTCTTTCCACTGCAATTCTTTCTTTGTCATACTTGCTCTTGTGTGTCAGAGGCTTTAGAATAGCATGGGTTTGGGGTGATACCAACAAAGAGAGTTGATCTGGGAAAGCATTTATTTTTTGTTTAATAGGGCATATAAAGCTCATGGTCATTTTTGGCACTGTTATTTATTGTTAGCTGTCTAGGTGTAGGAATGACTTTCAAGAATACCACTATTGTTCATGGTGCTGACGCATCTAACATGAAACATGAAGTATATAGGTCCAGAGATTATGTTTCAATGTGAACATGCCATATCTACCTAGGCCTGGAACTATGCGGGTTGTTCAGGAAAACAAAGCTTGGGATGTGTAGACCTGGAGCTAGTCTGCTGAAATTTCTTCCAATTATCAGTTATGCAAAATTGGAGGATTTGGTTTTCCACAGTGCTTAATCAAAATGGACATTCTAACAGGGATAAACTAAATAATTTAGAATACACCATTTAAAATACTCTATACATTTTTTCCTTTTTCGATGGGAGTCATGCAAGAGAGGATTTATAAGAATGCTTATGTGTATAGAGCAAAACTATAGCAGCACCACATGCATCTAGAATGGCTGTATGTGAAGTTTTACGCATCCCGTTATATGAGATCATATGCTAGCCTGAATGCCTCTCATCCCAACCGTAGTTTCAGATGAAAAAGCATACAATATTGACACTGATATAGCAAAACCAACTGATAAAGCAAAACTGCACAAGAATTGCCCCAAAGGTAGTAAAATGGCCTGAATAAGGGAATATTCCCATGATAAAAATCCCTACAGTTATCCATGAGAAAGTCAATGTATGTACTATAGGAGTAATTTGATTACTAGTTTATGTAGCCCTATACAATGTAGGAGCATTTTAAAAATTTATTTGAATTGTGCTTTTGTGCACCTTATATTCAGATTAATTTTGTATGTTTTCCCAAAATTATTGGAATTGTTGAAATCTAAACAAGATGGAGAGAAGTATCCTACCTAAAGCTAAAAACCTATTCTGAAGAAAGAAGACTTGAAGCAGCTTCAAAATCTCAAACATCTGTTGTTGTATCACAAGGAAACTGAAATCTTTCACGGGCAAAGTCGTGAGATAAAGAAAAATGATCAAAATAGCCAAAAAAAGGTAATAAAAATTACAACTGAAAAGGTAAATGTTTTTATGAGAATTAGAACACTTTCAAAAGGAAAACAAAAAAAGAAGGTAAAGGAAAGCAAAAAAGAAAAATTTTAAGTTCAATAGAACACTCCAGATGGTCAGCAGCAGCTCCACTTTGATGAATACTTGATTTTGTTAAGTACTATGTTTTCTTTCATTATGTTCAGTTACAGAAGGCAATAATTTTATTCAACATTGTTAAATGAATGATGGCTTTTTTCAAAATTGTGATCCCAATAGTATGTGCAGAGAACTAAAGCGAATGTACAATAAACAAAAAGATGAATTACAAACAGATATGAAAAAATTGTAAATGGTTAGATTACGATGAGATCTCAACTAGCCTAGACCAACACTAAATGTTGCGTTAATTGTAAACTGCTTTCAATGAGACAGACACAGCTTACATAAGATGAGTGTTTAGGCTGAAAGACTCTATTTGGGAATTTCTTAGTCACAAAGACTACACAGAGTACAAGGAAGCTGTGCTTACTTGTATTGCAGTCATCCGTTGGCATCCATGGGGTGTTCACTCCAGGACTCACTATGATACCAAAATCCATGGATGCTCAAGTCCCCATATAAAATGGCATAATATTTACATATAGCCAATGTACATCCTCTGGTATACTTTAAATCATCCCTAGATTACTTATAATATCTAATGCAGTGTAAATACTGTGCAAATAGTTGTTATACTGTGTTTAGCAAATAATGACAAGAAAAAAATGTTTGTACATGTTCAAGGCAGACATAACTCCCTTTTTTATTTTTAAAATACATTTGATCTGTAGTTGGTTGAATCCACTGATAGAGAACTCATAGATAAGAAGGACCAACTGTATATGCAAGACAAACACACTGGATCAGTGTCTTAAAGAACAAAGGCAATTCAGTATTATCTCTGGAGTGCTAAAAGATATTTACAGTTGTTAAGTTTTAAGTGAAAAATTTTTACCCTTCAGAGTCATGATGAACATTGAGGTTTTTAAATGGCATAAATGTTATAGGAATCATCTAATTATGGAAGTTAATCCATTGTTGTACAAAGGCTTGGAAAAACGTGAAAGTGAAAAAACAAATGTGACTTACTTCCCAAAACACTTCACAAAAAAATAATTGAAATAATGAGTGAGTATGTGCAAAATGAAGTGGTAAACTAAACACCATATACTATTCCTCTAATATGGATTCCACACTGGATGTGACACACTGAACATTTGGTAATGGTGCAAAATTGTTACCAAAAAATTGTGAGTCATTTAAAATTTTTTCCAAATAAAAATAATTTGTTAATTTCTTCAACCAATGAAATATGTTCTGGGACATGGGAAAACATTTGCCATTGGTTGTGTGATGACATAGCAGTTATGAGAGATGAGGACTATGTGAACTCTTTAAAAACATGAATATATTAACATGTGTTGCTTCTTTCCTTCATTTCATCAGATTAAAAATTGCTTCTCAGGATGAGAAGTCATTAATTTCCCACATCCCCGCTCCCCTACACCTGCGTAGCCTCCCCCATTATCAACATTCCCCACCAGAGTGGCACATTGGTTACAATTGATGAATCTGCATTAAGACGTCATTATCACCCAGAGTCCATAGTTTTTACAGGGTTCATTCTTGGTACTGTACCATCTATCGGTTTGGATAAACTTACAACAGGTACCCACCATTATATTGTCATACAGAATAGTTTCACTGCCCTAAGAATCCTCTGTGCTCTGCCTATTCATCCCCTCCTCTCCTCAATCTTTTGCAACCACTGACTGATATTTTTACTGTCTCCAAAGTTTATCTCTTTCCAGAGTGTCATATAATTGGAATCATGTAGTATGTAACCTTTTCAGATTGTCTTCTTTCACTTAGTAATATGCATTTAAGATAACTTCATGTCTTTCCATATCTTGATAGCTCATTTCTCTTTGTCACTGAATAATATTCAGTTGTCTACATGTACCACAGTTTATCCATTCACCTACTGAAGAACATCTTCGTTGCTTCCAAGTTTTGGCATTTATTAATAAAGCTGCTGTAGACATTCATGTTCAGGATTTTGTGTGGACCTAAGTTTTCAACTCCCTTGGGTAAATATCAAGAAGTATAATCACTAGATTATACAGTTAGTGTATTGTTTAATTTTGTAAGAAACTGACAAACCGACCTCTGTAGTGTCTGTACTAGTCTTTATTCTTGCAAGCAATGAATGAGAGTTCCAGTTGTTCTACTTCCTTATCAGCATTTGGTATTGTCAATGTTCTAGATTTTGGCCATTATAATAGGTATGTAGTGGTATTTCATTGTTGTTTTAATTTGCATTTCCTTGATGACATATGATATGAAGCAAATTTTCATATTTATTTGCTGTGTATCTTTGGTTAGGTGTCTATTAAGGCCTTTGACCCATTTTTTAATGAAGATATTCATTTTCTTATTCTTGAGTTTTAAAAGTTCTTTGTATATTTTGGATATCAGTTTTTAATCAGATACATCTTCACAAGTAATTTCTCCCAGTCTGGGGCTTGTGTTCTTATTCTTTTGACAGTGTCTTTTGCAGAGCAGAAGTTATTTAATGTTTACAAAGTTTGGCTTATCTATTCTTTCTTTCATGGATTGTGCCTTTGGTGTTGTATCTAAAAAGTCTATTAGGTTGGTGCAAAAATAATTGTGGTTTTTACCATTAAAAGTAATGGCAAAAACCACAATTACCTTTACACCAACCTAGATATTTTATACTTCTTGTTTTACATTTAGGTCTATGATCCATTTTGAGTTGATTTTTGTGTGTGTGTGTGAAGGTTGTGAGATCTGAATCTATGTTCAACTTTTTACATGTGGATGTTCACTCATTTTTTGAAGACTATCTCCATCATATTGCCTTTGCTTGTTTGTGAAAGACCAGTTTATTATACTATTGTTGATCTCTTTCTGGGCTTTCTATTACGTCCCACTGATGTATTTGTCTATTCTTTTTACCAATACTATGCTTGATTACAGCTTTATAGTAAATATTGACATGGGGTATTATCAGTTCTCCCACTTTGATTTTCTTCAATATTTTGTTGAATATTCTGGATCTTTTCCTTTTCCATATAAACTCTAAAAACAATTTGTTTATATCCATAGGATAACTTACTAGGATTCTGATTTGGATTATTTGTATCTAAAGGTCAGGTTGGGAAGAACAAACATCTTGAAAAAATTGAGTCTATCCATGAATATAAAATATCTCTTCATTTGTTTAGTTCTTCTTTGATTTCTTAATCAGAGCGTTGTAGTTTTTCTTGTATAAATCTTATGAATTTTTATTAGGTTTATACCTGAGTATTTCATTTTTCAGCATGTTATTATAAGTGATAGCGTGTTTTTAATTGCAAATTCTACCTGTTTGTTGTTGGGAAAACAATTGACTTTTGTATAATAACCTCATATCCTGAAAACTTGCTATATTTACATATTAGTTTTTTTGTTGATTCTTTCAGATTTCTACATAGACAAAGATGTCATCTGTGGATAAAGACAGCTTGATATCTTCCTTCCCAGTCTGTAGACTTTTGTGTTTTTTTTTGTTTTTGTTTGTTTTTTTTTAATTGAGAGGAGTCTTGCTCTGTCACCCAGGCTGGAGTGCAGTGGCGCGATCTTGGCTCACTACAAGCTCCGCCGCCCAGGTTCACGCCATTCTCCTGCCTCAGCCTCCCCAGTAGCTGGGACTACAGGCGCCTGCCACCATGCCCAGCTATTTTTTTTTTTTTTTGTATTTTTAGTAGAGATGGGGTCTCACCATGTTAGCCAGGATGGTCTTGATCTCCTGACCTTGTGATCCACCCATCTTGGCCCCCCAAAGTGCTAGGATTACAGGCGTGAGCCACCACACCCAGCCCTCAGTCTGTATACTTTTTATTTCCTTTTCTTGTCTTATTGCATTAGCTAGTGCATCCATTATGATGTTAAAAAGGAATGGTGAGAGGTGACATGCTTGCCTTCTTCCTGATGTTAGCACTAAAGCTTCTAGTTTTACACTATTAAATATGATGTTAGATTTCCTAGATGTTCTTTATCAAGTAGAGAAAGTTTCTCTCTATTCCTAGCTTGCTGAGATGTAATACATTTCTAATGTGTCTTAGTTTTTCAATTTAACTCTAGCTATGTTTTTCTTTGATGGCCATTCAAATCTAGATGGCAATATATTACCCTCAACTCCCTCCTGGGTGAGAAACTTGAAGCTATACTAGGGAAATTAAAAGCCAGGAAACAGTTTAGTTTTATTCTTAGTAAAATAAAAAGAATAAAAAAACTTCATATAGTGTTGTAAATAGTAGACTGCATAAAGCATGTGATAATAATGTAAAAAGTGTTTGCATACTATAATTATACTTACTGACTTTGTATCTTTTTTCTGATAATTAATAAATGAAAAAATCTTAGAAGTAGTGAATAGAAGAAAATTTTTTAAATCATTCAGAATTAACCACCCAAGAATAACCAAGTTTACCATTTTGATGCATTTCCTTTGATTTAAAAAAAAATGCATGCTGCTTGCAAATTTATCACAAGTATATTAAATTTCACATATAATAAATTTTGTAACATTCTGTTTTAGTCTCAATTTTTATAGTTAAAATGAAAACAAAACTTTTCCCAAATAGCTTCTAAAACATTATTTTTAGTGAGAGTTTAATGTCTTATCACATGATTGTTTTAAATTTTATTTTTAAGATGATTTGAAAAAATTTTAAAATTTCTCGATTATTGTATTTTTTTTTAACTATATAATGTTGTGATAAATATCCTGAGACACACACACACTAACTTATTTAACCTTATATTCAGTTATTATCTTAGGATAGATTACTAAAAGTGGAATCACTAGACCAAGAGATAAAAAATATTTAGGGTTGTTTATACATGTTGTCAAAGTCAATGGAGCTTAAAATGACTGAATAATTAAAATTTGATTACTGTGAATTTTTTATACCACAAGGAACAGTTCCTAGGGTAAAGGGATAAATTAAAATTTAGGAGACAGTAAATATATGTAACATGATGGCAACATACTGCAATGTATGAGTCAGCCAAGAAAATGTGATTGAAGATTTCAGAGACCTTTGGGCTGCAGCCAGAGTGAGATTTCTTACGTGTTCTATACTAGGTTATTCTATTCCCAGGTGGACTCCCAGCCCCTCATCTGTCTTCATATGTTTATAAATGGAAACACTGGCTTTGCTCTACAGTTTCTATGATGTGTGGCCCTTTGCATAGCAGTAGCTATTTGAATGACAAACAGATATCACGCACTGAAGAAATTGAAGGTTTTGAATTATGAATTTTAGGTGTGTTTCAAACAGCAAGCTTCGGAAAAAATAAAGGAAAGAAAAGCCCATTCTTCTTTTTATCAACTCTTCCTCACTGTATCTGGCAATGTTTTGCAGTATATTAAGCCTTTGTGGCTTAGAATAATGGTTTAGTTTGATTAATGAATAGGATTAGTTTAGGAAAAGATCAAGGTTGAAGGCATTGTTTATTACTAGATATATTTTGTTATGTAAACGGAAATGCAAATGAACTTTATGTTCCATATACCTGGGGTGCTGTGGAATCATTAATCATAGCTGTCTTCCCTACAACTATGATTTCCAGCAAGTGCTGGCACTCCAGGTCTGCATAGCCCAAAAAAAACATCTCATAGATAAAAAGAACATCATTCTCAACTCATGCTGATGATAAAATCTTTCCAACATATTTTCCAACATATTTTCATTTAGTCTCCTAGGAAAGATCTTTTTCCAATTGTTTAGTGCAATGTTCTTTATTGCTGGCTACTAGGCTTCCGTCTTAGCTTAATGAAAGAAGAAGTTGGAAGATAAGTAATTTTTCACATAAGGAATAGCCTAGAAGCATATATGAATGGAAGCAATTTAGACCATATCCTTTCTTTTGATTTAGAATAAAGCCTGGAAGACCCAGGTTGCTGATTCTACAGCTGATTCATGTTTTTTTTCTTTTTTTTTTTTTATTATTATTATACTTTAAGTTTTAGGGTACATGTGGACAATGTGCAGGTTTGTTACATATGTATCCATGTGCCATGTTGGTGTGCTGCACCCATTAACTCGTCATTTAGCATTAGGTATATCTCCTAATGCTGTCCCTCTCCCTTCCCCCCACCCCACAACAGTCCCCGGAGTGTGATGTTCCCCTTCCTGTGTCCATGTGTTCTCACTGTTCAATTCCCACCTATGAGTGAGAACATGCGGTGTTTGATTTTTTGTCCTTGCAATAGTTTACTGAGAATGATGATTTCCAGTTTCATCCATGTCCCTACAAAGGACATGAACTCATCATTTTTTATGGCTGCATAGTATTCCATGGTGTATAGGTGCCACATTTTCTTAATCCAGTCTATCGTTGTTGGACATTTGGGTTGGTTCCAAGTCTTTGCTATTGTGAATAGTGCCGCAATAAACATACGTGTGCATGTGTCTTTATAGCAGCATGGTTTATAGTCCTTTGGGTATATACCCAGTAATGGGATGGCTGGGTCAAATGGTATTTCTAGTTCTAGATCCCTGAGGAATCGCCACACGGACTTCCACAATGGTTGAACTAGTTTACAGTCCCACCAACAGTGTAAAAGTGTTCCTATTTCTCCATATCCTCTCCAGCACCTCTTGTTTCCTGACTTTTTAATGATGGCCATTCTAACTGGTGTGAGATGGTATCTCATTGTGGTTTTGATTTGCATTTCTCTGATGGCCAGTGATGATGAGCATTTTTTCATGTGTTTTTTGGCTGCATAAATGTCTTCTTTTGAGAAATGTCTGTTCATGTCCTTCGCCCACTTTTTGATGGGGTTGTTTGTTTTTTTCTTGTAAATTTGTTTGAGTTCATTGTGGATTCTGGATATTAGCCCTTTGTCAGATGAGTAGGTTGCGAAAATTTTCTCCCATTCTATAGGTTGCCTGTTCACTCTGATGGTAGTTTCTTTTGCTGTGCAGAAGCTCTTTAGTTTTAATTAGATCCCATTTGTCAATTTTGGCTTTTGTTGCCATTACTTTTGATGTTTTAGACATGAAGTCCTTGCCCATGCCTATGTCCTGAATGGTATTGCCTAGATTTTCTTCTAGGGTTTTTATGGTTTTAGGTCTAACATTTAAGTCTTTAATCCATCTTGAATTAATTTTTGTATAAGGTGTAAGGAAGGGATCCAGTTTCAGCTTTCTACATATGGCTAGCCAGTTTTCCCAGCACCATTTATTAAATAGGGAATCCTTTCCCCATTGCTTGATTGTTTATTTCTTAGATGAAGGAATCAGTAAACTCGAATGGAATTCAAATGGAATAAATCTTACTGCCTGAATCACTCAATTCAGAATAGCCTCCTGAGGATTTCACATTAAATGGTAGTCTTTTGTTCTATAAAATAAAGTTAATTAACCTGTCTTGCAGCTTCTCAACAAATGTCTAATTTGTTCCCTGAATGTGCCTTATACAGAAGTAAAAATGGTTTGCCAGTTCCCAAGTTCACGGAGTTCAGTAAAACTCTCCATAACCTTATATTTTTTAAATATATATTTGCCTCGAACAATCTTTTTAACCATTTCTTCAGGACCTTTTTTTCCTTTCTTCACTTTTTCTAGGCCGAAGATGATTGATGACTCTTCAAGTATAAAAAGACATTGCTTATCATATCAGTAGGGACCATACATAGCAAATCTGTTGGTTCTTTGCCGGTTTTGATGGAGTTAAAATATCCCGGTCTTAATGAAGTAAGTGGCATTAATGACCTAGTATTTGAAGTCTGAACAGAGATATTTTCTCTTTACGGTAATTCTAAAATTCAAATTAAAAATAAAACACAAGAAAGTTTAAAACTAAAATGAGATGAAAAGAAAAAAATTTTAGAGATCAATCTTATTTTTTCTTTTCTTTCTTTCTTTCTTTTTTTTTTTTGAGACAGAGTTGTCTCTAAAAAAGAGTTGTCTTTTTGCCCAGGCTGGAGAGCAGGAGAGCAATGGTGCAATCTCAGCTCACTGCAACCTCTGTCTCCCGGGCTCAAGTGATTCTCCTGCCTCAGCCTAGAAGAAACATTGGCCAATGTAGACATTTCTAAAAGTTTATAAACATTTTCCCAGACACAGCTGAAAATCTAGTACAAACACCATCTTCCTAAGAATTGTCTTCTGTCTGACTGAGATTTTGGTTGGGCACTGCTACTTACTGCTTCCCCAGGACAATCACTTACCTTAGTTTCAGAAAGTTTAGTAACCACAGGCTAGGTATAAGGAGTACTGGGGCTCCTAATGAGTGCATGTGTCTCCTCTTCTCCCTCCAGCACCTCAGAAGTCATGCCAGTTACTAATGTTCATCACTGAACTAGTAAATCATGAAGGGTGAGCACAAATACTTCCAACTGACAGACTTATTTCTATGGCTACGGACCTTTCCCCAAAGGGTTGGAAAATGAGTGTGAAGATACAATTAAGTCCAATGTTATCTAGTCTTTTACCCTTGATCCTGGATCCTAGATAAAGCCTGGAACTGTGGGAGCAAGAAAGGGCAGTGTTGGTGCCCTACAGCTTGAAGCTGTGTGATTACTTTTGCTTTCTCTGGCCTTATGATCTTACTTCAAGATGGTAGCAGGTACTGCCAGGTGGACCCTCAAAGTTGCACATGGTAGCTGTGTTTGAAGGCTGTCTAAATAGCCAGTCTCTTATCTTCTGCAGTCCCTCAGAATTCTGACTCAGAGGCCCGCTGAGTCAGAATTGTCTCTGGGATATCCATTGGACAAAACCAGTTCTAAAGGGGAAAACAAATGCAACATACAGAGACCATTAAAGAGAAAAACAAAAATAGAGAGCACATATATGAACAAATGGTAGCAGAGAAATAAAAATCCAAGGGCAAGAACTGATTGGTTTACAACTCTTAGGTGATCTGTTTATAAATAAAGAATGAGAGAAAGGTAGCCCATGCTTATTTTTTAAAAACTTGAAATGAACCCAGAGGATCTTAAAGTTTATTGCTTAACACATTGACACTAAAGTTTACATATTAATGCATTTATAATTAATGTAAAAATGAGGGCTTAGTATTAACTAGGAATTTTTTTTAATGTTCCGCATGAGGCTCAACTGAGTTTCAAACAGATGCCAAAATATGTGCCATTTCCTTATGAAAAATAACATTGTTTGGCCTATTGACATCATTCATACAACTGATGAAGACCATTTGCTGCTGGGTATGTTCTGGGCACTGAGATATTGTGTAATTTAGTGCAGGTATTTATCTTCATGCCATATGAGTCTAGATCATTTTCTCTATATCTGCTTATTATTTTATTCCTTTCCATTAATACCATGATTTATGATATATGCTAAGAAGGTTAACTACTCCCAGTATTTCCCTGTTACTTGGCAATCTGGTAGTCTCTTTCCTCTGTCTGCCAGAGGCAGGGTACACCAGGAAGACAAGCTTATTTTGATGTTCAGCAGTGGAAAGATGTATTTTCTGCATGAAAATTGCAACTCACTTCTAACCAAGAGGAGTTTTTGTATTATCTGCAGAGTTGTTCATGTTGTCAGTAACTATTAGAAAATGCCATTTATTGATGGTGACTTGTTGCATTTCATTCAGATTTTGTAAAACTTAAAGAAACACCAATTATTTGAGATGTCAAATGATAAAGATGTAGCTTTGTATATAAAAATAAGTGTGAATGCTTTCTAGGCTTGAACAATAAAATCCGTTCAGTTGGTTGGGTACAGGGACTCATGCCTGTAATCCCAGTACTTTGGGAGGCCATGCTGAGCAGATCACTGGGCCCAGGAGTTTGAGGTCAGCCTGAGAAACATAGTGAGACTCTATCTTTGCAAAAAGTACAAAAATTATCCAGGCATGGTGGTGCGCACCTGTAGTCCAAGCTACTCAGGAGGGTGAGGTGGGAAGATCACCTGAACCTGGGGAGGTCGAGGCTGCAGTGAGTCATGACCATGCCACTGCACTCCAGCCTGGGTGACAGAGTAAGACCCTTTCTCAAAAAACCCCCGAAACTGTTAAATTAAAGCAATCATAATTAATGATAGTTTATTATATAGTGTAATAATAGTTGTAGAAATGTAGAAAATTCAGAACAGTACAAAGCAAAAATTACCTTTAATGTCATAGCCAAGGTCTGCAACTTCAAATATTGTAGGCTTGCCTTATTATATTTGTGACATTTATATATAACTTTTTAAAAATTGTGATCATACTGTGCATATGATTTTATGGATTCATTGCAGAGTCAACATCTTCCTATATTAAATATTCATCTAAAATATGATTATGAATAGTTATATAACAATTGAGCATGTGTTTGTACCATTATTTAATAATCTCCTACTAATACTTCCAAGGAATAAATAAAAAATATGAACTATTTTATACCTCATTCTAAGAAAATGTTTTCCATAATTATGTGGGTTAGGAGTATAGTGATATATTAATATTTGGGTTATGTTTAGTTTTAATTCTTAATATATTAAGTATCAGAATAACTATCTCTATATCTGTGTGATTTCTTTGTTTCAGTATACTACACTAATATTTTTATGATTCGTCAGAATTTGTTCCGAGTACTATTAATTTTACTGTGGAGTTGGTGTTTAGTTTTTTCTTTTATAAAAGTATATTTTTTCTCTTTTATATATTATTCACAGTATAATATATAGTATATTAGATTATATTTTTCTTATGTATATGTATTGTGTGTGTTTATATATGTACACACAAAACACACATACACACACACGTATATTTCCTGAGAAGGATAGGCATGAGACTAGTTAAGCAATGCTTTAAATGTTTGTTTTGTTGATTTTTCTGTTTGTTGATCTTTTGTTTTTGTCTTTTCATAGTGAAGAAAATCTGCCATTTGAAGGTTGTCAGGTACTTTTCTGCCTTCATTAGGATGGAGACCTCTGTCGCTTTGATACAGGTGTCTTCCTTTGGGAAATTCAGTGGAGTGGTGTCCCTTTGATAATATAAACACAGTTAATTCTTGTTACTTGTGGTAGCTATGTTTTCTAAAGTCACGACAAACACTGAATTACCAAACACCGAACCATTGCTTCTAGAAGAAATACAGGATTAGATCCCTGAGAGTCTGGTCAAAACATTTTTGCAAAGTGACCAATACATACTGTTCTTTTATGTGTGTTTCTCTTTAAAGACAACTTATTTAATATATATTGATTCAGTAACATTGAACTCATAGCCAATAGCACTATGACTCATGCCTGAAGTTTATCCAACGTTTTTTTCTCTATAAGCTTCATCACAGTCTTGTGCTTAGCAATGCTAGACAGAACTTCACCACTGTGCTTGAGGGGCATTATAAACAGCAAAATCACCAAGAAAAGGCGCAAAGATAAAAAAAAGTGGCATTAAATAGAACGCAAAAAGGACACTTACTTTCAGTATAAGAACTGAAACAAGAGGGCACAGTACTGCCTTGTTTGTTCTCAGCTGAAACATGTGACTCACGTGCTTGCTGCTCTGGGCATATCCGTGAATGACTGAGAAAGCTCCAGGAGTACTGATTTTGGGGTTACAAATAAATGTTATCAAGTAGAAAATTCACAAATATGAAATCTGGGAACAATGAGGATTGATTGTATTAGGAGAGAAGGTTCTCACTGACACATGGGAAGGGTTCGGTAAACTCCTCTGCGGTCTTACCCTTTAAATCTGCCTTTTCTAGTACTTCTTAGGATGCAGATCTAGTAATTAGAAAATTTGTGCATATTTGCAAATTTCTTTGGCACAAAGAATTTTCTGGGTATAAAAGGATGGAGAAGTCCTTATTCTTTCCTTATTGTGGTGGAATATTATTCACCTGTATCTTATGGATGGCTAATGATTCCAATTGAGCTCACCTGGCAGGAAATTTGAGTGGGGCTCCCGAAGAATTCACCACAGGGTTTTCTGAACTACTAATCTGTGCTCAATAGGGAACTCCTTGTTTGACACGGAAGAGGAGTCAATTTTGAATAGAGTAGTTGAGTCTGGCCTTGTAACTGCAGGACCAGCTTAAACCTGTGAACCATTGTTTAAGTTGTTACAGATGGTACAGAGCCAAGACTGAAAGTCACGTAGCCCTGGCATGTGGAATGAGAGACAGCTTTAACCTTCTAGTTGTTAACACCACCAGCATGGCAGATTAGCTATACTGGAATCATCTGGGACTAGTTAGAGATGCTATAAAAGCTTGCCCCACCTCTAGAGCGGGAGAAAGATTTGAGTTTTGGCTCCTGTCTCCTTGCCAGTCAACTTGCAATAAAGCTTTTTTTTTTTCTTTTTCCAAAAGCCAGTGCCATATTACTGGCTTCTATGTGTCGGCCAGTGAGGCCATTGCTCGGTGACAGCCTTTCTGATCTAGCCACCATAGTGTGGAGGTATCAACTGAGAATGATGACCATGTGAATGTAAACAAGCTATGAGCCATAGCTTGGCACCAAAGGTCATGGCATGATTTTTTCTGGAGTACAGCATTTAAGGGATGGGATTCTTCTTCCTAAATTAGCTATTATAATCTTTGAAGACTTAAAAGCAGCAGAATTCACTGAAGTCTCCTGGTATCCTTCTTGAATCACTGGCCGAGATTTCCTGCTTCTGCCCAGACAGATTTTGGAGTACTCCTGAGGCTTGGTGCTGGTAACATCCATGGTAATTGTTGCAGATTTCTTTTCTCTTTTGGGAGGTGGGAGTTGTTTTCAGCAGAATCCATCAATTCTCTCAAATTTTTGTGTGATCTTACCTCCCCTTTCTTTGCTCAAACTTTAATTGCTTGAATGCCTAGAACATAACCTCGGGTCCATGTCTTCATGATCTCTTTCTCCCCAGTGATTTGGATCTAGGACTCTCAACTAGATCTAAACGGACTGATCTCTTCTCTTGAGTTCCCATCTCCATATAAAACTGCTTACTGTGCATCTTGGCTTAAATAAGGTATTTAAAACCAAAACTATCCAAATAAAACTTTATTTCTACAATCTCCACTCACTCTTGTTTCTTTCCCTATGTTTCTTATCTTAGTAAAAGGCATCACCATTCATCCAACTGCTCAAAACCAGAAAAATTGGGAGTTATCCTTGTTTCCTTTCTTTACTTCATGCATTGTTTCCAAATCCTCAGTAAGTTCTGTCATCCTGTGAAATGCGCCCAGAAGTATCCATTTCTCTCTATCCCCACTGCTAGTATCTTTTTTTTTTTTTTTTTTTGAGACAGAGTCTCTTTGTGTCTCCCAGGCTGGAGTGCAGTGGCCCCATCTCTGCTCACTGCAAGCTCCGCCTCCCAGGTTCACGCCATTCTCCTGCCTCAGCCTCCCCAGTAGCTGGGACTACAGGCACCCGCCACCACGCCAGGCTAATTTTTTTTTTTTTTTTTTGTATTTTTAGTAGAGACGGGGTTTCACCATGTTAGCCAGGATGGTCTCGATCTCCTGACCTCGTGATCTGCCCACCTCGGCCTCCCAAAGTGCTGGGATTACAGGCGAGAGTCACCGCGCCCAGCCCCCACTGCTAGTATCTTAATTCCAACCATGATTTCTTGCCAGGGTGATCTCAGTTGCCTCCTACTGGCTATTCTGCTTTCACTCCCTTTTGCCTCCTTCTACCAGGTACACAAAAATGATTTTAAAATTTTGGGTCATATTACTCCTGTTTCACTCTCTCCCTTTTTTTAAGAGACAGGTATCTCACTCTGTCACCCTGGCTGGAGTGCAGTGGTGCAATTACAGCTCACTACAGCCTTAAACTCCTGGGCTCAAGGGATCCTTCCACCTCAGCCTTTTGAATAGTTGAGATCACAGGCATGTGCTACCATGCCCTACTTTTTTTTTTTTTTTTGGTAGAGACAGGGGCTCCCTATGTTGCTCAGGCTGGCCTTGAACTCCTGGCCTCAAGCAATCCTCCTGCCTTGGCCTCCCAAAGTGTGGAATTATAAGCATAAGCCATGGTCCCGGCTTTGGTTAAACTCTTCTAATGGATCAAATAAATTATTTAAATATTGCTTTCTCAGCAAGGCATTTTCTCATCACCTTTTCTAATGTTGTATGCCCCCTTCAGCACTGTTTATCACACTATCACTTTATCCTCTTTTATCAACCCACTTCCATCAGTATGATCTTGTTTATTCTTGTTTATTTGTATATTGACTATTTCCTCCACTACAACATAAATGTAGCGTGCGTGCCTTTTTTTGTTCAGTAGAATATCACAATGCCGTAGCATAAGTCTGAGAAGGTAGTCGCTTTTAAACAGACAATTGCGAATTAGTGAAATAAAATCTTTTAAGGAGTCTAATACGCAGAAAAAGAGCTCAGAGCAAAGCTGCTCTGGTTTTATGGGAAGAACGGAGGGAGCGGTTAGTTGTTGTAATGGTAGACAGACCCTCACTTGAACCTTTCTTCCGGTTCCTCCTGAGGCTTCTCAGAGAACAACTTGAAAATCTGGAGCACTGTAGGGAGGGGAGAAGCCGGCAAGACAGAGCCGCCTTGGTCAATAATCTTTAAAATAGTTTTAAAACATCACTGCGATGAATCTGTTGTATTGGTCAGGGTTTTCTAGAGAGACAGAACTAATGGAATAGAGATATATATAAAGGAGAGTTTATTAAGTGTTAACTCACATGATCACAAGGTCCCACCATAGGCCGTCTGCAGGCTGAGGAGCAAGGATAGCCAGTCCGATTTCTAAAACTGAAGAACTTGGAGTCTGATGTTCGAGGGCAGGAAGCAGCCACCACAAGAGAAAGATGTAGGCTGCGAGGCTAGGCCAGTTTCTCTTTTCAAATTTTTCTGTCTTCTTATGCTCTAGCTGAGCTGGCAGCTGATTATATTGTGCTCACCCAGATTAAGGGTGGGTCTGCCTTTCCCAGCCCACTGACTGGAATATTAATCTCCTTTGGCAACACCCTCACAGACACACCCAGGAGCAATACCTTATATCCTTAAATCCAATCAAGTTGACACTTAGTGTTAACATCACATTAGTAAAAATAGTAGCCAGGGTCTATTCATGGTTTTATACATTACTTGCAAAATGCCTTTCTCTCATTGACACGGCAGCCTCAAATAGTAACAAGCAAAAAACTAAAAACTTCCTTTGCTGAACCGAAACATCTTTGGTAGATAGTTTTGTGATAGGCATTTGAATGTTGCTTGGGAGGGCTATCAGCCAGGCCACTAGCAAACAAATCCTCAAGCTAACTAGGAAAGTCTCTAAAAGTGGGTAGGCAATAACATTGGGAAAACAAATTCTAAATGTGGTACTGTTTTCTGGCATCAAGTTATTTACTTTGTCACTGAAATAGTAAACAATTGACTTCCCAAGAAGTTGTCTGGTTTAGAAAATGGCATGTAATGAATATCTTATTCTGAACATTAAGAAAGCAATACATAATTTTAAGAAATTATTTTTTCCCATTATCCAAAAATATATAACAAATATTTTCTTTAAAAATATTGATTTGTAGGGCTACCTTTCCCAAAATATTCATACGTCTTGACCTTGCCTTGAATAAATGCATGATATTCTCAAGGGAATATATCTCATTTGACAAAGCCCACCACGCTCCTCCAACCATAATGACACGTGAATCCTGGACAGATGGCTAGACTCTCTCACAAGCCCCAAAGCTCTATTCAATTCTTGCCTTAATGAAAGAATAATTGCTTTAGACTGTAAACTTCCTGATTGCTCTAGTGGAGATGATACTTAGGATGAGAAATCAAATATTTTTCAAGGCATTTGGTTTTTTTATGTAGAACCAAATTTTAATTATTTTAAAATTATATTTAAATATTTTGAAATAATGTTTTCACTTAAGTATTACAACTCCAAGAATAGGACAACAGGTTTTGGAAAACAGACCTGTGTCTTGTAAGCATAGGCACAAGGCAAATGTTGATTTGTTGACAGCTGAAAGTAGGAAAAAAGAAGGAACCAAAAAAGGACCAACCCTTGGTATTAGTCAGGACTTTTTAGTACAAATTCAGAAACCTCATATCACACTAACATTTATTATTATAAAGGCATTTATTGGCTCATAGCTGCAACACCCAGCAGTATAGCTGGCTTCAAACGCAACTGGAATTGGGGGCACAAGGGATGTCACCAGGTTCAGTTTCTCTCTATCTCAGCTTTTCTTGCTCTGTGGTGACTTGATTCCCAGCTCCGCTTTGCAGAGCTTAGCCAGCTTCCAGGCTCACACTGTTTTTACCACTATCTGTATGAGTGGAAAATAGTACCTGCCTCGTCCTCAACTGTATTAGCGGAAGTATCAGTGGGTCTTACTGGCTTTCTCTGAGCCAGTCACTGCAGCCTGAGGAATATCACAGATCAGAAAGGACTGCTAAGAACTAGGAGAGTCCAGACATATGTAGGTCAAAGTTACAGGACAGGGACTTAGGTCCAGGGAAGAAGATCCAGTTCCTGCCTCACTGATAGAGGCAGCCTGAATTTGGGCAAGTTTCTTCATCTTTCTCAGCTTCACTGCTTCTTGGATAAAAATTCCTAGTTTATAATGTTTAGAAGATTAAATAAAATAAAGCACCTAACAGAATAGTAGACTCTCAATACATTTTAAAGATGATTTAATTTTTATTCTATTTCTTTTCTGGCCTTTTGAGTCCAGTCACTGCATAAGCATCAATGACCACTGTCGCCACTAGGTGGCAATCATGTGATGGAAGGTAATGGCCTGGCTTTCTGGCCAGTGAAAAATTAAGAATTGGCTGAAACCTGACAATTGGCAGTGAGAGGAAAGCGTGGGGGACTGTGAGTCCAATTCCTGCTGCACTGAAACCACGCTGTGTGACCTTGATCAAGGTCTGAATTGATCTATAGCCTGGATTTCCTCAAGTAAAACCTGGAGGCCAATTCAGTCTTCATTTGTCTTTAAAATCTTTTGAATCTGTAAAAAGGGAATCTTACAGAGTAATAACTGTGACTGTAATCTCAAAAGCCAAAAACTGTTCGACAGTCTTGATTGTTAATATATACAGTTTAAAAATATGATTGTATGAAGCATAATCCATTCATTTATTGCTAAGTTTTAGCTACCCCAGGGATCCAGAAAGAGTTCATGCTATTTTGTAAGGTGACTAATGGGCCCGCAGAGATGCTGTCAAGTTATACACAGCTCAGAAAATCATCCTCTGAGGCATGCAAGTCAGAAAACTCACTATTAAAAAAAGTCACACTGAGCAGCTTCAAAAGTATTTTTCCGCCATGTAATTATGTTTTAATGTCAGGTTCTTAAAATCACTTGGAAAAGAAGAAGCAGCTTAAAAAATTTCAGGTCTGAAATGTGTTAGAAGTATCTGGAGCAGCAGGAGGATGAATCAGGAAGTGACATTTAATTGGGTTTAAGAACAAAAATGATGACTCTCCACTTTTGCATGAATCAAGCCTTTATAACAAAGTTGAAATAAGATGATGTGATAAAAATTAGCGTTTATCTGATATAATAGATTAGGGGGATGTTGTATTTTCTTAATATGAAATTCTTTAGTATAAGGAAGTTATGTGCTGGTTCCATCTTGATTAGCATAAAAATCCTTGTAAAAGGAGAACCAGTTGAAATTCCCGGAGTGTCCACACATTTCTTCATTCCATGGAGATGTGGAACAGCCTAGTCTAAATACTTGACTTTTATTTCTCAGCATGTTCTTTTTTCAGGATAAAGCCTCCTGAAGTCTTAAACCTGGAAGGTAGGGGCGAGGATTTGTTGGTGGGGTATGGATCAAATGAGTTCAGGTTTTCTTCATCCTTTATAAATCTCAACTTTGCTTTACACAGTGCCTTATCAGAGGGGAGAGATCATTAAGGTATATATGTGGGGTTTTTTTTATTTGTTATTTTTTTGCTGCTACAGAGGTATCTGAAAGAATGAGGACTGTTTTGCTTTTACCTCTCTATTTTTTCCTTCTCTATTTAAAGGAGGTAGCCAGAACCTTTGCCTTCTGGGTGGTTTGTTGTGAGGTCAGAGCAAAAAGCCCAGGTTCCTTTAAGGCTTAAGATGCAGCATGCTGGGCTGTGCCCCCAGTTTCTGATTCAGCGAGTCTGGGATGGAGTTCAAGAATCCCTATATATATAAACTTTAAGTTCTGGGATACATGTGCAGAACATGCGGGTTTGTTACATAGGTATACACATGCCATGGTGGTTTGCTGCACCCATCAACCGTCATCTATATTAGGTATTTCTCCTTCTAACTGTAACTATCCCTTTAATACCGACGCTGCAGGCCGGAACTCACGTGCTGAGAACCACTGCATTAAGGTAACTGCTTCTCCTGGCCACCTGGGAACCTACCTCCCTTGCCTGAAACCTGAGCTCACTGAGAGGGCTGGCACGGCGGGAATGGGTCAATGAGTTTGTCCAGGGAACGTGGAAGCTGTTGAAATGGGAGGAAGGGACATTCCCAAAGCCCCTTTCTTGGTACTGCCCCCAGTCAGGCTGCTACTCAGGTAAGAATGCGGCTTGAAGGGAAGTAGCTTGGTGCACAACCGGGAGAGCCAGCCGCCTCAGTTGGAGCCTCGGAATGAAGATTCGGAGCACTCTGGACCCACTGAGAGACTTGCTCATTTTCTGGGCACCAAATAATCCTCCCAATTGTTAGGTAAACCCAGGGAGGAGGAGAGGAAACAAATAATGAAGATTGAATTTCTTGCAATTCAGTGACATGGGGGATGGCAGCCATATTGAATTTGATTTGAAGAAAATAGGTATTTCCTGCCTACCCAACTTTTAGTAAATGCCACACCAACTACATGAATTTCTGGATTAAAACATACAGTCTACATATATTAATATTTGTGGCCTTAATACAAGTTCTACCCTTGCCGTAGCTTTGTGTTCACTTGGCAGGGAGAGGCAGAGCTTATAAACTGAGCTGTGCAAATCTCACCCTGCTCAACCATGTCTTGCTGAGCAGGCACATGGGGGCTGAAACCTAATCAGGCTGCGAGAAAAGGGTGACGTTTGCTAATTTGCTAATGTACCCACATAACTCCTGCATAATCTGACCATAATCTGACCATTTCTCATTGACTTTTACGTGGTTTCTACTTTTCATTGCTCTAACAAATACCCTAATACGTTTCTCCTGCACTTCTGGATTTTTTTGAATTAGATACCTGAAATTTTGACTTGGTTTTTTTTTTCTTACAGAAATTCTGTCAATGGGACATGCATGTGAGTTTAGAAGCAATTCTTTCTTTAAGTTGCAGAGGCTTCTGGGAGTGCTCAGGCTATCAACCAAAGGTGTTCATTAGGCCATACAAGCTGCTTTCCTCAATTTCTAGATGAGATATACTATTATGAGAAAATGGAAGAAAAATTACAGGAGAACAAGTGAGGAATTGCCAAGATATGTACATTTGTAGTGAGGAGAGGAGTTGGGGGCTTGGGGGCAGGGGCGAAGTGCCTAGCGACTCAAATGACATAAGGCACTGATTTCCTGAGTGTTGAGTAAAGGGGTGTTAGAAGATAGAAAATTGCCAAGGATTAGTTTGTAACTCAAAATTATAACTCAGTCCAATCTCATTTCCCACTAAGAAAGAGAGGGAAACATCTTTTTTCTCCCTCTTCTTTCCCCTCTCCCACAGAGGTAGCTGACTCCTCCCTGTTCCGGGACCCAGGGCTCAGGCTGACTTGTGTTAAGCTTCCATCTGGGTGAAACAGATTTCGGGAGGATCACGTGGAAACTTAAATGCCATTGCAGCGTTGTTTCTATAGGAAATGAGTTTCTCTTTGCAAACAATTGTTTGCTTTCGGTACACAATCACTTATCATAAGGAGGGAGCCTGTCTGTGCTTATAAAGCTTAAATTTGAAGGACTCCAGTTATCTTAATTTAATATTAAAATAGCCTAGTTTGAGAAGAAACCATGTTCTTAAATTTCTAAGAGATGTTCCAATATGTATTTACTGCAATTTCTATGTTGGGGTGGTTTGTTGTCATTTTAAAAGTGAGGCTGGAACACTATAATATGCCCTGTCTTCTTTTTGCCTGTTAAACAAGGCGAGCTAGGGCAGCTTCTCAAAAGGCTCAAGAGGCACAGTCAGTGATCTCAGGCCACCCTGGATGGGGGGAGGCCACAAGAGGGGGCTTGCACCATCAGCTACAGGGAATTATTAAATTCCTGACCTAGTTTTTGAAACTATTCAAGGAGAAAGCAGGGACACAAATACTAGCTCTAGCCTCGTTCCATGAGACCACGTTTCTGTTTTCATTTCGCTTTAGCCGCATTTGTTCGAGCAGCAGGTGAAGCGCCTTTCAAAAGACTGTCATCTCCGAGGGAAGTCATCTGTTTTACATTAATTGTCCATTAGTCTCCAAGCCTCCATCCATTAAAGTCCTCAGCCACTCATTACGTATATTGTGCAGGAGTCCTGCTGTCAGCTTTTCAATGCAGAGCTGTTTTTCTGCATCTGACTTAATTGCTCTAAGTGCCTGTTCCTTTGAGAGAGCCTAGAGCATACCAATTAATGCTAACTTTTTTTCCTTGCCAGGTTGAACAGATAAGCCATGGTGAGGCCAGTTCAGCTGCTATTTACTCGAATTTATTAGAGACCCTTTTGCCTTAAGCTCACACAGTAGGTAGTTTACATCAGTACTGCCCTGTTTGCCTGATGACTCCTGGATATGTTCTGAATGGATTTAATTTTCTATAGTGAAAATGCTCCATAAATTTACAATCTATCCATGTTATTTTGATGGGTTTAAATTCCATTTGCTCCTGATTAGTTTAAACATGTAATTTTTAAATGCATGTGGCATTCTAAACAACAGCTTGGATGAAATTGACTTTGTTGATGGAAAAATTAAGCTTTCATCCTTTCAAATGACAGTTCGAGGGGTGGCCTTACAATAATTTAATTACCGTAGCTCCCTTAATTACAGCCGACTCACCTACCTTTAGCTCCATTACCGTTTTCCTTAATAAACACAAATAAATTGAGGAAAAACAAAAATTAAGAAAATCAATCTTAGAGTAGCTTTTATAAATTTTTGATAGGCATAGAGGAAAATACAAATATCATGTGAGACTCAGAGAAACATATTAACCCCTTCAACTCTAAAAGAACTAGAAAAACCACAATTTTTTCTCCTTTTTAAAATTGTACCATAGTCCCACTTATTAATACTAAATTTTATGTTTTATTAATATTCAAAATATCCAGTCGATATAAATTCCTGTCAAGATATGGTAATATATCTATAAATTCAGATTCTGAGTAATATTAATTGAATTTATTACAGATTTTTAAATCTTTACTACAGTTTAATTCCATCCTATAACTAAGTTTGTTAACAAATGACCTTGGTAATATATAGTTAAGTACCTGTATATTGATTTGCTTAATTACATCTAAACAATACCAAAAAATAAAAACCACACAGATGCATCCAGACTGATTTAAATTGCAGGATATCATGAAAATTAAAGACAGACTTCTGTGTCTTATTTCCTGAGGATTGTTGGGGAAATATGCACTTTTGGCATAAGCAAACTACTTAGAACAAAAATAGCAACCATTCTGGGAAACATTTACATTAGGTGAAATCTGTCTCTGAGGCTGTCTGCCTTCCACCCAAGAGCTCCCTGACCTGGCAGCATCCCCTCTCTTCTCTATTCTCTCCCCTTCCTCAGCTGGAGGCCAGTCCTGTATCTCATATCACATGGCCCTGGTCAGTAACAAGGCATTATTAGCAAATACAGCTATTTAGAGGTAGGGGTTTGAACTCTCTGAGGATTATCATTTTCTTCATCTTCACTATCTTCATCCTCATCTTCAATCAAGATTTTTGAGAGCAGACTGTGTACAGAGCATGGAGAGCCACTGAAGTTGTTCCCCTCTCCCCAAAATAGTAACCTTTGTCTTCTAGATGAATGAGCTCCTCTGATAAATTCTACAAGTATTGTTTCTGCTTCATGGGCATTGAGAGTGGCCTCCTCCATCTTTACAGAAGGAAATTATCACCCCCAAGTTAGACTAGTTTATTCCTAGAAAATTCCTTCAATACCTCCTCATCTGTAGGATATTCATTTAAAAATCCTATCAGCTTTCTTCTCAACAGTTTTCAGGAAGAGAGCTTTGGAAAATACTAAAACATCAGTCTAACAAATTCAAAGACATATATTAGGGCCTTTAAAACCTCATACACATCCCCTTGCCCTCCAGGATAATGCTCCTTAATCCTAATTAGCTTTTACAGCATGATTAGTGTTTGCCAGTGATGATTAGAGGTGCCAAATGCACCAAGCCAATTAGTAGCAGACTTGTAGGATCCTGGTGGGGCTTTATTTTGATTCTGATTCACCTTTTACATCATCTTTGTCGTTGCTTCATTTGTCCAAGGTAGCAATGCTTCTATATTTCTGTGTTCTCATTTTGACTGTAGTGTTTTGATTGAGAGTCTAGAATGTTGTTCACACAAAGGGAATCTT
Source organism: Symphalangus syndactylus (assembly GCF_028878055.3). Classification (NCBI taxonomy): domain Eukaryota; kingdom Metazoa; phylum Chordata; class Mammalia; order Primates; family Hylobatidae; genus Symphalangus; species Symphalangus syndactylus. The sequence goes on from NC_072426.2 coordinate 17,796,670, forward strand.
GCCCAAAAGAACATTACTCGTAAGGTCTTTACTCAGGAGTTTGGTCATGTACTTGTGCTAATGCCTTTGATTTAAAACCCTTTGTATTGAAACCCTTCTGATTATGGTTGAATCTGTTCCTCACCTCTGACAGATACACCATAGGGTGACCCCTAATGAGTCATGCTCTTAATCCCCTTGCCATGAATGTGGGTGGAAATCATAACTTGCTTCTAACCATAAGACACGACAAAAGTAAGGAAATGCATTCCTGTAATTATATTCATGGCAAAGTCGAAGGGACTTTTTTCAGGTATAATTAAGATCCCTAATCAAGTGACTTTTAGTTAAACAAAAGAGCATTTACCCTCAGTGGGCCTGGCCGAATCAGTGAGCCTTTTAAAAGAGGGTCCAGGCCTTCCCTGAAGTTCGAGACCTGAAGCAGTAAAGACTTTTATTTCTGTTGCTGGCTTTGAAGAAGCAAAGCTGCCATTAATTCTACAGTCATAAAGACATGAATTCTGCCAACAACCTGCAGGAGCTTAGAAGCAGATCCTAGCATTTCCATTGCATCCTCCAGATGAGAATGCAATCCACCTTGATTTCAGCCTTGTGAGACCCTGAGCAGAGAACCCAGTTATGACATGCCCAGATTCCTGACCCATAAAAACTGTGAGATAACGGGTATGGATTTTAGGCCATCAAATATGTGATCATTTATTATGCAGCAATAGGAAATTAATGCACCACTCTTGCAATAAAGATACTTTGTTTTATTATCCAGTATCCCATATGTCATTTTTAAATAAGTAGATCATTATACATGAACTCCACACAAGGGCTTCTTATACTTTGTTGTTAGAAAACTTACCCAAGTCACATCTCAGGCTCTAAAGATGATTTACCATCTAACCCTTATGTTTCCTGTCGACTTTGCTGTTAGATAACCTAGAAGATTTGGGGCCCAGCATGAAGAATAGTTCCTTTCAAGTACCTGTGTGTCCCGAATTTATTCCTTCCAGTGGGTTCTTGGTCTCACTGACTTCAAGAATGAAGCCTTGGACCCTCGCAGTGAGTGCTACAGTTCTTAAAGATGGTGTATCTGGAGTTTGTTCCTTCAGATGTTCAGATGTGTCCAGAGTTTCTTCCTTCTGGTGGGTTCATGGTCTCACTGACTTCAGGAGTGAAGTCGACCTTTGCAGTGAGTGTTACAGCTCTTAAAGATAGTGCAGACCCAAAGAGTGAGCAGCAGCAAGATTTATTGGGAAGAGCAAAAGAACAAAGCCTCCACAGGGTGGAAAGGGACTGGAGTGGGTTGCCTCCGCTGGCTTGGGTGGCCAGCTTTTATTCCCTTATTTGGCCCCACCCATGTCCTGCTGATTGGTCCATTTTACAGAGTGCTGATTGGTGCATTTACAATCCTTTAGCTAGATACAGAGCAATTGGTGCATTTTTACAGAGTGCTGATTGGTGCGTTTACAATCCTCTAGATAGAAAAGTTCTCCAAGTCCCCACTCAACCCAGGAAGTCTAGCTGGCTTCACCTCTCACCTGGACACATCTGTCCTTTTGCTACCTTTACATCAGTGGTTCTTTAACATTTTGGTCTCAGGGTTTCTTTACATAAAAAATAATTGAGGACCCAAAGAAACTGTTTATTTGAGTAATGTTTATCATCTACTATATTAGAAATTAAAATGGGACAATTTTAAATCATAAGAATGCACAGGCACACATTCCGTTAGAAGTCAATAACATCGTCACTCAGCATGGGAAAACCCACGGGTTGCTTGTGAAAGAGTGAAAGAAAAATACGAGGTAACATCATAGTATTATTACAAATTGACCTTGCAGATCTGAAAGGGTCTTGGGAACCCCTAGAAATCACACTTTGAGACCACATCTTAAAAACCATTGCTTTATGTTTTTAGCATTTTTTTGTTTTATATTGCATTAAATTTTATTAAGCCAACTTACATAAGTTTATGAAATATATGAGGTAAACTTTTTTTAAAAAATGAAAAAGACAAAATACTAGCTATGTAATTGTACTGTTTATTCCCCACCTGCCCCACAGATATGTGCTCACCCTTCTCTGCTCAGCTCTGTGCCTGGGAGGCTGAGCTCTACAGACTGCATCACCAGGCTTCCGCCCTCTGGCTTCCAGATGGATTTGGCCAATGGGCAGCACCAGTGGGAAAGGAGAGGACAGGAGGAGAGACAGGCTGAGGTCATGTATTTATCTGCTTCTTCCCTACCCCATGACAGTTCTGACAGGCAGCCCCTCCGTTTCTCCAGCTCTCAGCTGAGCTCCAGTAACAAGCTTCCTTCTCTTTCCCCTTTAGGGTTGGGGTGGCAAGAGTCACCACCTGGGTGTCTCACTATATCTTGTTGGCTTCCCTAATCTTGCCCACATTAATCCTTTTTTAAAATTTCAAACTCTCTTGATGCTTCCATTTGTTTCCCGAGGAATCCTGGCTAATGGAGCAAGCTTGGACACATTCCTTCATTTCACAGGTCTTCAGTTTATTTAGCTGTAAAATGAAGGGCCTGAGCAGCCTTTCCCAAAGTAGATTCTGCACATCAGTCTCATCATATTCCATTTTGTATTCTGTGGTCAAATATGTTTGGGAAACACTGAATATAATGTCCCCGTTTGGATAGCCACAATTTGTGGCACCATATCAACAACTCTGAGAGGTCCTGAAATAGATACACCTGTTTTACCCTGTTTAGCTCAGCATTTCCCAAATATAGCTAACAATAGAACCACTGTTTTTTGCTTGTTTGCTTTTGCAGAAAACCCTAATAACATCGAGAAAACACCAGATCAAGTCATCTCCAGCTGGCCCATGTATGGCATTGTCTTATTCTGTGGAAAGGTATTTATTGCATATTTTTGAATATTTTCTGGTGGCCCCTCAATCCTGAAGTCTAAAATTTCCCACCCATGTGGCTCAGCTTGCTCTAGGCACAGTAATGGAATTCTATTTCTGTGACCTCAGTACCATGTTGAGCTTCTCTTCTGACCATGACTTTGTCGTGGTAAAGAAGTATCCCTCTAATTAAAATCAGGATTGAAAATAGAATTCCAGGAATAGCTGAATACAAAATACACAATACACATTTACATACCGCACAATTGCATCCACGCCCCATGGAGTGTGGTGGTGCAAAGTAAGGTGTGAATCCCACTGAAACTTTCTGAAAGTGTGTGGTTGTCATGAACAACACTGACAAATCCGAGGCCCTCCTTGCTTCCTGTTACAATAAGTAACTACCTTTTCTTCTTCTTCTTTTGGAGACAGATTGGAGTGCAGTGGCACGATCTCAGCTCACCATAGCCTTGACCTCCCAGGCTCAAGAGATCCTCTCACCTCAGCCTCCCGAGTAGCTGGGACTACAGACACATACCAAATGCCCAGAAAATTTTTTAGGGCTGGTGGGATGCAGTCAAGGTAGAGCCTGGGTCTCTCACTATATTGCCTGGGCTGGTCTTGAACTCCTGGGCTCAAATAATCCTCCTGCCTTGGCCTCCCAAAATGCTGAGATTATAGGCGTGAGCCACTGTGCCCAGCCAGTAACTACCATTTTGATCAGATCATTTCTAGAGAAACCAATATATATCCCCTCTTGATTTTCCATTGTCAAAGCCTCAGTATCAGGCACTCATCCCTTTCCAATGTGGCACAAAGCAGGGGGCTTACCCCACTTCCAGGGCTGAATCCTGGCTGAACTAAGCCCATTTGTACGGCCCCATTCTCTTTCCAATAATAGGTTTAGGGATGGGTTTGTGACTCATTTCTAGCCAGTGGGACATGCAAGAGAGGTGGAATGCTGGGAGTTTAGAGGGAGAGTTTTCTTTGTTTCTGAAAATACAAACACCAGAAACCATGCTCCCTTTTTGGCACCCAGTGTTATTTTGTTTCTAGATGTGTTACTTAGGAATGTGGCAGCTGTCTTGCCTCCACAGGGAGGACAGCGTCAAATTAGAACTGATGCTGAGGACAGCAGAGGAGAGGACGAGACAAACCTGGGTGGATGGCATCATGGGGCCTCTGATTGTTCCTGCATCCATTCCATGTGGTTTAAGCCAGTTGAGTCAGCATTTTCTGTCTTGAAGCCCAAATCTTTCTAAATGATAGGTGTACCTTTTAATGGAACTATTCATGGCTTCAAATTCTTCCCAGATACACCCTGTGAGTGTCCAGGAAGCAGCAGAAAATTAAACACTACATTTCTTCATTCACCGGCCTCCCTCCTCCTGTGCCCCTGACATACAGTGACAGTGCTGCCCTGCAGGATGGCATATCAGAGAGCTCAGGATGGATGCAGTCAAGGATGACAGCCCATGTCCAAAAAGGCTGCCTGCTGAACATTTGCCCAGCAGAAGATTTTAGAAAGAAAGGAAACATCTTAGTGATTTTCTGGCCTCCAGAAGATTCCCTGATCCAATCTTTCCTTGGCACAAACTTTTAGTTATTGTTTACATATACATTTTATATATGCACGGTCATTATTGTATCTGTTTTATTTGGGGACTTTATCTTGATATGTGTCCTTATACCTAATACACTGCAATATAAATTATGTAATTATGTGCTTTTTTTTTTGAGATGGAGTCTCGTTCTGTCACCCATGCTGGAGTGCAGTAGTGTGATCTCGGCTCACTGTAACCTCCACCTCCTGGGTTCAAGTGATTCTCCTGCTTCTGCCTCTCAAGTAGCTGGCACTACAGGCACCTGCCACCACACCCAGCTAATTTTTTTTTTTTTTTTTTAAATAGAGATGGGGCTTCACCATGTTGGCCAGGCTGCTTTCGAACTCCCGACATCAGGTGCTCCACCCATCTCAGCCTCACAAAGTCCTGGATTACAGGCATGAGCCACCACACCCAGCCTGTGCTTTCAGTAAGTACTTTCTCACTGCTCACTGACTGATACCCCTAGCTTTTGTATTATGAGGAAAAAGAGGCATAAGAGAATGAATCCCTGGCCCCAGTATCAGTCAGGATTTAATCAGAAAACAGAAGTCATGCTACGTTTTTGATGAGTTGGAGAGAGTTGAAAGAGGAATTAAGGCTTGCACAACCATTAGAAAGGCTGGGTAAGGAAAGGTCAGAAGGTTGCTTTTAGGGCATCCGAAGTGCAGAGATCTCAAGAGAAATTGGGGCTTCTGTTGTGATCAAGTTGCCCATAGCAGGTGCTTCTCAGGAGGACCCTGAGAAGCTGAGGCTCTGAGTAACTGCCCGTAGCTGGCACTAAAGAAAAATGGCTTCTCCTTTTCTGCCTCAGACATTTCACAGGGGTGCCTCTCACTGGACAAATGTAACCTGGAGGCACACAGGAAAAGAACTGGGTAATGAGGTTTCTGGTTTTCCTCCAAGACAGAGAAGAATGGAGGGCTGGGGAGCATAAGTCACAATGAAGTTGAGCTATCAACAGACCACCCAGAAACCCAACCTCCCATATATTAATGAAAAATAAAAAAAGCAAACAGCAATTGATAAATGTTTATCAATTTGTTGTTATTTAAGTTATACCAAGGGCAAGATTGCTCTGTCAAAAAGCATTTGATAATCAGTTAATTGGTGAATGTCTGCTATGCAGAATTAGAGGCAGTTTTTTGTTGTTGTTGTTGTTGTTTTTTAGATTATTTCTTGCTCAAAACTCTCTCAGGTTCCTGGGCTATAATACTTGAGCCAGATAGAGCAGCTTTGATCTCACTGGCAGTTCGTTTAGAAGCCTGAGATCTGGAGTGGCTTTCTAAAATCTTCAGCTCTAAAAACCAATATAGTTCAGTAAAAATTTATACATTTGCTTGCAATAGTCTCAAGTACGTAGTAAAATGACAGAAATGATTTCAGCCAAGAAATTAGCCATTTTCTTCCTCTTGATTTAAGAAGGGAGAAATAGGTTTGGAGGGAAGTGGCAATATTTCTAAATTTACACAAATTCACACCGACAGTATGCTCCTAATGGTTGCCACATTTAGAGCTAACCTGGTTTTCTGAGATTGATCTGGGATGGAGGGAGAAAGAACAGCTAACTGACCGGAAGCTAAACGCCACAAGGCAAGCCTTTTTGTTAGAAGCTGAAGATTATCGTATTTCCAGGGGAGGCTGGATGCTTTGGTTAAGAGAGACCTAGTTATGAATCCAGCCTTCTAAAGACCTCCAGCGAGAACTCTGCAAGTCTCCTCAGGGCAGGGGTTCTGGGAGTTTCTAGGTTCTTGCTATTCCTGCAAGCAAACACATCAACACGCACAAAAAAGCACTGGGAATTCAGAGCCCCAGAGAAGCACATTCGGGTACATCCCTCAAGGTTAAGATTTGCTGGAAACTTTGATAAGATATTTGGATGTGGGGAAGACCGGGGAAGTGTTAAGTAAAGGAATATGAAATTGGGAGTCAATTATTCATTATTTTCCCTATTTCGCTCATCCATTAGCATCAATAATTGAAAAAGGACCATCCGTGTGTGTATGGGGAAGGCAGTAGGCTTAGAAGCTGCTAATAACAATTGAGTAAATGAGGCCAAAAATGGGGCTCTGCAGGCAACAAGCTTGACTGGGTACAGCCAGGCCACCTCAAAGCTGAGGCGTTAACCATCACGGCCTGCCATCTGCAGCACGTGACTCACTGCATCTTTAAGCAAGACTTTGCCCAAATAAGTACCTTCCACTTTGGTTCTATATTGCTGCCACCAGTGTAACTACTCTGCTGCCTTTCCTAGGGGTGGGGACAAGCTACCTCCTTGAGTTTGAGGCTTGAGCATACCATTGTACCTGTGGTCCTTAAGAGGTGCTGTCCTCATTTAGCTCATACAAAGTGACTCAGGCATCCTGCAGCATCCCTGTACAGGTATCTGGCCCAGTCCACACTGCTAATTGCACCCATTGTCCTCAAAGTCCATCTGTTTACTTAAGCCTGCTGGTGCTCACGTTCAATGTGCAAGGTAATACAGATTGATATGGATTCTTTGGCATTTTTAGTTAAGTGGTTTCTGCTTGTGACATTCTTTCCTTTTTTTTTTTTCTTTCTTTTTTTTTTTTTCTTTCTTTTTTTTTTTTTTGAGACAGAGTCTGTCGCCAGGCTGGAGTGCAGTGGCACGATCTCGGCAAGGCTCACTGCAACCTGCGCCTCCCGGGTTCAAGCAATTCTCCTGCCTCAGCCGCCCATGTAGCTGGGATTACAGGTGCATGCCACCATGCCCAGCTAGCTTTTTGTATTTTTTTTTTTAGTAGAGATGGGGTTTCACCATATTGGTCAGGCTGGTCTCAAACTCCTGACCTTGTGATCTGCCCGCCTCGGCCTCCTGAAGTGCTGGGATTACAGGTGTGAGCCACCATGCCTGACCTGCTTGTGACATTATTTTCTTTTAAATAGAAATAGAAGTATACAAAAGCATATACCTCAGTGCTTCAGGGAGAAAAGTGTGTTAGATAAATAGACTACCTGTAAGGAAGGCTTAGTATAATGACAAGCATGACTGCTTGGTATATTCAGAATTTTCATGTGTGACAAATAATGTGTGTCATTCTTTGAAATATAAACTTTAGAGCTTCTTATGTTAAAAGAAGCCATCCTAACCAAATAATACTCTAGGCTTTCAGTGTACCTATAAACATGTTCATCTGGTGAGAATTAAGAGATATGCCAAAAAACAGATTTGAATTTGAGCAAAAGAATAGCAATGGATTAACTGCTATATTATAGAGTTTGTAAAGATTGCTACAGTGATTATCAGTGCTTCGTGGTGTCATTATTGGCTTCACTACTAAAGATATTGCTGTCAAAATGAAAATTCATAAATATGAATTTTTGTGTTACATTTTATTTTCTGTTTTCACATCTGGCAATTGGTACATGTTGTGTGCCCTGCAGAGCTATTAAGTCCTGGGGTTATTGATTAAGGCCCCAAATAAGTGACAAATCTTAGAGCATAAAGACGGTTTTGACCAGGTGCAGTGGCTCACACCTGTAATCCCAGCACTTTGGGAGGCTGAGGCAGGCGGATCACCTGAGGTATGGAGTTCAAGACCAGCCTGACCAACATGGAGAAACCCTGTCTGTACTAAAAATACAAAATTAGCCAGGTATGGTGGTGCATGCCTATAATCCCAGCTACTCAGGAGGGCTGAGGCAGGAGAATCGCTTGAACCCGGGAGGTGGAGGTTGCAGTGAGCCGAGATCACACCATTGCACACCAGCCTGGGCAACAAGAGCGAAACTCCATCTCGAAAAAAAAAAAAAAAAAAAAAAAAACTGTTTTGTGAACATGGGACACTCTTGTAACTCCATCCCACTCATTCAAATACAGGCCATCACCCATGAAAATAAAAAGAAAATAAAAGGTGAATAGCACAGTGCAAAGACAATTGGGATATGTGTGAAGCAACTCTGCACACCTATAAGCGTCATTTCTGTGTGCTTAGGATAATGCAAAAGGCATTGATCAAAGTAAAATGATCACAAGAAAACGTAGGCTATGTGTCTGCTCAGCCCCCTCAGTAACCACTCAGGAATCAGCCTTTCATTCTGGAATCCTGGCTGCCATTTACAGCGTGCTCTTGCCACTATATTCCAGGTGTTATGCTGAGTGCTTTGCCTGAGGTGCTTAGGGGACCCTTGCATCACCTGGGTAGTGGTTGAAGCGAACTCAGGTGGTCTTGGCTTCAATACTGGCCCCACCAAGTGCTCCTGTGTGATATTATACATATTATGCACTATCTGCTCTTCAGTTTTCCTCACTTGTAAAAGGGGAATGATAATACCTCAGAAATTGATACATGTAAAAGGGTTAGTGCAATGCTTAACACATGGTAAACATTCACCATATTAAATACCATCACCACTTTTATCTATGAACCATCCGTGCCAGCAAGAACTTATAATTTACTTGAAGAAAGAAACCCCATGAATCAGTCTGAGAACAATTAAGACTTACTACAGACCACCAAAACTGGAAGACTTAAGGGAAAAAAAGAGAGAAATGAGAGCTTGAGCTGTTTAGAATCATCTTCGTGGAAAGAATAGGATTTGACTTGAGCTTTAGAGAATGAAAGGAAGATGAAGAGACAGAAAAGAGGAGGAAGGGTGTTCTAAAGGGTGAAGAAGAGGCCAAGGCCTACTGATAGCAATGACTGTGTTAAGGGCAGGGGAAGGAGGCAAAATCAGCCAATGAGGGGTAAGTAAGGATGAATAATACCCAAGGATATGAAGAAACAGAAACGAGGGTACAATACCTAGCCAGCCACCAGCCTCCTCCTGAGAGTTTCCAAAAGGATGCTATGGTTCTTAAAGTGTGGTCCCAGACCAGCAGTATTGACATCATCTGGAAATTTGTTGGAAATGAAAATTCTCAGGCTCTTCCCCAGATCCACTAAAACAGAAACTCTGGGGGGTGGGGCCTTATGGGTGATTCTGATACACAACAAAATCCGCAGACCACTGGTGTAGTGAGTTACAAGAAGACCCATGTTCCCACTTTATCCTTCCTGCCCAGGCAGGTGCTCCCTCCCATTGGCAGCCCCAGTGCAGGCTGCTTGGGGTCCACTCCTCAGGCATGTCTCCTTTGGCCTGAAAGAAAATTTCCAAAGGATGAGCAGTGAAGATGGAGAACAGGTCCCTCCTCACATTTTGGATGACTTTCAAATATTCCATCCTGGTGTCTCCCACTGACGTCTGGGAGGGAGTTAGACCATGCAGGTGGCCATTTGGAGGATAGAGTGTGCTATTTGCTGTTAAGAGCAAACAAATGGCCCTTTGATATAAAAAGGAGCATTTGTGAGAGGTAGAGAAGGTCACATGACTTCCCTCAGGAAGGAGCTCTGACATTCCTCTAAGTGCTTTTGAACACTTAATCTGAAAATGTATAATAGTTGATGAGACCGGTAAATTACATTTGCTGGCCTCCTTAATTTACCTTATCTAATTATTTGATTGGTGCTTAAAACTCAGAGACAAGTCTAAATTATTCAAGAGTCTACTGCTTCTGAAATAATTCCAGAGTGTGTTAAATTGCATTTTTTTGTTCTGACACATAAGTCTCATCTTAGACATAGTTGCTCTTCAGAGGGTTGGAGCAGGGGAGCAAGAGGACAGAGAATTGGGCAGTGGTATTTAGAATCTTAAATTCTCATTTTCATCTATTGTGTAAGGGAAGAAAATTAGTTTTTTAGGTGTACCTGCAAAACATTCATCCAAAAGCCTAGAGGGAGTCACAGGCATCCCTGTGTTCTTCGGCCAGCAGTTATCCGTTTCTGCAGCATCAGAAATCTATACACAGTGACAAACAAGAAATTAAAGCAGTGATGTGAAACAGACCTTTAAAACACCTCTCTTTCAATTTAAAATTCATTGCCTAATGGATGAGGTAGAATGGGAAGTTGCCATTTGCTACTTAATATAAATTCCTGGTTAATGTCATGTAAAGTGAAGCTTATTAGCCAGGATATATTTTTCTTTTTAGAGCTGAGATGACAAAGAAGGGGAGAAAAAGAAGACAAAGCCTTCCGAATGGAGTGTTGTTCACTTACGTTTGTCAGATCCAGTCGAGCGCCCAGTCTTGTCATGTTGTTCTTGGCACTGACAGTCTTATATAACAATGAGGATAATTTTTGTTTTATTCACTTGACATAATCCTGGTCCAGAACCTCATCAACCACTCAAAGATTACTGCAAGGGTCAACTAATCCATCATCCAGCCATTGGTCTCGCCTTGTTCCATTTCACGAAGCCTACACTTCCCTGGTTAGTTTTCCTAGTAATTTCAGGGGCTGCCTATTTCCCTGAATATGTATGGTTTATGCATGAATATGTATGTAACATTTATATATATGGCATACAAACGCTCCATAATGACTTTTGATGACCCTCACAAGAAAGCCTCTTTCTATATTACCAAACCTCAACTACATTGCTGCCCCTTAACTTAGCTGTGTACAGTTTATCAGAATTAAATGGTGCTTATCTCTTATTGTGCCTCCTTTGCCCCACCTCACAGCCTGTGAATGAGCCAAACCAGAAGACCGGAGGTCCAAACAGAACTTCTTTCTAGTCCATGCATGCATGAGGTGCCCTCACTGTTGTCTTTCTTAGCGTGTGCCAATGTCAGGCTGAAAAATACCTACTTCTCTTTTACAACTTTGCTCAGGCATGTTTCCTTTTAGCCTCCTAAATTCATGGCTGGGGCACCTGTAACAAAAGACACATTAACAAGAGAACCCTGTAACAGAAGACACAGTAACAAGAGAAGTGCATACAAATGTATTCGGTTAATCTAAGTTTTACATTGTGACTTTCTCCAAAAACTTAGGACACATGACCAAATGACCAAGACCTTCTATTATTATCATGTGATGGTGCTTTTTATCTTCCTAAATTTAATTTTTCTTTTCCAGGCAAAGTGACATAAGTATAAACAATTAATTACTGATTTGACAACTGTTCTAGTCAAAGCAGACTTTTCACATGTTGTTTTTCTTGTCCCATTAGAAATTAAAATTTGCTATCCCTTTCAATTAAATCTGGGACCAGCAATATGTTTCTGGGACTCAATTTAGTTATTAAACAGAAAAATATGCTATTACATAACTGAGAAAATGGCACTGTTTTATAAAGTTTGGTGTTTAAGAATTTAAGAGTGCTAATAAAATCATAATATTGGACTTTAATGAAAATATGCATTCTTATTGTTTTAAAGAAGTATTCAATTTTTCTTCAAATACACTTTAAGCTACAATTTGATATATACATTTTTTACTTCTCAAATGAGCAAAGATCTAAAAGTATGATAACACACTTTATTGCAGAAGCTGTTAGGGAGACAGGTGCTCGTCAGCTGGCTGTGGGATGTAAATTCGTAGTCTCTCTGTATGGCAATTTGGCAAAAAATTTCAGAATTAAAAACCTACATAGCATTAGGTGGGGGCTGAGCAAAGTAGGCCTCAGCATATGGCCTGAGGGAGATAGAAAAGCCTGAGCAGCAAGAAGGGGGACCACACAAAAGAGTGACCAGGCACAGGTGTCAGAGCACAAGCAGTGGGAAGGGTGTCCAAGTGGTTGGATGGTAGTAACTGCTGTCCACTGCAGGGCATCAGAGTGGGATGAGGAGGACATTCACATAGTACAGGGCAGTTTGGCACAGAGTGTCAGAGCCCAAGTAAGGTGAGGAAGGCATGTGTGGGGTTGGGAGTAGCTCAGAACCAGGCATCAAAACCCAAGAAGTTCCAGTGGACAGTGTCAGAGACCTAATGAAGTGAGGAGGATGTTCATGCATACAGGGTTGGAAGAGGGTAGCAGCAGAGTATGGAGAATAGAAGCATGCAGAGGGTTTGATCAAATTAGTAAATATATTTAGGATAACATGAGACAGTATTCTCACTGTTGGAGAATGGAGTTACAGACATGAAAAGGGAGAAGACTAGAATGAACCTTGTGGTGTTGGATTGGAATTGGGGATATTAATATGAACTCATGGTTTCTAGTATGCAGAGATAGTTGTAGACATAAGTATGATGTAAAGTATATATGTGTATGCATGTACGTGTGTGTGTGTGTAAGGTTGCTAGCTTGGTTGACTGAGAAGGCCTAGGAACAGAAACACCTCAAAATCAATGAGCACACTTCATGCCCAGATTACTTTTATGCACTAAAAGGAACCAAAGACCGTAGGGTAAATGGCTGATATCAGGGCAGAGGCAGGGAAAGCAAAAGCCAAACCTGAACGTCTTGTTATGCAAGAAAACCAGGAAGTGCTCAAAGAATGATGTGCATACGTCCAAAATCAAAGCCAGTCTGAATGGGCTCTCATTGACCAAGTCTGGGATAATTTGAGTATCAAAATAAGTAATGATACTAATGGATTATAGCCTATTAAATAAACTAAGAATTCATTAATTCATAATAATGTAAATGAATGAACGAATAAATGAATGAATCAAAAGAGCGAAGAGGAATGGGATAGATACATGGTTTCAAAATACCTTCCTACAAAATTCTGATTAATTATCAGGGGCAAAAGAGTCAGTTTACAGTATAGAAGACTCATCAACCCCCTAATTAAGCAAAGTTAACACCCTCATTAATAGGCCAAATTGACATCATGCATGATGTGATAGGATGTAAAGAGAAGACTGCAGTGAGGCTTTTGTAATGTTGTGAAAGTGCTAACCACGAGGAAACCTCAGACTAACCCCAACTGGGAGACATTCTACCAAATAACTGACCTGTAATCTTCAAAGCGTCAAGGTCACGGAAGTCGAGGAAAGCCTGAGGTCCTCTTCCAGAGTAAACAAAACTAAAGAGAAAACAAAATGCAACATGTGATTCTGGATTGGCTCCTTTTGCTGTAAAGGATGTTTGGGACAATTGGTGACATTTGTATAGAATCTGAGATAAATAATGTATCAGTGTTAATTTCCTGATTTTGATGGCTGTATTCGTGGTCATATAGAAGAATATCCTTGTTCATAGGAAATATGCAATAAAGTATTTGGCGGCTGAGGCATCATGTCAGCAATTCACTTTCATATAGTTCAGGGAAGAAAATTCTTTGCACTATTCTTACAGCTTTTCTCTAAGTTTGAGGCTGTTTCAAAATGAAAAGCTAAAAAATGCATATACAAATTCCTCTTTTATAAGGAAGTTACATATGAAGATTTCTTCCTACAGACATATACTTCCATTTGTGCAAAATATTGTACGTACCTTAATATTCATTGATGCATTGCAGCAAAAGATAGTATACCGTAAGAGCTCAATAAATGGAAGCTTGTTATTATTACTGTTACCATTCTTCATTACACAGCATCCAGTGAGATTACAGAGGTTGGCTGGGATGAGGAGGGCATCTTTGTGGGGTGGAGGCAGCTTGGCTTGAGCAGGGTGGGGTGGCCTAGAACAAGAGGTCAAATGGTTGTCAAAATCAATTGTACAGATAGGTAATTTCCTCTTTGCCTACTGGTCCATTAGCTTCACTGTATACTTAAGAATATATAAATATACATATATAGAGAGAGAGGTTTCAAAAGTTAGTCTTGAAGCTCATTTTGAAGGGAATTGAAGACACCTAGTATTAGTGGTTTCCAACCCTGGCTTCACGTAACAATCATCTAGGAAGCTTTAAAAAAATACCCATTCCTGGGGCCTCGCACTCAGATATTCTGATTTAATCAGTCTAAAGTAGAGTCTAGTCATCAGCATTTTAGAAAGTTCCCCAGGGTTCTAGGTACAGCCATGGTTGAGATTCACCTTCTGTTACCTTGCCAGTGAAGGGTGCATATCCAGCCTTAAGGATCCTAGAAATGGGCTCTTGAGGTGGCTAAATCAGTACTTCTCAGACATTACTTATTTAAACTTCAATTTCATGAATTTTTACCAATCTACATGCCATCCACACTATTATTAAATATTTTAACTGATCCTGTTTTATTTAAGTTTATTATAGAAAAGTTAAAGAATAAATTATAGCTCTATATGCAAAATCAAGATTGCTTGCCATAAAAGAAGGTAAAGGTAAAACAAATACCAAAATTTCTCTGAAATGTTGTTGTATTTTTTGAATTTAATAATTATATAAAATATTTTTAATGAAAAACAATAAAATAAGAATGTCTAGTTTATTGACATAAAAAGGAATATCTGAAATTTAGCTTCTTCAATGAGATTAAAACTATGATCAGTCAATAATAAAAGACACTATTTGGTTGGATTTCCCTTAGTTGAAGGAGAAAATTAAGTTCTAGGCCAGAGAGATGATATGATTGAACTTTTAGTTTCACTATTAGCAAGGTCAGAGAAATTCTACTAACATGTTGTATAAACTGGAAAGGGCATAAAGGCTTAGTTGAGAATTTTCAATCAAAATGTTGTATGGGGCTTTTCTTCAATGAAATGTGGTTTCAGGAAGTAACGGTAAATGAGTTCCAGGAACTAATGAACCAGGAACCAGAAAAATAAATTGCAGTTATTGGTTCAGTTGCTGGGCGTGGGTCACCCACCCAGCCTTCCTCTTTGCTTCACTCCCACCCCCACCCGTGAGTCTCAGCTGCCTCCACTTAAAATCAGCAGTGTATGCCAACAGTCTAGAAAACTCTAACCAGATAGTTGTCTGTTAACCTGTTCTGCCAACAGTCTAGAAAACTCTAACCAGATAATTATCTGTTAACCTGTTCTGCCAACAGTCTAGAAAACTCTAACCAGATGATTATCTGTTAACCTGTTCTGCCAACAGTCTAGAAAACTCTAACCAGATGATTACCTGTTAACCTGTTCTGCCAACAGTCTAGAAAACTCTAACCAGATGATTACCTGTTAACCTGTTCTGCCAACAGTCTAGAAAACTCTAACCAGATGATTATCTGTTAACCTGTTCTGCCAACAGTCTAGAAAACTCTAACCAGATGATTACCTGTTAACCTGTTCTGCCAACAGTCTAGAAAACTCTAACCAGATGATTACCTGTTAACCTGTTCTGCCAACAGTCTAGAAAACTCTAACCAGATGATTACCTGTTAACCTGTTCTGCCAACAGTCTAGAAAACTCTAACCAGATGATTACCTGTTAACCTGTTCTGCCAACAGTCTAGAAAACTCTAACCAGATGATTACCTGTTAACCTGTTCTGCCAACAGTCTAGAAAACTCTAACCAGATGATTATCTGTTAACCTGTTCTGCCAACAGTCTAGAAAACTCTAACCAGATGATTACCTGTTAACCTGTTCTGCCAACAGTCTAGAAAACTCTAACCAGATGATTACCTGTTAACCTGTTCTGCCAACAGTCTAGAAAACTCTAACCAGATGATTACCTGTTAACCTGTTCTGCCAACAGTCTAGAAAACTCTAACCAGATGATTACCTGTTAACCTGTTCTGCCAACAGTCTAGAAAACTCTAACCAGATGATTATCTGTTAACCTGTTCTGCCAACAGTCTAGAAAACTCTAGCCAGATGATTATCTGTTAACCTGTTCTGCCAACAGTCTAGAAAACTCTAACCAGATGATTATCTGTTAACCTGTTCTTACATGACGGTGCACATTTCAAACCTCTCTCTACCTCTTTCTTCTTTTTCCTTGGCTTTTAAGAACATACTATTTTCCGGTATGGGAAAACACTCCTTGACCCCAGTTTCTAAAAAGACAGTTACCCCAGGCAATATTTTAAACTAGGTTAGTCTTTCTCTTCTTCTCTCTATTATAGATATTTGTCTTTCCTTTGGTCCATTTTGCAACCCTGCCCCTGTACCTAGGGGCTGAAGGTCTCTCTCAGTAATCAAGGCTACTGTCACCTCATCAGCCTCAGGATGGAAGCATCCTAGGTCCCTGGACCACTACGTGGAGGACAGCTGCCTAGACAGCCACCTTGCCCAAAGTGACCTTAAATTTATAAATCAAAGAAAAAAAAAGCTTGAGCCACTAAGATGTCAGGGCATAGAAAAACAAAAAAATATTTGTTTGTAAATATTTTCCAGCCTCTCGCAAGAAATACAAATATTCATGCTTATAAAAGACTGGAATTATAGAAAGACAAATGTAAACAGTGGATACACTTCAGGGTAGGCTTACCAGTGATTCACTCATTCACTCATTTCCACAAAGATTTACTGAGCCCACAGAACACAGCACTGTGAGAGATGCTGAGATTCTATTATGAACATGGTATTGCCTTCACCTTAGAGAAGCTTACAGCCCTTTCACATGTCAGAATAAAATGCAGGTAGGATATTTTTCATATAAAAACTGAAGAAAAAGAAAAGAAGCCCTACACACCAAAAGGAGAAAATTCTACATCTGTGGCTTGAAGAGCTAGAAATAACTGGGCCCACCCTTGTGTACCTTTGATGATGTCTATTTTGTACAACTTAGTTTGTACAAACTAAGATTAAA
Organism: Symphalangus syndactylus; assembly: GCF_028878055.3. Classification (NCBI taxonomy): domain Eukaryota; kingdom Metazoa; phylum Chordata; class Mammalia; order Primates; family Hylobatidae; genus Symphalangus; species Symphalangus syndactylus. The sequence continues at coordinate 17,813,540 of NC_072426.2, forward strand.
AATACAGAGGTCCAGGATGTTCTGTCATGATTGGGCAAACTCAATTGTGAGTATGGTTTGTAAAAAGAGATTTCATTAGATTGTATAAACATGTCACCTCTGTTTAGGACTAGATGCTTGTAATCTTTCTGCTCTATTTGCTGCATGAACATTGATTATTTTAGATCAAAGAAAACGGAGCCACTCACACTTCCCCAGTGTCTCTCTCATTAAAATTAATTATTTTCCCATTTCAGTCCTCTTTGTTCACAATCGTGTCCAGTGAGAGAAACAGGTCTTAAGAAACCCAATTATGTCTAAGGCAGTTTCAGAATCAGATAAAAGGGTTGGGGGCTGGAGCATAAGAAAGGCCTGGCGGGGAATAACTCCACATTTCCAACGACCTGCCCCGTTCAGAATTCTCTTTCTCCCTAGGATTAGTTTTGAAAGCACTTTGACTTAAATATAAACATTTTCCAGTTTTAATTTCTAAAACTGAGAAGAAAGAATTTCATTCAAAAAAGAATGAAACTATTTTCTGTATCACTTTATGGCACATGAATTTAATTAGTACATCAGTCAGTAAAGGAATCACAATTTATTCAGTGAAGTATTTTGGTAATACTGTGCAGCTATGGGTTTCACTTGTTCTATTTAATGAACCTACAAAATACACATAAATGATTCCTTCAAACAGAGGAATTTGATTCTCAGTTCACTGGGGAATGAATATATTGATTATTATCAATGCATAAACTATGCTCAATTAAATGTTTCAGTGGAAAATAATCTTGCAGAAAGGACTTTTGACAGCATAGCTTAATGTAATTTATTTTAGTTCTCATTTGCTAATAGAAAACAGGAGCTTTGTGTTCCAACGACAAAAATAATGTGTTTAAAATTTCAAAGGAGTGGTGACAGTGAAAAATTAGTGCTATCTCTCACTTGCAGAACTCATCTTGATAGAAGGGGAAAGAGTCAGCCTCACACAAGAATCTAAGGAGACCGAGGAAGGCACTGGAGAGCTGGTGTTGTCTCCAGCTTCTGCCTTTCATGCTTGTTAGCGAGGTGCTTACTGGTGCTTTTCATCTATACCTGGAAAACAATAACAAGTTTCCTTCCCTAGGATGCAGACCTCGTACAGTCCCGATGGTGACTGAGGCCTTGGGAAAGGCTCAGGAGGAATCTTCCCCAGGGGAAGGGAGAATGGCCTGGGTCTTGAACTTGACGGATCCTGCCATGCCATGGTCAGGCAGCTGGGCAAGACCTCAGGACACTGGGGGATGAAGGTGGGTAGTGGGAGGACAGGACTTTCCAATGCTGCATGAAACTATTAGCAAGTCGAAGCCAGAGGGTTGTTGTTTTTCTTTTTTACTTTTCATGGCAAGTATTGCCTCATTTTTGCTATACAATATCATACGTTCATTGTAGAAAACGTAGATCGCCTGGATTAAGCAGAATAAAGAAAATCTTAAAACATGTACATTCCTATCACTTCAAAGAAATAATCATTGTTAATATTTGTGAGTCTGTCATTCTAGATTTTTTTCTATATATTTCCTACTTTATAAAATGTATACATTTTGAACATTATTTTTAATTTTTAAATTCAGGAGTATTTCAACCACATCTTTCTCTATTGCTATGTACGCACCTATGTAACTTTTAATTGCTGCATGTTGTTCTGTTGTATAGCTATACCCTAATTTATTGAAACTAGACTATTGACATTAGGTTGTTCTCATTTTATTCTATTGTATACCATCCATCTTAAAAATGCTTGCATTCCTATCTTTGTACATTTGTTCAGTTCTTTACTTGGGATAAAGCAGAAAATGGGAACTGATATATCAGAAAACACACATTATTTTGTATGCTTTTGATACAAATTGTTGAATTATCCCCCGGGGTTAGCAAAAGAGACCCTAGTGATCCTCCCTTCTGGTATTTGTGCCCTCAAATGCATGGATGGAGACCTGCTACCAGTCCCGGCAGGGAGCTGGGAAGTAAAGCTTCCTCTAGATTAGCTTTCAGATGACTGTGGCCCTCACCAACTTCTTGACTGCAGCCTTGCAAAAGACCCTAAGCCCAAGGACACAACTAGGCTACACCCAGATTCCTGACCCATGGAACTTGTGAGACAATAAATGTTTCTTGCTTTTACCTGGCATAAACCTCAGTCCTTACAAGACTACCCTAGCTGTGTCTCTCCAAAAGACTATCCTAATTTAGAATCACTTCAGTGGTGGACATACGAGTGCACCTTTCCCACAGACTCAACACTGTGCCTTTTAATCTTTGCCAGACTGTTTGCGTGTCTTTTATTATTACCAAAGTATTTATTTTTTATTGAATCACCCATCCTTAGCCTTTGCCCATTTTCCTATGACGGATTTGTCTTCTTTCTTACAATTATAAAGAATGATTTACATATTAGAGTTATTGCAAACTCCCATTCCACCTCCCTACATACACATACACAAGTTTTCTGTATTTCTACTTTTATTTGATATTTTTGTTGCAATCTTTTCCAATCTGATTGGTACAAATAATAGCTCATATTGTTTTCATTTGCATATCTTTATTCCACATATTAATGTGGTCAAACTTTTACACAGTAGATTTTGTTCCTCCTGTCTTCAATATTATACTTTTAATCCTTCCTTGCTTCTTAAAATACATTTGTATTCTCTTATATTTTCTTCCAGTACTTTTATAATTTATACATTAAAAATCTTAAATATTTCAAGAATTTAATCTGGCATAAAGTGTAATGTTCTATTTTAGCTTTTTCTCATGATAATTAACCAGTTGACCTAATACCATTTATTTAATAATTCTCTTTCCAATCATTTTAAGTACAGAGGAATTATAATCTGCTTTTATACTTCACAGAGCAAATTTGCTATTACTCTTTTCTGTGAAACTTTTCTTAGATATTTTCATATATTTATTCTTATAGATCATTTTAAAATTATTTTATAATGGCCCCAATATAGAATTAACATCTTATAAGAGTAACTATTCCTTTCTAGGAGTATAGAATTATCTCCATTTATGCAGTCTGTTCTTTATGTACTACAGCTGAATGTTAGGATTTGCTTTATAAAGATCTTGCACATTTCATTTTTATTTCTTTCTCATGATTTTCTGTTGTTTAAGTTATTATTATTGTGGTGGTGGTGGTTGTTCTGTGGACGGATTTTAAGCTCCACAAGGTGAATATATAGTTGGTTTTGCTCATCATTATATTCCCAGTACCTCATATTTTCCTTGACTCATAGAAAGCTTGCCATCTACTTCTGGAATTAATATATGAACAAGTAAGGGAGAAAGTAGCCAATATTCCATTATGCTTTCTAACAGGTTATTGATAACATATAGGAAAGCAAAAGGAATAGGAACAATTGCATATATAATACAACTTCACTGCACATCTAAAGTATCATTAATAAGTCTATGACTTGAGGAAAAATTAATTAAAGCTTACATCAAAGGAAAACTCAATATAATCCCTATGATATGAAGAGCACTTTCAAATCAGAGAAGATAACACAGGAAAAAGTGGACAAAGGACATTAAAAGTTAATTCATAAAAGAAGAAATACATATGGGCAATAGCTATATCAGAAGAAAATAAAGATACGCAAACAGAAACAACATGAGCTAGTATTAAATTGGCACAAAAGTAACTGTGTTTTTCCCCATTAAAAGTAATGGCAAAAACTGCAGTTACTTTTGCAACAACCTAATATTTATACCAATCAGATTGACAAAGATTTTAAAGTTGGATAAAAACTATTATTGTCACAGATAAAGAAACAGGTAGTTTCCTGTGTTCTCAGCAGATAGGGTTTTAAACTGGGGCACCACATATGAAGGGTAATCTAAAAATATATATCAAAATTCAAACTGAGCTAATTAGTTGATGCAGCCATTCCTCTTCCAGTAATTTAATCTTAATTTCATTTCATCTTAATTTAAATCTTAAATCTTAAAATAATTACATAGGAATGTACATTTCAAAGAAACTAATAAAACTCGCCATTAGGGAAACATCTGCTTGGATAAATCATCTTGTATTGCTTTCATGTGAATCTGTGTCATCATGAAGTTTTCCCTCTCTCTTCTATGCCTTTCTCTTCTTCTCTTCACCTATTTTCCCCCTTTCCTTTAGACACAAATAAAATGAATGTTAATTGCAAACACCAGTAAATAATAATTGAGAATGATGAAGAGTTAGTTACTATCTGTATGCCCAGAAATGTAAATTCCTTTAATCATGATACTACTGTTAATAATTCATGTTTATGTTTCTGCTTTTTGAAGGAAAATTGAATTGACTGTACTGCTTGTCATTGTAATTTGTGCACATATGAGATCTCTTCATTCAGAACTTAAGCTGGAACGCAAGCCATGGATTGCCTTGGTGGCAGTGTCCGGTCTTACACAGGGCAGGCAGGAAGAAACAAACATCCCTGAATCCAAAACAAGCATGAAACCTGTACACATCTCGTGACCTTTTCTGACTTTGAAATTGCAACAGCTGATTTTCTAATGTTTTCCTTTAGCTGTGGCAAGATACCCTGGGAGCTTCAGAAACAGGAGCACTCCCTATTCTATGTGGAATGAGGGATGCTCAAAGGATGAGCCTTATCTTGCCCTGCCTAGAAGAATGATCCTTCTCTTGCCTTCCCTAGAGAAGATGCCAAGTTAAAAAGTGACTTGACTTGAAATGAATTCAACTCATTTATTCAAGGTAAATAATTAACCAGTCCTACAGAAAGGAACAAACAGCATTGTACCATCCAGTCTCTCCTCCCTCACCTCATGCAATGAGTGGCCCTCGGCTGTGGCACTGCTGCCATCTCTGATACTGTCGGCAACTGTCCCTTTGCAGAGGGTCATTTCTAATTTGGCCCTTCTAATTTGAACCATGTCCCAAAATAGATAATGGACAGATGCTGGGGATTATTTTTAACTAGTCTGTTTTTAGTCAGGGATATGGAATCTTGATCATTGATTTCGTGTTGTTTTTCTCCTCTTCCTCTGCAGTAGGGTTTCTCAACCTCAGCACTATTGACATCTGTGGCCATACAGTTTTTTGTTATGGAGGGCTATGATGAACACTGTAGGATGTTTAGCAGCATATTTGGTCTCTACCCTCCAGATGATATTAGCATTTTCTTTTCCCCAACTGTGACAACCAAAAATAAGTCCAGACATTGCAAAGTGTCCCCTGGAGGCAAAAGCATCTCTAGCTAAAACTATGGCTCCATGCCCAAAACGACTTGCTGAATACATTTACATGCATAACATATGCTAGGCATTTGTAGGAAGGAAGGATGGGTGTATGGAAAGAAGGAAGGAAAGGAGGAAGGGAAGAGAGAAAGAGAGAGGGGGTGGGATGTAGGGAGGGAGAAAGGGGGAGAGAGAGAGAGAGCCCCAGTGCAATATCTCAAGGCACCCGCATTTCAAACAAGATACTACACAGACAAAAATACAGCAAAAGCTTACTATTATGGAATTGCTTTCCACATTCAAAAGAAAATAAAGGTCAACTTTCCACTCCTCTTTATCCAAAAGAAAGTTAACTTTTAAATTAATATCTTTCACATGAGCCCTAGTTGAGACACTGACATCACTTCTAAATTCTATCAAACTTGCACACTGGTTTAAAAATGCAGAACCAGAAGTCGAGGGGACCAGGTATCCAATTCTGTTAATGTCACTAATGCAATGACTTTAAAAAAACCATGTCAACATTTTGAACTTCTGTGTTCTCTAAAAGGTCATGCATCTCCCGGGACTCCTGCTTATGGAAGCATTTTCAAATGAATCAGATCCTATCCAAATGGTAGGGAAGATATAACTGTCTATCGTGTGTGTACATCTCAGATTATCTTCTCAAGGGAATGATGCTTTCATTTACTTCTTTTTGTCTTTCTATTAGCTTAGAACATATATTTAGAAGGATCTCATTTTATTTGAGATCATAGAGGGAAGGAAGGCATTTTTTCAAGTGGTCCTAAGAGCCCAAACAGAAGGCCTCTAAGTCAGAGTGGGATGACACAGTAGGCTGTGAAGCTAGTGCATGACAGAATTGTGTGCCACTGACTCCACTCTGTTTGGTCTAGAGCTGGTGGTCATAGGCACCTAGAGGCCCCTAGTGGAGACCTACTTAGAGGAAGATAGAGTTGAGGCACTCTCTGATGAACAGGGCCTTGGCATTGAATGGTCCTGTGCTTGGCATAATGCTCTGTGGGTGTTACTTTGAAAGACATTTTTAGCAGGAGGCTCTCTGCATTTTTTTTTTTTTTGCAGTGGGCCCCACAAATTATGTAGCCAGTCCTGCCAAAGAAGAATGTTTTCTTAGGGGTACTTGAAAACCAAAATGGGCTCATTCGCTTCACTTGAAATTGTCCCTCCACCTGTCCCTTGACAATAACCATTCCTATCTCTGAGGCTCTTTTAACACCAATCGTAATAACTACAGGTACATCTACTGGGTACTTAGCATGTGCCAGGCACTGTACTAAGCACTTTGTACATTCATTACAAATTTGTTCACCTTCGTATCTCCACAAATTACTGCTCCTCCATTTTACAGATATGGGAAGTCAGGGAAGGTACCCAAGGTCACACAGCTATGAAGTGGAGGAGCCTCCTCCAACTCCCACACCTGCTCCACAGCCCGTGCATTTGTTCACATGATTCTGCCTCCACAGACACCTCCCTGGAGGCCTAAATGTATGAAATCCATACTTCTGGCACTATATTACCTATCTGTGTTAGGCCATTCTTGTATTGCTCTAAAGAAATACCTGAGACTGGGTAATTTCTAGGAGTTTTAATTGGCTCGCATTTCTACAGGCTGTACAGGAGGCATGATGCTGTCATCTGCTTCTGGGAAGGCCTCAGGGAGCTTACAACCATGGTGGGAGGTGAAAGAGAAGAAGGTGTCTCACATGGCAGCAGCAGGAGCAAGACAGGGAGCGTGTGGCAAGAGGTGCCACATACTTGTAAACCACCAGATCTCCTGTGACTCAGAGCGAGAGTTCTGAGTTCACAGTGGATGGCCCAAGCCATTCATGAGGGATCCTCCCCCATGATCCAAACACCTCCCACCGGGCCCTGTCATCAACACTGGGGATTACAATTCAATATTAGATTTGGGTGGGGACAAATAGCCACCACATTATATCACGATCGCTTAAATGTAGCCAGTAAAGGGCAACCTCATGGGCCAAACATCCTGGTTATCCTTGCCTCCTTCACCCTTCTTCTCCCACCTCACATTCAATTCCTCACATATTCTGTGAGCTCTATTCCTGAAAAGCTTTCACAGTTTGACTCCTTATCACCTTCACCACTTTCCACTCTGTCCACGCCACCACCGTTCCTTCCATGGGTAACATCTGCTCTTGTGGCATTCTGGAGCACCTTTAAAACCGAAGTGTAATCTGTCTCTCCTCTTTCCAACAGTGCCCCCATCACTCAAAATGGAGGCCTTATTGTATGCAGCTGCGTGGCCCTACAGAGCATAGCATAGCCTCATCCCCACCACAGTCCACCTGGCTTACTCCACTCTTATCTTATTGGCCTTGTAGTGGCTCCTTAGAACAAAACAAAAGCACCAGAAACTTTCTTCTCCCAGGTATCACACAGGGCATTCAATCTCTTTCTTCATGCATGTCTCTGCTCAGATGTCCTCTTACAACGAAGGCCTTTTCAGACAATGCATCAAAAGCAGAGCCCCTCTCCTGCCCTACTTTGCCTCCCTACCCTGCTCCCCCCTTAGCACCTAGGTTATGTTCATGAACCAAAGACCGATTCTGTGTATTGACCCCTACCTTGTTTATTTCCTCACTGCAGGTTAAATTGTCAGCTCAAAAGCCTGCTGATGCCAAATGCAAATTTTTACACATCCAGTTATTTAAAAAATAGCACAAACAAGCAGATTTTTAGCCATTTGGAGCCTGCCTACTTTACGTACCCTATGATGCCTCACCCAACAGCTGTTGCTCATTGATCAAATGGGGCCTTGTACTTATAAGGCCCTGAATACTGTGGCCCTTCCGAGCTCTCTGACCCAGACTCTCTGCTGTACTGCTGAGTGACATCACTTAGATCCTCTAAGCCCCCTTTCTAATCCCCCTCTCTCTTGATTTTCCGTTTGCTCTTCTCCTCTTCTAAACAGTGGCCCCCTAGCCCTAAACCTCTGGATGGTCTCACACTAGGAGAGACATCCTCTTTCATGCAACCCCATCCAAGAGCCATTCAATAAAGCATGTTGTATGTTACTGTGTCCTGTGCTCACATCTTTTTCCTTGATCAGCCCCCAAATCCCTCCAACTCAACTCCTACAACATAGCACCCTTATGTATTTTCTGTCTTACCTCAAGGTCAGTCTCAAACAGCAGGAATTTTGTTTTGTTCACCGATGCATCTCCAATCCCTGGAACATGACTCCATGTTGCTAGTAGACACCTGATATATACATATGTAATAGGTATCAAATATATATATTTGTTGTAGTAGGAAATGAGTGAATGAATCATCGCTGCATCACTGTTCTTCATTTCTCTTTCACTCAGTCCCATTCTTTTACACTTCATCATTACCTTCCAATAATTTGTTCTCTTCCACAAGATAGCAAACATTATATAGCCAGCATTATAGTGGAGAAAGATAAGGGAACGTACAGTAAGGAAGTAAAGAAGCCACTCCCTGATAAGGGAAGCTAGACTGAAGACTCACTACATACAGCTGTTGGGTTGAGATTTTCATCCTCCATCTTGCCACTCCCAACAACACTTCTTTCAAATCAAGAGTTGATAGAAGAGAAATGGAGGCTACTACCTCACAAACCATGTTGTTCAAATTCTGCTACACCTGTTTGGGCTTCGACCTCAACACTGCCATGCTGCCTCTCACCAAGATTTAAAGAGATACAGACAGGCTTCACCCTCTTAGAGGAGAGCAAAATAACCCACCTCTTATAAGAGAAATCAGTGTGCTGGCAGAGAATGTAAGGTTCCTATCATGCGTGGGTACAATTTTGTTTGCCCTGTAATATTTGCTAGCAGGCGTTCATGCATCCTTAACTGCTTGAGGAAGAATGCTGAATTCTACCAGGCATTTGTTGGTAATGCAGGAGAGAAATTGCAGCTTAGCCCTTTCCTATACTACTCAATGGGAGCTGAACCCCCATGCAGAAGAGCACAGTTGTGGCAGTGGTTCACTTGGGTATGCACCATGCATGAGCCCACTCCCCATTTTCAATCATTTGCTTGCAAGGCCACACTCTTGCCTTTATCATCATTTTGAACTATGCCACCAATGACATCTTAAATTCTACCAGAGACATCCAGTGTTTATACACAGCATCCTCCACTCTCACAACTCCTACTCAGCCGCCTTTCTTCCTTGTCAGGACCTCCCAGTTCTGTCTGCCCTCCTGGACCACAGAATCACTTCCTTGAACCACAACCATCAGCACTTTCTTCACTTTCTTCCCTGGTTACCCCTCTGCCACACCCATGCTTCCACAGCCTCACCCAAACCACCTCATGCTTTATCTAGTTTTTGCTGCAGCATCCCATCTACTCTGGGAGCAACATGGATATGCCAGCCACACTCCTGCTACATCTCCTTTATGCTGGCTGTTCTGTCCACCAGACTGCTTGTCCTCCGTAGCAACGTGGCCAGCTTCCTTCAAGTCTTTGAGGTCAATGAGAGCTTCCCTGAACACCTTATTTAAATTCTAAGTCACAACCCCCTCACAACTTCTGATATCCCCTATCCTGATGTGTCTATTTCCACACAGCGTATCACCTTCCAGCATTTCGTTTTGCTTACTAATTAATCTTGCTTCCTCCCAATCTTCAGTCCCCCTCTCCTTCTAGTATTTAGGAAATACTGGAATATTTCCCAAAGGCAAGGAGTTTTTTCTATTTTGTTCACTGATGTATTCTCACCTCTTGAAACAATGTCAGCACACAGCAGATGTTCAATAAATATCTCTCAAATACATAAATGACTGAACGGTTGGTTTCCGACAACACATAGGCCCTCGTACAAGGCTCAGTCACCCGGCCCCTCCCTCTGCAGTTCTCTTTACCACCACACATGGGCTTTGCCCTTCATATTCTCCTTCTCATTTTCACATACGACATTTGTATCTATCTCATAATGAAAATAGGGAGGAAAACTGGCCGCAGGCCTTCTAAGTTCCCTTCCCTCGAAAAGCATGTTTATTTCTACCCACCTTTGCTCTGCCTCTTCTCCCTTTGCTCTGCCTCAGCAGTAGGGGTATCGGGCCTTCCTTTAAAGTCTGGCCCTTCCGTCTGTGCTTCTGGTCATCTACTCTCCTATTTTTTTTAGAAGGGCCGTGGAGATTTCTGAAAGTGTGCTGGGGAGGGTGCGAAGGTCGGAAGGCTCGGGTCGCTCAGTACCGGGAGCTCAGGCCTAGGAAGAGAGGACACTGTCAGGACAGGGCAGAAAGCTCTGAAAGGAGTAAGCCACGGCGGGACTCCAGAAGAGGCAGGACCGCAGAACTCCAAACATCTTCTCTTCCCATGGCGCCAGCAGCACTAGAGCTGGGGTCCAGCTGGAGCCCCGCCCCCGGCAACGTCACAGAAGTGTGCTCTTCCTACCTAGCCCCACCGGCCCCGACTTTCCACGGTCGGGAAGACCAGCGGCCGCCAAAGACTCAGTGCCACCTTGTGGCCACAACAGCAACTGCAGCCGCGGAGCCTGGAGTGGGCGGCTCCCTGTCCTTCCTCCGCGCATGCTCAGGATCCGGTAACCCTGGGTTTGGGAAACCCCAGGGTGCTCAGTTTAATCGCAAAGAGGTAGAGAATGGAAGGGAAGAACCTGGGAAGGGATAAAGACATTATTGTAATAACGAAATGGAGACTCCGGCTATTCTGAATATTAAAGGAGATGTGCTATTTTATACCTGGCATCCTAGTGAAAAATGAAATCTCTCTTGGGTTTTTTGTTTCTCGTTTCTACCAGTTCCTTCCATCTCCCCCACCATGAACGTCAGCCAGTTCCCTTTCTAAGAAAAAGAAAAAAGAAAAAAAGTTACTGAAACTGCTACCCCTTGAGATCAGTCTTGTTTCCTTTTCCCTCTTTTTAAAAATTGTGGTAAAATACCCATAACAGAGAATTCACCATTTTAACGATTTTTAATAGTGTAAAGTTCAGTGGCGTTAAGTACATTTACATTTTTGTGCGACCGTCGCCACTGTCCGTCTCCAGAACTTTTTTGTCTTCCCAAACTGCAACCCTGAACCCATGAAACACTAACTCCCCATTCCCTCCTGCTCTCAACCTCTTGCAGCCACCGGGCCACTTTCTGCCTCTCTGGCGAGTTCACTACCCATCAACCACAGCTTTGCTGAGAAGCCAGGATAGGGAAACATGTTCCCCCACTCCAATCTACGTTTGTTTCTAAGTGGTGGTAGGCTTTTTAGGTCATCTTTATTTCTTCATGAAACTTCTCTGTGTTTTCTTTCTTTTTTCCAATAAAATTGCTATTTTTATTTTTAAAAACACGGATAATCTTTTGAAGAAAGAGATGGGTAGGTGTTTACTAAGCAGATGTCTGGGTGGGTGGGGAAGTGCATTCCAGGCAAAGGGAGCAGGAAGCACAGAGGGCTGGAGGGGGCATGAGGAGGGTGGCGTCTTGGTGAAGGGCAGCTTGGTCAACATGACTAGAGTTTGGAGATTACAATGAGGAAAGAGGAATCGAGATATCAGGCTGCCTGCAAGGTGGGCAGAAGTAAGATCTGAAAGGCTTTGTTTGCCACGTTAAGTAGTTGGCCTTTTTAGGCAATAGGACAAAAAGGATTTTAAACAGAGGAGATACTTGAGCAAAGACTGCTTTAGAAATGAGACTCGAGTGTATGGATTGTAGTGAACGGATGGAGAGGGAGGGGGAGATGAGGGTGGATGCAAGTTAGGAGACTGCCACAATAGCCAAGAGGAGGAGTGCAGAGGGCCTGAGACAGGGAGGAGAGGCAGAGAGAAGTAAACGATTAGGAGAGGCATTAAGAAGGGGAATTGACGCGACCAAGCAAGTGCTAATCTATTAGGGAGGGAGAAGGAGAGGTATTTGGCTGGAGTGAGCGAGTGGATGCTGGTGTCAGGCACTGAGTTACAGAATGGAAAAGGGAGAAGCAGATTTGGGGGAAAAGTCCATGTGTGCACTTTGGGACATGTTGAGTTCTGGGTTCCTGGGGGTCACCCAAGAGAAGAATCATTAGGTACAGGGATTATATTTGCAGGTGGAGAGCTCAGGAGAGCTCTCTAGGCTAAAGATATAAATAAGGAGTCACAAACATATGGATGGTGGCTGAAGCCATGAGAGTGAATGGCGCTTCCAGGAAGAAAGCCCATGTGCACAGAGGAGAGAAGATACCTCAGGGCGAAGCTCTAGGGTATCTATTAAAGGTCTTTAGTTACAAGTAAAAGAAACCAGATGTAGTAACTGTAAGCACTGTATAAAAAATAACTTACTGGAAACCTGCTGCATAGGTCACAGAATAAACAGCTGAATACTCAGGCCTTGAGAGGACAGAGGAAGGGAACTCCAGGGTCTCTGGGGAGAATTTGTGGCTTGTCATCTAGGCTGCTGCCATCAGCTGACCCACTGATGTACAACTACTACCCACCCCCATGTGTCCGCACTCCAGACTTACATTCCTTGGAATGATCATCTGATTTTCCCTGCCTGTGTTACACTTCCCAGCCTGAAGTGAGGGGATCAGGATCTTGTATCAATTCTCCACCAAAACCCCAGCAATTTTGAGTGAAGCCAGGGAAGGCAACTGAGAAACAACATCTAGAGATGGAGAGGACCCAGGAGACAGCAGTAGTCCCGAAGCCTGGGAAGGAGTTTTAAGAAGGGAGGGATATGTTGTATCAAGTGCCACACACGGGGCCACATTTAGCAAGATGAAGGGTAAAATAATAAATTAATTTGGCAACTAGGAAAGCATTGATAAGTTTTTCCCTAGCATATCTGGGGAGTACAAGGGATAGCTAATGGCAGTGGGTTGAAGAGTGAACGGAAAGAAAATAAATGGACTGAGTGTTAACCACTTTACCAGGGAGCCTGGTGGTCTCATGGGGGAAAAAAAAGATGGTAGCTACAAAGGCCTATATAGTAAGGACAAAGATTTGTTAGCGGCACTGATGTGAACATATTTCTAGCTTATAGGGAAGGAACCAATTGGAGGAAGACATGGAAAATGGAGGAAAACAGTCAAGAGAGGACTCCTGGCTTCAGTGAGGTGCCAGGGAGACACAGATCATAGGTTACTTTAAAGCAGACACATTTTCCTCTAAGATTGGACAGAGAGAGGTGAGGACGAGTAGCTATAAACAAGTGTGTTGACATCCCATTTTTGTTTTTGTTTTTTAAATGTACCTGTGAGTGTGTGCCTGTCCACAGAAACCACTATATCAGAAACATTTCTGCATTTATTGTCATGTGACTAGATAGGGTACAGCGCATTTTAAGGCAGTTCACTTCTGAGCCTGACTCCCTCAGTTCTATTTCTGGAGTCAGACCCATAGTCATCTGCTGGCATCGTACAAGTGGCCAGGTGACAAGTAGTTTAGGGAAAAAATGCTCTATTTTAATGTCTATTTAGAAGTTATGTGCTCTTTCATCATGACTGTGTCTCAGAGAAACGTATTCAGGCATTTTGTGACCTGCTAGTAAGATTAACAAAAATGTTAAGGGAAGTATAGCAGTCTAGGGAGTTGGCTATTATTAAGGCAATATAGAAAAAATAAATGAAACTTTCAGAATAGACAGTCTAGGGAGTGATCATGGGAAAAGTTTGCCTAAGTAAGGAATGGAAGCTTTTGGGCCAAAGAAGGTCAAGACAAGTTTAAGGCCAGGTTTTAGGAGATTGTCTAGGGCAGAGTATCACAGATGCCCACAGGGTTCAAGCAGATTCTACAAATGCAGGAGGAAGCTGTGCCTTGTCTTCCACAGCACATTGTGGAGACCACACAGAAAGGGCTAGCGTCAACTGGATATGACCCAGAGAGAGTATGGGCTTAGTGTGGCCAGAGCTTCCAGGTTTTCAAAAAAAGCCAGATATCTGCATTTTATGCAAAAATCTCTTAATTTTTAACAAATTGTAAGTTCATTTTTAAAAAATTATTTTTAAATGCTTTTTAAGAAATCATTCTACAAGCCAAACTAACAACTAGTGTGCAGGATTTTTCTCTTGAACCACCCATTTCCAACCCTGATTCTATATAGCTGTTCCTTATATTATAAATAGTGTGCTAGGATCTGAATGTTTGTGTTTCTTCAAAATTCATATGTTGAAATTCTAACCCCCCAGGAGATGGTATTAGGAAGTGGGGCCTTTGGGAGGTGATTAGGTCATGAGGCCATGGAGCCCTAATGAATGGGGTTGGTCCCCAAATAAAAGAGGCCCAGAGAGCTGCCTTGCCCCTTCCACTGTGTGAGGACACAGGGAGAAGGCACCATCTAGGAATCTGGTAATGGGCCCTAAATCTGCCAGCTTCTTCGTCTTGGACTTCCCAGTCTCCAGAACTGTGAGAAATGAATTTTTGTTGTTTATAAGCAACCAGCCTATGACATTTTGGAATAGCAGCTCAAATGGACTAGGACATGAGTTTTTGGTTGTTTTTTCATTTGTTTGTTCATTTTTAGAGACAGGGTCCTGCTCTGTCACTCAGGCTGGAGTGCAGTGGCATGATCATAGCCACTGCAGCCTCCAACTCCTGGACTCAAGTGATCCTCTCACCTCAGTCTCCCAGGTAGCTGGAACTGCAGGCAAGTGCTACCATGCCTGGCTAAGTTTCTTTTATTTTCTCTAGAGATAGGGTCAAGTCATATTGCCTAGGCTGTTCTCTAACTCGTGGCCTCAAGCAATCTTCCCACCTTGGCCTCCCAAAGTGTTGGGATTACAGGTGCAAACCATCATGCTGAGACCTAGAAGATATTTCTTCCCCGACTTATATCCTGCCCTTGAGAGAAACCTACTGCTTGCTCTTGCATTAGCCTCAACCTAGATTCCTTTCTTTCTTACTGTAAGCCTTGGTTTAAATGGTGTCTTCATGTCTAGTCTTTCTCTTGGGGGTTCCCAAACCCAACAACCATAACAAAACATGGATTGTTGTTTTTATTGTTTTTTTTTTAAATAATGTTTATGACTTTTACTGCTAAGCACTTTATATTCACTACTCTGCAATTTTGACATCTATATCACCCAGGGTTCAACCAGAAATGCACAAATAACAGAGGATAATATATATACACATAAATATGGGTATAGATTTACTACAAGGAATGGACTTACGCAATTGAGGAACTGGATTAGCAAATCCAAAATCCACAGGGGACGCCATCAGGAACTCTCCTGCACGGGCTGAAGCTGCTGTCCGTAGGTGGCTGTTTTCTTTTTCAGGGAACTCTCAGCCCTGATTTTAAGGCCTTTCAACTGATTGAATCAGACCCACCCAGACTATTTAGAATGCTCTCCCTTATTTAAAGTCAACTGATTATGTACTCACATTTACAAAACACAATTTCCATAGCAGCTAGATTATCATTAGGTTGAATAGCTGGAACCATAGCTTAACCAAGTTAACATATCCAAAAAAAAAAAAAAAAAACCATCACAAATATATTCTAAATATTTCACATACTCTAAATATTATCCTAACTATTTTAGCCACCACACTTTTTTGAGGTTCTATATTGTGCCTTTTTCGTAGATGAGGAAATTGAAACTCAGGACGTAGTAGATAACTTCTCTAGTGTTTTGCAGCTGGTAAATGGAGGTGAGGTGTGACATAATCAGACTCCTGAACCAACCAGCTGAGCCATATTTGCCCTGCTGCCTCCTTGGAGCACAATAAGATTAAGTGCCTTAAAAGGTAGAGACCAGCTGTACTCACTTTTGTATTCTTAGCACCTAGCCTGGCATATAATAGGGACCCAATTGTTGAATTAGCTAGTTAATGAATAAGATTTAAAATATTCTATGTTTCCTCAAGGGAAGATCAATGAAATCCATTTAGTGAGTTCTTCAAACTGAAAATACCTAAAAACAATTTTTTTAATTTCTATTTAAGTGTTCTTTGGTTATCTAAAGGAATTAAGCAGTTATTTAGTTCAGTGCTGAAGATATTAAGTAAAATAGCTCAAGGTAGATTTTGTTTCTAAATTGTGCCATTTTCCACAACGTGGCTTTATACCTTTATGCAGGATATGAAGCCAAATTTCATATTTAATTAAAATTCAATATCTTTATGAAAATACAGGAACTATTTTCTTTATGAATTCTTTCTTTGCAAACTAGATAGAACATGTTTGAATCTGTTTGGTGACAAAAGCAAAATTGGGAGTTTTCCGTATTTAACTATTTACTAATTATGGTATTAAAAAATGTATTTGGTTTTTGTTCCTGGTTCCTAAAACCCTTGGAATCTCCGGAGTGATGAGTGTCTATTGCATGCTAATGAGATCACTGCTGTCTAGAGGCCCTTAGGTAGCTTCACAATGGGGACTGGTCATCCAAAAGATCAAACCTGGAAAAGAAGCTTGGAACTTTCAGCCCTACCCTCCAACCACTGGGGAGGGAAGAGGGACTGGAGATTGGGTTAATCACCAGAGGCCTGACATTCAGTCAATCATGTAATGAAGTCTCCATAAAAACCCCTAAATGACTAGTTCAGAGGTCTTCCAGGTTGGTGAACACATTGAGGTGCTAGGAAGGTGGCACTACCCCCACCCACCCCATATTTTGCCCTATGTACCTTTTCCATTCGGCTAGTCCTGAGTTGTATCCATTATAACAAATCAGTAATAGTAAGTAAAGCACTTTCCTGAGTTACGTGACTTGCTCTAGCAAGTTATCGAACTTGAAGGCATAGTGTGGGAACCCCCGGTTTATAGCTGGTCCATCAGGAGGAGTATGGGTAGCCCGAGACTTCTATAATTGGCATCTGAAGTTGGGGCAGTCAGGCAGGACTGACCCCTTTAACTTGTGGGATCTGACACAAATTCCAGGTAGATAGTGTCGGAATTGAATTGAATTGTTAGTCACCCATTTGATGTCAGAGTGTTGTGAGTAAAAACAGCTTACTAACATTAAATCTAAACATAATTAAATTTCAAAATAAATTCTATGTAGCTCACAAAATTCCTTTCAATTAAGAAAAATGAAAGTATAATGATTTATAATTCTAGAAAATCCAAGTGGAAAAAGACTTCACAAAGTAAGTGAGAAACAGACTATTTTCTTTATGAGGCTTCTTTTCAAACTCAAGGAGAGCTGATGTTCTATAAGAATCTAAAAGAAATTAGGAAGATTGGAGAAAAATCTAAAAGCTCTAGGATTTTAGAACTGGAAAGAGACCTTCAAGACACTCTGGTTCCTTATAGGACATTTGATAGATGAGACCTAGAGGCCCAAGAGGATAAATTTAGCAGACAGCCTGTCAAAAGGCATCGAGTGAGAGCTACTTAAGAGGTATAAATGCACAGCTTTCAGTCCTGCACTGTAAGTCTCCCTGCCCGCCTAGGATGGCTCCTAAAAGGAGAAGTTGCTGCAGGCAAGTGTCCATAGCTTCTCCCTCATCAACAAATCACTGCTACGGACTCACTTCCAGTTACTCCTTCCTTCCTCCCTCAGATGTCCAGATTTCCTCAGATCTACCCCAGTTCTCCAGAGACCTCTCCCTCAATTTGGAACTCAGTTTACCTGTTCAACTCTGTTTTATCCTTTGGTTCTTAGGGTTTGATGGAGTTCAGGACATGCTACTACAAAATACAGCACCTTGGCATTTGAGAAAACAGCATAAGCAGGAAAGTCACTCTCACCTTCTACTCCCTCTTCTTCCCTGAAGCAGGTCTTAAGACCCTCGTTCAAGAGGTGCCCACTCTATACCCAGAGGAAAGGAATATCCTTATCATGGAAGACAGAGATACCAAAAAGAATCTGAACAAACAGGCCTTACTAAGTACTTCCCGGTTCATTAGCATTAGATCATACTCTTTCGTCCTTCAATTATATTTTTCTTACAATTGTCTACTCTTCATCAAACCTAAGTATAAAAATACACAGGTTTAACCTTGTCTTGGGGTCTTTGTTTCATAAATGTGTATGCTTTTCTTTTGTTATAGGTATCTCAGCCATAAATTCAGTGATGGGTGAGGAAAACATATTTTTTCCTTCCCTACATGTTCTTGGCTGTTTTGGATGAATATTGTCTGCTTTTCCCCATAAACCTCTGGACAAGGCCAGCCTTCATAAGATAGGGGAGTGAAGAATTCAAACCCAAATATAATAAAGAAGAATTCAAACCCAAATAAAACCAAATACTCTATCTCTTATATTTGAAGTTAAACTTGCTGAAGACGTCCATCTGTAACATAATGTTCGAGGTTGTTTTTTTTTCAAGTGAGTTGTTCTGTTCTCAGTGTCTTATACTCTGAAAGCCACAGAATCCCAGGTTCAGACAAGCCTTTTGGTCGATGTCTTGAACCAATTTTGTGACACTTTGATAGTCTCTGTGGATCGGCCAGTTAGCAGTTGCTTAAATAAACCCAGTGACCAGGAACACCCATTCACCGTTTAAAATTGTGACTCTTAGGAACTTCTTTACATTAAGCTAAAAATCTGTCCCTCTGAGGCTGCTGTCCAGGAGCTGACAATGCCCTTGGGCTCCTGAAAAATAGCCCCCAACCCACGTGCAAAATCCTTTTGCATAGTCTCTTCTTACTAAATCAGAATTTGCTTGTATTTGGCAGAGCTATTTTAATCATCTCAGCCTATCCTTTGTCAGCCTAAATAACAGAGAGAGGCTCTCTAAAAGAAAATGGTGTTTATTTGAGAATGGAGCACTTTAATGGGTATCCATAAGTAACAGTTCTGCAAAGCTCCAATGCTGACTTGGGAGTCTTGTGTTAACAGTCCTGCAGCTCAGCCCTGAGTCAGTCTTCTCTCTGCTCTGACCTTGATGTCCAACAATAGTTGTCCTTCATCCATCTCTCAGAGGTGCTTACCCTTTTACCCTAGATTCTCAGTGCCTGAGCCTTCAATCTGTTAGTGCATTTCTAAATAAATAGGTTTTTTTCAGCTTTTGTTTTTTAAATTGAGGTAAAATTCCTCATAATATAACGTTAACCATTTTAAAGTTTACGACTAAGTGCCATTCACTGCATTTACAATGTTGCGCAAACCTCACCTCTATCTAGTTCCAAACCATTTTTATAACCCCCAAAGGAAATCAGATACCCATTAAGCACTCTCCATAACCTCCTCACCCCAGACTGTGGAAACCACTAATCTGCTTTGTCTATATGAATTTACCCATTCTGGATATTTCATGTAAATAGAATCAGACAATATGTCAGCTTTTATGACTGGCTTCTTTCACTTAGCACAATATTTTCTAGGTTCATCTACACTGTAGTATGTATTAGTACTTCATTTATTTTTACCCCTTGATATGGTTTGGCTCTGTGTCTATCATTTCATATGGTATGGTAGATTGATTTCCCTACAGTAATCTACCATTCCATCCAGTACGGTAGATTGATTTTCAACAAGAGTGCCAAGACCACTGATACGGTTTGGCTGTGTCCCCACCCAATTCTTTTAATTCTATTCAGTTGATATGTATTTCTATTTTTATGGTGGTAATATATTGTTTTAATTACTTTAGCTTTGTGGTAAGTTTTGAAATCTGAAATTGTGAATCCTCCAACTTTGTTTTCATTTTTCCTGATTGGTTTGACTATTTAGGGTCCCTTGAAGTTCCATATGGATTTTAGAATCAGCTTTCCCATTACTGAGAAAAAGGTTGTTAGGATGTTTGTTGTGTATAGCATTGAATCTGTAATCGGCTTGGATAATACTGCAATCTTAACAATGTTAAATCTTCCAATCCACAAACACAAGATGTCTTTTCATTTGTTTAGGCTTTCCTTAATTTCTTTCAGCAATATTTTGTAGTTTTCTGTGTGAAAGTTTTGCCCTTTGATTTCCTTTGTTAAATTGGTTCTCTAAGTATTTTATTTGTTTGATGATTTTTTTAAAATTTGATTTTCAGGTTGTTAATCACTAATGTACAAAAATAAAACTTACTTTTATGTGTTGATTCTGTATCCTGCAACTTTGCTGAATTTACGCATTAGCTCTAACAGTTTTTTGTAGATTATGTATGACTTTATATAAGATCATGTCACCTGCAAATAAAGATAATAATACTCCTTCCTTTTTAATTTGGATGCCTTCTATTCCTTTTTCTTGTCTAATTGTTTTGACTATAACTTCCATTACAATGTTGAATAGAAGTAGGCATCCTTGTCTTCTTCCTGACCTTAGAGAAAATGTTTTCAGTCCTTCACAATTATATTAGCTATGTGTTAAGTGAATGGATTTAAGAGCCATCAGTTACAACAGAACATGTTGTCTAGTGTAGCCACTTTTCCTAGAATTTTTTCTCCAATGGATAAAGGTTTATTCCTAAGTATTAAAAACACATCATCTCCACAGTTCTATTTCTATGCCTTGGTCAGCACAAGATTGGAAAAATGGCCAATGGTTATAAAATTTTTCATACATGTTAATCAGATAAAAGCTTCAAGGCTTAGAAATGGCCTGTCAGGGGTGCACTGAAGCCAACTCACAAGAGCCAATTATTATCATTTCCCAAACTGTGTTCTGTCACGTTGCTTGCATATCTTGAATTTGGTAATTGTGTGAGTATTTATACCACGAAAACTGACAAACACTACAAATCAAGACTTTTTTTGGAGTGCTTGCTACTCACATAGTTTTTTTTCAGGGCCACTTCACCAGCCAGAGACCTCCGTGGCTGGCAGGGCCTCTGCTCAAGTTTCACTCATGCCCAGTGGCCTTGCTCCGCCCACTTGGCCCAGCAGGCTGTGCTTGGCTCACACTGCTAGTTCATATCCTGTGCTCACAGCGGGATCTGAGCTCAGCCTTCAGTCGGGCCATGCATGCTGTGACCTGGTTCCACCTTGGGATCTGGCTTCTGGATGAGGGTAATGCGGTGGTGCCTGAAAACTTTGAAGACACCAGCAACCTCAGAACCCCAAAGAGGGTGTTACAATGTGTTTGTTCCCACCGCCCTGTTCCAGCCTGTGGCTTCTGGCCTGGCCCTGCCACCACTTGCTCTTGCGTGGGGCAGCTGCCCAGCACCAGCAGAGGGCAAGAGGGCTACAATGTTACAGCCCCTTTCTGTCCCACTGTTCAGCACGTCCGGGGTTCTTGTCTTGCATCCAAGAAGAATGAGGTTATGCAGACAACCAGAATGAGCAAGGAGGGGAAGAGTTTTACTGAGTGACAGAACAGCTGTCAGTAGAGAAGGGATGTGAAGTGGGTAGCCCCTACTCAAAGGCAGGTAGTCCCAATGTGTGGCTGAGTACAGGGTTTTTATGGGATAGGGGAGTGCCTGCTGACTGGTCCATGGGAAACCTGGAAAAAGCACTCCAGTCGGGGACTTTACCCGGAACTGGCAGGTTGGTTTTCAGGTTTCAGGCTGTCTTTGGCTTGGAGGCCAGGTTTCAGCAGGGACCCGCCCCTGTCTGCCTAGGAATTTGTCTGCCTCCTGCCACTATCATTAGCAGCACACCCCAGGGCCTGATCCAAAACTGATGTTCACTGTTTGGTAAACTCACGCCAAATATTCCCGTGTCATTTGCTGTTAACAATGTGAAATGCTGTGGCTGATGTTGCAGAGGTGTCGTAAGGAGCCTTGGTGTAGTGGGACATTTAACGTGGCACCATCCCATAGCAGGAGCCTGAGAATGTGTCTACAAGGTCAATCTGTTCTGTCTTATAGCTCATCTTTGTTTTACTTTATTCACATTAATTTATCTCTATTGGCTTTTTGTGTTTCATTGTTTTGGGAACTTACGTTTGTTGGAATCTCACATCACTTAATAATTAGACAGTTCTATTAACAGTAATTATAGATTCTCTTTTTAGGTCTTGTAAATCTGAAAAGATAGACTGTGACAGAGAGAACATCTTAAAAGAAGGCATGAAAAAATCTTCTTCAATTAAACTTCTGAAAGAGAGTGGAATTCTTTTCTCAGAAGTAAAGGCTAGTAAGTAAGGGTTGTGCAATTTTTGTTGCTATTTTAAGCAAATTATAAGTTGTGTACTAACCATATATATATATATATATATATATTCAGACTATATTTTTTGCTTGAAATGGTATCCTGGAAAATTCAGAGACAAGGCCAATGTCATCTCAGCTCAGGTCATACATTTCTTTTCTTAAATATCTTGACTTCAGAGATGGTGAATTCCTATTCTATTCCAGGCTGGTAGACTTGCTTTCTATTAATCCAAATCATTTTAATGTGGAAAGACAGGTCCCTTATACTGTTACCCACCAATGAACAGCCCTCAAACTCCTCATCCTTGGCCACAGCATTTAATCTTCATCTGATGTGAACATATGTAATTGGATTCATTATTCTCTGAAGGGCAATAGAAACTGAATTTTTAACTATTCAATCACACTATCAGCCCACTGAATTATCTCTACTTTTTCTGGCTTCCTCCACATTTTCTGGGCAGTAAGCTATTATTTTTAATATTTGGCATAGTTTAATACATAAGGTGCTGTTGGCCATAGAAGACAGGGCAGAGTTTGAATTTACCTCAAGGGAGAATGTAATTTAAAATTACTAGATTTTTCCTAAATATCCAATCTATGCCATAGTGGGGTTTTGAAATAATCACTAATTCTAATAAAAACGGAGACAGAAACCATCTATTTTCACAGGGTTGCCAGAAACGACCATTTCAGGTCTTGGGTCAATGAGAACAACACATTTTTGAACATAGTAGGAACTTATTTATAGATCTATGTTTGTCTACTTCCCAGTACATGGGCCAGCATTTCTGTTTGGATTGAACTTATCTATAAGTTACTGTAGTAAAAAGCAAACCTCTCTGCGTGCAAACCCCAAGGAAAGAAATGCCCTCCAGTATTCCTGTGGTTTACCATTAGGGGAGCTGAAGAGTCAGTCATCCACGGTATGTGGCCAAGAGGCATCTAGAAGATACAGGTTGACGTAAATCACGTAGAATTTGCCAAATAACTCTGCAAATGGGCTAAAAACATATGATGCTCTTGAAATAAAACCCTTACCAACTCCATTTCCCAAAATGAAATTTTCTTTTTTTCTCATGCTTTTTTTTCCCATAGAGCCCATGCACACGAAGGCTTAATTTCTTTCCAGCATTTTAACAGAATTTCCAAACATTTATCTTTTTAAATGTCTATATCCTTTTAAGTAGCAAAAGAGTCACTAATTAAGTATGCTGAGGGAAAATTCAATTCATTACAAATTATCTAGGAGCTGTACACACCATTCCAGTTACGAAGAATCAATCCTACTCAGGGAACTAATGAGCCCTAGCTTCTCCATTAAATTGGTGCCTGTCATTTAAAATGATACTCAGATGTATATGTACCTGCATGTTGTGTGAATTACTTATACGTAAATAGTACATATACCCCATTTTCTTTTAAAAAAGCAATTCATTTGCTATAGACTTTAAAATCTGTCTTTCTTACTTGTACTTTTTTATTATTTATCAGAGCTCAAATGTAAAGCTACTTCTTCAATCACCAAGTGACAATAATATACAAATCCTTGAAGTGATATGCAATGCAAAAACAACATGACTGTTAATTAAATCATATCTGCGCTTCTTAAAGCAAGCTTATATCTGTCTCCAAATAGCAAGATAACTTCAATACCCCTCCCCACCTCCGGAAGAATATTAACATACTTGATTCTTTTTCCATTTTTCCTCCTCACTGCTGACATCCAGCTTCCATCATGCTATTACGGCTGCTGAGCATAGTCACATGACAGGATATGTAGACTCCTAATGGCTCAGGTGAAAATAAATGCATAAATAAAGAAATAGGCTTCAATCCCTGTGGGCGAGGAAGGTGAGGTCTGGAAGAGAAGGCAAGCTAGAGGAAAACTTGGACGAGTGAGCACACTGATGCTAAGAACATAGTCCCAAAACTCAGGGAGATTTAGACATCTCAAGAATGATTGCTTTTGTTTTTGTTTTCCATTGCACGCTATTTTAAAAATACATACAACTCATTCTCATCAACATATTTTTAAAACAATATAAGAATGCCCACAAATATAGAGGGGAGATGCTGGCCAGTGTTTCCTCCAAAAACAGAGAGAGAGAGAGAGAGAGAGAGAAAGCCTGCACAGTGGCAGTGTGAATCACAGCCTTCCATTTATGGGCATTGTCACATGATCAAACCTCACTAAATACAGTGTGTCTACCCAAATTTCCAGTCAAATATTAATTCTTGTAATTGACAATACCTGTGAAATGTGAAAACCTAAAAATGAGAAATATTTAACATAACGCCTCTAATGAGACAGCCCATGAAAAATTTTATGACCAAAATGTACAGGGAAATACCAGAAATCTCTCTCAAAGTTTTACGCTCAGCTGACACGGATTTTAAGGTCATCACTGCTTAAATTTTTTAATTTTTCTTTGAGAGTTGAGGGGGGTAGGTGGGTGTCAATGTCAAAACACCTTTATTAAATGAGTCTGTCCTACATAAAACTTTGAAGGAAATAAAGTTGCATTGTGCACCCTGCTTTGGTGAATTTGTTTTCTACATCTACATAATTTTTTTTATTTTTTATTTTTTTGAGACAGAGTCTCACTCCGTCACCCAGGCTGGAGTGCAGTGGCGCCATCTCAGCTCACTGCAACTTCTGCCTCCTGGGTTCAAGTGATTCTCGTCTCTCAGCCCCTTGAGTAGCTGGATTACAGGTGTGTACCACCATACCTGGCTAATTTTTGTATTTTAGTACAGACAGCGTTTCACCATGTTGGCCAGGCTGGTCTTGAACTCCTGGCCTCATGTGATCCGCCCACCTCGGCTTCCCAAAGTGCTGAGATTACAGGCATGAGCCACTGCTCCTGGCCTATATAATATCTTCAGTCTTCAATTTTCATCTCTTTACTTAACAGAAACTTAATCCTAGAAAAGGAGCTGATAAGTTAAATCCTGTTAAGATATAAACAACTGGAAACTGACTCCTGGGGTTAAACCGCAAGCCAACACTAAGAAAATTCAAACAGTGAAATTTTAAATAAAATCACATTTTAAACTCAAAAATATATTAAAGAAACTGGAAGTTTTGCCCCAAAGCATAAATAATTTCCATGAATGAAATGCCTTAGCTGAATTCTGCATTTATAAATGGATGTATATAAAATTTTGCAAGTTCTAGTCATTTTTAAATTTATTTAAAATTCTATGGTGAGCCAAAGTCATTTTGGAAAATTTCTTTATCCAAGGTGGATGCATGTGACAATATATAAATGTGTTCACATTCATTACTGCAGTATTTATAATAGCAAATAAAAAAGCAAGAGAAACAATATAAATGTTCATCTATAGGGCAGTGGTGAAATGATTGATATACAATGAAATATCATGTAACCTTGTTTTGCCTATTTAAAAAATTGTGGGCCAGGTGTGGTGGCTCATGCCTGTAATCCCAGCACTCTGGGAGGCTGAGGCAGGAAGATCACCTTGAGGCCAGAAGTTTGAGACCAACCTGGGCAACATAGTGAGACCTCATCTCCACAAAACAGTTAAAAAATTAGCTAGGTGGGGTAGTGCCTGCCTGTAGTCCTAGTTTCTCAGGAAGGTGAGGCAGAAGCATCACCAGAGTTCAAGAGTTTGAGGCTGTAGTGAGTGATGATTGTGCCACTGTACTCTAGCCTAGGCGACAGAGAGAGACCCAGACTCAAAATAAATAATAAAAAATTGCGATAAAATACACACAACGTAAAATTTACCATTGTAACTATTTTAAGTGTACAGTTTAGTTTGGTGACATGCAATGTGAAAATTGTCAGAATCAAAATGAGGTCATTTGTGCTTTAAAAAACCAAAACCGGCTGGACGCAGTGGCTCACGCCTGTAATCTCAGCACTTTGGGAGGCCCAGGCGAGTGGATCAGGAGGTCAGGAGATCGAGACCATCCTGGCTAACACGGTGAAACCCCATCTCTACTAAAAATACAAAAAAAAAAAAAAAAAAAAAAAAAAAAAAAAAAAAAAAAAAGCTGGACGTGGTGGAGGGCGCCTGTAGTCCCAGCTACTAGGGAGGCTGAGGCAGGAGAATGGTGTGAACCCGGGAGGCGGAACTTGCAGTGGGCCGAGATGGCGCCGCTGCACTCCAGCCTGGGTGACAGAGTGAAACTCCGTTTGAAAAAAAAAAAAAGCTAAAACCCTGACAAATAGAACTGGGAAAGTCCATGAAGGGAGGTTTCTCATGCAAAATGCCTGATAACAAAAACTATCACAAAAGACTGCAAAAACTACAACCTTGCAGTTTTTACTCAAAAAATACTTCTGCAAGAACACCTGCCAAGCAACTGCCTGTTTAACTTCAAACTGGCATCAGTCTTGTTATTGATCCTTGCAGCCAGGGACAATTATCTCAAAACAATTATGTAATCATCCTCATTTTCCTTTAAAAACTTCTGTCTTCTTTTACCTCCCTGAATACACAGCTAGCTGACTATGATACACATATTCCCATTGCCATGCCATATTCCTGAATAAATATCCTTTCTAGAGAGCTTTTCTCTGTTAGTTATTTAGGTTGACAGTAACTATTTTAAAATCAAGTTGGTCTACCTGTGCTAAAATAATAAAAACTGAGATACATAGTAAAATGGAAAAAGTACAGTGCAGAATGGTGTGTATTCAACGAATCTACCACTTCTTCTTTGCTTTTAAATGTCTTATTTGAAATACATTTTAAAATAAGTAATGTACAGATAATAATGTGTCACCCATGAACCTACTCTTGCAACTGGCAATTCTTAACATTGGTCATATTTCTTTCTGTGTGTGTGTGTGTGTGTGTTTGTGTGTGTATGGTGAGTGCATATGCAAAAAAAATGCAGACAAATTTGAAGTCCTTTCGTCCTTCATCCCCTGTCCCTTGCACCTTACTCACCTCTTGAGAATCACATGGGTTCAGTTTGTATCTATTTTTATATTTCTCATACATATGTAACATGGATAAAATATTATTATTTCTGTGCCTTTGAAAATTTGCATAAATGCTATGACCTCTTCACTTTGCTTTCTTATTTTTCTACACTCTGAAGCTTGTTTTCTCCATTCAACATAGTTTTTGAGTATGAATGCCAGTTGCGTTTTTTGTTGGAAGGATATGTGTATATGCTTGTTTCTGCACTACAGCTTCCTGGTGAGACACAAGATGCTGTTAATAGCATTCACATCTGGAAAGAGGCGATGGGAATTAGTAGTGGGAGTTAGCACTTTAACTTTCCATTTTACACCTTCCAAAGAGTTTGAAATTTTACAATTGTTGTCATTTTGTAATAAAATAGTTAATCTAAGATACAAAAGTTTTATCCTGTTCCTGTGGGAAGGGATGTGAAGACATTATGGCACGTTATAGGTTAAATGCTTTTTCCCTGACAACACACCATGTTGCCCAGGTGAAATGGGACTCTGCAGGACATGGTGCATTATGATGAAAGCAATGCAACTTTTAGAGAAATTATAGGTTCTAAGGGGTGGGGATGGGGCAAGAGATTACACAGAGGGGGCCCACTAACTGAGCTTAGTAAAACTGAAGGAAATCTGTCTGCTAGGGATGCAATTAAGAGGGACGGAGAAGATGACCGACAGGACCACACATTACATGTACAGAGGAAACACATTGTAATGGGAGTGAATAGATCTGATTTCAAGTACTGGTTTAGTCTCTAACAACCATGAGTTTGGCTAATTTACTTAACTCTCTCATTTTAGTTTTTTAGTTTTTTCCCTCAATAGAATGAGACACAAATTTCTCATTCACTCATTCATTCGTTCATTCAGTAAATGTTTACTGAAGCTCTAGTAGGTGCCAGGCATGCTAGGCACTGTATTAGGTGCTGGCAATATAAAGAGGAACAAGGTGGAGCCCATCCCTCATGGAATTCTCCACCTTGTACTACTGGAGGCTGGCTGTCATTCTGAGTCTAGCCACCAAAGTCTAAAAATAGGCACAGTGTCAACCAACAGACGCTGGTGAGTTCTGAGAACTTCCCTGGGAAGATTTGATGTTGCTACAGCAGAGGCCAGATGATGGAGAAGAGAATAGTTACTCTATAGGTCTCAGCAGGAGTCCTGGGATGAAAACAGAAAAGATTCCCCTTTTTCTTGAAACTGGGGGAACTTGGCTTCAACTGAGGAGAAACAGATGAATTAGAACTATGGCCAGAAGAGGGATATAACATGAGTGACAGAGAAGGGGATATTTGATTTTTTTAAAAACTTAAATCAAGATAAATGAGGATATGAAATTTATTATATATCTGAAGTTCATACTTGAAATCTCTTTAATGTTTTAAAGTGTGTGAACTTTAAAATAGCCAACCGCCATCTCATGGAAGATGGATAAAATGGGGATGATAATAGCTACTTCACAGGAATGCCATAAAAAAAGAATAAATTTTAAAACCTGTTAATAGGTGATATAAACTTATAAATGACTTTATAAGCATGAGTTTTTTATTATTATTATTTTATTTGGAGTTCTATTAATATAAGATATAGATAATATTCTTTCTAGAAGTTGTTTCATTTCCTGGGTTCGTGAAAAGACACAAGTCCAATTGGCCCCATCTATCTCAAGTCTCATTTCCACTTTAAACTATTATGTATTTGTAAAGACTGTCATTTCTAGAAGCTGCATTATGTGACCTAGTTCAGCAGGGGCCTGGTAACACTTAACGGAAATATGACAAAATCTAGGAGGGGAATTCAGTTGGGCATTTAAGTCAGAAACACACAAATATACCCCAGAACCTTATAAGTCCTTATAGAGTTTGGCCTGTGAGGTAAATGTGAAATTTGTTTTCCTTGGATCCTCTTCTATTATTCCTGATTATAGCACATATATTTTCATTAGCATCTGAAATATTAAAAACCATGTTCAATGCCTTCCAAGCTAATAATGACTATGGTAAAATGTGTGTAGTATCTCTTTTTAAAAATATATTTACACCATTCTACCAAAAAGACAAATGCACCTGTATGTTCATGGAAGCACTATACATAATAGCAAAAACATAGAATCAGCTTAGATGCCTATAAATGGGCAACTGGATAAGAAAATATGAGACATATACACCATGGAATACTACACAGTCATAAAAAAAGAATGAAATCACGCCCTTTGCAGCAACATGGGTGCAACTGGAGGCTGTCATCCTAAGTGAATTAACCCAGGAACAGAAAACCAAACACTGCATGTTCTCATTTGTAAGTGAGAGCTAAACATTGGGTACACATGGACGTAAAGATGGGAACCATACATACTGAAGACTAAAAGAGGGAATGGGGGGGGAATGTTGAAAAACCACCTATTGGGTACTATGCTCACTACCTGGGTGAAGGGTTCAATCGTACCCCAAACCTCAGCATCACAAAATATACCCTTGTAACAAACCAGAAAATGTACTCCTTGAATCTAAAAGTTGAGAAAAAAATGTTTACAATTTTTTATCACAGAAGATACAGCATTCAATAGCTACATGTTTAGAAATAAATAGGCCCCAAGATAAAATACTTTTGAAATAGCATGTTTTAGTTGTTGTTGTTTCTCAGAGAAGGCAATTTCATAGCCCAATACATTCAATAGCCTCAAGAGATTTTCTGGTATTCTAATGATGGAATGTCTTATGCATACATAACTCGAATTCGACAATTTCTAGTCATTATTTAAATGAGGGACTTAAGTATGTTAACAATTTAAGAGATGTTTACATAAAAAGAAATCATCTGGACATTATAATTATCCAGTCCAAAAGAAAATGGCTTCATCCCTGGGATGCAAGGCTGGTTCAACATACGCAAATCAATAAATGTAATCCAGCATATAAACAGAACCAAAGACAAAAACCACATGATTATCTCAATAGATGGAGAAAAGGCCTTTGACAAAATTCAACAACCTTCATGCTAAAAACTCTCAATAAATTAGGTATTGATGGGACGTATTTCAAAATAATAAGAGCTATCTATGACAAACCCACAGCCAATATCATACTGAATGGGCAAAAACTGGAAGCATTCCCTCTGAAAACTGGCACAAGACATGGATGCCCTCTCTCACCGCTCCTATTCAACATAGTGCTGGAAGTTCTGGCCAGGGCAATCAGGCAGGAGAAGGAAATAAAGGGTATTCAATTAGGAAAAGAGGAAGTCAAATTGTCCCTGTTTGCAGATGACATGACTGTATATCTAGAAAACCCCATTGTCTCAGCCCAAAATCTCCTTAAGCTGATTAGCAACTTCAGCAAAGTCTCAGGATACAAAATCAATGTACAAAAATCAGAAGCATTCTTGTACACCAATCACAGACAAACAGAGAGCCAAATCATGAGTGAACTCCCATTCACAATTGCTTCAAAGAGAATAAAATACCTAGGAATCCAACTTACAAGGGATGTGAAGGACCTCTTCAAGGAGAACTACAAACCACTGCTCAATGAAATAAAAGAGGATACAAACAAATGGAAGAACATTCCATGCTCATGGGTTGGAAGAATCAATATCGTGAAAATGGCCATACTGCCCAAGGTAATTTATAGATTCAATGCCATCCCCATCAAGCTACCAATGACTTTCTTCACAGAATTGGAAAAAACTACTTTAAAGTTCATATGGAACCAAAAAAGAGCCCACATCGCCAAGTCAATCCTAAGCCAAAAGAACAAAGCTGGAGGCATCACGCTACCTGACTTCAAACTATACTACAAGCCTACAGTAACCAAAACAGCATGGTACTGGTACCACAACAGAGACATAGATCAATGGAACAGAACAGAGCCCTCAGAAATGACGCCGCATATCTACAACTATCTGATCTTTGACAAACCTGACAAAAACAAGAAATGGGGAAAGGATTCCCTATTTAATAAATGGTGCTGGGAAAACTGGCTAGCCATATGTAGAAAGCTGAAACTGGATCCCTTCCTTACACCTTATACAAAAATTAATTCAAGATGGATTAAAGACTTAAATGTTAGACCTAAAACCATTAAAATCCTACAAGAAAGCCTAGGCAATACCATTCAGGACATAGGCGTGGGCAAGGACTTCATGTCTAAAACACCAAAAGCAATAGCAACAAAAGCCAAAATTGACAAATGGGATCTAATTAAACTAAAGAGCTTCTGCACAGCAAAAGAAACTACCATCAGAGTGAACAGGCAACCTACAGAATGGGAGAAAATTTTTGCAACCTACTCATCTGACAAAGGGCTAATATCCAGAATCTACAATGAACTCAAACAAATTTACAAGAAAAAAACAAACAACCCCATCAAAAAGTAGGCAAAGGACATGAACAGACACTTCTCAAAAGAAGACATTTATGCAGCCAACATGAAGAAATGCTCATCACCACTGGCCATCAGAGAAATGCAAATCAAAACCACAGTGAGATACCATCTCACACCAGTTAGAATGGCCATCATTAAAAAATCAGGAAACAACAGGTGCTGGAGAGGATGTGGAGAAATAGGAACACTTTTACACTGTTGGTGGGACTGTAAACTAGTTCAACCATTGTGGAAGTCAGTGTGGCGATTCCTCAGGGATCTAGAACTAGAAATATCATTTGACCCAGCTATCCCATTACTGGGTATATACCCAAAGGACTATAAATCATGCTGCTATAAAGACACATGCACACGTATGTTTATTGCGGCACTATTCACAATAGCAAAGAGTTGGAACCAACACAAATGTCCAACAACAATAGACTGGATTAAGAAAATGTGGCACATATGCACCATGGAATACTATGCAGCCATAAAAAATGATGAGTTCATGTCCTTTGTAGGGACATGGATGAAATTGGAAAACATCATTCTCAGTAAACTATCGCAAGGACAAAAAACCAAACACCGCATGTTCTCACTCACAGGTGGGAATTGAACAATGAGAACTCATGAACACAGGAAGGGGAACATCACACTCCAGGGACTGTTGTGGGGTTGGAGGAGGGGGGAGGGATAGCATTAGGAGATATACCTAATGCTAAATGACGAGTTGATGGGTGCAGGAAATCAACAAGGCACATGGATACATGTGTAACAAACCTGCACATTGTGCACATGTACCCTAAAACCTAAAGTATAATTAAAAAAAAAATAAATAAAAACAACAATAAAATCAACTATAAGTCAGTCTGCTTTTTTATCATCACCACACACTGACAATACTAAGTAACGTCAGTGATAAAATACTTCTCCCTACAAATAACTTGTTGGTCTAAGTTCTGATTACTGGTTATTGTATGTATGTGCTTCTGATTAATAGATTTTATTGTTATCCTTTAGTAAATATTCCATATGGAACTTAATTTGGAGAAATCCCCATTAATCAGTTGGCTCCCAACACAGGGATTCAGTAACTTGCATTCTTTATGATGAGTAAGTTTATAAAAAATAAAGTTTGATTTGGACATAACCATTGTGGTACTCCATATTTCTACTTTTAAACAGTGACTCAAAATTAAATAATGATAGCACAGAGGTTGGAAACAGAAGGAAACAGAATTAGAGAACTTCCATCCTGTTATTCTCTGTGGCCCCTTGGAGATTTTGTGTTTCAAATGTAACAGAGTAAAACAGTGCAAAATGCGAGGTATGGTACATCTGGTTGGTAGATGGTAATTTCAGTTTGTATATGCAGTATTTTAATGAATTTGAATAATAGCTTTAAAGAGTTGAAATATGCTTTCCTTCTTAAATTGTTAACTAAAGAATGAATCAAGAAAATAAAACATTAAATCAGTAGTATCATTTAGTAGTGGCAGATATTTTTAAAAGCATAATACTTAGGAATTCTTTCTGCTAGCATTCTCCATGCTTCAAACACTGACCAATGTGCAAAGTGGTCACAGATGACCATGTTGAAGATGGTAAAGTTGAAATAAAGGAAATATTTTATTCTTGGGCTTCTTTTCTATTTCCGGAAGACTGTTGCTGAGCCCTCAGAAGAGAAGTTGAAACAACTGAATGGTGATGGGGAGACATAATCGTCTCTTGTGGTCAGTGATACCACAGATACTCACAGTGGTGACAGGCATAAATCAAAGAAATAATTCCCAATCTTTATGCATATCTTCTGTAAACAATTATTTGAATTTTTGCAGCATTCACTCTTTTGGAAGCATTGCTTTACACATGGCTCTTTTGGTATTTCAGAAAACAATTTATTCGTTCATTTAATTCTTACCTCATTGATGGGAAACACTGCAGAATGTGCCTGACAATGAAATAGACCTTCCCAGAGTAAATGGGATGCTCATTATAAAGCTGCACAGTCCAAGTAAGTTTGAAAAGTTAATTTGGATCTTCAAATACTATACAATCCAAAAGAAAATGTGGACCCAAGAGGATTAGTTTAAAATTCTTCTCCGTTGCACACAATTGTTTTTTCTGCGTTACCTTTTTTAGTTTGAAGTTTTAGATGAGGCTAAGATCCTACAATATTTACAGGCAACCCAAATCAGTCTCGAACAATGTACAGTGAAACAACAAGCTTTAAAGTTGTTGCTTAAAGATCAAGACACAGAAATTATGAAGACGACTGTAATTATTCCATAAAACATTGAAGGGACCAAAAACCCACCAAAATGGAATCAAAGTGAAAATATCTGAGCTATAGCAGATGCAGAAAGAAATCTTACCTGACCTTTTTTGTCTTCTATCTAAAGCAGAGCTTAAGAGAGTCAGCTGCTACAAACACCCTTCACCTCCCAGAGGGGGTCTCCAGTTAGGGAGGTAACTGACCTTAGATGCCAGGACATTTCTCCTAAAAAAGTTGTGTCAACAATGAAGCCCTAACACCACTTCCACTCCCCTAATTAAGCTGGTACAGAAACTGCATCCCTAGATGTCTGGGGAGCTGCTTTCTCTATATAGCACTCTGACATATGGAACCAATTTTTCTCCTGTTAATCTGTCTATTGTCCATTCTCGGGCTCCTGATCATTCAGACCTAAGTTGGCAGAGCAAAAGTTTTCTCCGACCACAACACATAAGAAAATGGATCTTGACATTTTTAAAAATCAAATTTTGAAGAAGAACGCGAGGAGAAATAACAGGAGATGCTGGTCATACATTGCTAGGTGTTAGAAAAAGGGCTAAAATTGAACCACTTTATTGTTCTTACCAAGAAATGTACATTAGTTCTAAAGCAAAGGATCAAATAAAGTTTCTGATTTTTGTAGCAGAAGAAAAGCTTTGAAAGTTTTAACAAAATATGATATAGACTTACATAAATTTACTTAAGGTATTTTAGTGAACATTTTTTGATTGAGACATTTGAAAGCTGCTAGAATAAATCTCAAAGAAAAAAATGACATTCTCAGTATTGCAATTTCTGTATTATCATGAGATGGGATTTTTTTGAATCTCTGCCGAACTTAAGCTTAAGACCTTTCCCTACTATTTGTAGGGAAATTCACATGTGTTGTTTTGTGTGGAAAAAAAAGGTTTTGAAATTAAAATTTACAAAAAATGTTCTTGGATCAACCATGAGGAAAGAGAGATTGAAAAATCTGGCTATACAATCATTGAACATGAATATGCAAAGAAGATCCATCTTGACAAAATAAGGCTTGAAACTAGAAACTGTAATATTATTCATTACTGCGACAGGTCAATATGAAGGCGTACATTTTTCCCTTTTTTCAAAAGGGAATTATATCTTTCTCCCTTTTTTCTTTTTCTTTTTTAGTGAAAGTAAATTTATTAAGTTAAGGAATAAAGAATGGCTACTCCATAGGCAGAGCAGCCTGTATCTTTCAACTCTGCAAAATTCTGAGCTCAAATCTCTTCAAAATCTGTGCTTTTCCACTATCCCCTTCTTACTCTTATCAAACTCTTATGTTGGCAAAGGCATTGTGCCTGGTTGTGCAGATAACACACTGCATGACCCTGGGGGCTGTTCAAACCAGAGGAGTCTATGTGTCTTCTCTTTTTGACTTATTTTCAGGCAATTCACCTAAAGACGTTTTCATCAATTATCAAAAAATTGAGGTTTAAATAAAGAAATTTCTACTACATATTTGTAAATTAGCTATTACATATCTGGTGTTCCAGGGAAGAAAATTGTTTCTGATCACTAATTGCCAAGTAATTCAGGTTGAACTCAATTTCTCAAATAAAAATAATAATGACAATGATAATAATACCTTTCTCATGTGTCATGTTCCACTGTCTTAAAAATAATTCATGCACAATATTTAATCTAATTTTCAACACAACCCCGTGAGCTCGTTTGGAAGTATGGAATAATTATACCTATTTGACAGATAGGGAACCAGATCTTAGAGAAATCAATTAGCCTATGTAAGGTTACAAAGCTATTGAAGGCCAATTGGACCCAGGTCTTCTGAGTCTTAAACTGTTCTTACAACATTTTAAAGAACTAAAAACATTCACAGAGAGGTGCAAGAGCAGAATAAGACCTTTGGAAATCAATAAGGTCTAGTGTAGCATCACTGACTTATCATTACTATGATTAATTTTACCATAAAATAAACTGTATTAACACAATAAAATATGATACAGGGTGAAAAAAATTTTATTAGACATGCAGTTGTTTAATTGCCAATGGTTTTCCATGACTGAATGAAGTCTAGGCACCACAGCATGGTACATCGCCTTTTATATTTTGGCTCCTCCTCCCATTTTTCTGGTAGCTTTTCTTATTATTCCTGTTCCTAGTACTCTAATTTTTCATCATTCCTAAAATACCTTGAGCCATTTCGGAGCTGGCATTTCTCTTTTCTCTGATTTCTGCCTCCTCTACAGGGCCCGTGGAGCAGATCACCTGTGAGGTTCCTGTGGATGAGATAACCTAATCTGTGACTTCATTGCCAGTTATCTTCTTTTTATGTGTCTCTTTCTTTTCCACTGAACTGTGAGCTCCTAGAGAACGGCAGCTAGTCCTTATTTAAATCCACACAGTTCTTAGCACAGGTCTTGGCCACACACGGTAATTACCTTACTTTTTATGAATGAATGGATAAAATGAAACAAAAAAGTACTTCCAATATAACATTTTTATGAAGTTTTACAATTTGAAGGCAACTTTATATGTCAATGCCCGCTATGGTTTGAATGTGTCTCCAAAACTCATGCTGGAGCTTAGTCCCCAATGGGGGGTATTAAGAAGGGGGCCTTTGGGGAAGTGATTAAGTCATGAGGGCTCCACCTCATGCATGGATTAGTGCTTTACAAAAGGGCTGGAGACAACTGGCTTAGGCCCCTTTGCTCTTTTGCTCCTCCACCATGTGAGGACACAGCATTTGTCCCCTACTACTGATGCCTTCATCTTGGACTTCCAAGCCTCCAGAACTATGAGAAAATAAACTTCTGTTGTTTATAAATTACCCAGTCTCAGGTATTTTGTTATAGTAACAGAAAACAGATTAATACCTAACCTTTTACTTTCAAGCTCTCTGAAAAATACTAAGTGCTACATTAATATATGACAAAGGAATGATGAACCAATTAATCAATGAATGAGTTAGTGGATCATAACAATAAAATATTTTAATACTTCTGTGTGTGGGGTTTAATAATACCTACTCTCACTTTAAAATTTAATGTAGTCAGTTTCATGTGCAACTAACTCTTACTTTGCTGACATTTAAATCTATAAGCTCACAAACTTAATCCCTAAAATAAATGCAATGTACAAGTTTTAAAATTTGTCAAGGAATCTGAATGAAGGAGTATGGGCAAATACAACTTGCCATGTTAGATATTGATTTCATCATTTCTGACCCTGGAAAATACAATCTATGTTTATCATGGCAGCCGATGAGGAATGGTGGGGGCTAAATGAGCTTCCTGTGTGTATTCACTCTGATTATAAGTGAAACAAAAGGGATCCACCATGAATTATGTCTGTGGTGAAGTTGATTAAATCTGTACGCACCGTCACAGTGTGACTGAAATGTTATCGAATCTGTGGTGAGTTGCCCTTCTGAAAGCTGTTTGCCTTGCGGGAACAGCAGGCAGACAGCTCTTCCTCAGTTCAGTGATTTTACTGCATATACACAATCTCCGCCAAGTGCAACAGAAAATACTCGGCAGCACCGGAAAGACAGCCAAGCCATAAATGACACAATGGCTGTTTCAGAGAGTCCCAATGCAAGGAATGGTGCTGTTTGATAAGCGTTAAAAAAGGGGCAATGTACACAAGACATTCCATTACATTGTCAAAGCCAGATTACAGAAAATCCTGTCTGTTAGTTTTGTAAGCAGGCAAGGAGGGAGAAATATAAGCAAATATTCAAGGAGAAAAAATATAAAAGCACTCTTTCACACCTGACCAAGTACATGTTCAACTAACTCTTATTTTGCTGACATTTAAATCTACATTATACGAGGAATTTAAGAGCTATTGAGGGAGGTGCTATTACGGAGATAGAAAATTCCATCATGTGGTTCTGTGTGCTGGTCTACTGTCCCTTATCCATTTAAAAAATATTAATAAGGCTCTTGCTAGGATACATAAAAGATGTAAAGGAAGAAAATGCCAAAGTGCATTTTCAATTGGATTATTGTTAGAGGTTATAATGCAGAGCACCAGGTTTTTGCATGAACACATTTCCCCATACAGATTCCAGACAGTTCTATGTTACACTTCATTCCATGATCAGCTTATCATGGAGATATTTCCTTTGGGAAGCATTTAGCATCTTTGGGGTTTAGGAATGTTGTTTAGGAAATGATTTCTTCGAGTCCCTTAGCATTAGTATTTATTTTAGCAGAGGGCAAGAGTTAGGGGTGTTTTATTTATTTACATGTTCATTCAGCAACTTACTTATTTCCTGAGGCTTTTTATTAATCTGTTCTTTTCTTAGGCCATCTTAGAAATCTCTGTAAAGCATGTCAATAAAAACTGAATTATACTTCCTTTGCAACTAGATATCAATGCTAGGTGTCCTGCATCTTTTTGACTAACACAATCATGAGAATGAGCACAGGCCCAAAATCTCATAGGCTAAAATATCTGCCAAAATGGAAATCAGGAGGCACTTTTCCTTGTGTGGGATTTTGTTTGTGGCCTTTCAGAGCAACTGGCTACAAGCATGTTAATGCAATCATCACAAGTTGAACATGAGAATT
Organism: Symphalangus syndactylus; assembly: GCF_028878055.3. NCBI lineage: Eukaryota > Metazoa > Chordata > Mammalia > Primates > Hylobatidae > Symphalangus > Symphalangus syndactylus. The sequence continues at coordinate 17,851,833 of NC_072426.2, forward strand.
GGAGAAGGTAGGGGAAACATCAGGAAATGTGAGTACAATGCATTTTGGAGGCCTTACCTTATTTAAAATAATACTCCGATATGTTATTCTAGGCTTCTGAGGGATAAGCTGCCTCTCTCTGTTTTGACTATATTTTCTCAATTATTTGGCATTTGGAACAAATACTTTTTACATAGGAGACAAGGAGCCCTGAGACCCCACTGGTCCTCCCCTCTGCACCACAGAACCAGAGTTCACTCCCTTCTCCAGTCATGTGTTAGAAAGTCTAACTGACTGGAGCATAAACAGCGGGAAGTTTCTGGAGTCTAAATTTTACATAGGTGTCTATTTAACCAATTTTATATTAAAATTACTAATACTACATGATAGAACTGAATGTAAAATTCACGTGAATTTTCAAGATAAAGCACAGCTCCAAAGAAATACCCTCCTGGAGTAGTCTGAAGGCCTGTACTCCTCTGCTGTAAGTGGTATCTAGGGAGAAACTGTGAGAACATTCTCTGCAAGACAAGTTATTCAGCATGGAGCACTGGGAAGTAAAAAGAGTTTAGCCAGGGTTTTTTTTACTCATGGAGCTTATAATTAGGAAGTAGCAGAGGTGTTTACCATGAACACAGACAAAAACTGCAGAAAAACACCAGGGAAAGATCAGTTCTGATCAACAGAACTACCATGTGAGTGTTGGTACCTCAAAAGGGCCTAGAAATTAAAGTAAAGTTTCAATAGGTAGAGTGTGTGGAAGGGCTTTCCAGGAGGGGTCAGCCTATGCAAAGGCACAGAGGCATGAACCAAGATGACAGATTTATCAAGCCATGTCAGTGTGGCTGCAATATAAGGTAGGGCACTGGGAAGAAGACTTATCAAAAGTCATGCTTATGTATATATTTATTGTGTTATTTCAGACAAACAAATGTCCAGTTTTTAAAGAAATCTTCTAGGGAATAATTGACTTTGTAAAGTGAAAATAACCTTCCCACTTATCTGTAAAAAAGAATGGATTTTTAAATTGCTTTAGATTGGGGCACAAACACATGACAGATTTTATAATAGATTCGGTGGGCAATTTTTCCTTCAATTGCCCACAGAGGTATTTTGTTTGTTTATCCCACAGATATGTATGTAGTGGTAAGTGGTAAATGTGTGTAACGGTAATGTCTATGATTACCAGGCACAAAGCTGAAAAAAATTGGCAAAAAATGCCTCCCCACTCGACAAAAAAATAGACAGAAATGTCAGGAATATTCCTTGCTTTTTTTTTTTTTGCTTTGAGACCGAGTCTCACTCTGTCCCCCAGGCTGGAGTGCAGTGGTGCTATCTCTGCTCACTCCAACCTCCACCTCCTGGGTTCAAGTGATTCTTCTGCCTCAGTCTCCTATGTAGCTGGGATTACAGGTGCACATCACCACACCCAGCTAATTTCTGTAGTTGTTTTAGTAGAGATGGGGTTTTGCTCTGTTGGCCAGGCTAGTCTCGAACTCCTGACCTCAAGTGAGCTGCCTGCCTCGGCCTCCCAAAGTAGGAGGCCGAGGCAGGAATTACAGGCGTGAGCCACTGCACCCAGCCAGGAATAATCCTTTCTAATGACTGATCATCCACTGCCATTCAGAGCACACCTCTAACACAGGATCTTAGGAAGGCACAAAAGGTTGCTTGACAAAGCATGGAATTGGAACAATGGAAGGTGGGAGTTTGATGGATGAATCATACAGGTCTCAGTGCAGTAATACAAAAGCGAATGAACTTTGTTGCATTAGAGGAAGCAGAATAGTGTTGAGTGGGTATATTTGGGGTTCAAAATTTGAGCACAGCCCAGCCATGTACTAACTAACCCCTGGGACAGATATTTGGTCTCTCTTAAAGTCTCAGTTCCCTCATTTGTAAGATGTTATGTGAGTAGTAGTAATAGCTAACACTTAGAGCAGCCACAATGAACCAACTAGGCTAAATGTCCGGTGCTTTAGCTTTATACACACACACACACACACACACACACACACACACACACACACACGTATCTCAGCTGACAACAACCTTTAGAGGCGAGTGCTATTATTATCCCAGTTTTGTAGATGAGGAAACATGAGGAAACAGGCACTTCCACTTTCTACAGAAATGATGAAGGCTCATCCCTTCTGTGATGAATTATAAATGTCCCATTTCACGGTAGCAGGCATTACTTTCTCCAGATTTCTCCTGGAAGTGAGTAAACTTCTCTCTGCAATTGACTCTTAGGGAGTATGGAAGGGCATGAACTTTGGTTCTGTAGTGCTGAGGGGAGGACCAGTGGGGTCTGAGGGCTTCTTGTCTCCTAAAATATCTAAAGTCGAGTACATATCATGGCCTAAGATATAATTTTATTTCCTCTTTCATTCTCCAAATTTCCAACTTATCCATGAAAGTAATTCATATTCTTTTAAAAATATTTTTACCCTTATTTTGTGTCAGTTAGTAATCCTGACTTTAATTTCTCAAGTGTATTGCCACCTTCACTTCTCCACAGTGCATTCTTCAGCTTCCCCTCAGACTAGCAGGAAAGGAGTCACGCCAAAGCACGGCTCCTTCTCTCTTGCTTTCTCCCATACCCTTGACATAATTACATTTCACTCTTTTCACCCAGCCACAGAAATTCATTATCTAGTGGCCAAAATATGAACATCTGCTAGATCATGTGTCTTTCGTCTCTAACCGTCATGGAAAAAAACACTCCCAAGCTCTTTCATAATGTGTATCACACACCCAGATAAGAATAAACCTGGCTGAGGAGGTGCTGTGGACCAAATATTTTTGTGCCCTCAAAATTCTTATGTTGAAGTGCCACCCTCCTACCCCACGTAATGGTATTTGGAGATGGGGCGTTTGGGAGATAATTAGAGTTAGATTAGGTCATGAAGTGGGGCACCCAGGATGGGATTAGTATCTTTATAAAAAGGGACACCAGAAAGCATCCTCTCTCTGTCCGTCTCTGCCTTGTGGGACACAATGAGAAAGTGGTCATCTGTAAGCCAGAAAGAGAGCCCGCACCAGAACCTGACCATGCTGCAGCCATGACCTCAGACTGCCACCTCCAGAACAGTGAGAAAACACATTCTGCTGTTTAAAGCCACCCAGTTTATGATGTTTTGTTATGGCAACCCGAGCTGACTAATGCAGTGAAGAAAGCTTCTAACCTGTTCTTCTTACCCAGATTACCAGAATCTTAAAAATAATGACCAATTATTTTGAAAGGCAGGTTATAATCTAGGTATGGCAAGGCTGACAGATCAGGAAACAATTGCCATTGAAAAGACAATTTGTCATACTCAGAGATTCAGAGAGAAAGAGGCACACCACGCCATGGGGGGGCATGTGGAGAGGCACCTGGGTTGGTCAGGGGGCAGAGGGAGCTATGGGGGAAATGTGGAGAAGAGCCTTTATTGTGGTTCCTGTGGGAAGAATCTGGTGAGGCAGGGTAACCATGCCTAGAATTGACTTGTTTGAATCATTTCAGTGGGCTCTAGGGCATAGGGATATCCCCAGTTGTCTGGTACTTGACCCTGGGTGATTAGGGCAGGTGGATAGTGGTCCCATGTGTAAGAGCTCAATAAAGTTAGGTGGTTGACAGGGTATAGGCTCTGAATTGGTTGGTGTGAATATGATAGGCACAATTACAGGTGAGTTGTTTAGAAATTAGCTAACCCTGAAAGGAGTAGTCTCTCCAGGGTCATCAAGGACCAACATGTCAAAGCATCCAAGAACAAAACACATGGTGACTACAACAATGTGGTCAATCTGATATAGACATGAATACTAGAGAATCTCATTGATTCAACCCTTAATAAAGATTATAAAAAATCTTTGATAAGTTACTTTCATAACTTAATGAAGAGAATAACTTAATGGAGGCAATATGGAATAAGAACCATAAACAAATTACTCTAAGTTAGTTTGTGCATGTTATTTAGTACAAGCTACAAACATTACACACATTGGTATTTATGAGTTCCAACGCACTAGAAATCCTCAGAACCCTTAGCAGCATGGCTAAAGAAAGTTGCTTATTTTTTTTTGTTCTCTACTTCAGTCCCGATATCCCATTATCTGTTGCTCCCCTCTTCCATATGAGTTTGTTAGAATGGCCACATCTTTATATTCATTACAACTAATTTCAAAATGTTTCATGCTCTTGTTTTCCAACCACTGAAAACTTTGATTTTAGATAAGCAAAATCTTCCCCAAGGGCATTTCTGCAACTTTGTCAGTCTATTCTTAACTTTAAAACTTGTTCAGGAGTTCCTCATGAAAGGCCCATTGACAATTACTTAACCTGGGAATCATGCCGATAGGCAGGGTTACAGAATTCCACTGATTTGTGTCTTGCTTAAGAGGTTTTTATCTAATACTTGGTCATGAGACAAATTACATTCTCTTCTATTAGCCTTAGAGTTTTACCTTTCAGCTTAGCTTTAATCGACTTGGAGTCCACCTTGTCCCTGCTGTTCTTCCCTACGCTTCATGCAGACTCACTCTGCCTTTACAGAGCTCTGCTAATCCCATGGAGGCTTTAGTGTGCCTTCACAAGGTAAGGGGCTTTTGTTGGGGGCATTATTGCATTCTCCCAAATCAAACTCTATGCTCAAATCCTCTTTCTGCCACTTAACAAATGCGTGATATTCAGCAAGTTAACTTAATCATTATAAGCCTTAGTTTCGTCCTCTATAAATGAAGTTCATAATAATAATACTACCTTATAAGGTTATTGTGAGCATTAAATGAGATAATGCACATAACACACTTAGTGCAGCACCTGGCACATAATAAATGCTCAATAATGATTACAGTTACTACCGCAGATATCCCTACTTTGTTTTTCCTGAGAGGCTTCCTATATTTTGAGGTCATTTTTTGCAAATTATTGACCTCATTCATTACGTTCATTTTACTAATTTAAGTCTCAAAATCTAACTGTCTTTCTAAGTTTAACTACTAACTTCTGGACCTAGAATGCAGAGACACTTGTAATGTCTCCCAGGTTTTATCTAATCTGAAGTTTTATAAATTCCTGTACATCTGAACCTAAAGTAGGCAGGCCTGTATTATGACTTCTTTGCTTTCCTCCATAAAAAATAATAAAAATTTATATTTGTGACTGAGTTGGTATAAAGACAAATATAATCCAGTCTGCATTTATTATTATATTCATGATTGTTATGTTCTTTTTTAAGAGACATTAAAATGAAAACATTTTCATGAAGCCCTAAAAGTATCGTGGGCCCTAGTGCCTCCCATACCTAAGGGTGAAGTCAGCCCTAACGGTGGACTCAGACCACAGTGAGATTCAAAAAGTCCCAGTGAAGACACACTAAAGATATTGCTGTAGCTCTTTTGTTGATGGGAACAGTGGAGCTATTATCAAAATCATTCTTGTAGTAAAATATTATAGAGTGAAAACAGTGTGAAACCTTCTTGAGCACAGAGTTTAAGAGCCATAGTTCACTGACGTAAATTAGATTCATTGTCAAGGTGATCAGCTTGGAGTCATAGAGAGGGTAGAGCTAGGACCCAGTTCTCTTGATCACCAGGAGGTGTTTTCTTCACCGTACTATCTATTGCTCTTCAAAGTTTTATTTAAGCTTATGCCAAAATATAGTTTAAAATCTTTTGTTCCCACAGCAAAGTAGTATCTTCCAGTTCTACACTGCCATAGATATTATTGACTCTCATGGAATTGAATATGACCTGTTACTTATGTGATGGGACTTGAAATCCCTTTAGCATTACCAGCAACTATGTTTCAGTGTGAAGTGACATTAGATTTATTTAAAATAGCTCTTATTAGTTCTCCTACCTGAGACAAACCAATTTAGCCATTAGCAGATGAACATCAGAGCCCTGATATACTTGATGGCTATAGAAAATGACATGCTTAAATAGGAAGAGTCAAATAGATGGAAAATAGTTAATGATGTTAAATATTCAGTCAGTCAACAAATACTTGTTGATCATCTATCCTGTACCAGGTCCCGTGCTAGGCACCGGTCATAGAAATTTGAAATGAAAGAATACTTTTTATCTTAATCTACAACATTATTTACTCAGTGTTACACATATGAGTGGCAGTTTTGATTTCTGATTATAGAAGTAACATATGGTTATAGAGAACAATTTGTAAATTATCCTTTAACTTAGACATTGCATTTTATTTTGTATGTACAGCACTTATAATGAACATTCTTGGCTTGTATTTGTTTGAAAAAATAGTTTCTGTGAGCATACAATTCTAAAAGTTGGTAGTTATTTTCCTGCAGCATTTTGATTTCACTGTTTTCTAGCTTTCATTGATTTTTGTTGAAAAGTTAACATGTTAGTCTAATTTAGCATAATTTGTCCTTTTTTCCTAGAACCATTCATAAACTTCTCTGTGTCACTTTACATCAATGTGTCTAAGTAAAAAATTACTTTTATTTATTTGGTTTGGGATTTGTTTGGGTTTCCTGGACCTGAGAATTTGAACCTTTCTACAATTTTGGAAAATTTTCAGTATTTTCTTAGATATTATCTTTCTTTATTCCATTGTCTTTTTCTGAAACTCTTAACTGAATGTAGTTAAACTTCCTTACTATAGATCTTTCTTTTTTTGTCTTGTTTATCTCTGTCATTCATTTTGAGTAACTTCTTCAGATTTAATTTATAGTTTACAAATTTCCTTTCAGCTAGGTCTAACTGCTATTTCACTTAACAGAGTTTCTGATTTAAATCATTATATATTTTTATTTCTATAAGTTTTATTTTTTTAACTTACTTGGCTTTATTATAATTCTATTGGTCCCATTCATATTTTCAGTAATTTTAAATAATTTTAAAGTACATTAACATTTTATATTCTGGTATCAAATGTTTCCAAAATCCATATTCTAATTCTTCAGTTCATTGTTTTTGCGAACTCTTGGTTATGGTGGCTTATGTATTCTGGCACTTAGTGGTTTTGAGTTTGAGCTCATGTTTCCTGAAACATTCTAGATAAGAATATTTTGTGTTCTGTGTTTACAATACTTACAGTAGAGAGGAATTGCATTTGCTATGTTGTGACACTGCTTGGAGCAGCTTGTACAGAATTAGATTTTCCCTCCATCCTGCCCACAAATTCCTCTAGGGTACCTCTATTCCATGGAGGTGGGTGGTCTGGTCATGGCATCCCTGATGAAGGACTCCTATAGAGGTGGTACCTCCTTAAGGACTAAAGTCCCAAAAGCCAGGAAGCAAAGGGGAAAAAAGGGAACTAACATTTGTTAAGTGGATATTACATTACAAGGTCCAAAGTAGTTTTATATGCAATCTACTTTTTTTAATTTGGAAAGTTCTTATTGATATCTCATATCTTGACGATGCCAACAACCTTACATCCACATCACTTGCTAAGGGACTCAGACAAGTAGGGAAGCCTAGAATGAACTGGTCTCCTGAATATACTGGCCCTTTTAGATATCATCTTGGTCTTGACTCACAATTTTGTAGTGAATTCCAACACTAATTTAGCCTCTTGGGTTGTAGATCCAGGTTTCCCCCAGATTCATATGTATTTGAATATCACACCCTCTGGCAGGATGTACCAAGTGGCCAGGCAACAGTGATTCCAGCTTTGCAATAATATACAGGTTAATTATATTCTTGTGACAGTTACAAAAGTTTGGCTTTACAGCCAAAGAAAGATTATGTTTGTCGACAATGATTAAGTATCTACCGACATTTCTGAGAAATGTCCTGGCACTATTTCACAGTCTTCCTAATCCAACTTGATCAATAATCTTGTAGGCAAACTACCAATCTTTCCATAGGATAGTTTCCATATGGATCATCCCAGGTTAACTGTTAAAGCATTTAAGATGAGATATTCAGCCTAAATGGAGAGCTTTAAGAATGAAGACCAGCTGTTGTGTCTATGCACTTAGTGATTAAACAACTAGAATCAATATAGCGTTTGGACACATGGCTGAAGATGTACTTTGTGTGAGGAATGTGCTCTTGAGGGAAAAGAAGTTTTGCATTTGCATACAACTAATATGAAAAACAAGAGAGAAACTTAAAAGCCAGGTACTGGCCAGGCGTGGTGGCTCATGCCTATAATCCCAGCACTTTGGGAGGCCAATGCAAGTGGATCACTTGAGGTCAGGAGTTCGAGGTCAGGAGATCACTTGAGGTCAGTTCAGCCTGACCAACATGGTGAAACCCTGTCTCTCCTAAAAATACAAAAATTAGCCGGGCATGGTGGCGTGCACCTGTAATCCCAGCTACTCAGGAGGCTGAGGCAGCAGAATCACTTGAGGCAGGAGAATCGCTTGAACCCGGGAAGTGGAGGTTGAAGTAGCTGAGAGCATGCCATTGCACTCCAGCCTGGGTGACTAGAGTGAAATTCCATCTCAAAAAAAACCAAAAACCAAAAAAAAGCCAGGTACTATCTTCAGCTACTTGACAGGGGTAAAAAGCGAAAGCTTTGAAAGTTATTGATTACAAGGCAGCCATGACAAACTGTGGAGTTTTAATTAAATCCTACACAGTGGCAATGAGGGCCCAGACCCAATATTGTCTTACGTTTTAGGAATCAAGCATTTACAGAGCCTCTAAGGGCATCTAAGTGGCCTGCCCGTGGTAGGTCTATGCTGCCCAGTGTGGTAGCACTAGCCATGTGTAGCTATTTAAATTTAAGTTGATTAAAATTAAGCATAGTTTAAAATTTAGTTCCTCAGTCTCACTGCAGGCTGAGTGTTCCTCATTCAAAAATTTAATATCTGTATTGCCGCCAAATGTGAAACTTTGAGTACCAACACGATGCTCAAAGGAAATGCTTATTGGAGCATTTCAGAGTTTTAATTTTTAGAGTAAAGATGCTGAACTGCTAAGTATGATGCAAATACTCCAAAATATAAAAAAAATCCAAAATCCAAAACACTTCTGGTCCCAAGCATAAGGGATACCAAACTATATGTACATTTCAAGTGTCCAAGAGTTACATGTGGCTAGTGGCTACCGTCTTGGACAGCACAGATAGAGAATAGTTCCATCATTGCAGAAAGTTTTCTTCGACAGCCCTGTATTAGACATTCAATAAACACATGTTGATGGAACACAGTTCCATCATTGCAGAAAGTTTTCTCAGACAGCACTGTGTTAGATGTTCGATAAACACATGTTGAGTGAATGAATAAATGACTGCCCAACATTCAAAAGGGGAGAAAAGATAATGCTTTTGCAAAAAGTTGAGCCAGTCCTTTTAAAGTGCACAAAATCTTATTTGGGGGGAAAAAAGAAAGAGGTGAAGTGATAGAATGACATTGTAAGAAGTGTAACGTCACAGTTCCAATGGACATTGCCTGGATTTCGGTGACAAACTCCTCCTTTGAAATCTTCAGTAAAGTTTGTTTTGTTTAAGAAGACTTGTGTTGGTGGAGACTTCACTAAGGAGCTCAGTGGAGAGTGTGTGTTTCCTAGGAAGGTTAGCAAGGTGTGGAAAAGAGGGTTGACCTAAGCAGGAAGGAGCCAGGAGATACAGGAGGCCATAAGAGCATTTGTCCACCAAAGACAGACAGGAAACTTAGGGACAGCTTTGAAATTCCATAGGCCGTGAAACTGGGCTCAAGCCCATTTTGTCTATAATTAAAGTACCCTGCCTGACATCTAGGCCCTACTTTTATACACTGTTTCAAAGGTTGGCGAATTATAGTCTGCAGGCCAAATCTGGCCTACTACCTGTGTTTACAAAGCCTACAGTCTAAGAATGACTTTTACACTTTTAAATGATTCTACAAAGTAAAATAAAAAGACTGTTTAATGACCCATAACACAAGTAATTCAAATTTCACTGTTTATAAAACTTTTGTTAGAACCGTCACCTCATTTATTTATGTATTACCTATTGCTGACTTTGTGCTACAGTAGCGGAGTTGAGCAAGTATGACAAAGACCCCATGGCCTGCAAAGCTTAAAATATTTATACTCTAGCCCTTTATAGAAATAGTTTTTCAACATCTACACTATATCATCAATAGTGAGAGCAGGGATGTGCATATTAGATACAGGGGTTGAGTATCCTTTATTCGAAATGCCTGGGACCAGAAGTATTTTAGATTTTGGATGTGTTCAGATTTCGGAATATTTGCATTTTATTCAGCATCCCTAATTTGAAAATCTGAAATCCAAAATGCTCCAGTGAACATTTCCTTCGAGCACCAAGTCAGTGCTCAAAAACTGTCAGATTTTGGAGTATTTTGGATTTCAAATTTTTGGATTACGGAAACTCTGCCTGTGTCACAAAACACTGGGGCAAGGAATGGGCTGCACTAAGGTATTCCTGCTTCATGGGAAACCAGAACAAAACAGAAGCTTTCAGAAGATGAGAGATGAGGAGGAGTAGAGAATTAGCTAGCAGGAAAAACAAAGCAAACAAACAAAAAACAACAAACTCTACATCAAATGCAAACTGCTACTTATTTTTTTTTTTTTTTAATGAGACAGAGTCTCGCTCTGTCGCCCAGGCTGGAGTGCAGTGGCATGATCTCGGCTCACTGCAGCCTCCACCTCCCAGGTTCAAATGATTCTCCTGCCTCAGCCTCCCAAGTAGCTGGGATTACAGGCATGCGCCACCACACCCGCTTTTTTTTTTGTATTTTTAGTAGAGAAGGGGTTTTGCCATGTTGGCCAGCCTGGTCTCAAACTCCTGGCCTCAAGTGATCCACCTGCCTCAGCCTCCCAGATTGCTGGGATTACAGGTGTGAGCCACCATGCCCGGCCCAAACTGCTAAATTTTTTTTATTGATGATAGTATGAAATTGGACAGATAAACAGAAAACTTTGTGAATTAAGCCAATTAATCATCTCAGCTTTCTGCAGATCAGTTCAACATCATATGCTCTTCACTCCTCATCTGGTTATTTTGAAGTTCAAATGCAAAAGTATACACGAAAGCACTTTGATATACAAGTATGAGGTATAATTCCTACTGGTAATAAGTAGGATAAAGAAGTTGAATACATATTGGAGACAGATCAACAATACTTCACATGGGAGTTAGTGGACCCAGTGTTCCAAAATAACTAACAAGAATATCACTGAGCTGCCGCCGGGGCAAGATGACCTCCCCATAGCAGGCAAATTCCAAGTATGCCAAGCAGTCAACTGAATTAGCAATTGCCACTCACACGCTGTCACACCCCCTCCAGCCTGGGGAAAAGGACAAGCTGTCCACTGGGCAGGAGACAACAAATGCTCATCTTTGATGCAGAGCAGTCCAGCACCAGATGCTGCAGGCCATCTGCTCAACAGACACCTAGTTAGTGCCCCTCATTGGAAGGCCCTGTGCTAAAGTCAGCAGGACAGAAGGATGAGAAGCGGAAATGGTGGACCGTGTTTTTCAAAATGTATAATCTCCTTGGAGCAATAAGAAAATGTGTTAAATTATTGATGATTGTCAAGTGGCAAATGAGAAATTCTGGTAACAAGTTATAGAACTGTTCAAAAAAGAATGTGGTAAAAAGTCAGCAGAAGCAGTCAAGAAAAACCTCCTAAAGAAGAAAGGGGGAATTGGATTGAAGCTTAAAGACTGATTGGAGCACGGGGTGGGGAAAAAAGGCATCACAGATGAGGAAATGGAGAAGCCATGGGTATGCATAGGATGGGAGAGAGAAACACTCCAAAAAAGGAGCAGTCAGCCAGGCTGAAGCAGATGGGTATGGCTGGGAGAATTTGGAGATGGAGCAGAGAAGGAAAGAGAAGGATGGGGGTTTTGGAAGATTTTTGAAAGCCAGGATGAAGGATTTGTCCAATTGACAATGGGGAAACTTAGCATATTTATATAAAGAAGAGGAGTAAAAAATTGGCATTCATCAAAGCAATAGCACAGGAAAGAGTTACAGAAGCACAAAGGAAACAGAAAATTCTGTTGGTATTCTAGTAGGAGAGAGACGAGCAGTAAGAAACAGAGTATACAACTTAGTCTTTACAAGAGAGGAGAGAAAACATCAAATAGAGCTCCTGAGAGTAAGATACAGCAAGGGTCTAGGAATAATCTAGGAATAAAGGTGGAAATTGTGCAGCTAGTGCTGTAAATTTAGGCACATCACAGTTTACTTACAAAAGAACCTGATGAACATCTTTGAAAAGATAATGAGTACAAGCACTAGCCCAGGTTACTTGCTCACCGGAAAAAGTGTCCTATCCAACTGGGGAACCACAGACGTTCCCTACTCTACTGGACAAAGAAAGGTTTAGAATAAAATGGAAAGTGGCTCCAGAGGAGAGAGATTTAGAGGACACTTGCTGAAGTCATTGCTATAGTCTAAATGTTTGCATTCCCCCAAATTCAGATGTGGAAATCCTAACCCCCAGGATGACGTTATTAGAATGTAGGGCCTTTGAAAGCTGATTAGGTCATAAGGGTGGAGTCCTCATAGATGGGATTCAAGCCCTTATAAAATTATAAGAGGCCCCAGAGAGCCGCTTTGCCTTTCCCCATATGAGGACACAACAAGAAGACCATCTACGAAGTAGGAAGCAGGCCCCCTCACCAGACACTGAATCTTCCAGCACCTGACATTTAATTTCCTATCTTCCATAACTGCGAGAAATAAATTTCTGTTGTTTTTAAGCCTCCCAGTTCATGGTATTTTGTTATAGCAGCCCAAACGAATTGAGGCAACCATCAACCTTGACTGACAGAGGGAGAGGCATTCTAAGTGGAGCTCAGGATACATCTTATTATCTCTTGACACAGCCTTTCCAGAGCTTCTCTCTGAATTTTTGAAGAAAATGTGGAGGAAGTGTAATACTTGACAGTGAATCAAACCCACTATCTTTACTATTAGGAAAGTTTCAGAAAACACACAGCACAGTCACCCTCTTTTAAAAAAATTTTTTTTCATCTTCTTTTTTGACCTAAGGTAGCATTTTCCATTTTAGTGTGGTAATAATTAGGGCAACATAGTGGCTACACCAACCTCAGTGGCCCATAGGCGACCACGTCCTCATTGGTTTGTTGAGAAACAGTAATTGAAGCTCTGAAGGTGGGAGAAGACCATCAGAAGGATGCACACATGAAGGTCCATGACCACCTGCCCATGAAGATGATAGGAGGAGTGTAAAGACTCCCGTTTCACTGAAATGGCTAATGGCAGATGCTACCATTTTGTTGTTGTTGTTGTTGGTTTGAGACAGGGTCTTGCTCTGTCACTTAGGCTGAAGTGCCATAGTGCTATCATAACTCACTGCAGCCTTGAACTCCAGAAGTCAAGTGATCCTCCTGCCTCAGCCTCCCAAAGTCCTGGAAGTATAGGCATGAGCCATCATACTGGCCAGATGCTACTGTTTTTACACTGCCTTTATGACCCAGATTTTAACCATTCAAATTGGTTACCAACCCTAAAAATTTTGGCTCATACAATAAAGCAAAAAATGTTTTAAATAAATTAAATAAGAATATTTTTGTTAGTTTTTCCAACAGATTTAGCATTGGGTATAGTTTTTACTAGGAGTCAGTGAGTCTCAAAGGTGATGCTTTCAAGAAGACTTTTATTGCCATGTCAATGACCCCCAGTTTGAGCAAATCAGACTGGCTAGGAATGAATCACCCAAAGGCCAGTTTGATCTTACATGGGGACGCTTGTCAACACTGACATAAATTCACTTATGCTTGTAAAAGAATAACATGACTGGAGAAAAATAATAATAAATAAAACCTATTCCATGATTAAGATGGCTCTTACGGGTATGAAATAGAAAATAACCAATTATCAGATTGATCTTACATGCTTGATAAAATGGTCTTGTTAGGAAAAAAGTAAACAAAATCTTTAAACTACCACTTCATGATGCATTATAATGCATCACTTCCATGTACAAGTAAATTTAGTATGGATGGTGAGAAGATGTGAACTATTCAGTTTTATATTTAAGGAGATGTCCAAAACATCTAAACCTTTTGCTAATCAATCCACAATCACTTGAGTAACTAGAATGGACAAGTATTGATAGCACTGAAATTGAAACATGGTTCTAGGCTAATTTCTGTAGAATAGAGTGATTATACTACTAAATGCACTAAATTCTATGAAGAATAGAGACGTAGTTATCTAATATCACATGATATATTTCTGCCAACAGAGAGGGAAGGACAATGGTTAAACTTAAAAATAAAAGGTAACTGCTTTATTTCGGAAAGTGAATCTAAAAGCTTTCCCATTGTTCATTTTTTAAAAAAACTTCTGCATTAAATTCTTCCTATTATGTTTTAATGTGGCTCTTTAGGCAATCAGATTATAGAAATTCTAAGAAACTTCCTGTTTACAGTAAATTAAAAAAATGTCAAGAGAAAAGACAAATTGCTAGCATGGAAAAATTATTTGTTTACCTTTCAGATGAAAATAAAACACATTTAAATGTTCAGGTGCTTAAGAACGTTATTTTTTAAATCATGAAGTTCAGGTCAGTTTCTACAATGAATACTAATAAGTGGTGAATAATTTTGGTACATTCTTCAATGCCATAAATTCAACAATTGTACAATGTGAAAATAAAGGAATACATTTAGTCATCTGTTGGGAGTACCACTTCCTGAACTCTAATTAAAGGACAGTGCATGAAACATTTTCTTGTTAGCCAACCTAACATATTTGGAGTTGGGATACTATCTAGGGAATAGAGATGCAAATGAAGAAGAGAACTTGTTTGGGTAATCGCTGTACTTGATTATTAAATGTCTCTCTCTTTTCTGCTTAAAGTTGAATTGCTCTGAGGGAAATGTTTATTTTAAAGGAGGAAATCAGGAAAATGGAGGTAGATACAGCAAAGTCTACAATTTATGGGGTAAAGAAATGCCTGTAGTTGGAATTTAAAGTTAAACATAATTTAATTAACTTCATTTTTTGGCTAGGAAAAAAGCACCATCTTTTTATTCAAGGAACATGTGTTTTCAGCACAAGTAAGTCCAGAGGTAGAAACCATGGCATATGGCAGAAGTGCCCAATACAACCCACATCAATGAAGGCATTGTGGCTCTCTAGCTAGCAAGGGTAGGCCACTGAGATGGCTGACTGTGGACCTGGTGTAGGGGGTCTCTGCTCACTGACACAATGTGGAATTCAACAGAGAATAAAACGGTCTCTATCAGAGACTAGAACCATTCATAGAATATTAACAAAATGATGCTTCCAGTAGAAAGACAATACCAAGATATACACTTGGTACACCACCTGGGAGCCTGTGTCCTACGGCACTGGGAGAAATATATCTGCAGGTCCAGAGAACACTATCGTTGAATGCTAGCATCACAGTGGTTCATCATAACACAAAGCCTCACTCTTTTAGGAAAAACAAGTTATTTAACTGAATCGATCAAGATTTTCTTTGAGTTTTCATGGGTGGATTTAAATTTTATCAGTCCTAGAACTTACACAAAATGCAGAATACAAAGTTATGTATGAAAATAAATTTTTGTAAGAATGAGAAAATATATCACATCAAATTATAAATTTTTAAAAACAGCATTCCCAAATCCAAAAATTAACCTATTTCTTGTAATTAAAAGTCTAACACATCTGTGGAATATCTTTTTCCACAGTGTTGGTAGTATGTCCTTCGATCATCTCTTCATATGAAAATTATTTTGTAATCCAATTTGGAGAGAAAATAGAAATAACTTATTCTTTCTTTTAGCATAGTTTATTGAACTTTTAAAAATTATCGATAGTTTAGAAAAGTTTTTTCTGACTTCACAACTCATTATTGGGAATGGCCTGTATATTTGTAGGAAACTTCTATCAAATTTCTTTTATACATGTGTTGTAAGATTTCAGGGCATTTCAAGTTTTCATACACAGTGACCAATTCATAGCACTCTCAGAACTCAATTTTGTGGGTCATTCTGTTGGGAACCACCAGACTATATCGGGACAGCATGTATTCGAATTGCTAAGATGCAATCCAATACATTGGGATGCATAAAGCATGTCATGTCACATACAGACATGCTCATTGATTTGCTACAGGTTTGTTCTTCCAAACACAGGAATTCCAATTAATTTTATTTCGCAAAATTCCAATAAAAATGGAAAAAAGTGTGTAGTGCTTTTGTAATTATATATGCCACTTATTGTCTCCTGACCAGAGAGAACTTATGTTTTGACAAAAGAACATCAATGAAAACTGAATTCTCTGTCTACAACTTCACACACTGATTATTGGAAGAATTTTCTACAATCTAGCTCATGGCCCTGCACATTACAAACTTTTCTTTATTCTTCTATGTCTATACACTTCACTGGCAGCTGCTATTGATTGTGTTCATAGCACGATTCCACTTCTGGCCCTGCATCGTTGTGCCATGGCGCTGTGAGTCAGCACAGAGGGCAGTGGGCGTATTCCTGAGTTCTTCCACACCTAGCAACCACTTCTCTACACAGAGGAGGGACTGCAAACCACACAAATACTTCTCAAACTCAGAGTATTCCCAATTCAACTTCCCCTTAGTCAAATTTTGACCTATGGCCAATCCAGCACAGTGACACATGAGAAATGGTGATGGAGTACATCAGAAGGGAAAGAGACAACAGTCTTAGTTGGTCTTATGGTTAATTTTACACAAACATATGATCATGTAAGTATATTGCTAGGGCTTCCTCCCTAGCCTTGAAAGATTGCACATGAGGAGCCCTGAAGCTTAACAATCATGATTAAGTTCATCTCTGCTAGTTATTAACCCACCACAGACTTCTTGGTTTCTCCAAAAAACATTACTTATCGTAAGTTAATCTCTTCAAGCTTGATCAATGAAACTGAGACTAGAATGTCATAACTAAACTTGAAGAGCTTCCCTGCAGGTGCTCTAAGCTAAACTCAAATACCTATATTCAGAATTAGCTTGGGCAATTGTAAAACAGTAAGCATCACTTTAGTAATCTGAAACAGCAAATTCCAATTTGGGAGCAGATAAAGTTATGTAATTAGTATGTTGGAAAGGCATGTTCTTGACCAAAGTGGAAGAAATCCTAGCACTGTATGCTGTTTCTGACTAGTTCCTTTACAAAGTACTTCAAGGCTTTGGCACGACAGAGAAATAAACTTCCATGTTGTTTAAGCCACTGTAACTGGGCTTTGTCTATTACTTGCAGCCCAAACTAACCTTAACTGCAAGACGGTAGTATCAGGATTACCTGGGGAGCTTGGCTGAATTATCTCCTCCTCCATTCTGCCGTCCTCCAACACATGGAGGGGCAGAGCTCTGAGGCCTGCTGCCGGGGAAGAGAAGTAAGAAGAGAAATACTACTTGGTGCAGTGAAACACACCACCCTAAAAATTTAGTGGATTAAAACAACCACAGTTTATTATAATTTTTCATGATTCTGCAGGATATATCAGCTCGGCTGGGCAGGTCAGTTCCACATGATGTCAGCTGGGATTTCCCGTGTGGGAAGGCTGGCTGGGTCTCTCCACGTGGTCTGTCACTATGCAGTAGTCTAGCCTGAGCTCCTTTACATGGTAGCTGGAGCCTAAGACAGTGAAAGGAAAGGCTGCCAAGTCTCATAAAGCCCAGGCCTAAAATGAGAACATCCACCACATTGGACTGGTCAAAGTAAGTCACCAGGCCAGCCAGATTCTAAGGGAGGGAAAAGAGACGTTCCCTCTTGATGGGGGAAGTGGTCTGTAGGTACGGGGTGGAAAAATGTATTGGCAGCTGTCTTCGTAGACAGTCTACATGCCTAGAGAAGTAAAATGATTGCTACGAGGACAAAAAGTAGTAATAAAGTGGAATCCAGGTTTTTGTCCTTTTGGCACCAAGAACTCCAGTCTGTATCTGTCAGACTCCCATCCCTCTCCCTCCAGCCACTCAATCACTTGCCCTTGTAGAAAACTGAGAGTGCTGGGAAAAGGGGTGCCATCCGCTCTCTGAGACCGGGCCAGCCAGGGTGGAGCAACCATGGCAATCCTGTTCCACAGTCTAGCCTTCAGCAGTGCAGGCCTCCAAACTGAATGAGAAGTGTCAAGAACATTGCACAATAAAAGAGTAAACATCATTTAATATAGCTTTATTATTTGGAGTGTGTTGTGTCTGTGTGTATGTTGTTTTGATATGTGATATATTTCTCACTGTGGCTCATAGTCAAAAAGTTTGAAAGCCACTTGCTTTGAACATAGCAGGTGCTCAATATGTGTGTTAAACACAATATTTCCATCATCCTCTTAGGGTCCCTTGTGGGACTCACTGACAGATTTCTGCTCTTTGTCTCCCCTTTTCTATGGGGACTACTCTCCTTCTGTTCACATTACTTCCGGTATCATATTGTGATCAATTATGCTATCATCTTCTTTTACATTGTCATTCATGTCCCTGTCTTAAAGTTCGGCTTTTCACAAGGTCTTATCATTTCTTGCTTTGCTTTTTTTTTTCCCCCTGATCATTTTCAGAAAATCTCCAAGTGGCTAGTTTCACTCATTATTTGGAATGTGAAAGACACCTGTGATTTTCACCTGACCAGCATTGCTTCTGTCATCTGGCAATAGCCCCCTAACTTTTCTTTTGGGGAGCTATCCTTTTCTACCCTGTGTGGTTCTGGTAGGGTGTCTTGTAGAGTGGGCGTGTGACCCAGGCTGTCTAAAATTTTCTACGATATTCAGCATGTGGCCCTTAGTTTTAAAAACCATGAGAACCTGGGGCCATTTTTCCTTCTGCATGTAAGACCTTCTTTGTGGAATGAAGCTAGACCCCGATACAGGCAGAGAGCTGGTGAGCAACAACTCTGGCAACATAGGGGGAGCGTCAAGTTCCAGCCATGCCTGGTGTGTTGACTTCAGTTCTCAAATCAGCATTCTGTTATCATTGCTTGAATTTAAGAAAAGTGGTTGGTCCCACTTATCTCATAACCAAAGTCATCTGTGGCAACAGGTGCTGGTGATGTGAGCTCTTAGTGGACACCAGGCTGCCCAGTGAGAAGGACTGCTATGGAAAGTGGGGTGGGCTTAAAGAGGCTAGCAGCTGGATTCAGTACCAGTTGAATCTAATTATGTACACTACGCAAGTGGGAAGGAAGTGTGTAAACTGGGAACGATGACAGGAAACAAATAGTGTTAAATGAATAAAGACCATGTATGGGAGGTCTCCCTGTAGGGCCAACAATTGAACTAATTCAATTAGCACGCAATTAAAAAACTTTCAGATTTAGTATGCTTTGTTTAGAGGAGGAAATTATTGTATACAATGACTGCATAAAAATAAAGACTCCAAGTATAGCAATTAGTCTCTTGTTTTTCATTTGAATTACTTTAAAAAGACAAGAAACACAAAAATTACGGGAACAGAAAAGAATATTTTCAAATTAAGTTTGAATGAGTTATTCTAGAATGGCAGAAGGTAAAATTAGACACAGCTAGTCACCCAAGTGTCTGTGATGTTTTAACGTTTCTATGTGATGGTCTTCCCGTGGGCTGTTTCCTGGGTAGGAGATCCCTGGAAGCATACATTTTTTTGAAGATACTAAAAAGTAAATTACTGTGATTTAAAAAATAGCTCAATGTAGCTCACAGAATATGACAAATTAATACTTAATTAAGAACCTAATGAAGCCTCCCCAGTTTCTAATACACTAAAGAATTACACCTAGGAGTGAAATGCAGAGAGCTTCCAATATACTGTGTAGCATGAACAGCTGACTGAGAAGCTGTTAGTTGTATAAGACAGTAAGAAGGCTTAACTCCACACACCTGTTCTTAATGAGCTGGCACAAACTTATGTCGTTCTAAATGACCAGTTTAAAAAGAAGATTCCCTCCTTTCTTTCATCTGTTTTCCTTCTGTGAAAATCTTTATAGAGCCTTAAGCATCTCTGATCTCCATTTCCTCAGTTTTTACCTTATTGCTGGGCTCCCCAGGTTCCAGTGGGCTTTTATAAGATTTCTGCCCAAGTATCCTCATGTTTAAGTGGCTAACCTGCTTCCATGAGAGTCCTTAAAAATAACACCTGCTACTTGAATTATATGTGTCCCAACTTACATTGCTTTTAGTAACTTTCTCTGGCTACCACTGACCCTATTCCGTTTCTGTTCACTGTTGCTCAATTTCAGTAATTATTTCTGAATTTTTGGTACATTAATAACTAAGGAATTCTTCCCAAACTCCCAGAATGTCAAATCTAAAGGATATGCTCTAGTGTTCATTTGACCTGACCTTTCTCTGAGACTTTCTTCCCCTTGGCTTTCCATACAATGCTTTCTACTGGTTTTCCTACTTCTTCAGATTTTACTTCCTTTGCTGTTCTTCAGAGCTTCCTGAATTGTCACAGTCACGGTGCTGTTCAATGGTGAAATTATCCACCTGACTGTTTCACCTGTGCTTCAAACAATCTCAGGATGTCCAAAAGGAGCTTCATTAAGCTCCCTGTTTTGGATAACTGCATCTATCAGCCAAGCTAGAACATTTGAGTCCTTTACTCTCCATTTCCCCAAGACTTAATAAGACATCTCCATGGCCATGACCCTAGTTCAAACTCTTATCATCCATAAATTAACTTTCTAAATGGTCTCTGAGCCTTTATTCTTCCCCACATCACCTTCTCCCATACCTCATCTTCTCTTCTCACTGCCAAACTCTGTGATTTCCTGAAAACACAAATATGATTGCTTCACACTCTTACTTTAAATCCATCAGTGCTTTTCAATATCTACAGGAATGCTTCTCACACATTAATGTGACCCTGAATCACCTGGGGATCTTGTTTAAATGTGCTTCTAGCCTGGAGTGGAGTCTAGCAAGGTTCATGTGATGCTGCTGGTCCTTGGACCACACTTTGAGTATTGGGGGTTTATAGGTTAATTTTCAAATCTTATAGTATAGCATACCAGGCTCATTACAATCTAGTCCACTGCCCAGAATACATCTGTGATACCTCTATCATGTGTAACCTTTATTCCACCTCGATCCCTTGCATATGCTATTGCCTCTGACCAATGCTGTCTCCTCCAAGCCTTCTTCCCCAGGAAATTTCCTTCTACTGATTAATTAGTTGGTTGATCATTCATTCATTCATCCATGATTGATCTCAAGAATGACCTCCTCTAACAAGACCTTTCTGGCAGACTCTCCAAGATAGAATTAGGTAAGTGTCCTTCCACTGTTTTAGTAGCACCTTCATCCTGGACATTTTTCAATTATATCATCTGACATAGACAGTAATGGAGCTGCTTACACATATGTGTTCTCCACCCTTTACTTGCAGCCACTCAGTGGTCCCTTGAGGGCAAATCTATCTTACTCTGTTTCCTGCATGCCCAGCACAATGCCTGGCACAAAATGAGCTTTCAGATATTTATTAAACTTTGTGCTTTCCTTATGAAATGCCTCTCACCAACATTGCAGGCGAGGGGTCTGAGTAGGTCAGGAGACTGAATTAATTGACCTTCACAATTTCCTAGCCACATTTCTTATATCTTTTGTCATTCAGGAAAACAGGCACCAGCTGTTGATCTGTCCATATTCAAAAGATAAAAATCAAATAAAATTTCCCTAATAACAGAGAAATAGATGTTTTACAAGCTGTTAGTATGAAATGGTTCAATAATATCACATTTGTTTCACATTTTGTAACAATTCACCTTTGGGTCTTTATCATGGTGATCTTTTTCTTAATAAAAATCTCACTAAAATTTTCATGAGGCCAGTGGTGAGAGAACAGAACTATATTAAGAGCCTTATGAAAAATATATTATACATCTTTCTCTAGAAACTGTCTTTTAATAATTTCATTGGGTCATCAATTGCTTATCTTCATTCTAGCTTTGTAGCTCCTTTTTCTTTTATCATTAAAAGTGGCTAATAAAAAGGTAAATTAAAATACATTTGGCTGTTTGACCAGGTTTGAACATAATTTCCAACACCATGAACACTGAGAAGCAATGTTTATGTAAGAGAAGATCAATCTCCTCTTTTCTGAGCCCAGAACAGATATTATCAGAGGAAGAACAATCTCTCTTAACACAGTTGAGCCATTAGGTACAGTTTCATCTTCTGCCACTTTCAGCAACACAATCCAATATCTTGTTAATCATGGAAACTGCCGAGCTGTTTTATACATTTCTATACTTTAGCATATGCTCTTTGCTCTGCTTAAAACTCCCTTTCCACCCATCTGTCTAACTCTTCCTGATTTGTCAGACTTAATTCAAATATCACTTGCTTGGGGTATGTGAACTGATTGCCTCAGCTGAGCTAGCCTCTTCCTGAGTTAGCTATAGTCTTTTGCACTGCTGGAAAATCTGATTTATTTGCATGACCCCCAATCCTGTTCCATCAGAGGCAGGGACTTTATATCTCCTGTGCCTGGTTACGTGTTGGCTTACATAATGCTTGTGGTAAGTGGAAATATAATGCCCTTGCCCTCCTTCCCTCAACCTCACCCCCAGAGAGATCACGTCCCAATTTCTGGCACTTGTGAGTGCATTGCCTTACACATGCAAAAGTGACTTTGCAGATGGAATTAAGGATCTTGAGATGGGGTGTTTATTCTAGATTATTATGTGGGTGGGCCCAGTGTAATCACAGGGGTCCCTTTAAGAGGCAGGTAGGAGTGTCAGAGTCAGAGTGATGCAGCCTTGAGCCAAGGCTTGTAGGCAGTCTCTAGAAGCCAGAAAAGGCAAGGAAATGGATTTTCTCCTGCAGTCAACAGAAAGGAAAGCATCCCTACAGACACTTTGATTTTAGTCTGTGAGATTCATTTTAGACTTCTGACCTCCTGAATTCCAAGACATATTTTCGTTGTGCTAAGCCACTAAGTTTGGGTATAGGAAACCAATACAGTGTTCGATTAATGTTCTTTTGCAGAACGCATGAATAGAAAAGTGCCTCTGGGCTCATCTTCTCTGTCGTTATGTTCTATCTCCCTGAGCAGCATGGAAAGCCCAGGCGAAGGGAAGCCCAGGTGATGGCTCTCAGACCTGACAGGAAAGGCACCTTTCACATCCCCACGGCTTCTGTCCCCAGCGTTCTGCTGGCTCAGCTAGCACAGCAGTGGGCTCCATGCTACAGCACTCTACCAAAACGCAGTCATGTTTATGTGCGTATTTTCTATTGCTAACCAATGCAAAATCCTGTGATTGATGCTATAGGGAATCTTGTGTGGTCTATGATTTACTTTAAAATTCTCTAGAACTCCTTGAGAATGAACACTGCAATCACGTGAATTGGAGCATAATGCCTCTGGCCATGGGCTCCTGCTCCCGGTCAGGTCTCTCCCTCCTTGCTCCCCCTAACAAGAGGAGAGGAACGCCCACCTCCTTCCAGAACCCAGGTTTCCTGACCCACTTAAGTAACTTTCTGAAATACTGCAGCTTCCCCTTCCCCAGACCTTCATTTCTAATTTAACATAAATAAATCTCATATACCATAATAGCCTTTTGAAAGGGTAGATTTTATTTTCACAGCTATCTTCACAGGTTTTTTTATTTACCACGGCGAGGGTTAAAATGCAACACAAAGCCCACCCTGTAACTGTACTCAGAGATGAGGCCTCTAGGTGTCGCTACCACCCAAGTCCTGCTATCAAAAGGCGCTCGGCTGTATACATATGTGCCACACATTTAGTATTTTTCCAAGATTATACAGCAAATATATATATATATAATATATATATATTTAATCACAGAACCTCGCCATTTTCCTCTGCTCCATTCTAACTCAAGTTTTTTGAGCAAAATTCTAACTAAATGAGAGTAAATGATATACCTGATTACTTTTATATTTTATTCTTTAGTTCTGTTTCCCATGTCAGCACTAGAACATTCTGGATTTGCTTATCAGAAGTATTTGTTAAAGGTGCACCCAGTTCCACAGACACATAAATAATTGCTTTTTTAATACAGCACTTTTTTGCGGTATTTTCCCTTCCACTGGATTTGCATGCATTTTTTGGAAACAACTATGAGTTGATTTGGGTTTTGAAAGCAAATGGCAGCAAACATTAAAGGGCAGATGCATTTAGAGTTCTGGAAATACCCTGAAACTTCACTAGTACTAACACTTGGTCCTTTCCCATTCTAAAATTTCAATTTATAAATGTAAATGTATGGTATTTTGAATCTGAAATGAACACTGGGTGGGAGAATTTAGAAGAGTTTGGAAAGGATGAAAACCTGCCCTCCAGTACCTCCTTTTCTGATTTCACGAGAATGTTTCTACACATTGCTAAATTTGGAAGACTTGCCTGTCTTGATTTGAAAACATGAGACAAGCTTTTACAAAAACCATCAGTTCTATTTTTCCTCTTTATGCTAGAATTGTTTCCTTTTATCACGTGTCCTTATTTATGCCATGGCATTGCATGATATTCTTCCTGTTACACTGATGTGTAATTATTGCATTTTACTTCTGATGGATGCTGTAGGTCACATTTCATAGCCTAGGCTGAGACCTGAATAACTGGAAAGAATGTTTTATTTAAAGATAGTCCTTGAATCACTCTCTCTCACTCTCTTTCTCTCTTTTGAGACAAGAGTCTCACTCTCACCAGGCTGGAGTGCAGTGGTACAATCATGGCTCACTGCAGCCTTGTCCTCCTGGGCTCAAGTGATCCTTCCACTCAGCCTCCCAAGTAGCCGGGACTATAGGCGTGGACCACCACACACGACTAATTTTTCTATTTTTTATAGAGATGCGGTTTCACCTCAATGCCCAGGCTTGTCTCAAACTCCTGGACTCAAGCAATCCACTCGCCTTGGCTTCCCAAAGTGCTGTGATTACAGGCGTGAGCCACCACACCTGCCTCTCACTTTTTTAAAATGAGACTTAGTAGAACTAAAAATTAAGACTAATGTCCCCTCATATATATACATATGTACTAACACATACACACACACACGCGCACACACACACACACACACACATATATCTAAAAATGAATGTTTTCCAAATCTTACATTTAATATTTATGCAGTCATTTTCTGACAGCTTTGAATATAATGAAAGTTATTGTTAGGCAAAGAACTTTGACTACAATCAAGGTTATTGTAAGATGAGAGAACATGCTGTTTTTATCATCCACCCACTTGCTCTACCCAAGAAAAATCCTGAACAGCAGTTAGCTCATATTAAGCGCTATATCTAGTAACTGCTAAACTGTCAGACTTCTGTTAGGCAAGCAATTCATGTTGATTTCTGACTTTAGAGCCGAAATTAATAAGAAGCCCATGAAGGCCAGAGTTTTTCTCAGGGAAACAACCCAAAGGTTATATTAGTGACTGAACTGACTGAGCTAGTTAAGGGTTAAAAAATGTGTATGAATATAAAAGAACATCAATCAAATGGAAATAAGTGGGCAGTTACATAATAAAATAAAAATAAATAGTCTCATGATTTGGTCTGCTTTCATTGTAAGCCAGCAGTAACTCTTCCTTTTGGCTGTTGGAGAAACCAGAATGTTCAGTTAACTAATACTTCCGTAAAATAATAGTCCCAGATCTCCCTGTCTGTCCCTAGCCTCCACATTAATGCCTAACAAATTCTGAGGTTATGGGGTGAGGTTAACTAGCTCCTGGAACTAATACCAATGTTAAGCACTGATTTGTAGACATCTGCAAAATCCATAGCATAGAGCCTATGAATTAAACGGGTCCAGAGGCCTCTAGTACAGCCTCCTCGCCAACACAGATTCTCTGCTACTGTGGGTTTGGCCACACCACAATGATGTCAACACTGCATAACAAGCTCCTAATATGACAGAGCCACACTGGAAGTTACTTTCATATTCATTCCCAACAAAGTTCAGAATGGCAGGAGTACTGTGAATACCTATTTGCTACTCTTGACTTGATAAACATGTCTTGATGGTAGGAAAAACCCCAAATATCGACGGGAAAATCAACAGAAAACAGGCGCCTACCAAGGGCTCAAGCATCAAGCTGGAGAGACACTGGTAAGGAATGGCATGTCCTAGACAAGCCATCTTTTGAAACCAATTACTTTCCCAGTAAAATTAATTTTTCTTTTACTTCAGCCTTGCTTAGAGTTAATAAAGGGAAGATGTCTGGCAGGATCATCTACCCATCTATCACCACCCACTTAATCACTAGGCACCATGGACCGAGAGTCTGGGAATGCACAGAATCACCGGATTTAATTGGATCTGGCACCTCCTATTTCCTAATCACCTTCTTTGTCTTCCATTATAAGTAAGACCTTTTAGGGTGAATGAATAGGTCAGAAGCTAGAGACAATTTTTTTCAATTTCCTATTTGCCACAGGAGTAACTTAAAAACAAAAAGAGAGCCAATATCTAGGTCCTTTATAGAACCATTGGGCTTTTTGTATTTACTATTTGAAATTAAAGAGAAATTCTAGGGCTGGGCTAAGCCCAAAGCTCTAAAAATAGATTCGTGTATGTCACCAGAATAACTGATTACATGAAAAGTCATTTTTATAAGCAGTAAGTATGCACTTCAGCACCATGCTTTTTCCTTTAAATTAAATTTCAACAGCTTTGTGGAATCGAGTATAGACTCACAAAGTAAGGATGGCCAGAAGCCCACGTTATATTCCCAACCTTGCGTCCTCCTGTCAGTTATATCTCTTATAAGCCACTCATTAGCTTGGTTAACAACTGAGTTGCTAGCTTCCCATAACGAAGTTTTGGATACTTGATAGCAAGGCATCAGTATTTCCTGTAATGCAAATTTTCACTTAAATTACCTACACTTCACAAAACACTGAAACCTTTTGCTGTTAATGAACATGACTAATTCCAGATGAAAAGCCACTAAGAGAATTCTTTTACAGAATCCTTTTATGACATGTACCAGTTTCCAGTTTATTGCATCTTAGCTCCAAATTCATGCTTCAATACCTGTTCTGTGATCATGGACAGAAATCCTTAAAAATTTTCTTCTTCACATTGAGCACAATGTTAAGCTTTTGTGGTGGAGCGTACTGAAGGGATATTGCAGGAGGGAGGAGACTGTCTTGTAGTGTCTGGTTGCTGCAAGCTATGACAGCAGTGTAGGTAGCTCTGCCCCAGCTCAGGGGCCCAGAACACATGGCCTCTCAGGAAAGTTGCAGCTCTGGTCTGCCCTGGTGATAACCTCACACAGCCCTCTCGATGTGAACACCACGTACTCCAGACCTCCTGTCTGCACTGGCGCCCCTTCTCTCTGCAAGCCCCGCCACTGGCTGAGGCTCACCTGGCCCCAGCTTGCACTCCAGAGGGTTGCTTCCTGCTTGCCCAGTGAACTTCTCTACCATCCAGTGGACTGCAAATACAACTTCACAAGGAGTCTGAAGCCCAGCATCCCTTCCAAGTCTGTCCTTCCTTGGATAGTCTCCCTTACCCCTAAGAAAAAATATAGAGTTTTCTTATATCTGATAGTCACTCTTTTATCAGAGTTCAGCATTTCTTTATATTTAACTTCCCCTGTTTAAATCACGGTGTGATGTTTATCTCCTAATTGGTCTTAGACTGACGAAAAATATTTCAAACTTTCTAACTGGTAATTGTCAGCAGAAAAGATGACAGGAATCAAAGTTCTAGTGATACAGTAAGAAAAAAACTAGACTTTTCAGTACATGGCCATATATTTATCAGATAAACACATACTAATAAACCATGTATTTCATTTGGCTGTAGAGTCCGTTTTTATATGCAAATTTATTGTATACAAGTTTAAAAAAGGACATACAAGTAATTGCTCTCTTTGGGTTCCATAACTGATATGGTCTGGCTCTATGTCCCCACCCAAATCTCATCTTGAATTATAATCCCGCATTTTGGGGGAGGGAGCTTGTGGGAGGTGATTAAATCATGGGGATGGTTCTCCATGCTGTCCTCCTGTTAGATGAGTCTCACAAGATCTGATGGTTTTATAAGTGCCTGACATTTCCCCTGCTGGCACTTCTCTCTCCTGCCACCATGTGAAGGACATATTTGCTTCCCCTTCTGCCATGATCGTAAGATTCCTGAGGCCACCCCAGCCATGCGGAACTGTGAGTCTTTCCTTTATAAATTACCATCTCAGGTATTTCTTCACAGCAGCGTGAAAACGAATGAATAAAAAAGCTGACCCAAATTAAATAGCACAAAATAAAAAAACACCAAAAAAAGCAGCTCCTGAGATACTAAACAGTGAACATTTATGCTCACAGGTAAGTTACAGAGCGCTACACTTTCTTCAACAATATAATGCAAGCAAGTATAATACTCAGTATCAACATACTCCATAAAATTGTCTTAATACAAGATAAGAGATAATGGATTTGTTTTTTATAACAACATATTTTGGTTTAAACTGGTGACTGGTGATTATGCCCTTACTGAAATAAGAGAAGGCTTATTTTCTCCTTTCTCAGATGTTCATCAGGTAAAAGACACAAACCAAAGTACAAAGAAAAAAATGACTTGTTAGTACAAAATTCTCAGGCTTTGGCTGACAGCTTATTTGTTGATGCAAAGGATGCTATTTCAATCAGAGAAACATTTGAATTAAATTATAAGGTATTGAAAAATATTAGCAATAAAAGGGCCATTTGCGTCAGGGAGACTAATAAGCATTTTTCAGTTATGGTGAAAACATTGTGGAAATCAGATCTTCATCAACACTTAAAATCCACTTTCTAAAATGTGGCATTTCAGGGAGACAGCTGTCTTTCCAGGTAGACACCACCACCACCTAAATTCCTTTAGCATCAACTTGTCATTTTACCTGCATCTATCTGATTCCAGCAGTATCTTGCCCATCCACAATGCAGATTTAACTGGCTACATGTTTTGGAGTTTGGGTAAAGTTGCCTCTAGAGAACTGGGTCACTCTGGAATGTTTTCACTTACAGGCAGCCTAGTGCCCTCAATGGGTCAATGATAGGGCAGGGCTTTCCTGCTGCTGTTGTTCAGAAGCCATCCACAAGTCTGAATGCTGGAGTCATTTTAACCTACTAAATATGTAACTGCTAAAATTGTTTGCACAGCCCCCTTATGACTAGGATGGAAAAACTGTCATTATTCAGCTCCTCATCTATGATTAGGATACAGCATAATAATAAACATTTACTAGGTATGTAAAACAGTACAGTAAGGGAGGCTGCAGTTGGAGTTATTCTTTCTGGTTCCTAGTCTGGGAAGTGAAAATATTGCTGTTGTCATCACTTTTGTTAGCCATACTAGTTGGTTAGGACATGGCTAGGAGCAGATTGTTTAAGAGTGGTTCACCACTAAAGACAGGAAAGGAGGGAGAAAAGGATTACTCTGGGCTAGGGTCACAAAGTCCATGCCAAATTGCTGGTCTTTTAGCCCAGCTATTGATCTCAGAGTTGGTCTTGGAGCCAAGCTGTGGGCTGTCTCAGGGCCCAGAATCCGTATTTCAACCTAGTGATGTTATTAGTACATGACCTGAAATAGACAGGCAGGGAAGAAAATAAAAGAGAATGTAAACAAATGGGATAATCATATCAATAAAAGAAATCAAATTATCATGAACAATGTTTGTCTGTATTTACCTGGGACAAGATAAATACAGGCAAACCCAAAAGCTAAATCTCCAAAAGCTAAATCTCACACAGGTGTGTGTAGTAATTCATTAGAATGACAAAGGATGAGACCCAAAGCAACATGTGAAGTAGCTACACCACACAGAGATGGCTGGCATCTCCTGGACTTGCAAGGGCATAACACAATCACTCTTATTTCAGGAAAGGATCTCAAACAAAATTATGCAAAAAAATTCCTCCACTTAATGAGTGCTGTTACCATCAATTATAATGACAAAAATAATACTGGTTTTTCCCCCAAAATTACTATGCTAAGAGAATAGCAAAAAGAAATGGTTAAAAAGCCTGGGCAGGACAGGCGCAGTGGCTCACGTCTGTAATCCGAGCACTTGGGAGGCTGAGGTGGGCAGATCACCTGAGGTCCAGAGTTCGAGACCAGCCTGGCCAACACGACAAAACCCCGTGTTTACTAAAAAAAAAAAAAAATACAAAAATTAGCTGGGCGTGGTGGGGCACACCTGTAATCTCAGCTACTTGGAAGGCTGAGACATGAGAATTGCTTGGACTTGGGAGGCAGAGGCTGCAGTGAGTCAAGATTGTGCCACCGCACTGCAGCCTGGGCAACAGGGTGAGACTGTCTTCAAAAAAAAAAAAAAAAAAAAGCTTGAGCAGGGAAAGGAAGAATTTTCCCTTAATAATTACACATTCTGTTTTTAATTTTTGGCAATAATGCCCGAAGGAAACTTTTTTTTTTGAGACAGAGAGACAGAGCCTCGCTCTGTTGCCCAGGCTGGAGTGTGGTGGCACGATCTCAGCTCACTGCAATCTCCGCCTCCTGGGTTCAAGCAATTTTCCTGTCTCAGCCTCCAAAATAGCTGGGATTACAGGTGTGCACCACCATGCCCGGCTATTTTTTATATTTTTAGTAGAGACGGGATTTCACCGTGTTGACCAGGCTGATCTCCAGCTCCTGACGTCAGGTGGTCCGCCTGCCTCGGCCTCCTAAAATGCTGGGATGACAGGCATAAGCCACCGCACCCAGCTCAGAATGAAACTTTTAAAAGGCAAATTATCCATATATTCTTCTTCTTCTTTTTTTTTCTTGTAAGACAGGGTCTTGCTCCATTGTCCCAGCTGCAGTACCATAGCGTGATCATGGCTCACTACAGCCTCAAACATCTGGGCTAAAGGAATCCTTCTGCCTCAGCCTCCCTAGTAGCCTCCTGACTACAGGTGTGTGCCACCACACCTGGCTAACATTTTTATTGTTTGTAGAGAAGGGATCCTGCTGTGTTACTCAGGCTGGTCTTGGATTCCTGGCCTTAAGCAACCCTCCCACCTCGGCCTCCTAAAATACTAGGATTAACAGGTATGAGTCACTGCACCTGGCCAGGTTATTCATATATTCTTACAAGCTCAACTCAGTTTTATAGATACAAAGAATTAACATTTTAGAAAATTTAGGACTAAATCCTATTAATATTCATCATTGTTCTGCAGATTGTAGATGGTATCCGTGTGGTTCATTAAGTTCCCTTTTTTAAAAAAAGGAAAAAAATATACAAATGCCACTATGATTTAATTCACAGATATGGACCAATTCAACAGGAAACATCAACTTTATAAGATGACAGAGTCAAGAAACTGGACACAGAGACGTTGCAGTTGCATTAGTATTGATAAGCTATAGTGTAGGTGTGTATACACACACACAGAGAGACAGGAATAGTATTCAGCCTTAACAAAGGAGATCATGTTGCCACAACATGGATAAACTGGGAAAAAAAAGGTCAAATATAGAGAGAATAAAACAGTGGTTACGACGTCTGAGTTGGGGGGCAAGGTGGAAAAATGTAGGTCAGAGGATATAAAGTAGCAAATATGTAGGATAAACAAGCCTAAAGATCCAAAGGCACAATGTTAGGCCTGTAGTTAACAGCATCTTCTATTCAGGATTTTTGCTAAAAGCGTAGATTATAGCTGCTCTTGCCACAAGGAGGGAAACGGGTAACTATGTGAGATGATGGATATGTTAATTTGTTCCACGATAGTAACAGTTTTACTACAAATGTTTCTTATAATATCATGTGGTATGCCTTAAATATACACAATAACATGCCACTACGAATTAGTTCACAGAAACCAATTCAACAGGAGACTGAGTTTATACGATGATGCAGTAACAAGAGACTGGACACATAAAGAGATGTCACATATTATGAGAACATACAAACATTATTCTGTTTTTCCAGGAAAAAAAAAAAAAATAACCTTCTCTTTCACTACAAAAAGTGCTTCAAACTAGAGGGACGAAAAAGCAAAATGAGAAAAATATTTATCTTGGCAGCAGTATTAGAAAATTATGTTCCTGAAGATATTCACATTTCCTTTCAGTATTACAAAGAAAAGAAGGTGACATTTTGCCAAAACCCAAAAAGCCTTTTAAAGATATTAATTTCTCTATTGTAAATTCAGGTAAAGAGGTTTGTACAGAACAATATTGTCCAGTAGAAATATAATACAAGCCATATATGTCATTTTAAATTTTCTAGTGGCCACCTTAACAAAAAGGAAAAATAAATTTTAATATTTAATTTAACCCAATATATCTAAAATATTATTTCAATATATAACCGATATAAAAATTATTAATGAGATATTTTACATTCTTCCTTTCACACTAAGTCTTCAAAATCTGGAATATATTTACATTCACATCACAAAGTCAAATAGGCACAATTCAAGTGCTCAACAGCTATATATGGTCTGTTGGTACCACACTGGATAGCACTGTTCTAAACTACAGAGCTTTCGTTTCTGTGACATAAGTATGATAGATTCTTGTGCTAGAGCTTTTTTAGTGGAAAGTTTCGTTATAATGAATTTTATTATTATAGGGCCAAAAATGATGTATATTACAACAGTGTGGGGTGCTATTTTACATAAAGGTCTAAATCTTTGTCCTATTCATTATAAGCAACACCAAGTTTTCAGTTAATATGCTTTCAAATACCAGGGTCCTCAGTCTATCAGAAATGTCATGCCCTCAGTTACCAGGGGCCCAGAAGATATGACTGCATTCTAGTTTCTTGTTCTTCTGCCTGCCAGTTGGCTTACACATGGGAACATGCAGCCACCATAATTCACTGGGTCATATTCAGCATGATGCTGATCTACCTCACTCAGCTTCAGGATTATTTAATTGGGTATAGGTTCAATACAATCTCCTATTACTTAAAGAAGTAATTTTTTGATGTTCATTTACGTGTAACATCATTTTGGCCTATTGCTCTAGGCCCATTATATGGTGACATACTAAGGAGATGTGCATATATAAACATACAGTCTATACAAAGGTTTCTTATTGGTGAAATTCTGTAGCAGAAAACTAGATTATAACATTAATAAAATTAATTTATTACGAAATAACTGGAATTGATAAGCTTTAAAATGGCTTCAAAGAAGACACCCTTCTAGAGCACAGAGGAGTTCCCGAAGTCAGCTGTTGGCTGATATGCTGACGGTAAAAAATAGCACACGAGAAAAAAAAAATATATATGTATTTAACTTTATTTTCTCCAAATAGAACAAAGATTCACATGCTTAGCATATTTCTGGAAATGGCCTCAGAAAAGTTTTCTACTCTAAATCTGGTTTCTCTTCACTTTAATGATTAAATAAATGTTGACCAATTAAATATTAAATATAAAGAAACTTTAAAAATTAATCATTAAAACACAACTGAATAGGAGGAAAGGCAAAAGACATGAAGAGGGATTGCCAAGAAAAAGAAATAAGAATTCCCATAATAAAACATGTTCAACTTACTACTAATAAAAAATTTACAAAATGAAACCACAATGAGGTAACATTTTATACTCCCCAGCCTGGCAAAAATGCAGCTCTGACAATCTCAAACACTGGCAAAGATTTAGAGTCCTGCAAATTCTAGTATACTGGTGGGGAGCATAAATTAGTACTTTGGAAAGCAATTTGGCCCTATCTATTAAAACTGATGATGTGCTTTTATTGTATAAACCAGCAATTCTATTCAAGGTATACATCCATTCTTGAGTATGTATACCAGAAGTCACATAAAAGAATATTCACAGCAAAATTACCTTTTTCTATTTCAAACAAAGATGCAGTTCAATAAGCACCAGCTAGAGAACACATGTGATATATTCATAACGGAATAATATTTAGCAGTGAAAAAACTCCGATGGCAATGAACATAAAAAGGAGGTGCCAGAAGAATACATTCAGTTTAATTCCATTTACTATTCTTTAAGGATACATACATGGAGATAAAGTGATGAAAGACAAGAGGGCTATGGTCAACACGAAGTTCAGTATAGGGGCTCCCTCTATCTGACAGGCATAGAGATGGGTTCAGGAAAGAGCACACGGTACCTCAAAGGAAAGGCAATAAGGTGGGTGGTAGGCACACAGGGGTTTGTTTATCGTCATTATTATTACTCTTTATACTTTAGCATATATATTATATGTGTATATACATATCTATATTCCATTGCATGTATTAATTTTTTTTTAAATTCAAATGGCTTATAACAAAAAAAATTATGTATAATGTCTCAAATGGTGAATCACAGCCTGGAGGCTCTTAATTTACCTCCACTCTATCATTGAACCCTGGCTAAAACTGCTGTTTTGTTTCTATTCCCCTCATACTTGAGAGTAGAGATATTGTCCTGCTCTGACAATACTTACCACATTTTAGGGGCTTGATCTATGCTGACAGAAAGGATGAACAAACAAACCTGACATGTATTTCTAGAAGAACTAGGAAAACTCTGAAGAAGGCTTGAATCACAAGTAGGCAGTGATCATTTTGGTTTCACACATTTCTGCAAACCTACAGCTTGTTCCCTCTGATCCCTTCCTCCACCCTCCTTCTGTTCTGGTGCGCAGGGCTTGAAATCGTTCAGTGCTGAGATCGACCTCAGACAATGCCTTCAGAAATATTGTTTTCTTCTGCTTTCTGATGTGGCTGCTACAAAGGTAACAGGGGCCGCAGCCATTCTGCCCTTGTCTTCTGCACCCAGTTCGGGGAACATGGCCACCAGCCTGTGGCTTCAGTGTACTCAGATCAATCATCCATTTGAACCACCCCACCCAACCCAGGGGCTGAGTGATTTAACTCCATCCTCAGTCCTGATCACTGTCTGAGATCAATCTGTGGTGTCCTCCCAACACCCTCGTGCAGGACCTCATGTCTGGCTCCTTGAATGATCACACGATCTGTTTGTATTTTTACAATTTAATGTGCTGCTTTCATGCATGAGGTTCACAGGCAAGAGTAAAATCACAGCCTCTCAACTAAACAGAACTAAGATTAAGAGAGGTGTGAAAAATGGTAGGGAACAAACACTCCATTTTCAGAATATGTGTTTTCTGGACTTTATTCTCCTTTATGCTGAATATAAAATATGTGATCTCACCAATGCTTTAAGAGACAAACACATACAAGTTGAAATCTGAAAACAATAATTATACGGAGCAAAGTGGAGCCTGACACTTAACAAAAGCTGTTAAATGAAAAGTATCTCTAGAAAAAGCAAAACCCTATAGTAAAATCAAACAAAACAGAAAGAAGCTTTGGTACTTTTCAGTAACGGGAGACAGAAAAAAGTTTAGTTTATTATTAAATTCATGTAATATAAAAACATCTATGTGGAGGTATTGAATTAAACCTATAAAACAGAAACAAATCTAGAATATATTAGAGTCTGAGGTGAGAAAATACCTTGCTTTCCTCTTCTTTGACTGTAATAAAACACCAGAATTTGGAAAAACAAGTATTTTCCCAACTAAATTCTCTTCTGGTCTGTACACACCTAGCAGGATGGCACTCCATATTTTGTCTAATTTTAAAATGGCATAAGTTGATCTTTAGCAGCACATTTCCTTTGCTCCAACAAG
Organism: Symphalangus syndactylus; assembly: GCF_028878055.3. Lineage (NCBI taxonomy): Eukaryota > Metazoa > Chordata > Mammalia > Primates > Hylobatidae > Symphalangus > Symphalangus syndactylus. Next base: position 17,887,245 of record NC_072426.2, read on the forward strand.
CTTACTACAGGAAGTAAAATTCTGTCTTGAAATGCCCTTGATGTGAAATCTATGCCTACAATTCCCATCCACTTCTTTCCTAGTATTTTAAGACTATGATTATCAAAATCCAAAGGCAGCTAGTTAAAGAAGGGAGCAAGAAAATCATTATTATATGTTTCGAAACCAGCTGATAAAAGAATACAAGTAAGGACCCCATATTCTCTGAACTAAGTGTGGTCCCAAAGGGCAACATCTCAGTACTCCGTGGAGCCTGGGTACCACGTAAATGCCACATACTGTGCTGCTGCCTCACTCATAACAAGCACAGCACCACTCGAGACTGGTCTCCTGTATTTCTTTGCTGATCAAAAAAAAAAAAAAAATGGGGTGGGGAGATGGTACATAACTGTGATGGTAATTTAGCATTACTACCCACTAGTCTGTTTACTATAATCATAATAGGCATACTATGGTTAACTCAAAAATTGTAATATAAGACAAATCTGGGTAGCTTTGTCTAGCAAGTATGGTATTGATCCTATAGCCCCAGCAGTTAACTTGCAAAGCCTCAACCTTACCAAGTTGGTTCTTGGCACTCACTAGCAAGAGTAGACTAAATGTTAGCTGAGTAATGAATTACAACATGACAATTTTTACAACTGCTTAAAAAGAAATTCTAAGTTTTATCAGAAGACTCACATACTCAGACACAATATCCAGTTAAAAAAAAAATTCCTGGATAGTCCCTGGGATTTGTCAAATGGAATTTGACCTGGATCTTACTTAATGACAACTAACTAACCAGTAATATCTATAATTTGACAACAGCTTCCCTTGAAGAGAAAACTGTGGATCATGTGTCCATTCTAGTTAAGTAGAAATCTGTCATACTTTCCTTCTGGTTGTAATCCTGGACTACAAATCTCAGGTTGGGATTTCAGCCTGAGCTTTCAACAAGTTCTTTAGTCTACATTTAGCAAGGCATGGGGCAGAGTGCTGGGCACATATGACAAGTCTGTAATTTTTCTGCTCTTTCAATTTCTTATAAATTTCCTGCTCAGAATTATAATGAAAAGTCCAGAATCAGGATGCTAGAAATAAAATATTTTAGGCAGCCCTCTGAAAATTTATCCTTTTCAAGGCTGTTCCCATGTTTGGCAATTTAAAACTCTTTAAGTTTAAAAAAAAAATTAAGCATCCCTGTTATAGGGACAAGAATGCAGAAAAATAGCCTCTGCTTTAATGAAGTAGATACGTTCGATGTTTATCAGCATCCACTCCAATAGGAGTATAGATTTTTCTTGACAAGTACAATTCCGGGTTATTCTCTTCCTCATACATGTTGCTCTGAAAACTTACTTGTGCTCATATACGGAATGAGAACATGTATCTGTATTACTCTGAAAAATATGAGGCTATACATTGGCCAGAAATATGAGCAAGCAAAGTTAGAGGCAAATGAAAAGTAACAAAAGGAAAAATTGAATTTTACTACAATATTGGCATATTTTAATATGTCTAATCAAGGGTTCATAAAATATATCTAACTGAGATTTTCCTTTCTCAAAAATATAGTCCCTTCACAAAATAGAAGCAGCAGCTGTCTGTTAGGGGAGCTGCATTAAAAAATATATGAACTTATGTATTATAAATAAATTGCTAGAGCTGAAAATGCCTTCAGATACTCATCAGACAATTTTCCTATAAATTTACTAATTAGTGCACCACTTAAAATATATCTTTCAAGCAGTCTTAGGCATTTGGGTGAAACCTGCCCCTTGCAAGAAATAAAGAAGCATATATTTCAAATAGCAATTATTGTCATCCCAGTAACTTAGTTCTGATTACTTGATGTTACAACTGGGATTTCTGGAAACATCTGTAGGAGCCTGGATAATATGCAGGGGTAAGAGTTTCCATTACTAAAACAAGTCTAGAATATCTAACTTTTTCACCAGGTGTTATTACAAAGCATGGGAACCGTGATGTTTGTAACTGATTCTGCAGCAAAAATCTTCAACACACTTTGTCAGCCAGAGCTGCTTTCTTTCCTTCTGATTCAAAGATTCTAACAACTTGGCAGACAAATTTCAAAGCTGCAATCCAGGCAGCTTAAAGAGAAGTGGGTTTACACAATTCCGGCATCTACTATAACCTAGGGCAGATCCAACATTTTCTCTCTGACGGTGCTACCCACTTATCTTTCAGTCATTAAGAAAGTACACCTGTAACAGGTGACGGTATTTCCAGGTGAGTGAGGCAACTGCAGGCAAATAGAATAAGAAAAAAAAAATCCACCACCTGATTTGGTTGAAAGCAATCATGCAATTCTCATTATAGCCACATCTTTCAAAAACACCTTTTCTGTGGCAAGCAAAGTTACTGATAATGCGTGTGGCTTTTGTCACAGTGATGCATTAGGTAAGCATGTGCGTACTGAGTACCAGGGGGTGCCTCAAAATGCATCTCCGTCATCTTCCACTCTTCTTCTCTAAGGTTCTGCCTATTAAAAAAAAAAAAAAAAAAGGTCAGTTATTGCATTACATCGACAAGAAAATTCACCCTTGGCAGGGGTTTTTTTAAATGTCAGGAACAGAGATGTTGGAAATCATAACAGATCACCTCCATGTTATTGATAAGAGAAAATCCTGGGTTTCAGCATCAGAGCCCAGATTTAAATCACACCCACCCGACCTGCCAAATACAAAAGTGGAAAGAAAGCTGCATGTTTTCAATGACCTACTGAGATTCCTCTCAGAGGTACTGTTCCACTTGTGTGTGGCTGGGTGGGGGGTTACCTTGCTCAGAGGGCCTGCACAGATGCCCGTTAATAGCAACCTAAGACGAAGAACCACTCTAGTACAACCATATCTGTTAGTAAAGTCGCTGCCCCGATTTCGCGACTGCCACCCCTGCACACCTTCCCCCTTGAGCCAATGGATAAGGAGCTGACATCTGGCACAGGGGGCCTCTGTGGCCTGCTCAAACTCTGGCCAGTCAGCACCCAGTGTTGACCGGTTGTTACCTACTTTGGATATCACCCCTGAAAGCTAGGGATCTGAAAGTATAATCTTCTATGACAGGCCCTTCTTGGAGTCTACTAAATTTTAACTTTGACGGTTTTCTACCTAAAAAGTATTGGTGAAATGGCCTCCCTTTCTCAGAATTAGTTGGCTATCATGATGGGCCAGCCACTGTGGGTTCCAGCCAACCACAAGGGAAACTGAGATCCCCCCACCACCCCCACCAGGGATTCCATACCATCTAACATTTACATACTTTAAAAAACTCTTCACAGGACAAACAACATATCCAGTGCCAATGTGGCCTGCAGGACACCATCTAGAGACCTCTAACCTACCTTTGCCCCTCCCACTATGGAGGGCAGCCCAGTCAGAGCCTACACTGCACCTGGGCCTGTTGGGCCCGTGAGTGTCCTCTCCTACCATGTAAGAGCAATTATAGGTGCTAATGATGTCTTTATGTTTCCTGATAGGCTTTCTTGCTGTATTTTTTATGTGTGTATACTACACAGGGAGTAGGAAAGGAAAAGAGAAAAGAGGGCTTTCATCTTTTAGTACATTAAATCTGTGAACACTCAGTCAAAGCCTTAGACTGTAGACTGTATGATGAATCACTAACAAGGTGAAAAATAGAAGATTAGAAGAGAAAAAATGCTAAATTGTTCTTGAAGACATTTTCACTTCTCTCATACAACGATGAAGTATGAGTTACTCCTAGCCTTTAAAGCCCTAAATGGTTCACGGAGAGTGGCACAGACCTTGTGCTATGGACATCTGCTCTGGTGCCAGATACTCCTGCCCAGGTACAACTGATTTAGGTCCCTGAAAACGGTGGGCTGAATGGGGGCAGTGTCCAGGGCCCTCACTACCTTTGGGATGGTCCCCTGAAATCAAGTTAACTTTAGTGACACCAAGATCAACTTTAATACTATGGCCACAAACTATGTGAGAATGTGTATTTCATACATCATAGGTTTCCTGAGAAACTGGTGAGAAAATACATTTCTTTGAAGAATAAAAAAATCAGCCCACAGTCTCTAAAGAATTTACATATTTGGGGAAAATGGGAATAAACAGTATTTTTTAAAAGGTTTTTGCACAGACAATGATGCCCGCTGGATTTATGTATCCATTAGACTACCCCATCCTAGTTTTTTCCAGTTCTTTGAAGATAAATCTGGACTTTTAATATCTCTGGATGAAATACCTTATAAAAATACTCTAATTTTCCTAACAAGTATTCAAATGTTCCATCTTTATAAAAGTAGTTTTAAGAACCTTTAAATACGGTATGCGTGGGTTTTGCCTCTGCTTAAAACATGTGCATGGAAACCACCCACAACCATCTGTGGACTTACTGATGTAAAAACAAAGCAAGATTTCACATTGGCTATGCACTGCAGATGCTGGTGTATAATTTATGTTATTGAGGGTCCCTGCCTTCCTCCTACATGTATGCCAGAGATGGTACAAATCCTGGGTAGCCTCAAAAGACCTATTATTTTCAGACATTAAAGTTCTAGGAAATGTACTTTTATTTCAGTTGTGTTAAAAATAGACATATTAGAATTCAGTCTCAATTTGAAACACTCAAAACCTCAATTACTATGTATATAAAGACTGCAAGGAAATACACAAAAATGTCAATGTGGTTAGCTCTGGATGGTGATTTTAATTCTTTGTTTTACCATTTTTTAATATTTTCCCAATTCAAAAAAAGGAGTCTAGGCTACTTTCATAATGAGAAAGAAAATGTGTGTTTTCAAAGTAGAAATAATATCAAAATAGTACTTTACTTAATAAAGAAATGTTCTTTCTTTTTTGAAAGTGAATCTACAAGCTTAATAAAGTTGTGATAACACACATCATTTCTAGTTCTAAACATGAGAAAATATTGGCTCCTTTATGTTTTCTAAAAGACATATGACTTAATAAAGTGGCTTCAAAATATTTTGATTAAGGAATTGAAGATTTTTTTCAAGGTTGACCATTTATTATTATAGACCATCTCTTCTCCAATGAAAGTAAATTTAAAACACCTTTAAATATGACTCTGAGTCTGCTATTTAAAAAAATGTAAAGTAAAAAAATTTGCAATTTTAAACAGAAAGCACCTACTAGTTTTTGCTACCTTAAATTCTTGGAAGAATGGGGTATAAATTAAAAATAAGGTAATATTCTAATTTATAGCAACAATTGAAAAATTGGGGGGAAAAACACAAAACTAGCTTCTGTCGTATGTTTTAACACTGGGTAGTCTCTAATTATGCATCAGAAGAAGCAAAACCCCCAAATCTAAGAAACTGTATATGCACTCCCCTAATACCGTCACTCTACATCTCTAAGAAAAATTCAAAACAGATGAATTCTAAAACAAGAATAAGAAAAGATTTACCTACCTTTGATGCCAACCGTGGTTTCAGGCCTAAAAATGAAAAGACTGTGTTGCTTTCCTTGGATTCAAAAAAACTGTCATAATCCTAGAAAAAAGGGAAGGAGAAAATAAACCAACAAAAGCAAACAATTATCTTTATATTTGGTGCTTTGGACAAGTTCTTCATGGAAGTAAAAAATGTACCATTGCTCCGTCCAGATCAGGGAAAAGCTAAATAAATCTGCTGAATTAGTCTGCTTGCACGTAAAAATTTATTTTAGTATGATGAAGAATGTAACAAGTTTTTAATCCAAAACCTATGACAAGATTAAAATGTAAAACATTTGGTGACAGAAATCAAATAGGAACACACTCCTTTTCCTTTGTGGGCCAAACTAACATTTGTCTGTGTGGAATCACTCTGACCTAAGATTTTACTCTAGGTCTTCAGTATGGAAGGCTGCCTCCCAATTCCACTCTTGATATTTTGTTATCTAGGGCTTTGAAAAAATCACTGGGTAAACAAAGCTGTAAAGGTCTCCATGTGTCAATGAAAGTGTGTCTTATTCTGCTTCTGAAGTTTTCCACATTCTTCGAGACCATCTCCTTAGAGGGAATAAAAAGATCAAATAAAAACTAAAGGAAACTATATTCTCTATATATTTACCTTTGCCTCAAACATATAGAATCATTTTTCTCTTCTTACCTTCACAAGAAGGCATCAAGGAATTCTGGTCAATGTGTTCAACTGTTTCTTTTCAAAAGTTTGCATTTATCATACGTAAAGCAGTCTTAAAATTTGGTAATTTGATAACTTTATCCTAAGGATAAATAATGTAAGCAAATGATGATCACAATCATTTTAGGCATTTGCTTTGTGCTAAGTGTCTTATAAATGATATGTTATTAAATCTTCACCACAGCCTGCCAGGTTAGAGACTGGCTCAAGGCAAAGAAATATGTTGTCCAAGTTTGACAGCTAATAAGTGAGAGAACTGATATTTGGGTTCATGTTTCACTGACCTTGAAATTCACACTTTTTGTACTCTAGGATGCATCCTGCCCCAAAGGAAACCAAGTATGGGGCACCACGTGTGCTGGAGTCACTGAGCCCTAACAAATCCATTGTTAAGCCAAGCCAACAGCATCTAAACTTGTAGAGATTCGCTTCCTGCAACGCATGCCTTGTCTGATTAAAAAATCTTTGAATTATTTGGTTCTGTGTACAGATCCTCTTCTCCAAAAGCTTTAGCAATTGAGTCTTGTGGTTTGGAAGGCAGTAGCCTCAGGTTTTTCATGGGCTGCTTCTTCTGTCATTTAGGATCAGCTCTAAAGAAAGGCCTTCCTTGACCAAGCCAAGAAGGAGCAACATGTCTGAAAAGAGAGATTTGGCCAAGTCGTCTTTGAAAACTGGCATTGAAGCTTACATCTGAAGGATGAATAGAGTTGGCCAAGTGAAGGACAGGGATGGGAGCATTCTTGGGCAGGGAGCAGCACCAGTGAAGTGTGAAGCTGGCAGGGTGGACAGGGATCAACATATGCTGGGCTTTGTAAACCAAGAAAATGATCTTGAATTTTATCTTAAGTACCAAAAGAAATCATATAAGGGTTTTGAGCAAGGGAGCAAAATGATCTAGTTTCTTTTAAGAAAATACCTAAATAACTGTGTGGAGAATGGCTCAAAAAAGGGCAGCAAAAAGGAAAGCAGGGGAGAAAAGGGAGTACGCTTTGGCAATTGCAGTAAGCAATGGTGGCAGCTGGGCTGACGGCAGAGGGCAGCAGACAGGCTGCAGATACATTTTGGGGGTAGAAATGATCATATTTGGTTGTGGATTTGATGGGGGTGATTAGGGAGAAATAAAAATTAAAGTGGCCCTGAACTTTCTGGCTTGATGAAAAAGACGAGAAAAAACAATCTGAAGGGAAGGTTGGAGTTCAATTTCAACATGCAATATTTGAGAAACTATATGAAACATTGAGTAAAGAAGGTATCAGCTGAGCAATTGGAGGTTCCTAACAGCTCTAGGATGTAGAGATTTCACGGAATTTGTAAGAAAATTTGTAATTTCTTGTAAGACAAGATATGATCCTAACTATGCCACAAAAACAGGTCAAAGTTTGGCATGAAATGCAGGCAAAATCTCATGGACTGAAAATGTTACATTCTTTGTAATGAAGCTATTTCCAAAGAGTTGAGTAATAATTCCCTCACAAGAGTTCAAGAAATAATTCTGTTCAAAACATACTTTCTCTACCTGACAATTTGTTGACTATACTGAATGTGGTAGGCAGAGGAAGAGGGCTAAATTACAGCTAGATTTGTTCCATCCTTTAACCTATCCACTGTATGTAACTTAGTATACCTGTTCTCTCTATACCATATTCAGCCTCTACTCAGTCGAAAGTCTTTCCCAGCGGAAGCTCATTCATAGCCATGGCCCTGATTAAATTCACAATCTCTTGCCCTGACCTCTCTTCTGAGCTCTGGTTCCATAAAAGTCACTAACTGTTCACAGACTCTTAAACACAACAGGTCTTAACAACAATTCATGATCTTCCACTCCACAAATCGGACGTCTCAGAAAATGGCACCACTATTTACTGGGCCCTGTAACTCCAAAATCAACACATCACAGGACTCCTTTCTTCCCTCAACCACTGGTTTATATATCCCTTAAGCCTCTCAATTTTTCCACATTGGTCTCTACCAACCTGATCTAAGCTAGACTTCTGCAACAGAACCCCAACTTATCAACCTTTGTCTAATCTCACTATTTCTGCCCCATCATTCTCTCAAAGTGAGGACAGACTGATTTTTATAAAAACAGATTTGATCTCACCCTCTGCTTAAATCCTTTCCTTTGAGACTTCTCACTCCTTGTAAGATACAGACCAAAATCCTTAATGTAATGTGAAAGGCCCTACATGGCCTAGCTCTAATTCATCAGGTTTGGGGAGAAGGATCTTTTTTGTTGTTTTTGAAATAGGGTCTCACTCTGTCACCCAGACTGGAGTGCAGTGGTGTGTTCACAGCTCACTGCAGCCTCTACCTCCTGGGCTCAGGTGATCCTCCCATCTCAGCGTCCCAAGTAGCTGGGACCACAGGTGCGCACCACCACACCCAGCTATTTTTTTCATTTTCTGTAGAAAAAGATAAAAAAATTCATCTATGTACATGAGAGAAATTATAGAGATAACCCCTCTTTTTAGAGAAAACCCCCTCTACAAACAGACCACCGCTCTGTAGAGATGAGATATCATTATGTTGCCCAGGCTGATCTTGAACTCCAGGGCTCAAGCAATCATCCTGCCTCGGCCTCCCAAAGTGCTGAGATGATACGCGTGAGCCACCATGCCCAGCCAAGAGGGGTGTTATACTTCTACTTGCACCAACCACTGTCTGATGCAACCACAGATTCATTTCTGGAAAACTGAGTGGTGTCTATGTTTAGTCAACCGTGGATGTGACGTCCAGCAAACCACTATGAATTATCTATGACCTTGATCAACTCCTTTAACCTTCTCAGACTTTCTTTCTGTATCAGAATACTAGTGAACTCCCTTGGAACTCCAGAATTCTACAAAATAAAGGAGAATCCAGTAGAGTTGCTCCTAAATGGACTGTTAGCTGTGTCCAGGTGTAAAGCTCAGCGTAAGTATTCCTGTTCCTGCAGATATTTATTTGAAAATCGCCCCTGTCTTGTTTAACTGAATAGGTAAGGGAAGAGATACTAATGAGAAAAATTGAGGGCTAGCAACTTGATCATCAAACTGCTATCCCTGATCTTGTTTTAAAAGGCTACCATCTGTCTCTATGTGATTAAAAATATCTTACATGGTCATTTGGGGTGACTCACACCTGTAATCCCAGAGCTTTGGGAGGCTGAGGTGTGAGGATTGTCTGAGGTCAGGAGTTTGAGACCAGCCGGGGCAACACAGCGAGACCCCGTCTCTAAAAAATATTTAAAAAATTAGCCAGGGATGGCAGCATGTGCCTGCAGCTCCAGCTACTTGGGAGGCTGAGGTGAGAGGACCAACTGAGCCCTGGAGTTCAAGGCTACATGCAGTGAGCAATGATTACACCAGTGCACTACAGCCTGCATGGGTGACAGAGTGAGGGAGGGCCTATGTCAAAACAAAAACAAAAACAAACAACTCTAAGGTCAGTGTGAAATGCAGGAATGAAGGCCGGGCGCGGTGGCTCACGCTTGTAATCCCAGCACTTTGGGAGGCCGAGGCGGGCGGATCACAAGGTCAGGAGATCGAGACCACGGTGAAACCCCGTCTCTACTAAAAAAACAATACAAAAAAATTAGCCGGGCGTGGTGGCGGGCGCCTGTAGTCTCAGCTACTCGGAGAGGCTGAGGCAGGAGAATGGCGGGAACCCGGGAGGCGGAGCTTGCAGTGAGCCGAGATTGCGCCACTGCACTCCAGCCTGGGCGACAGAGCGAGACTCCGTCTCAAAAAAAAAAAAAAAAAAAAAAAAAAAAAATGCAGGAATGAAAAGTTAATGAAATGTATAAAGAAAACATAAACAATGCCTCACTCAATCTCTATAAATGTAGTATGAATTCTACTTTCAAAAGATTTAAGTGGTAACACAAAAATATTGTGCATGTAAAAGAGCAAAAGGCAAGGTACAATGAGACTTAATGTTTGTATTTCAGGTTTCAGTGTTTATAATTAAAAACCTTAATCTTAAAATGATCCCAATGCCCCAAATCACAACATTGGAAATCAGGTAAATTCTCACATGCAAGTTTCATATATATAAACCAACACCTATAAAGTAGACAGATTTTGAGGCTGCAGCCTCAAAATTTTGAGATTGCACCACTGCACTCCAGCCTGAGCAACAGGGCAAGACCCTGTCTCAATTGAAAAAAAAAGGAAAAAAAAAACTGTGTATATATAACATTTTCTCTCATGCAGAGAAAATATGTAACATTATCAATAATCCATTTGTCCATATTAAATTGAAACCATTCTTAAAGGTTCAGTCACCAAGAAAGGTATTTAGAAATGTCAGATGTTTAGAAATCTCAGAATAGCAACATTTTTTACTTTTGGAAAAATTTCCCTTAAGCTGTATTTCTCTCATAATAATTATAAGTGTTATTTTTATGTTATGAACCTTTAATTCAGTGCCCTATCACTATTGCCAGCAGGGTGCTTCTTATCCAAAAATTGAATGGGATCCACCCAAAAGAACAGAAATTTTTATTTAATGTAATTAACTGCTTCCAAACGACAAATATAAAATTTGGTAATTAGCTTGAAAAAGAGAATGATTTAAAGAAAATCATTTTTAAAAGTCAGTGTTAGACTAGTACCTGACAGACACCAGGTTACCATTAATTTCTGTCATGTAGATAGATGAATTGCATTTGTTAATTAATGACATGCCATGTTTTAGGTATATCATGTTAGTAACAAGTAAATCCTATTTCTATTCTGTTATTTACCAGTTTTAAAGAATTGTGTGAAAAATTTACTTTCTAACATTCAAAAGCTTTTGAGTGGCCTGATGAATCCTAAAGTATATAAATATAAAGTGAAACTATTAATATTTTCTTTGTCATGGTTAAGCAAAAAGTAGATATGATAGAGATAAGTTAAATTGCATGTGAAATAATTTAAGATTAATATAGTATTAAAAATTTAAAACTACTTCCTATTAAGAGACAAATTCTTATGGTTGTAAGCATTCTTAAATAAAAGAAAAAAATCTGCTTTCTTATCAAATTTGTTTTACTTGTCAGGCTAATACATATTTAAAAAATACCTTAGGGTTCCTACTACAAAGGTTAAAACACTGTATTTTTAAAACTCACATAAAGTTTCCAAATGGGCTCACTGAATTCCTTATAGTCTAAGGCACTCTCCCTAGAGTGTTTTGTAAATACACATCTGTAGATTGCACATTTCAGGACAATCAACCTTTTGTAATTACAGAATATGATGATTAGTAAATATTTACTTTGCAGAAAGATATAACCACATAAAACATATTCAAGGTAAAATTGCCCATTTCAGAAGCTGGTACATTTTCATTCCATTTAAGACAAAGGACAAAAAATTCACTTTGGTTATAATGCCAATCGCTACAAAAAGAAAAATCTCTGAACTGTATAGATAGTAGCATAACCAAGCTACTCCAACTCACTAAGGGAACATTTATCTAAATGCTATAATTTTAAGAATATAGCAACCTAAACAGTTGCGGTTTTTTGTTTTTGTTTTTTTTTAAATCTCTCATCACCTACACTTCTGTTTATGTTCAAGTGAAAACCACTGTTAGCGACATTTCTAAGCTCATGATAAAATCTACAACAGGTAGAGTTAACAACAGTTTCATTCCTCCACAAAGCTTACTTAAGGACATTATCTGTGCACTCCGATTAGACCATTATGGACTAAGCAAGCATCTGAGACAAACACCTTAATGTTCTTTGCCCTTTCAGTGTCTCTGGAGAGAACAGTTAGGAAAGCCCACAGCAGCCACTCTGATAAGCTGTATTGCTTCCCACGGCTAAGTCAATCACAATTAAGTGACAGGCCCACATTATTTCTTCATGCCAAGGACATAACCAAACAGAAAACTGGAGGGAAAAAAAACAAGGAAATGGTATAGCAGCAACCAGTTCTAAATGAGCCAGAGTAAATTTGTTTTACCCAAAAGAAAAATATTTTTTAAAAAGCCATTTTTTAAGACTATAGGAGTTGCTGCAGCTGCTTAAAATGAACAGTGGCTGCTTCTCAAATTTTCTTTCAAGCCAAAGGGTAGTCTCTAAGCAGAATTTCTTGATTTAGTGGATAAAGGTTGTTAGTGCTATAGTCTACTTTATGAAATCTTGCTATAGAAATCAAATAATAGTAGACAATTCCAATCCTGGCAGGATAGATAAGATGCAGTTATCTAAAACAGCTTCATTTTGGCAATTTTTATGCCAAATACCAAAATATGAGCAAATCCAAAGGTGAGAATCTCAAATTCCTAATTCATGTTTAATAGTTCTGACCATACAGGTTCAAGACAACAAAGCAAGCAAATACATCCACCTCCCCTCTTACCCAAGAGCCAATTTAAACTGGAGGGGAAGAAAACCTAGGAACAGGAACCAGCCACAAAATTTTAAGAAATACCCAGAATACATAAAACACAACCAAACAGGTAGAGAAAACACAGCAGGGGAAACCACAGCCCAAACCAATAGAAGAACAGTCCTTCCCAAGGAGCCTGCGCGGAAATCACCAGCCTGAGACAATGAACGCAACACTCTGGAGCAGGCTATGGCAGGGCAATCAACGGAAAACAGAAGTACATCTGCAATGGCTTACACAGTTTTTTCCCAGCTCTGGCCAGAGCTCCAGAGAAGTGCTCTCCAAAGAACCCTCGCTCCCTACATGCTGAAAACTCCCGGTGAGGCTTCAGGAGCCTGAGAGAGGCCAGCACAGTCTGTGGTCACCCTGACCCCACATCAGACACAGAAAGGGAAAAATGGAAAGGAAGTTCACCCTGGAGGGACACGCACTGAAGTCCATTGCCGTCTGGGGATGGCTCTTTCACGGGCACCTGAGGAGTTGTCTGCTTCGTGCTGCCCCCACTCTCTTACAGTCTTATTTAGCCCTCCTGCTCAAAGGAAAGCAGGCCTGTGAGTGACTGGGGGAAGCCAAGACAGCTCCTAAGAAAGCCAAAAACTAACAACTAGAACTAATGCTGGAGAACATAGAGATAACTTACAGAATATACCAAACTGTAAAAAAACGCTTTTTAATATCCTTGGAGAGATTAAAGAAAATGCTGCATCCACAAAACAAGAACAAGCCACTATTTTTAAAGGAATAACAAGAAACAAAAGAGCTCCTGAAAATGAAGTTTGACTGCCAAATTAGAAAGTAGATAAAAAGAATAAAAAGCAGGATAGCATAGAGCTAAAAACCAGGCTAGAGATCTAGAAGATAAAAGTTACGAATGCCTTTCAGAATGTAGAATGTCAAGACCAAGAGATGGAAATTACTAGATAAGTCAAGAGTATTGAAAGTTAGAACATAAGAGTAAAACTTCATCCAAAAGGAAAAAAAGATCCTGAAGATGAAAAGGAACGACAATGGAAGGGAGGGGGGAAAAAGGGCAAAGAAATAACAGAACTTGCTCTCAAGTGAAAAAAGACATTAGTTTTCAGATTGAGCAGTCCTATTAAACTGCTGAGCAGAATGTTTTTTAAAGGCACATACTGAAGAAATTCCAAAGCTCCAAGAAAACTCTAAAACTTTCCAGAAAAAGAAGCGAAACAACCTACCTTTAAGAATCTAATCTAGCAGACATGAAGTCTTCCGATCAATACAACGAATATGGAAAATGGAACAATGCTTCCTGGGGGAACTTGGTTTTAAATCTAGTCTTTTATATTAAACAAAATGATCAATTAAGAATGAAACACTTACAAAAAATTAAAGCATTCAGAAGGTTTACTAGGTAGGCACACTATGTTAACAAAATTATTTTCAGGACACACAAATTAAAAAAAAAATACAAGAAGGAAAAGTTATTTCTCTCATAGGTTTGCCAGACAAGTGTGAAGTGGAAGAAATGAAAAAGTTAAAATGTATTAAGAGGTTCCCTTGGATATTGACATTTGTGTCATTCTCCCTTAAGCCACAGGGATTTAGTAAAATAGGATTACATACCCTCCTCTATCTACTGCTGCTCACACTAAGCAGTTCTGTAGGGAATAGTATTTATATAATTATAACAATATACATATAATATACATTTATATAATTATTATAGTTACAAAAGAGAGTATGACATATACTTCAGCAATTCATGTGTGTATGTGTATTCATATATCAAAATAGGGGAGAAATGAGAATGTCAATTTCTCTTCAACTTTCAAAGGAAAAAGTAAATACTGTCCAATATTTAAAATCAAGGAATATAGATATTAATACATGAATGGCAGAAACTTAGAAAAATGACAAAGCAGAGCCTCATGAAAAGGCTACATGTTGGGGAAATGAGGGAAGCTGCAGAAAGAAGAGCAGAGGAAAACCAACTTTTCGCTTTGGACCCTTTGTCCAAAGTGATATTAACATGGCCTGATTGTCTTAACAGTTTTGTTCCCTCTTCATTAACCCCAACTGCATGAGGTTCAGAAAGAGACAGAATTTGAAACAGTAAGAAAACCACCAGTTTGGCTATTAGTTAAGATATACTGCTAGCCATGCAACTGGGGAGGCCTCAAACTGTCTGGATGAAGGCTTTCAGTATTCACAGCACAAGTCATCGTTTTTATGAAAGTCACATCCCAGGAATTCATCACTGTAGAATATTAAGGCAAACAACTCAGGAAGGTGAAAATGGGAGATTAAACATTTATAGACAGAAGAATAAAAGCTAGAGTTATACCGAAAAGATAAAACAGCAGAGAATATCTAATTATATTGCTGTGCTTCCGGGCATGCAGCTGATCAGCAATCAACCATAAAGGAGAATTTGTATCACACCCTCTCTACTACTCAACTTTTCCCCTCCTGGTATCTGGAAAGATGCCACATAGGAATATTTACAGGAAAACATCTGATGGAGAACATTCTCCTTGATTAGATAACTGATCTTTTAGACAGAAGGCCTTGGAATACAGATTTTCAAATGCAGATAAAGTTTCTTAAGAAAATGCTGCCTGTGGCATAGGTGAGCTTCTAACAGAGTTAGTTTTCTAAATGGATTTCATTGTAAAACTTTAAAAGTAGATTCAATAAGATTGCTTTTAACAATCTGGCTTCTAACTTTATTAATAAAATGGGAATGCAGCACAGTCTAGCTTAACGGACTTCAAACCACGTACAGCAAATGCTCAGAACCTTGACAAGGTGTGTCCCAACAGAATAGGCTGGCTACCTCCTGAGCTGAAAACACCTGTGTAGGTATTTATCCATTCATATAACCATGTTTGTTAGGTATGCTCTGTGTTTCTAGCAATCTAATGGATACCAGATACTAAGATAAATAGGGTAAAGGTGAGCACAAGGTGCTTGGAAACCAACTGAAGGCAAAGACATTTAAAAAAACCTATGAGATAAATATCATACTAGCAGTAATAAGGCACAAGTTTGCTGGGCATGGGGGAGAAGAAGTAATAACCAGAGTCCTAGTTAATTAGAGAAAGTGTAATAACAACACACCTTTGGATTGAGCTTTGAGAGAGAAACAGGGCAGAATTATGGAGGATGTAAAAATTACAGGATTTGGTAATCAACTGGGTATATGAGGTAAGAAAGATCAGTGTGGGGTGATTTTTAGGGCTTTCCCTTAAGTATCATATAGTAGATGTAGCCATTAGCCCTAAATGAATAACATCCATATCTTTGAAATAGAGCGAGTCTCCTGTGGGTAACAGTTACAGTTTTGGACTTTTGCTTTCTGTTTGTTTGTTTGTTTTCCTCACTGACTCTAAACAGAGCTCTAGTAACACATTATTACTGCAGAGAGGCTACGACGTAGGTGAAAATTTCTGCCCATCATTTTGTTCTACTCCATTCTACCAGATGACACACTCAATTGTCAGGACAGAGACCTGGGAAACAGCCAATCCAGTGTTTCTCAAACATATCCACTAAGGAACTCCAAGAGGCAGAGGGAAATGTGAATGGAATGTCCAGAGCAGGGGCAGACTACGGAAGGGACTGTGAGCTAAGAAGAATGTTTACGGCCAGGCGCGGTGGCTCACACCTGTAATCCCAGCACTTTGAGAGGCCAAGGTGGGCGGATCACAGGGTCAGAAGATCAAGACCATCCTGGCAAACACGGTGAAACCCCATCTCTACTAAATATACAAAAATTAGCCAGGCATGGTGGCATGCACCTGTAGCCCCAGCTACTCGGGAGCCTGAGGCAGAAAAATTGCTTGAACCTGGCTGCAGTGAGCGGTGATCGTGCCACTACACTCCAGCCTGGGCAACAGAGCGAGACTCCATCTCAAAAAAAAAAAAGAAGGATGTTTACATTTGTAAAGGTTGGAAAACAAAATAAAAACAACGAATAAAAACCGAAACAGAAAAGAATATGCAACAGAGAACTACGTGGCCCTCAAAGCCTAAAATATTTACCAGGTGGCTTGATCCCTGATCTAGAGGATTGAAGGACAGATTTTGAAGCAGGTCCCATAAATGTGAAATTCCTTTGAATCTTTGTTTAATCTTAAAACTTAATGGAAATAAGACATCTTGCCCTATAATATACCAGTATTTTTTTTTATTATTATACTTCAAGTTCTAGGGTACATGTGCACAACATGCAGGTTTGATACATAGGTATACATGTACCATATTGGTTTGCTGCACCCATCAACTCATCATTTACATTAGGTATTTCTCCTAATGCTATCCCTCCTCCAGCCCCCAACCCCCAGACAGGCCCTGGTGTGCGATGCTCCCTGCCCTGTGTCCAAGTGATCTCATTGTTCAATTCCTACCTAGGAGTGATAACATGCGGTGTTTGGTTTTCTGTCCTTGTGATAGTTTGCTGAGAATGATGGTTTCCAGCTTCATCCATGTCCCTGCAAAGGACATGAACTCATCTTTTTCATGGCTGCATAGTATTCCATGGTGTAAATGTGCCACATTTTCTTAATCCAGTCTATCATTGATGGACATTTGGGTTGAAGTCTTTGCTACTGCGAAAAGTGCCGCAATAAACATACGTGTGCATGTGTCTTTATAGTACCAGTGTTTGTTTTGCTATTAAAAATATTAAGTTTTGCAACATGATGAAAATCTTCAAGTTGAGTGGATGCTCCGGGCAGATGGGCAGTCTTCTCTGACTTTGGGCACCCCCAGGTACTGAGAAACCCAACTCTGGTTTTATCAGCAACACATATAATAATCATCTTGTCATGAAAGGAGACAAGGACATATGTTAGCATTTTCTCACCATTTATGGAGGCTCAGAAGCAGAGCCCAAGCACAACTAAGTGTATACAGTTGCAGTTGTTCTCAAGTGCAGTGTTTATGTAAGACTTTTGGGAACGTTGTCTTGAGATCATATATTTTAAGTGCATTTGGGATCTGTTTTGAAGCATGAAGAACCTAATCCCATTATTGGGACTCCAGCCTGGGCTACAGAGCGAGACTCCATCTCAAAAAAAAAAAAATAAAAATAAAATAAAATAAATAAATAAATAAATAATAAAAAATTAAAAAGAGGCAATATATAAAGCAAATGTTTGCAATCTTCTTTGAAAAGTAAAACTGACTGTTCCCCCTTTTTCCCATTCTCATTTGTCAAACTTTCTGTACTTGCATATTGATTTTAGTGCTGGGGAAATGAGCACTAATAAAAATAATGCTGAATAACCAATTAATTCATCATAAATACTTTTAAATATCTCTTTCCAGTAACTTTTTGTTAGACCGTAGTTGAAGACCATATTTTTTGTTTGTGTGTGGGCACTTGAAATATGTGTGTGTGTGTGTAGTGTGTGTGTATAAAATAATAGTGTAGTGTTTTAAAGTGAAATCTTTTTTTTTTTTTGAGACAGTGTCTTGCTCTGTCACCCAGGCTGGAGTGCAGCGGGGCGATCTCTGCTCACTGCAACGTCCACCTCCTGGGATCAAGCGATTCTCCTGCCTCAGCCTCCCCAGTAGCTGGGACTATGTAAAGTGAAATCTTATATAGGGATCGGGGATTTTTAAAACTGGTAATAATGGGATTAGGTTCTTTATGCTTAAAAAAAGATTCCAAACACACTTCTAATCCCAGGATAGTGTTCCCAAAAGTCTTACATAAACACCTCACTTGAGAACAACTGCAACTGTATATACGTAGTTGTGCTTGGGCTCTGCTTCTGAGCCTCTACCAATGGTGAGAAAATGCTAACACATCTCCTTGTCTCCTTTCATGACAAAGAATGAAGAGGAGAGGAGACACCATAAATACCAACTGCTGGTAATTTACCCTTCATACTCCTCCTGAAAATTAGTCTAATCAATCTCTAGCCTATTTTCAGACCTCAATTAACTAAGGCAATATGGGGGAATGCAGGCAGTTAGCCCCAAATCACTACTTCACAAAACTAGTAAAAAGCTTTAACATAATCTTATTTGGTTAGCAACTTGTCCAATGCTAAAGCACAAATCTAACATTCCACAAACAGCATCTAAAACAAAACTAACTCAATAGTTTTAAAACATTAAAACTCATGGAAAATGATATAAAGGTTATTTTTCGATAAAAACAGTTTGCCATCTGTCTCTCAGCTAAGCTGTTCTTTCTTCATTATAAAACAGAACTTTACATGGCTAACTCCAACCACATTTTCCACCCCACTTGGTTTTTCTCCCCAGCTTCACCTAATGCCTGACTCTAGATATGGCATCCTCAGTCAAACTGCACCAATCTGTCTTGACTATCTGATTAGCCACTGTGTTTTTTTCCCCTTGAGGGTTAATCCACAAACTTGTTAATGTGCCCCTAGTCAAATGAAACTTGACTGAATTTCCATTTCCAACCACCAGTTAAAAAATAAAAATAAAAGAGAACTAATAAATTTAGCAAAGTTGTAGGATACAAAAACAACACACAAAAAATATCAGTTGTGTTTTTAGACACTAACAATAAATAACTGAAACATAAAATTAAGAAAACAATTTTATTTACAACAGCATCAAAAATAATAGGAATAAATCTAACCAAGCGGTAAAAGACTTGTACACTGAAAACTACAAAACATGCTGAAAAAAATTAAAGGAGATTCAAATAAATGGATATCCCATGCTCATGGATTAGAAGATAATATTATAGATGTCAATAATACCCAAAGCAATCCACAGATTCAACATGATCCCTATTAAAATTTCAACAGCAATTTTTGCAGAATTAGGAAAAAACAAATCATCCTAAAATTGATACGGCAAATCAACGGACCCTGAACAGCCAAAACAATTTTGAAAAAGAACAAAGTTAAAGGACTTACATTTTCTGATTTCAAAGCATATTACAAAGATATAGTCATCAAACAGTGTGATTCTACATAGAGACAGACATACAGACGAATAGCACAGAACAGAGAGTACAAAATAAACCCTTCTGTATATGGTCAAATAACAGACAAGCATATCAAGAGAAAGGCTTCATTGAGAAAAAAGATGGTCTCTTCAACAGTATTGGGAAAACTGGGTATCTACATGCAAAAGAATGAAGTTAGATCCTAATGTTATACTAGGTACAAAAGCTAACTTGAAATGGATTGAAGACACAAACCCAAGGCCCAAAACTATAAAACTCCTAGAAGAAAACACAGGGGAAAAGCTCCATGGCATTGGATTTGGCAAACACTGATTTCCTGGATATGATGCCAAGAGCACAAGTAACAAGAGCAAAAATAGACAAACGGGACTACATTAAGGTTAAAACCTTTTGTTCATCAAAGGACACAATGAACAGAGTGAAAAGGCAATCTATGGAGTGGAGGAAAATATTTGCCAATCAGATAGCTGATAAGGGATTACTACCCAAATATATAAAGAACACCTACAGCTCAAAAACAAAAAAATCAAATAACCTAATTTTAAAATGGGCAAAGAACCTGAATAGATACTTCTTCCAAGATAATATACAAATGGCTAACAAACATATTCAAAAGATGCTCAACATCACCAATCATCAGAGATACGCAAATCAAAACCACAATGAGTTATCACCTCACACTCATTAGAGTAGATACCATTTAAAAAATAACAAAAAAAGTTGGTGAGGATGTGTAGAAGTTAGAACCTCTCTGCAGTGTTGGTAGGTAATGTTGGTAGGCAAAATAGTACAATTGCTATAGAAAATAGTTTGGCTGTTCCCCCCAAAATTAAAAATAGAACTACCATACAATTTAGCAATCTCACTTCTAGGTATATATTTAAAAGAAACTCAACAGGGTAAACAGACAACCCACAAATGGGAGAAAATATTCACAAACTATGCGTCTCACAATGGTCTAATATCCAGAATTTATAAGGAACTTAAATCAACAAGCAAAAAACAAATAATCCCATTAAAAGGACATGAACAGACACTTCTCAAAAGAAGACATAAAAGCAGCCAAAAAAAAAACATGAAAAAAAATGTTCATCATTACTAATCATCAGAGAAATGCAAATCAAAACCACGATGAGATGCATCTCACATCAGTCAGAATGGCCATTATTAAAAGGTCAAAAAACAACAGAAGCTGGCAGGGCTACAGAGAAAAGGAAAGGCTTATACACTGTTGGTAAATTAGTTCAGCCACTGTGGAAAGCAGTTTGAAGATTTCTCAAAGAACTTAAAACAGAGGTATCTTTCAACCCAGCAATCCCATTACTGGGTATATATCCAAAAGAAAATGGATTATTATACCAAAGAGATACATGCACTCATAGGTTCATTACTGCACTATGCACAATAGCAAAGACATGGAATCAACCTAGGTGCACATCAATGATATACTGGATAAAGAAAATGTGATACATATACATCATGGAATACTATGCAGCCTTAAAAAAGAATAAACTCATGTCTTCTGCAGCAACATGGATGGAACTGGCGGCCGTAATCCTAAGCAAATTAAAACAGGAACAGAAAACCAAATGCTGCATGTTCTCACATATAAATGGGAGCTGAACATGGAGGACCCATAGACATAAAATGCAAACAGTTGACACTGCAAACCACTAGAGTGGTGACAGAAGGGGATATGCATCAAAAAACTACCTATTGGGTACTATGCTCACTATCCCAGTGCAATATACCCATGTAATACACCTGCACATGTACTACCTGTATCTAAAATAAAAGAAATATAAAATAATTCTAAAAATTAAAAGAACTGAAAACAGGATTTCAAAGAGATATTTGCACACCGATGTTCATAGCAGCACTATTCACAATAGCCAAGAGGTGAATTTAATCCAAATGTCCATCAATGGATGAATAAATAAACAAAATGTGGCACATACATACAATGGGATATTATGCAGTCTTAATAAGGAAGGAAATCTTGTCACATGCTAGAACATGGATGAACCTTGAAGATATTATGCTAAGTGAAAGAAGCCAGTTGCAAAAAAACAAGTAGTGGGTGATTCCACTTAGTTGAAGTATCTAAAGTAGATACTTTATATAGAGAAAGTAGAATAGTGGTTACCAGGAGCTGAGGAAGGGGGCAAAGGGGAGTTGTTTAAGGGATATAGTTTCAGATCTGCAAGATGAAAAAGTTCTAGGGATCTGTTTCACAACAATATAAATACATTTAATACTACTGAACTGTACACTTAAAAGTGCTTAAGATAGTAAGTGTTATATGTTTTTATCACAATAAAGAAAATTTAAAATAAAAATAAGAAAAATTATATAAAGAAATCCAAATCATCTGTTTGCTGAATAGAGAGAGAAAAGAAATGAAGGAGGAATAGGTATTTTCCTTTAGTATAAGTGGGTGAGTTTTCATTTCTGATGCATTGCACAAATGCCAGTTCCACTGAGAGAGAACAAACAGTTAAAACCTTGGACATGAGGCCCAGAGCTTTCTAAAATCCAAATCAGACACTACAATTCATCATAAAAGCCAAAGTGTTGGGTCCTTTACCTTTAGAATCTCATCACCCACATTCTCAGTGAAGGAAGAATCCTGCTCACAGTAAGCATTGATTCCACTCCAGAGAATCCACAAGAATAAGTTGTGCTGGTTTGGGTTCTTGATGCAAATAACTGAGAAAGATGCTAGCAACTTTGAAGGAGAGGAATTATGAATTATGGAGGTATCATAGGGAGTTGGCAAGACTCCGAACTAAAACTAGAGGACCAGTTTAGAAAACAGAAGGAATTTCCCTGTCTAGGTAGCCAAGAATACACTCACGTCACACCCCAGATCAGCTGCATAAGGACACTAGCCACAGCTATGGTTGGCCCCATCACCCCTGGACACTCACTGCCACATACAACCTCCAACTGACCCCGTATTTCTACATCATCCCCTCAATGTTCAAATTCTGGGGTAGAAAAAACTGATTGGTCATGCCAGGGAGATTCCATTCAGTGGGGAACTCCTTCCAAAAGGCAAGATATTCAACTGCTAAATGAGAGAGAAGGCAATTGTCTACACTGGTTACCAAGTAGCTTAGCAGCTGTTTACTCTATGCCTCACATGCCTAGCTTATCCAGGTTAAAATAATAATTTTCTGTTTTTAACTGTACTTTAAGTTTTAGGGTACATATGCACAATGTGCAGGTTTATTACATATGTATCCATGTGCCATGTTGGTGTGCTGCACCCAGTAACTCGTCATTTAGCATTAGGTGTATCTCCTAATGCTGTCCCTCCCCCCTCCCCCCACCCAAGAACAGTCCCCAGAGTGATGTTCCCCTTCCTGTGTCCATGTGTTCTCATTGTTCAATTCCCACCTATGAGTGAGAACATGCGGTGTTTAGTTTTTTGTCCTTGCGATAGTTTACTGAGAATGATGATTTCCAGTTTCACCCATGTCCCTACAAAGGACATGAACTCATCATTTTTTATGGCTGCATAGTATTACATGGTGTATATGTGCCACATTTTCTTAATTCAGTCTATCCTTGTTGGACATTGGGTTGGTTCCAAGTCTTTGCTATTGTGAATAGTGCCGCAATAAACATACGTGTGCATGTGTCTTTATAGCAGCATGATTTATAGTCCTTTGGGTATATACCCAGTAATGGGATGGCTGGGTCAAATGGTATTTCTAGTTCTAGATCCCTGAGGAATCGCCACACTGACTTCCACAATGGTTGAACTACTTTACAGTCCCACCAACAGTGTAAAAGTGTTCCTATTTCTCCACATCATCTCCAGCACCTGTTGTTTCCTGACTTTTGAATGATGGCCATTCTAACTGGTGTGAGATGGTATCTCATTGTGGTTTTGATTTGCATTTCTCTGATGGCCAGTGATGAGCATTTTTTCATGTGTTTTTGGCTGCATAAATGTCTTCTTTTGAGAAGTGTCTGTTCATGTCCTTCGCCCACTTTTTGATGGGGTTGTTTGTTTTTTTCTTGTAAATTTGTTTGAGTTCATTGTAGATTCTGGATATTAGCCCTTTGTCAGATGAGTAGGTTGCAAAAATTTTCTCCCATTTTGTAGGTTGCCTGTTCACTCTGATGGTAGTTTCTTTTGCTATGCAGAAGCTCTTTAGTTTAACTAGATCCCATTTGTCAATTTTGGCTTTTGTTGCCATTGCTTTTGGTGTTTTAGACATGAAGTCCTTGCCCATGCCTATGTCCTGAATGGTAATGCCTAGGTTTTCTTCTAGGGTTTTTATGGTTTTAGGTCTAACATGTAAGTCTTTAATCCATCTTGAATTAATTTTTGTATAAGGTGTAAGGAAGGGACCCAGTTTCAGCTTTCTACATATGGCTAGCCAGTTTTCCCAACACCATTTGTTAAATAGGGAATCCTTTCCCCATTTCTTGTTTTTGTCAGGTTTGTCAAAGATCAGATAGTTGTAGATATGCGGCGTTATTTCTGAGGGCTCTGTTCTGTTCCATTGATCTATATCTCTGTTTTGGTACCAGTACCATGCTGTTTTGGTTACTGTAGCCTTGTAGTATAGTTTGAAGTCAGGTAGCATGATGCCTCCAGCTTTGTTGTTTTGGGTTAGGATTGACTTGGCGATGTGGGCTCTTTTTTGGTTCCATATGAACTTCAAAGTAGTTTTTTCCAATTCTGTGAAGAAAGTCTTTGGTGGCTTGATGAGGATGGCACTGAACCTATAAATTACCTTAGGCAGTATGGCCATTTTCACGATATTGATTCTTCCTACCCATGAGCATGGAACGTTCTTCCATTTGTTTGTATCTTCTTTTATTTCACTGAGCAGTGTTTTGTAGTTCTCCTTGAAGAGGTCCTTCACGTCCCTTGTAAGTTGGATTCCTAGGTATTTTATTCTCTTTGAAGCAATTGTGAATGGGTGTTCACTCATGATTTGGCTCTCTGTTTGTCTGTGATTAGTGTATAAGAATGCTTGTGATTTTTGCAAATGGATTTTGTATCCTGAGACTTTGCTGAAGTTGCTTATCAGCTTAAGGAGATTTTGGGCTGAGACAATGGGGTTTTCTAGATATATAATCATGTCATCTGCAAACAGGGACAATTTGACTTCCTCTTTTCCTAATTGAATACCATTTATTTCCTTCTCCTGCCTAATTGCCCTGGCCAG
Organism: Symphalangus syndactylus; assembly: GCF_028878055.3. Lineage (NCBI taxonomy): Eukaryota > Metazoa > Chordata > Mammalia > Primates > Hylobatidae > Symphalangus > Symphalangus syndactylus. Next base: position 17,911,845 of record NC_072426.2, read on the forward strand.
AACTTCCAACACTATGTTGAATAGGAGTGGTGAAAGAGGGCATCCCTGTCTTGTGCCAGTTTTCAAAGGGAATGCTTCCAGTTTTTGCCCATTCAGTATGATATTGGCTGTGGGTTTGACATAGATAGCTGTTATTATTTTGAGATACATCCCATCAATACCTAATTTATTGAGAGTTTTTAGCATGAAGTGTTGTTGAATTTTGTCAAAGGCCTTTTCTGCATCTATTGAGATAATCATGTGGTTTTTGTCTTTGGTTCTGTTTATATGCTGGATTACATTTATTGATTTGCATATGTTGAACCAGCCTTGCATCCCAGGGATGAAGCCCACTTGATCATGGTGTATAAGCTTTTTGATGTGCTGCTGGATTCGGTTTGCCAGTATTTTATTGAGGATTTTTGCATCAATGTTCATCAAGGATATTGGTCTAAAATTCTCTTTTTTGGTTGTGTCTCTGCCCAGCTTTTGTATCAGGATGATGCTGGCCTCATAAAATGAGTTAGGGAAGATTCCCTCTTTTTCTATTGATTGGAATAGTTTCAGAAGGAATGGTACCAGTTCCTCCTTGTACCTCTGGTAGAATTCGGCTGTGAATCCATCTGTCCCTGGACTCTTTTTGGTTGGTAAGCTATTGATTATTGCCACAATTTCAGAGCCTGTTATTGGTCTATTCAGAGATTCAACTTCTTCCTGGTTTCGTCTTGGGAGGGTGTATGTGTCGAGGAATTTATCCATTTCTTCTAGATTTTCTAGTTTATTTGTGTAGAGGTGTTTGTAGCATTCTCTGATGGTAGTTTGTATTTCTGTGGGATCGGTGGTGATATCCCCTTTTTCATTTTTTATTGCATCTATTTGATTCTTCTCTCTTTTCTTCTTTATTAGTCTTGCTAGTGGTCTATCAATTTTGTTGATCTTTTCAAAAAACCAGCTCCTGGATTCATTAATTTTTTGAAGAGTTTTTTTGTGTCTGTATTTCCTTCAGTTCTGCTCTGATTTTAGTTATTTCTTGCCTTCTGCTAGCTTTTGAATGTATTTGCTCTTGCTCTTCTAGTTCTTTTAATTGTGATGTTAGGGTGTCAATTTTGGATCTTTCCTGCTTTCTCTTGTGGGCATTTAGTGCTATAAATTTCCCTCTACACACTGCTTTGAATGTGTCCCAGAGATTCTAGTATGTTGTGTCTTTGTTCTCGTTGGTTTCAAAGAACATCTTTATTTCAGCCTTCATTTCGTTATGTACCCAGTAGTCATTCAGGAGCAGGTTGTTCAGTTTCCATGTAGTTGAGCGCTTTTGAGTGAGTTTCTTAATCCTGAGTTCTAGTTTGAGGGTGCTGAAAAAAATGTATATTCTGTTGATTAGGAGTGGAGAGTTTTGTAGATGTCTATTAGGTGTGCTTGGTGCAGAACTGAGTTCAATTCCTTGGTATCCTTGTTAACTTTCTGTCTCGTTGATCTGTCTAATGTTGACAGTGGGGTGTTAAAGTCTCCCATTATTATTGTGTGGGAGTCTAAATCTCTTTGTAGGTCACTCAGGACTTCCTTTATGAATCTGGGTGCTCCTGTATTGGCTGCATATATATTTAGGATAGTTAGCTCTTCTTGTTGAATTGATCCCTTTACCATTATATAATGTCCTTCTTTGTCTTTTGATCTTTGTTGGTTTAAAGTCTGTTTTATCAGAGACTAGGATTGCAACCCCTGCCTTTTTTTTTGTTTTCCATTTGCTTGGTAGATCTTCCTCCATCCCTTTATTTTGAGCCTATGTGTGTCTCTGCACGTGAGATGCGTATCCTGAATACAGCACACTGACAGGTATTGACTCTTTATCCAATTTGCCAGTCTGTGTCTTTTAATTGGAGTATTTAGTCCATTTACATTTAAAGTTAATATTGTTATGTGTGAATTTGATCCTGTCATTATGATGTTAGTTGGTTATTTTGCTCATTAGTTGATGCAGTTTCTTCCTAGCCTCGATGGTCTTTACAATTTGGCATGATTTTGCAGTGGCTGGTACCGGTTGTTCCTTTCCATGTTTAGTGCTTCCTTCAGGAGCTCTTTTAGGGCAGGCCTGGTGGTGACAAAATCTCTCAACATTTGCTTGTCTGTAAAGGATTTTATTTCTCCTTCACTTATGAAGCTTAGTTTGGCTGGATATGCAATTCTGGGTTGAAAATTCTTTTCTTGAAGAATGTTGAATATTGGCCCCCACTCTCTTCTGGCTTGGAGAGTTTCTGCCGAGAGATCCGCTGTTTGTCTGATGGGCTTCCCTTTGTGGGTAACCCGACATTTCTCTCTGGCTGCCCTTAACATTTTTTCCTTCATTTCAACTTTGGTGAATCTGACAATTACGTGTCTAGGAGTTGCTCTTCTCGAGGAGTATCTTTGTGTTGTTCTCTGTATTTCCTGAATCTGAATGTTGGCCTGCGTTGCTAGATTGGGGAAGTTCTCCTGGATAATATCCTGCAGAGTGTTTTCCAACTTGGTTCCATTCTCCCCGTCACTTTCAGGTACACCAATTAGACGTAGATTTGGTCTTTCCACATAGTCCCATATTTCTTGGAGGCTTTGTTCATTTCTTTTTATTCTTTTTTCTCTAGACTTCCCTTCTCGCTTCATTTCATCCATTTCGTCTTCCATCGCTGATACCCTTTCTTCCAGTTGATCGTATCGGCTCCTGAGGCTTCTGCATTCTTCACGACATTCTTGAGCCTTGGCTTTCAGCTCCATCAGCTCCTTTAAGGACTTCTCTGTATTGGCTATTCTAGTTATACATTTGTCCAATTCTTTTTCAAAGTTTTTAACTTCTTTGCCTTTGGCTTGAATTTCCTCCTGCAGCTCGGAGTAGTTTGATCGTCTGAAGCCTTCTTCTCTCAACTCGTCAAAATCATTCTCTGTCCAGCTTTGTTCCGTTGCTGGTGAGGAACTGCATTCCTTTGGAGGAGGAGAGGCACTCTGCTTTTTAGACTTTCCATTTTTTCTGCTCTGTTTTTTCCCCATCTTTGTGGTTTTATCTACTTTTGGTCTTTGATGATGGTGATGTACAGATGGGTTTTTGGTGTGGATATCCTTTCTGTTTGTTAGTTTTCCTTCTAACAGACAGGACCCTCAGCTGCATGTCTGTTGGAGTTTGCTAGAGGTCCACTCCAGATGCTGTTTTGCTGGGTGTCAGCAGCGGTGGCTGCAGAACAGTGGATTTTCATGAACCGTGAATGCTGCTGCCTGATCGTTCCTCTGAAAGTTTTGTCTCAGAGGAGTACCCGGCCGTGTGAGGTGTCAGTCTGCCCCTACTGGGTGGTACCTCCCAGTTACGCTGCTCGGGGGTCAGGGACCCACTTGAGGAGGCAATCTGCCTGTTCTTAGATCTCCAGCTGCGTGCTGGGAGAACCACTACTCTCTTCAAAGCTGTCAGACAGGGACATTTAAGTCTGCAGAGGTTACTGCTGTCTTTTTGTTTGTACCCTGCCCGTAGAGGTGGAGCCTACAGAGGCAGGGAGGCCTCCTTGAGCTGTGGTGGGCTCCATCCAGTTCGAGCTTCCTGGCTGCTTTGTTTACCTAATCAAGCCTGGGCAATGGCGGGCGCCCCTCCCCCAGCCTCACTGCCACCTTGCAGTTTAATCTCAGACTGCTGTGCTAGCAGTCAGTGAGACTCCGTGGGCGTAGGACCCTCCGAGCCAGATGCGGGATATAATCTCCTGGCGTGCTGTTTTTTAAGCCCGTTGGAAAAGTGCAGTATTAGGGTGGGAGTGACCCGATTTTCCAGGTGCCATCTGTCACCCCTTTCTTTGACTAGGAAAGGGAACTCCCTGACCCCTTGTGCTTCCCGAGTGAGGCAATGCCTCGCCCTGCTTCAGCTCACGCATGGTGCGCTTCACCCAATGTCCTGCGCCCACTGTCTGGCACTCCCTAGTGAAATGAACCCGGTACCTCAGATGGAAATGCAGAAATCACCCGTCTTCTGCGTCGCTCACGCTGGGAGCTGTAGACCAGAGCTCTTCCTATTCGTCCATCTTGGCTCCACCCCTCAAAATAATAATTTTCTAATTCCAGAAAACAAAATAAAAATGTACAAGCTTTCTGGATCGTGTCACTCGCAATGTGGTAGGTTTCTACAGGTTAACCAACCAGATGAGACCAGTCAGAAACTATCACTAGGTAAAGCAAGGTGCACAGAAGCAGGTGAGATGAACAAGGCCTGTGGTTAGTTGCCCTCTAATGCTTATGTCAAAGTCAAATTTACCTAACCACGATAAGAGCCGACACTGTCTCAAAACTCTTGCCAGAACAGACTGTGATGACAGTGCGTACGCCAATAGCTGTCGTGACCACCACCACAGGACTAACACTGTTCAAGCAGAGAAGATGCCATTTAGCTGGCACAGTTTAACCAATATGTAATATAAACCTCTAGCCATCCCAGACAGTCTACTTGAAAAAATTTCCACAGACTTCAAAGGGCAAAGATACATAGATAGCTAGAAGAAGTCATAAAGAGATAAAAATAAGGAGTAAAATTAACTATATTTTACATTATATTCTTTTATTCATTCAATATATTCCTCTATTCAAACAGCACTGAACACTTCTGCTTTTATCATGATAGAACAAAGATGTCTCCACCTCCTTTCTCTCAATAAGTCAACAAAACAACAAAGATTTTCAAAATAGATTTTATATATATATGTATATATAAAATAGATTTTATATGTATATATTTATATACAAAATAGATTTATATATATTTATATATAAAATAGGTTTATATATGTATATACAAAATAGGTTTATATATGTATATATAAAATAGGTTTATATATGTATATATAAAATAGATTTTTTATATATATATTTATATATAAAATAGATTTTTTATATATATTTATATATAAAATAGATTTTTTATATATAAAATAGATTTTTTATATATAAAATAGATTTATATATTTATTTATATATAAAATAGATTTTATATATATGTATATATATATTTTTGTTCTTTCTCAGAAAGAACAAAAATCGAATAGGTGGACATTAGAAAAAAAAGATTAAAGTATTAGAAAATCAATGTAAGAAATCCAATATCCAAATTAATAGGCACTCAAGAGAAAGGGAACAAGGAAAAACGTAGGGAGAAAATTTTCAGGAAAAATAATATAAGAACACATGTAATCAGCAATCACAGAATTTCTTAAAAGGCATACTGAGCACTCAGCACAATGAATGAAAAACAGCTCATACCATAGTAATTCACCAAAAGATGTGGTGAATACATATATGATTAAGAGATTAAAATTTTTCATAGAAAAAACTGACAAAAACATAAATAATCAAGGAAAATGGCATTAGACATGTCAATTGTAGCAGCGAAAACCAAAGGACACTGAATCAGTATCATCAAAATCCTTTCCAACCCAGAATTCTGTACCCAGAAACTACCACTAAACCATAAGACTAGAATAAAAGCATTTTCAAAGTCTCGAAGTCCGAGGGACAGAAAACTGCTATATTTTTGTTTTAAGCCTTCTAGCACTATTTTACTTATAGCTTTATTTTATTTTGAACTATATACTTTGCAAACATTTTCAGCTATTACTTCATTTAGGTCTGCAGGCACAAGAGTACATTTTATATCCTTGGTAATCATGAATAAAATACACCCTTGGTTACCACATACTTCTCTCAAATAAAATATAAAATAATGATATTAAAAACCCCATAAAATAACAATTTTCATTTTTATATAATAATATGCTTAACAAATGCTTTTGAAATGATCACACAGTAAGACAGACATTATCCCTTGCTTAAAGATAAGAAAACTGGGGCTTAAAAAGATAAGTAACTTTCCAAAGGTGTCCCAGCTGACATAAGGCAGTACTAGTACTCAAACTTATGTCTAATGCCATGTTCAGGATTCTCCTCAGGATGCTACAGGTAAGAATTCCCTGTATAATCTACACATGGCTTTATATTGCAACTTCTCATTCCCCATTACGCACGTGGGAGAAAGGATTGTTTTCTTTGAAGCCACCAAAGGCTGTTATTCCTTTCCTCCATGCTAATTACAGCCTAGCTATTTATTTAATCTCAAGCACCTCAGCTCTGTAGCTCCTTCTTCTTTAGACCGTCCTTAAATAACTATAGTACAGGTCCAAGAATAAACACTGACTTAGATACTTAGAGATATGGCAAAAGGCAAATCCTAACTTACTCATTAGAAAGAAGTTTCTCAATTATTTTTCTTAACCTAAGGAGTAAGAAAGTAGGTAGAGAGATGAAAGCGACTTCTTCATCTTCTCGTATGCTACATGCAGCAGGAAAGCACCTGATATATGTTCATATATGAGGTGCGCTGATATTCTTAATGATCCCTCTGGCTCATTATCATAAGAAATGGAACTCTTGTTTACAATCAGCTATTAGCAGTTATTTATACCATAAGGGATATTCAAAGATAATTATCCCCCTCTACTACTGCCCCCTAAAATGTATTAATAAAAAAAAAATTTGAGCCGGGCGCGGTGGCTCACGCTTGTAATCCCAGCACTTTGGGAGGCCGAGGCGGGCGGATCACAAGGTCAGGAGATCGAGACCACGGTGAAACCCCGTCTCTACTAAAAATACAAAAAAATTAGCCGGGCGTGGTGGCGGGCGCCTGTAGTCCCAGCTACTCGGAGAGGCTGAGGCGGGAGAATGGCGTGAACCCAGGAGGCGGAGCTTGCAGTGAGCCAAGACTGCGCCACTGCACTCCAGCCTGGACGACAGAGCGAGACTCCGTCTCAAAAAAAAAAAAAAAAAAAAAAAAAAAAATTTGATTAATAAATTAATAATTAAAATGATTATTTTAATGCTTCAAAATTTAAAACATAATACACACATACATACATACATACATACACACACACAGAGAGCTTCCCTTCCTACTTCTGTTTCCAAAGCAAAGACAGAGCTCAGATTGACAGACACATGTACACTTACATTCACATACCACACAACCCTCGCACATACATACACAGTCCATGACCTTGGACTCACATCCCGTCTCAACTTCATCCTCTGTTAGACTTGCGGATTTGAATGGGCATTGGGTGAAGAAGGCACAGTCTTCACTGGAAAAACCCACCTGCACTCTAGGTGACGTGTTCTGAACAATAAAAAGAAACAGCATGATAACAGTCTAGCCACTTACTCCACAGTATCGGTCGCCATTAAATATCTGAGGTGGCAGGGGGTTGCCCTGAGTGGGTTTCTTTTCCGGGGGGACGTTTTTGTACATCCATTGCCTCTGTTCTTCTGACATTGTGATATCCACCTCCTCAAACTCTATCTTGTTGGCTTCCAGAAATCTAACCACATCTTGCTGCTTCTTCTTTATCTAAAGAGAGAAGACAAACAAATAAGTAGATATGCTTATCTGAAACAGTATGTATATACTTCCAAACTGAACTAGATTTATGTCATTGATACCAAAAAAGAAGTGATTTATGTAGGTGTCACGCACTGTCCACTCACTAGATATCCAATGGAAGACTAAGCCAGTCTTAGTCTTAGTTGTTGTTGCTGTTTTGAGATGGGGTCTCTCTATGTTGCCCAGGCTGGTCTCAAACTCCTGGGCTCAAATGATCTACCCACCTCGGCCTCGCAAAGTGCTGGGATTACAGGTATGAGCCACTGCACCTGGCCACTAACACAGTCGTTTCATCAACCTAGACTCCCCAGAACTCGGGAGCACAATTCAGGTGGCTTGGAAAGAATGGACTATGAGATGACAGAGTGACTTAGTTCTCAGTGGGCCATAACCACTCCCCATCCCACCCCAACCCCACCCTTACCCTTGCAAGAAGTTGACATTTATAGTCATAAAAGCTCCCTTTGCCCAAAACCATCTGAAAACCATGTATAGACTATCTGAGATGTCGACATTTCATTGATTCATGACAGCAGCAACATTTTTATTCCCCTCAGCAGCCTTCTTCAGAAATTCCACAGCTGTAGCCACTACCATGAAAGCATCCTTTCATCAATTCACAGGAGAAAAATGTTCTCCACTTCTAAGGTGAGAGTAAACAAAGAATATCATCTTACTTTGAACTCTTTCTTAACCCTTTTCATTCCTCTGATCTTTCACTTTTCCTTCTTCAGTCACTAGGGGTCAGATGCGCTCTTGAGGAGCTGCAAATCCATCTCTGCAAAGTTTTCAAAATGTTGCCTACCTTCTTAAGAGTACATACTAACTAATTGAGATGGAATGAAAACACAGTAGTCTCTCCTTATCCATGGGGGATACATTCCAAGACCCCCAGAAGACACCTGAAATGACAGATAGTGCCAAACCCCTATATATACTATATTTTTTCAATCTGATGACCAGGAGGCATGTCCAGGTTTGTGTTTTAAAGAGATCACTTTAATACTATGCAGCTTAAAAAGAAAAAAAAGAGAAGCTCTGTACGTACTGTTAACGCTGTTATGAAAAGCTCTCCAAGACATATTAGTAGGTTAAAAAGAAAAACAAGCAGCAGAACTATATGTAGACTAAGCTCACTTCAAAAAAAACGGAGAAAAATAAGAACGCATTTATATTTGCTTGTATTTACATTGTTTTAAAAAATTCTTGAAGGTCACGTAAGAAACTAACAGAAGCGGTTATCCAAGGGCTAGGGGAGCAGGAATTGGGTAAGGAAACAAAGTGGGAGCAAGAGTTTTACTTTAAAATGTTTTGAACATTATAATAAATGTGTTAATATTCAAAAGAGTAAAAAGAAGAAATGTATTTTAACGAGAGAGAGGTGGCACCCTAGCTTCCACAGAACAGCTTGGAGGATGGCAGTACACACCACAAAGATGCCCTGTTTTATACAAATCACGTTTTCCCGATGTGACATGAAGCAGAACTCAAAGCATTTTGTTGAGTCACTGGCCCCCATGATTCACTTATAAGAAAGGGCGGATGATTAAAAAGAAGACAAGAAAAAACAAAACAGGTAAAACCTTAGAAAATTAGCTAGTACTATAGCAAATCACCCAAGTAACAAGGTAGGAGAAACTTAATCTGGAGAAGGAAGTTTTCAAGTGGATGTCTGTGATACTAGCATCAGGAAGGAAGATGTGTCACACTACCACAGCCTGTTTGTAAGGTCTGCAGAGGTGAACATGGCCTGGAACTGACAGTACGCCCCCTAGAGTGGCGGGGGCAGGCAGTTCAGGAAGCAGGAACTTAGAGGAACACATCAGCCTACTGGGTGGGGCCCAGGTAACAGAGAGGCTTCCCATGCGACAACAGGAAGCCATCAAGGGCACTTCATGTGCTGGGCTTAACTCCAGAGTCCAAATAGCCATAACATACACAATCATTTCCTTCACACAATGAATTTTTTATTCTCCCCACATTTCAACACTTCTGAAGTGAAATGAATCTTACAATCAATATCAAAAGGAATTTCCTAAGCAAATGGAAGAGAAGTAAATTGTGGGCCAACAGTCACTGCTTTCATCTATGTCATTTTTTTGTTCTGTTTTGTTTTGAGACAGAGTTTCACTCTTGTTGCACAGGCTGGAATGCAAAGGTGCGATCTTGGCTTACTGCAACCTCCACCTCACGGGTTCAAGTGATTCTCCTGCCTCAGCCTCCACTATGTGCCATCACGCCTGGCTAATTTTTGTATTTTCAGTAGAGATGGGGTTTCTTCATGTTGGTCAGGCTGAGCTCGAACTCTCGACCTCAGGTGATCCGCCTGCCTCGGCCTCCCAAAGTGCTGGGATTATAGGTGTGAGCCACCGTGCCTGACCTCATCTATGTCATTTGATCCATGGGTGGAAGGTACCTTCAACTCACCTGGTTTTTTTTTTTTTCACTTAAACACCCTTGGAAGCAAAACAATGGTAGTTATTTACCCAGTAACCAATCTCCCTCTCTTTCTAAATACGGAAGGCTGGTTTTACTTAGAAAAGCAATGTGCTCAGCTACAAAATCATTTTTACCCAAACACCTCTGTTGTCAGAGGTAATCACATGACACAGTTCTGACCAATGAGATGTGAGGCAGAGAGTCCTTGGGAAGGCTTCACTTAAATGAATGAAAACACAAAGCAGGCTTTTGCCCTTCTCTAGTCTCCTTACTTGCAGAAATGCAGATATGGTGCATGGAGGTGCAGAAACCATTTCACAAATGTGAAAACAAACACCATAAATATGTGAAAATACTATATGCTCAAGCAGAAAGACAGTAGCCTGGATCCTTAATGACATTTTGTAGCCGCCACCCCAGTCTCTTCATGCACAACCCATTCTACACCTTTCTGTATTAGACAAATAAACCCTTAATAAGTTAAGCCACTCTTCATCCAGTTTTCTATAGCTTGCACTCAAATGCAATTCTTAATTGCTATTTAAAATGACTTCAGAAGTCCTGTATTATGATGAAGGATTGAAAATAACAGCTATTACTGCACAGTAGAGCCTGGCAATAAAAGCTGTAAGACATAAACTTAATATATGTGAGTGAATATTTGTCACCAGATAAACATGAATTTGCTTAACCTACTCCACAGAGCAACAACCAACATGTTGGAACTAAAACAGGCAGGTTATCTAAAAGGATGAAGAGTGCATTTCACCCTAACATTCAAACACTACTACACACCATACAAAGCAATTAAAGGGAACACAGAACCCTTTGCATTAGATTGGGAGTAGGCAAAATATGGCCCAAGGCCCAAATCCAGCCCACTGACCATTTTTGCATGGTCTGCAGCCAAAAATGGTCTTTATATTTTTAAACAGTTGGGGGCAAAAAACAAAAGAATAATGGTATTCCATGACATGTAAAAGTTATATGAAATATAAGCACCAGTGTCCATAAACAAAGCTGTCTGGGAACACAGCAACACCCATTCACTCACATATTGTCTATGTCTGCTTTCTCCCTGCAATGGCGGAGTTGAGAAGTTACAACAGAGACTGTGTGATCCCCCAATGCCTAAAACATTGACTAGCTTCCCTTTATAGAAAAGGCTTGCCAACCTTTGAGCTAGATCACAGATCTTCATTTCTGGGTCAAAGTTCCCTTTCTCAGTGAGCCCTCCTTTGACCACCTGATTTTACACTTTTACCAGCTACCCCAGAACTCTCTACTTCCCCTCCACTGCTGTATTTTTCACCACAGCACTTGGCATCTGACAGACTGTAGATATTATGTATTTGTTTGTCTATCTCCCCCACTAGAATATAAATCCCCCGACTGGGTGCGGTGGGTCACTCTTGTAATCCCAGCACTTTGGGAGTCTGAGGTGAGGGAATCACCTGAGGTCAGGAGTTTGAGACCAGCCTGATCAACATGGTGAAACCCTATCTCTACTAAAAATACAAAAATTAGCCAGGCGTGGTGGTGCATGCCTATAATCCTAGCTACTTGAGAGGCTGAGGCAGGAGAATCACTTGAACCTGGTTGCAGTAATCAGAGATCGTACCATTGCACTCCAGCCTAGGCAACAAGAGCGAAACTCTGTCTCAAAAAAAAAAAAAAAAGGAAAAAGAGAATATAGATTCCCCAAGGCCAGGAGATTTTGTCAGTTTTATTAAACATTTGTTAAGGACTAGACAAGACGTTCACAGGTAGAAAGGCCTGTGAGATGGGGAACTTTCCCCCCAACCAACAACAGGGCTGATTCTTTTATCCTTGAGGGCTCACCTTCAGTATCACCTCTTCAAAGAGCCCTCTCTAACCACCTTGCTGAAGTTTTATTGCCTAAATTTATTAAAATTTTATTTATTTATATGTCTCTTTGTTTTTGTTCTCACCTCTCTCTCTACAACATCAATTCTGGAAGCAGAAAGACCAGCGTGCAGGAGGCCCTCAATAAATATTAACCGAATGGATGATTCAAGAATTATTCCAGTCCTAAATATCAAAGATTTCCAGGTGATGTTCAAGAGAAACTATTCAAACTAAGTGAGTAATTTAATTTAGGAACAAATGTAACTTACATTTAGCCCAACAGGAATATGGATCAAATGACAGTATTTCTCAATCCCAAAGCAGCACAGTTTTGAAAAGCATTGTGCTTAGGATGCTCCATTTAACTGTACATAGCCGAAATAATTCAGAAGAGTCTCTAGACCCTAATGCGAATAAAGACTTTGCTTCTAACTCTGACAATGATTGAAAAAGAAAGTAGTATGTAGTTGCATGTTTAAATAAATTCTATTGTCAGTTAATTTTAATAGTTGCAAGTGCATAACAAAACAAAAAGTGTTTTGCTTTGCTCAAATGGTTTTATTAAATTGTTGATACATTTGCAAATATGGCAATTGAGATTCAGGGTATTTCCCTGAATCTGCTTCCCATTACGGCCTTAGTACTCTATTACCCTCAACCACTTCCCCCCACTAACTTCAGGAGCTCTGAAGCAAACTCCTCCCTCAGATGTGCTTTGAAGCAGCCTTCTTGGCCACTGAATGGATAAGCCTTTACCCTTTGACTCCAGATCTGTGAATCTCCTGAGGAACCCAATGCCTGCACCCAAGCCCTGGTGACTCACCCCCACAGGGCCCTGGGCAGTAAGCTGCGGAGTCTCCTGACTCCGAGTGAAAACTCAATGACCCGTGGAAATCTTAGTGAAGACACTTGGAACCTTCACTGGCAACCTCCTGGCCCCAAGAGTCCCTAGGGATTGGATCAGAAGACAGGCTAAATAATTACCTTGCACGTGACTCAGCCTTAACCCCCTACTCTGTGGCACTGACTGCTAAGTAAACTTGCACGCCTCTACTCTCTTCTTGTAGGATTACTTCTTTCCTGGGAGGATGCCAGTTAACTTATATAATCAAGCAGACCCTGCCAGATTCCTTCCATAGGCTTCCGGACAGGTCTAGTCATGTTTGAATTCCAGGGTATACATAGCTGATGCTGCAGCATGGGACTCACTAGCTGATGCTGGAACCTTGGGACTCAATAGGAAATAAAGAGACATAATCAATTTGAATAAGAGTTTTTTTTAACATTGAGATTGAATACGAACAATAATGGGATAGCAAGTTTAACTGAAGACAAATGAGCCACAGAGGACAATGAGGAAAACCGGGGGGAGGGGGGTTCGGGGGAAGTATATATTTTAGAGTCAGGTTGTCCTGGTTTTAATTTTGACCCTGACAGATGGGTGGCCTTGGAGATATTACTTGGCTTCTCTCTTAGCTTCCATTTCCAAACATGTGAAATAAACTGCTAAATTAAGTTTAGCCTAAAGCCAGGAGCGGTGGCTCACACCTGTAATCCCAGCACTTTGGGAGGCCAAGGTGGACGGATCATCTGAGGTCAGGAGTTCGAGACCAGCCTGGCCAACATGGTGAAACCTCATCTCTACTAAAAATACAAAAATTAGCCAGCTGTCATGGCTGTCATGTACCTGTAATCCCAGTTACTCAGGAGGCTGAGGTGGGAGAATCCCTTGAACCCAGGAGGCGGAGGTTGCGGTGAGCTGAGATCGCACCACTGCACTCCAGCCTGGGTGACAAAGGGAGACTCTGTCTCAATTAAATTAAAAAAAAATAATAAAAAAATAAAAAAAAAAACTTAGCCTAAAGCTACCTCCTTACATATTTTGAGTTCAGCCTAAAGGTTTCTCCATCCATAGTAAACTGTAACCTAACTAGATACGTAAACAGATTGTAACCTACTCTTGGACCAATCACAGCATTTTAGCCAATTAAGGCAGCCAACTATTCGAATTGTGTCCAAACAAGGCAAGCGCCAAGCTGTAACCAATCTAACTTCCATTAGATTATTCCCGTTTTTGTACCTAACTTCCTTTTTCTGTACATAAATTCTTTGTGACTATGAAGCAGTGTCAGAGTCCTTCTGAACCTATGCTGGTTCAGGGGGCTGCCCAATTCACAAAATATTCTTGGTTCAATAAAACTCTGTTAAATATAATCTGCATAAAGCTTTTAACAGAACCCAATTATCTTTTTTCTATAGGTTCACTAGAAAATTAAATAAGAAAAGGCCTAAGCAGTAATGGGCACCTGCTCAATTGTTTCATTCACTCAAACATACTAGCTTTTCTATCTTTGCCCTAGATGTGGCCTCTGTCAAAAATATAGTAACCTCTGAGTGCTTTCAAAGGCTTTAGATATTCCACACAACAGTTCTTTATTTCACCTGCTTTCACACTTCAAACACACAGCTTTCTTTATTCTGACTTGGGGTAGACATAAGGCTGATTAGGGCCTCTTACGTACCTCAAATGGAAAAAAGTCAAAGACAGTGAGAGAAAATAGAAGGGAAAAGTTTTTTTAAATAGCTTGACAAAATTTACAAAGGAGGGCCTGGACTGGATTAAGGAAAGTAGAAGGCCCTAAGACGATTCTTCCTTTCAATGAAAAAGGGAGGAAAGGACTGAGGCTCTTTCCCTTGTCAAAGACCTCAGGAACTTTCCAGTGATTGAGTAGGGTACCTCAAATATACCTAATTTCATGGCAAATTCTTTAAATAAAACCCCATCCTTGGCCTTATTAGGCATTATGCTGTCATAAAAGAGGATGCAAATGGCAGAAAGTACTGTGGCAGACATTAGCCTAGTTACACCAAAGCCATTCATGATCTGCCCTGTGAAGTCTAAAAAACTAAAGCTCCAGTTTTCCCAGCCACACTTATAGCTGAAGCAGCCACGTGACCCAGATCTGGCCAGTGAGGTGTGCACCCAAGTGTGCTAGGTGGAGCTTCTGAACAGAGCTTGGCTTTCCTGCTGAAGCCCACAGATTACATTGCTAAGGCACCTTGTCCGTGCCCTTCCTCATTCTTCCAGCTTGGCATCGAAATGTGAGGGCTAGTGGTGCAGGGCAGCCTTTCCACCTTGAGGTGACAGGCATCAGAAAAGGCCAAGAGAATCCCAGCAAGGCAGGCCCTCAACAAGTTCAGCCTCCAGACTTACCAGGAGAGACTGAAACACCTCTGTTTAAGCTCAAGTTAGACAGGTTCTCTGTTACTTGCAAATGAACACATTCCCAACTGAAACCCTCAGCAGTATGCCTCATTGTTAGGGAGTAGGGCGGGGGTGTAGAGTAACCCCCAAGAAGCCATTTGCTAACTGGAAATGTTCTAATGCTGCTTAACTAAATGAGAGATTATACATAAAGTACAGTGTCTCCAGTTTCTATTTCAGTTTATCTTACTAGAAAGCAAATACCAGATTACCAAGCCAGGGATAAAGTGGCTGACTTACAAAAGATGGAAGCTTGAGTTTTATAGAATCACTGTCAGAAAGACAGATTATAAAATAAAGGTCAACTTTTGAAAAACTGTTAGTACATGTTATAAATTGAAACAATATAATTTTAATGATAGAAAATGCTGTGGTTTTCCATCTATGTATCACTAGCACAGTTCCTGGCACTTACTACATAGGCATATATTTGTATTAAACAAATAAATATTATTAAGCTTGAATTCATACTTTTAACTTTGGTTTTCTTTTTAACCAGTCAGTATTTTTGGTCCTGTTTTCTTGATCAATTTACATTGGTTTCTTTTTTACATGTTTATAATATGGTAAATCATCTTTCCCATTTGAAATTTTTTAATTTTAAAAAGCACATAATCTCATCACACTGAGGCTTTTATTTTTCATAGAACCTTCCAGGGAGTCCACATTTAGAAGTATACTTTATATAGTTGCCATCAGAACAAATGTTTTGGGGAAGGATGTTTCTGTTGTATTACAAATATTTTTTGTTTCTAAAATCTCCATAGTTATCTTATTGCATGTATGAATTATATTGAGTACTTATGCTAATGTATTTAAACATTATTCTAACATTGGAGATTTAGGTGTGTTCTAAAGATGTTTTATAAAAAATGTAAGTGTTTCAAATTTGCTGACTTTTTATTTATTTATTTATTTAGAGATGGAGTCTCTCTCTGTTGCCCAGGCTGGAGTGCAGTGGCTCGATCTCAGCTCACTGCAAACTCCTCCTCCTGGGTTCAAGCGATTTTCCTGTCTCAACCTCCTGAGTAGCTGGGACTACAGGCGCCTGCCACCACACCTTGCTAATTTTTGTATTTTTAGTAGAGACGAGGTTTCACCATGTTGGTCAGGCTGGTCTCAAACTCCTGACCTCATGATCCGCCCTCCTCAGCCTCCCAAAGTGCTGGGATTACAGACGTGAGCCACCATGCCTGGGCAACTTTTTCAATGATAACAAATGGTTATTAGTAGTGGTCTACCTAGCAGTACTAAAACACAGGGACCTTACACAGATTTTTCTAAATCTTGTCTCCTAAAGTCTTTCAAATGAAATATTTCAGTGCATTGTTTTAATGTAACATCTTTCTATCTTTCCGTTGGTTTCCTGGAATAGCTAATTGATATCATGGAACATAACATGATTTCAACTATCAAACTGTTAACAAAAACCTTTATATGACTGATGAATGGGAAGTAGTTCTGGCTGCTGCAAGCGGGACACTGAGGTCTGTGTGGGATGCTGGTTGGTCTGTGAACATGTGGCTCTGTTGGACTGAACACGGTGACAGTGACGCCAAAGACAGCAGCCTGATCCTCAATTGGGCCAGTTGGCTTTATTAATGTTCTAGTCCTGAACAGTCAAAAAGGGTTGGGTCTGTGTCACCTTGGCCAAGTTACTTATTCTACCAAAGCCTTGGTTTCCTCATCTGTAAAACACAGATAATAATTCAGCATAGAGAACTGCAGTGAAATTTAAATGTCATAATGTTCATAAAGTTCATAGTATAGTGCCTGGCATGCAAAAAGAGCTAAACATTAAATCCAATCATAAGTCCGTTCCATGGTGGGTGAATAGGAACAGCTCCGGTCTGCAGTTCCCAGCGTGATCGATGCAGAAAACGGGTGATTTCTGCATTTCCAACTGAGGTACCTGGTTTATCTCATTCAGACTGGTTGGACAGTGGGTGCAGCCCACAGAGGGCGAGCTGAAGCAGGGCGGGGCGTCGCCTCACCTGGGAAGGACAGGGGTCAGGGGATTTCCCTTTCCTACCCAATGGAAGCCATGACAGACTGTACCTGGAAAAACGGGACACTCCCACCCAAATACTGTGCTCTTCCTATGGTCTTAGCAACTGACAGAATAGGAGATTCTCTCCTGTGCCTGGCTTGGTGAGCCCCACGCCCAGGGAGTCTTGCTCACTGCTAGCACAGCAGTCTGAGATCCACCTGCGAGGCAGCAGCCTGGCCGGGGGAGGGGTGGCCACCATTGCCGAGGCTTGAGTAGGTAAACAAAGCCACCAGGAAGCTCAAACTGGGCAGAGCCTACCACAGCTCAGCAGGGCCTACAGCCTCTATAGACTCCACCTCTGTGGGCAGGGCATAGCTGAACCAAAGGCAGCAGAAACTTCTGCAGACTTAAACGTCCCTGTCTGACAGCTCTGAAGAGAGCAGTGGTTCTCCAAGCACGATGTTTGAGCTCTAAGAACAGACAGACTGCCTCCTCAAGTGGGTCCCTGATCCCTGTGTAGCCTAACTGGGAGACACCTCCCAGTAGGGGCCGACTGATACCTCATATAGGTGGGTGCCCCTCTGGGACGAAGCTTCCAGAGGAAGGATCAGGGAGTGATATTTGCTGTTCTGCAATATTTGCTGTTCTACAGCTTCCACTGGTGATACCCAGGCAAACAGGTCTGGAGTGGACCTCCAGCAAACTCCAACAGACCTGCAGCTGAGGAAACTGACTGTCAGAAGTAAAACCAACAAACAGAAAGGAGTAGCATCAACATCAACAAAAAGGACATCCACACAAAAACACCATTTGTAGGTCACCAACATCAAAGACCAAATGTAGATAAAACCACACAGATGGAGAGAAACCAGAGCAGAAAAGCTGAAAATTCCAAAAACCAGAGTACCTCTTCTTCAAAGGGTCGCAGCCCCTTGCCAGCAATGGAACAAAGCTGGACAAAGAATGACTTTGACGAGTAGACAGAAGTAGGCTTCAGAATGTCCGTAATAACAAACTTCTCCGAGCTGAAGGAGCATGTTCTAACCTTTCGCTGGGAAGCTAAAAACCTTGAAAAAAGGTTAGACAAATGGCTAACTAGAATAAACAGTGTAAAGAAGACCTTAAATGACCTGCTGGATTCGAAAACCATAGCACAAGAACTTCGTGACACATGCACAAGCTTCAATAGCCGATTTGATCAAGTGGAAGAAAGGATATCAGTGATTGAAGATAAAATTAATGAAATAAAGTAAGAATACAAGTTTAGAGAAAAAAGAGTAGAAAGAAACGAACAACGCCTCCAAGAAATACGGGACTATGTGAAAAGACCAAATCTACGTTTGATTGGTGTACCTGAAAGTGATGGGGAGAATGGAACCAAGTTGGAAAACACCCTCCAAGATATTATCCAGGAGAACTTCCCCAATCTAGCAAGGCAGGCCAACATTCAGATTCAGGAAATACACAGAACACCACAAAGATACTCCCCAAGAAGAGCAACTCCAAGACACAATTGTCAGATTGTGTCAGATTCACCAAGGTTGAAATGAAGGAAAAAAATGTTAAGGGCAGCCAGAGAGAAAGGTCGGGTTACCCACAAAGGGAAGCCCATCAGACTAACGGTGGCTCTCTTGGCAGAAACCTTGCAAGTCAGATGAGAGTGGGGGCCAATATTCAACATTCTTAAAGAAAAGAATTTTCAACCCAGAATTTCATATCCAGCCAAACTAAGCTTCATAAGTGAAGGAGAAATAAACTCCTTTACAGACATGCAAATGCTGAGAGATTTTGTCACCACCAGGCCTGCCTTACAAGAGCTCCTAAAGGAAGCACTAAACTTGGAAAGGAACTGGTACCAGCCACTATAAAAACATGCCAAATTGTAAAGACCATTGATGCTATGAAGAAACTGCAACAATTAATGGGCAAAATAACCAGCTAACATCATAATGACAGGATCAGATTCACACATAACAATATTAACCTTAAATGTAAATGGGCTAAACGCACCAATTAAAAGACACAGATGGGCAAACTCGATAAAGAGTCAAGATCCATCAGTGTACTGTATTCAGGAGACCCATCTCATGTGCAGAGACACATATAGGCTCAAAAGAAAGGGATGGAGGAAGATCTACCAAGCAAATGGAAAGAAAAAAAAAAAAGCAGGGGTTGCAATCCTAGTCTCTGATAAAACAGACTTTAAAACAACAAAGATCAAAAGAGACAAAGAACGTCATTACATAATGGGAAAGGGATCAATTCAACAAGAAGAGATAACAATCCTAAATATATATGCACCCAATACAGGAGCACCCAGATTCATAAAGCAAGTCCTTAGAGACCTACAAAGAGACTTAGACTCCCACACAATAATAATGGGAGACCTTAACACTCCACTGTCAGTATTAGACAGATCAATGAGACAGAAAGTTAACAAGGATATCCAGGACTTGAACTCAGCTCTGCACCAAGTGGACCTAATAGGCATCTACAGAACTCTCCACCCCAATCAACAGAATATACATTCTTCTCAGCACCACATCACACTTATTCTAAAACTGACCACATAATTAGAAGTAAAGCACTCCTCAGCCAATATAAAAGAACAGAAATCACAACAAATGGTCTCTCAAACCACAGTGCAATAAAATTAGAACTCAGGATTAAGAAACTCATTCAAAACCACACAACTACATGGAAACTGAAGAACCTGCTACTGAATGACTACTGGGTAAATAACGAAATGAAGGCAGAAATAAAGATGTTCTTTGAAACCAATGAGAACAAAGACACAAAATACCAGAATCTCTGGGACACATTTAAAGCAGTGTCTACAGGGAAATTTATAGTACTAAATGCCCACAGGAGAAAGCAGGAAAGATCTAAAATCAACACCCTAACATCACAGTTAAAACAACTAGAGAAGCAAGAATAAACAAATTCAAAAGCTAGCAGAAGGCAAGAAATAACTAAGATTAGAGCAGAACTGAAGGAAATAGAGACACAAAAAAACCTTCAAAAAAATCAATGAATCCAGGAGCTGGTTTTTTGAAATGATCAACAAAATTGATAGACTGCTAGCAATAAACAAGAAAAGAGAGAAGAATCAAATAGATGCAATAAAAAATGATAAAGGGGATATTACCACTGATCCCACAGAAATACAAACTACCATCAGAGAATACTATAAATACCTCTACACAAATAAACTAGAAAATTTAGAAGAAATGGATAAATTCCTGGACACATACGCCCTCCCAAGACTAACCCAGGAAGAAGTTGAATCTCTGAATAGACCAATAACAAGTTCTGAAATTGAGGCAATAATGAATAGCCTATCAACCAAAAAAAGTCCAGGGCCAGACCGATTCACAGCCGACTTCTACCAGAGGTACAAAGAGGAGCTGGTACCATTCCTTCTGAAACTATTCCAATCAATAGAAAAAGATGGAATCCTCCCTAACTCATTTTCTGAGGCCAGCATCATCTAGTTACCAAAGCCTGGCAGAGACACACACAAAAAAGAGAATTTTAGACCAACATCCCTGATGAACATCGATGCAAAAATCCTCCATAAAATACTGGGAAACTGAATCCAGCAGCACATCAAAAAGCTTATCCACCACGATCAGGTCGCCTTCATCCCTGGGATACAAGGCTGGTTCAACATATTCAAATAAATAAACGTAATCCATCACATGAACAGAACCAACAACAAAAACCACATGATTATCTCAATAGATGCAGAAAAGGCCTTTGACGAAATTCAACAGCCCTTCATGCTAAAAACTCTCAATAAACTAGGTACTGATGAAACGTATCTCAAAATAATAAGAGCTATTTATGACAAACCCATAGCCAATACCATACTGAATGGGCAAAAACTAGAAGCATTCCCTTTGAAAACTGGCACAAAACAAGGATGCCCTCTCTCGCCACTCCTATTCAACATAGTGTTGGAAGTTCTGGCCAGGGCAATCAGGCAAGAGAAAGAAATAAAGGGTATTCAATTAGGAAAAGAGGAAGTCAAACTGTCCCTGTTTGCAGATGGCATGATTGTATATTTAGAAAACCCCATCATCTCAGCCCAAAATCTCCTTAAGCTGATAAGCAACTTCGGCAAAGTCTCAGGATACAAAATCAATGTGCAAAAATCACAAGCATTCCTATACACCAATAACAGACAAACAGAGAGCCAAATCATGAGTGAAGTCTCATTCACAATTGCTACAAAGAGAATAAAATACCTAGGAATCCAACTTACAAGGGATGTGAAGGACCTCTTCAATGAGAACTACAAACCACCGCTCAAGGAAATAAGAGAGCACAGAAGCAAATGAAAAAACATTCCATGCTCATGGATAGGAAGAATCAGTATCGTGAAAATCGCCATACTGCCCAAGGTAATTTATGGATTCAATGCCATCCCCATCAGGCTACCAATGACTTTCTTCACAGAATTGGAAAAAACCACTTTAAAGTTCATATGGAACCAAAAAAGAACCTGCATAGCCAAGACAATCCTAAGCCAAAAGAACAAAACTGGAGGCATCACGCTACCTGACTTCAAACTATACTACAAGGCTACAGTAACCAAAACAGCATGGTACTGGTACCAAAACAGAGATATAGACCAGTGGAACAGAACAGAGCCCTCAGAAATAACACCACACATCTACAACCATCTGATCTTTGACAAATCTGACAAAAACAAGAAATGGGGAAAGGATTACCTATTTAATAAATGGTGCTGGGAAAACTGGCTAGCCATATATAGAAAGCTGAAACTGGATCCCTTCCTTACACCTTATACAAAAATTAATTCAAGATGGATTAAAGATTTAAATGTTAGACCTAAAACCATAAAAACCCAAAAGAAAACCTAGGCAATACCATTCAGGACATAGGTATGGGCAAGGACTTCAGGACTAAAATACCAAAAGCAATGGCAACAAAAGCTAAAATTGACAAATGGGATCTAATTAAACTAAAGAGCTTCTGCACAGCAAAAGAAACTACCAGCAGAGTGAACAGGAAACTTACAGAATGGGAGAAAATTTTTGCAATCTACCCATCTGACAAAGGGCTAATATCCAGAATCTACAAAGAACTTAAACAAATTTACAAGAAAAAAACAACCCCATCAAAAAGTGGGCAAAGGATATGAACAGACACTTCTCAAAAGAAGACATTTATGCAGCCAATGGACACATGAAAAAATGCTCCTCATCACTGGTCATCAGAGAAACGCAAATCAAAACCACAATGAGATACCATCTCACACCAGTTAAAATGGCAATCATTAAAAAGTCAGGAAACAACTGATGCTGGAGAGGATATGGAGAAATAGGAACGCTTTTACACTGTTGGTGGGAGTGTAAATTATTTCAACTATTGTAGAAGACAGTGTGGCGATTCCTCAAGGATCTAGAACTAGAAATACCATTTGACCCAGCAATCCCATTACTGGGTATATACCCAAAGGATTATAAATCATGCTACTATAAAGACACATGCACACATATGTTTACTGCAGCACTATTCACAATAGGAAAGACTTGGAACCAACCCAAATGTCCATCAATGATACACTGGATTAAGAAAATGTGGCACATATACACCATGGAATACTATGCAGCCATAAAAAAAGATGAGTTCATGTGCTTTGCAGGGACATGGATGAAGCTGGAAACCATCATTATCAGCAAACTATCACACGGACAGAAAATGAAACACTGAATGTTCTCACTCACAGGTGGGAATTGAACAACGAGAACACTTGGACACAGGGCAGGGAACATTACACACTGGGGCCTGTCGGGCGGTGGGGGCCTGGGTGAGGGATAGCATTAGGAGAAATACCTAACGTAAATGATGAGTTGATGGGTGCAGCAAACCACCATGGCACATGTATACCTATGTAACAAACCTGCACACTGTACATGTACCCTAGAACTTAAAGTGTAATAGAAAATAAATAAAATAAATCCAATCACTTCATTTAGTTCCTTAACTGAAACTTGGGCAGGTGTCAGAATTTACAGTCTACTGTTCTTGAGTTTAAAAGAATATTTTAGAACGGATCAAAAAGAGGTTACTACTGCCCTGCCCGTGGCTGGATGCTTCTTTCTATTAACTTGAATTAAATCTAATCCACCATTAACAAATTATTATCTGTACATATTTTCCAACTGGGAACTGTATTTTCAGAATAGGTTAGTCAATTCCCTTCATATTCCAGATCATACATTAATGAAACAATATTTGCTTTTAATTATTTGTATAATTTAAAAATAGCTAAGTAGGATAATACTAGAACTGAATTACAATTTAAAAAAATTAATTAGCCAGGCATGGTAGCGGGTGCCTGTAGTCCCAGCTACTCAGGAGGCTGAGGCAGGAGAATCGCTTGAACCCAGGAGGCAGAGGTTGCAGTGAGCCAAGATCATGCCATTGCACTCCAGCCTGGGCAACAACAGCGAAACCCCGCCTCAAAAAAAAAAAAAAATTAAAAAAAAATTAACAAGTCTATAAAACCTGCTACCTCAAATTTAATAAATTTATTTCTCAAAACTATGTTTAAGTTTTAATTCCATAATTACCTGTTCACGTTAAAAGCCTAAAATCAGCGTCTTCCACAGCCCTCCCTCCCTACAACTCCTCCACCACCAGCTACAAGAGCCACATCCTCTTCTGGTTTCCTAGTAACCACAAAGTCATCTCCTTTTCTTTCTTCTTCACTGTCTCCTTCAGCTACCAAATACTGGAAATTCTACCATTCCTTATATCTTGCCTATTTCCCCCATCGCTACAGTCCCTTTCCTATCCCACTGATGCTGATACCTCCAAGAATTTCCTTACTGTCTTACTCTCTCCCATCTAAAAGCAGACAAGAGTGTTCTTCTCAAGCGCATATCACTGCTTTTTCAGAATTTTATACTCCTCATTGGCTCTTGATTAAAAAAAAAAAAGTTCCATAGTCTCCTGGTCCTACTCTCGTCAGCCATTCCCATGTTTATCTCATCTTCAGAACCCTGGAATCTAATCTTGCTGTGCATTCCTTTCAGAATTGACTGCAACCTCAAACCTCTTGCTCCATCTCTTTTCTCTAAATTATGCAAATTCATCAGGCTTCAAAAGACTTGTACACACACCACTAAGTCTAAACAATTTGGTGACACCTTTATTTCCCACTTTCTCATGTATGTTCTTTATTTTAATATATAGTTACTGTAGATTCAGTGTGTGTGCACACACATTCATATTTATGTTACAGCTGTCCCTCAGTATCTGAAGTGAATTAGTTTCAGGAGCTCCCCCCAACCCCCATACCAAAATCCAAGGATACTCAAGTCCTTGATATAAAATGGTGTAGTATTTGCATGTAGCCTACACACATCCTCCCTTATACTCTAAATCACCTCTAGGTTATTTATAATACCTTATACAATGTGAATGCTATGTAAACAGTGGTTACCCTGTATTGTTTTTTAAATTTTTATTTTTTTATTATTGAACTGTTCTTTTTTTCTGAATATTTTTCAATGGATGGTTGAATCCAAGGATGTGGAACCTGCAAATACAGAAGGGCCAACTGTACTTATGGTCCTTGATGTATTGTGATATGTCTTCCCAAGAGTATTTTCCACATGGTATATATTCAAATGTTATCCAATGTTTCCTCTAGGAATTGCCTGGAAGAGTGTATTCTAGAAGGAAGAATGGGTGACTAAGATTTACTCACGTATCAGAAAACCAGAAAATTCAGATCTTAGTGATGGCACCACCACCCATTCACCAGCTTAATCTAGAAACCTGGACATCATCATTGACTCACCTTGATGATGCAATTAACCACCAAGTCATGACCTCTCTGGTTTCAAATTTTTTCTTGAACCCATCCACATTTCTCCATTTTCACTGCCACTGGCCCATGCCAAACCCTCATGTCTCCTCTAGAGCTTCCTACATTTTCTTCTAGCTAGATTTCCTCTAAACCACTTTACATGGAAAAGCTAAAATGAATTTCTTTAAAAAACATAAATTAGATGGTTTCACTCCTATGCTTTAAAAACCTTTCAGTAACTTCTCATTATCCTTAAGATGAAGAAAAAAGTCCATACCCAGGCCCAGGCAGTGATAAGAAGTGCCCAACTCTCCAACTCCCTGCTCCCTCCCACTCCCTCTGCAGGTGGCTCTCTACCCTTGGGTGAATCTGGGTCACCTGGAGGGCTTGTTAAAGCACAGATTATGGAAGAGTGAATAGGCCCCAGAGTTTCAGATTCAGGAAGATTGGAATGGGGCTCAAGAATCTGCATTTCATATCTTTAAACAATGGAACATTATCCGGTCATAAAAATGAAGTACTGATACATGTACAACATGGATGAACTTTGAGATCATGCTAAGAGAAAGAAGTCAGTCATAAAGGATCACATATCATATGACTCCATTTGTATGAGATGTCTAGAATAGGTGACCCTGTAGACAGAAAGCAGATCGGTAGTAGCCTTGGGCTGGAGTGAGAAAGGTGGGGGACTTGGGGACCCATTGCTAAAGGGGTGTGAGATTTCTTTGTGGGGTAATAAAAATGTTCTTAAATTGTGGTGATAGCTGACAATTCTGCAAATATCCTGAAAGCCACTGAATTGTATAGTTTAAATGATATGCTAATCATATCTCAATAGTGCTGTTTTTAAAAAAACTGAATTTACAAATATAACAAGTTCCCAAGTAATGCTTAAGCTTAAGGGGCCACTGCTCTACACTAACCCTATGCAGTCTCCCTTCATCTGCTCAATTGTACCCATGGTACAAAAGTGGTTTAGGGGAACCACTAACCTTCCTGTATCAAAACTTCCCATAAGGTAGTCAGCAGCCCATGAAACCTCTTTCCAGCTTCACCTAGCTAACTCATATGCTCCCTCTTAGGCCCTCAGCTTTAAGGTCACCCTCTCAAGTAAATCTTCCCTGACAAAAGCACCCAGGTATTGCACTACTGCATTCTAGACTGGGTGGCAAAGTGAGACCACATCTCCGAATCCCCCACAAAAAAAAAAAACAAGCAGGTTAGGTAAGATTTTTGCTTGTAAACATTTTCACTGTGTCATTAATTCCCCCTTTATAAGATTAATTACACTTTTAATGAATTAAGTAATAGGTTACTTAAAGTATACCTTCCTGCTAGGATGTAAACCAGGTCAGACAAGGAAAAATTGCCACAGTGTTCTCAGACAGATTCCCGGGGCAAGCCATAATAGAATCAGATATCTGCACCAGAGAGGAATAAAAGTAAAAGGGATCAAACCTTAACACCACCCCCCTCAAGCACGTACATGACACTTCCAATCCCACCTCCTCTTTTGTCCTTTTGTCCAGGTTTGCATCAAGTTCTCTAAGAGGAAGACAAAGAAACATCTATCAAAACATTTCTCCTAGACCTCTTGAAGCTTGTAGGGAGAGTAAAAGAATAATATAGCCAAGAACAACAACCAAGATGAAGCATAAATTTATTCGGTGGGTTTAATTCAGCTCACCTTTGGCTTAGCAAGCCCAACAAAACCGTGATCAAGATGGAACAACAACAGCATATCAAGTTAGGGGGTTCACCATCAGTGTTTATCTGTAAAGGAGTAGAAACTATGAGAAAAGAAAACAGAACAGGGACTAAAACAGCATTTGTAAAATTCAAAACAAAGATTCTGAACTCTGAGCTACAATGCACATATTGTCAAACAAAATCCCACACAAATTCCATCCATTTGTTCACTGGAAAGGACTGGAAAATTCACTTGATCTTTAGCAAAAATAAATCACAGTGTGGTAATGCCACACCAAATATTCTTACCTTTCCTTCTCAAAACTTCAGTGAATACAATCGTATTTCATAAATAAATGAATAAAATAGGATTGTAAGCCACAGTACTTCACATCAGCTGTGTTAAAACAAGTGGCAATTGATTTGGAGTAATTTTAAGATTTGGAGTATTAATGAAAAAAATTATTTCTTCTTTCATTCACTACAGCAAGTTATAAAAGTGTTCACAAATTCTCTACCTTGTGCTTCCACACCCTGACACTATGACAACGCAACTGTTCTCACCAAGAGATGGAGTTTACTTCTCCATCCCTTGAATCTTGATGGATTAGAAAGACTGATATAAACAGAATCCTGAAAAGTACTTGGGGCTCTCCTTCTTACCACTATTAGAAACTTGAGACCACCACCGAGTGAAGAAGCTTGAGCTAGCCAGCTGGACAATGCGACATACATGGCTCAGTCACCCGGGCCAACAGCCAGACCATTCTCCACCCCAAAACCTGCTGCTGCCATCTCTGGGGTGCTTTCCAAATCTTTGTCGGTTTCCTGTGTTTATGCCCACTCTTTCTTAAGCTCCTTTCAATTACTCTTTTCCATACCCCATCTCTTTCCTCATTTCACTGCTAATTCAGGCAAAAGACCCACTAACTTCACTATGAAAACAGTGCCAAGGGCACAGGCCTTTCTCTATTCACAGAAAATGTAAATGAACCAAAATGTACTCTCCTTTATTTCTTTAAAGGACAGCTATAAATATTGCCAAATAATCACAAAAGTTACTTCATGCCAGACATTAGGCTGTTCACAAATCCCAACTGCCAGGACATACATAATGTGACAATAAGTTCTAAAATATATAAATTACAGCTTCAAATAATTATGGTTCCAGGGTAAGCAACTAGAAAGGTTCCTAAGTGGAGATAATCAAATGATTTAAAGACTGAAACCACAGAGACAGACAAAATGATATTAATATGAATCACATGTGAAAGGGAACACACCCAATTTTATGTTAAGGTGAAACCAGCAGTTTGCTTCTTTTATTAGTAATGTGGATTGATTTTTTCTCAGAGTAACTCGTTGTCTTTTTTGCTTGAAATTTTTGATCTTGTCCTGAAGACTAGCTGCTGCTATAACAATGCTAACCTAAAGATATAGGAGTCTCTGACAAAATGACCTTCGTGTTAAGGGGAAATGCTGTTTATCTACTCAGCCATGCATCTGTGATGTTCATAGCCTTGTTTCAGTTATAATAGTTGTGTTGTTTTTTTCTTAATTGATTTTGTTAATAATACCTTAACACAGGGTAGGGAGAGGTGGCACAGTGTATTGCATTATATACATTTATCATTGATTTACCTAATGTTACATTGTAGATTAAACACTATTAAGTGTTAATACTTGAAAAGGAGCACTTATACCATAAGTCTTAGGAAATAATGTTTGTAATAAACTTAACTATGTTACATATCAGCAGGCAAAAATATAGAATGTTACATAGTGTTATATGATGTGATTATAGTTCCTGATTTAAAAAAAAAAAACTTCTAAAAGTCACCCCCAACCCAAAATATCCACTGGGACCCCCTCTTTACTGCTAGGTCCATTCTCCTCTGCATGGAGGTTTTCCAGGCATTGATTCGTCCTGAAAATATTTATTGAGTACCAGCCTAAGATGTCAGGCACCGTGAGAGATCTCAGCAATCACTCTGACTCCATGCTCCATCTGGGCCACACCTAGCCTACCTTATGTCCTACTGTACACCTGAAATCCAATCTGGTCACAGCCTCTCTCAAAGTCTCAGTGGCCAAGGACCAGTTTGCTGTCATTCTTATACTAATGTTCCAATCTGTTGCAGAATGATACTTTTATAAAATGAGAAACTAATTTCTAGAAAAATTAAATAACAAAGATAAGCTATAAACCTGAAGTTTTCATTACTATAGTTGATAAAATTACTCAGTAAAGTCACCATAAAAGTTTCTAAATGATTACCCTCAATTGCAGTACTTACACTGGTAACACAGTTAAGTTCATGGACCACACCTTGAGTAGCCCTGCTGCAGACACACTTCTGAGTCTTCACTTTAAAGGTTCCTCTCCACTAAAATCTCCTCCATATTGTCCATACTTCCTATCCAAGGTCTATTTATTCTTCACAACTCAGCCTCAAATCCACACTGCACTCAACTAAGCCTACCCAGTGGTTCTTAATTGGAGGTGATTTTGCTCTCCTGGGGGACATTTGGCAATGTCTGAAGACATTTTTGGTGGTCACAGCTGAGGGAATTTGGGAGAAGGATACTACTGGCACCTATAAGTAGAAGCCAGGGATGCTGCTAAAACATCCTAAAATGCACAGAACAGCCCTCACAATAATGAATTATCTAGCCCAAAATGCCAGCAATGCCAAGGCTGGGAAACCCTGATTTACGCTAACTACTGCCCTCCAGAATCATCTCCTTCACCAAACTCCCATTTACACCCACGGTCACCACAAACTAGCATTTAATAATACACAGCCTTGCACTGTTTAATAACAGTTGCATGTGTCTGTGCCTCTTTCCCTGACAACCATCAACCTCTCTGCAGGATGAAGACAATGTGCACATCACATCTGCACCCCCATGGGTCTCAGTCGGGTAGCTTCAGAGGGGCTGCTTATACCCAGCAGCTGATTTATTCCCCTGTTTGATGTAATGCAAGTGGCTCTAACTGCTTTCTCCATCAACATGTGTATAACAATCTACTTTTAGTCTGCATTAAAAAAAAAAAAAAACCTTAGTACTTAGTGATGTAAAGCCTTAATAAAACGTTAGCAGAACCATGGAATGAAAGATGAAGGTGGTTGGATTTTACTGTTTTTACATTTCCTGTCAAGATTGTTTGTTTATTTTCTAAAGAAAAAAGTCAGCCAAGCATAAAATATGAATTTACAATGCCACTATTTGATGAGATTCTCTCTGAAAATTATATACAACTCTTCATACACGTGCCTCCTGTTAATTAGAGGATACTTTGTAGAAGAGCAGCTACAGCAAAAATTGCTGTAATAGTCAAAATCCTCGGCAGTAAGAAGGAAATCCTGCTGAGGATAGTATTTTCCATAGACAAGAACTGCAGGACACCAGCCAAAGGCCATGCCTTTATCAATGTGCGTAGAAGCCACTCTGCAACACAATGTGTTTTGTAATATGTTGTTCTCATTTCTGTATCAGTCAGTCCTCAGTTGTGTGAAAAGTTATCCTAACAGATTATCTAAAAAATACTTCTATTTACATTTGAAAAATAATAAAGAACAGGATGATTTCAAGAATTACATTTTAATAATTATAAAATTATATATTTACATAATTATATATTTATACATTATATATTTTTATACATTTATATAATTATTTATACTTATATAATTAGTTCACATTTCCATAGTAGGCATAAATTGATATACTTAAGGGAAGGTCTGGATGCCCTCACCTGCTGATAATTTGGATATTTGTCTTTCAAATCCCACGCTGAAATTTGATTGTCAATATTGGAAGTGGGGTCTGGCAGGAAGTTTTTGAGTCATGGGGGCAGATCCCTCAAGGATGTCTTGATGCCATTCTGACCAGAGTGCATGAGTTCTCACTCTTGTCTCCCCCTTGAGAACTGACTGTTAAGAAGAGCCTGACACCTTCCTCCCTTCTCTCTCTCACGTCCTTCCTCTCTCCATATGATGCCCGGCACGAATAGACGCTTTCTGAAACCCTCACCAGAAGCAGATGCTGGTGCCATGTTTCTTGTACAACCTGCAGAACTGTGAGACAAATAAACCTCTTTTTTTATAAATTACCCAGCCTCAGGTATTCCTTTATAGCAACCAAATGGACTAAGACACCTACGTTCTATGGACTCACCTTCTGTCTTGAGTTGGTCATCTCATCAGTGCTTTCCTCCCTCCTTGGGCTACTGAGTAATGTTAGCTTCCCTGTCTACTGAAAACTCCAACTATCTAACTTTGGCTGGAGACTCAATGCTATTTCTGTCCTACATAACTGCCACTAGGAACTTTCGTATCTTTCTGAAATCTCTACAGGCACTTGCCCTTCCCTCAGATGATCCTAATTCCCGCATTCCAAATAGAAGAATGTCCAACTTGGAGTATGCTTCCAAATTCTGGTCTCTCCACCTCAAATTTCTCTATTATCTTCAGCCATATAATTCTCCATTCCATCTTGACTCCAAAGAAAAAGTGAAGAAATTAACAAAGGAGAATTGGGTAACTGTGTGTGTGTGTGTGTGTGTGTGTGAGAGAGAGAGAGACAGAGAGTACATAAGAACTAGCATTAAAAATAACAAACCAAAACCCTTTAAAAAGGTCAAGAGGTTCACTCAGATGTTTACAAGGACTTTCAATGTGCTAGACACTTCCCGAGGAACTAGAGAAACACAGGTGACAAAACAAAGCCTCTAATTTGATGCAGTGCAAAGTCTAAAGGGAAGAGACAGAGCTTGCTTACAAGTAACTTCAATTTGAAATTGGCATTAACAGAGGCATGCCTATAGAGCCAGTGCAATCAAAGAGAAAAGTGCATGGGGGCTAAAATGCTACACCTATGTGTAGACAAAGAAGAGAAGCACAGCAGCAGAAACATAAAAAGGAGAAACACAAAAAGAACAGCTCCTAGGATGATGGGAAAAGAAAGTCTGTAAGTATTATAACAAAAGGTAAAAAGAAGAGATGATGAAAGGCAAAAAAGGAGCTGCAAATGTGGGGGCCAGAGTTAGGAGCAAATAACCTACTTTCTCCTGGGATTGGAAATTAAGGTTTTCTGTATACTTGAAGCTCACCCTGCCAAACACAAATTTACTATTATATTTTATTTTAAACTACTTCTATTTAGAAATCTTTCTAAAATATACCACATGTTTCTGCATTGTAAAGCAGAGACATCAAACCAAAATATGCCAAACCTGATTTAATCTGTTCTAGACTAAGAATCTTCATGATGATCCATTTTTGTACTTTGATGTGGTGTGCTGACATTTCCAGAGTCCATTCAAATGTAAAAGTCTGCTGTTTCACTCTATGCCAAACACAGTCTAAAACTATGCTTCTGGAAATCTCCAATTCTGCCTTAAGAAGGGAGATGTCACTTCTCAGAGCTTCCCATTATGACTTCCCTCACTTGGGCTTTGAGGACTTCTGCCTGTTTCATTAACAGTCCTCTGGGTGAGGTGGTCCTACAGGGTGGCCCTCTGCCATGAAGAATGCAGAATGAAGAGCTAATCACCTCTCAGTGGCTTTTCTGCTTCCTTCCAGGTCTCCTGCTTCATTCTACATGGTTCTAGAATTCTGGTATCAAAATAGAATTCTACAATAAAATTATCTTTACTAACATAGATTCTTCCTGCCACTTATTTAAGAGCAGTAAAATAAATCATGTCCCTCACAGCCTTTATGTTTTCCAATGTAGTCTTCTAGCTACACTCTAATCCCGTTCCTCTTTGACATGGTCATAAACTCTTGATTAGCTTTATTCTGATACAGAAAATACAGAAACAGTGTTTCTTTTGCATTCATTCAATAAAATACTATGTGCCAAGTGCTCTAAAAGGAAACGTGGGGGAATTAAAAGATAAACAGAACAGGTCCCAAACCATGAAGAACTAGGAACTCAAAGAACCTTGACTGCATTGAGGCCAGGAGAAAACATTCCACAATCTACAGCATGGAGGGAGGTGGAAGAAAAAGTCTCTCAGTTTGGAGGGCAAAGGTGGAAGGGAGAGGAAAGGATAGCCTTCATCAGGAAATAGCAATGCCACTGGCTTTGAAGAAATGAGGCAATCTTACTAGACACAATGCAAAGTGAGCACAATAAGGCAAAGGAAATCGCATGAGAAAGGGATAGGAAATTGAGAGAAAAGGCCAAAAGCAGCACATATATGTAATATACATAAAATATATAATATATATAAGTCAAATATTATACATATATATATGCCAAAAGAATAGAGAGAGAAAATGCTGCAAAGGTAAGTCAGAATCAGATCACATAGGGCCCAAAATGCCAGACCAAAAAGGCCTTGAAGCTGTAAGCTCTGAAAGGTCAGTGAAGTTTTTCTAGGTTTCTGAACCTAACACAAGATTTAATCTTGTTAACAAGATGATTTTTTTCCCTTTAATGGAAAAAGAACTCAAAGGTGAATTATTAATCATTTCATTCGCGTTAATTATCTCTTAGAACCAGGCTTGCTATTAAAACACTGCTGTGGAATTAACTACAGTGTAGCCACTTGTCTTGCTCTCACACTACAGGAAATACATACAAATGGAAAAAAGGGGTCATTAAGTCTAAAACAAAGGGCAGCGTGGATATACAAATCAAATTCATTTATTCGACAAAAAAGAACAGGGAGAGCGACATCTGTTCCAATTCACAATAAATACAAAATATTTAGGTCTTTTAACTTTCCACTGGCATCTTTTAAATAAGTAAAATTTTTTAGAATCTTAAAAACAGCCACCTTCCCAACTCAAGATTTGCTATTTTTCTATCTGGCTCTGATGACTTTCTTTGCCTTCATCCAAATAGATACACCTGCCCTCCTGATTTACCTACAGGATGAGTACATTTAGGATTATATTCCATATGAGCCTGTGTTGTCCCAGTTTTCTATGTTCATCTTTGCTCCCCAAGATTAAGAGTTGTTTGGGGGAAAGGATCATGCCATATACTCATTCTGCATCCTGAACATGGCTGAACACTGGACAATAAAAGATATTCATAAATACACAGGAGTTGATTAACCCAATTAGTTTCCAAAATATATATTCCCTAAAGACTCAATTCTGTTATTCATATGGTCTGTGCAAGGAACAGAAGAAAAATCTGAAATCCAGAGCTAGAAGAGATTTAAAAAAAAAGATACCCACAACCACTTCTTAAAAAAAAATCAACATTATTAGTCATTAGGAAAACGCAAATCAAAACCACACTGAGATACCACTGCATTGTCTAAAAGTGCTACAATGAAAAAGACAAATAATCACAAATATAGGAGAGGATGCAGAGAAACTGGAACCTGCATACATTGCTAGTGGGAATGTAAAATGAAATGGCCACTTTGGAAAACAGTTTGGCAGTTCTTCAAAAACACAAAATATAGCATTATCATACAAACCACCAATTCCACTCCTAGGTATATGCCCAAGAGAACTGAAAACATACGTTCATACAAAAACTTATACACAAACGTTCAGAGTGGCATTATTCATCATAGCCAAAAAGTAGAAGCAACCCAAATATCCATCAACTGATAAATGGATAAACAAACTCTGGTATATTCATACCACAGAATATTATTCAGCCATAAAAGGAAATGAAGTGCTAATACATTCTACAACATGAATGAACCTTAAAAACATTATGCCAAGTGAAAGAAGCCAGACATCAAAGGTTTCATTTATGATTCTATTTACATGAAATGTCCAGAAGAGGCAAATCCATTGAGTCAGAAAGCAGAATAGTGCTTGCCAGGAGCTAGAGGGAGGTGGGAATGGGGAGTGACTACTAACAGGCATGAATAGGGGTGATAAAATATTCTGGAATTAGATTATTGCACAACATAGTAAACATACACACACAAAAAAACACACTGGGACATACAATTTTTAAAAGTTAATTTTATGGCATGTGAATTATATCTCAATTACGAAACAACAATAACAACACAACAAAAAACCTGAAGCCCAGAGAAGCCAAGTTTCTTGTCCAAAGACATAAAGCTGATTAACTGGCAACGCCAGAACCAGATTCCAAGTCTCCCAACTTCCAATGCAGTATTCTAGCTCCACAATACACTGTTCAAGAAGTATTAGGACAATGGATCCTGAGCTTGGAAGCAATGTAGACTTGAACTAGTCGTTAACAGGTCATCCCTTATCAGAAGAGGAAGATGAATTAAATGATCTCTTCAGTTCCTTCCAGTTTTAAAGCAATCTGAGTCCTCTCAGATTGAGACCATTTCCTCTCTGATACTATAGAGTGGTGGTTCTCAACCAGGGGCGATTTTGTCCCCTAGGGGACATTTGAGAATGTCTGGAGACATTTTTGGTTGTTGCAACCAGGAGGAAGGGTGCTACTAGCACCCAGTGGGTAGAAATAAGGCAAACTGCTCTATATCTACGATATATAAGACAACTCCCAACAACAAAGAGTTGTCCAGCCCAAAATGTCAATAATACCACTGATGACAAACCCTGGTTTAGGGTATGATCAACTATTTTCAAGCTTTTCAAGGCAGTTCCACCCTAGAGTTAATAACCTCAGAGTAGCAGTTTTGAGATTATGGAGTGACTAGAGGCTGACACCATGCTAGCACCAAGCACATAGTAAATAGACAGGTACTTTTTAACCCCACAGTAGTCAACCTCTCCAAAGAATCAAATATTCAAATGCCAACAGAAGTCAGACAGTTAATAATGTGAAATAATGAAGCCAGCAAACAACTAATAATCATTTAAAACTATTATTTCCTTCCTTTAACACACACACACAAACTTGCTGGCTCCCATTCTTCTCGAAACATATATATAGCCTTCTCGATATAATCTTATGGTTTCCCACTTTTGATAGACATAGATGCCAAGAAATACTTTCTAATATAAGATAAAAGAATATACAAGCTCAGTAACAAATGGCTCAGAGTTGGGAAAATGGTGAGAATGATGAGGGGCTGTGTAGACACCAAGGATACAGGCCCTAAGGCAAGGGGGCATCACTACTCAGTTCCAGTGGATCCATGCCAAGATGCCATGATGCCACAATGGAGTGAGGTGCCAGGATCAAGTAATCTTCAGATGTCTTAAGAAGAATGGGAAATCCAGGTTGTGTTTGTGTCTAAGAAAGATATCTCCCAGTATTTAAAATATTTGCTCAAAAGAATTTAAAGTGGTATGTTAACTCAAAAGAGGGTGTTTCAGACTTGCAACCAGATTTTGACTTCCAGCCTACACTAACCTTAATAAACAATGACAGTTTGGGGTGTTCCTAAGGCTATGTTCCATCTAACTCAGGACCTTTTTTTTTTTTTTTTTTTTTTTTTGAGACAGACTCTCACTCTGTCACCCAGGCTGGAGTGCGGTGGCGCGATCTCGGCTCACCGCAACCTACTCCGTCTCCTGGGTTCAAGCAATTCTTCTACCTCAGCCTCCTGAGTAGCTGGGATTACAGGAGCCCGCTGGCACACCCAGCTGATTTTTGCATTTTTAGTAGAGACAGGATTTCACCACTTTGGCCAGGCTGGTCTCCAACTCCTGACCTCAGGTGATCGGCCCGTCTCGGCCTCCCAAAGTGCTGGGACTATAGGGGTGAGCCACCGCGCCCGGCCAACTCAGGACCTATTATCTGATTATTTGAACATTATTTTTTCCTTAATTAAATCTTTATAGCTCATTTAAAGTTGAAAAAAAATCAGAAAATTATTGCCAACTTAAATTTAAATGACACTCAATAATAATAATGGCTGCTATTTCATTAAGCTTCAACAACTTTACAAGTAGATTTTCTGAGATCCAGAGAAGTAAAAAGGCGTGTTCAGCCACCCTGCCCATTAGAGTATCAGATCTATAATTCAAATCCAGGTCTTTCTGCCCGCAGAGTCTACATTTTCTACTCATCACTGCCCTTGCATCACACAAATTTCTTCTATCTACCAAGCTTATGAGGCTCTCTCAATAACTTACATATAAATAATCTAATATTAGAGAGATGGTTGACAATAAACAAAGCACAATGATCTTGGAGCAATTAAACTGGACAGATGAAGAGTGTAAACAGCAGCTTCATTGACCACTCCTGCAG
The DNA here is from genome assembly GCF_028878055.3 of Symphalangus syndactylus. Lineage (NCBI taxonomy): Eukaryota > Metazoa > Chordata > Mammalia > Primates > Hylobatidae > Symphalangus > Symphalangus syndactylus. The sequence continues at coordinate 17,948,485 of NC_072426.2, forward strand.
ACCTCCTCCCTACCTGTGTATGTTGACTGAATCTTTCCCTTTACAGATGGAGGCTGTCTACACTCCCCCAGACCCTCAATTCCCTCCCTTCCACCAGGCCCTTCTGGCCTCCTACTTTCTACGCCCTCTCTTGCATTCAACTCCCTCAGTAGGCTGCAATATATTGATAAACTTCTTCCACTCACAAGAACACTTTTGTGCAGAGCATACAACAGGGCATAATCAGCCCATAGAGAACATTTCTCCTAGTAACCTAGGGTTCAAGACATAAAGGATGAGGGCGCACACCTCCACAGCAACCATTTGTCCCCATGGATCTGTTGCTCAAAAGGCCCCAATATATTAAATATCTCTGCCTATGACCCCATCTCTGGGTTACAGCCATCCTGGCCAACCTTTCTTTCCCCGTATTACCTATTGCCCTCCCATCCAATCTTGCTCCCTCCAGTTCAACCCATCAAGTTGGTTTTATTCAACTTTATCACACACAGCAAGAGAACCACATTCGAAGGAAATCATACATTTAGTTTCAGGACATCCAACAAAACATTAAACAGTCTCTTCGGAGCACTGCCTATTCTCGTTTCCTTTAACTTCTGAAGTCTTCCTCTGGGACATGGCCTATAGGAAGAAGATGGTACAGATCTGGCTATCTGAACCTTTTGGGTTCTATGACAAGGCAAGTTGTTTAAAGTTTGGGTTTCTTACTCTTCTGTGAGGAGGCAGGGTAACTACGAACAGCTACTATACCAAGTTACTTTAAAGAATACAAATAACAAACGCAAGCCCCCTAGCACTGCCTGCACATGTGAATGGTACTCATTATTATTATCACGAAATATTAGTTTTCAATTTTAAATCACACTCCTTTTAGCTTCCATCAGTCTCTGAAGAAGCAAAGCCATTGCTTTCACATGCTCTAAGGACATCATGCCTACAATTATCGGCTCAGCAGCTGAGTGGAGACCCCTGGAGCCACTCCTCAGGAGTCCTGCACAATTCCCTCTCTTTATACAGCTTGAGCTCAGACACTGTTATTCTAGCATGCTTGTTGCGATAGCACAACCCAGGTTCTCACCAGTCTCTTGGTCAGGGGCTCTTCTGGTAAGCAATGTGGGGCAATAAGAAAAGCACCAGGCGCAAAATCAGAAGAAACGGGTTTGACTCTAGGTTTTACCACTGAGCTGAATAATCCTAGACATGCTACTTAATTACCCTGTGTCTCAACACTATCATCTGTAAAATGAGTACAAGAAATCATAGTTTGTAGGACCATTGTAAAGATGAAATGACATAAAGTAAATATTGTACCACGTTGCTGCACACAGATAAAGAGTAATTGTTCAGCTGCCCTTTCAGTGTTCCAAGGCTCAGCACAATGGGTCCCCTCTTCCAGGTGTCTTTTTCCTTCTCCTGTCTCCCACATTTTTCCACAAAGCCCCCTTACTGCTTTTACCATCATCTACCTGCCCATCTGCCAGCCCAACTTATGTTTCACAGGTACTCAAAATTCACAGTGTTCAGATTCACAGTCAGGATTCTAGGAAATTCCATTCATCTTCATTAAACACAGAAATCCTGGCCCTTCACTGCCCCCAACCCCCACCAAATTTGGGGTGACAGACAAGGCATGATGTTTGCAGAGGATATCCATCAATTCAACTTGGTGTTTCATATGCCTTTTCCCTGTTACTCACAGACTCAACATATTCTATATCAGTTACAAGAATCTGAAAGACAGAGTCTCAATACATGAAGTCTAAGGCAGGGATGGCAAATAGGTGGCATAAGCCCTGATCCTCTCTCTGGTACCAGGGCAGGCATCAACAATCAATCGCACTGTTTTCCTGCTGATCCCAGTCAAGGCTCCAAAACCTCTCTCCCGGCTCTCCAGGCAGCTACTATCCAACAGTCAGAGTTGTCATTTGGGATGAAATCTATACATTATTCACCAATCCTTAAATCAAGCCAGGGCTCTAAAAAAACCACACACAGTATGTTTGGTGTCCCTTAGATACCAAAATCCTTGGATGCTCAAGTCCCTTATATCAAGTCGTATAGTATTTGCATATAACCTATGTAAAACATGGTATAATTTAAATCATCTGTAGATTATTTATAATATCTAAGACAATGTAAATGCTATGTAAATAGTTGTAATACTATATTATTTAGGGAATGAAGACTAGAAAAAGTCTGTACATGTTCAGTACAGATGCAACTGTCCACTTTTTTTCTTATTATTTTTGATCCACAGGTGGGTGAATCCACAAATATGGAACCCACAGATACCAAGGGCTGACTGTATTATGTATAGCAAAGAATAGTGACCATGTGCATAGTAGTAAGCACTTTATAGGGAGTGAAAATATGATCTGAATGGGTCATCCACAACATGCCATGTACCTATAAAATATCCAAACATTACAGCAGAACTCTAACTAAATAGTATGTTTGGTGAATGGCCTGCTCAAATTATAATGTTCTTATACGTTTAAGTAGAAAGCCCTTTACACTTAAATTTACTAAAATCTCTCCCAAAATTATACCTGTATGCATTCTCAGCCTAGTAAGTAGTATGTACTGTATATAATTTTTGGATTGTTAAAGAACTTACACAGTTCAAGGTCATCGTGATTTTTTTTTTACTGTTATTACTACTACTACTGAAGATGACTATGATACAGAAAAAGTAGGTAACATGCACTGAGTACTCAGTATGTCATGGCACTCAGCTAAATGCCTAATGCAAAATCATTCATTCATTCAAAGCTCATAAGAGCTTTTCTATGCATAAAATGCCATTCCTATCCCACTTTTACAAATGAAGAGGCTAAGGTTACTTGTCTAAGGTCATGCCTTTCATCAGTGGCAGAGCTAGGATTTGGACTCAGCCCCTGCCTTAACCATAACACTGTTCTCTAATGATAGATTCCCATAGTCAGGACAGAGAGGTAGGTGCATGGGTTGAACATAAACTGACTCCAGAATTAAAGAAATCAGCGCATATTCAACCCAGACATTTATTTTGGCTAGTAAGCAGTTTGTTTCTCATAAAAGAACAGTGAAATCTAAACTCCCATCAATGAAAGGCCCAGGCTTACTTATAAAGGTGGCCAATTCCCATTTGAAGAAACTGTGCTAATGAACATAATTATTAAAAGAGAACCAGCGAAAGATAAGCAGAGACTGTGATTTAAAACAAAACACACACACACACACACACACACACAAAGGGCAAGAGAGCGAACCACTGAGCTTTAATACACATGGGAATGTCATGAATGAAGAAGACCACACTCCCACGCCTTGTGGAACATGCAGAAGGAAAACAAGATAACTCAAAAGCTATGCTTATTGCTCTTTGGGTTTTTTGTTTTGTTTTGTTTTGTTTTTAATATTAGATCAGTATGTAGCAATAGCTGCTGACTTTAACTATATTTGCATTTACCAAATACCACTGAACTGACCTGTCAATCAAGTCACCTAATTGTGTGTCTCTTACTCTCAGTCCTCCACTCTTAAAGCCACTAGACTGAAGATGACAAAAAGTCATTTCAGATTTGAGCCATGACCCAGTAGGAAATGGCAAACACATCCTAAAGTAGTTAGAACCCCCTGCCCTCAGTCGCACCCCAACGTTCCCTGTCTGCTCCAAGAGCTGAGAAGCAATGCTGGCAGAGGGCCCGCCAAGACCCCACAGCAAAGCAAACACACCCTGCTGGATACCTTCCACTTCAGGGGTCAGCTCCAGGAAACAACCCCTTGGAGTTCTGCCAAATACTGAACCAGCTCAAAAAGAGTCAGATCCCCTTGGGAATAAGCTGTCAGTAGTAACAAAGGTGACCAACAAATTGTTCCCAAATTGTCCCAGAGGCTGTGCCAGCCTAAAAGTGCATAAGTTTGTAGGGAGGTGGGGCCCCATCCGCCTGGATGCTGGCATCTGAGTTCAGCTTTCCATCCCACCACAAAGCTGTCATGAGCCAGAAGGGAAACATTCAATTAAGTGCTTTTCCAAGCTTTATTTCTTTTTTAGAGTTAGAAAATAAAACCAATCAAATATAAAAGAGATAGCAATACTAACCCTTTAAATTACCACAGTCCAGTTCCTGAGAAACTAGCCAGTGCTGACAGATGAAGTCAGATAAGCCTATTAAGAGAGGGAGACAGAAGGGAAACTGCACTGCCTTCAATTGGGTTGTGCAGTTTCTAGCTGGTACAGGCTTCCAATCTCCAGCTCCTCCCCTCCTGCCCTACTCCTCCCAGCCACCCCAGTGCCCCCCAGAAACTAAGACATGGCACATATTCATCACTATCTAAAAAACACTAAACAGAAAGGCTCATTGATACGTTCTTAAGCTAAAACTAGAAGGAGGACCCTCAAAAGGCAACTGTATATAACCTGAAGTAGAAGAGTCCCCACAAAAGTTAACAAGCATTTGCCATTTCACAGAAGAAAGAAAATGTTCACTAAATTTTTAAGGCTAACCTCTTTTTTGCATCATGGATAAACAGTATAAAATAAAATTAATCACAGAAAAAATGAATACAGGAATGTGGCTTAAATAGAACTTAAATCTCTAACTCTCCAGCTAAAATAATACCCATTTAAAGGAATTCCTGCTGAAAAACTCCTGAAGCCTAAAAGTGTCTCCTGAGTTTAGAGCTTGGAGGGTGATTTTTTTAAAAACTGACATTTAGCAGGTGAAATAATAATTTCTAGACCCCATTTTAAAATACGTATTTCAAAATAAAGTATTTTTGTTGGTGGTGGCGATGGTTTTGGGGTTTGTTTGTTTGAGACAAGGTCTCACTTTGTCACCCAGGCTGGAGTGCAGTAGCGCAATCTCGGCTCACTGCAGGCTCGACCTCCCAAGGTTCGGGCACTCCTCCTGCCTCAGCCCCCCAAGTAACTGGGACTACAGGCGCATGCCACCATGCCCCGCTAATTTTTATATTTTTTGTAGAGATGGGGTTTTGCCATGTTGCCCAGGCTGGTCTCGAGCTCCTGAGTTCAAGAGATCTGCCTGCCTCAGCCTCCCAAAGTGCAAAGATTATAGGCATGAGCCACTGCACCTGGCACATAATAAAGTATTTTAAACTTCCATATATAATGATCAGTAAGTCATGCTAATTTCCACTTTAGAAAGTGAAATATTCACTATGAATCTAGATTTTTTCTATTCTGTCACCCATTTCTAATTTGATAGAAAAAAACACAATTCATTTAAGAACTTTTTATAAATCAAAGATGAAAAATAACTAAGGAAGAAATAGTTTAGTTAATATCTCACACTGCTTCCTGTTGCCTGCTGAGTTTTTCACCATCAATAGCTCTTTTCCTTTTCAATTTTTGATTTTTAAAAATTGAAAAACAGAAAAAAATCAATACACCATCTTACATGAGTCTTCCTGCAATGTGCAAACCACCTTGTTTTTCATATTATAAATATACGTCAAAATTTAGTTTCCTCAACTATCAACAGAGTGAAAAGACAACCTACAGAATGCAAGAAAAGGTGCAAACTATGTGTCAACAGAAGATTAATATTGAAAATATACAAGGAACCCAAGCAACAGCAAAAAAAAATAAATAATCCAATTAAAATTGGATAAGTGATCTAAATAGATAGCTCTCAAAAGAAGACATACAAATGGCCAACGAATAGATAAAAAAAAATCTTAACATCAGTAATCATCAGGAAAATGCAAATCAAAACGATAATGAAATTGCATCTCACCCCAGTTAGAAAGACTATTATCAAAAGGACCCTAAGTAACAAATGCGATGAGGATGCAGAGAAAGAGGAACTCATATACTGCTGGTGGGAAGCAGTATGTGAGTACAGCCATTATAGTGAACAGTATGGAAGTTTCTCAAAAAACTGCAAATGGAACTACCATTTGATCCAGCAATCCCACTACTGAGAATTTATCCAAAGGGAAGGAAATCAGTATATTAAAAAGGTATCTGCACTCCCATGTTTGTTGCAGCACTATTCACAATAGCCAAGACATGGAATCAATCTAAGTGTTGAACACACAAATGGATAATATGATATATATACACAATGGAATATTATTCAGCCATAAAAAGAATAAAATCCTGTACTTATTGCAACATGAATGCACCTGAGGACATTACATTAAGTGAAATAAGCCAGGGACAGAAAGATAAATACATGTTTTCAACTAGATAGGAGGAATAAGTTCTAGCATTCTATAGCATTGTAAGATATTTCCAGATAGCTAGGAGAGATTTTGAATGTTCCCAACACAAAGAAATAATATTTGAGGGGACTGATAAGCCAATTACCCTGATTTGATCACTATACATTATATATACAGAAATATCACTAGATACCCCATAAATATGTATAATTATGTGTCAGTTAAAAAAACTTCTAATTCTTCTATTTTCTTAATAAAAATAGTTTGTATGATGGGTAAAAGAATATTTGCAGAATTTGAAGTATCATTCCAGAATTTAAAGCTTATCTTAATGTTTCTTTCTAATAACATATAATTTTGAAACATTATCATATATGCTTTTCTTTGAATAACTGGGTCAATGAGAATTTCAGGGAAATAAAACACCACCAATCTCTCTGCACTCAAAGACATAGTTCTTAATCAACTTGATTTGTTTTCTTCTGTAATTGTAAGTGAAATACATTTTCTTTCTTTCCTTTTTTTTTTTTAGATGGAGTTTCACTCTTGTCACTCAGGCTGGAGTGCAATGGCACAATCTCGGCTCACTGCAATCTCCACTTCCTGGGTTCAAGTGATTCTCCTGCTTCAGCCTCCCAGGTAGCTGGAATTACAGGTGCCTGCCACCATACCAGGCTAATTTTTGTATTTTTAGTAGAGCTGGAGTTTCACTATATATTGGCCAGGCTGGTCTCGAACTCCTGACCTCGTGATCCACCTGCCTCAGCCTCCCAAAGTGCTGGGATTACAGGTATGAGCCACTGTGCCCAGCCACATTTTGATTTTCAAATAAATTATTTTATCTTGGCTAAAAAAAAATTAGTTTCTTCAAGTAGATTGAAATGCTTAAAGTATCCAAATACAAATGGGTAAACAGCTCCTAATTTCATAAAGGAGTCCATACCCTTGATTATATTTTTAAGTTTAAATGTTACTGAAGAATGGATTAAAAGCACATCAAATCTGGGAAATACTAAAATGTACTAGAAAAACTGAGGTTAGATCTTCACTTGAGATATTAATAAATCCCATTTTCTAGCAAAAGACCTCATACATAGACTATAGTTTCATATACTTCAATATCCCACTGCTGCCTTTAAGTGTCAAGAAATGTGGCCCAGTCTTTCCAATTAAATGAGAAAAACTCCATAAATTAGACTTTTTATTTCAATCCTCATGTTGCATGCTATTATAGGTTATGTCTCACCCAAAAGATACTGAGGTCCTAACCCCCAGAACCTATGAATGTGACCTTATTTGGAAATAGGATGTTTGCAGATAATCAAGGTAAGATGACATCAATAGGGTAGGCTCTACTAAGTATGGCTGTGTCCTTATAAAAACAGAACATTTGGGCACAAAGATACATGCATAGAGGAAGAATGCCATATGAATGTGAAGGCACCGATGAGGGTGATAGATCTACAAGCCAAAGAATGCCAAAGATCACCAGCAAACCACCAGAAACTAGGAGAAAGACATGGAAAGGACTCTCCCTCACAGCCCTCAGAAGGAAGCAACCCCATCAACTCCCTGATCTCAGGCTTCTGGCTTCCAGAATGTTGAGACAAATTTCTGTTATTTAAGCACCCCAGCTTTTGGTATTGTGTTAATGACAGCCCTAGAGAACTAATATACAAACTTCCTCACTCTGACCTTCCATCACCACCACATCCTCTCCTTGGGCCCCCAACTTACTCCTGTTTCTTCTGATCACTTGTATGCTCCCAACTCTTCTCTAACCTCACTCCATACCCTGCTCTGCCAATGTCCCTCAGCCCTGTTTCTGTTCACCGGGTACCACCTGCATTTTGGATAGGGCAGGTCTCTGTGCGGAGCTGTCCCACACACTGTAGGATGTGAAGTACCCCTGATACTCTCATTCCCCCAGGATGCTACAGAGCCCACAGGGAGAACTTCTACTCTAGCAGCTCTAAAGCCACCTGCCCACCAGGGTTTGATTAAAGGTCCCCCCACCTACTGAGTATGATCTCAATCTGGTCAGCTTGCTGCAGTCTCTTCCTCTGGAAAATGGGAATAAATAATAATTACCCTGCCACGTGTCAGTGAGGATCCAATGAATTAAAGATCCTCAAGTGGCCAGTTATACTGTCATCCATGTTATTAGAGTAACTTAGGAATTAATACCCACTCTATTCTACATGATCACATCCTGACTTTAACTGCCTTAGAACTCTTTTCTGAGGTGTCCTTACACAGGGAAGCCTCACTGAATACATTCACGGGGATGTAACACCTTACCTGGTAATTTTGTGTATAAATTAGTTATAAATCGCCCAAAGCAGTAGGTATGCACTTTTTACAATTGCAAACAGCAAGACAACTCTGAGCATGGTTTCCATGTGTTCCCCTTCCACACCCACCCTCACTTGAACTCCTATCCATGATTTCCAACTTTACTTCCAATACCTTTCTATCTTTTGCTCCCAGTGATGGTTGCTCTCCAACGTCCAGGGATATACCGATGTCTAGCTCACTTCACCCTGCCCCTTGGAAACATCTCCCAAGCCAGCATCAGTCCTTCACTATCCTTGATTAAACAGTTTGCATCCCAAGTCTCTGGAGAGAGACAGCACTGATTTATGCCATGGGGGCAGAGTCCATGTCTGTTCTGACCATCACATACACCTAGCACCTAACATCACCTAACACAGAGCCTGGGTAAGTAAGTTTTCAGTGATTGTCTGATGAATACATGAATCATTCAATGCATGAATGAATGCATCCAGACATCAGGAATCTGGCTTCCTATGAAATCTCAGCTCTGCACTGACTGGACATAAATGGCTTCCGGGAAAGCCACTTAATCTCTATGCCTAAATTTCCTTTCCTAAGAAATTAGGTGGTTGGGCTTCACTAAAAATATCTTTAGGTTTCCGTCCAACTCTAACAGAGCCCAGGAACTTTAATGAGGAGTAAAAGATTTTATTTACTTTTTGAGAAATGTTAGTCAAGGCAAGCAGGAAGGTAAAGATTCTTCTGAAATCACACAACTAGGGCTCCCCCACTGCCAGGCAGCTCCATGTTCCCTGAGAAACAAAAGGCTCCAGGCAGCAGACAAGCTGCAGAAACTAAAGACATCTCTGAGATGCTAAGCACTACAGAGTTTGTCAGCACGGGCTTCTTTCCGTCTTCTTTCAGGAGTCTACCCTGTCCCACCCAAAGCTCCCCCTTTCCATCTTGAGCAGGATGGGCTCAAGAACTCTCTCCCAGGCTCCAAATCTAACCCAATTCCTCTCCCTGCCATCTGCCTAAGGCTCCCACATGCATATTTGATGATTTCTGGCACATTTCCTCTTTATCTGACATCCTGCAATGCATCTCTCTGCCTCCTATGTTATTTCTATCTCTGGAATAATATTCCTGCAAGAAGCATGTGTCCTCAGGCTGTACTTTACTACCTTTCCCAACTCATCTCCTACCTGTGAATTCCTTGGAGACACAGATCACACCCTCTATTCTCTAGCTTCCCACAAGACCAACGACAGAGCTGGGCAAGCAGCAGACTCTTAGAAAATACTTGTCGAATGAGTAAATGAAATAACTGACTGATGGAATCAATGAAATAATTGATGGATTTCAGTGTTTTTAAAGTAAAAAGTCATATTCACATATTTCCTGGACAAAGTTACTAAGACTTCCCCTTTCAGGAATACATCCAGAATAAATTAAATTTTAAAATGACATTTCTATGAATATACTGTTTTCTTAGAACTGAGAACAAAAATTTTCCCTACAATACAATGTGAATGAATAGCAACATGGTCAGTTGAGTAAGAAATCCGATTTTCAGGTATCTGTAGCATAACAATATGGCATTGCTTTTGTTTCCTAGTAAAAGCTGACTTCACCTGGAGCCAGGGAAGATAAAAGAGGAATCATCCCTTGGTGTTAGTTATTCCAAGTGCTGAAGCTGGAGAGCTTAGGGGAATCAGAAGAAAATAGGATGATTTTCTCTAAATAGATTGTTTAAATCTACTGATGATCGAAGCGGAGCAGCTTTTTGGAAATCCTGGGACTTACTTGGCTAAGTCTAATTCTGGTCACATCCCTTCCCTGCGGTTTAATAAACTTCAGCTAAAACCAAACTGACTGAAGAATCAAATTATTTGTTCTCCCATGCACTTGCTGGTCACAGTTGGGTACCAAATGAATCACTATCAACAGTCAACCCAACACTGCTGGAGGGAACACATCATGGCTATGCCACTAAAGCTTAATATAGCTTAATGCTACTGGCCCCATTAGCCTCGCCAGCCCAAGAATTGACCTAAATACCCTCATTGGTTCTTAGAAATCATTATTCTTACATATGAACATAACCTTAACATCACTAAAAGTATGGACATTACAGATAAACTGTGTACTGATATAGGAGATAAAACTACAATTGGGGAGACTCAATGAATAACTGTGTATTAATATAAGATATAATTGAGGAGACTCAACAAACAAGGATTTTCTAAAACCTGAAAAGACTGGATCTTCAAACAGCAGAACATTAAAATAGATAATTAGTGTTTATAGTCTGTAAGCATGTGGTAACTGCGTATGTCTTCTAACTCAAAAGAAACCATGTCAGAACACATGCTACGAGGCAGGGCATTGAGGGGATCTGGGCCTTCACAGTAAAATGTCCAAGGAAAGAAATTCACCTTGAGACTAATAGGTAGGTATATTGTTCAAGCAAAAGAAGCTGTTACAAGGATTCATCCACATTTACTCACCTGGTGACGTCAAAATACTTTAAAGCTAGAGTGCAATTCTGATTTACCCATGAAAATCCTTCATTCTACAGAAGAGAAACTCAGGCAGAGATGAGGCACCTTATCCAAGCTTACACTGCACTAGTCGGGGCCCACACTAAAACTTAAGTCTCTTAATTTTAGCTCCATGTGCAAAACACAAAACATTAAATTTAAAAGTTAAAAAGGCACACAGCAGGCAGGCAATAAATATTTGCTAATGGCACTGAAAAAACAAAGATGTGGAGTACCAAAACTATCTCAATATACTACCTACTAATAGAATAAGCCAAGTCACTACCTTGACTTGGTCTGACTTGCTCAAAGTAGTCTAGGCTTTATCTCTTGTGGAAGGGATAAAAACCATTCCTTCTATAATCAGTATAGTGCTACTGGGACAATTATTGAAGCACGCAAGTCGGTGGTGAAACCAAGAGCTTTGTAGCATTCTTAGTAAGGAGTGCATTTGAACAAATCTACCCTTGAAACAGTGCCAGTTTGCAAACACATGAAGTGTGGCTTCAGTGGGGAAATCTACAAAAGGCAGGGATGACTAAGCAACCCAAATAGCTAGAAACACCAGAAACTGTCAGAAGTCTGAGGACCCCAACATGTCTGCACATACGGATAAGTTGGATTTTCCCATCTATTGTTTCTAGTACAAATGGGGGTGGAGGGGCTTTGTATGATCGTGTTGGTTTCTTTTTAAATAAAAAACTTCAGTGGTTTACAAGGATTTTCAAACAATATTTTATTCCATCCTCCACCCACTTAAGAAACAAATTTTGGAAAAATCTGACTGAGCTACTGGGCAGACAACTGACCAGACCAAATTTAAGCAATCTACAATGCATTTTTTGATGTTACTTGATTATATATGTCACAAAGGAGGCTCTTAAATCTATAGTTGAACTCTTGGTTAAGCAAACCAAGTCTCAATAATCATGTAAAACACATGTGCTATGTCCCTTAGTGGGCTGTCAAATATACTAACTACTGAATTTTTCCTTAAATTCTGACATCTCTAGCTATTTAACTTTTCTTTCTTTAAAAAAAAAATTTTGTCTAAAAAAATTCAAGAACATCCACCAAACAGAATAGCTAAAAATAATTAAATAGAAAACCACAATTCATAGATCCCCAGGATAAAATTTCCACAGCATTACAGGTGGAAAGAAAATAAATGCGTGCATACACACACATTTACATAAAGATGTAAAAATATTTATGGCACCCTAAGAAAAAAAAGACAGTGAAGGCAAACGATCCTACCACAACAGGACAAACCTAGTTTTACTAATTCTCTTTGCGCAGATATAAAACTAAACAAATGCACTTGCTGGCGGGGAAGGGAGGACAGAGAGCAATTCCCACTTAAACTTGCTTCATTCAGGAGCTAGGTTAACAAACCAAAGCAGCAGAAAAGGCTCCCGTGCAAAACATAACCAGTCTGAAGGTCCCAAATCGGGAAGAACTAAACTAGGGGAAGGGGGACCCCCGAAGCTCTTGAACAACCCGTTCCCCAAATTTCCATGCCACACAACAGGAGCTGGGGTCTTCCCTCGGACTCCATTTTCAGGCCGCGTTGTCTGCCTTTCAGGCCAGGCAGGGTGGGCATTTGGGTGAGGCCGGGGTCCCCCACCCACCTTTCCTCCCCGCCCTCTTCATTGTTGACGGACTGTGATGGATCACCTGCCGGGTGCGGGCTCCCGCGGGCGGACGCGCTGAGCGCAAGGACGCGCAGTGACGAGCGCCGCGCGCCTCCCGCAGGACCCGCGCCGCGCGACCCCAACCTGCTGCCCGCCCCCGCCGCGCTCACCGCCACGAAGCCCGAGGAAGAGGCGATGAACACGCGGATGACCATCCTGTCGGTGCGCCCGGGACAGACCCCTTGCCCCCTGGGCTCCGGGCTGGCGTGGACGCAGAGCTGAAGCCCGCTACGGGCCGCCGGCAGCCTCTAGGTAAAGCGCTGCCGTCGGGGAAGATCGCTGGGATCTGGCTCCCTGCCGCCGGGTCCGCAGATAAAAGCCCAGCGCCGCCCGGCCGCAGGCTGAAGGGGAAGGAGAGGGAGGAGGAGGGAGCCGGCTGCGGGGCTTGATGGGAGTTGTAGTTTCCGTCTCTCCCTGGAGTGGCTGGTGGACTGAGCTCCCCTCCAGACTGCGCTTCGATCTCGAACAGGCTCAGGTGGCTGGAGGGGCCGCAGCCCGGGCAGAAGCTGTGAATTGGGTTGGCAAGGATCCTGGCTTGACGAGGAAAAAGCAAACTAGGCAAAAGGGCTCGGTTCAAAGTCCAAGCTTGGGTTCTGTATTGTGGTTTACTGGTTTGGAGCATCCACACCCAGAAATGCCAACAGACACGATCGAGCTGCGGGCACACATCGTCTCAGGGCCGCTGGCGTACCGGGCAAACCCCAGCTACCTGAAGCAGGCGGGATCGGCGACCCGAGTGCTCGGGAGTTGTGGGCGGTGGGGTTGGGCTCGTTTGTTTGTCCAGTAGCACTGGAGATTGCAGAAAGGTGATTCTTTTGGGTAAATGAGAGGTCTTCTCTCGTCTGTACACACTGAAAATTAGAAACCCAGATGGGAGCACAACCAATATTTTATTTTTCTTAGCAAAACTGTAATTGTAGTAGGAAAAAATAAATACCAAACGAAATTGGAATCCTTCTATCAACATTGGAAATCAGGACCCTATCTGCCCCACCCCTCCCTACACAATGGCTTCGCCTCTGTGCACTTAATATTTACAGTTCAGCCAAATTTGTGCTTTTTCAGAACCGCTGCACATTCCAGCGCAGTTTCCCAGGAGGATGCTGTTAAATAAAAAGCTTTTATATAGTTGCTAATAGTTTAGGAATAGTTTTTTATCAAGTGCTTTCTGTTTGACAAAAGCTCAAGCCTCTCTCACAGTTTTGTTGAAAGGAACCAGTTTTCCCTGCTGTACTGTATTTACTTTTTTCCTTTCAACACGGGAGTTTAGCAGAGGTCTGGGAACAATGTTAATTAAGAAAAAGTAAGAAATTAGATGATGAGGTCTCTGGCTCTTTGATACATTTCTTGCACAAAGAGCAATCATTATGAAGTATTTTTTAGAGCAGTTATGAATATTTCAAGCTTATAACCTTTCCTATTGCTTTTCTTAAAGCCATTTCTGTAGTAGGAATCTTTTTAAATTTCCTTCAATAATAGAAGGGACAATCCTAATGGGACTTTATTTCTTCTTCGTGTTTAAAATTTTAAATAGAAGTTTTGCTGTCTTTCGTATCTCTCGGCAAATGTACTTTAATTTTGCTACCATAAATGTGGAAATGCATGTTTATAAAATAGAAAATAATTTTCTTAAAAGTAGATACCATATTTCCTATATAAATGCAAGTCTTTATGAAAGTCAGCATTTTCTTCAGTTTGGAAATATTCAGCTATGAAGATATAGTTAAACTCAAATAATTGGAACTCAGAGCCTACTCTGCAAAAGGTAGAAGAATGGATAAAAAGTTGAACAAGTCATTTCTCTGTCAGCAGAGCACCTATTGTCTGGGAAAGAAAAAGACAGAAACAGAAATAGTGACAGAACAAGACACACTGTACTAATACAGTGTTGTGTGGATGTAAAGGAAAAAGGTGGCCATTATAGAAGGTACTTTAAAGATGAGTAGAATTTCTGTCTGCAGATAGGGAGGATGCAGGGTGAGACTATTCAGGGTGTGTGAGAACAGCAAGGAGTTGGTTTTGCTTCAGAAAGGAATATGAGGGGACTGGAAGAGGACAATGCTGAAAAAGTAGGTTTGAATGAATGCCAACAAAGGACTCTCTCACTGGGTTATCTCCTCAGTTCCGTGGGATTTCTGCTCCTTTCCTCTGATTCTAGAGGTTGTAAGGGTCCCCAAAGCCCTGTGCATACAGCAGGGCCTAACCCTCTGACCACAGCTCATTGATCTAGGAGTGAGCACCTGAGCCAGGCAAGGCCAAGCAACATTTCTACCCTAAAGATTCAGAATTGGAACTGGGAAAACAAGAGAGCTTGAATTTGTGACATGGAAGCTCAGAGCTTCCAACATGAGAATCAGGGAAGCTGAAGAAGCTAGTCAGTAGAAAGAGAACAACAGAGAATTTGTAAAAAAGAGTTGAAGATAATAGCTCTAAGTTTTAGAAAAAGTCCTGACAATACTGTAATCTAAGGGTCCTCAAACTATGACCTGCATGTCAAATGCACGTCGCTGCCTGCTTTGTAAATAAAGTTTTATTGGAACACATTCCTCTTGGTATTGTCCATGGTAGACTGACAGAGGTCGTATGGCCCACAAAGCCTAATGCATTTACATCTGGCCTTCACAGAAAAAGTTTGCCAATCTCTGATCCTGTTCAACCTGTTCCTATATCCCTGCTCTTGAGGGCTGTGTAATATCCCTGTATCTATAAGTTCCTCATCTTGCTTAAGCCACCTGAAATAGTTTTTGTTTCATGGAACCAAAAGTGCCCTGAGAAGTTCATAAGCATTCTGTGTCCAGATGCATTCTGAGGAACAGAACGATATAATCAGAACTATGCTTAAAGAAGAATTCTCTATTTTTTCCACCCTGAATGAAAAGGTTCACCTTTCGACCTTGTATGCAGGAGAAAATATGTTAGCAATCCAGTAAAACAGCAAGGCCAGTATGGAGTTGAGACCCAGAGTTAGTAAACAAAGTGGAAGAGTAACAGAGCAGAACGCAATCTAGGATATAAGATAGAGGTCCAAGATCAACACCAGGTTATCAGACCACAGAGAGTATTAGATGCCAGTCTGACAAATAAGGTCTACAGATAGAGCGGGTAGCCAAAACTGAAAGATAAGACTAAGAAAATTGAGCAGGTCATTAGGCTTGAAGAAAGTGGCTCCTGTGTTGCCTAGGACTTTATCCCCTTTACAAGTCCTGGTAGACCATATGGCTAGAATGTTTTAAAGTAGGGGTTCTCGACCTTTTTTGTGTGTGGGAGTAAGAGGAGTGCCAAGGACCCTTTAGTAGTCTGATGAAATCTATCAATGGTTTCTCAAAAAAAAAAAGTTTCTGAATATAGAAAATTTGAAAGTATAAGGTTACAAAGGAAACTATACTGCAAAACAATTACCAAAATGTTAAAATTTTGATATGATAATATGTATGATTCTTTATTAATGTATTAAATATTAAGATTGAGTGGTGGATCAAATGGCCGTCATGATTTTGAAATAGTAATGGGAAAAGATAAAATTTTGAGATATTTGCAATCATTGGAAAATATTAAAATCCCTATAATTTCTATTGGTAACAAAGTCACAGTGTTGCTGCTATTACAATGGCTTATTAACTACATTCATAATTGAAGGAATTGGTAAATTTCAGTTAGAGTTTAGTGAAAAGATAAAGATGTGATTTTTTTTCTCATTCAAGTCCATGAACCCCCTAAATTCTATCAAGTCCCTTTAGGCTGGGGGTGAGGGGAGATCCAAGAACCCCAGGTTAAGAAATCATGATGTCTGAATACATCTAAATCTACAGAAGCCTATTATTTTGCCTAAGAAGAAAATATGGAAAGAGATAAGAAGGAGCCATGAAGAGTCCCTTGGAGATCGCCTACATTTAAGAATTGGAAGAAGAACAAGGAATTAAAAATAGTAGAGGAGCAACCAGAATAGTACAAAACTGAAAGAGTATACTGTCACAGAAACCAAGAGAAGAATGTTAGTTTCAAAATGTAGAGACTACATAAGAATGTTAGCCTGAAAGTCAAGAAAGATTATATTGAAAATAGAGACTTTCCTTGGGCAAATTTTATCACCTCCATAAGCCTCAAGTTTCTTGTCTATAAAATGGGTATAAATAATGGCTATCAATCAGTATTCTAACGATAATTGACTACCCTTAGGATATTATTTAAGTCATGCCATATAGTGCCTGTCAACCCACAGCCCTTCTAAAGGAAACTCTCAGGCTACCTGGTCACAGATATTTGGAATATTTGGACCACATTTGTGTACTTCCCCTGGCATGACCTATTGCACCTTGTAATTTACAACATATGTGACCAGGTTGGAAAATACATGCAGGTCCTTCAAATTCCTCTTTTAGGAATTTATAGTTAGAAAATTTAAAGACTAAGGCAGTTAGCAATAGAATAAAGGGGGATGGTATGAGGCTGGGATAGGGTTGGGATGAGAAGCTTTGAGCAAGTTGAGGCAATGAAGGGACTGAAATGAGTAAAAAGAGGAAGCTAGTCTGTGGCCCAAGGAAAAGGAGTCACTATGTAGTGAGAAGCTGAGACACTAACAAGGAGGCTGACAGCTGTCTTGCTTCCAGTCTCAGTTCAAGTCCGCCATAGTTCCTGCCCTTGAGTTGCTGTTTCATAATCCCCCTGCTTTATCTTGAGCTAGTTTAAGTGGGTCTATTTTCTTTCAACTATTAAATCCTGACCAGAATACCTATGTGAAGCGTGGGTAGTAGTAACTCATGCTTCTTTAGGGATCAGGCAGGTGATATTGATTAGGGAGGTGAGGAAGATCCAAGTGCAAATATATTCACTTCGTGCAAAGGGTGGGCACCATGAGGACTGTAGCTGAAGTATTCTGGTTTTTGAATGTTGGCTTGATTTTTAAAAACTGAGCCCACTAAACTCAGGTTTGCTCACTAAACTCACCATCTACAGGCACAGCCCTATGGGCCTCCAGGTTTCTCTCTCCATTGTAAAGCACTGAGCCCAGGGTTTGGCACCCAATAAATTCACAAGAAGCACTAGCTGTTATTATGGTAATAGTTTATTATCATTACTGACCTTTGTGAGAGCGCTTCCAGTAGAGGGGTGGAGACAGAAGCCAGATTGCAGTGTCTTGAGGACTGGAACCCGATGAGGTAATAGAGGCAATGATACATCCTCCATCTCTCCTCTTTGGAAATTTGATGGTAGAGGGAGAGATCAAGAGCAGAAGCTATAAAGGGAATCAGGGAACATAAATATCCTTCATTGAGTTTTATCTACAGATTAAATAAAGAGTTATTTTAAGCAGTTTGAAGTCTCAACCATCCCAATTTTATTTTTATTTATTTGCTTATTTAGAGACAGAGTGTTGCTGTGTTGCCCAGGCTGCTCTTGAACTCATGGCCTCAAGCAATCCTCCTGCCTCAGCCTCCCAAAGTGCTAGGATTACAGGTGTTAGCCAGCACACCTGGCCCAGATTTTAATTTTAGAATGGAATTGAATCTGACTGACAATTTTGTTCTGTTAGGGCTGCCCTGTTCTTAACTAATATTACCTGACTCCCCAGGGATTTAACTTTTCAAGGGACTTCACAGTGCACAAACCATGCTTGTCACAATCCCTTTCCTATTCCAAGTGGTTGCTCCTTCAAAAGCTGAGTCAGCACCTTTGGCTGTTAGTGGGTGATAGATTTGTGGGAGAGGAGGTTAAGGGAAGGGGTAGGCCAGAGGGGTTAAGGAATGGGAAGCCACACCTGCATTAATGTCACAGCTATATGACCTTAGGCAGCTGGTTTAACTTACCAATACCTCATCTTCCTTATCTTCCTGGTTGTTGCAGGGCTTAACAGAGATGATGTATGTACAGTGCTTTTTGACACCATGCCTGGCACATAGTTAGGACTCAATAAGTGTTAGGTATTATTAATTATGCAAAATAAATCAGGGAAGGGCCTGCATTCACACAAAGCATATAAGCCCTATAAATATTTGTTTCACGTGTGTGATTTTAACTTTCTAAATAACAAGTATCTGGTTTTGTATAAGCCTCTTTATACAGCGCCATGTTCAATTAAAGTACTTAACAAAGTCTTTTTGATGTTATTGAAGTTTAGAGGCCATAATTAAGATAAAAAGAATATATGTGAAATGAAGCAGCAATAAAGTCAAATAATGCAGCTTGAATTTCATAAAAAGAGAATTTATCTACTGCTTTATGTTGTTTCATCAGGCCAATTCTGTCTATTCTTGAGCAAATAAAATCTTAATTAACAAGACCCATACTAACCAATCCCTGAATTAAATGGAACTTTCAACATTCATGATTAAGGAATGGAAGTAAATTATGTGCGTGTGTGTGTGTGTATGTGTGCGTATATGTATGTGTGTGTGTATATATATTTTTTAATAGAGACACGGTCATCTTGCTCTGTTGCTCAGCTTGGAGTGCAGTGGTGTGATCATGGCTCACTACAGCCTTGACCTTCAGGGCTCAAGTGATCCTCCCACCTCAGCTCCCTGAGTAGCTGGAACTACAAGCATGCGCCACCACACCTGGCTAATTGATTTATTTAATTTTTTTGTAGACACAGAGTCTGTGTTGCCCGGGCTGGTCTGGAACCCTGGGCTTAAGCAGTCCTCCCGTCTTGGCTTCCCAAAGTGCTCAGATTACAGGCGTGAGCCATGGAGCCCACCCAGGACATATTCTTGAATCAGTTCACATTCCCCTCAACCAGTAGGGTTCTTTATCCTATCTTGACAGGAAAAAAAAAAAACACCAAAAAACAGAAAACACTTTCATTCCCCCAGCACCTCATTCTTACTGGAAAAGTCAGCAAACTGAAAAAGATAAGAGATGGAAGAGAGGTGACTGGCACAGCTGCCATCCTGCAACTATAACAAGGAAGCTTTGAGATATGCTGGTAGGGTAACCGCTGGATAAACTGAAGCCCTTGTATGCAGTTCATTTCTTGCTGCTATATTCACTCAGTTTCTGCCAGATGCTATGCTAGATGCTGGGGATTCAGCAGTAAATCAAACACAATCCCTACCTTCATGGAAATTATGGCCTAATTGGGGAAGATGATACTGAACATATTGTTACGAGTATGCTTAGTGCTTAAAGGAAAATATCAGATATTATTTTTTGTTCTTTATTTTTATTTTGTTTTTTAATCTTGTAGGACTCTCCTAGCCATCTTTTTTGGTTAATATATATCATCCATATATTAACCAAAAATATTATAGATATTTTTGTTTTTGATTAATATATAGATGGTATATATTTATTATATAGATGATATATATATGATATACTATATATAGTATAGATGATATATATATACGTTTTTCCAAGATTGCATTCCAGGTCAGGAGATGACAACACTATAACAAAATAAAGATTCGATGTTGATTATTGCTGAAATACTTCTAGGCAACACAAGTTACAGGGATTTCCAATACTCTACATTTTGGTTTTATTAGTTCACCACTTTGTAAATGATTACCATGTTATAATAAACATAAAATTTGCATTTAGGTTATTGTTGAATTCAGAAACTATTTTGATTCCTCACAAATACACTGCTAATGAGTTTTTAGAATTCATTATAATTTCTCATTATGCTAGGCATAAAAGCCATTTAAAGTAATTGCAATAGAGGAAGTATAAGAAAATGTTTACATACAGACACAATTAGAAAAAATGGAAAAGTCAGGTTAAACAAACAAAGTGTTATTATTTATGTAGTAATTATTTTTATTATTCTTTTTCCTGTGATTTTTGAGGGGCCTACTGAATGGAAATTATGAACATTTGTTTTTAGTGCTTTTTAACACCATAAAGAGTTTAAAAAGAACAATTAAGTCTTCGCCTTTAAATTTCTCAAATTTTTCCTGAAAGTAACATCAGAGATGAGAAAAACCAGACACCTTAACATTAGCTTACCACTTCTTTTCCTCAGTTCTTTGTGTCCATCTCCATCTAATACATTCAGAGGCAACTCAAATTGCAGATATCACTCTGGTCTGTACTGCAATGACAGTCTTTGGGTTTAAATAGCAGCTTTCAAGGGGAAAGCATTTTTGCATTAAATGGAAATAGATTTAACACTGATGTCAGGGAACACTTTCCTATAAATTCAACATACCCTACTCAGAAGCCCTTATCCAACCCAGGTATCATGAAGTTTATGACAAAACGAAGCACTCATTGACAGCATTTAGTCTTTCCCATGTTAATTGCCCCCGATTGTAAATCAGACTTTTTTTTTTGAGGCAGAGTGTCACTGTATGGCCCGGGACATAGTGCAGTGGCACGATCTCCGCTCACTGCAAACTCCGCCCCTCAGGTTCAAACAGTTTTCCCACCTCAGGTTCCTGAGTAGCTGGGATTACAGATGGGTGCCACCATGCCCGCCTAATTTTTGTATTTTTAGTAAAGACAAGGTTTCACTATGTTGGCCAGGCTGGTCTTGAACTCCTGACCTCAAGTGATCTGTCCGCCTCAGCCTCCCAAAGTGCTGGGATTACAGGCATGAGCCACCATGTCTGGCAATCAGACATATTTTTAAAGCTCATTAAGTTCTTTATGTCCAAAGAACAATGTAGTGAAATGCCTTATTTTACTTTAACCAGTTTACATTTTCCCAGAACACATAGCTTTTTAAAAGACCATTCTGCTGAATTCAGTTTATTTGTTGAACACTTGCTGTTTATCAGTAACTTATCAAACTTCCTCTCTTCAGCAATTTGCATTTCTTTAAATTATAAATAATTAATTTTTAAAAATCATCTCTCAAAACCAGAAAAATGTTAATATGCCCTGGTAATTCCTAAAAACCCAATGACTTAAGTAGCTGTTCAATACAGAGGATCTCGGACAATTTTAATTTCATTTATCAAGTTGCTAATATATACTAGACACTGTACTAGATGCTGGACAGACAATTTTAATTTCATTTATCAAGTTGCTTATATATACTAGACACTGTACTAGATGCTGGAAATATGAAGATTAATAAAACAGAGAGGTGTGTGTTGGGGGGATGGGGTGAAACAGTTTTAGCTAGCACAAACTGGCATCCTGGAAGCACAAAGGTCATGAGTGAGTGGTTGTGTGAGAACCATGCAAAGAGACACAGAATCTGGGGTCTTTGAAAGGAATCTTTGAGGGATGATCTAAAGTTTACTTGCAATACTGTTCTGGGTTTAGATAGTATAGTAGAATAAGTAATAGTTTAGGAAATTGAAATCTCATCAGTGCCAATTTTCTTATAATTTGCTACATTTTGCCATTGTCCCTCAGTTAAGAGTAACAGTTGTCTTTGTAGTCAAGATTGTGGGGGGGAGGTGCTGGAGGAAATGAATTCTGCAGCACTAAATAGCAGCCTATCAACCTAAAATGAAGACAGGCTTCCTGTTTCCAAAATCTGCTTGTGTTCCCGTATTAGTTGATACACGTGCAGCTGCAAGTTTGTTCAAATCTGACAAATTTCCAACAGCAATAGTGACATTTGATTCTTTCACATAACAAGATGTGTACAGGGAGGTTAAATCAGGTTTATTACATCAGTCTAACAATGTCCTCAAAGCCCCCAACACTCCACTTTCCATTCTGCCATCTTCTGCATGATGCTCTTCCTTTGGCTTGTTACCACCTCATGGTTGCAAGGTGATTGCCACAACCTCAAATATGGCATCTTCACACCATCATCCCAAATAGGAAGAAAGAAGAGGACAAGCAGAAAATAGGATTTCCTCTTATCAGGGAGGAAGAGCCTCCCCAGAAGTACTCCAGCAGACTTCTTATACCTCACTGGTCAGATCTGGGTCACATGGCCATCTGTAAAGGAGGCTGAGAAAATGCATATCAAGAAGGAGAATGGGAGAGCCACAACAGGTTAGGGTCTGTTATCATTCATCCCCTGGGACTGAAACTACTGGGGCTCAGCTAGCAAGAAGGACAGTGGGGGATGAGTGACAACAAACAGTGACTGCCACAGTCATTTGCTTGGTGCAGTCTTGGGTGAATTACTTAACATCTGTTTTGGTCAGCTTGGGCTGGTATAATGAAATACCATAAGTTGGGTAACTTATAAACAACATGAGTTTATTTCTAACAGTACTGAAAACTGGGAAGTCCAAGATCAAGGCAGATTCCGTGTCTAGTGAGGGCTTCTTTCCTGGTTCATAGATGGCACCTTCTTGCTGTCTCCTCACAGGGTAGAAGGGGCTAGACAGCTCTCCAGATCTCTTTTATATGGGCACTAATCTCATTCATGAGAGTTATACCTTCATGACCTAATCATCTAGAAGCCCCCACCTCTTAACACTATCACATTAGTGATTAGGTGTCAATATATAATTTTGGGGTGAGAAGGACACAAACATTCAGACCATAGCAGCATCTGCGCCTTGATTTCCATATCAGCAAAATTGAGATAGTGATAAAACCTAACTCCTAGGCTTGGGATGAGAATTAAGTGACATAATCCACGCCAAGTGTTTGAATAAGTGCCAGGTACAAGGTCAACACTCATAACTATTAGCTACTAATAAAAAGAGACATGGCTGGGTTCGGTGGCTCACACCTGTAATCCCAGCACTTTGGGAGGCTAAGATGGGAGAATCACTTGAGACCAGGAGTTCAAGACCAGCCTGTCCAACATAGCGAGACCCCAACTCTATTTAAAAATTTAAAAAAAGTTTTAAAAGCCACTATATTTCCCAAAGTGCTTGATTTACACCAAATTCCTTAGATTCCCTGGATAGCAAGATGTGCAGAAACAGAATTGGAAAACATGACTTCCAACTCTCAGCAGATAATTCTTTCCATCAGACTTGTGTCTCTAGCATAGTTTAGATCCTTTTTATTCTTCTCTGTGCTATCCCCCAATCCTCTCCCTTTCTCCTCTTCTCTCCCTCTTCCCCACTTTTCTCTCACATCTACTCTTTTATCTCCTTTCCCCATACGTGTTCTTTTTCTCTCTGAGGACCCCTTCCCCTTTTTTTCAGGCTGGGAAATTATCATTGCTTCACCTTCTGCTTGACTTAAAGGCTAAAAAGGATGCCAACCCTCACACAGGACTCTCCAAAGTCCCATGTAACAGTTATCCTCCGAGGACCAATGGGTGATATATTGAGAGCATGGTTAATTTATTCTGCATGTGCTAAAGCATAAGAAATTCACAAGCCAGGCAACAATCATGCACCTAACATGCATCAATTGTCTGATAAACACACCTCATTGCATTATTTTCTTTTTGCCATTTCACTCTCATAAAGGTCGGAAGGAAATCAGGCAAAAAAAAAAATCTTTAAATTTAACCAAATTAATTTATCCACCATTTTTTAAAAGAGTAGGACAGAAATAGGACAAACAACCTAAAAAATGAGCTTTGTGAAAGAGATTTGCAAAATAATTATCCAAAAAAAGGGAGAACCAGGCTTCTATGAGAACGGTAAATGGAACACAGCAGGAAAGAAAAAAACAACAACAACTGGAGAATATGTGTGCTATGACCTTTGGAGATGAGCAAGGAAAAAAAATCCATATAAAGAGAATTCACATACACACATTTAAAGCTATTCTGAGAGATCAGAAACACTTGTTTTTGGAAAGGGAAGCTCTAGCTTCATTGTGCAATATTTTTCTTTGCTTCCCATTAAAACCAAATGGTGTGACTTCTAAATGTTAGTAAAATCTCAGGTTTCTTTTCTTTTTTAAAATTGCCTTTAAATTAGCACAAGAGGGAAGTGATTCCCACTTATGTCTACTATAGAAGAGAAAAGGAATAGATGCAGAAGCTAAAACCAAGGTGTATTAAAGCCACACACCTCCCCTCATTCATCCCTCTCCATCTTCCCACCTAAACTTGAAAAAGCTCAGGGTGGTGGGGCTGGAAATGGGGGAAACAGCAGCAATGGGGGTCCTGCTTATCTTCATCTCCTCCAAAGGCAAGTGGAGTTGATGTGATGAATTCTCTAGGAGTCAGCTGTACCTGGCATTCTCTGCCCCTGCCCATCTGGAAAGCCTTAGCAGAAACCTCAAATGCCAATGAGGACCAGGAGGGTATAAACAAAGGCAACAAGGGCAAGTAAGAAAATATAAACTAAACCACTTGTTTTGAGACTAAATAGCAACAACAACAGCGTAGGACTGCTGACTGAAGCATACAGTAACAATAAAGAATGAGGAAGGTATATATGTACTACATGGATTTTCCAGGATAGATTGCTAATATTGTGAGGGAGGAAAAAAAAACAAGGCACAGAGCAGGGAAGACAGTTTGCTGCCTTTTGTGTAAGAAGGGAAGGAAATTATACATACAGATATATAATAAAACATCAAACAAAAAGAGACAAAATAATTGGTTACCTAGAAGGGTCAGGAGGTGGAGAGGAATGGAGGCAGGGTGAAGGGGATATGAATGAATATAGTAGATTTTCCTAATCGGGTTTTTTATATACTTTCAAATTTGAGCTATATGGCTCAAATTCAAGTAATGGCTCAAACATGTTTTACCTGTTAAAAATTAAAATGTATTACAGGGAAAAATTAAAGCAAACTAAATTTGAAATCAAACTGAAGCAAATTATCTTAACTGCATTACACATGGGTGACTTTCGAGTGACTTTGCAACACAGCACATTTACTGTTTATCTTTTTTTTTTTTTTTTTTTGACAGAGTCTCACTCTGTCGCCCAGGCTGGAGTCCAGTGGGGCATTCTCGGATCACTGCAACCTGCCTTCTAGGTTCAAGCAATTCTCCTGCCTCAGCCTCCCGAGTAGCTGGGACTACAGGCACATACAACCACGCACGGCTAATTTTTGTATTTGTAGTAGAGACAGGGTTTCTCCATGTTGCTCAGGCTGGTCTCGAACTCTTGACTTCAAGTGATCCACCCCCCTCACCCAGGCTGGAGTGCAGTGGCTTGATCTCGGCTCACTGCAACCTCCACCTCCGGGGTTCAAATGATTCTCCTGCCTCAGCCTCCTGAGTAGCTTGGATTACAGGTGCATGCCATCATGCCCGGCTAATTTTTGTAGTTTTAGTAGAGATGAGGTTTCACCATGTTGGCCAGGCTGGTCTCAAACTCCTGACCTCGTGATCCGCCGGCCTCAGCCTACCAAAGTGCAGGAATTACAGGCAAGAGCCACCGCGCCTGGCCCAACCTGGCCATTGTCTTTTGCCAAAAAATGCCCAAAGGATGATGGGGATATCTCAAAAGGACACAGGAGGAAGCCAAATTTGGGTCAGTTTGAACACCAAGATCAGTGACTGCAACTGATTATAAAAATTGAATAAGTAAAAATCCACATAGTCCATAGAACTGTTGAGAGACAAAAAAACTAATTTGCCACCCTTTAAAGTGACTGTTGCAGCAACTCCTTATTTTGAAAATTAGCAAAGAGAAAGAATTAAGCACTTAGCCTGGCTTTTTAAAAGGAAATATAATTCATCCCCAATAGGTAAGAAGCTCTTCTTTACATAGATGTGTTTGCAAATAAATAAAGAAGAAATTATAATTTAAAAAATTCCCATGTTGCATTTATTAAATAATCTACATAATTACATAAATATCAATGGATGCTAATACCATCAAATATAAGGTTACTATGGAACGGATTATTTACCAATTGCTGGCTGCTTTCACGGAAATTCCATACTTTTACAATGGAAGGACGTGTGTGTCATCACTGTAGCCAAGTGATCATATTTCGTGTCATCATTGTGGGACAATCTGGCATTAAGTGCCTCCTGACTGTTGCAATTTGAAGTACAAACCACCTGTGAAGTATCCCTGCCAAAATAATTAACCTAATTCCAATTCAGCCTCTAGATTGAACTTCCAGTTTACAGGAAAAACTGGGAGAGAGCAGGGAGTTAACTAACATCACAAGCAAACAATCAGACAAATCCAGAATATGGCTTAATGTACCAAACTTTGGTCTGGACTCTTCTAAAAGTCAATGTCATGAAACAAAACACACACCAAAGTTTGAGGGACCGATCTTGTTTAACTTGCTTAACCAAACACAACAGGTAAAACTTGATTGGGTCTTGATTCAAAAAACAAAAGTATAAAGACCTTTTGAAGAGAAGAAAATGCTAACCTGAACAGGATATTAAACTTCAGTATAAATAGGGAGCGATTGTTCATTCTCTTAGGTGTGATAATAATAATATGGTTATGTAAGAAAATGTCCATATTCTTAGGAGAGGCAGAACAAAATATTTAGGGATAAAGTTTCAAGGTATCTACTACTTAATTTCAAAATCCAGAGAGAAGTACATATAGATAAGTGCAGAATAATCAAATATGATAAGATGTTAATAATCATTGAATGTGTTTCATTTTTTCTTTTTCTTTTCTTTTTTTTTTTTTTTTTTGAGACGGAGTTTTGCTCTTGTTGCCCAGGCTAGAATGCACTGGTGCGATCTCGGCTCACCACAACCTCCGCCTCCCGGGTTCAAGCGATTCTCCTCCCTTAGCCTCCTGAGTAGCAGGGATTACAGGCATGCGCCATCATGCCTGGCTAATTCTGTATTTTTAGTAGAGATGAGGTTTCTCCATGCTGGTGGCTGGTCTCAAACTCCCGAACGCAGGTGATCTGCCTGCCTCGGCCTCCCAAAATGCTGAGATTACAGGCCTGAGCCACTGCACCCAGCCCTGATTTTTTTCATAATCAAAAGTTGAGTGGAAATTTGTGTATGAATTACTAACCACTCCATGCACTTTCTTTTTCTTCCCTGAACCCCTGAGCAGAGCTTCCCAAAACAAGGGCAGCATGTGACAGGTTGAGGGACCACGGAGGTCATCTTGTCCTACCCCTGAATGGAACCGTAAAGAACAAGAGGTATGGTCCTAACACAGTGAGTGCAGACTCTGGACAAGCCTCCTTGAGGCATTGTTGTTCTTTCCAGTAAGAGAATGAGCTCTGAAGTCAGAAAAACCTGGATGCAGAACCTGCCTGTGTGACCTCAGGCAAGTCACTTAATATCTCTGAGACGTATCTTCCTAATCAGTGAACAAGGATAATAAGCCACCTCTCACATAGTCATTATTAGGATGAAGTGAGAAAAGTGTGTACAAAGGGCCAGGAACAGAACTGCCAATAACCAAGAATCTCAAAAAATATTGATTCTTATCACTCCTGCCTCCAGATCCTCACCTGCCTTTATTTTTCTGCCTTTCCTACAGTCACCCCTTTCAGCATCCACCTCATATGGGCATGTATTAAAAATGCCACATGCAGGATTATAATGCAAATGGGTTCCTGGTTCTCCTTGTGGGTGTTCTTGCCCTGCCATTTGATGTGAGCCATGCTGTGCCACTCTGCTGAGGAAATGTCATTAATAGCTGTTCAAGGCCTCACTGCCTCCCAAACACAACAGAAGAAGGTGACTTCGGCCCACATTATTACAAAATAAGACCCTTAAGAAAGCAGGAGTGGTTTAGGCTGGGTGCGGTGGCTTACGCCTGCAATCCCAGCACTTTGGGAGGCTGAGACGGGCGGATCACCTGAGGTCAGGAATTTGAGACCAGCCTGACCAACATGGAGAAACCCTGTCTCTACTAAAAATAGAAAATCAGCTGGGCGTGGTGGCACATGCCTGTAATCCCAGCTACTCAGGAGGCTGAGGCAGGAGAATCGCTTGAACCTGGGAGGTGGAGATTGCGCCGTTGCACTCCAGCCTGGGCAACAATAGCAAAATTCTGTTTGGAAAAAAAAAAAAAAAAGCAGGAGTGGTTTAAAAGCAGATTTTTAAAAAAGGCAAATACACAATGTTAGAAAAATATATATAAAACTAGAAATTATTTGGCCTTTAGATTTAGATGGGTATAGTTTATTGTGTGCTACAACTCATATATAGAAAGAACCAAAGACCCTTAAAGTAAAAACAATAATTTGTGGAGCATTTAATACCTATCAAGTAGTACACTAGGCACTTTACAGGTGTGATGAAATTAATCCTTATAGCAACTCTATGAGGGAGGTATTCCCCTTTTATAGATGAGAACGCTGAGGCTTAGAGAGGTTTGTCTAGTAAGTGCTTTATCTTGTAAGGTGTAGAACCACGTTTGCATCTGGAGGCCCCTCCAAAGCTTGCATGTTTATTAACCAGTAAGGTGCATCAGGCTATAGAGTTACCCTGCGCAGAAGAGGCTTCACAGAAATCACTGTGGTGACAATGGTCCAGCTGAACTCTTGTCATTTTTTTCAAACAATATCAGCCTGGAAGTTCAGTCAAGGCTGTAAACTTATGGCATAATCCAGCCCCGCTCATTGACTGGCTGAAACAGAATCTCCTTTTGAGCCCTCCCACTCTCAGAAGTGTCATCTGTTGTGAGTCTCCCAAACTTAAAATAACCCAGGGGCCTTATGGCCTCCCAAGCAGTGGGATGCTTCCAACCAATCAATCCAAGACTGTGTGAGTGCTGGTGTCAAAGGCATTGTCCACTGCAGGATGTTGACAGTGAGTCCTCTGGCTGCCTCTGTTTAGTGCCTGTATCAGTCGCTTATGCAGGCAACCTATGAGCTGAGCCCTCAGAGGGAACTCAGAAGTGCTTATCTACAGCAGAACCCCCTCCAAGGGTGTAAACTTCTAGGTCGCCTGGGGCCAATTCCACAGCTCTTTCTGTTTCTACTCCCAGAGTCTCACCAAATCAGAAAGTGGCTTTTGGCCCTCCTCTTCTCTGTGTACCTGGCTGCTGTCTGTCCCGGGTTTCAGTCTCAGTCCTTTCTGAAACTACCCCTTTCCTCTCCTGTGGCCACTGGCCTCCATGACCCACAAAACATATACCTTTTTCCACCAACAAGCCTGGCTCAGGGTTTGTCTCAGCTTGAATCAGAGAGGCTTTTCTACGCTAATACTAGCAATTAGGGGTGAGGGCTTCAACATAGGAATTTGGGAGGACACATTTAGTCTATAATACTGTGGCAGCACCACATTGGGGCAGTCTAATGGTTCTACTTCTGTCATGTCTGCCTCCCAAGCTGTGTACTCAAGGCCCAAGGGTGTCCTCCTTAGGAGCACCCTGCAGCTAAAGTCTGAAGTCTAGTCCCTCCTCAGAGCAGGGCCCAGTTCTGTACAGATCCCAGCAGGGTCGGCAGTGTACTCTCTCCTCCTGGACAGTGCCCTGGGGAAATCCCTTTTGTAATCCAGAGGGAGGCTTGCTCTCCTTCTCCTGTCCCCCAGGCCTCTGCCTCTTCCTCAAACTGTGTCCACTTCCATGGGTTTGGTTCTTGGACAAAAACTCTTCTGCTACCCATCATGCCCTGGGCCTCTCCTGCGGCAGTGAAAAGAGAATGAGAAGTGGGCAGTGGTAGAGAACAGAAAACGTTTTGGAAAAAAACATAAGCTAATGGTTCAAACTATCACTCAGCCACAATACTAGCAAAGAATATCTGCTCAATACACAGTACAGCAAGCGGGGGCTCCTCCTCTCTCACTACCCAATGGCAGGGGCTCTGGGACTGGGGCCAGAAACTCAGGTCAAAGCTGCCCCTGCTGCACACCACTTAGTGCCCCAAACTCACCTTCCTTCAGGGAAAATACGGAATGTCTTTAAAAGAATCAGGTCAAAAAATGTTGCTTTTCAGGCCGGGCATGGTGGCTCACGCCTGTAATCCTGGCACTTTGGGAGGCCTGGGCAGGCGGATCACCTGAGTTCAAGAGTTCAAGACCAGCCTGGCCAACATGGTGAAACCCCATCTCTGCTAAAAAATACAAAAATTAGCCAGGCATGGTGGCAGGCACCTGTAATCCCAGCTACTTGGGAGGCTGAGGCAGGGAGAATTGCTTTGACGCAGGAGACGGAGGTTGCAGTGAGCCGAATGGCGCCACCGTACTCCAGCCTTGGCAACAAAGTGAGACTCTGTCTCAAAAAAAAAAAAAAAAGTTCCTTTCCAGGAGTAACTGAAGTCGAATTATCTGACAGGTGGGGTTTCCAAAGTTCACACAAACATTGTTTCTAAAGTTTATGCAAAAGCCTCATCTCTAGAGTATGAATACTATTGTGTCCGGAATTGGCGGGTTCTTGGTCTCACTGACTTCAAGAATGAAGCCGTGGACCCTCGCGGTGAGTGTTACAGTTCTAAAGGCGGTGTGTCCGGAGTTTGTTGCTTCTGATGTTCGGTTGTGTTCGGAGTTTCTTCTTTCTGGTGGGCTCGTGGTCTCGCTGGCTCAGGAGTGAAGCTGCAGACCTTCGCGGTGAGTGTTACAGCTCGTAAAAGCAGTGTGGACCCAAAGAGTGAGCAGTAGCAAGATTTATTGCAAAGAGCAAAAGAACAAAGCTTCCACAGTGTGTAAGGGGGTTGCCACTGCTGGCTCAGGCAGCCTGCTTTTATTCTCTTATCTGGCCTCACCCACGTCCTGCTGATTGGTAGAGCCCAGTGGTCTGTTTTGACGGAGCGCTGATTGGTGCGTTTACAATCCCTGAGCTAGACATAAAAGTTCTCCACGTCCCCATCAGATCAGTTAAATACAGAGTATGGATGCAAAGGTTCTCCAACGCCCCACCAGAGCAGCTAGATAGAGTGTCGATTGGTGCACTCACGAACCTCGAGCTAGACACAGGGTGCTGATTGGTGTGTTCACAAACCTTGAGCTAGATACAGAGTGCCGATTGGTGTATTTACAATCCTTGAGCTAGACATAAAGGTTCTCCAAAGCCCTACCAGAGCAGCTAGATACAGAGTGTCAATTGGTGCTTCACAGACCCTGAGCTAGACACAGGGTGCTGATTGGTGTATTTACAATCCCTGAGCTAGACATAAAGGTTCCCCACATCTCCACCAGACTCAGGAGCCCAGCTGGCTTCACCCAGTGGATCCTGCACGGGAGCTGCAGGTGGAGCTGCCTGCCAGTCCCGCCGTGCGCCCGCACTCCTCAGCCCTTGGGTGGTCGATGGGACTGGCTGCCATGGAGCAGGGGGCGGTGTTCGTCGGGGAGGCTCGGGCCGGGCCGCACAGGAGCCCATGGAGGGGGTGGCAGGCTCAGGCATGGCAGGCTGCAGGTCCGAAGCCCTGCCCCGCAGGAAGGCAGCTAAGGTCCGGTGAGAAATGGAGCGCAGCGCCGGTGGGTCGGCACTGCTGGGGGACCTAGTACACCCTCCGCAGCCGCTGGCCCGAGTGCTAAGCCCCTCATTGCCCGGGGCCGGCAAGGCCGGCCGGCTGCTCCGAGTGCGGGGCCCGCCAAGCCCACGCCCACCCGGAACTCCAGCTGGCCCGCAAGCTGCGCGCGCAGCCCGGTTCCCGCTGGCGTCTCTCCCTCCACACCTCCCTGCAAGCTGAGGGAGCGGACTCCCGCCTTGGCCAGCCCAGAAAGGGACTCCCACAGTGCAGCGGTGGGCTGAAGGGCTCCTCAAGTGCCACCAAAGTGGGAGCCCAGGCAGAGGAGGTGCCAAGAGCGAGCGAGGGCTGTGAGGACTGCCAACATGCTGTCACCTGTCACTATCAGGTATTAAGAAAGAGTATAACTGTACTCATCTCCCTAAAATGTACCCAGAAACTATGGACTATAATATAGTACATACTATAACCTATAATATTCAGAAGTGAGTCTGTTTCACTCAAATAAATGTAGCTCTTTCTTCACTTGGTCATGACTTCCCTATTTCAGACATTTTAGGCATAAAGGCCTGCTTCAGGCACTTGAACAGTTGGATTTTGATGCAGGTTTTGATGCTTGAATAAGAATGAAGAGATGCCCTTCAAAACTTCTCTCCTTTTGAGCTGCAGATTCTTTTCATTTCTGATTCTCAAAAGCACAGCCTGGTCAAATCGTTTATCAGCTGTGATCTAAACAGAATGTTGCTTGTCTTTGGGTCTAACCAGCCTGTAGAGATGTCCCCACACCTATCCTCAGGGAGTGAGAGTCCCAGGAAGACTGGCATTCCATAGTGGACAACCCAAGGGCCCCTGGGGAAAGCCTCCTTCCACAAGCTGGTGATGGCAGGGTCAGCAGTCGAGTGTCTCTGAGAGCTGCTCCCTGACCTTTATGTGGCCAGGAAGGATACAGATGCATGTGAATGAGATTGGGCAGTGCCTGCTGAATTCATTAAATCAATATTCTGTGTACATCCCACTTAATCAGTAGATATAGTCTGGTTCTGTGCATTTTGTGGATAGCTGAAGGATTTTTGTGGCAAATACTAAACATTGAGCAAAGTGGGCTTCTCTGAAACCAAGTAGGTTTTTGAGTGGCCTCTTTCTGCTTTCAGTTGATGTGAGCTCAGGAAATGGGAATTGATTTTATCCTAGGCAGAACTTAATTAGAGAGGAAGATTGTTGCCAAAACACCCCAAGCTTCTTTTCAAAGTCAAATCAAAATGATTTTTGTATTATTCACTGGTTCGGATTGCATAGATGCTCCAGGTTTGTATTTTAGCAGCACTGTATCAGAAAGAAGGTAGCCTTAACTATTCTTCTCTTTGGAATCCGCTAAAAGTTTCTTACCCACTTATTTTCAGATCCATGATAATAATCTGGAAGTTCCCAGATAAAGGTGAGGTAGGGAAAATAAAACCATCATGGGGAATGCTGGCAGAAATCACTGTAGGCTATAATTGGGAGAATAGAATTTAATACATTGCACATGTTTGTTCTCTCCCATGGATGGTGAGGTTTTTTGTTTTTTGTTTTGAGACAGAGTCTCACGCTGTTGCCTGGCCTGGAGTGCAGTGGTGATATGTGGGCTCACTGCAACCTCCACCTCCCGCGTTCAAGTGATTCTCCTGCCTCAGCTTCTCAAACAGCTGGGATTACAGGCCCCCCCCCACCCCACCACGCCCAGCTAATTTTTTGTATTTTTAGTAGAGACAAGGTTTCACCATGTTGGCCAGTCTGGTCTCAAACTCCTGACCTCATGATTATCCAGCCTTGGCCTCTCAAAGTGCTGAGATTACAGGTGTGAGCCACTGTGCCTGGCAGTGAAGTTTTAAAAGTCTGGTCCAGCCTTGTCTAATATCACAGACTTGCCATTATAGCTGGTATTTATCAAGCCATTCCTATACCAGGCTCTTTACATACAATTAATCCTCATAGAAAACCAGCAAGAGAGGCATAATGTTGCCTGTTTTACAGATAAGAAGACTGAGGTTCTAAGTGGTTAAGTGACCCATCCAAGGTAACGCAGCTAGTAAATGGCTGAGCTGTTACTGGAATCTGGATTTGCCCAACACTGGAGTCTATGACTGAAAAATCAGCTAGAGATTTAGGTTATATACTGTAGGGCCAGGCGTGGTAGCTCACACCTGTAATCCCAGCACTTTGGGAGGCCGAGGTGGGAGGATCACTTGAGGTCAGGAGTTTGAGACCAGCCTGGCCAACATGGCGAAACCCCGCCTCTACTAAAAAACACAGAAATTAGCTGGGCATGGTGGCAGACTCCTGTAATCCCAGCTACTCAGGAGGCTGAGGGAGAATTGCTTGAACCCAGGAGGTGGAGGTTGCTGCAGTGAGCTGAGATTACGCCATTGCACTCCAGCCTGGGTGACAGAGTGAGACTCCGTCTCAAAAAAAAAAAAAACAACAACAAAATAGTTATATACTGTAGTTAAGACCAATTGATTTAAGCTTCATTAGCTAAAATTGTAGAGGAAAACCTGTCATTAATAATGAAAACAAGGCTGGGCACGGTGACTCACGCCTGTAATCCTAGCACTTTGGGAGGCTGAGGCGGGCGGATCACAAGGTCAGGAGTTTGAGACCAGCCTGACCAACATAGTGAAACCCCGTCTCTACTAAAAATACAAAAATTAGCTGGGCGTTGTGGCAGGCGCCTGTAATCCCAGCTACTCAGGAGGTTGAGGCAGGAGAATCACTTGAACCCAGGAGGTGGAGGTTGCAGTGAGCCAAAATCATGCCATTGCACTCCAGCCTGGGTAACAGAGTGAGACTCCGTCTCAAAAAATAATAATAATAGTAATAATGAAAATAGCAACAACTGTCATTTTTTGGGTACCTTCTTTGTGTCAGGAATATTGCTAGGCACCTACATTCTTATTTCATTTAAGCCACAAAACAGCCTTATATATTGTTGTACATCTTTATAAATGATGACAACAAAACTCAGAGAGTTTCACTTTTATGGAGCAGTTCAGAATATACTGGGTCTCACACAGGAAAATTAGACTATGGATCCAAGTTTAGGGTAAAGCTGACATATAAAAATAATAAAATCATAGAATTTTAGAGCCAAAAGGGATAGTCAAAATGACAAAGTCTAACTTTCTTACTTTTACTGTGGGAAAACTTAGGTTTAGACCCTCGCCTCCCCAAAACCACACACCAAATCCAAGACTAGAACACAGACTCAATTCAATGAATCAATTTTGTCTTGAGTTCCTACTATGTGCCATATATGGGCAGGTCTCTATCTCCCAAACCCAGGGCTTTTATCTGTCAGATGATGTGCAACTGGAAGGACAAGGATGGGGACTGTGCAGCCAGGACGTTCAATGTAAGTTATGGGACTGACCACAGTTACTAAGAAAAATGTTGAGCCTGCCCTGAGGCAAGAGGGGAGGAGCCAGATCCGGAGCATCAGGTATAACTTGATCCTAAATGTGAATGTCAAAACTACCATTCTGAATTACTTTTGGAGTGACTTATCTTCCATGAAGTGAAGTCCAAGCCTTTTGATTTGATCCTCACTGAACCCTAGGGTGATTTATTTTAATACAGCTAATAAGAATAATGAGAAACATCTGTTTCTATAACAAAGGGCCATGTTTATCATGTTAGTGACTTATGAACTGCTGTGAGCATTTATGAAGATAAGAGCAGGCCCTGTTGTGCATAAGGCAGGCACAGGTGCAGCTTCCTTTTGGCTTCTAGGGTATGAGACTTCTCTGTCTTTCCAAACCAAAAGCATGAACTCCTGAAGCAATTTATTTGTGAGACTCTTTTGCCTCCAAACAATGGCACATAATTCCAAAAATTATGTTGAATGAAAAGAAAAGTATGACTGAGAAAGGTGAGCTCAATGAGTTAAGAGACTACGCAAGGTTATATGCCTAATTAGTGGCAACCATCTAATTTCTATTTCATTCTCCCAATTGGACTTTTTGGAATCTTTCACCACTATCAAATAGGATAGTAATAGTATGCCTTCCCTTTCTCCAGATAAGAATGTCAGCAAAATGTCTTGCAATATTTGAAGAAGCAAATGTAAAGTCAGTGTGTGGAGAAGCAGGCATTATCTCAAGCAGCATATCTCTAAAACTATTAACAGGTTGAAGAATGATATTTCTAAAATTTTTCAATTTGACATTAGAAATATGTCTTCCATATGCAAAAATGCCATAATAAATCTATTTGTTAGGATACATGAAAAATGAGATTTGAATGTCCTGCCTTCTTTGGTCAGTTAAATGCAATGGCTGTTAGCCAGCCTCATCTAACTCTGTGTTCACAAGCCTATTTCCTGCATTAGTTAAAAATACGACTGTCTTTATAATAAAGGTGACAAGGCTGAGACAGGACTGACTGGGTGTTTTGGAATCCTGACAGTTAATGGGAATATAGCTATGTATTGCTTGGATCAGTATGGCTATTGTATCTACTGTGTATGAATGAATAATAATTGCCACTGGAAAAGTACTATGGCAGTAGTTCTTTTGAACTCAGAACTGTCTGAGCTCAATAGAACTCGGATAGTTTTGTTGACTTACCCATGCTGTAGGGCTGGGGATGGGTAAGGCCAGACAGACACATGAGGAGCTGAGGAATGAAAGAAAGACACTTCTCTAATTGAAAGAGTCCCCCGTCAGCAGGGGAGAGGGCAGGGCTAGTGCAGGTCAGGACCCTGAGTCTGGAAAGACAGGATACATTCTTGGATCAAAGCCAGCATCAGGCATGACCATTCCTCCTTTTCCAGTCAAACTCATCTGGATGTTTGCCTAATACATAGATCTTTCAAATAGTACATTCTTCCTTCCCTTTACGTACATTTTCCTCTTAAGAAAATTTCATTTTGCAGCCAATGATACCTAATTACTTGGACTATCAGCACGCCAGCCTCAAATACATACCTCAGTCTCCAATGTCATCCATGTAAAAGGAGCTTATCACACAAGGGGAAATTCTGTTGCTTACCAACGAGGAGGCACCTCTAACACCAACAGTCAATCTATGTTTAGTGTAAATGATCAACTTGAATCTCCACCCTGCCTGGTTCCAGTTCTGCCATAAGGCAATGTGTTAAGACCATGGAGTGCTACACCCACAGCCTCCCCAGCAATTTTGCAGGGTATAGAAGGATTAGTTTTGCCACGTTGTTAGTATAGGGCTCTGCATTTCAGCATTCTGTGGGGGCGGTGTACCCAGTGTACTCTTGCTAGGCATGAGACAATCACTTGGGCAACTTAATTGCCTAGTTTCCAACTGTGTCCTATATCTAATGAATCAAAATTGGTGGTAAGGTGAATGAAGCAGGTGGGACATGTGTAGTTTCAAAAAACATTCCAGGGGGTTCTCATCTATAGGCAGGGTGAGAAGCCAGCTTCCTGGGTTGAAGTCTGAAAAACATGCAACAAAGATTTTATATGTCACTTTTGCCTCTGAATAATAACTGCTGAGGCATTCTAGGAATCTTTATAAAACTGTAATGCCCCATGTTACTTTCCTCATTTGAATTGTAATCTTTTTGGAGGAAGTTCTGCATCCTATTAAGTCAGAACTTCTTGAAACAGTTACCATGTGCCAAGCCCTTTGTACGACACAGTGGGTTAAACACGTTTCTTGTCTACAGAAAGCTAATGCTGAACCTACACTGTGGAAAATAACACTTTCATATATGAACAATTGGATAGGAATCTAGATTAAAGGAGCAAGTTGTACTGAAGGGATGATCCTGGTACATCTTGGTCCAGGTGCTGTTAGGGACTGTCCCTCTAGGAAGCCAGGGAGGCCTCTCCTGCTACTTCTCTTCCTCCCAATTGAAGAAACACCAGAGGGTGCTGATATGGTTTGGCTCTGTGTCCCCACCCAAGTCTCATGTTAAATTGTAATCCTCAGTGTTAGAGGAGGTGATTGGATCATGGGGGCTGACTACCCGCTTGCTGTTTTCGTGATAGTGAGTGAGTTCTCACGAGACCTGGATGTTTAAAAGTGTAGCACTTTCCCCTTAGCTGTCTTCCTCCCGTTCCTGCCATGTAAAATGTGCCTGCTTCCCCTTCACCTTCCTCCATGATTGTGAGTTTCCTGAGGCCTCACCAGCCATGCTTCCTGTACAGCCTGAGGAACCGTGAGCTGATTAAACCTCTTTTCTTTTTCTTTTTTTTTGAGTTGGAGTCTCACTCTGTCATCCAGGCTGGAGTGCAATGGCGCAATCTTGGCTCACTGCAACCTCCGTCTCCTGGGGTTCAAGCAATTCTCCTGCCTCAGCCTCTGGAGTAGCTGGGATTACAGATGCCCACCACCATGCCCGACTAATTTTTGTATTTTTAGTAGAGGCGGGGTTTTACCATGTTGGCCAGGCCACTCTTGAACTCCTGACCTCGGGTGATCCGCCCGCCTCAGCCTCCCAAAATTCTGGGATTACAGGCGTGAGCCACTGCGCCTGGCCTCTTTTCTTTATAAATTACCCAGTCTCAAGTAGTTATAGCAACACGAGAACAGACTAATACAGGTGCAGTGCATCTGCAGTGGGTACAGCTGTCCCCATAGGATTAGGATGGGGCAGCACGGAAGGGAAGAATTGAAGAAAGGCTGGAACATCTAACAATGCCATAGATCTATGGGGTAAGTACGCAATAGGACTGTAGGTTAAAAGAAGGGAGGGAGATAGTAATAATGAAAATAGAAGAAAAGGAAGAAATA
This sequence comes from Symphalangus syndactylus, assembly GCF_028878055.3. Lineage (NCBI taxonomy): Eukaryota > Metazoa > Chordata > Mammalia > Primates > Hylobatidae > Symphalangus > Symphalangus syndactylus. Next base: position 17,987,003 of record NC_072426.2, read on the forward strand.
AGAGCCCAGAATTCTGCCTTCTGCCTGGTACATTGGGAGCTCAGCATGTGTGGTTTCCCCAGCTGTGCGTTTTGAGTGTAATAGTCCAGGGCTCTGCTTTCCATCCCTGGATCTGGCCACTAGATTCCTAGCTCTCTTATTTGTTCATTCTCTATTGCAAGGCTGTGGTTTTGAAGCTACAGGGAATCGGTGGGAGATAGGAAGCTCCAAACTGCAGAAAATCGTAGGACCAGCTGAACCAAACTACAACCACTGAAATCACAATGACCTCGGAAGCAAACAAGGCTTATGTGGGAAACAGTACGTTGTGAAACAGGTTATTTATATTCTCATAAAACTATTGCTGGGGGAAAAGGCAAATAGGGTTCTGGTAGTAAAGTCAGCAGCAACATCCCTTTAAAGGTCTGAAGAATTCTAAAAATGTACTGGGGAGGAGTGTTTCTATTCTAATAAAGAAGCAAAGTATGTTTTCCTTTTAAACAACCAGGGAAAAAATATTTATGTCTATCTCAAAGCTGGAGCCGAAAGTTTAATTTTGAAAATAATGAATGTCTAAAGCTGAAATTGTTTTCTAAAAAAAAAAAGAAAGAAAGAAAGAATGCACTGGTAGGTAATAGCACTACTCATACAATGTATATTATTAGCAGGACTTTCCATCCAGATCTTAATGTATAAATAAATCACAAAAGTTGTTAATTTACATAAACTCACCTGAAAAAGGAAATTATCCTGAGTTTACATGACAAAAAATATTATATCAAGTAGGAATGTGGGTTTTTGATTTCTAAAACGCCAAAGATCAAATTTCCTTGGCACAGTAACCTGTGACATTTTAACCAAAAAGCACGTGGCTTCTAAAGGGTGTGCCAGACAGCCAGCCAGCCAGGCACCAAAGGCGCAACAGTTTTTCTGTGAGGTACCTGTGTTAGTCCCAGTTGTAACTACCCAGCAGTGTTCACCATAGTATGAGAAATTTAATGTAAGCATAGTTGAAGAATCTAAATTCTTCTAGGAAGGGTATTTAACTCTCAATATGGAGAAAATACATTTTTCAGAGACATAAGAATACAAAAGAAAGTAGCTATAGGTGTGTTTATGACTAAGAAGAGTTAGTCATGCATGCCCCACCACCCCAAAACTATGCGTGTCCCACCACCCCAAATCTAAAAATCTCATGTAAGTATTGCCCTAAGACTTCAGGCATTCACAGAGGCTAAGCATGGCCAACTAGTCCTTTCCTGCTGGATGCCTTGCAATTCTCACCAGAGATCAACAGGGTGCCACGTGGCTTGGGAGCGCTTCCTTAGTCAGCCACTCCATCTGGCCGTGTCTCACCTCTGGAAAGAGCCCTTTTGCTCCTAAATGTCAGTTTCCCAACTTGCAGAGCCAGGTTTAGATGACTAATCTACTAGTACTATAAAATTTCATTATATTATTATTTTAAATTAGAAACCTCTGGATTATTTTCATTGGAAATTAAAATATAATTAAGTTGACAATTGAATGCTCAGAAAGAAATGAGCAAAGTAAAAATTTCTACCAAGATTGTTATATTTCCAGACAAAATTTGCTTCCTGGTAACTAACTCTGCCATAATGCCTTCAGTCGCTTGTGTTTGTTTCCTGATACACTCAGCAGGGATAATTTCTCTTTTGAATGTGTTTAATCAAACTGACTAGAGCAACAGCACGTGTTCAAAGTTTTCTTTGCAAAACTCACATTTTGACTTTCACGTGTTGAATACTGCACTAGCAGTCAATTGATAATAAAAACGTTTGTCCAGCTTCTTGAATTCCCATGCTACAGATTTCATATTGGCACTTAACATTTGAAATTAGGCATTCATTGAATTCATTCTCCATATCTAAAAATGTACTATAAGGACTACAGATTTACCACAACTTTAAAAATTCCAGATGGTTTTGGATAATACTCTGTGAAGAAAGTTATGATCTTCTTAATCTTTGTCTAAGTAGTTCCTGAAGCAACTTCAAGAACAGGGAGTGGGAAACTAAACTGTAATAAGACCAGATTATGAAGGTATTCATTCACATGATTGATAGTTCAATAATTTTTGTTTCCTCACTATTGTGTGGGTTGCCCGGGTGGGTCTTCTGTGATCTCTTCTGACATCATTCATGTGGCTACACCCCTAGAGCAGATGGGCTGCAGGCTGGGCTCACCTGGAGCTGTCAACCACAGCACATTGATCTTATACCATGTGGCTACTCCACATAGCCAGCTTGGGCTTTCTTACAGTATGGTAGTCTCAAGGCAGCATTCTTAGCGGGAGCATTTCAAGAGTGTGAAAACAGAACTTTAAAACCTTTAAGCAGAAGCTGTAAGAGTTGCCATATTTTATTGGTCAAAGCAAGTAACAAAGCCAGCCCAAATTCTAGGGGAGAGGAATTAGACTCCACCTTTTAAGGAGAGAAGTGGCAAAATCACCTTGCAAAGAGTTGTGGGATGGGAGATACTGATGCAGCCGTTTTTGGAAACCATCTAGTACACTCCACCTCCTACCTAAAATAATTCGCATTCCTCTCACATGTAAACTGCACTAATCATCACCTGCCTCCACGGGCACATCCTATTATAGCATCTGCTCAAAGTCCAGGGTCTAGTCATCTCAGTCAGCTGCTAGTGTAGTGGGATGTGGTTCCCTGTGTTTCTGTGTGTGCTCAGATGTGCCTTCTCTCCATCTGGAAACCAGTGAACTAAAAAGACAAGTTATCTGCCCCCAACACACTCAACACACAATGATGAGGCAAGGACAGGAAAACTTCTGCAGACAAATGACCATATACTGTGCACTACTGGGGTCCTGAAAAGAGAAGAGAATAACCATGGGGAAAAAATGGGGAGGTACTGCCCCCAGGAAGATGGATTAGGAGTCCGTGCAGTCTTCTGGCAAGGGATCATCATGAAACCACCACCATTTCCTGAGCGTTTGCTCCTGTCAAGGCACTGTTTGGAACACTCTCCACATGCTTTCTCATTTGACCTTCACCACAAATTTAAGAAAGGTACCTACCTGATAATTGAGAAAAAAACAAGCTAAAGCGAGACAACTCACATAAGCTACATGGCTAAAGTGTTTGAAGGTTAGAAAGTGGAAGGTGGTTTTGAACTTCCTAGCTTGGATTTTAACTGGAATAGGGAAAGCAGAACATGTAATAGGATATAGGAAAGGTGAATTAATCTTTGTCCATGTGGATTTTGAGGTGCCTGTAGGATATTTACAGAGAAGAACTGAGTAAAGGCTGGAAATACAGACTTAGATTGGCATTCAGGGGACCCTAACAGTGTTTCTCTACAGACATTGAAAAGTGGTCAGGCCAGGCACACTGGCTCACACCTGTAATCCTAGCACTTTGGGAGGCCGAGGCAGGTGGAACACCTGAGGTCAGGAGTTCAAGACCAGCCTGGCCAACATGGCAATAACTCATCTCTACTAAAAATACAAAAATTGGCCAGGTGTGGTGATGCACACCTGTAATCCCGACTGCTCGGGAGGGTGGGGCAGGAGAATCACTTGAACCCAGGAGGTGGAGGTTGCAGTGAGCCGAGATTGCACAACTGCACTCCAGCCTGGGTAACAGAGCAAGACTCTATCTCAAAACAAAAAAGAAAAAAGAAAAGTGGTCTGGGATGAAATGCTGGCAAAACCCAGCACCTGCCTAATTCTTGCTTGTCGTAGTTGAAAGTTGCTTATCTATGACCTGGCATTTCTAATATATCATTGTGGGCCACAGGTAGGTGGGATGATTCAGGGCTGATTTTCCTGCCAGTTGTGATACCACAATTCTTATCCCAGATCCTGTGACGTTGCACAAGAAAGCTCTACTTCTAGTGAGTGATATGAGTTTAGAATATTCTCACCTCTGTGCAAGGGAGACTGCAAAGGCGCATTCTTTGCCTGCTCCTACATTTGAGAAAAATTAGCTTTATTTTTGGTAAGTGAAAAGTCTTCGTGGAGGACAGACCTTGTGTTTTAGTCTACCTTTGGTTTAATTGTAAATCAATTGCAATTGAAAGCATATATCGACTGCTGTGACACTGCCTCGTTATAAATTAAATAAAAACAATAGCCTCTCGAGGATTAAAAATCAGGGCAATTGCAGTACTGCAGATATTTCTTGATGCCCTCAAGGGAAATTGTTCTTGCATCCTAGAAAGCTTCTCCTGGAGGTAGACAGAAAGAACGGTTGTGCAGTGTTTTATTTTTACTTAGAATCACCCTTTTAGAAAATAATAAAAATAACTGGTTTCATGGTAAGGTCCATTTTAATTTTTAGCTGGTTACTAGGTTATATAACCCTTTGGTATAGGGTAGGCAAGAACACATATGGTACAGTGTTTCCATAGCAACAGCACTTAGGTTTGTTTTTTGCCTGTCAGTTTTTTTCAACATCATATTCCTTTTAAGCAGAGGCTCTCTCTGTCTCACCCTTCTCCCTCTCCCATTGTTCCTCCTTTTCTGCCTCTTCTCTTGCAATCTCCTCTTCTAACCACTCTGTCTCAGAAGACTAGAAAAGAATAAAGACATTTCAGATAACTTTCTTCTGGGTTTTCAGTCTTTAAATTATTCAAACTTTAAATATGACTTTGAATAAACTATGTTTCCATCATAAAACTGCATTACTTACATGTCTCTCTTTTACTTAAATAGGAGTATGAGGCAATTATAAGGCTGAAAGTTACCCAAATTAGACCGTTTTTCTTAACCTTTGAGTTGAGACAAGGTCACATAAGCCCAAATAGGTAGGCATGTATCCTTAAGGACTCCTGGAACAGATTCTGCTACCTCTTTAGGTAAAACTAAGTTAGAGCCACTCTCACATTAAGTGCCTTTCTTGACTCTATCTCAGTGGGCTCTTACTTAAGCATATTAATTACAAATCTGGAGTCTACATTCCAATTTGCCCCTCTGTAACTTTCCTAAGCAGATTATCTGACAAGCACACTTTGGGTTTCTGCACTTGAAAATCAGATCTTTTGTAGGAACACTTCCAGGCCCTGTTCTCCCTGAATCTTATCTATGGGCAGAAACTACATTTTATCTCTTGTTTTTAGAATGTTACCCCCTCAGGGAGGTCTTCCTGGACCCTGGTTATTCTCTTATGTATTTCTTATTTGACGACTTGTTTATCCTCTGTCTCATCCAGTAGACTTTAAGGTCTGTGAGGGCACAGACCATTTTTGAAATGTTTAACATTGTATTCCTAGTATTTTAGACACAATTTGGCTCATTGTAAGCATTTTAAAAAGTGATTTTCAAATGAATGAATGTTTCCTTTTTGATAAACTCATTTTAGAATTTTGTTGCAAAATAAAACCAAATCTATTTTTTAAATTTGAAGTGTTGGTATGGTTTCTGTTTCCCTTTTTGCTTTGGCGGCTAGGAAGCTCAGAGCTAAAGCCATTGCTCAATGTAGCTACTAAGCTAGCATATTTGTTTCCTGGGTTTTTTTGGGGGGATGGGGAGCTTGATTTTTTTTCTTTACTATTGTTGTTGCTTATTTTTTTAAGCCATCTAAACTACTTTTTAAAAGCAAGCAATGCATAATAAAATAAATATAATAACCTTTATAGTAAAAATGAATTTTCAGGGATTCCCCCAGAGAGAATGATGTATATTATGGGAGGTTAACTCTATTAAATATGGACATGAATGGTGACCAAACAAACTTTAAGTGGTAGAAAATTAAAAGGCTTTTTTACTCTTCAGCTGAACCAACTGAGGACCGTATCAAGTGAGAATAAGTATGTATCATACGTAAAACTGATCACATTTATCAACAAAATGCTTAACTTTGTTTTAAAGGGTGAAATCCACTTGAATTGCTGAAGCATTACTTTACTAAATTAAAAATATATATTTCTGCAGACACACTTAAAACTCCTTCTCACCAGGCAAGGTTGCTCACGCCTGTAATCCCAGCACTTTGGGAGGCCAAGGCAGGTGGATCACTTGAGCCCAGGAGTGGGAGACCAGCCAAGGCAACGTGGTGAAACCCTGTCTCTACAAAAACATTTTTTTTTTTTTAATTAGCTGGCTGTGGTGCTGCATGCCTATAGTCCCAGCTACTTGGGAGGCTGAGGCCGGAGGATCATCTGAGCATGGGGACATCAAGGCTGCAGTGAGCCATGATTGTGCCACTGCACTCCAGCCTGGGCCACAGAATAAGACTCAGTTTCAAAAAACAAAACACTCCTTCCGTCTGTGGTCTATAGCGTTGCCTCCTGCCTTTTTACGAGGAAGAAAAACTTGTATAAACATCATGATTCATGGGTTTAATCACTTTAGGTAAACAGCGCTGCCAGATGATCCTGGTTTGCAGATTCAGGACATGAAATCCTTCAGCTGACACTGAGATTTGTTTAGAGTTGATGGTGGGAGAAGAGAGAGAGCTTGAGGGGGGACTCCTAAGATGATTTTAAGTATCATGGCTAGAGAAGGAAGCTGTAGTGAGGGAGCAAATCAATGACATCAGTGTCACCTGGGAAGATGGTGAGAGTGAGGATTTATTAATAGGGCAACTGGGTAAATGTCACACTTAAAAAATAAATGATTTAGTGGCAAAAGAAGCTGGGAACCCACTTCAGATGAAAGAAAGAAGTGCTTTTCTCAGCGTTAAGGAAAACAGACAGTGTCTATATTCTGTGCCTAAGGGGACGGGAATGAAAATGAGAAGAATCAGTTTGGTTTTCTCCCAGCTCCCGGGTGAGCTGGTGGGGGCCTGGTTAATGTGGATAATGCAGGTTCTGAACCAGATTGAGAATGGAGGGTCCATTGGCTTCCTCTGTCCCTATGCCTGGTTCTGTGGGGCAGGAGACTGTAGTGAGGAACAAATGGAGACTGATCTGCCTTCTGCCTACTGTGACTTTTTCTCTCTGCAGAGCAAGGGGCAGAGTGTCCTTCACCACAGAGTCCCATGCTGTACCCTGGAAGACACTCAACTGCCAAGCCCCCATTTTGCTTTACCTTCACTTTCTTTCTATGAATCTGGGCCGGCTCACAGCTAAGCTAGTAATAGGGTGCACTGCTTTTCAGGAGTTAAAGGGAGTTAAATGTTACGGGTGAATGGCAATTATCTGGGCCAGTGGCATGGGAGTAAAAAAATTTTAAAAGACAGTTGTAGGTAAAGAAAGGCAGATTCATTAGAGAAAGTAAGAAAATATGTTGCAAGGTTGCAATGGGCAGAATTAGCACAAGAGGAGCTGACTGCAAAGAAACAAAGCCTTGCTAGGGATTTTATAGAATAATGCTTGTGCTGAGGAGAGCTTTGTGCAGTACTGATAGTGCCAAGGTTGCAGTGAGCTAACTTGCAGGTGTCTGGTGATAAGATGGGTGCAGAACGATAGTGAGTTATTTGCCCAGGAGGGCCATGTGTCCTGGGCCGTGAAGAAAGTCCGACATAGCTTATCTGCTTTCTTGTTTTGCTTTCTCCTCAGTCCCACCAGCCTAACTCGTTTTCGCTAATTAGGACTCCACACTAAGTAATCATACCCATATTGCCTCTGGATTCTGAACCGATTGAATAAAAACAAAGAAAAGCTGATGTGTAGAGGGTATTAGTCTTGTGGTGGTGGTGTTTCTTTCTAGCCATTTCCCTGCTCGAATAGCACTCAATTTCTATTTGCAGAATGTCGTCTCCCCTGTTGTGGGCAGTTTTGATGGAACAGTTAATAAGATGTCTGCCCTGTCCTAGCCAATTGAATCCCTTCCACAGCTGACAGTCGTTTGGGTTGTACTCAGTGTTTTGCAGTAATTAAAAGAGCTGGTATAGGGTGGATCACCTGAGGCCAGCAGTTCGAGACCAGCCTGGCCAACATGGCGAAACCACATCTCTACTAAAAATACAAAAATTAACTGGGCATGGCAGCAGGCACCTGTAATCCCAGCTACTGGGGAGGCTGAGGCAGTAGAATCGCTTGACCCAGGAGGCGAAGGTTGCAGTGAGCTGATATTGCACCATTGCACCCAGCCTGGGTGACAAGAGTGAGATTCCATCTCAAAAAACAAAAACAGATCTGTTATAAATATTATTATATGTCTCTTCATGTTTAGTGCAAGAGAGGGTATTTGCTGGGTCATAGAATATACAAGTTGTTGCTAAAGTATTTTCCATAGTGGCGATTCAAATTTGCACTTCCCTAAGAGGTGGATGAGAGTTCTCATTGTTCTGTGATCATGCTAACACTTAGTATTTTCCAGAATTTTAATCGTCCCCACCTGCCTACGGTAAAATACTATATCATTGTTTTTAATTTGCATCCATCTGGTATTGAATGAGGTTGAGCACTTTTTTTTTTTTTTGAGACAGAGTTTTGCTCTTGTTGCCCAGGCTGGAGTGCAGTGGTGCAATCTTGGCTCACCGCAACCTCCACCTCCCAGGTTCAAGAGATTCTCCTGCCTCAGCCTCCCTAGTAGCTGGGATTACAGGCATGTGCCACCACGCCTGGCTAGTTTTGTATTTTTAGTAGAGACGGGGTTTCTCCATGTTGGTCAGGCTGGTCTCGAACTCCCGACCTCAGGTGATCTGCCCGCCTTGGCCTCCCAAAGTGCTGGGATTACAAGCATGAGCCACCACCCCCAGCTGAGTTTGAGCACTTTTTATTTTTTATTTTTTATAACTTCATTAAGATATAATTCATCTACCTTACAATTCACTCATTTAAAGTACACAGTTCAATGGCTTTTAGTTTATGCAGAGCTGTGCAACCATCACAAACAATTTTAGAATATTTTCATCACCCCCAAGAGCAACCCTGTACCCATTAGCAGTTATTTCTCAGTCCCCCTCAAGTTCCTCTGCCCTGATGACTTTATGTCTCTATAGATTACTTACTGTGGACATTTCCTGTAGCTGGAATCATACAGTATGTGGTCGTTTGTGACTGGCTCCTTCAACTTACCATAAAGTTTTTAAGGTTTATTCGTGTTTTAGTGCATACCAGTACTTCCTTCTTCTTTACTGCTGAATAATCTTCCATTGTACGGATATGCCACATTTTATTTATCCATTCATCATTTGAATGTTGTAAAGAAGTACAACACATAGATCGTTTCTACTTTTAGCTATAATGAATAATGTTGCCATGAACATTCATGTACATATTTTTGTGTGGATATATATTTTTATTCCTTCTGGCTATATACTTAGGAGTGGAATTGCTGAGTCATGTTGTGACTCTATGTTTAACCTTTTGAGGAACTGCTAGACTATTTTTCAAAGTCGCTGCACCATTTCATACACCCACCGGTGTTGTATGAGGGCTTCAGTTTCTCCATATCTTCACCAATTTACCTGGCTTTTGATTATAGTAATTCCATGTGAAGTGGTAGCTCAGTTTGGTTTTGATTTACGTTTCCCTTGTGGCTAATGATATTGAGTATCCTTCATGTGATTATGGGCCATTTGTACATCTTCTTTGGAAATATGCCTATTCAGATCCTTTGCCCATTTTTAAATTGGGTTGTCTCTTTATTGTCAAATAGTAAGAGTTTGTAATATGTCTTACATACACGTCTCATCAGATATAGAATTCACAAACATTTTCTGCCATTTGATGGTTGTCTTTTCACTTTCTTGATGGTATTCTTTGAAAGACAAAAGTTTTAAATTTCGAGGATGTCCAATTTATCTCTTCTCTTCTGGTGCTTGTCCTTTTGGTGTCATATCTAAGAAATCATTGCCACGTTCAAAGTCATGAAGATTTTTGCTTATGTTTTCTTTCTAGAATTTTATAATTTCAACTCTCAGGTTAGATTTATTTTGACTTAAAATTTGTATATAGTGTTAGATATGAATCCGACTTCATTATTCTGCATGTGGATCTCCAGTTGTCCCAGCACCATTTCTTGAAAAGACTATTTTTTTTCTCGTTGAATTATCTTAGCACACTTGTTGAAAATCAATTGACCCTAAATGTGAGGACTTATTTCTGGACTCTCAATTCTATCCCACTGATCTATATGTCTTTCTTCTTCTTCCTTCCTTCCTCCCACCTTCCTTCCCTTCCCTTCCCTTCCTCCTTTCCTGCCTTCCTTTCTTTTCTTTTCTTTTCTTTTCTTTCTCTCCCTCTCTCTCTTTCTTTCTTTCCTTCTTTCTTTCTTTCTTTCTTTCTTTCTTTCTTTCTTTCTTTCTTTCTTTCCTTCCTTCCTTCCTTCCTTCCTTCCTTCCTTCCTTCCTTCCTTCCTCTTCCTCTTCTTCTTTCTTCTTGTTTTGTTGACAGAGTCTTGCTCTGTGCCCAGGCTGGATTGCAGTGGTGTGATCTTGGCTCACTGCAACCTCCACCTACCTGGTTCAAGCAATTCTTATGCCTCAGCTTTCTGAGAGGCTGGGATTACAGGCGCCGGCCACCACGCCTGGCTAATTTTTGTATTTTTAGTAAAGATGCGGTTTTGCCATGTTGGCCAGGCTGGTCTCGAATTCCTGACCTCATTGGATCCACCCGCCTTGGCCTCCCAAAGTCGTGGGATTACAGACAGGAGGCACTGCGCCTGGCCTATATGTTTTTCTTTATGCCAGTACCAAACTGTTTTGACTACTGCAGCATTGTAGTAAGTTTTGTAATTGGGAGGTATGAATTTTCCAGATTTCCATTTTCATCTGGAATCTTCTTTTTCAAGATTGTTTTGACTATCCAAGGTCCTTTGAATTTCCATATGCATTTTAGGTTCAGCTTGTCAATTTCTGTAAAGAAACCAGCTGGAATTTTGATAAGGATTGCATTGAATCTGTAAATCAATTTGGGGAATACAGTCTGCCACCTTTACAATATTAAGTCTTCCATTCTGTGAACACAGAATGTCTTTTCATTTATTTAGGTATTCTTTAATGTTTTTCAATGAGGTTTTGTGGCACATTGCAATGGTCCACGCCTGTAATCCCAGCTCTTTGGGAGGCCAAGGTGGGAGGATTGCTTGAGCCCAGGAGTTCAAGACCAGCCTGGGCAATATAGTGAGAACCTATCTCTACAAAAATTTTTTTAACAAATCAGCATAGTGGCACGTGCCTGTAGTCCCAGCTACTTGGAAGTGCTGAGGTGGGAGGATCACCCAGCAAGTCAAGGCTGCAGTAATCCGTGATCACACCACTGCACTCTAGCCTGGGTGACAGAGCAAGATCTTGGCCACCTTTCCACCCAAAAACCCGGAAGGTTTTGTAATATCAGAGTATAAATTTTGTACTTCTATTAATGTACAAGTATTTTAATCTTAAATATTTTGTTCTCTTGATGCTATTTTAAATGGAATTGTTTACTTAATTTTATTTTGTTTGTTTATTGTTACTATCTATAAATACAATTGATTTTTGTATGTTGATCTGTGTCCTGCAACCTAGCTGAACTCACTTATTATTAGTTCTAATAATTTTTTAGTGGAATCTGTAGGATTTTCTAAATACAAGATTATGTCGTTTTCAAATAGAGGTAGTTTTACTTCTTCCTTTTCCAACTGGATGCCTTTTATTTTATTTTCTTGCCTAATTGACCTGGCTAGAACATGCAGTACAAAGTTAAATAGAAGTAGCAAAAGCAGACATTCTTTTCTTGTTCCTGATGTTAAGGGGAATGCAACCAATCTTTTACCATTAAGTATGACAAAAGCTGTTTTTCATAGATGTCATTAATCAGATTGAGGAATTTCCCTTCTGCTTCTAGTTGATTGAGAGTTTTTATCATAAAGGGTGTTGAATTTTGTCAAATGCATTTTCTGTGTCTATTGAAATGATCATATGGTTTTTGTTTTTTGGTGTATTACATTAATTGATTTCAGATATTGTTTGGTCATTTTAAAATACATTCACAGGCCATTTGTTTTCTTCTCTGAAATACTATTAATATCATTTGCCCATTTTCTACTGGATTATTTGTCTTTTTCTAACTGACTTGTAAAAACTTTTAATATAGCCAAATATCTTTATCAGTTACATGTGTAGCCAATATTTCCCCCAAATTTGTAGTTTGTTCTTTCTCTCTTTTAATGACGTCTCCTGATGAACAGCAGATTCCTTTTTTTTTTTTTTTTTTTTTAAGATGAAGTTTCTCTCTTGTTGCCCAGGCTGGAGTGCAATGGCGCGATCTTGGCTCACTGCAACCTCCACCTCCCGGGTTCAAGCCATTCTCCTGCCTCACTCAGCCTCCCGAGTAGCTGGGATTACAGGCATGGGCCACTATGCTCAGCTAATTTTTGTACTTTTAGTAGAGATGGGGTTTCTCCCTGTTCGTCAGGCTGGTCTCAAACTCCTGACCTCAGGTGATCTGCCTGCTTCAGCCTCCCAAAGTACTGGAATTACAGGAGTGAGCCACCATGCCTGGGCTGAACAGTAGATTCTTAACCTCAGTGTTATAAAATTTTGAAATCTTTGCTCTGTGGTTTGTATCTTGGAGATCTGTTTACGAAATCCTTCACTTCCCAAGATAGGCACATAATCCTAAATTGTCTTGTAAAGTTTTGCCATATACAATTAGACCTCTACTTAATCTGGACTTAATTTTTTTATTTTAAGATGTGAGGTAGGATCAGATGTCCTGTTTTCCCATGTGAATATCCAGTTGTTTTGGACACGATTAATGTAGTTCCTCAGATTTGCTAAGTCTCCTCCAGGGTCCTCAGCTGATGGCTCTTGGGGAGCTCCTGATAACTCAATGGCTACCGAAGCTGCTGCCTCATCTACCAGCACTGCCAACTGTCTCGACCTTTCCCATAGAGAGTACCAGCTCCTGCATAGTGTGGTATTAGCAAAAGAATAGGGAGAAAGAGAACAGCGGAAGGAACAAAGAATCCAGAAACAGATCCAGGCCCGTATGGGAACTTGAGATTTAACATCAGTGGCATTGCAGATCAGTAGGGAAAGATAAACTATTTAATAAATACTGCTGAGATGATGGGTATCTATACAGAGGGAAAAATAAAATTGGATTTGTACCTCATATGATGTACAAAATCTGCCTCAAGTAAAGACCAAAATATACAAAGTAAAATCTTCAAACTTTTGGAATAAATTATAGAAGAATATTTTTGTGCTTTCAGAGTTGGGAAAGAGTTTGATATCAATAAATAGAAAATGAAACCTTTAAGGAAAAGATTATGAATCAATTAGACCATATTAACATTTAAAATGTCTGTGCATCTAAAGACACTGTTTTAAAAAGTGAGAGAAGACAAACAACTAACTAGAGAAGACATTTGCAATGTATATTGGCAACAAATATTTAGCATAGAGTATGTGTACATATATATAAAATGTCTACAAATCCCTACCAAAAAATCAAATAGCAATTAACATGAACACACATGAAAATGCTCAATCTCACTAGTAATAGAATAACTGTAAATAAAAATAGGCCGGGCGCAGTGGCTCACACCTGTAATCCCAGCACTTTTGGAGGCCGAGGCGGGCGGATCACAAGGTCAAGAGATCGAGACCATCCTGGCTAACACAGTAAAACCCCGTCTCTACTGAAAATACAAAAAATTAGCCAGGCGTGGTGGCGGGTGCCTGTAGTCCCAGCTACTCGGGAGGCTGAGGCAGGAGAATGGCGTGAACCCAGGAAGCAGAGCTTGCAGTGAGCCGAGATCACGCCACTGCACTCCAGCCTGGGCGACAGAGCGAGACTCTGTCTCAAAAAAATAAATAAATAAAATAAAATAAAAATAGATACCATTTTATACCCATAAAATTGGTAGAAATGTGATCTCATGGTACCAAGAGTTGGAAAGAATTTGGAGCAGCGGGAAATTTAATATATTTGTGAGAGTGCAGATAAATTGATATTACTACTTTGAAGAGCATGCATTACGTATTACGTGCACAAAGATATCATTATGTGTATACAACGATATCATCAGGTGCATTAATGAAATCTAAACATCAACGTAATGAAGAAATAAATTGTAGTGTAATCATACAGCAGAAAAAATGAGTTAATACTAAATGCAATGTGGTATTCTGGATTGAACTCTGGAACAGAAAAAGGACACTAGTGGAAAAACTGGTGATATCCAAATAAAGTTTGTGGTTTAGGTAATTACAACATACTAATGTGAATTTCTTAGTATTGTCAAATGTACCATTGTTGTGTAGGATGTTAATATTAGAAGAAGTTGGGGGAATGGTGTATGGAAGTTCTCTGTATTCTGCAACTTTTCTGAAAGTCTAAAATTATTCCAAAAAAAGAGTTTATTTTTTAAAAAATGAATAGAGCTTCTTAGATCATTATGGGTAAATCTCACAAACATAATGCTGAGAAAATAAGAAATTGCAGAACACACATATAGTATGTAACCAACTATATAAATTTAGAAGTATTGATACATTATGTTTTATTTAATGATATATATGTATATAGTACAATTTTATACATATACTTAAATCATAAATACCAAATTAACTATGCCACAAAGATAAAGGGACTTGGCTGTGATCAAAGGGTGTTACCAATAGATTTAAAATTTTTGCAATGTTTAATTTCTTAGGTTGGGTGATGGATGTGTTAATTAATTTGACTGTGGTAATCATTTTACAGTGTGCATGTATATCCAATCATCATGTTGTACACCTTGAATATATACAATTTCTATTTGCCAATTATACCTCAATAAAGCTGGGAAAAAACCTAGTAAGTCTGTCTAGGTTATTTGTCAGTGGTGACAAACAAAGCAAAGCAGAACAAAACAAAACCAGAAAAAAGTAATTTTGACTTCTTACAGGTTCTGTGTTTATAATCTAATAAAAGCAAGTCATCTTAAAAATAATCCTGATTATTTCTTTTACAATGTAAGATGGTTTTGCTATATGTAAATAGATAAACAAGTGGCAATGTCCTTATAAGGAGAAAGGAGAGATGTTTATTCAGGAGAATGTGCTAAGGTTAGGGACTGTTCTCTACCATACTCACTGCCTTGTAGAAACTCCATCAGAGACAGAATACCAGCATTAATGCACTTTCATTCTTGATTACAGAACAAAGCTCTTTTAAGGTTTATTCTTAACTAACAAAGCATATATTTTTATATCCAGCTGTTTCCTATGCTGGAGAAACAACAATAACAACAAACAGATTAGTTCTATAAAATGCAATTATTCCTTATGTAATTTTTGGAGGGCTTTGATGTCTTTTCAATTTGTTCTTCCATTTGTTGCCACCAGTACTGAGGCTCCACCTAGGGCCATTTTCTGTAATTACATTCATATTTGTTAAAGCTAATCCCCTTTATGATAGCAATATGTAAAGCAGTTATGCAAATAAAACAGAGTGCTTGAGTCTTTGTTTTTTTCCCTGAATCTAATACATAAAAATTAGATTGGCTCACTCCCAGGAACTGACCCACTGCTAAGGCAGTGAACCACTGTAGGTTCTTGCCAGGCAAGGAGGTGGTTAACATCTTATCTCTAGCCTTGGAACATTGCCTTCAGGAATGCAGCCAGGTTACTTTTGAAACAGGTGGTCCCAGCTCTGGCAGGGGTGGTAAAGTGGAGAAACAATTACCTTCTTGTGAATCACAAGGAACTGCCAGCTAGGACAGATAGAGGAGGCTTAAATCAGATGGAGGCAGAGAAAGATCACAGGGCGGACCTAAAGAATTTGCTTTAGAAGTTACAACGTGACATTTACAATTGTGGTTGTCTTCTTTACCTTCTATATTTCTGTGAGTTGAGTTTTCAGTATTTTACTCCGAGTCCAATGTGCAATTTGTTTTTTGATTCCCTATCTTTCCAGCAGTAAGTAATGCAAAATGATTTGAGCTAGCACTCCAGAGTGTTTTGACTCACACCTGCCATCTGCCTGCTTAGTCACCGTGCAACCATCCTTGCCCTAGATGATGATTTTTATTTGATGTAAGAATTGGCAGGCAACAGTTGTTGTGTTAGGAGATTTCTGGATTCCCAGTTTTCTTTATTCTTGTAATGATAGCAGCATGGCACATTAATGTTTCAGATATTCACTTGGCTTTTCCTTGTAACTACCATATGTTCCTAAAGATATTTAGTGTGGGGAGAGTTGTGAAAAAGGAAGGGGAAATGGATTATTTTTTAATGTTATTTAAAAATTGTAGACATGAAAACCATTGCTACTCAGCACAAAGCAAAGTAGAAATCTCTCAATTTATCCATAATCTCAGCCCTCAATTTCAGCAAAACTGTCCTGACTTTCTGCGTGTTCCCATTGACAGTCTTACTCTACACAGTTTGGGTGTAAATTCTCTACAAAGGAAGATACAGGTATAAAGAGAGAATTCCCTTTACAGACAGTAATTGGAACCAAGCAGACACTGTGATTAAAGAGACTACTGTAGGTATGCATTCAGACAAGTTAAGCAAAGAAACCCACTTTAGAATTAGGATACAAACCAGAAGCAAGGTGATTTAGCTTAACACATATGTAAACCAAAAATAAAATTCTAAGCGCCCCCAGACCTAAGGGCATTCCAAAGTTAACCTGAAAAAAGTTGTTGGCCTGAAAAAGTTCAGGCCAAGACAGGATGGGAGCATTGAACATGCCTCATTTTACCCTTCCCCCTTTGGAATTCAGGCACAACTGACCAGCATTAACATTAACACAGAGACCTTAAGACTAACAAAACAGACTCTTCAACATAACTGATAGCAGGCCCTGAAAGAAATCGAAGTATTTTACCCCAAAATATATTTCTTTGAAATGCCCTTGCAAAGCTGTCTCTTGGGAGAATCTCCTTCCCTCACCAGGTCTTTTTCCTGACCCAGGAGAGAATTAACTAAGAGTCTGGCACCTTTTTAAGTCTGATAAGAAACATTTACAGTTTATTCTCTCTGAAGCCTGCTGCCTGGATAAGAATAAGAATCTTGTTCTCCACAACCCCCTATCTTAACCCAGACACTCCCTTCTATTGATTCCAAGTCTTTAGGTAATAACTCTTTCAACCAATTGCCAATCAGAAATTCTTTGAATTGACTTATGACCTTGAACTCTATCCACCCCAAGCTTCAATTTGTCCCACCTTCCTGGACAGAACCAATGTACATCGTACATCTTACATGTATTGATTGATGTCTCAAGTCTCCCTAAAATGCATAAAACCAAGCTGTAGCTGGACCCCGTTGGGCACATATTCTCAGAATCTCCTGGGCTGTGTCACAGGCCATGCTTACTCATATTTGGCTTAGAATACATCTCTTCCAATATTCTACAGTTTGACTCTTTCCAATGACACATATACATAGTAACAAAAAATTCATTTGTAATTATGTCATACATACTAAGAATATAAACTAAGTATGTACAATATAGATAAGAAAAATAAAATAAGCCTGCTTCTACCTACCACTGAGCTTAAAAGAATGAAAACTCTTACCACAATAAAATTCTTACTAAAAAAATTAAAAATTTAATTTAAAAAGAGTAAAAAAGAAGAGAAGAATGAAGACTCTAACATATTTTTGAAGTCTCCTGTGTACCCACCTAGCATCACCACTCCTCTCAACTTACTCCCCTCCTTGCTTCCTAGGTAATTATTATCTTGAGCTATGGGTTATCATTCCTCCCATTTTTTTTGTTGTAGTTATAAAAATGTATGTATTCCTGAATAATATGTTTGTTGGGTTTTGCATGTTTTTGAATTTCATATACGTGAAACTGCAATCTATATATTCTGTCACTTTCGTTTTCATCAGCATTGTGTCTGAGAGAGTCATTCACATGGACACATGAAGCTATAGTCTATTCATTTTCACTGCTATGTTTTAAATATTTCATTGTATAAATATACCACAGTTTATTTCTCCAGTCTCCTGTCAATGGTCCTTTGTGTTGGTTCCAATTTTTTACTGTTAAAAACAGTGCTGCGATAAATATTTTAGTACCTGTGTCCTTTTGCACATATGTGAGAGTTTCTACAGTCTGGGGTGTATACCTACATGTGGAATTGCTGGGTATTAGGTGTGTGCATCTTCAGCTTTACTAAATACAATCAAATTATTCTCAAAGGGGGTTGGACCATTTAACCCCTCATTAGCAGTATTAGCAGGTCCTGTTGTCCCTAACCTTCACAAGCAAGCTGATTTGTTAGCTTTAAAATTTTTGCCAATGTTTTGGGTACAAAATGATATTTCAACCTTTTTCTGAGTATGAATGAGGTTGGACATCCTTTTATGTTACTAGGCATTGGTTTTTCCTCTTCTGTGAAATGGGTATCCGTAGTCGATGCCCATTTCCTATTGGTTTCTGTGTCTTTACTGGAGTTATAAAAATATACAGAATACTAATATTTTATTCTAATTAACATGTGTTAGAAGTGTGTTCTTCTAGTCTATGGCTTGTCTTTTGTCCTTTCACATTTTTATGGTGTCTTTCAATAAACAGAAGTTTTAATTTTGATAGTTGTATTTATCTCTTTTACTTTGCAGATTCTGCCTCTTTTTTGTCTTAAATCTTTTTGTAACATACAGTTGCAAAAATAATCTATTTTCTTCAGGAAGTTTTAAAAAGTATAAATAAATTCCTGTCAGAAATTTATTTTTTGGTTATGACGTGGGTCCTTGTGGAAAATGAATTTTCCAGGCGTTGTTTATTAAATTGTCTGTTTCTTCTACACCTCTCTAAAATTGCTGTGCAGTCTTCTTTCACATATGTAAAGGCCTGTCTCTGAGGTTCCTGCTTTTGTTTCATTGGTATATTTACCTATCCTGTACCAGTAACACACTAGCGAAACTTTAAATAATACTGGAGATATTACTGGCAAATTCTCTCCACTTCTATATGTACATTTCTTCTTCAATAGTGTATTGGCTTTTTTCTCCCTAGATATTCTTGACCTTTTGCTTTTTTGAATAAATTTTAGAATTAGCTTATCAGATTCCACAAAAATGATTTAATAAATTTTTTCTGAAGATTTAGTTTCATTCGTTATAATTTTTCTATAACATAGACTGAATCTACACAAGTAAGAGGTAAGTAATTTTAAAGGAGTGTGGAGAGATTAAGGAATGAGTTAACTCGGTGACATAAATCCTAAAAAATTTACTTAGTGAGATTTCATTTTGCTTAAAAAACATGAAACATCACAGCCTATAGGAAACCAGCCAAAATCAATGAATCTTAAATATTTTATCCCAGCTTCCCAGCTAGCTCATTTAAAAATCATGCCTATCTTGGGAGAATTTAAGTTTCTAATAAAACTAGTGAACAAGTATTTATTCATAAGCAATTTGTTTCTGTCTCTTTTTTTTGTTTTTTTCTTTTTTTTTTTTAGAGACAGAGTCTTGCTCTGTCACCCAGGCTACAGTGCAGTGGCACAATCATAGCTCACTGCAGCCTTGAACTCCTGGGCTCAAGGGTTCCACTTCAGTGTTTTGAGTAGCCACCATGCCCAGCTAGTTTTTAAATTTTTTGTAGAGATGGGGTCTCACTATGTTGATCAGGCCTCCCCAAAGTGCCTCCCAAAGTGCCACCACTGGTCCCATAAGTGATCTTTATGTACCCAGCCCTGTTCTAGATATTATGGAAAATATATAAATGGAGTAAAATATAATTTTGGTTTTCCAAAGATTTTATAATTTATCATGGAAACAATTGACAAACGATAAAATTGCAAATTTTGTAGTTCTGATTATGAGCTATTGTGGAGTAAGATATTGTAATATTTTTGTTCTGGACATATTAAGTTTGGGACAATAGAATAATATATATAACTGGAAGCATGAAGTGAGAACATACTTGAGATGTCAACTAAGTTTTTAAAAGCTAAAATCCTAGTGGGGTCTCAGCCTGAGAACTTGAAGGCGGCCCTATTTCAATGGGTCATGTTTGAGTGTAACTCAAGGTCCAGTAGGGACTGCTGCTCAATTAAGGGGGTTTAGTGTATGAATTTGAGTACCAATAATAAGCCAGGTATCATTCTTGAGAAGTCCGTGCTCTCCTAGAATTCAGAATCTGGTAAGTACTGAGATACTCTTGGGAAATAACTATTCTAAAGGAGAAGAATGTTGAAAACAGCTTCTGGGCTGAAAGAAGCAAGCTCTCAGCTTCATTCCTCCTCTACTTTCCACCCTCCTCTACCCTCCATCCTCCTCACCCCAAGACTAACCTTGGCATACCACTCATCTCAGTTAATACCAGAACTGTAGGAATGTGAAGGGAATAGGTAAGGTCTGTGAAGTAAGTTGCACCAGTCTGCATCTGGAAAGAAATGTAGCAGGAAAAAGCATCAGTAATGATCAGCTGGATAGAAGGAAATTAGTGGCTGCCTTGTGGCAGTTGAGAGGATTATTTCATGAGCATGAGTGAGATGCCCCATACAGACTACCATAATTTGTTGGGGGAAGTTTAGAGAGGAGAAGCAGAGAATTTTGGATTTCTCAAATATGCACTGTACCAGTGAATCTCCCTCAATTGGTAACAATACCATATCCCCAAAGGGTGTTCGTAAATGTGTGTAGGCATTATTGTTTACCACAATGATTGTGGGGTTATATAGGCATTCAGTGTGTCGGGATTGGGATAATAAGCTAATGGAATGCTCAGAACAATCCCACACAAGGAATTAACTTTCTGCCTAAAATGATGATAAATAGTGTCTCTACTGAGAAAGTGTGCATTGTAACGATACCAAATAACAGGATAAACTATAAGGTTGTGCTCCAATTCTCTCTTTGTAATATTCAGATATTTGATAAATCACAAAACATCAACTCCATTTATTATTAATTTTTTAATAAAATATGGCAGTAAATAATAGTAAAAAAAACATAGAATTTGCAAACTCGAGGAAGCACAAACTAGTATTAAATTTAAAATTTAAAAATTAAATAAAATGCAGTACCATTTTATATCCCTAAAATTTCTCCTGCCAGGAATAAAGGTCATTGAGGGAGCCTAGTTGTTATTGAATTCATGTTCTGAAAAGAAGGGAATTTTCTCTTTTCCAAATCCCAAGAGAATGGAGATTAATACTGAAATTCAGAGAATAAAGTATTTAAATTTATGTGATCTGTGTTCTCTAATTCCAGAGAAAATAATCTTTAAATCGCTCCAAGGGGAGCATTCTCTTTCTCTTGTGCAGGGGGAAAAAAGAGCAATTATCTTAACTGAATGTATTCCTTCCTTCCTAAGTAGGTTTGATACTACAGCCTCTTGTTGTTGAAAATCCATTTCTTCCGTGTTCTTCTGCCAGGGGAAATTCCATTTCATTAATCTAAATGGGAATTTTCAGAATAAAAATAGAGAAAAAAGCTTATCCAGAAAAAGGGGAAGATACTGTGCCAGAAGCAGCAGGAGATGTACCAGGAGAATATTACGGGTCAGATATCAAAGAGAAAGTTCACCTTTAACAGCACAAACCATAATTTCCACCCTATTTTAATTGCAAAAATGGAATGCATATTCTAGCCCTTCATACATAATGTATCATTTTATCAACCATCTTGAAAGTTAAAAAGATTCAGACCTGTAAAACTCTTGTGTATTTTTTGAGAAGTTTTTAAAATGAAAATATAGTATATATTTTAAGTTAAATAACTTATAAATTGGAAGGCTCTCCTTGCTGAAATAATTTGGAAAAAAGGGAAGAGGGAAAGGTATTTTGGAAAGCATACTAACTTGGAAGCCGGATAGCTCAGGATCAAATCCTGGCGTTACCACTTGCTGTGTAACTGGGCACATTTCTTAGCATTAATTTTCTAATGAAACATCACAGCAGAAGTAGTAAAAGACACAGAATTTGCAAACCTAAGGAAAAAAGTACAAACTGCTATTGAATTTTAAAAAATCTAAAAATTGAATAAAATACAGTGCAGTTTTACATTCTTAACATTTCTTCTGCCAGGCATAAAGTCATTGTCTTTTCAATTCTATTTACAAATGTAATCGTTCATTTTTCAGCTCATTTATTTTATTACACTACTTTCTGATATTCAGCTAGCAGAAAAGTTGGTACTGCCCAGAAGTTTTGTCTTTTGTCTTTTGTCTTTTTCTTCAGATACACAAGTCGTTAGATATATTTTTTGTTTTCCAAGGTACCACAGGTGACAGTTTTATTAATTGTTTCACTACTATTCAGTAGGAGTCACCAGTTTTCCAGCCTGCCATAGCAATCTACTTACTTCTGTTCCAGCCTCCACTAATCGTTTGCTCAACATTTTTCCAGTCTTTGCTAACAGTTTTTTTTATAATTATTCCAGTCCTTGCTGATAGCTTTATTGCACAGCTTTTCCAGCTTCAGCATCAGCTGCCTAGTCCGAAAGCCACTGTCATACATTTTAGATATTTGTCGTGGCAACACCCCGTTTACAGACACAAATTTTTATATTAGTTAATTTTTGCTTATATCACTCCAATATATAGTCCCTTAAAAGCATAATCATTGATTAGCTCACAATTCTGTAGACTGGCAATTTTGGTTGAACATGTGGATATTCTTTTTTTGGTCTCACCTAGACTCACTCATGCAGCTGCATTTTGCTGTCATCTGGGGTCTGATTTTTTATGAATGGCCTCGCTCACATATTTGGTGGGTGGCTGAAGCTACAGGGGCAATTGGGCTACATGTTTCCAACCTGTGGCAGACTAGCCTGGGCTACTGTACAGTTCCAAAACCAGCAAGAGAAAAGTTTCTATGTGTAATCACTTTTCTAGTCTCTGCCTGTGTCACATTTCCTATTTTTTCATCGGTCAAACAAGTCACTTCACTAAGCCAAGAGTCAGTAAGGGAGGTGGCTGAGGAATAGATGGTAGGGACTTAATATAGACCAAGCTAGGCGGGGTGCTGCGGCTCACTCCTGTAATCCCAGCACTTTAGGAGGCCGAGGCAGGGGGGTGGGGGGGGTTAACGAGGTCAAGAGGTCCAGACCAACCTGAACAACACGATGAAACCCCGTCTCTATTAAAAATACAAAAATTAGGCCGGGCACGGTGGCTCACGCCTGTAATCCCAGCACTTTGGGAGGCCGAGGCGGATGGATCATGAGGTCAGGAGATCGAGACCATCCTGGCTAACAGGGTGAAACCCCGTCTCTACTAAAAAACAAACAAACAAAAAACAACAACAAAAAAAAAACAAGAAACAAGCTGGGCGAGGTGGCAGGCACCTGTAGTCCCAGCTCCTCGGGAGGCTGAGGCAGGAGAATGGCGTGAACGCGGGAGGCGGAGCTTGCAGTGAACCGAGATTGCGCCACTGCACTCCAGCCTGGGCGACAGAGCGAGACTCCGTCTCAAAAAACAAACAAACAAACAAAAAATATAGACCAAGCTGGTCCAACCCGCAGCCAGTAGGCTGCATGCAGCCCAGGATGGCTTTGAATGCAACCCAGCACAAATTTGTAAACTTTCTTAAAACATTATGAGTTTTTTTTTGCTAGCTTTTGTTTTGTTTTGCTTTGATTTTTGTTTTCTTGAAAAACTTATCAGCTATTGTTGGTGTTAGTGTATTTTATGTATGGTCCAAGACAATTCTTCTTCCAATGTGGCCCAGGGAAGCCAAAAGATCAGACATCCCGGTATAGACAGTATGAAAAGGCCTTCTGCTATTATTTCTTCCTGAATTCCTGTGCTTGAAAGTATAAGTGAATGAGTAGATATGTGGTCAGTGTGTGTGTTTCTATTGGAAAAGGAGGATGAGGCATAATAAAGATTCTCTTTTAAGGAATAGTGGGAAACCAACATTGATCTGGTTACTTACTCTCATCTCTGTGCCCCTAAACACTGAGATTTTTAAGTCTGAGAAGCTAAAGCAGTACATTTCCACCTAAAATATTCCAAATGACCTAGGAGTTAGGGACCAATTTGTTTAATAGTTACTAAACTATTTAAGTGGATCTAAAGAGCACTCTTACATATTAATATTTTTGTGATTATATTTTTAAACTGATGCTTTATAATACTCATGACTCTTGTAATATAGGAAGTATCATCTCCATTTCACAAATAAGGAAACTAAAATTATATATGTGTATACATATGTGTGTATGTGTGGTGTGTGTGTGTGTAATGGCTTCACCTTGCTTTTGAGAGTATTTCTACAAAACTACACAACTGTCTTACTCTGAGTTTGTGAGAAGGTACAGAAACTCTTAATAAACTTACTCTACTAGTTCTAATAAAAAAATAGATTGTTGTAGAGATAGGAAATAATACAACAGAAAGCAACTGCACGAAGTAATCAGGCCTTGCAGACACTAGAGAGCTGTGGGCTAGCTTCTCCTTAATCTTGATCCTTTTCTGCAAGCCTCTTAGTTTCTCCTTCCCCATACCTTCTACTTCTACTTGTGTCTATGACTTGTCATAAAACTGACTCTGGCCTCTACTCAAAGTTCAGTACCCCAATTTAAACCATCTATGTCTTTTAGTTTACATTGTCTAGACAGACAGAATATGATTGGCTCAGCTTGAGTGAAGTTTCCATAGGTGGTCGGCTCAGATTAACGGAGGGGCAGGGTCACCAAAGCACAAACATGACCGCCCAGTTCCATCCCGTCAGCAGAGGTGTGCAAAGGGCAATTTCATGGCAGGGTATGCGAGTGGAGAGGCAGTGGCAGTCATCTCAAATGCACCCATGAAACAGCTCTGAGAAGAGATCTTGCTCAATCCAAGTCTAATGTAGTAAAATCTTTATTTTAGTTTATTTAGATGCACGTTTGCTCTCAAGAGTACAGGGTGAATTTTAACAGGTAATCCCAAGATGTTTGGAATTTTATACTTAGTAGTACTACTTTTTATTTGTATGGCATGTTCAGAAACTATTTTGTAATTGAAAGAATTGCGGTAGTCAATTGATGATTACAACCATATTTTCAACCATATTTACAATATATTACAACCATACATTGTTCGCTATTTTCCCAACTCTAACACGTACACAAAAGAAATACACCTTCTCCCACCAAATGCTAGGCTATATACATATTGACGACATGTTGAAAATATTTGAGATATTATTAAAATATTAAAATTATTATTTAAATTAATTTTAGTATTATTAAAAGTATTAAACGTATTTAAAAATGTTTATTACTTATTATTAAAGAATGTATTGTTGGCCAGGAGTGGTGGCTCACACCTGTAATCCCAGCACTTTGGGAGGCCGAGGCCGGCAGATCACCTGAGGTCGGGAGTTCAAGACCAGCCTGGCCAACATTGAGAAACCCCGTCTCTACTAAAAATACAAAATTAGCAGGGTGTGGTGGCACATGCCTGTAATCCCAGCTACTTGGGAGGCTGAGGCAGGAGAATCCCTTGAATTCGGGGGGCGGAGGTTGTGGTGAGCTGAGATCACGCCATTGCACTCCAGCCTGGCAACAAGAGCGAAACTCCGTCTCAAAAAAAAAAAAAGTATTGTTAACATTAATTTTATTTCTTCCACTCTTCTTTTTAAACATGGCTACTAGAAAATGTTAAAGATATATGTGGCCTGCATTCAATTTCTATTGGACTGTGCTGGTTTAAGCCATTTTGAGTAGTACTTTCTGCTCCTTGCAATTAAAAAACAATACTAACGCATATGCCATGTGAACTGAAATATTTTAAACATTTATTTCATCTAAAATTCCCATAAACTCAATAAATTAAATTTTTATGTCTGTTTCTTTTCCCATTTCACAAACATTGATGCCGTAATCTTATAGGTCCTTCTAGTTGTTGTCTTTCTGGACAAGGTCTTGCTATATTGCCCAGTGTGTAGTGCAGTGGCTGTTCACAGGCACGCTCATAGTACATTACAACCTCCAACTCCTGGGCTCAAGGGATACTCCTGTTTCAGCTTCCTAGTACCTGGGACTACAGGCACACACCACCACACCTGACTCCTGCTAGTTACCTTTATTCAGTCTAATGCTACTATATGTTCAATAACTCTACTGTTATGAGGTTACTAATCCTTCTACTGTTAGTAGGTTAATAATCCTTCTAGCCTCATTTCAGTTATGCTAACCTTTATTTTTCCTTTTGATTTGTATTTGTCCCCTTTCACTAATCACAATGTCTAAACTGCTTCTCTTACTTACACTTTGTTTAGGTCATATACGAAGATTACTTCTTATTATTAGGTTTTGGTCCCCTCAGTTTCCCAGAATGGTGTATGCTCCCCCCCGCCCACCCACATTGATGCCCTTCCTGAACTACAGGCAAAACTGTTTTCTCTGAAGTTCCTTCTTCTTCTTCTCTTCCTCTTCTCCTCCTTCTCCTCCTCCTTCTTCTCCTTCTCCTCCTCCTTCGTCTTCTTCTCTTGCACATTCTCTCTTTCTCCTATTCTTACCTTTTATTTAGAAACAATTTCAAATCCAAAAAATTTACAAGAATAAGAAGAGTACAAATAACACAATATACCCATTACTCAGATTCACCTATTGTTTACATTTTACTCCATTTGCTTTACATTTGTGTAGTATATATCTATTATATATAATTCTTTTTTCTGAACCATCTGAGAGGAAGTTGCATACGTAATGTTCTTTGACCCCTAAATATCTCCATGTGTATTCTCTAAGAATAAGGGTGTTCTCTTACATAACTAGAGCATGATTATAACGTCAGTACATTTGCCATTGATGTAACACCTTTACTTTTCCTTCTAATTTTGTCAGTCTACTCAATCCTGTCCTTTATAGCATTTTTATTTCCTCCAGTAAAGGATCTAGTCTAATATGAAGTATTGTATTTAATTGTCCTGTCTCTTTAGTCTCTATTCTTGGAGGCACGTTTCCATAGTCTTTCTTTGTCTTTTATAATATTGACACCTTCAATAGACCATTTCTCATTTGGGGTTTGTCTAATGGTTACTCATTATTAGATCTGGGTTATCCATACCTGGCTGGAATGTTGCATGAGTGGTGTTGCGTCCTTTTCCAGGCACCACGTCACATTGCAAGACACACGATATCCACCTGTCTCAGCAACCACCGTGCCCAGCTAATTAAAAAAAATTTTGCAGAGATGGATGGGGTCTCACCGTGTTGCCCAGGCTGGTCTCATACTCCTGGGTTTAAGCAATCCATCCACCTTGTCCTCCCAAAGTGTTGGGATTACAGGCGTGAGACATTGTATCTGGTCTATCTGCAGGTCTTAAAGCATATTCTCACAGATTCCTTCATAGTTGTTAATGGAAAAAGTGGTAACTATACAGCAGAAAAATCAGAGAACACCTGGAATGGATGAGCCACTGCACCCGGCCTTTTCAATAATTTATATACATTACTATACTTATTTCAGTGCTCAAATTGTCCCAGATTTGACCAGTGGGAGTTCCCCTCAGCCTGGCTTCTGTGTCCTTGTGACATGTCCTCTTCTCTATCTCCACCACCTCCTTCTTCTCCTCCTCCTGCTTCCTTTTAGTGCTGCTTACTTTCTGCCATATTCAAATGTTTCAGGTTCATTTTGTGCCTACTCTGCCATAGCCCTAGAACCAGCCATTCTTCCTAGAAGCCCTGATTCCTTCTGGGGGGAATGGCATCAGAGACCAACATCTGAGCACTAGGTATGCTTGATGTTACTGGAATGTCTTCACCTAGCTAATTTTTGTATTTTTTTTTATAGAGATGGGGTTTCATCATGTTGCCCAGGCTTGTCTCCAACTCCTGGGCTGAAGCGATCTGTCCTCCTCGGCCTCCCAAACTGGTAGGATTACAGGCATGAGCCACTGCGCTGGGCCAATCTTTCTTGTTTCACAGAGAACTTATGTAGAGTTTTTATTTGTTCTAAGTAAAATATATGAGTATATATAGTTAGTGTATTCTGTTGTTTAAATGTCTTCAAATACATTGCCTCCTTTCAAAGCAGGATTTTAAAATCCTTTCTAAAAGGATGTTAAAAATTATATTTATATGATATATTTATATAACCATAGAAAACTGGGCTTGATGCCAGGATCTAGTGCTATCCAACGTATACAACATCCTAAGCAATCACCTATTTATTTTACAGTGGT
Organism: Symphalangus syndactylus; assembly: GCF_028878055.3. Taxonomy (NCBI): domain Eukaryota; kingdom Metazoa; phylum Chordata; class Mammalia; order Primates; family Hylobatidae; genus Symphalangus; species Symphalangus syndactylus. The sequence goes on from NC_072426.2 coordinate 18,014,907, forward strand.
TGCTGGCCCTTCTGTGTATATATGACCTGTGCCCTAACTGTGCTGTCTCCAACAGTCCATCCATTTCTGGAGCCAAGCTGTCTACAGGAGTTTCAGCAGCAGGCTCTGCACACATCCTCTTAATCTGTTATTCATTCCCCACGGTTGTATCTTCTCCTTCCTTACATATATCACTTATTCAAGTGAAACTCATTTGACTGTCACAGCAAAACAATGTGCTAATGTATTTAAATTCGTTTTCTCTTTTAGGAGATTCTATTTATGATATTAATTTGTATGGCGAACATTTTCTTCCTTGATAGTTCCAAGAAAAACAATAGCCCAGTTAGATTTGAATGATCATAAGTCCTTGAATCAGTGACGTTCAAAATAATAAACTGTAAAATACCTCATAGTCTGTCCATTCCAGACTGATTAGTTCCAAACTCCCTGCAATCAAGGAAACTTCTCCTGGGAGCATCTGGAAAAAGTTTTGCCTTCCAAGTGAGACATAAAAATGAATAGCTATCCCATAAAATATTAAAATTTACTTAGAAAAAAGTCATTCTCTGGACATCTAATATTTGCTATCTGAGGCAAGGTTATATCCTAACAAGCGTATTCACTGCTAATTATAATGCACTTTCTTGTTCTGCTCGTTTAATCCAAATGTAAATATTCCAAACATAATTACCTTTGGAAGACTATTGCATGATATTGGGATGGGAACATTCCTAGTGGAATAGCTCCAGTTTTTTCATTTCTCTATTAATAGTTCCCCACATTTTTTCCCCACATTGCTGATGTTTTTTAAAAACCTATACCGGATGCGTTTTGCTGCTCAATTAGTTTAAATTTTTTGTATTTCAATGATAATTTGAAAAGTTCAACATCTTCTTCATAGTCACAAATTAATTTTTCTTGTCATGAGCTACTCAAATTATCATGAATTAGGCAAAGCAATTACAGATAGGTATTAATTTTAATAAAAATTAAAATGTGATCGACAATTATAATTCTGTATTTCCTTTTTCCAATAATCTTATTTATGATCTATAAAAAGTATAAAAATATAAATTGCAGAAACTTTAAATTTTCTGTTTAAAAGTAAAAAATTTTTATTTTTTAAAATCAATTTGTGAACTCTATATAATACCATTCTACTTGGTCACCTTGTAGTCTACAGTTGTGCATATGGTCATGGAAGAAATATAAATTGATGTTTTATCTTATATGTTTTCTCACATAGGCAGAAAAGCATGAATGGTTATAAAAGTATATATATATATATTTTGGATTTCCAGAAGTACTTTATTTTTTCTGAAATCACATGTTTGACTTTTTAAAAGTCAAATATGTTCAGAATAGACAAATCAGAACATATATTTTAAGAAGTTTTAAAATTCCCATATTCCATTATCCAAAGACAGTTAATGTTTTTGCATATTTATTATACTTTAATATATGTTTCTTTTTAAAAGATGTTATAATATACTTATTTTCCCTCATTATTGTAAATTTTACAAACATTCTTAATATTCTCCAAAATTAAACCATGTACCATAGCATATTTAACCACATTACTACTCAGGATATCTTCACTTTTATAAATAATTCTGTGAGAGTTGTGTGCTTGTGTATTACAGGTTTTGTTTTTAGGAAGATCCTTAAGAAGGAAAATTCTAAAAGTGGAACTACTGGGTTAAGGGATAGAGTGATTTTAAGACATTTTGATGTATTAAGAACAAAAAGCTTAAACCAATTTATACTCCTAAAGAGTATAAGAATACCTGTTTTATTGCACAATTATCAGTATTCAGTATTTTTGTTCTTGAAATATGAAACAATTGGAGAAATAAAAGAGGGATCTGCTTTGATGTTGATAATTTTTTAAAGTTTTCTAATGATGTTAGACTTTCCTACTTTTGCTAACATAGTAAATTCTCTTTGGGTAATTGTTCATAACTTTTGTTAATGTGTTTAGTGGAGACTTTGTATTTTTAATAATTAATTTATGTTATCTTTTTAGACTAATATTTTGTCACATGTAGTGTATCTGTTTACCTCAGTTTCTTGTCTTTTAGATGTGCTTATATTTTTGTCATAGCAGAAATTGTAATTTTTAAGATCAAATTTGTCAACCTTTTTTGAGTGTAACATCTTTCACTACTTTAATTTTAGAATGTTTCCTTTTTGCAGAAATTTGATAAATATTTGCTTTTATTTTATCTTCCTTTTTATATTTTGAATTTTTATACTTCTTAAATTCACTTGCTATGTGTTTGATGAAATAGTATGAGGTACAGATTATAAACAAAGTTGCCTAAGCCCACGACATGTCCCAGAATCATTTAGTGAATAATTCTTTCTGTTTCTTTGATTTGGGAAGTTTACTTTATCATCTATTTTTATTTTTATGTTGTACTATTTTAAAAAATTTCATAGCACTATAATATTTTAATATTTGGGTGTGGTACATCTTTCTTCATAATTATTAATTTTCATTTTAAAAACATAGTTTGGGCCGGGCATGGTGGCTCACGCCTGTAATCCCAGCACTTTGGGATGCCAAGGCGGGCAGATCATGAGGTCAGGAGATCGAGACCATCCCGGCCAACATGGTGAAACCCCATCTCTACTAAAAATACAAAAATTAGCTGGGCATGGTGCTGCACGCCTGTAATCCCAGCTACTCGGAAGGTGAGGCAGGAGAATCACTTGAACCCGGGAGGCGGAGATTTCAGTGAGCCGAGATCACGCTACTGCACTCCAGCCTGGCGACAGAGCGAGACTCCGCCTCAAAACAAAACAAACATAGTTTTTCAGTTTATGCGTCCAAGTTTACGCATCCAAATACAGTCTAAGATTTTTTCTTTTTTGAGATGGAGTCTTGCTGTGTCACCTAGGCTGGAGTGCAGTACAACCATCTTGGCTCGCTACAACCTCTACTTCAAGCAATTTTCCTGCCTCAGCCTCCTGAGTAGCTGGAATTACAGGTGCCCAACACCATGCCCAGCTAATTTTTGCATTTTAATAGAGATGGGGTTTTGCTATGTTGGCTAGGCTGGTCTTGAACTCGTGACCTCAGGTGATCCACCTGCCTCAGCCTTCCAAAGTTCTGGGACTACAGGCGTGAACCATTGCACGTGGCCTTAAGATCATTTTTAAAAGTTTTAAAAAATGGTTTTTAAAATGCCAATTAGCCTATAAATCAGTTTGGGATGACTTAGCACCTTTAAATTATTCCGTTTTCCTTTCTAGGAATATAGTATAATCTTAGATTTTTTTCTTTATGTAGGTCACAAAATATGACTATTGTGAAGAAATTATCTTTTGTTTTACATTATCTAGCTAGATATTGCCAGATATCAATAAGAATATCTGTAATAACAATATTTGTGCATATAATAATATTGCCAAGTATATAATGATAATATAATAATATCCACATTCATTGGCCGTGGGGTTTATTAAGAAATTGTCTAGTTTAATTTTCAAAACAAACTGAGGAAGTAATCATTATATTTTCCATTTTACAAACGGGAAACTAAAACCTAGGGACTTTAAGTAACTCGTACCCATTTTCAACTTCTAAGTGACAGACCCAGGTCTCTGACCCCTGACTTCAAAGTCTGTGCTCTTAAAGTCTGATCAAAAATTCAGTTTGGTATTGTACTCTTAACAATACGAAACTGCAATATGAAAGCCATTGAATTTTATATTTTTACTTATATTCCAATTGACTGGATTTTAGGATTTAGAGGAAAGTACATTTGAATTACAAATTTCAAATCAGCATTCTTTACTCCCTATTGCAGACTTCTTAATAAATCCTCTACTGAATTTCAAAGAATACTCCAGCAACAAGAACCCTCAAATGACTGCTGGTAGATTTGTCAAGAGAAGCTTAGAAAGGCTTATTAATATTTTTGCATACATTATGTCCCTTAGCAAAAACTTTGTGATTTGGAAATTATATCACCCCTACCCCCTGGAATTTCTTATATAAAAATAACTTCTAGAAATTCCTACTTAATTTTTTAAATGCATTAGATAACCATCATAATGATATGGTATTAATACACCTACTGTGGTCACAACAGGAAAAATAAGAGGGAAAGACAAGCCACTGCTCTTCAAAGGCCATTGAGAATTATACTTTGAGCTGAAATTTCTCAACAACATGGCTCGACTGACTACATAATTTTAAAAAGTGATCATTAAGAAATAGATGGTGACATATATGATAGCTTATGAATAATACTGTAGTATTTCTTCAGGATGAAGAGTCCTTAAAAAATGGAGTCAGATCATACAATTTTCTTTCTTTTTTTTTTTTTTTTTTTTTTTGAGACAGAGTCTCGCTGTCGCCCAGGCTGGAGTGCAGTGGCGCGATCTCGGCTCACTGCAGGCTCCGCCCCCCAGGGTTCACGCCATTCTCCTGCCTCAGCCTCCCGAGTAGCTGGGACTACAGGCCCCCGCCACCTTGCCCGGCTAATTTTTTGTATTTTTAGTAGAGACGGGGTTTCACCGTGTTAGCCAGGATGGTCTCAATCTCCTGACCTCGTGATCTGCCCGCCTCGGCTTCCCAAAGTGCTGGGATTACAGGCGTGAGCCACCGCGCCCAGCCTTTTTTTTTTTTTTTTTTTTTTTTTTTTGAGACAGAGTCTCGCTTTGTCACCCAGGCTGGAGTGCAGTGGCACAATCTCAGCTCACTGCAACCTCTGCCTCCCGGGTTCAAGCGATTCTCCTGCCTCAGTCTCCAGAGTAGCTGGGATTACAGGCATGTGCCACCACGCTAATTTTTTGTATTTTTTTGTAGAGACAGGGTTTCACCATGTTGGCCAGGCTGGTTTTGAACTCCTGACCTCAAGTGATCCACCCGCCTTAGCCTCCCCAAGTGCTAGGATTACAGGCGTGAGCCACCACACCCGGCCCAGACCATATAATTTTCTCATAAAACTGTACATTATCAGAGATACTTCATAGAAATGAGGAAAATGGCTCTGTCTCACAAAATTAAGTCGCCTCTCTTTGGTGTTCTGATGGTGTCTGTTCATTAGGGCTGCAAGAATCACCCTTCTTGTTTTTCTGCATCATTTACTTGTTCATGCAAGTGGTAAAAAACAAACAAACAAACTGAAACCAAAATGTACACTAAAGTTTTGTGTTTCTTCACCGCAGCCACAAGTATGGATTATTTTTATTGAGATGATGAACTCTTTCTTCTATATCCAGTTATCTGGACATGTGTGTATCTTGCCTAAAACTGAGCTTTTGTGATTTTGAAGAGGTTCACTGGAATCCAGTCTTTGCAAAGTATTTCCATATTAATTATTACTAACAAAACATACAAACACCATTTTCCTTAACATCCTGCATTTTTGATCAGAGTAACATTGGGACTGGCAGGTACAAGCTCAGAGGCCATGCAGATGAAATGTTAACTTTGTTCCTTAACTCACTCTGTGTTTTCTTTCTGCATTTGGTTGTGTAGATTATGTAAGTGATTTTCGTAGGAAAATTCCAGTGATGACTGAAAAGCAGCTTCCATCCTAAAACTTGAATACTCTTTGGGAGATGGACTCCCTTCTAATCTACTGCAATCACAATTAAAAGGGTCTAACTCACCAAAGCAATGAAGGAGTTGGTTCCAAACCCTAGGACATAGGGTTTTATGCTTAGAGTAACTGCAATCTTGAAGCACTGTTTAGCATGATGAGAACCATCTAACTTAACATGAATACCAAATAACCAGTATAGTATGCTGAGAAGTTAATTGTGAAATTCATAATATGCAGAGCCCCTATTTTGACATCTGAGAACTTTCCCAAAGGAATCTTGGATTCTCCTAAACCAATGCTTTTTAAACTTTACTGTGTATACAAATCACCTGGAATGAAGATTATTATTCTGTAGATCTGGATTGGGATCTGTAAACTAAAAACAAAGTCCTAAGCCCCCTCACTGACTGAATGAACCCCTTGTGTCCAAGGGGATCCCAGAAGAACCTTAAAACTGAGTTCCTGGCCAGGACAGGATGGGAGGTCAGACACACCTCATTAGACCCTCCCTCTTTTGTGGTAACTCAACTGTAACCAGTTGAGTAGACAGAAAAACTGACCAAGATCAATGTTAAAATAGAGATCATGAGACTTACAGAATAGAATCTTGTTGGCAATAAGATCCCAGATTATAAACAGGACCAAAGGCCATGCCAGTCAAGGGTTTAGTCACACTCCCCTGAACTTAAATAAACTGTGTTCTAACTGCCACAAGGTTTTTCTTTTTATTTAACAAATAAACAAGCACTGACCTAAAGATAAGCAATGTTAAAATGATCACAGCTCATCCAGTTCACAGACATGAACGGAACCCCTGTTCCACCAGCCATAACTACAGCTTTCATTGGACAAGAGACTGATTTCAGTAACTTTCTCCTCATGAGAGGACCACCGACCATGGACTGGCTCCTGCCAGTTTACAGAGACTGCAGGCTCACTTGCCTTTGTCCTGAAAAGACTTTTTTTTTTTTTTTTTTTTTTTTTTTGAGGCAGAGTATCACTCTGTCACCCAGGCTGGAGTAAAGTGGCGCGATCTCAGCTCACTACAACTTCCACCTCCCGGGTTCCAGCGATTTTGTGCCTCAACTTTCTAGGCATCCAAGAATACAGGTGCCCACCACCACACCCAGCTGATTTTTTGTATTTTTAGTAGAGATGGGGTTTCTCCATGTTGGCCAGGCTGGTCTCAAACTCCTGACCTCAGGTGATCCGCCCACCTTGGCCTCCCAAAGTGCTGGGATTATAGGCATGCACCACCATGCTTGGCCTGAAAAGGCATTTTTACATATAGGGCTTAATTGTAATATATTTAAGTGTTAAGTCTCCACCAAAAAGTGAACATGGGTGGTATGTTACGTGTATGTTTGTTCAATTCTTTAGGACCACCTTCATGAATATTCATAGCTCCTCCTGTAACCAGTTGAGTATGTATGTTCAGCCCAACTGTTCAGCATGAAGCTCCTACCCCAACCCCTCCTCCTTCAGTGTGCCTGTCTCTGGTCTTGGCTGGAGGCATACCTCCTAGCCTGCAGGAGGGCCACCTTGCAGGCTGTAACTCTTTATAAGAAATAGTCTCCTCTCCTTTTCTAAAATTATAAAAATTATGTTATTTTAAAACATTTTTCTGATATTCTGAGTGATTCACAGCATTGATGATACTCCTTGTTTGTGGACCTCACCTTAAGAAGTGAAGTCTTTACCAAAAAGATCCCAGATGACTTTTAGACAGCCCACTGCAAAGTCAGCCATGGCTCCCTGAATATTGCAATACTGTCTACTGCTCTTTATATATTAAATAATTTGGGAGTGAGGTTTTATAATTCCATAGAACTTTTACATTGTTTAAAACTTCCTTGCAGCTTGTAATGGAAAAAGCCCATCGGGGTATTAGAAATATTCCTTCAAAATGTAACAAAATGTCCTTCAAAACTAACTCTTTCAAATCTTGGAAACATTGCAAGAAAGTGGCCTTCACCTGGGATCCTTGAAATGGTGGATATTTCTTTATTTTCTTTTCTTTTATTTAGCTTTCCCCATAGTAGATCGGCACACTGCTCTTTTGATGTTCAACTAACATTGCACCCTTGACCACTGACTTTTGTAGAAAATCTTTGCTGGTTTTGTGAGAAAATATAGTTTTCCTGGGGCATTGGTAGAAAAGTATGAAAATAAAGGCACAGAGACAGATACCATGATTATGACACTGAAGTACAAGTGAGACAGGTTTGCTGGGGACACTAATAGTTCGGCCACCACCAAGGCTGCTGTGCACTAATCACACCATACTTGATGATCATCCTGTAGATGGACCTGGATTCCTTGACCAAGTAGGAATAGTAGTCAGGTGATCATGAAGCTAACCCTATAAGATCATATCTAGTTGGTAGCAGACATGATTGGTGAGGTCAAAACCAGGAAGCAGTGATCTTTTTCTTCTTTTCGTTTTAGTCTCTGCGGTGGTCAGATTTTTATCTGGTTGTGATAAATAAGAGAGGAAAAAAGGATCTGAAGCTCTTGTTGTACAGATATATCTACCTAAGCAGAGGATTACATTAGGGAAAAATCCAGGAGTGGCTTAGTAAACTCCATGGCTGGTCAAACTTTCCATTCCAGTAGACAGTCAGAATTTATTCCTTTCTGATACGGGTTCTAGTTTCCTTCCTTCAGTTCCAGCTTTTACCTTTTCCTGTTACCAGTAGCTGTAAAAGTCCAGCCTTTCCTCTTGGCTTCTTTAATTCTCCTCCTTTCATCTAAATATTGCTTCAAATTATTTATTTATATTTGTGAAACTTAACAGCAAACCCACAGTCATGACATTTTGTTAATAACTATTTTTTTCTTACCATGGAAGTAATTGAGATAGAGAACTTGGAAAATGCAGATCTGTTGAAAAACAATAAACATTTTTTTGGTCCATAATTCTTACTAATCAAAAAAATCACTATTAAGATTTTAGCGTATTTCCTCATGTTTTTCTCTTACTATGCATTTAAAAATTTTTAATCAAAGAAATATTAAAACACAGAAAAAATTGAAATGATACAAATGTGTCTGTGTAAAACTCTCCTTACCCCCACAGATAATCATTTTTGTCAGTAGCCCACTGAATGTTTTTAAAGAATTCTTATTTGTTGGTTTGCGGTGGTTACTCTTTAATCTAAAATAATATATTTCAATTTTATTTTTTAACTTACTAATTTTAGACGGTATCTATTAACTCACTGTTACAAAAGATGAGCAGATTAGGATACTTATAGGTATTCCCCAGCTTCCTCCTCCCTGATTTTTGTTATTTTAAAAACAGTTGTTAGGCTTGCTTGGAGCATCTGTTTAACCCTACTACACACCTCGGCTATATGGTATAGCCTACTGCTCCTAGGCTAGCAACTTGTACAGCATGTTACTACACTGAATACTGTAGGCAATTGTAACACAGTGGTAAGCATTTGTGTATCTAAACATATCTAAACATAGAACATGTAAAGTAAAAATATGGCATAAAAGATAAAAAATGGTACACCTCCATTACAATCTTAGGGGACCACTGTTGAGTATGTGGTCCATTTACCAAACCATCATTATATGTTTACATTGATGATAGCCTCATCTTGAACTGGCTTTTGCAAATGTTGCCTCTGAACTTGGAATTTCTCTGGGCCTCTTTTGAAAAAGATTCCTCTTACCTATGAAATTTTGGGCTGTAGTTTTTATTTCTTGGTTTGCTCCCTTAGGCTGATTTTATTTAGTTTGTATTTTCCAGAATTTCCTTGAACTTTTAGTGAACTGCTGTCTTCATTCCATGCCCCAATCCTTAATGTGTGTTTTTAATCTTTACAAATACTTTTTATTTATTTCATGGCGTTTCTGTTATTTCACGGAGACTTTGGGAAACAGAGGATTAGAAACTGTTCAGTTTACCATTGTTGACACTATGAATAATTTCCTCTATATGGCCATTGCTTGGTTTCAGCCATTTTGTTATGAGCTTGATATCTTATTCATCGGATTAATTAATTTATATCTTACTAAGAACAAAGTCATAGGATAATATTGATATTGGCTCTGATGCCAGGGACCTGAAACCCTCTCATCCCCTTCATCTCTGTCTTCTATAGGCCCTGCCTTTTTTCATTGTTTCTCCTATTAGATCCAGACTTGCTCTAACCATCTACTTACGTGGTTTCCATAAACTACTGTGCAAAAGCTGAAGATGAGGAGCAATTACGTCCCACTCCTAGTTTATACTGCCTTCACTTATTTACATTTAAAAGGTATTTATTTAGTGCCTATCCAGCACTGGGCCCTGTTCTAGGTGCTAGACATATGGTAGAGAATGAAAAAGAAAAGAATTCCCGTCCTTGTGGTACCTACATTCTAGAAGGCAAGGACATGTTATTTCCTGTGGTACTACAGCCCTCAGCTCTGAACAAATTGGCAAACGCTAGAAGGATAAAACATGTAGTGCTGCCAGCATAGTAAACACACATAATCAAAACTCCCACTGGCTGAGCAATACCTCAAACTGTTTTCTACTGAAAAACTAAGTAGTCAGAATCTCTTTGTCCAAAGATCAGTCGATGTTTAATAATGAAAATAATAATCACATTTAAGGGAACAAATACTTTAAATCTTAAAATTTAAAAAGAACACCAGTAGCCGGGCGCGGTGGCTCACGCTTGTAATCCCAGCACTTTGGGAGGCCGAGGCGGGCGGATCACGAGGTCAGGAGATCGAGACCACGGTGAAACCCCGTCTCTACTAAAAATGCAAAAAATTAGCTGGGCGTGGTGGCGGGCGCCTGTAGTCCCAGCTACTCGGAGAGGCTGAGGCAGGAGAATGGCGTGAACCCAGGAGGCGGAGCTTGCAGTGAGCTGAGATTGCGCCACTGCACTCCAGCCTGGGCCACAGAGCGAGACTCCATCTCAAAAAAAAAAAAAAAAAAAAAAAAAAAAAGAACACCAGTGTCCTACAATATAATAAAGATTAAAACATTTGGCATATATATATATATATATATATATAATGGAAATATACAACTACTATAAATGATACTTACGAAGTTTTTTTTAAGATGATAAAATTGTTGTGTAATTAGTAAGTGAAAACTCATAATACAAAATTATGTATGGCTGGGAGTGGTGGCTCAGGCCTAGAATCCCAGCACTTTGGGAGGCTGAGGCAGGAGGATAGCTTGAGCTCAAGAGTTTGAGGCCAGCCTAGGCAACATAGTGAGACCTCATCTCTACAAAAAATTAAAACAAAAAATTAGCCAGGTGTGGTGGTGTACACCTGGTCCCAGCTACTTGAGACACTGGGGTGGGAGGATTGCTTGAGCCTAGGAAGTTAAGGCTGCAGTGAGCTGTGATTGTGCCCCTGCACTCCAGCCTGGGCAACAGGGTGAGACTCTGTCTCAAAAAATAATTATTATTTTTACGTATGTAGTTTGACTCTATATGTTAATTGAGCAGTCTCAGCTTAGTAGGGTATTAACAAAAATTACATTTTTTTTTCCTAATCACTGCTTTCAACTACGCATAGGGGAACTCCAGAGTCTCATTGAAACATTTTGGACACATTCTATAATATTCTGATTACTTTCAGTTTTTGAAGTATAGTGCAGTTTAAAACTTTAGTCTCATTTCTGATTCAACCTCTTTTCCTGCCGCCACACAGTAGAAGCCAGAACGGACTGATGTTGGGGAGCAGTCTCTGGCGGAGGGAGAGGGAATGGATCCAGCTTCTTACGCGAATAGCCCTTGGGTCAGGGGTAGGGAGGCAACACAGGCCTCACTCCGGTTCAGCATGTTCAGGTCAGATGACAGCGCATCGAGGCTTGAGGTGGTTTCCAGACAGGTCAAGTGTGGTGGGTGCTCTTGGGCAATGCTCAGCTTTACCCAGCACCCCTCTGTCACTGTGAGGAAAAGAAAGGCTTCCCTCAGGTCTACCAGTAGTGTACCTCCCAGCTTCATCTCTGGGTTGTGCTCTTTACCACCCAGCAGCTTCCTGGGGTGGTTCATGCTCCTCTGCTTCTCCTCTAACTCATGGAACCACAAAACTTCAGTGGTCCTTGCCATGTCCTTTAAGGTCATAGAGAACCAGACTGTGGGCAGTCTGGTTCTTATCCTCTTCTCAGACATACTGTCTTTCAGCCTTAGTGACGGTGGTTTTCCTACTCCCATCTTCAGAAATTTCTAGACTAGAAACAGAGAATAGTCTCTATGGATGCCTCATGAACAATGGGAAACTCTCCCAAGAACTGTCTCAAATGCTTTATTCCAATGGCAACACAAAGTTACAAAAGAGTTTCAACTTAGGCTGGGCCCAGTGGCTCACACCTGTGGTCCCAGCACTTTGGGAGGCTGAGGCAGGCGGATCATGAGGTCAGGAGTTCAAGACCAGCCTGGCCAACATGGTGAAACCCCATCTCTACTAAAAATACAAAAAAATTAGCCGGGCATGGTGGTGGCATGCGCCTGTAATCCCAGCTACTCGGGAGGCTGAGGCAGGGAACCCAGGTGGAGGTTGCAGTGAGCTGAGATCATTGCACTCCAGCCTGGTGACAGAGCAAGACTTCGTCTCGAGAAAAAAAAAAAAAAAAAAAAAAAAAAAGAAGAGTTGCTACTTAGCAGGCCTCAGGAAGGGAGATGCCAATCTCCTCTTCTTCAAAGCACCCTATGAATTTCTATGAATTATTTCCTTGGACTTCCTGCTGTCAGCCCCATCCACTCTCTCCTTGGGAGAACAAAAATCCTCTCCAAGAAGCCAAATATGGTTTCTTCCCTTCTTTCCCATACACAGACCTCTCTTAAAGACGGTGAAGTAAAAGTGAAGAGAGGAGTTTCCTAGGGTGATGGTTGCTGGCAGTAAGGTTGGTTATGCACTTTTTAATAAGCTCTGGTGGGAGGTTTTGACTCCTAATTATTTATGGCTCTTTAGAGAATGTTCTCAGCTTTGGGCAGTAGCCACGATTCTGAGGCAGCAGGAAAAACCCCACTGAGCAGGAAGTGGGAGAAGACTGAAGATATTTTCAGGCTTAATCATTTTTACGCCCCTATTTGTATTATCTGGAAAAAAAAAGTTTTCAATTCATCCAAATATTATGATTTTCCTAAATATCTTGGGTAACATCATAGTGTCATAATGTTAGGGTCTACCTGGCTTCTAGTCCCAGTAATTAATTTTGGTGTTATGGATTAGACCAAGGCACGTGAAATTGCTACCCTGTTCCTCCTTCCCTGTTGCCTTGTCCAGATATCATGATTTCAACTCCACTTGTTTCACTTGTACTATTGATTACGTATTTTTTTTTTTAATGTAAAGAAATTTTACATCCCTGGAAAGTCAGTGTTATTTATAAATAGAAGTTTATATGAAAATTCAGAAAATGGAAACATTTTAACTAGAAGCTATTGCTTACCAAGGTTGTATGCAAAAAGTCTGCCCTTTCTTGTTGTTGTTGTTTAAAAAAACAATGACAGCACGTTAGCAAGGTGCTAAGACTACCATCAGGCTTAGGTTTTCTCTTTCCCGAATGCAGAAGGAATTGAAGTCAATGTTATTTAATAATTTCAAGTACCACTAGTATTAAGTGGCCAGCGTTTTGGATGACACAACTTTGTCAATGTTTTACAGTTTTTCATTGTTTTCCCTAGTATTATGCCGGTCCTCCGTGCTTTACTTAGCCTAATAGTTACCTACGTACATGTAGTGAGAGGGAAATGTAAACGACATCTTTTAGTTTCTTTTCTGTTGGAATCTTATTTCTGAAATGATTTTCCTATAATTATGAAGACAAAATTTTCAGGTGCTAAGATCAAAGGTTATTTGAATTTACCAAGGCATAATAATGGTTAAATAAAAAGGGTAAAAACATAAATATGTTAATTCCTCTTTAATAATTCAAGATTTCAGTGATCTGAAAGTACTGGGAAAAGTCACCTGAGTAATAAAGCATGCATCATTTGACTGGATTAAAGTTCAAATCACTGAAAAGCAGCTTATTTTTCATCCGTTACCATGGATACAAAAGGACAGCTGAAGTACGGGCATCTGACATCACAAGCATGCCCAAACAGGCCTGCAGGGGAGCTGCACCAGCGCCACAAAGGACGAAAAGAAAAGCAGGCAGAGAAGGGGAGGAACTCGCAAAGGGAAACAGGTCATTGTTAAGATGATGAGTCAGAAGTTCAGTTGGGAAGATTAAATACAGGGAGACATGAGGCCAGCTGAGAAGCTTGACGACTTCAGCATTTGTTTACATTGACCTTTCAATACCCTTCCTAGCCAGAAATAGAACTAGAGGGAGACCCACCGAGACACTGCATCAGATCAGTTGCTACTCAAGCAGTAGTTTCTGTAGCTTCTTCTATTTTCTCCTTATTTTATGCTTGGGCTTTAATTTTAAAACATTTAAAAGTTTAAACATTTAAAAATAATGTTTTAGACATTTACCTGCCTGGCTCATCTAATGTTAAAAATCATCCCTAAAGTAGCTGAATACTCCAAATAACAGCTTAAAGAATCAAAGGAACAGGTATCTGCTGCACAACAGGAAATGGTAAATACTGAGAAAAATTGCTATTTTAGGTGTTGTTACTCATGAAGAGACACAATTTCTGTTTTGGTTTATTTTTGATTTTTACTAACTTAAATTGTTTCTTATCAAAATGCAGCACATCTATTCTCAGGTTGTTGGGTAGTACATAAAGATCCAGACAGGAATGCTGGATTTGGAGGTGTGCTGGTAAAGGTTTAACCAGTGGCTCTGGGGAAGCTATGATTTGTAGCATTTGCTGGTTTCTGTGGTGTAAATATTTTCACCATGGTTGATTTTGAGCTACCAGGGTGACATCAACTGGCTTGCAAAATTTCTGAAAATGTAACAATTGGCTTTTGCAAGCTGGTACCAGCTGGCTCCAGCACAGCAGTGATTAGGCTCTATTCCAGCTCTGACACCAGCTTGGGGTGGGATTTTTAAGCACCTCACTGGGACTCAGTTTCCTTATCTGATGAAGGGGTTGGAGCTGAGCTTAATCTTTGGTTGTTAAAACTCCATTGGCTTGCTCTAGATGTAAGCCTGTCCAACCCGGTTGATTTTGTCATTGTTGTTCTGTTTTAGGCTTTTGGCAGCCTGAAAAGCCCCCAGAAATAACGCCGCATATCTACAACTATCTGATCTTCGACAAACCTGACAAACACAAGCAATGGGGAAAGGATTCCCTATTTAATAAATGGTGCTGGGATAACTGGCTAGCTATATGTAGAAAGCTGAAACTGGATCTCTTCCTTACACCTTATACAAAAATTAATTCAAGATGGATGGAAGACGTAAATGTGAGACCTAAAACCATAAAAACCCTAGAAGAAAACCTAGGCAATACCATTCAGGACATAGGCATGGGCAAGGACTTCATGTCTAAAACACCAAAAGCAATGGCAACAAAAGCCAAAATTGACAAATGGGATCTAATTAAACTCAAGAGCTTCTGCACAGCAAAAGAAACTACCATCAGAGTGAACAGGCAACCTACAAAATGGGAGAAAATTTTTGCAACCTACTCATCTGACAAAGGGCTAATATCCAGAATCTACAATGAACTCAAACAAATTTACAAGAAAAAAACAAACAACCCCATCAAAAAGTGGACAAAGGACATGAACAGACACTTCTCAAAAGAAGACATTTATGCAGCCAAAAAACACATGAAAAAATGCTCATCATCACTGGCCATCAGAGAAATGCAAATCAAAACCACAATGAGATACCATCTCACACCAGTTAGAATGGCCATCATTAAAAAGTCAGGAAACAACAGGTGCTGGAGAGGATGTGGAGAAATAGGAACAACACTTTTACACTGTTGGTGGGACTGTAAACTAGTTCAACCATTGTGGAAGTCAGTGTGGCGATTTTTCAGGGATCTAGAACTAGAAATACCATTTGACCCAGCCATCCCATTACTGGGTATATACCCAAAGGACTATAAATCATGCTGCTATAAAGACACATGCACACATATGTTTATTGCAGCACTATTCACAATAGCAAAGACTTGGAACCAACCCAGATGTCCAACAACAATAGACTGGATTAAGAAAATGTGGCACATATACACCATGGAATACTATGCAGCCATAAAAAATGATGAGTTCATGTCCTTTGTAGGGACATGGATGAAACCGGAAACCATCATTCTCAGTAAACTATCACAAGGACAAAAAACCAAACACCGCATGTTCTCACTCATAGGTGGGAATTGAACAATGAGAACACATGGACACAGGAAGGGGAACATCACACTCCGGGGACTGTTGTGGGGTGGGGGGAGTGGGGAGGGACAGCATTAGGAGATATACCTAATGCTAAATGACGAGTTAATGGGTGCAGCACACCAATGTGGCACGTGGATACATATGTAACAAGCCTGCACATTGTGTACATGTACCCTAAAACTTAAAGTATAATAATAATAATAATAATAATAATAATAAAGAAGTCTTTTCTACAAAAAAAAAAAAAAGCTTTTACTTGAGAAAGGGTTCTGCTGCAGAAAGTGGGTGGGGGATTAAAGACAACTGATTGATGCCATTTAACAAACCCAGAAACCAAGCTTTAAAAAAGAATGCCTTATCCTGTATTTCACAACTAGTAAGAGGCAGAGCCATGTACGGAATTAAGGTCTCTGGGTTTCCAGACCTGCAATATTTTCCTTTTTGGAGGCTGGCTACCTGGGACCATTACTTTCTATTATATATCTCTGGGTAAATAATCTAATCCTGTGTTGTCCAATAGGTTAGCTACAACCTACATGTGACTACTGAGTACTTGAAATGTAGCTGGCCTGAAATGAAATGTGTTGTAACTGCAAAATATATACTAGGTGTCAAAATCTTAGTACAAAAAAAGGTGAAATATCTCATCGATAACTTTAAAATATTGATTGCAAGTTGAAATAATTTGGATATTATATATTAAATAAAACTAATTTTACTTTTTAAAAACTTATTTTAACGTGACTACTAGAAAATCTAAAATTAAGTGGGTGGTTCACATTCTATTTCTATTAGACAAATCTGATTTATCCTCAGGGTCAGTTTCCTCATCTATATTCTATTTCTCAGGGTTGTTTAAGATCACGAGGTCATCTTCATGAAAGTACTCTGTAGAGTGCCAGGCAAATATAAGACCATACTTCAACACATTTTAATTCTTGTGTGGTCACCAACTGTTAGTTCTCTGTAAGATGGTAAAAGTTTTGTGGAGGATTTTTTTCTTTTGCTGTTGTTTACATGGGTTTTTGGGGGTGGGAGGAGAGGAGGAGATAAAGTAATAGTGTAGGTTGCAAACAAAATCACAAGCACATTCATTCAGTCTCCTCATTTATATTCAGTGAGGAAAAGACACATTAGACTAGAGCCAATTGTTGCCTGACAGGAATAGAGACATTGAGAAGGAGCTTCTCCCTAACTCCCACCTTCCAACCTCTCCCTAAGTGCCCCATTTTGACAGAACCTACCGATAAGCCAACTAGCAAGGGTGTCTGGGAAATGCAGTTTGTTGAGTCCTAGCTCCTGAACCTTAAAGTAGAATATAGAGGCCAGGTGTGGTGGCCCACGCCTGTAATCCCAGCACTTTGGGAGGCCAAGGTGGGTGGATCACCTGAGGTCAAGAGTTTGAGACCAGCCTGATCAACATGGTGAAACCCTGTCTCTACTAAAAATACAAAATTAGCTGGGTGTGGTAGTGCATGCCTGTAATCCCAGCTATCTAGGAGGCTGAGGCAGAATTGCTTGTACCCAGGAGGCAGAGGTTGCATTGCAGTGAGCTGAGATCGCGCCATTGCACTCCAGCCTGGGCAACAAGAGCAAAACTGTCTCAAAAAAAAAAAAAAAAGGTAGGATATAGAAAAGGCAGGCTAGGATCTGAGAAACAAAAGGCGTATAACTGGCACAATTCCAGTTCAACTTTGGCACTGGTGTAAGTGGTGGTACTCGGTGACTTCACGATGGCCACCAGCAGAAGTTGCTGGGTCCTGGAGAGAAGAGGGATAGACTGTTGCCTGGCAGAGCAGTGGTCCTGGTATCTTGCCTAGTGGGATGACCAGTAGAGGTAGGTATGTTTATAAGTATGAGACACTCTCTAGGAAGTCCCGGAAATTATTGGTGGGGAAGTCCTTGGAGGGGAGGGGTACTATAAAGCAGAGGCAGTCAAAAAATAACAAAATTTGGTTAATCTCATCTGTATTTACAGACTGGGGAACTTATAATTACAAGAGTTTTTCTTAAATAAAATGTGAAAACAAGCCCACCAGCCTGATCTATGAACCTATTTGAATGAAATTATTATCATCACTTTTGGGGACATCTATTAGCTTTGTCCAGTATTTCTTCTTCTAGTAACAGCATTCCAGTTTTCCTTTGAAGGATCACCTCACTATTCTGAGCGAACATGAAAGATAAGGTGACTTTATCATATTCTTTCCCCAAGCAAACACTTGGCCACAGTACTTACTAATAGTTCATATTCAAGTGTGGGCAGTCAGAGTTAATACCAAGATTTCTGCTGGACCAATCAGGAAAGAGATATTCTTTTTCCACTGGGGATGCAAGGTAAATAGAATGTAAATCTGGAGCATTGGTGGCCATACCTGGAAGGGAAAGCCTGCCTTAAATAACACCAACACGTAGAAAAGTAGATCCAAGAGACAAAGAGAAGAAACAATTTTAATGACATTGAGCACTTGGATCCAACCATACATAGAGCTAGGTCTACTAGATTTTTCTGTTATACAATCCAATGCATTCTTTTTTAAAGCCATTAAAAAATTGAGGTAAAATTTACGTACAGTGAAAAGCACATATATTTTATATATTTTAATGAATTTTGATAAAGGAAACTTTTTTTTTTTGAGACTGAGTCTCACTCTGCTGCCCAGGCTGGATTGCAGTGGTGTGATCTCAGCTCACTGCAACCTTTGCCTCCCAGGTTCACGCGATTCTCCTGCCTCAGCTTCACGTGTAGGTGGGACTGCAGGCACACACCACCACGTCTGGCTAATTTTGTACTTTTAGTAGAGATGGGGGTCTCACCATGTTGGCCAGACTGGTCTCAAACTCCTCACCTCAAGTGATCTGCCCTCTTTGGCCTACCAAAGTGCTGGGATTACAGGTGTGAGCCACCATGCCCAGCCAGAAACTCTTTAACTACCACGTCAGTCAAAACAGCATATTCACATCACTCCAAAAATAACTTTCAGCCCCTTCCACTTGATCCTACCTCCATCCCCACAGTCAATAACTGTTCTAATTTTTTCCAGTTTAGATGAATTTTGCCTGTTTTTGAATCACTTATTAATGGAAGTATACAGAATATATTCTTTTGTGTCTGACTTCTTTTGCTCAATATTGTCTTTAAAATTCATCCGTGTTAATCAGTAGTTCATTCTATTGATGACCAGCATTATGTTGTAAGTATATACACATTTTTACAAACATCTCAACAGTTTTCTTTCTCCATTAACAAAAAAAAAAACTCGTACATTTCATCAAGTGATCAGAAACTTTATCCTTTAAACAGAGCAATAATCAAAGGCTACTAGCTTTTTGTACTGCAAAAGCAAGTATTAATAACAATCAGATTAGACTACATTTGTTTTCATCAGAGCAGCCCACTTTCTAGGTCTGAAATTATACTGTTTATTTATTTATTAATTTTTATTTTTTTTGAGATGGAGTCTCGCTCTGTTGCCCAGGCTGGAGTGCAGTGGCACGATCTCGGCTCACTGCAACCTCTGCCTCCCGAGTTCACGCCATTCTCCTGCCTCAGCCTCCCGAGTAGCTGGGACTACAGGCGCCCGCCACCACGCCCAGTTAATTTTTTTGTATTTTTAGTAGAGACGGGGTTTTACCGTGTTAGCCAGGATGGTCTTGATCTCCTGACCTGGATCCGCCCGCCTCGGCCTCCCAAAGTACTGGGATTACAGGCATGAGCCACAGCACCTCGCCAATTATACTGTTCTTTACACCCAACTCAACCAATCCATTGGATTTCTCTTAAACATGCAGCATATTAGATACTGTTTCAAATTTAGTGTTATATGCTAAAACCAACTATTTACCTAGAATCTATTAATAAATTTAAAATTTCCAAGCAACATATCAAGAAATTAAAAATTTTTTGAATTTTTGTTATGTATCACATTTCTGTAAATTATATAAAATTGTGACACTGCTTTTCTTTTTTTGTAGAATGGCATGAAATAGAGGACTGAACTTTAGCTAAGAATAATCATACTTATGTGCTTTCCAAGATACTATATATAGCATGTCCCCCTTTTACAAATTATGGTCATTGTAATTTCTCTGTCTACAGTTACAGAGTCTATTTATCTACCTACTACTTTTTTGAAACTTCTAACAAACCATTCAAACTCGACACTAGTTTCCCCAAAGGAAAATGAGAATAATCCTACTAGTAAGCATTTGTAGGAATATTTTAATTACATTATATAATCTATATCATTGCCATATAGCAATAAAGAAGCCAATCAAAGTCCTACAGAAAATGAACATTCAGTTAGCAACGTAGCAAATCTGGAGATATTGCAGTATCAATGGAAGAAGCCCAGGATATTAAAAATAAAACTCCAAAGTGCTTAATGACCATTGCAGAATTTGTTTCATAAATAAAATCTTTAAAAACAAGAGTCTGATTTCTGTTAACTATAATTTCAAGTGGCAGAAATATAAATGTGGTTTTGTTAACTTTGTTTCCTTTATTTCTGAAAAGCAGAATCCTGTGTGGTACTGAAATGTCAAATGGTATCTTAGAAAATTCTAGACCTATCAAAAATAACATATAAAACCATGTAATATCATAAAACTTTTAAAACTGTTTTCTCATATTTTGGGGTAACCTCTTAAAATGGTAATTCAATAAACTAGTTTTTACTTCTGTAAATTTATACATTTTTTGGTCTTTTTTCAAGGTCAAACTGATACTGTTACTATGAATATGAGGGGGTGAATAAAATTGCACACTGTAAGAATCCTGAGACTATGTTACACACAACTAGACAATTTTTTGGATTCTCCCAGCGTTTTAAATATTTTCTTGCTTACTAACAACTTCTTAACCTGTAGGTGAAACACAATGAAGGCACTAAATCCGAAACCACGAAATTTGGAAGTAGACCTAGGCTTGTACTCTGGCATTACTACTTACTACTTTCGTATGTTGTGGTAGATACTTTAACTTCTCTGAATCTGCTTTCTCAAGTATAAACAATGAATAACAATACCTGTCTGGAGTCATGAATGAAGATGGAATGAGATTACACTGCCTGGAGCATTCTGAGTGCTGAATAAATGGTGGTTTCATTCTCAGCTGTCCTTCAGCAATCCTGATTTGACGCTCCCGTGACAGACATTTGTCCACGTAAATACGGCATGTTTTCTGATTCTTCCTAGCAACTTCCTTTATAAGTAATCCACCCACACATTTACGTGTTAATTCTAACAGAGTCCATAATAACCAGTGAGCTATTTTAACAGTGTCAGCAGAGATAGATTAAAGAATCGATGAAAAGTAATTCAGTGCAATTTACGGATTACTCATCTTATTTTCACTAACAGATGACTGCCATCTTGTACAGATATATTTCGCATACAGAAAATTACATTTAATCACAATATTGTTTGGGTGGGTTAGTCTGTAACTTGAAGTAAAATGTATTGACAGGATAAAATGAAAGCTTTGAAAGAGTGCAACGGTGGAAAAACGAGGTTAAGCGAGAAGTAGGAATTACCAATCTTCCATGGTTAGAAGATTCATTAGACGCATTTGCCTTCAAATATTAGATTCTCTACAGAATGTTGGTAAACGCCAGTGAGAAATTAATAGTGAGAACACCAGAGTAGTGTTAAACCACCTTGATAATCAGATGGCTCGGAGCAGTTTAAAGCCCTCACGAAAGAGGACTGTTTTTACCTTCCCTGTCTCCCGCAATTAATGCCATTTTTAAAAGAGAAAATATGTCACACATCAACTCTCAATAGGCTGACATGCTCCTCAATACGTTCCTTAAAAAAAGAAAAAAAACAAAAAACAAACTTGTGCGCAAATATTTCAGATGCCATTCCACCCCAAACCCGTTCCAAAACCTAAAAATCACTTTCAAGCCAAACTCGCGGCTCGTTGGTGATTCACGGCCAGGATCTCGAGGCAGGAAATAGTGCACTCACCCCGCATCCTCCTGAATCAGCCATTTCGGTAAGAAGACCCAGAAGCACTAGCAGTTTATTTGTAATTTGTTTACCATTTAAAAGCAAGTTATTTCCCAAAGGAAATCTAAGCAATTGTACATTAAGCAGTCACCAATTTTACAATTTATATCATGAACCCCGCTTTGCCCACCGCCCGCGTCCCTCTTGGAGCCCACGACGCTCAGCAGTCGAGCCGTCGCACCGCACAGCCCATAGGAACCTGGAGCGCTCCGCGCTTTGCCCCAATTTCCCTACTTGGGGTCTCCGCTACAGCTAGAGCGGTCGGCCAATGGAGGCCTTCTCCCGCACTCGCCGTCCCGCCTTCCAGTTCCACTGAAGCCAATAAAAAGGGCCGTCTGGAGACAGAAGCCAATGGGAGCTCGGGTAGAGTCGTCATGATTGGCTGCGGTCTCTTCGTAGTGTAGTCTAGGCCTCTGCCTCCGTTACCCTGGAGCCCAGGTTACCGCCGCTGCCAGCCAGGAGCCGCGGTCCTCGCCCCCGTCCCATCCCTGTGTTTAAACCTCCCGCATCTCGGCAACCTGGGCACCCGCCCGGCAGCCTCCGCAGGAGCCAGGCACCCGCTCTTTGGCGGCCAGACGCCGAGGCCCCAGCTGGGAGTTCGGTCCTACGAGGGAAGGCAAGGAGGCGGGACGCCGCATCGGCTCTGCGGAAGAGCCGGCGGGTTGGAGGTGGGCTTTGAAGTGGGCGTGGAGACGGCGGGGGAGGTGGAGGTGCGAGGTGAGGCTGGGTTGAAGCGTCGGGGAGCTGGCGAAGAGGCGTTCGTGGATGGGGGCCTGCGGGTGGTTCTTAAACCAGGGAAGATGAAGGGATTAGGGATGGGGGAGGATTTAGGGACCGCGAGGAGAAGGAAGACTTAGGAAAATGAGTAAAGAGCTCTCGGCTCCTGAGAGGGTCCCGAGGAAGGGAGGTTGACCGGCACTGGGGGGTCTGGGAAGTTAGGAGGAGAGGAGCTGGGAAAGGGTATTTGCTTCCCGGGAGCGAGAAGAGAAGGAAGGGAGCAGGCGGATCTAGAGAAGTGGTTATTATTAAAACAAAGAAAACAAAAACCCTGGAGGCCCGTGGAGACTCAAGACTAGAGAGGAGGGGCAGGGCCAAGGGCCAAGACGGAAAAGGAGGCTTTGGTAGCTCTCGGATAATAATAGATGTGTTATTACTAAAACTGTGATTAGAGTGGAAAGCCGTACTTGTCCAGGCTGTGATATTTCTATACGTCCTTCAGGGATGGGATGAGAGGAGTAAAGATGGTTACAAATAAAAGAAAAAAGAAAGTGCCTTTTTGGCACACTCGAGTTGGAGTCGGTACTCAGATACGTGACGTTTACGTTCGATAGACCGTGGGATAGTGTTTAACAGTGAAGAGCCCTGGTCCAGTTCATCTGATATAAACTCCTTTTTTGTTCACTTTGTTCTTTGGAAAGTATACTTGGGCACATACATATTTATTCCCCTCCTTTATCTTCACGTTAAGAACTTGCGTTAGAGATGTCTTTGGAATCAAAAGTCATCATTTAAATTAGTTTTTGGCAGAGGGATATGTTTTTTAGAATGGTAAAACCGATGTTTCCAGTTCTTTACTCATTCCCTCTTTCTTTTGCCTGGTTATTTTAATCTATGTTTTTTCCAGTTCCACATTTAAATTCTGTATTACCGTTTTAAATATTTCACTTTGTGATTTCCTGCATGTTGGCTAGTATGTTTATCCAAATAAGTTATAGGAAATAATAGTTTGTTTTGATTCTCTAAGTTGACAAAGTATCATTTTAAATATCAAAAAGTAGTTTGTGACTTTGGAAAAGAGATTTTTCTTCTTTTGTCAGTCACATCTCTTCCGTTAATCATATTGTGGAACTATAATTCTGTGGGACACAATGGAAGCCCATTAAAATAAAGATGCTACCATTCTCTTGGGTTCTTCTTCTGCCTGTCATTCTTCAACTCTTTTGTGGTATCTCTTCTTCCTCGGCCCTCCATATTTCATTATTGTTTTTCCCAATAATCCAGTCTTCTATCTTCGTTCTTCTATTTTTTACTCTGTGTTCTTGGCTGTCTTCTTCCTCTCCTTTGGCTTACACTATTTGTGTTTTATTAACACTCTCCCAATTTTTTATTTCTGATCTGGAACTTTTGAGTTACTGTCAAACTTTTGTAGCTAATTTTTGGTATTTCCACATAAATTTCCCATCCATAGGCATCCCAAACTCAGTATGTCCAATATTGAACCCATCACCTTTCCCTGCCAAAGCTGTCCTGCTTGAATACCACATTCTCCTCATTTTGCAAGCCCAAAACTTTGGAATTTACTCAAGTTCGTCTCTATTCTCAGACTTCGTATTTAATATCTCACCAAGTGTAGTTTATCTTACTCAATTCTGTACTCTGTATCTCTAGTTATACTACCTTCAAAACACTGTCTGTCAGTGATTATCGAGACCAATTGATATTCTTCCTCCAGCTTTCCTGCCCTCCAGTTCTTAGATTGGAGATGGATCCTTGCAAATGTCAGATCTGATCATATTAACCCTACTGAAGAGCCTTGGTTTCCAACCAACTTATTAATGACATAGAGATTCTTCTTGTGATATTATCTTCCACCCGATCCAGTCCCACTTACTATTACTTTAGCACTACTCCCCAGCCAGTGCCATCCTTTTAAGCTAACATTGTCCATTTGAAATAGAATGTGAGCTATATCCATTTTTTCAGTAGACACACAGTAAAATACAGCTGAAATTTTAATATATTTTTAAACCACATATATCCAAAATATTATTTTAGCATATGTCAATGTAAGAAAGATTATAGAAGAGCTATTTTATGGTCTGTTTTATGTACTAAGTTTTCAAAATTCCACATGTATTTTACACTTGCCGCATATGCCAATTCTGAATAGCTACATTTGAGGTGCTCAGGAGCCGCTGTGTTGGACAGCACAGTTGTAAAGTATTTGCAGTTTGGTGATATGCCATGCTTATCTAATGCCTTTTACTTTTGCAAATGCTGCATCCTCTTATTGAGACAGGGTCGTACTTCACTGTCTTCTTTTTCTAACCTCATTTACCACCCCACTTTTCAAACACACACATGCATGAAATTATAATTGTGCCTAACCTCTGCTAATACCGTAAGACTCAATTTAGGCATTATCTCCTCTAGAAACCTTCTCAAACTAATCTTAGTTCTGAGTTTACTAAGCTTTCTCTGCTTCCTTTTATCATTAGTACTTACAGACTGTCGCATTATTTTTTTTTTCCTCTTCGTTGGGAATTACTTAACGGTAAGGGATCAGTCATATTTTACTCATTTTTGTATCTTCAGCTGCATCTATAATCTAGTGCCTGACACTTCATAGGTGTTCAGTAAATGTCTTGAATGAATGAGTGAATGAACATTTTATGATGTTTTCATTTGACTGACTGAACTTTGGGAATATGTACTGTACTTAAGATGATTTAATTTGATCCATTGCTTAAAATGTTTAAAATAAGCTGATTATGTCTTACATTTCAAGTGTAGTATTTACTGTGATCTGATTGATCATATTTGACCATACTTTAAATCCAAACTTTATTTTTTGTTTTATTTATTTTTTATTTTTAAATAAAAATAGTTTGGTTTTTAAGCAAGATTATGCAGATAAGTAGTAGAATAAGGAAAATGCTTATAAATACGTGGGGACATGTATTAGAAGAGTGGAGAAACTTTACTTCATTTCTCCTTTGTGGAAGAGGAGCAGTAACCAAATGTAGCAATATGGTTTTTACTTTTATCTCATCTTTTTTGCGGGGAGGAGAAATGTCCTTATTTATATCTTTCTCACTTAAGTTTATTTCCATTTTATTTGCCTAGTTGTCTGTTGTGTGAACTCTTGTTGGCAGCAAAGGTAGCCAGTCAGCAATGTTTTATACAAAGAAGCTGAGCACAGGGATATGTCAGGAAATTAACAGTTTGTTGGTTTTACAGTTTTTTTTTCTTAAAACTAAGATGGTTTCTTAGAGTCAGACGAATTAGATATCATTATGATATTTATATACAATGGACTCTACAGCTTAGATTTGTTTTCTGATTCATTTGTAATCGGAGATAAAAGAAACTTCTGGCGCTCGAGGATCTTTAGGTTATCTTCTTTTTTTTTTTGACCTGTTATGTGTAATCTATACTGTTTGAGACTTTTTACTTTTTTTAAGGAGAGTTTACTTTTGGATGAACAATGTCAAGTATTAGATTTGGTAGCTTTCTATTAATTGCTGTAGAGGCATGTTTAGCCAGCTTTAGGAAATAAACAGTTCTTAGGAATTGAAATTGGGCACAAGGCTTATAATTTTCCTTTTTTGCTTTTATCTAGTTAGTTCTTTGATTATCATTGAGAGGGAACTAACGGGATACATACAAGTACCCCTCACTCCTCAGCTCCTCCCTCCCCCCGCAACGAACAGCTGTTAACTGATTCATTCTTGGTTTAAATTAGGTGCAGAACTACACATGGACTATAAATCTTCAGTGTTCTGTTAATCTAAGATCACTTTTTTCTTTTAAGAAAAAGAATAATTATATTTATTCAATAGTATTATGACTACATTAGTCAGAAATTACTGTTTTAACTGCAGGTGAAATTCATTTTGTTTGAAGCCTTATTAGGTTCTCAGTTATTTAAAATTAACCTAGAAAAAAATATTTCAGCTTTACAATGGCAGCGACTCCGAGGAAAACTTTTTGATTTGCTAACTTTTCTCTCTCAGGAATTTTAGAGATTTAAGTAATTCTTATGCAATTATTTTAAAAGAGGGAAGATTTAACATTTTCTTTAAAACCAAAAGGAAAATTTTATAAAATGGAACTTAATATTCTATTTGAAATAACATTATAGTCATTCATTTCACAAATAATGAATGGTGGGTGGTGTGTTTACTATGGTGAACGAAACAGACAAGAGTTCTGTCTCACAGGTCTTATATTTAGTAGGAGAAGTAAGGCAATAAATGTAAGATTATTTCCAGTAGTAACAAGGTCTGTGAAGAAAATAAAGCAGAGTAATAGGATAGAGTGACTGGGCACACTTTAATAGAAAATTGTCAGGGGAGCCATTTTTGAGAAGGTGACATTTGTGCTGAGAACAGGAAGAAGAGAAGGAACCACTTTTGTGAAGTTCTAGTTAGTGCAGCAAGTACTAAGGCTGTTGGCAAAAATCTTATATGTTGAAGGCACAGAAGAAGGCTAGCTTGCCTGAAAAAGGAGATTTGAGAGGAAGAGTGATGTAAGGATAGAGAAGTAGACAGAAGGGCTAGACCTTGTATAAGTTTGCAGGCCTGGTTAAGGACTCTGACGGCCATAGGAGACCATTGAAGTACATTAAGCAGGAGAGCAGTACTGGTCTGATTTCTGTTTTAAGTTGCTTTTTCTCACTGTCATGTGAAAAACTGATGTGAGGCAAGGATGAAAGCGGAATATCAGTTAAGAGGTTATTGCAGAAGTCCTACAGAGAAAACATGGATGTGGACTAGACTCACATGACTTAGACTAGACCAGTAGCACTGTGGACGGTAGGAAATGGTCAGATCTGGAATGTAGTATGGAGATTAAAGTGTCTGGTTTTACAGATGGTTTGGATGAGAGATGTAGGAAGAAGGAATCCAGGACGATCTTTAGATTTGTGTCATGAGTAATTCAGTGGATGGATTTACCATTTAATGAGATCGGAAACATAGGAAAGAGTTCAGGTGGAAAAGGAACGATAATGATTTCAGTTTTGGACATGTCCATTTGAAATGATTTTTAGATATCCAAATAGAATTGTCAAGTAGGAAGGTGAATATATGAATGTGGAAGCCAGGGTAAATGAAGTCTAGATGAGATCACCTAAGGAGAGTGTAGATAACATGTGCTGCCCTGTGTATTCCAACATTTAGAGATCAGGAAGAGGAAGCAGATTCAACAAAGGAGACTGACAGGAGACAGCCAGCGAGGCAGTAAGCAAACCGGGAAAATAGATCACTATGGAAAAGCAAGTAAGAAAAGAGAGTTTTTAGGAGGGAAGGAATGGTTGGTTATGTCAAACACTACTGTGAGGTTAAGGACCAGTAGGGCAGAAAATTGGCTGATGGTGGGAGGAGATGTACAAAACAAAAAATAAGAAACTTGGCTGATGGATTTAGGAAGGTGAATGTCATTGGTGAGCTTGACAAAAGCTGTTTCAGTGGAGTGGTGGGGATGAAAACCTAACTAGTGTGGGTTCAAAAGGAAATGGTTGGAAAAGAAGTGGTGATAGCATTCTAGATTAAAGATTACTCTTCAAACAATTATTGGAAAATTGGAGTGGAGAAATTGAGTTGTAGATGCAACAGAACATGGAATCAAGCATCAGCTTCATTAGCACCTCTTTGTTGATAGGAATGATCCTGTGGAGAGGGCACAATTGCAGAAGCACAATCCTTGACATTGAGAGGTAGTATGGGAAAGAAGATGAGTAAAAGGTTTAGCTTTAAAAAGGAGCAGAAATGCTTCTTCAGTTTTAGCAGAGTTGAGAGGGCAAAGAGGATGGGATAGATACAGGTGGAGGTGGCTTCAAAGATGAGGTAGTTATCTGATTGTTATTGAAATATTGAGTAGGTCACTCAACTAAGAGTCAGAAAACTTACAGTCTGTTTCAAGTTTTACTAATGAGCTTTCTGATCTTAGACCAGTTGTGAACTTGGGTAAGTCTGGGCCTCAGTTTCCTAAATCTTTGCAAAGGAAAGACTTGATTTCCTAGGGTCCTGTCCAGTGATAAATTGTTAGGTAATCTTGTTAAGCTATAGTAGTTTTTGTTGCTTTATACTTTATAAGAAAACTTAATAATTACTTCCTTTACCTCATGTTTATCTGTTTCTTTTTTTTGTTCTAATTTTTTATGTCTTTTCTTTTTTATTTAACTTATATTCTATGTGCCTGTTTGCTTATTTGAGCTATTTTTCTGAAACGCTATTAGCCAGGCAGCTACAAGTTTCTACAAGGACTAAGGACTAATTTTTTACAAGTGAATTTTCACGTGTCTAAGTTTCCATTTTCTAGGAAAGCTAAGTTATTTGGGTTGTTATATTTCCTAAGGATGTACTGGCTTATTAAATGCAATGATGAATTGTGAGATGATGTAAGTATTACGCATAGGTTAGAAAAACCCACCTTATTTCAAAATAGAACCTAAGTAATCAGAAGTTTAGCAAAGAAAAGAATATATTCTTTGTTTTGTTTTGTTTTTCTTTCTTAAACTTTTATTTTAAGTTCAGGGGTACATGTGCAGATTTGTTACATAGGTAATTTTGTGTCATGGGGGTTTGTTGTGCGGATTATTTCATCACCCAGGTATTAAGCCCAGTACCTATTTGTTATTTTTCCTGATCTCCTCCCTCCTCCCACCCTTCACCCTTTAATAGTCCCTAGTGTGTGTCATTCCTCTCTATATGTCCACGTGTTCTCATAATTTAGCTCCCACTTATAATGGCATAATGGCATTTGGTTTTCTGTTGCTTTGTTAGTTTGCTAAGGATAATCTTTCTTAAACATGAGTTAGCACAAACCATTTCAAATATTCTTCACAGATTTAGAGACATCCCTCAAAACCTGGGTTAGAAATAAATGAATTAACCAATTATTTCTTTATATATATATATTTTTATTATACTTTAAGTTCTAGGGTACATGTGCACAATGTGCAGGTTTGTTACATATGTATCCATGTGCCATGTTGGTGTGCTGCACCCATTAACTCGTCATTTAGTATTAGGTATATCTCCTAATGCTATCCCTCCCCTCTCCCCCCACCCCACAACAGGCCCTGGTGTGTGATGTTCCCCTTCCTGTGTCCAAGTATTCTCATTGTTCAATCCCCACCTATGAGTGAGAACATGCGGTGTTTGGTTTTTTTGTCCTTGCAATAGTTTGCTGAGAATGATGGTTTCAAGCTTCATCCATGTCCCTACAAAGGACATGAACTCATCCTTTTTTATGGCAGCATAGTATTCCATGGTGTATATGTGCTACATTTTCTTAATCCAGTCTATCATTGTTGGACATTTGGGTTGGTTCCAAGTCTTTGCTATTGTGAATAGTGCCACAATAAACATACGTGTGCGTGTGTCTTTATAGCAGCATGATTTATATTCTATGGGGTTACCATCTTCCTGGATGTTGCCTAAGTCTTACACCCCTTATAAGGTTACCCTTATAAGGATACCTTATAAGGCTGATGGATTACCCCATCCCCTTCCTCGCTTAAATTTCGATTTCCCAATAACTAAACTTTCTTCCCTTTTATTGGCTGACCCCTCCTCTACATTCTGTTCGCTTATTGTGACGCTCTAGGTGCATGAGCCCTGCGGTTTGTTACATTTGCAGGCTGGCAGCCAGTCCTTAGATTTATCATGCCTTGAAAGTGGACCATTTAAAATGTTTTCTCACTAATTCTCTCCTCTTTTCTATTTACTTTCTTTGGTTGCATTTTTATTTAAACCTTTCTGGTCCCTGAATTGCTTTAGAAGTTGTTAACTTTTTTCTTTCTTGGAGAGTGAGTTTAATTTGGTTTCTAATAGTAGCAGGTTATTTTGCTAGTAAGTTATGGGCATTTGCTTATTAATAGCCGTTTTAATTAATCTCTGTGCTAGTCCCCTCACACAAGGGATAATACAACATCCCACTGCTGTTAAGACTCCTACCACAATTATGAGAGATGTAAGGATTGAAGCTACCATGCCTTTCTATTTTTTAAACCAACCTTCTAGCCAACCCGTAAATGGGTTATTAATTCCAGCGTTTTCTGCCAGTTTGTTGGCTAGAGTTGTTAGTCCTTGTAAAGTTTTCGTGATGGTTACATTTGGGGCAGTATTGTTAGGAATGAAAGTACAACATTTCCCACCCAGCATAACACATATTCCCCCCTTTTTTGCTAGTGTTATGTCTAGTGCAAGCCTGTTTTCCCAGGCCATTTGGCTGATGGCATTTAACTGGCTAGCTACCCCCTTTGAGGGCGTCTGAGTATAATTGATGAATCTTTGTTGATTATAATAGATGTAGTTAATCTAATCCACATTCTTATTAATAGTTGACCACAAGAAGAGTGCTGACTTAAACCTAGCAGGTATTTGGTTTCGGGCCTTAAGTTCATTAGGCATCTCCCTAGGGACTCCTATTGGGTTAACATGTATATTGGGATTAAAAGAATTTGTTACATCTTTTCGGTTTTGGTGGCCATGTGTATTTTTGGGTATCTTATGGAATGCCAGGGAGAGGGGAATGGCCAATTGGACTAAAGCACAAGTCCCCATCCGATCGGATGGTAACAGGTTACGGAGGTTCCTTTTCCCACAATACCACATGACGTTAGCACTGGGTATGTGGAGAGCTGAGTGATTGCCATTGCCTTACCGCTGATGTTTAGGATGTGGGTACAAGTTGAAAATTCTCCCATGGGCTTATTGAACTCTGCCGCCTGCCTAGAGAAACAAGAGGAGTGGTTTATATTCCCTATAGAGAACGATGGAATTGCTCTGGGATTTGACCTCCACAATGCAGGAAAGAGCAATGACAGACTTTTGTAAGTTTCATTTTCCTATGCATCCTTGTTCTGGTATAGAGCCAACATGCAACGCATTCCATCAGGATTGATATTTTATCCTAGAGGAAATGGAACCACCTTTGCCTGAGGTTGTTTCGCAGCACACTGGTAGCAGTTACTCTTGTTGAGGGCTTGTACCGAAAATTTGACCCATTCGACCCAGGCATTCACATCCCTGTACCCTGTCTCAATTTCTAAGGTTTGCCTTAAATTCTTTACCTCAATTATTTTTACCCTTTTGGGGTTATTATTTGGTGGACTAAAGTGTTTATTAGGGTTGGGAGTTGGAGTAGTCCCGGGCAAATGGGAGGTTGAGTTTTTGATTTTTGAGAACGAATTGCCCTAGGGGGTCTTTCCCAGTGATGTCTGCTCTTAACCCATATACCCAAGACGCTTCCTTTGGTTCTTGGTTTAGAATGGCTGGATTGTTAATGGTGATGAGTGTAGGATTGCATTTTAAATTCTGGCAGTTATTTGGTGGGGAGCCCTTGGACAGATGTAGTTTATTCTTTAAGGGTCTCCAGCTCAGAGTTACCCGCCCCGTGTTTATTGTCCAACCCTGAAATTGAGTAGTTTACCATACATCATCCCAGCTGGGGTAGAGTCATGTGCTACTGTAACCTGTATCATGTTCAGGGCAAAGATACTTATTTACCTGTGAGAGCTGTCTCTGATTTTTCAAATTCCCACAAGATAAGACTGGGCAGGTATTAAATCTTATAGTTTGTGTTGCTACCATCTTGGTCACATTGATACCAACTTGATTGGGTAGGGAGGAGTTCCTGCCAGTTTCCATTTTGACGTTCTGCTTTTTGTATAGTAGCCCATTTTAGCCATATTAACTTCCAGAAATGGGGCCAGCCTGTGTTTTATTTTTAGATTTTTTTTTAGAGTTAACTTTAAGGGTTCCTGAGGTGACCCATGCACTTATTTTTTTTTTTTTTTGAGACTGTTGTTTTCCCCTCCCTTCTGGGGTCTGTTTTACCAGTCCCTTGATGAGAGTACAGTGAATCTGCTGCTGTTCAGCTGTTTGCATGGCTGTTTCAGTGGTTAGGAGCACTTGAGGGTCCTTCCCAGCTTGGGTGGAGTTTGTCTTCTTTCCAAGTTTTAATCAGCATCAAATCACCAGGCTAGAAGTGGAAATCATGAGGCTGGAAGCGGTGAACAGCAAACTTAAGAGGCGGAGTTTGAGTTAGAAGTCCTTTTAACCTAAGGGATGACAGGGTGGAGGATATGGCCAGTTTATAATTTCTTAAGAATTGATCCTTGGTTTCCATAGTAGGGAGATTTGTAGCTCTGCCAAAATATAGGAGCCCATATAATAACTTGTAGGGGGACAATCCCAAGTTTTTTCCTGGGGCTGTTCTAATCCTAAGGAGTGCTATTGGGAGACATTTGGTTCCGGGCATTTTAGTTTTTAAGATTAGTTTGGTGATAGCTTTTTCAGAGTTTGATTTATTCTTTTTATCTTTCCAGAGGAAGGGGGATGCCAAGGGGTGTGATAATTCCATTTAATTTGTAAACTTTCCATAATTCCCTTTAACACCCTTGAGGTAAAGCGGCTCCCGTTGTCTGAATTAATATTTTTCACCAAGCCAAATCTAGGTAAAATTTGTTTTTTTGTTTTGTTTTTTGAGACGGAGTCTCGCTCTGTCACCCAGGCTGGAGTGCAGTGGTGCGATCTGGGCTCACTGCAACCTCTGCTGCCTGGGTTCACGCCATTCTCCTACCTCAGCCTCCCAAGTAGCTGGGACTACAGGTGCCTGCCACCTTGCCCGGCTAACTTTTAGTATTTTTAGTAGAGACGGGGTTTCACCGTGTTAGCCAGGATGGTCTCCATCTCCTGACCTTGTGATCCACCCGCGTCGGCCTCCCAAAATGCTGGGATTACAGGCATGAGCCACCGCGCCCAGCCATAAAATTTGTTTTAATGTTATTTTGACCACATTCCTGGCAGTGGCTATTAGGAAGGGGAAAGGCTTCCACCCTGCCTGAAAGGTGATTTATGATTACCAGTAAATACTTTAGTTTTCCTGCTTTGGGCATTTCTGTGAAATTTACTTGAATGCTTTGAAATGGTCTTAGTTTGGGAGGCCTTCCTCCTGTGGCCTGTTTTCTGATCACCTTTTTGTTTACCCTTTGACAAGTTACACAACTTCCACATACTTGTTTAGTGAGGGTATAAATCCCTATACACCCATAATTCCTAAGTATTGCATCACATAGAGCCTGGGGTCCCCAGTGACTCCCTTTGTGTAATACAGACATTAGTTCTTTTATTAGAGGTTTACTCACACTAGCTTTCCCACACTGTCCACCATTATCTTGGCTGTCTGCTCCGGCTTGTGGCTCCTGCCGCCCCCACACCAGCAGCTGCACTCCCTGACCTGCAAGGTCAGTTCTTAGTTACAAAGTTAACTTTCAAGAGGCCTTGCCCTACTAGGTCCTCCGGATCTAATCCGGACTGTTTTTTCATTTGATCTCTGAGCCTCTGCAGAATGCAGAGGGAATTTCCTCTTTTTCTTGTTGAATTTCGAATGCCTTTGAGACATTTTGTGTCCTAGGAGTGGACTCTTTGATCCCTTTAATTATTAGTTTCCTGAGGTCCTGCATTTGGGCCCAGTCCCTGGGATTGTGATTATTCCAGTTGGGATTGACATTTGGAAATTTTTGTTTGGCTGGCAAGACTTTTTGCCTGGGAGGGTGTTGCCTCTCCCAGATGGCTGTGACCACTTTCCTAATTCTCCTTTCTTCTCCTGTGAACAGGATATTTATGATAGACATTGTTTTAGCCCAGGTGTAAAAGATGGGTCCTAGGAATTGGTCCAGCTGGTCTGCTAAAACGAGGGGATTTCCTAGGAGTGGTTTCATTTCCTTTTTTTTTTTCTCTTTTTTTTAAGTATAAATGATCAACCAGAAATTATCTTCAGAGAAATAAAACCAGAAGTATGTAAATAAAAAGCCCAAGATAAAGAAACAGAAAAGCTGACACTATATGAAGCAGAGGTAATTCTTGGATCACAAGAGACTTTAAGCAGAAAATGTTTATGTAGTATTCTCAGAGAAAAAAATATATTACCTCAGTAATGCGAGAAGAGAATAATTATTTTAAAAATCGGAACAAGAAAAAGTTCTTGGAAATGAAGATATTGGCACAGTTTTTTAAATGATGGTTTAGAAGATAAATTGAAAAAACTCTGAAAATAGAAGAAAAAAGTAGGCTTATTATTTAACTAGGAGAAATTTCAAAAAGAAAATGGAAAAAAAGGTTAATTATCTGAAGAACAATATAAGAAAATCTCTGGTGCTTAAAGATACAGATTTCCAGATTGAAAGGAAGAGGGGGAGAAAGGGTCCCAACACAACGAAAAAGGCTCACTGGTATTCATGTGCTTGTGAAATTTCAGTATAACAAGGAGGAAAGCCCTAAAGGCACCTAGGGAGCGAAAAAAGGAAAAAGATAACCTATAAAGGAATGAGAATCTGTTTTAGCATAACTGGAGTGTAAATTCCCTAAGGGCAGGGACTTTCTGTTCATTACTGCTACATAGAGCTCAAGAAATATATTTTGAATAAAAGAGTGACTGTAACATATGTGTCACAAACAATGCTGATATATTTTTAACAAAAGAATGATTATAACATGTCTCACAAACAATGCTGAGGGTTTAAGACAGTGAAGCAGTGTCTTCAAAGTTATGAGAGAAAATAACCTAGAATTTGGAATGTATGAAAAGTAACAAGTGTGAGGTAAAATAACGACATTCTCAGGCATGCGAGGACTTAGAACATTTACTTCCTAAACCGTAAACGCTTTCTGAAGAAGTTATGTAAGGATGTGGACCAGTAAAATGATGATGGAAATTAATAAAGGTGACATGGTCTAAATGAAATAGTGCACTAACTCAGGAATTCAATAAAAGTAATTCCAGAATGACAGCAGTACCAGTCTAGAAAGTAGTTGGTTTAAATTAGAATAGGAAATTCAAGGAAAATGTCTTTAGGAGGAAGAATGGAATGGACTTCAGGCTATTGGTAGATTAAGAAGCTGGTAGATATTAGTGATATAAGAAACGTTTTTTCCACTTAATAGGAAAAAAAGACAATTAGGAATTCTAAGAGAAAAACCATGCATAACCAACATGTAGTTGCATGTTGCAACCATATAAGGTGAAGGGTGAGTTAAATCCTCATCTTTCATAGTCTAAAATTGCTAACTCAAGATATAGCATACACATAAAGGTATAAGCCATTAAAATGGTTGTTTCAAGGAGCAGGACTTGGGTCATGGAGCATTGGATATTTCCTTTATTTATTTTTATGATACTATGTGGATATATTTGAGGGGGGGCAAGGAGAGAACACTGTATTCTTCCCCTTTGCCATAGAAAGTTGGTGGGCCCCTCGGATTTAGATGGGATAGGGAGGTCATAGGAAGCTGCTTCTGCTATGCAAATGTAAACAGAAATAATTTTCATCTTTACCATATAACCAACTTTTAATTTTATTATTGGAATTTAAACTGAAAGTTGTTGACAAAGAACATCAGTTATAATTTACTGAGCATCTCATATGTGTTTGAATTGCTAATATAATTGTTGATATTTACCAAGTTCTTACTGTGTAATAGTTATTGAATTATCCCATTTAATCCTCACAAGAATTCTCTAAAGTAGTTACTAGTAGTATTACCATTTTATGTTTAAAAAAATTAGACTTACATTGAGAGGTAAACTCTCCAGATTTACATACTAATGAGTGCTAGAGCCACTTACTTGCTGTTATCATTATCCTTTTTTTCTAGACAATTTTTTTCGTGTGTAAATATTTTTTCACATTATTGCAGAGTGAAAGATTCAGGCTGATTTATGTATATTTTTAATATTAGTATTTGCCATAGGAATTGTTGATTTTAGATACAGTAGCTAATTTTGATAGAGACTGTGATTGCTGGACACTCACATCAGAAATAAAATCAAAAAGTGTTTTATTTTTTGCTTTTTAAAATATTTCTTCTAAAGAAAATATCAAACAAGTACAGAATTGGAAATATTAGAATAATGAATTCAAAAGTCTTCAATCAGTTTACATAATCATCAACTCACAGTCAATTTTGTATAATCTCTACCCTTACCCATTTTCCTTTGGGTTATTTTGAAGCGAACCCCGGACAATTTTATTTATAAATATTTGAACATATATCTCTAAAAGATAAAGATTCTTTAAAAAAAAAAGACAGTATCAATGTCTCACCTAAAACAATATAATTCCTTAATATTAAATATGTGGTCAGGGCTGGGCGTGGTGGCGCACGCCTGTAGTTCTGGCTACTTAGGAGGTGGGAGGATTGCCTGAGCCCAGGAGTTGAAGGTTGCAGTAAGCCATGATCATGCCACTGCACTCCCGTTGAGGCAACAGAGCAAAACCCTGTCTCTAATAACAATAAATAGTGTTTAAATTTTCTTGATTATAATTTTTTAATACAATTTATTGTAATCAGGAGTGAAATACTGTCCATGGATTACACTTGGTGGTTGTTTCTTAAGACTTTCTTATTATATAAATACCCTCTTCTCTCTTCTCTGTTGTTCTGCTTGCAATTTGTTCATTAAAGAATCTGGTTTTTCCTGTAGAGTTTGCTACAGTCTGGATTTTTTCCGATTGCTTCTTTGTACCTCGATCTCTCTCATACTTTCAGTGTCATTTACATTTAGAGGCTTCAGTAGATTCAGATTTAGTTTTTGTGGGGAGGAGGGGAGATTACTTCAGAGGTATTATTGTGTCCTATCAGAGACATGGTGTCTGGCTGTTACTTTTCTGTAGCGATACAGCCATTTATGATCATTATATAGCTTCATTATTTCATTAGGAGTTGTGAAATGTCACTCATCTAATTCTGTCATTTTAATATTTTATTTTTTATTTGTTAACTAGAATAATTCCATAAAGAAATACTTCCCTTTCATGTAATATTTTGTTATTTTCAGATAATAGCTTTTTAAGAGTATAGGCAAGATGCATGTGTGTTTTTTTATGTATATAAATTTTTAAATTAAATGAGATGGTTTCCTAGAATCTTCCAAAGGTGAATAATTAGGTTTTTGTAAAATATATCATATGAACTCAAGGATTTAAACACTTTTGATATGTTTAAATCGTTTGCTGATATAATTCGTATTGATGACAAATTTGCCTTGTCTTTGGCAAGTAGTTCCTTGAAGTTGGCTCCTGAGTCCAGTTGACTGACACTCCATCAGTAGTGTCTGATAGCTTCCTTGCTTTCTAGGATGACCAGATTGCTATATTCTTAGATTTATTTTGTGTGTTTCCTCCCTCAGAAATGGAATCAGGTATTTCACAAGGAACTTTAGGTTCTTTCAATGGGAAGGGGCATATAGACACTACATCTGGGTTCTAGGAATGTTCCTAGTTTTTTCCTTGTTTCTGGGATTTTTCAGTGGACAAAGTGAAGAAGTTTTTTTAAAATAAATAAAAGCCATCATAAATTCATACTGACACTCATAATTCAAATTTTGAGTGTCAAAGTTTTAAAACTCACATTAGTTTATATTTACTTCTTCCATGTTGAAAATTCTAGTGCCCAGCTGCACCAATAATAATTACTCATTTGTTTTATTTCACAGTACATGTGTATAAGTCTGAGAATAAAATATCTGAGTAGCAAAATATGATTATTGGAATGGCTTTAAAAATTTTTTTGCATTTTTTTTTGGTCATTATGTCTCACTAGGAATATAAAGTCAAGTTACTGTGTTTTAAAGTTATTCGAACTGGTTAATTCGTGTGGTTTTACCACCAACCATGTATGTAGATTGATTTATCTAATTTTATTTTGATTTATGGGAATTGCTTTTCAAAAATCTCATTTCTAAAAATTATAATTTCCAATGTTAAATCTACAAAAATTATATACAAAGAAGACTAGCTTCTATCCCTTTCCCTAAACTCTGCTTCCTTCCTTCCCCTGTAGCAGTGTTGTTTAGTAAGCTAACTACCAGCACGTGGCTTCTTAAATTAAAATTAATTAAAATTAAATAAAATTAAAAATTAGTTCTTCAGTGACACCAGCAACATCTCAAGTGCTTGATAGTCACATGTGGCCAGCCACCATCTTGAACAGCACAGATTATAGAACATTTCCATCCTGGCAGAAAGTTCTGTTGGACAGCCGTACCCTGGCGAACCCATTTTATTTTTCTTAATTATTTGATTTCTCCTTCTACTTAAATATATAAAAATTACATATGTTACCCTTCTTCCTTGATAAATGGTAGCATACTACATGCTTTTTTCCCTCTTTCTTTTCTCTGTATATCCTCTGTATTCTCTGTATATCTTTTCTCTGTATATCTGGCATAAAATATTATGCCAGTAATAATGCTACAATAAATAGTGCTGCCTTGTGCATGTCCTTTCATGTGTTATTACTAGAAGAACAATACTTTTAATACTAATTTCATCAATGAGATTTTTGTTTCTTCTAAATTGGATTATTAAAGTAATCCAATTTTGTTGTGTTAGAAAACCAGAATATGTTAATGGAGAGAGAAAATTATCTAAAATCCATGTTGTCAAGCAGGCACTGTTTTGGTGTTCTTGTATTCCTTGCTTGGAAAATGCTTTCAGTTTCTGAATTCAGATAGGAATAATAGTATTTTCAGTATTTTTTAATGAATATGTGTAGTTGAGATCATACTGTATGCACTAATTTGAATTTTTTATTTACGATAATAGTATAAGCATTTTCCTTAAATACAAACTTTTTATAAACATTTTCAGTAGCTTCATGATATTATGCTGTATGGATTTATAAAATACTTAATTATTCCTCAATGATTAGGCATTTAATTTGCTTCCATTAAAAAAATTGTACTGTACTACATTAAATATTTGCACATAACTTTTCTCCTAATTTTAGCATTATTTTATTGGAATCCAGAAATTATTGTATCAAAGGTTAAAGCATAATTAAAGTGACGATACATTTTGCCCGTGTTCTTCCAAAAAAACTCAGGGATCTTTTTCTGATAGCAACTCTGACAGCATTGAGTGTTATTATTTTGAAAAATCTTTAATAATTTGTGTTACCTTTTTGGAGTCTTATATATTTTGCCCATTTAATTTTTTACCCCATATTTTTCTCAAAGGATGATATATTTATGTATTGAAGATAACAATTTTTTGTCATGTTTGCAAATGTTTCTCATCAAGTGTTTTTTCTCTTAGTTTTTAAAAAATATACTTTAGTTTTACATTTTTTGTGTAGTCAATCTTGGATATTTTTATTTATTCTTTATTCTTTTTTTTTTTTTTTTTTTGAGATGGAGTCTCATTCTGTCACCAGGCTGGAGTGCAGTGGCGCCATCTCGGCTCACTGCAACCTCCACCTCCTGGGTTCAAGCAATTCTCCTGCCTCAGCCTCCGGAGAAGCTGGGATTACAGGGGTGTGCCACCACGCCTAGCTAATTTTTGTATTTTTAGTAGAGACGGGGTTTCACCTTGTTGGTCTCTTGACCTCATGATCTGCCCGCCTCAGCCTCCCAAAGTGTATTTATTCTTATTAGCAGGTTTGTTCTTTACTATCACCACTACCTCCACTCCCACTGCCTCCCTGCCTAAAAAAGAAAAAACTGGTGATTTGATCATTATTGTCCTTTAAAATTCAGCATTTGCCTCTAGTATAACTCTTAAAATTAAACAGTCAACTTCAGTTAACATTTATTCAGAAGTAGTTGTATGTCAGGTACTTATTATCTATCTAGGCTATGACGGTCTGTATTTTCTCCAAATACTGTAAGTAACTTATCTGTGAAAATATAGATAAATTGTAGCCTCTTTTAAAAATTGTAAGCTATATATTATTTTGCTTTTAGTGTCTTTCATTGTAATCAACTGTAGAAACTGTAGAGACTGTGTGATAAGTCTCCTTTCCACTTCCTTAATTTCAGGGCAAAAAAATTTATCTTCTGGATGCTAATGTGAATTGTGGTCTACAAATACATTGTGGAGAAAATAGATTGTGGAGAAATGAATATTATCAGGATCTGAAGACTGTGGAAATGTTTTTCAGTATTGTCATAGTCTCCTCTGGAGAAAATAATCTGTGAAATTATGTGAATAGAGACCATTTTTCAAAACAATGGGGGAAAGAGCAAGAAATCCAGGTACTGATCAAGAAAGAGAGGCAGGCAAACATCATTATTCTTACTCATCTGATTTTGAAACGCCACAGTCTTCTGGCCGATCGTCGCTGGTCAGTTCTTCACCTGCAAGTGTTAGGAGAAAAAATCCTAAAAGACAAACTTCAGATGGCCAAGTACATCACCAAGGTAAGCATTCTGTCTGGTGGACCTAGAATACTCATTTTTAGTGCTTAAGGAAAACGTGTATGAATGAAACTCTTTATTAGTATATATGTTGTTGTATACATGGAAGTGGGCTGATTTACATCTTATGGGTTATATACTTATAAGTATATATACATGTTGCTTGATGGTACTATTTGTTATATTCAAAGTCATACAATATACAGAAGGAAACACAGCTAAGCCTTCTCAGTTTGTTTTTTCTTTTTCCTAAATAAATGCTTGTCTTGGGGTTTCTGAGGTACTGTAAAGGCAAAAAAGTTTATAAATCATATGTACCTTTTTGTGTCTTCATTTTTTGAAAGTAGAAAAAGCATTGACATAAAGTGGTTAAGGGACTTTTTAATAGATTGAGTAAAATTACTTACTGTAGGTAATACAGTGTTTACTGTAAAAATTCAAATTAAACCTAGGAATGGAATTGAGGCCTTTGGTCTAATTTGCTTTCTTTTGAAGTGTGTTATAATGGAAACTGGATTAATCATTAGAAGTCATTTTTGTTATTAAAATGTTACTAGAATGGAAATAGGCCTTCATACATATTTGACTATGTAATATTCTACAAATATCTTCATCTCAATAAATCTCTGGTCAAGAAAACCCCATTGTAGTTAGTAACAAAATATGTAAGGTTTACAAGTACAGCATAGAAAAATAAGGCAAATGAGATAATTACAGTATCCATTAATAAAAGCACAGCAGTAGCTTAAAATGGTGAGAGTTTAGACTGCAAGGCAGGGAGCGGTAAAATTGTGGGTGGAAAAGGGAGACAACGGACCACATTATGAGACGCCATGCATCCTGTGCTAATGTATTGACTCTATTTTTGTGGCAAATAGCCATTGAAAGGATTTAAGCAAGGACATAATTAAGTTTGCCTTTATAAATTTTTACTTCGAAAAATAATATTTGCTCATTAAAAACTACAAAGAATATGTATTCCTTTTGAAAGAAACCCTTTCATGGACCCCCAGTCTAGCTCCTCAGGGATTTCCGTACTTCTAACCATTTATAACAATTGGGAACCTTTTTCTTTTTCTTTTTTTGTAAGTACAATGCTTTGTTGTTGTTATTTTGGTCTCCTTCTCCAAATCTGTCTCAGTGAGGAGCTTGTTATGATTTTGTAGTTGAGAGCATGATCTCTTATTAAACTTTTGCTGTATAATTAAGAACAAAACAGATCTTAGGGTTGAACCTTAGAAAATGCTTGTTAGTCTCAAGAAATACCTCGGGTATTATTGGTAAGGAATACTTTAATTTTTTTCTTCATTCCCCAGAAACAACTTAGGAGGCCACCCAATTAAGGAGTCAGAACTTTGTAAGCCTTACCTTATTTGAGAAAGTAACTGAGAAAAGCTGTGAAAAACAGTTCCAGCCTCAGCCAGAAAGTTTCGGTTATTGTCTTCAATTTGACTTGTACTGTTTTCTGTTTTACACTGTCCTTTGAATTAAAATCTGTGGTAATTAGTCTGCCTTAGACCAAGTAACAAGACCAAACTGATAGGTTTCTGTAAACACTAAATTGCAATCAGTATAGACTAACCTAAGGACAAAACAAATGTGATTAAAACAGCATTTTAAATGAATTTTCGGGTTTGCATGTTTGATAGCATATTCTTCCTTCCCTTTCCTTAATTTTCAGCATACTTTACTTTTTTTTGCATAAAATTCATGCAGTATCAAAATTTTTCATGGTAAAATTTAATAAGTTTTGGTTATACATATTCATTTATTATATATTTATTCCATTATTTGTTTTTTCAGTAATATAAACATATCTTGATTTTTTTGGTGGATGCGTAATTTATTTTTAATACATTAAAAAAATGAGTCATATTATTTTTAACACCCGAAGGAAGAAAAAGCAATTTTCCACCCACTTTTTGGGAGTGACTTAACAAGGAGATATGAAGAGTGATACATACAACAATCATCTTTCTTCTTACTCTTATTAGCACTTGATAGTTTAAAATATTTTATCTTATAGTTTTAAAAATGAGAATAAAAAGGTAGATGAAAGCTGGAAATATTTGTGAGTTCAGGTTAATGATCAGTTTGTAGTTATAGAATATGCTAAAAAATTTATACTCAGAGTTTTAGAATGTCAGAAAGTTGATTATGGAAACCCTTTTTTATCTGACTAAAAATTTTTATACTGATTCTTATATTATTAGGCTTTAACTTTTCATATAAAATAAGTTGCTCTTTCTATGAAGTTTTGTTTCATGAGCGGTGTAATTTTGTACATAAAAACCATATTTGGAACAATTGACATTCATCTTTATATATAATTATTTTTATGTATAAAGTTTCTGTCATTCCAAGAGCTGAGTACATACTCCATAATAGCGTATATATACCAAAATTCCATTAACTACATATGTTGGGAAAGAAAACTGAAATTATGGACATTTCAACTTTAAAATTATATTCTAAAGTAATGCTGCCCATTGGAAATATAATGCAGGTCACAAATGAAGCCACAAATGTAATTTTATATTTTCTAGTAACCAGGTTAAAAAAGAAAAACAAATGAAATTAATTTTTATAATATATGAGTATTATTTCTACATATAGTAAGTATAAAACGTGAAATATTTTGCATTAATTTTTA
Source organism: Symphalangus syndactylus (assembly GCF_028878055.3). Taxonomy (NCBI): domain Eukaryota; kingdom Metazoa; phylum Chordata; class Mammalia; order Primates; family Hylobatidae; genus Symphalangus; species Symphalangus syndactylus. The sequence goes on from NC_072426.2 coordinate 18,058,317, forward strand.
TTTTTTAATCAAGTGTTCAAAATCCAGTGTGTGTTTCACAATTATAGCATATCCCAATTTGGGCCACCCACATGTCAAGTTTCTCAATAGCTGTATGTGGCAGTGGCTACCATAATGGTTAGCATAGTTTCAAAGTTGCAATAATTAAGTACTCCGTCATTTCTTTTTATTACTGCTTCCTTTCATGTAATCAATCATTTATAGAGCTGGAATCCCAAATCGGTACACATCCAAAACAGCTTCTATAAAATCTTTTATCTTTTTAATGAAAACTTTGTAATGTTAAATTGTAAAAATTACTTGTTATTCTTTACTTGTTTACATAATGGAATCAAGTATCCATGGCTGATGAAATGGGGAAGGAAAGGTTGGATCTTCCAGTGTTTCTTCTTTTTTTTTACTCTGGAATGCATTTTCTTCTTGAAAAAAAATGCAGTTACCATGTAGATTAATGATCATTATTCTTAGCTGACTTTCAAATGCCTCTTTTAAAGGGCCGGTGCTCTGAATATTGAGGCTTAAATTTAATGAACTTTTAGTAAAAATAAAAACATTATTTCAAATTTTTGAGAAATGTTGTGATTTAAAATGTATTCTTTAAAGATTTCATGTACTTACATTTTTTAGGATGTGATTTTTGTTTTCATCTTCTCAGATTAGGTGTTTTTTATTTGAACGTCACAGAAAAGAAATCCTCTGAGGAAGCATTTAGAAACACACCTGTACTTCTGTTTTCCGTTTTCAATCACTGATAAATGGAATGTTCTTATTACTAACAGAGAATATGTAGAACATTTAACTGTCCTAACAACCTAGTTGTGTAGATGACATTGTCTTCTTTCTATGGGCTGGGTAAATAGACTTGGAAAGGTTTGATTGAATTGTCCAAAGAGTTAAGTGATAAATCTGAGCCACAAATCTCACTGTACAATATGCTGTCATCCTGTCCCCAGATAGAGAAAGTTGTAATTAATGTAGAGAAAACATACATTTTCTTTTTTTTTTTTTTTTAGTTTTAAGTTCAAGGACACATGTGCAGGATGTGCAGGTTTATAACATGGGTAAATGTGTGTTATGGGGGTTTGTTGTACGAATTATTTCATCACCCAGGCATTAAGCCTAATATCCATTAGGTATTTTTCCTGATCTGCTCTCTCCTCTTGCCCTGCACCCTCCAATAGGCCCCAGTGTTTTTTGTTCCCCTCTATATGTCTGTTCTCTCATCATTTAGCTTCCGCTTATAAGTGAAATCATGTGTTACTGGTTTTCTGTTCCTGCATTAGTTTGCTAAGGATAATGGCCTCCAGTTCCATTCATAAACCTGCAAAGAACGTGATCTCATTCTTTCTTATGGCTGCATAGTATTGCATGGTGTATATATACCACATTTTCTTTATCCAGTCTATCATTGGTGAGCATTTTGGTTGATTCCATGTCTTTGCTATTGTGAATAGTGCTACCGTGAACATACATGTGCATGTGTCTTTATAATAGAATGATTTCTTTTCCTTTGGGTATATATCCAGTAATGGAATTGCTGGGTCAAATGGTATTTCTGACTTTAGGTCTTAGGAATTGCCACACTGTTTTTCACAATGGTTGAACTAGTTTACACTCCTACCAACAGTGTATACGTGATCCTTTTTCTCCACAACCTTGCTAGCATCTGTTATTCTTTTTACTTTTTAATAATGGTCATTCTGACTGATGTGCAATGGTGTCTCATTGTACCCCATTAAAAAGTGAGGAAAGGACATGAACAGACACTTTTCAAAAGAAGACATACATATGGCCAACAAGCACATGAAAAAAGCTCAACATCACTGATCATTAGAGAAATGCAAATTGAAAACATACATTTTCACATTTCAAATAACGATCCCAAATATCTTGGCACGAATGACTTGAGTATCACAATGTTTTGTCCAGTGTTTGTTATGCACCACGCTAATGCTGAAGATGCTGATTATGCTCATGTTTGAATTCTGACTTGCCATCTTATCTAAAAAGTTAAAAATGGTTAAAGCCTGGCACTGCTGTCTTTTAAAGCTATGTAGAATAATTCCATATAAACTATTGGGATATCATTTTTCTTAAAATATTGCACACCTTTCTTAATAGAAACCTATTTAGAGCTCTAAATAAAACTTGATATTTTACTAAATATTGTAAAATCCTTTCTTAATGACAAAAATAACTAAAGAATGTTATGGGCCGACTTGTGTTAGGATGAATAAATAACACTACATTTGGTACAGCTTTCACTTTACATTATTCCTGTTTCTTTTTTAGCCCCTCGGAAACCAAGTCCTAAGGGTCTACCAAACAGAAAGGGAGTCCGAGCGGGATTTCGCTCCCAGAGCCTCAATAGAGAGCCACTTCGGAAAGATACTGATCTCGTTACAAAACGGATTCTGTCTGCAAGACTGCTAAAAATCAATGAGTTGCAGAATGAAGTATCTGAACTCCAGGTCAAGTTAGCTGAGCTGCTAAAAGAAAATAAATCTTTGAAAAGGCTTCAGTACAGACAGGAGAAAGCCCTGAATAAGTTTGAAGATGCCGAAAATGAAATCTCACAGCTTATATTTCGTCATAACAATGAGATTACAGCACTCAAAGAACGCTTAAGAAAATCTCAAGAGAAAGAACGGGCAACTGAGAAAAGGGTAAAAGATACAGAAAGTGAACTATTTAGGACAAAATTTTCCTTACAGAAACTGAAAGAGATCTCTGAAGCTAGACACCTACCTGAACGAGATGATTTGGCAAAGAAACTAGTTGCAGCAGAGTTAAAGTTAGATGACACCGAGAGAAGAATTAAGGTACAATTTCTCTAGCTTCTAATTGTACTTTCTTGGGATGTTTGTCATTGGGCATTTAATGTGCTCTCTTAAAATTGCTTATTGCAGTTTGGTATTTGCTTGGAAATGAAAACTATTTTTAGTACTGTTTTCTAAGTAAAAGATTTGGGAAAATTTAGGATTTTATATTTAAGAGGAAGATGCAAAAGATTGTGTACATTAATAAGCTACATGTTGATTGATGGATCATAGTCATTTTGGGAAAATACTTGGTTATCTGATTGTTTCTCTAAAATTGGAAATGACACTGTAATAGCCATAGTATATAAAAATGCCACATGAACAGTGCCTTCTGTTTTTATATTTATGCACATTATTAAAGATTAATTATAGTACATCTTTTTGGACATGGTATGCACCTACTCCCCAGAATGAAAAAAATGTTAAAGGGTGGGTGGGAGACTATTGACTAGCTAGTCTGAGAATACAGCAGCTCTTTTAAAAGTATTTCTTTCCTGAATGGAGAGAGGAAAAGAGTCGTATCCCATGACTTTTACACAGGGCACTCAGTTGCCACCTTCTGTATATATATGTATTAAACAGAAGCCCTGAGTCAGGTTCTGTTGCTTAAAATTGACAAGTAGTTTGGAAAGCAAAGGTACGAAAAAGTATGGCAATAATGCTTGCTGTGAGCGTGAGCAAAGGAAGCTCAGAACTACAAATCAATTAGGTTTCTGCAGTGTATTAATTAGATGTGTTTAGTACCTGGCATGTTGTGGTACTTAGTCTATATAATATGCCATGCCCATTATACCATTGCCGTGCCCAGGGACAGGGACTTATTAAATACACACTGTACATCAGTGGCCAGAAAAAGCGCCTATTTTTTTCCTCCAAAATTTGCAATTATTGTCTTCTGTTTCAGTGCACAGAAGATATCCTATTATGTAGATTCCAATAATGATCAGCTCATAGTGCAAAGCAAACAGAAACTATTTTTAAGAGCCACTTACCCATGAAGTAGGGTAGGAGTGGGAACTGAGAACAGTTACCATAAATAACAAATAACTGACATTTTAATTGTTTTTAAAGGGAAGCATAAAATGTGCCACATAATGGATTTTAAAATTATGAAGAGCACAGAATGCTAATTAATAAATATGATAAATAGCTGAGTGTGTATATAAAACTACATATAGAGAGAGAACATGAAATTGCAGTGCATACACACACATATACAACTATATACTGCAGTTTTCTCTTATGTGAAAGGGATTGAAATTGCAGTGCATACACACACATATACAACTATATACTGCAGTTTTCTCTTATGTCGTGGGGAGGGAGAAGAAAGAAGGAATAAGAAATGGGACTAAGCCTGTGGATTCTGAGTTATACATGGAGGTAAATTATGTGACTGCTCACTTGGGAGCATGAAAATCAGTCACCTATCATGTTAAGTCTTTGAAGAGTTAACCATATAGTACCGTCAGTTTTTTTTCATATTGGAAGTTTTTAAATTTTTTATTTTTAGCTCATTGTAGATTGACATGCAGTTGTAAAAAATATGTAGAATAACTATAATATTACAACCAGGAAATTGGTCATGGGACATAGAATTCATCAACTGCACTCAGCTTTCACTGGTTTTACGTGTGTGTGTATTTAGTTCTGTGCAGTTTTATCACATGTATAGATTCGTGTGACTACCAACATAGTCAAGATATGGACCAATTCCATCACAAGAATCCCTTGTATTTTACCATTTTACAGCCACAGCTACCTCCTGCCTTCCCCTCACTAACCTATGACATCAGCTAATTTGCTCATTATTTCTCTAATTTTGTCATTTCAAGAATGTTATGTAAATGGAATCACACAGTATCTAACCTTTTGACATTAGCAGATTCCGCTTATACATTCACTCAAATGGTGGCATGTATCAATAGTTCCTTTTTCCCTGAGTATTCCATGGTATGGATGTACTATGGAGTATTATGGTACATCCTGTTGAAGGACATTTGGTTTGTTTCCAGTTTTGGGCTCTTGACTAATAAAACTGCTGTGACCACTTATGTGCAGATTTTTGTTTGAATATACATTTTAATTTCTCAGGGATATATGCCTGAAAGTGCACTTGCTGGTTTTATGATAAATGTATGTTTGGTGTTGTAAGAAACTGCCATTCCATTCTCTTTTTTTTTTTTGTATTTTTTTCTTTGTTGTTGTTTTTCCCATTCGTAACAATCATCAGAATATTCTCTTTTCTAAAATAGTAGTATCATTTTTTATTGTCCCGCCAATAGTGTATAAGTGGTCCAGTTTCTCAGCATCCCTGCCAGCATTTGGTGTTAACATTTTTTAAAGTTTTAGCCATCTTGATAAGTATGTAGCATCATCTCATTGTGGTTTTAATTTGCCTTTCCCTAATGGCTAATGATGTTGAGCATCTTTTCATGTGCTTATGTGCCATCTGTAGATCTGTGCATTTCATTCATGTTTTCTGCCCATTTCCTAATTGGATTGTTTGCTTTATCTATTTTTGGAGAATTCTTTATTATAATCCAGATACAAGGTTTTTGTCAGATATGTGGTTTACAAATGTTTTCTCCCATTCTGTAGCTTGTCTTGTCATCCTTTTCACGGTGTCTTTCAGAGGAGAAATTTTTAATTTTGATGTGGTTCAGTTTAGCAGATATATCTCTTATGGATTGTGCTTTGGTGTCAAGTCTAACACGTCACCTATCCCTATTGTCCTTTGCCTGTTTGTCCCAAAGATTTTCTTCTATTTTTTCATCTCCCAACTTTATCGAGGTATAATTGACAAATAAAAATTGATTATTTTTAAGGTATACCACTTGGTGTTTTATAAAATCGTTATGGTTTTATGTTTTACACCTAAGTCCATGATTCATTTTGAGTTAATTTTGGTATAGAATGTGAGGTTTAGGTTGGGGTTCTTTTTTCTTTTTTTGGCCTATAGTTGTGTAGTTACTCCATCACCATCTGTTAAAAAGATATCCCTCCTTCATTGAATTGCTTTGGCACTTTTGTCAGTTGGGCATATTTTTATGGGTTTATTGCTGCAGTCTCTGTTCTGTTGATCTGTGTGTCTATTCCTTTGTTGTTACTATACACTCTTGATTACATGCAGCATCCATAATAAACCTTAACATTAGAGAGACTGATTCCTCATGTTATACCTCATTTTAAACATTTTAACTATTTTAGCTACTCTTGATCCTCTGCCTTTCCACATAAATTTTAGAATAAGCTTGTCTACATCTACAAACATCTTCCTGGAATTTTTGTAGGAATTGCGTTAAACATAGATCAGTTTGTGGAGAATTGACATCTTTACTGTGTTGAATCTTCCAATTTTGCACATAGTATGTGTCTCCATTTATTTAGGGAATCCGATTTTTTTCATCACTATTTTATAATTTTCAGGATACAAATCTGTATATGTTTTAGATTTATACCTAAATATTTTATTTCCTTTGGACCAATTTTAAATGGTCTCAATTCTTACTGAATTAGAAAATTACTTTTGAACTTTTATTTTTGAATGTCAAAGCTTATTTTTGTTGTAAAAGTTATTTTCACAAGGGGTTAAGAATATTTTATGCAAACCAAGGAATGACTTGGTTTTATAAATTTACTCTCAAGTTTTAGAAATACTGGATTTATCAGCTCTATACCTCAAAGTTGCATTGGTACATCTAAACTGCTTCATTTCTGCTATAATTGACATTATATTGGAATCAATATTTAATATGTTAGTATGAACCTACTTTTTTTTTTTTTGAGACAGAGTCTCACTCTGTCGCCCAGGCTAGAGTGCAGTGACATGATCTCAGCTCACTGCAACCTCCACCTCCTGGGTTCAAGTGATTCTCCTGCCTCAGCCTCTTGAGTAGCTGGGATTACAGGCACATACCACCATGCCCGGCTAATTTTTGTATTTTTCAGTAGAGACGGGATTCACTATGTTGGTCAGGCTGGCCTCAAACTCCTGATCTCAGGTGACCCACCCACCTCAGCTTCCCAAAGCACTGGGATTACAGACGTGAGCCACCACGCCCAGCCATGAACCTACTTCTCTTAACCCAATAATCGCACATCAGCTGTTGTACTATAGTAGCTCTCTTGTTATTTGGGGGGATGGGGGGAGTGTAGCCAGCACAGCCCACCTGAGGGTAATTGTTCTCTACTTTTTAGCCTACTTTTTCATACGTCCTAAACGCAGCCTCTTGTTTTTAACCCATTATGTACATCTTTCATGATCTCAGCAGTCAATCTAGAATTTGAAATATTTACTATTGAGTTTCTTACTTTACTGCAAAATTTAGCATTTGTTTTTGTGCCTCATTTAATTTTTCAAATTTTACTTCAGCCAACACTGTTGATCCTTTCTCTTCTAACTCAGGTATAGTCAAACCACTAAACTGATTAAGGGAAAAAAACAGAAGCTTGATTGTGATGTTTCATTTTGCAAATTAACTAAAACCCAAGAAAGTCCTGGGTATCCCTTGAAATTACACTAAAATCTTAGTAAAGATCTCTGTTATTGTTAAGTTCTGTGATGTTCTTTAGTAAGGATACTTGTCTATGTGGTGGTTTTTTTTTCTTTTGCTGTAACTTTTTGTTTTATTTTAAGATAAAGCTGGAAATTGTGGCAAGCAGCTTTGTTTATTTGTTTATAGCTTGTCCCATTCCAGGATTTCAGGCCACAACTGATTCTTCTTGCTAGTTGCAATTCCTTCTTAAGTCAGGGTGGGCGGGTGGGGGGCGGGGTGAAGTGTCTTCAGGGTTATCTATAACTAGCTGAGCCGTGAAAATCTTTTCCCCAGAACGTCAACCTGTAAGTTGGGTACAGGCTTATTTTGTTGGTTGATGGAAGTGACAGAATGCACAGAATCTTAGTAATTTACAAACGGAGTAGTTTAGAAATGGATAACTGATTAGAGAGGCAAACAGCCAAAGGTGTCTCTGGGGACAACCACCATGACAGTTGTCTGTCCTCCTTCAGAAATTACAGCCTATCTTGTAAGATGTGGTTTGCTCTGGTTCTGGGCCATAGACCAGGGATGGAGAAATACTTGATGGGATTAAACTTCCTGAGCTCTGTACAAAGGGCAGACAGTTACGTCAGTGTGTATAGTTACTTCCTTACTTAGAGTTGACTTTATACCTTTATTTTGGCTTTTATATCAATAAATTTATTGAATAAAGTCCTGTCAGTGTATCAGCCTCAATTTAATATTTTGTCACGCGGGATATCTATTAACTTCCACAGGAATGGCACCAGGTTCAAGAGTCTGAAAAAGAGATCCAGTGCCAGCAAATGAGACATAAGGTTTACTGGGGGTAACTTGCATATGGGGTGGTCCAGTGGTGGTGGGCTGGGCAGTAGAACTGCCACCTCTTGCAGAAAGCATGCAGTTTTTATAGCATTTTCACTTAACCTCCACCCCCTAGCAATCTCCAACTGGCAACTTCTTTTAACCCAAAACAAAGAGTCTGGATTCCCTGTATGGCCAGCATTCCACGGGACAGGCCAGGGACTCAGATGTTCCTCACAGGTAAGGAATGAATCTCTTGGGTTGGCCACTGCTTGGAACTCTGAACACACATTCAGGTGTGTCTGCCCTACAGGATCATTCTCAAGGTGTGCTTAAGTTCAGTTGTTGCTGTCAGGTGCATCTACCATAGATATACATATGCCACACAATATTTAAATAAAACCGTAACGGCCGGGCGTGGTGGCTCACGCTTGTAATCCCAGCACTTTGGGAGGCCGAGGCGGGCGGATCATGAGGTCAGGAGATCGAGACCACGGTGAAACCCCGTCTCTACTAAAAATACAAAAAAATTAGCCGGGCGTGGTGGCGGGCGCCTGTAGTCCCAGCTACTCGGAGAGGCTGAGGCGGGAGAATGGCGTGAACCCGGGAGGCGGAGCTTGCAGTGAGCCGAGATTGCGCCACTGCACTCCAGCCTGGGCGACAGAGCGAGACTCCGTCTCAAAAAAAAAAAAAAAACACGTGTACAGCCTTACTTTTATAGAAGAAAAACATTTTTTAGTTATATAAAGTAGTGATTTTCAAACCTTTGCTCTCAGGACCCCTTTATACTCTTAAAAATTATTGACACCTCCCCTGGCTTTTGTTTATGTATCTTTAGCACATTTGAAATAAAAATTGAGAACATTAAAAAACTTCTCTTAATTCACTTAGTAATAAGCAGCTCATTATATGTTGTAAGATCTTTTAACAAAAACTCTGTATTTCCCAAACCAAAAATAAATTATGGCGAGAGTGCATAATTTTATATTTTTTAATTTTTTTAATGCCTGGCTTAATAGGGGACAGCTGGGTCCTCGTATCTGCTTCTGCTTCAGTCTGTTGCATTATGTTGTGATTGTTAAGTATGAAGAAAATTGAGCCTCACACAGATGTCTCAAGTAGTTAGAAAATGGAGGAGTATTTTGGTAGCCTTTTCAGATAACTGGATATTCTTTTTTGGTGTTACGCCAAAGCTTAACAAGTGATTTCTTAATGGTTAGTTGTAGTGTGGAATATGAAACCATATTAATGAGCTTTTTGTATTTGGATACACTAACATTCATTGGTCATCTTTCAACGGGTGTTTTACATCACGCATTGGTCATTTGGAGAATACTCGTTCATTGAGTTATACAGACTTTCCAAACATGTATGTGTTTCAGTGGAGCCTTTGGAAAACTCCATTGTATACTCATGACACAGTATGAGTGAAAATAGCAAATAATATCTTAGTATTATAAAATAGTTTTGACTTTGAAGACCCTCCAAAGTGTCTCAGGGACCTTTAAGGGTTTTCACATTGTTCTTTATGAATCACTGACTTAACATAGACAGTTCTTTGTTAGAAACTTCATTAGTAATTCCACTAAAATGCAGTTTCTTTTAGTGACTGCAAGACTGCACCATTTCTTATTGGTCCAGAGACTGGCTTCAAATAGGGGCTGAAAGTAAAGGCATCAATTCTGTCCTAACTTCTTATAAGAAAGACTTACTGTTGGGGTTGTATTCCTGATCAGGGATGCAATAGCAGGTCAGTCATAGCTATGACCAACAATGTATCATAAAGCAAATATCATGAAAGGTAACTATCATAAGAAACCATAATCATGAAATGGGAAACTATCTTCCAAGCATTATGAAAAGATCATAAATGTAATATCATGTACACAATTATTAAAAGGACTCCAGTAAACTATAGGGTACACATTTAGTACATATAAAAATTCAACTCTTTTTAAATTAAGTTGGCACAGAGTGAATTACTTTGTTAGAAAAACAAAGTGAAACTATTAAGACTTTTTAAAAAATTTCTAAAGATTTTGGTGAATGCTTGAGTATCATCATACAGCTCAGTATAATGGAGCTATGAAAGGAAGTTTGAATAAACTTCTTTTAGTAGATTTTACTGTAAGATATTGGTATTCAAATTCTCTTGACCCTAGAGCTGCTCTCAAGTAGGTGTATAAGTGTTGCTTGTTGATTGCTTCCATGTAAACCACTTTCAAAAGTAAAAATTGAAATTCTTCCCTTTACTTGCGTTATCTTCCCTTTACTCTTCCTAGTTTATCTTCCTAGATACCGCATTATCTTCCCTTTACTCTTCTTAATTTATTCAGAACTGGAAGTGAACTGTCTAGTATTGGGCCAGGTACGATCACTTTCCTTTATCTTTCCCTGCTGTATTTTGCTCTAGTGGCTTGGAAGCTGCTCTGAAAGTTTTTCTGCCCTTTCACCCTTCAGAAACCCAAATCCAGAAGCCTGTCTTTGCCTCTCCTACCTGTTCTGCATTTATCTAACAAAGGAAGCTAATTAGGACCGAATAATGGTCAAACCAGGTTAGCCCTGTTCTTGTCTAACTCTGAGTTTGTACAGTTCTCCTAACCTCCAGGTTGCAGTCGTTTCATCTGAGAAATTAAACGGAATGATTTCTGAGGTGACATTCAGTTCTGAAATCTGCTGAGTCTAAATTCATACTTTCAAACCTTTCATATGCAAAAAGTGTTTTTAACATGGTAAATTATATTTATGGCCCCCAATTAAGTCCTTATTATACCTATTATTTAATGTTGGAGAAATGAAAAATTCCTATTGCTGAAAAGAATACTTGCTTAGAAGATAAAATATCATTCATTGAGATTCTGTTACTTTTTATTATATAATCAAAGAACTGCCTAGATTTTATTATTTATGTATATTTTTACCTTTTCTGGAGGGAGAAGATTTATAATGAAATTATGAGATTTTTGATTGAAGGGTAAAACTTAAAACAGTTTCAGAAAATAAGCTTTGCAGTGTCCTTAGAAACTACCCGTTTAGGTAGAACAACTGTTAAGGCAATTTTATGTTAATATTTAAGATAACCTTTCTATTGAAAAAGTAATACAAGCACTAAAACAGGGCTTAAAATTCAAATAATACAAAAGGATAGACAATGAAACATCAGTTTCCCTTCTGTGCTATGCTTTGCAAGCCCCTTCCAAAGAAACAGTCACTGTTAAGAAATTGTTGCTGTGTGCCATCTCATATCTATATATTAATGTCCATTTTTCATTCTCTTATCGCAGATGGGAGTATACCATACACATTGTTCAATACATTTTTTTTCACTGAAAAGTATATTTTGGCACTTTTTACATATTATCGTGTTATATACATATATTTAGATAGATATGTGTGTGTATTTTTGCACACACACGAAAAAATCAGTCTCATGCTTTTTAAAGACTGCATATTATTCCATTGTGTAGATACATCATAATATGATGAACCCTTTCCTTACTAATGTTAAATTTAAGTTTAGCCTAAAGCTGCCTTCTTTCATATTTTAAGTTTGGCCTAAAAGTTTCTCCATACATAGCGACCAATAATCTAACTGGATATGTAAACAGACTGTTAGCTACTCTTGTACCAGTCACAGAGTTCAGCCAATCACCGGTGGCCAACTATTCAAACTATGTTCAAGAAGGGCAGACACCAAGCTGTAACCAGCCCACCTGTTTATTTACCTCACTTCTGTTTTCTGTATGTCACTTCCCTTTTTCTGTCCATAAATGTTACCTGACCATCTGGCAGCCTTGGAGTCACTCTGAACCTATTCTGGTTCTAGTTGCTGCCCAGTTTGTGAATTGGCTCAAACTCTGCTAATGTGTCTAAAGTTATTCTTTTAACATTAATATATATCTTGGCTTTTGTTTTGAGGTAGTATAAAAGATGAAAAGTGTTAAACATAAGTTTTTATATGTATATGTTAGTATACTAATGGAAAAACCCTGGAAGAGGAAGTCACTGGGTCAGTAGAGCATTTTAAAATCATTTTTGGCTATTTGTTAATATCAGGACTCTGAAGAGTGGTACTGGATAATAGTTGTTCTTGGATCAAAGTTAAATTCTTCATTTTGGGAGGATTAAATTGGCCTTTCTTGTGGTTATTATCATTCCAGGAGATTCCAGAGCATTTATATTTTTTGTTTCCCATCCCCTAGGCATTTGCATTTTTATGAAAGCATCTTTAATATAGAAACATTGATGGACTTTGCTAACTTAGTTGAGTTACAAATTATTGGCTTAAAATTCAAGGTCAAATTTAAAAAATTTTAGCTTATATTTTAATTAGACTATTAATTAGACTGTTAATACCTACCCTTTAACCTATTAAGTTCCGAGTGGAACTTTATACACACACACACACGTTTCAAATTCTGGTTATACACCATTCCAGCTTTCTGCTGTGTGATACACCACTTAAATTATTTGAACCTTAGTTTCCAGTCTGTAAAAGTTTGCAGGTGATCGTAAACAGGGTTAAGGATAAAGTTCATAATGAGTCTGGCTCAGTGCTTGGTACTTACTGGACACCTAACGTGAGTGGAAAAAGAGAAATATACTGAAAGTACATTAATTAAAGGTAAATACATTAAAGCATGGTAGCATTCTTGAGTTTGAAAGGCCCATGGAAATAATTTAGTGCAGTGGTTTTCAATTTGAGCTCAGTTGACTTCAAGAGTTCTACTGTTTTTTTAAAAAAAGGTTTGAAACTACTGATTTGGTCTATTGGTTTTTCAAATTTTGGCAGTTCTTCACAGGCAACCAGATAAAACTGAATTGTTCTGTGGTAGTGATTGAAGAGTTATGTTACAGAGGGGACTTCAGAAACTCACATGCCCAACAACTTGAAGCAACCTCTGAAACATCTCCATGGGGAACTCTCTAGTCCAACTCTAACACTGAACTGTTGAGGAAACTGAGAGATGTTATTTGCCTTCTTCTAGGTCACATAGAATCAGATAGGTCATGGCCGGGTGCAGTGGCTCATGCCTATAATTTCAGAACTTTGGTAGGCCAAGACAGATGGATCAGTTGAGCTCAGAAGTTCAAGACCGCCTAGCCAACATGTTGAAACCCTGTCTCTACCAAAAATACAAAAATTAGTCATGTGTGGTGGTACACACCTTGTAATCCCAGTTTCTCGGGAGGCCGAGGCAGGAGAATCGCTTGAACCTGGGAAGTGGAGGTTGCAGTGAGCCAAGATCATGCCACTGCATTCCAGCCTACACGACAGAGTGAGACTCTGTCTCAAGAAACAAAACAAAACAAAAAAGAATCATATAGGTCACTAGAAGCCCATGTGTGGGAGTAGAATTGCAGTATTCTGTCTTCTGTTGCTCTATTATTTTGTTACCATTTTAGTAAAATCCTTGGAATTTTATCACATTTAAATACTGAGTAATAGGTTCCTCTTATAATAGTATATTTTGTGTTTTGTCATAGTTTTAAATGACAGCAGGAATTAAAATATTATAATTTTGGTTATTTTATCAGCATCTTCTGATAAAATGATCTAAAAACTGTAAAAGATACTAATTGTTCTTTCAAAGTCTGTCATCATGCTAATTCTCTATATGTCATTTGCTGAGCAGAAATCACTTCTAAAATCTGTTTTATTTTTGGTGCTAACTAGTAGATACTGTGGAGTAAAATCTATGTTGGAAGACAAAAGCTCAGGGTAAGGAAAGGCTTAAGACTTTTAAAGAAAACAGATTTCATTAAAGAAAACAGGTTTCATTAGAACAAGAACAAGGTCCATTACTTAGGGCAGACTTGTAATGCACAGAGGAAGCATAACTATTGGATTGTGAGTTTGCCTCTATCTTGTCCTGCTCGAAGCAGATGAAGAAATAGTAAGACATAGATAGCTCATTTAAATGAGCTCAGTCTCCAGATTCAGATGAATTATCTTCCAGAGGACTGAAGAACCTTGCAAATGTGATTCCAGAGCCTTTGTCATTGTACTTTGGAGAGTTAGGAAGACTAGGAGAAGTGAGAAAGTGAAAAAAGGCAAGTACCAGTGTTTTCCAAGGTAAACAGAGGTAGGTGTTAGAAATTATCAATCAGTGAGCTTGATGGAAATCTCTACCAGGTTTTTAAATGTTTTGGAAAATACTGCTTACTTAGAACTATTCTTACTTTCTTCCCCCCCACCCCCCTGCTGAGGATTGCTAGAATGGTGCATGAAAATATGCTATATCTACTATATTCTCCTATGTGTATACACTATATATTATACATCTGTATTCTATACTACATTCTATACTACATACATTGTTATACAGTTATAGAATATACAGTTATAGAACTCTATATATTATACATAGAGAACTATATAGAACTCTATTATATAGAGAGAACTATATAGAACTCAGTATAGTATCTACAGTTATAGAATTCTATACAGTTATATAATATAGATGTATATAGTATGTGCAATATATTAGTATATAGAATATGCAATATACTATATACAATATAGTATATAACTGTATATTGTATCTATTAGCATATAGTAGATATAATATGATACTATATAGTAAATTCAGTAAGCCTTTCATGTTTGTATTTTGATGGAGAAGTATGGACTGGTTGAAAATAGTGTTAGAAAGCTTTACAGTTGGATCAGTAGTTGTATGCAGATAAATAAACAGCTGTCAACTTGGAGAGAAGGTTTCTAGGTGGGTGCTTTCAAGTGCTATCTTAGGCTCTGTTCCTTTTAGTGTATTTATCAGTGAATTTGACCAGGCTCCTTAACAGCAAGAACAAGTCTTATTTAATTTTTTATTTGCAACGTTTGGCACTCTGGCATAAAATTAGTGTTTCTTAAAAGAATGAATGGATGGATATGTTCTTGACAGGTTCAAAAATAGGAGGCCCAACGAATTTGATGGATGACAAGATCAAGATTGATCCCCTTAGGCTCAAAATCTGGCCTAAAATAAGCAAGATAAAATTTAGTCAGGTTAACTGTTTCACTTCAATATTTTTCCATCTCTTTTATGTGTACACTATGGGGAGCCCTGGGTTAAAAGTAATTGAAGTTAAAACATAATTTTTTAAGCATATGAACCTATAATTGTATGGCCACTTAAAAAATCAGAAGGGAAGAAGTTAACCCACTATGGTGGTACCTTTGTCCTAAGAGGTAATAATAACTCTAATTTTATTGGTCAGATCACATCTAATAACAAGTACCAGATTTTAGGTAACAAACTGACATATGGAGGCAAACAGGATAACCAGGGGGTCAAAAAGCTGACATACAAGAAACAGTGGACGAAACACAGAATCATAGAAAAGATAAGGAAAAATGTAACTTACTTCATTGTTTAAAGGGCTGTTACATGGAGCAGGAGAAATAGATTTATTTCCTGAGGGCAATACAAACCTAATGGATATTACTAGAAAACTGGTTTCCACTCATTCAAAAGAGCTTCCTAATAATTGGAATTGTCCGATAATGAAACCAGTATCCCTTGCATTATCAAGCTTTCTGCTACCAGAAGTATTTGTGCAGAGATTTCAATGTCTACCTTCTAGGAATCCTATAAAAAAAGTATTACTATAAGGTGGACTCGTGACCTGCAGGGTCCCTGCTTAGACAAGGATCTGAATCTTTAGAATTGAGCTATAACAACACTGAACAGATATTAAAACAGCTGACATTGATAGACTTATTTTAACAAATGCAATATTGTTATTTAAATCTATAATCCTTTACTAATTAATAAAAAATAAATGAAGGTAAAATAACATCCTTTGTGTTTGCTTGCAAAAATTGTTTTTTTTGTGAGCATAACAAGATTTTATTTTAACCATAAATTTTAATATTTGAGAAAATGCAGACATATTGTTTCTCAGAGCCCATACTGAGTCAGTGTGGAAAACAGCCTTTCTCTGGAGGCAAAATTGCACTGATTAACTTGAATTATAAAGGTAGCATTGCTTACCTTAAGCTAAGACAGCTCAGTGAGACCTGCTGTAGCATTTTTTTTTATGTTTTTATTTTATTTTATTTCATTATTATTATACTTTCAGTTTTAGGGTACATGTGCATAATGGGCAGGTTAGTTACATATGTATACATGTGCCATGTTGGTGTGCTGCACCCATTAACTCATCATTTAGCATTAGGTATATCTCCTAATGCTATCTTTCCCCCCTACCCCTACCCCACAACAGTCCACAGAGTGTGATGTTCCCCTTCCTGTGTCCATGTGTTCGCATTGTTCAGCTCCCACCTATGAGTGAGAACATGCGGTGTCTGGTTTTTTGTCCTTGCGATAGTTTACTGAGAATGATGGTTTCCAGTTTCATCCATGTCCCTACAAAGGACATGAACTCATCATTTTTTATGGCTGCATAGTATTCCATGGTGTATATGTGCCACATTTTCTTAATCCAGTCTATCGTTGTTGGACATTTGGGTTGGTTCCAAATCTTTGCTATTGTGAATAATGCTGCAATAAACATACGTGTGCATGTGTCTGTATAGCAGCATGATTTAACATAGTGTTGGAAGTTCTGGCCAGGGCAGTTAGGCAGGCGAAGGAAATAAAGGGTATTCAATTAGGAAAAGAGGAAGTCAAATTGTCCCTGTTTGCAGATGACATGATTGTATATCTAGAAAACCCCATTGTCTCAGCCCCAAATCTCCTTAAGCTGATAACCAATTTCAGCAAAGTCTCAGGATACAAAATCAATGTACAAAAATCACAAGCATTCTTATACACCAATAACAGACAAGCAGGGAGCCAAATCATGAGTGAACTCCCATTCACAATTGCTTCAAAGAGAATAGAATACCTACGAATCCAACTTACAAGGGTCATAAAGGACCTCTTCAAGGAGAACTACAAACCACTGCTCAATGAAATAAAAGAGGATACAAACAAATGGAAGAACATTCCATGCTCATGGGTAGGAAGAATCAATATCGTGAAAATGGCCATACTGCCCAAGGTAATTTATAGATTCAATGCCACCCCCGTCAAGCTACCAATGACTTTCTTCACAGAATTGGAAAAAACTACTTTAAAGTTCATATGGAACCAAAAAAGATCCCGCATCGCCAAGTCAACCCTAAGCCAAAAGAACAAAGCTGGAGGCATCACACTACCTGACTTCAAACTATACTACAAGTCTACAGTAACCAAAACAGCATGGTACTGGTACCAAAACAGAGATATAGATCAACGGAACAGAACTGAGCCCTCAGAAATAACGCTGCATATCTACAACTATCTGATCTGCGACAAGCCTATCAAAAACAAGCAATGGGGAAAGGATTCCCTATTTAATAAATGGTGCTGGGAAAACTGGCTAGCTATATGTAGAAAGCTGAAACTGGATCCCTTCCTTACACCTTATACAAAAATTAATTCAAGATGGATTAAAGACTTAAATGTTAGACCTAAAACCATGAAAACCCTAGAAGAAAACCTAGGCATTACCATTCAGGACATAGGCATGGGCAAGGACTTCATGTCTAAAACACCAAAAGCAATGGGAACAAAAGCCAAAATTGACAAATGGGATCTAATTAAACTCAAGAGCTTCTGCACAGCAAAAGAAACTACCATCAGAGTGAACAGGCAACCTACAAAATGGGAGAAAATTTTTGCAACCTACTCATCTGACAAAGGGCTAATATCCAGAATCTACAATGAACTCAAACAAATTTACAAGAAAAAAACAACCCCATCAAAAAGTGGGCAAAGGACATGAACAGACACTTCTCAAAAGAAGACATTTATGCAGCCAAAAACACATGAAAAAATGCTCATCATCACTGGCCATCAGAGAAATGCAAATCAAAACCACAATGAGATACCATCTCACACCAGTTAGAATGGCCATCATTAAAAAGTCAGGAAACAACAGGTGCTGGAGAGGATGTGGAGAAATAGGAACACCTTTACACTGTTGGTGGGACTGTAAACTAGTTCAACCATTGTGGAAGTCAGTGTGGTGATTCCTCCGGGATCTAGAACTAGAAATACCATTTGACCCAGCCGTCCCATTACTGGGTATGTACCCAAAGGACTATAAATCATGCAAAAATTGTTAAATTATGTTAACCCTTTATTTCCATTAACAAGACAGAATTCTGTGATATGTCCTTTGGAAAAAATGTTAAGTATTTTAAATTTTATTGTATTATTAACATGTTTGTTTAAAGATGTTTTGAAATTTACAGTAAAAGTGGGGAGAAAATATCCATAGTCCTACCAGCCGAAGATAACTACTATTTGCATTTTCTCCTTTATTGATTTAGTTTCTTCAATTTCTTAAAGTACTTCTAATATTTTTTATGAAATATTTTGAATATACAAAAAAAGAGAATATTTAAAACATTCATGTACCTACTTGATATTTTGCTATTTTTGCTAAAATAAGATCTTACATTGAAGTTTCCCTGTATCTTTTCTTCAAACATCCTTTTTCTACCCTCCTTGCTCAGAAGTAACTACTCTTTTGAAGTTGTAGGATGTATTTTTTCTAAGCATTTTAATTTTTACTTAAACATATTTTAGAAGCTTTTTTTATAAGTAGTACATGTATATATATTTTTAATTAGAGAAAAATTAAAAGATAAATGAAAACATTCTCATTCTTAGCACTCAGATGTCACCACTTTTAGTGTCTTAGTGTGTATCCTTCTGGATCTTTTTCTGTGAATTTGTGTGTATATTTATGTGTAAGGAAATTTTCTTCTACTACTGGCTTGCTAGGGTTTTTGTTTTAAATCATGGATTGTTTTGAATGTGAAACTACTCTCCTTCTTTGCTTCTTGGGATAGGTGCTGTTTAGTTGTGATGCAATTTTTACACATTGCTGAATTCCTTTTGCTAATATTTGCTTGAGACTTTTGCAACAATATTCATATTTTGGAATGGTGTACGATTTTATTTTTCCACTATTGACATCAAGATTATAAAAAAACTCATCAAAAATGACATAGAGTTTTTCCTTTCTGTTCTCTTTTACAGATAATCTGTTTCTTAGATTTCACCACTGAAAACTGGATTTAGTCCTCATTTGGGAGTTTGTTTTTGCTTTTTGGTTTTTTTTCTACTTAATCTTTTAATTTTTAACAATATTTTTAATTTTTAAAAAATTCCTTCTTAATATTTTAATAGTATTTTTTAGTTTACCATTATTTCTTGCATGTCACCATTGTTCATTATTGTTCCTTCAGGGTTCACTTCCTTTTTTACTGAAATATATGTTTAAGTGAGGGCTTCTGAGTGGCAACACTTTTTAGTAGTTGTCTGAATATATTTTATCTTCACTCTTCAATGATAATTTCACTGGGTGTTGCTGGATTCCGGGTTGACAGTTATTATCATTTGGAACTGGAGTATTTTTTAGCCCTGCTATTTTTTTTTAACATGTTCTCATTGAGTTTAATGGTTTCCTGTTTTGCTCCAAAATATCTAGGGGGGATAGGATTTTTTAAATTAATATTTTATGTGGAAATATTTTCAAGCTTACAGAGTTGCAAATCTGAAAACAGTACAAAGAACACTCCTATGCAGTTTACCCAGATTCATCTGTTGCTAACATTTTATCCCATTTGTCTTATAATATGCATGCATGCTCTCTCATGTGGTCTCTCTGTCATATGCATATATACACATACTTTTTTTTTTTTTAACTATTTGAGGGTAACTTGCATACATCATGCCCTTTACCCCTAAATGCATCAGTGTGTATTTTTTCAGAATAGGGATTATGCCCTTTATAGAACCATAGTAAAATTATGGTTATACTATGATTTACACTTATATAATAATTTCTTCTAATCTACTGTCTGTAGTACAATTTTTTTCAGTTGACTTAATCATATCTTTTTTTTTTTTTTTTTTTGAGACAGAGTCTCACTCTGTTGCCCACTCTGGAGTGCAGTGGCGCGATCTTGGCTCACTGCAACCTCCACCTCCCGGGTTCAAGCGATTCTCCTGCCTCAGCCTCGTGAGTAGCTGGAATTACAGGCACACACCACCACGCCTGGCTAATTTTTGTATTTTTAGTAGAGATGGGGTTTCACCGTGTTGGTCAGGCTGGTCTCAAACTCCTGACCTCATGATCTGCCTGCCTCGGCCTCCCAAAGTGGGATTACAGGCATGAGCCACCACACCCGGCCATCATCGTATCTTTTATAGTACTTTCTGTTCTCCCGTGGGACCCAGTCTAGGGTCAAGTATTATACTGAATTGTCCAGTTTTCTAGCCTCCTTTTATCTGGAACATTTCCACGTACTGTTGTTGTTTTATTTATGACATTCACATTTTTTGAAGCATACAGCCGCATACCCCTTTTCATTTAATAGAATATCCTTAACTTCGTATTTCTCCTATGTTTCATCGTGTATAGATGGGGTTTTTGTATTTTTGGTGAGAATACTGAATAGGTGATATTATTTTCCTTCTTAAGGTATCACATCTGGAGCCACATGATGTCTCCTGACCTTCACTAGTAATGTTAATTTTGATCTGCTAGCCAAAGTGTTGCTCAGCTTGTCTAACGTTTATACATTAACTGTTCTTCCTCTTATAGTGAAATCAATAAGCAGTCTATTCTGCCTTAAGAATATGTAAATATCTTTGTTCCTCATCAAAATTTAGCAACTGTTGATGACTCTTTTCTGATCCGTTATTTATCATGATGCTCTTTCCAACTTCATCTCTCATTATATCTTCAATTCTGGAAAATTCTTAACTTTTTTGCTTGTTTTGTTTTTCAGTTTGCTTTTTCCTCATTTTGTCATTATCTTTTAGATTCTTATTACATTACAAAAACATTTCATGAAGAAAATGGATGGGCAATAAACATGACAATTAACTTTAGTAGTAATCAAAGAAAAACAAATTAAAATAATTGTATCCTTCTTTAGGCCACTTTCATGGATTAAAGAATTACAGTATCCTGTTATTCTAAGTATCTAGTGAAATAAAGGCTACTAGACTTTCAAAGAGAATGTAAATTGTTACAGCCCTTTCTAAGGGCATTTTGGTAATGCTTTTCTAAACCTTAAAATTGTACTAGTGTCTATCAACCCAGAAGCTTCATTTTTTAAAACTTACACACTTATTTTTACTGTTTTTATGATCTATAAAAAGTTTTAATGCCATTTTGTACTCCCCCCCTTTATCAATCCCTCTGCACTACTCCTCAGCTAATCTACTGTTTGTCTCTATAAATTACTTTGCATTTTAAGAATTTTATATACGTGAAGTCATATAGTATGTATTATTTTATCCCTGGTTTCTTTAGTAAAACTTTGGGGTTTCAAACATGTTGTTGCAAGTATCAATTGTTCATTCTTTTTTTATTGCTAAGTGGTAATTACCCTTATTGTATACATATATATGACATTTTATTTATCCATTAATCCATCCCATTGATGGACATTTGGATTGTTTCCAGTTTTTGGCTATTGCAAATAAAGCTGCTGTGAACATTCATGCAGAAGTCTTTGTATAGACACTGGCTTCTCTTTCTCCTGTGTGAAGACCTAAGTGTGAAATGAATGTGTTATATAGTAGATATATGTTTTACTGCCCAACTGTTCTCCAAAATGGTTCTACCATTATACATCCCCAAAACAAAAGTGTATGAGAGTTCTGGTTGCTACTCATCCTTGCATTTTGTATGCTCAGTTTTTCCAGTTTTAGACATTCTGATAGATAAATAGCATTGTTTTATTGTGGCTTTAATTTGTATTTCTTTTATGAGTTAACGATATTGAAGCATTGTTCTATATGCCCATTTGTCTCTGGATATCTTTTTGGTGAATTATCTGTTTACATATTTCCTCCATTTTTTTGCTGAGCTGTTTGGTTTCATGTTACTGAATTTTGTGGGACAGATACAGATGTTTAGATGTAATATATAGTTGGCCACTGAACAACATGGGTTTGAACTGAGTGGGTCTGCTTATGCAAAGATTTTTTTTTTTTCAATAAACACGGTAGGCCCACCATATCCACAGGTTCCACATTCCACAACCAAATGCAGAAATAAAAGTATTTGCAGTGTGTGAAAACTTTGGATGCGGACGACTGACTTTTTTTTTTTTTTTTTTTTTTTTTTTTTTTTTGAGATGGAGTCTTGCTCTGTCGCCCAGGCTGGAGTGCAGTGGCATGATCTCGGCTCACTGCAACTTCTGCCTCCCGGGTTCAAGCGATTCTCCTGCCTCAGTCTCCCGAGTACCTGGGACTACAGGTGCCCGCCACCACACCTGGCTAATTTTTTGTATTTTTAGTAGAGACGGGGTTTCACCGTGTTAGCCAGGATGGTCTTGATCTCCTGGCTTTGTGATCCCGCTTCCTCGACCTCCCAGACTGCTGGGATTACAGACATGAGCCACCGCGCCTGGCCCGACTTTTTATATAATCATGTTCCGCAGGACTGACTGCGGGACTTGAGTATGCCTGGATTTTGGTATCCACAGGAGTCCTGGAACCAATCCCCTACAGACACAGGGATAACTCTGTACATTTCTTCATACCAGTCCTTTAGGACAGCAGTCCCCAACCTTTTTGGCACCAGGCACTGATTTCGTGGAAGACAATTTTTCCATGGACAGGGTTGAGGGGGATGGTTTCAGGCTGAAACTGTTCCACCTCAGATAATCAGGCATTAGATTCTCATAAGGAGAGCGCAACTTAGAACCCTCGCAGGCACAGTTCACAATAGGGCTTGTGCTCCTATAATAACCTAGTGCTGTTGCTGATCTGACAGGATGCAGAGCTCAGGTGGTAATGCTCGCGCTTGCCCACGCTGCCACTCACCTCCTGCTGTGCAAGCCCAGTTCCTACCAGGTCACAGACCAGTAGCAGTCTGCAGCCCAGGGGTTGGGGACTCCTGCTTTAGCAGAAAGGGGATTTGCACATATTTTCCCTAGTCTGTGGCTTATCTTTTCATTTGCTTAATGGGACCTTTCAAAGGTCAGGAGTTCTTGATTTAGATAAAGTCTAAGACACTTTATTTCTTAACATTTACCCTGAGGAAATAATACATGATTAAAGTTATATGTATTAGGATGTTCACTCTAGGAAAAATTGGAGCACCCTAATATTGAACAGCAGAATTTAAATTATGATAATCTGTAAAGTACAATACTATTCCATTGAAAAAGATTGTGTTATTACAGTATATTGACTTAGGTATTTATGGTTTTATTTACTGAGAAAGATATATCGAAGTCTCAAATTATGTGCATCAAAATGTTGGCAGTGATTATCACAATGTAATGAGATTGTAACTGCTTTTTATTTTCTATTTTTCTTTGTTATTTTATTTATACTTGTAATGAACATTTGTTATATTTGTTATCTATCATCTATCTATCATCTATCTATCTATCTATCTATCTATCATCTATCTATCTATCTATCATCTATCTAATCTATCTAAAGATGCTTTTAAAAAAAGCCCACAAGTTAGAAATGGTGTCTTGACAACTTAAGTTATTTTAACATAAATTATTTTAGAAACTTGATGGAACGTGTTTGAAGACCATGGATGGAAATGGCTATTGTTTTTATCTAGAGACGTTTTACTCTAGGTACTCTCCGCAGCTTTGGTAGTGCTGTGTAATTTTATCCGTCTTGGTATCTTATTATTTGCCCAAGCAATGTGTGTGTGCTTAAGATTTTTATTTTTTTAAGATAGTCTTGTTCTGTCTACCAAGGCTTCAGTTCATTGGTGCAAACTTCCAGGCTCTAGTGATCTTCCCGCCTCAGCCTCCTGAGTAGCCGGGAATACTCAAGCATGCACCATCATGCCCCGCTAATTTTTAAACTCTTATTTTATAGAGATGGGGTCTTGCTTTGTTGTCTAGGCTGGTCTCAAGTGCTCCTCCTGCCTAGGCCTCTCAAAGCGCAGGATTATAGGCATGAGCCACCATTGCAGCCTTAAGAATTTATTTACAAATTACTATGAAAAGCAAAGATAGGAATAATAGGCTTGATACCTTACTAAATTGTTGGTGAATCTGTTTCCCAGCTTATGTACATGAATGCTATGCCCAGTCTGATTTGTAGGTCTTGGACATACCACTAAAAACATCATTTTGACACTGCCATGTCTTATGTTTTATTGTTGGAATTTTTTTAAGGGACTGACTGCTTTTTATGTATTTATACATATAGGAGCTATCAAAAAACCTTGAACTGAGTACTAACAGTTTCCAACGACAGTTGCTTGCTGAAAGGAAGAGGGCATATGAGGCTCATGATGAAAATAAAGTTCTTCAAAAGGAGGTAGAGCGACTATATCACAAATTAAAGGTATTTTAATTTGCATTATGTTTTCCGTAATGTGTATTAGATGAAAATTAAATATTTTAAAACACTAAATGTTACTATTCATATTTGTAAGTTGGTACAATATAATTTACAAAATTCTGATACTATCTTTAGCACTTAGAAAAGGTTTGTTGGTATAATCACTATAACAAAGTGAAATTAAAAACAAAAACAAAAAAGGTGAAACACTGAATACACCAATAGAAATGATATAGCTGAAGTAAATTGTAAAATCATAGAAGAAAATTATGGGAACTAGAGCTTCACTGTGTTGCATGGTTGAATAATTCAGTTTTTCCTCAGATCACCCAATGATTTATTATTTTTGAAGTTGTTTCAAATGATGCCCTTCATTTTCACAGTGTTTAGAGAAAGTATTCAAATTATTTAATTTTGTTAAAACAGGTATTCTTCATTCTACGTAGAAGTCATCAATGAGTTCTAGATAGAATGAAATTTTGCACAAAATTTTGTGTAACATAGTGCAAAATTACATACTATCTTATGTTTTCTTTTTGTTAATCAAATTCTCAGAAAAAGCCACAGCCCCAAAATGGTCAAGTATGCCTGTGTATAAAAGAGTGGTCTAATTTTTAACTCATCAATATTTCAGAACTTACATTTGAGAGATACTAACTAAATTATTTGTCTCTGTGTCTCAGTTAAGACAGTACTAGCTATATCAGGTAAGAATGAGTAGAAAATGAAATTTGCCTTAATTTTTTTAATTTCCAGGACATATTAGACTTTTTAGGGAAAGTTATTGCTCTATCCTAACCTCAGTATGCTAGAGACGTTTCTTTCTATAGTTTGGTAGTTACAAAAGGAAGCTGAACCAGGTATCTTTCAATATGGTAAGAAAATACCAGATGACAAAGTGAGGGGTTTTGTTTCATTTTAAGCAGAGGCTCTACTTCCTTAATTGTATTGTGTTTGTTTTCAGGAAAAGGAGAGAGAACTGGATATAAAAAATATATATTCTAATCGTCTGCCAAAGTCCTCTCCAAATAAAGAGAAAGAACTTGCATTAAGAAAAAATGGTATAGTAAATATGATTGTTCAAAAACTGATATTATTGCTATTATTTAGTGATAGTACAATAATTCTGAAATGGAAGGGAAAGAACCTCATTGAAATATATTTAAAATAAATGTATTTGTTGCAATTTAAATTTCCTAATAATTTTCAGAAATCCTTTTCAGTTTTCTCCGTTTTTTCCCCTGAAGTGACGCCATTAAAATTGTTTTACATAACTTTTTCAAATTTCCTTATTATAATTTTTTTAATGTTTTTGAAAATATACAAATATACCCTGAAGTAGAAAGAGTAATATGATGCACTTTCATTTACGTGTCATGTAGCTTTAACAGTTATACTTTTTACCAGTTTTATTTCATCTGTTTCTTTACTTTTCTCTAGAGTATTTTAAAGTAAGTCTTAGCTGTCAGTTGATTTCACCTATAAATACTTTGTATTGTTATTTGTAGTTTTACTTTCTTTTTTAACAAAAGTATAATTTCCCTCTTATGTGAACTGCAAGATTTTAAAGTATAAATGTTGTGAAATTTAAAGCATTTAGAGTCAGAATTCTCCCCAAATCATATAATTGCCAGTAAATCCTAGAAACAAAAATAGTGAGTATTAACCAAGCTGAGCAAAGCATGCATTATATTTATATAATGAATATATATAGGTGAATATATATATTCACCATTTAAATGAAGTGGTGCATATAAATGTACATGTATATGCACACACACATGCATATATATATATATATATACATGCCAGTTGAATTCCATATATTTTAGCATTATTCATTGTAATAATTTTTAAAAAATAATTTTCACTGTAGCTGCATGCCAGAGTGATTTTGCAGACCTGTGTACAAAAGGAGTACAAACCATGGAAGACTTCAAGCCAGAAGAATATCGTTTAACACCAGAAACAATTTTGTGTTACAAAAACAAATGGGAAGAACCAGAACATCTTACTTTGGTGAGTTTAGCAGTATTATTATGTACCAAACTCGGTCTGAAGTTATTCATAAAAACACAGTATCAGACATTTTAAAATTTCAGTAATGAAGCTAGTACTATGTCTATATGAATATGCAACTAGCCTTTTTGAAGGGAAAGAGGTATCGTGTATTTTATAAAATTCCTTTGGCTTGACTCTTTTAGTTTACATCACATATTTCAGGTGCTTCAGAATGATGGATTGTGCCTCTTGGGTTGGGGGCAGAAGAGAAGAATTTGCCTTCTAAGTTTCCCTTATGTACCGATATAGTCTTGGAAAACCCGCAGTACTTTTATGTTTAGTAGCAAGTAATAGTAGTTTTCAAATGATTTGTTAGAATTTGGGCCGAGGCGGGCGGATCATGAGGTCAGGAGATCGAGACCATGGTGAAACCCCGTCTCTACTAAAAAATAGAAAAAATTAGCCAGGCGTGGTGGCGGGCGCCTGTAGTCCCAGCTACTCGGAGAGGCTGAGTCAGGAGAATGGCGTGAACCCGGGAGGGGGAGCTTGCAGTGAGCCGAGATTGCGCCACTGCACTCCAGCCTGGGCAACAGAGCGAGACTCCGTCTCAAAAAAAAAAAAAAAAAAAAAAAAGATTTGACTAGGTTTAATTTTTTTTTTTGGTCCTCTATATAGGAGAATTTTACATGTTAACTGACTGAATAATGAACAAGGTAATTGGAATGGAATCTGACCTTATCCTGTTCAAATTAGAGTGGAATTCAAGGGGTCTCTGTTGGACTTCCATTTAAAAGGACCTTCATTCTGAATCACTGGAAAGTCTCTTTCTCTAAGAGAGTGTTATCTTTAGTGTTTACAACTTAAACTCCAAAGAAAACAGCATATCGGCAACCTAGCATATTTCATACAATGGTATATTTTTATACCTTATAAGTTTCCCAATGACCCTGAGGTCTCTTCTTGAGGTATAAAACAGAAAGGATGAACTGATTTGATTTCTGTGTATATTCTAGTTTTTTATATGTTTATTTATTTTTGTTTGATAATTCAGACAAGTTAGTTGTATCCGCCAAGTGTGTTTCTGTATTTGTACTGTCATTGAGACTAGATCATGTTGATTTGTCTTTTTGAAATCACAAAGTGAGGAATAACAAAGTAATTGTTAACTTTAAAAGGACTAAAATATAGGTCTTTTTAGTATACATTCAATAGAAGGAATAGAAACCTGGTATAGTGAAAAGAGTATAAGAGTATATAGCCTTGGAATTAGCTCTCATTTTAGTTACATTCTAACATTTTAGTTGTGTGACTTCTTGGAGCCTCAGTTTTCTCATGTATAAAATGAGGGTGGATTACTTTTCAGGGTTGTGACAATGAGTAATCATGAAATTTTTTATTTTTTCTTTCTTTTTTAGTCACATGAAATTGGAAATAATCATGATGTTTATAAAGCTCTTTAGACTCAGCCTGCCACTGTAAAGGGCCTCACCAAATGGTAGCTTAGTTAGAGTACAAGCTAAGTTGCTATTGGAAAAAGACTTAATAGAGTGGCTCAAGTGAGATAAACATTTCTCTCTCTTGTAATAGACTGAAGTCAGTTGGTAGTTCACAGTTGGTAGACAGCTTTGTTTCACGGTAGTCATCCCCTGTCTTGTTGATCTTCCATTTTAAAGAGTGTAGCCCTCTTGTGTATGGTTGGAACTGGCTTTCCACCCTGTGGGAAAGGGCAACAAGGAAATGGAGGGCAAGCAGCATTTGGTTTTATAAATGTGATCTGAAGTTGCACATGTACTTCACTCACCTTAGTCCTTTCTAGCTGCAAGGGAGGGTAGCAAATGTAGTCTCCAGCTAAGCAGCTCTCTGTCCTGCTAAAACTCACAGGATTCTGTTACTAAAAATGAAAATGGATACTAGACAAGTCTTTACTAATAATAGATATTTCACTTTTATTAAGAAAAATCACACACCCATATATTTGAAAATTACCATAGGAAACAAGGAATTTTAAGTTTGTAACATTTTTATTTGATTTGAATATTATAAATTATATTAATTGGAGGCTTGGACATAGTATTGTCACTGCTCATGTTATAGTTCAACAGCATCTCACTTGATGCACATAGTTGGCGAATAGCCATTTCTGGTTGACTGAATTAATCAGATTTTTGGTGAAAATGCACAAAGCAAGGATACTTCTGAAACTTGTCTCTTCAGAATTTTATGTACCGTTTTGGCTTTACTTCAGTTATACTGGTTCTAATACGTCGTATAAATGCTTCTTTACAATTTTAACAGAAATAATCCTGTGTGGTTTTGAAGAATTTTTCAAGGAGTGATAACTTGTGATTTACTGATTGATTAATTGAAAATTTGCATTAATTTTTAACTTAGTTGGTAATCATGTTTAATGGATAAATCTGTGTTGTTTAGTTCCCCCCCTTTTCTATAATTTGTGAACTTGCATTTTTTTTAACGTATAATAGGACTTAGAATCTCAAAAGCAAGACAGGCATGGAGAAGCAGGGATTCTAAACCCAATTATGGAAAGAGAAGAAAAATTTGTTAAAGATGAAGAACTCCATGTCGTAAAACAGGAGGTTGAAAAGCTGGAGGATGGTAAGAAAAAGAGTTTGTTTAAGCATGTGACAAGTCAGCATCCCTTGAGAAAGAGTGAGCGTCTTCTAATATCTTCCAGCTTAACTGTGAATTGGTTAGGTAGAACAAAGAAAGGTAGTTTTTTGTATGTTTATTTATTTTTGTTTGATAATTCAGACAAGTTAGTTGTATCCGCCAAGTGTGTTTCTGTATTTGTACTGTCATTGAGACTAGATCATGTTGATTTGTCTTTTTGAAACCACAAAGTGAGGAATAACAAAGTAATTGTTAACTTTAAAAGGACTAAAATTTAGGTCTTTTTAGTATACATTCAACAGAAGGAATAGAAACCTGGTATAGTGGAAAGAGTATAAGAGTATATAGCCTTGGAATTAGCTCTCATTTTAGTTAAATTCTACAGTGGTAGGGGATGGCT
This sequence comes from Symphalangus syndactylus, assembly GCF_028878055.3. Lineage (NCBI taxonomy): Eukaryota > Metazoa > Chordata > Mammalia > Primates > Hylobatidae > Symphalangus > Symphalangus syndactylus. The sequence continues at coordinate 18,087,838 of NC_072426.2, forward strand.
TATCAGGAGCCGTACACATTTGAATAATGTTATTAAGGAAAGAAAAAAATTGAACACTCTAAGTCATTTGCTATTTAGGGTTAGGGAATAAGGACAAGTTGCATTCAGAAAATTCTGATGAAGTAGAATTCAGATGCCATTTACTAAAGTTACTATACTTGTAGTGTTCTTACATATTTTAAAATTTTTAATTTTTTCATTTGGAAGTAGTTTCAAAGTTAAAGTGGCAAGAATAGCTAAAGAGCTATTTGTGAGTGAGTTGTGTCATGCCCATACCTTTAAATACTTGTATGTATATTTCCCCAAACTAGGCCGTTCTCTTAGACTGTATTCTAATGTAGTTTTCAACTTCAGGAAATTTAACTTTGACACAAAACATTTATCTAATCTATCATTCATATTATGATTTTGTCAGTTGATACAATATTGTTCTTGATAGAATTTTCTTCCCTCTGGTATAAGATCATGAATTGCATTTAGTGTTCATATCTCTTCAGTCTTCTTTAATCTAGAGATTTTTGTTACATATATATATATAGAGAGAGAGAGAGAGGGAAGGAAAAAGAGAATGTGTGTGAGAGATTAACATTTTTGATGAATATAGACCCATTTTTAAAAATAGAATGTTCTTCATTTTGGATTTGTCTGAAGTTTTCTCTTAATTAGATTCAAGTTAATGCATCTTCTGTCAGAATACCATATAAGTCTATCTCAGGATATGACATTGAAAGGTTTCATTTATTTTTAAGTGTAGAGTCTTTGCTCCATCTATCCATCCATCCATCCCTACCATACAGCATTATATTAGTTATAAAAAATAGGCAAAGAACCTTTCTTCTCCACCAGTATCTCGAAGAACAAATTTTTTTATAAATGAGAATCTTAAATGCAATATGTATTAAATATATTATTCTCTAATCCCAGAATATCAAGTATAGAAATGAAATTTATGATGTCTTTTCTCACTTGATTTATAATACCCAAATTAAATATGGTTGTTTTATAAAATTTGATAGTTTTCCTATTTAAAAATATTGACTGTTACAAAATCCCATTTAAAAAATTTGATTTCATACAGAATGGGAAAGAGAAGAACTTGATAAAAAGCAAAAAGAAAAGACATCTTTACTGGAAAGAGAAGAAAAGCCAGAGTGGGAAAGTGGAAGGTACCAACTAGGAATGTATCCAATTCAGAATATGGAGAAATTGCAAGGAGAGGAAGAAGAAAGACTGAAGAGAGAAATGCTACTTGCTAAACTGAATGAAATTGACAGAGAACTCCAAGATTCTCGAAATCTAAAATACCCTGTTTTGCCATTGTTACCTGATTTTGAATCAAAACTACACTCCCCGGAGAGAAGCCCCAAAACATACAGGTTCTCTGAATCCTCAGAGAGATTATTTAATGGGCATCATTTGCAAGACATTGGTTTCTCAACTCCAAAAGGAGAAGGCCAGAATTCAGGAAATGTTAGAAGTCCAGCCTTCCCTAATGAGTTTTCATTTGGTAGCTACGTGCCTTCGTTTGCAAAAACATCAGAGAGGTCAAATCCATTTAGTCAAAAAAGTAGTTTTTTGGATTTCCAGAGAAGCAGTATGGAAAAACTTAGTAAAGATGGTGTAGATTTAATTACAAGAAAAGAGAAAAAAGCTAATTTGATGGAACAGTTATTTGGTGCCAGTAGTAGCAGCACCATTTCCTCCAAAAGCAGTGACCCAAATTCTGTGGCTTCCGGTAAAGGAGACATTGACCCTCTAAATTTTCTCCCTGGGAATAAAGGCAGCAGAGATCGAGAACATGATGAAGATGAAGACTTTTTCCTCAGTGAAGGAAGAAGTTTTAATCCAAATAGATACGAGTTAAAACATGCAGACGATAAACCAGCAGTAAAAGCAGCTGATTCTGTAGAAGATGAAATTGAAGAAGTAGCACTGAGATGACTGACTGGAGTATACATTTTTTCTAATTGTAAATATTGAAATATTTTAATACAGTATTATAAACATTCAGACTTTTTAATGCTAAAATGTCCTTATTAAGGAATGATTTTAATAGCTAAATACAATGCGGTTAAAAAGAAGTAGATCATACATATGCCACATAGATAGTTTGCCAAGAATGGAGGAGGCTTTTTTGAATGAAACCAAAAATAAAAATGTGTCTTGAAAAATGAAATAGATTTTAACTCTTCATCCAGTGCTATGGCAAGTCTAACTGCACTGGAGGTGGTATTCCTTTTCTACTTTTATCCCTATTTATGTATTTATTTTTGATCATATTCTCACTGAGCTAAATACAGTCTTCCCACTAATTGTTGAATGAAAATTAAGGGTGAAAGTCTGTGTTGGGAAGTGTAGCTCCGGGTGGTGGAGAACCAGTGCTTCTTAGGGAGCCCTTCCCTGCATGGATAGGGCCAGGGGTCCCTATCTTACATGGCAGTGCTGAGCTACTCTTGAGTGATAGCAGTCACGACATGGGGATTTCCCATTCCTCTGAAAGTACCCACAGCTAGACACTACTCATTTCCCAGTTTCAGTATTTACTGAAATCACTTACCTACAATTCTGTTAGAATATTACGTTGAGTTCAGAAGACATTTCTTTGTTTGCAAGGACAGTTGCTCTCTGTCATAGCCCGCAGAAGGTTGGGTACATTGTAATTCCTCTCCTTGTTCTCCTGCACTCTTTGTGTCTCAGTGACTGGGTGTAAGATTTCATGCCAAATGCAAGGAATAGTAGAAATACATACCAACTGCAAAGAATAGAAGAAACTTTATCCCAATATATTATAGAAAGATCTTCAGTTCAATTATGTCCAGAGTAATATAATTTGGAAATATTAATGCTTTTAAGATTTGAACTTGTCCTCAAACCAAGGAGACAACAATAGTGTAATACTATTGGAATTACAGGATTAGTTTTAAAGCAACTTTGGATAGAAGTGTTTTAGACATAGGACTTCTGCCTTGCTGATTAGAGTGGATAGTTTTCTGTTTAAATGCATTGGTCTTTTGGCTGTTTGTAATTCACTTCAGCTTATAGAGAAGTTGATGACCTTGGATCATGCTGGGTATGATTGGTCTTTAAAAAGCAGTAATATACCACCAGCCAAGGAGAAAACACTGTTAAAATGAAGAGTGGTGGAAATAGTGTGTTGGGAAGAATAAAAAATTTAGATTGGCACTTATTCTAAAGTGAGCTGTTTTTTTCAAGAATTTACTAGCATCTGCTCGTAGTATGATTTCTGTTGCAGTCATACATACTGATGAGGGGAAGGAGTTACTGTGTTATTCTGAGTTCTTATAAATGTGTATTATTGAATTTCATTGCATGACTATTTGTCAAGACTTACCTGGTTAGGTCTGCAATTAAAAGATGTACCTCCTATCATCTTCTAAATTGTGTTCCTTTCATTTATTGGGAACAGAATCTCTCAAAAGTACTAAACTATATCAAAAAGTTTTCTTAATAGATTTGTATCTCTGATATGTATAACCATTTACTATAATATGTTGCAAATCATTCTAATATATGTAAAACAATAGTATTTGTAATGCAGTTCTTGGTAAAATATTATGTAATGTTAATTTTGTTCCTAGCTGCTAATTTTTCTGCCAAAAGTATTCTAATTTTTAGGTTGTTTTAAAGGCTTTCAAAACTTTTTAGTTAAGTTTTTTATTCACGTCATTTAAATTAGTTTTTTGCTTTTTTTCTACCTGATGATCTCTTTAACAAGATGCAACAAGACAGAATTATTAAAATTAAACCTAAAGTTATAGATTTAAAGGCATTATGATATTAAGCATTAAAATTGGAGATTAAAATGTACAAAACAGGGTTTTCCTTATGAACAAACCTTACAGGGTAAATTTTTTTTTTTTCTAAATGTGATTAAATTTATTTGTACTCAGAACTGTTACTAATAAAAATTAAAAATGCCCTGTGACTCTTTATTTGAGTGATACCTGAGGTTACTTAGAAAATATGTAATGGAAACAGGCCCTGCAGGGTTAATTTTTGTTTCATTATACTTTTTTTATGTTGAGTATTTTTAGTTGAAGTAGATGAATTTGCTCTAAATCAGGTTAGACAGTATGCTAGTCTTGCCAGATAATTATAGTTTTAATTAATCCTTTCACCCTTAATGGCTATCGTAATGGCACATATTGCTTATAATTTTTTTTTTAAAAAGATGAGGGTAAAGAGGATTAAATTGAATTGTGAAATAAACACAAATTTACTCCATGGCTGACTTGCAGTTTTTCTGATCATCCTCTTCCACCTCATTTTCTGAGATACTCGGCTTCTGGTATCCCCAACTATTTGTTAGTTGGATAGAGCATGTAAATCTGCCTGATGAAAAGGGGAAGGGAAATTTGTATTATGGAATAATACGGATTTTTTTTTAGGATTAAAGAAGTTACCATAAATTGTGACGAATCTGCCTTAAAAAGTTTTTCCCCTTCTACACAAAACTTTCTTATGTTAAGGTCTCCTTTTATATCACTTGAAATTGCTCTCCTTTTATTTAGGAGTTTTTTGTTTGTTTGTTTTTTGGGTTTTTTCTTTTTTTGAGACAGTCTCACTGTTGCCCAGGCTGGAGTGCAGTCGCACAATCTTGGCTCACTGCAACCTCTGCCTCCCAGGTTCAAGCGAGTCTTTTTAGGAGAATTTTTAAAAATCAACCACTAGTGCTTTCTGGATGCCCTAGACCGTGTTAGATGGCAGAAGAGCGTGGAGAGTAAACCAGACAGGCCCGTCTTCACAAAGTGGATGAAGAACACAGTGAGCCAGACTGCGCAAGGTTCCATCCCTGCCCTCCCACTGTTCCCTGTGTGTCCTTGGACTACAGCTTGCTCAGCTGTTACTGGTCTTTAATAGTACTTCTTATGGTGGTTGTGAGTAAATGAAATACTTAGGTTTATGCTTGGCAGGTGCCTGGCACATTATAAGCACTCAGTAAACGTTAGCTGCTATTACCATGGCTAACTATGAGTTTCTTGTAGGGAAAAAAGAATGAACAAATAGAATACAGGTATGAATGTGTAATACATTAATGCTATATACTTTGCACAAGACATAAGCAGAAAAAGCTTTTAAACCTCCAAATTATCATAAAACCTCTGTACTAAGTATATTGTGTCTTTTTTATCTGCACTTAGAACTCTCCTTACTTTATTCAGTATTAAATTTGGGAGGGGAACAACACACACACGGGCCTGTTGAGGGGTCAGGGATGAGGAGAAGGAGCTTAGAGGATAAGTCAGTAGGTGGGTGCAGCAAACCACCATGACACACATATACCTGTGTAACAAATCTGCACATTCTTCACATGTATCCTGGAACTTGAAGTAAAAATAATAATAATAATAATAAATAAATAAATTTGCAGTAAGGTTGATGACTTTGTTTCCTAACCCACAGAAGAGTAAAAAAACTAAATTTTGAAAGGATTTGCTAAAGACAGGTTCAGTGACATAAGAAGGAGAGATGAGTTAACAGCTTCACAGCAAAGAGAAAACAAAATCCAGAAACTTTCAAACCCACAGAACTCTCGGGTTGCATAATGTGATAGGTAATTCATACCTCAGCTGTCCCTTAATGTCTGTGTGTATCCTTGGATAAGTGACAAAACCTCTCTGCACCTTTGTTTTCTTCTTTATAAAACGGCTAATTAGAGCGCCTACCTCATAGTAATCTAACCTAATTAACTCAAAATTAATACAAGAAAAACTGCTTAGAACCAGAAGCACTCGAACATTAGCTGCTATTGTTGTTTTGGAAAGATAATAATTGCGGAGAACGATTATTTTTGCTGAATGCCAGGCATGGCAGTTGGCGTTTTTATGTGCTTTATTCCTCACAAAGTTTTTCCAAATAAGTACTATTATTCCCATTTTCAGTTACAGCTAATAGATTGTGATAAATGTTATAGGTTACCCATGAGATTACACAGGTAGTAGATTACATTCAGTAGCCTCAATATGAGAAATCTAAAGAAATATTTTAGAAAAGAGTTTTGTTTTAGTACTTTTTTTTTTTTTTGAGATGAAGTCTCGCTCTTGTCCCCCAGGCTGGCGTGTGATGGCACGGTCTCGGCTCACTGCAGTCTCTGCCTCCTGGGTTCAAGTGATTGTCCTGCCTTAGCCTCCCGAGTAGCTGGGAATTACAGGCATCTGCCACCATGCCTGGCTAATTTTTTTGTGTATTTTTAGTAGAGACGGGGTTTCACCATGTTGGCCAGGCTGGTCTGCATCTCCTGACCTCAGGTGATCCACCTGCCTCGGCCTCCCAAAGTGCTGGGATTACAGGCCTGAGCCACCGCGCCCGGCCTGGACTCTCTAAGTGCTAACAGAAACCCAAATCAAACTAGCTTAAGCAAAATAAGGGAATTACTTTTGTCTCAAATCCAGAAAGCTTAATAAAGTGTGGTTGGATCTGGAGGTTCGAATAATAGTACTTACTTTGTCCACTGCTGGGTCTCATTTTCAGAGAAACTTTACATTTGATAATATTGCAGTTGTTACAGTTGGTAGCCTTGAACCCACATCATTCCTTCATCTGGCATGCCCCTTCTCCCACCCCCTGCAAAAAGAAAGTCTAGTCTGGCAGAAGTCTGATTGGCCCAAGGAATGCTGTGTGCTCAGCATTAAGGTTGGTGGTCTTGTGCAGGGAACGAATGGATCCCCACTCTTACCCACTTCATGGAATGAACAGGATTTTTGTGGAATGGAGGAGGCATGGTTCCCCTGATGAAGGAATTTTTGACATACATAAAATATTCTTTTTTTACCAAAAATTTTAATAAAAAAATAATGTGAAATATAATAGGGAATAAACATTAAAAGTTAGTTACTTGTTCAGCACTCCTTATTCCCAGGAACGAGGCATTTCTCTAATAAGATATGATGGGGTTGCACTGTGAAGTTCATTGATTATTAAAGGGTGAATGATTTATCAGCAGTAGGTAAGATGGATATGACATCTACATTTTAGAATTCATAGAAAAGACTCAGAGACCCAAATATGTATTTTGCATACTAAATACTACATTTTTGAAATACATATCCATATATAAGTGATTATATTCTGTCTACCTCAATCTAAGACAAAATAAAAATTAGAACTCAGCAGCCAGAGTAGAATAGTAAAAACACTGACTTTGGAGTCAGAAGTCGGGTTGGAGTGTTTGCCAATTGCTAATTACAACTTTTTCAAATAATTAACTTTTCTTTACATCTTCCAGAAGTGAAATAGAGCTGATCCTATCTTACAAGGTTATTGTGAAGATTAAATGACATCGTGTATTTTTTGAGAGAAGACAATAAGTAACATGATGAAGCATGTCATTAGAGGGAGATCATTACCTATTTAGCATTAATTTCTGTATCAACACCCAAAACTTTTTTAAAACAACAGAAGCTTGTCAGTATGGAATCTTAAAAACTACACGTGTTATCTTACCTCATAATCTGCTGTCTTTGATTGAAGTGGGACTCTTCTTTACAGATCCATATGGAGGTATTCCATAGAGATGCTTTACTGCTTTTGTGGACAAGCAGCCTGTGGCAGATGCAGTTTTACACACATAGTTTTGCTTCACCAGCCATTTCCATGGAGGGTAATAGATACAAATCAGGAGCCCCGACTGTGGTCTGAAGGCAAAGCATTAGAATTCAAGATGGTCTCCCTGCCAGTAGAACTACGGGGATTCCTTAACTACCATGGCCAATGGTGACTGTCTTTCTTCTCTCTTTAACTGACCTGAATACCAATTTTTCTTTTACCCTGATTTTTCTTTTACCCTGAAACAAAGAACCCAAGAGTTTTTTATATAGGCAATCACAGCTACTGAAAACTAAGTACACCTAGAAAAAAAGGTTTATTTAAGGCTTTGTTTTGTTCTTCTATAAGAACTTCGCCCAGAGTCTTAAATTTAGCCTCAATATTTGCTTCTAATCTCTGTGATACCTGTAATATTTACTCCAAGTAATCAGGACAAACCTTCATACTCTTTATCTAAAATAACTTTCAGTAGAGAAATAGGATCAATACAACCAAAGAACATAGGCCAGGAAAATCTGTTAGTGTTAATGCTTTACACATTATGACCGGGGTCTAGAATATAGAAAAATGGGGCCCATATTTCTGAAGTCTAGTTTTATAATATCATGCACTCTTTCATCCTAGGCAGAAAATTGTGGCATTTCCCTGGACAGTAACTAACGTTTTCCTCTTGAAGAACATATTCAGCATCATTTAAATAAACTTACTTTATATGTTAGGCAATAGTTCTCAAAGTGTGACCTCCAGAGCTGCAGCCATGCCCTCTGGGAACTTGGTTGAAATGTCAGTTCTTGCCAGGCGCGGTGGCTCACGCCTGTAATCCCAGCATTTTGGGAGGCCAAGGTAGGTGGATCACCTGAGGTCAGGAGTTAGCAACTAGCGTGGCTAACATGGTGAAACCCCGTCTCTACTAAAAATAGAAAAAATTAGCCGGACGTGGTGATGGGCGCGTGTAATCCCAGCTACTCGGGAGGCTGAGGCAGGAGAATTGCTTGAACCCGGGAGGTGGAGGTTGTAGTGGCTGAGATCGCTGCCATTGCACTCCAGCCTAGGCAACGAGAGCAAAACTCTGTCTCAAAAAAGAAAAAAATAAATAAAGTAAATGTCATTTCTCTGGCCGTATTCCAGACCTACTATATAAGAAACTGTGGGTAGGGGCCAGAGACCAGTATTTGAACAAGCCCTCTAGGTGGTCCTGTTGCAGCTCATTTGAGAACTACTAAAGTGCTACTCGTTGGGGTGAGGAGGTGTTCCTTTATGTACAGAAATGGCTACCCTGGAAGGTTTTTCTATGTTTAAATCTAGCACTTAGGGCTTGCGATCACAAAGAGCAGGTGCAGTATATGGACTCATCTTTGCCTCCTCACACTGCACACTGTCTGGACTAGAAAGAAGCCACTGTCTTTTTATTTTGTGACTGAACCAGTTGTGATCTGTAACTGTCGGTTCTGCATGGTTAACATGTCAGAAAATTTGAACTAGTCACAGAAGAGGAATTCTATTGGAACAATGAACACCAAAAAGATTGGGTAGTTCATATAGCATTCCTCCATTCTAACCTATGATTCCCAAACTTTCAGAAAAAGCTTCAAAACATTATTATTATAGCATTCCCTCAAGAAGAACAAATCAATGTGATTTACATTTGATATTCTTTGCGAACATTCATTTTTTAATGGAACAAGTTTCTTAAATATTCAGGTTTTTGAAAGTTTGAGAAAAGTATGTGTGAGTGTGTGTGTATGTACTTCATGGTCCAGTCAAGTAGTTTCTATGCTTGAGCTTTAAAAAATATTAAAATTAGTCCATCAATGATAGACTGGATTAAGAAAATGTGGCACATATACACCATGGAATACTATGCAGCCATAAAAAAGGATGAGTTCATGTCCTTTGTAGGGAAATGGATGAAGCTGGAAACCATCATTCTCAGCAAACTATCGCAAGGACAAAAAACCAAACACCACATGTTCTCACTCATAGGTGGGAATTGAACCATGAGAACACTTGGACACAGGGAGGGGAACATCACACACGGGGGCCTTTTGTGGGGTTGGGGGAGGGGAGAGGGATAGCATTAGGAGATATACCTAATATAAATGATGAGTTAATGGGTACAGCACACCAACATGGCACATGGATACATATGTAACAAACCTGCACGTTGTGCACATGTACTGTAGAACTTAAAGTATAATAAAGAAAAAATATTAAAATTATCTAAATTAGCCAATATACAGGGAATATTTCAAAAAAAGAAAAATGAGACAGAATTAAGTATTCCCACTTCTCATGTATCCAACTCCTCAGTGTATGTGAAGACAAAGGTATATAAACAAGAATTCCTACGTACATCTAGAAGAAGTGTTTATTTACTAACATAGTCGATCATGTTTGAATTTTGTTTGCTAAATAAAGTCTTCATATGTCTTTCTTTCTTTGGCTTTTTAAAATTTTTTTGTCTTACAAAAACAAAACCCATTTCATATAGAACAGACCTGTTTCTGTGTAATCTGTTTATATGGTGCCAAGTATCAGGCCATATAAAATATTAATATTGATGATGGAGTGGGGGAGGGGTGGGGATGAAAATAGGTCTATTTCCAAATGCAGAAGAGAGAAGCAGTTTTCTCCGAGGTTCAGGTGCCATAAAATGCATCTCCACTAGAAAATGTACAGTCTGACAGGCCAGTGAAAATGTAGTGGTGTTGCAAGTTTTGAATGTATCCGTAAAACTGTGATTATCCCAATGTAATTTTGGCTCTGGGACTAGCAATCTGTTAGAGTAATGAATATATTGGTTTTGACACCCCCACTGGAGTCGTAACTTCATCAATTTCCTTGTTACTCTGCTTATTGATAAACATTCTACAGAGTAAGGAGTTCTCATTTAGTTATGAAATTTTTCTCTTAGTACCCTTTACCAGTATTTCTCATTTTCAGCTGTAGCTTAATTTCTGTTTCTGTTTTTAAGTGTCTTTTTGACTAACTGCAAAGTTTGATGTCGTCCAGCAGCATTAATTAAATCAGTGTACATGGTCAGTTGAGTTTTTTTCTTAGCTGCTGAGAGGTTGCTAGGATATTCTCTTAAAGATACAATTCTCTTGATTAACTGCAAAACCCAGATTGCCCAAATAACATTTTTATTAATTCATAAAAATACAGCTGAGGATTGCATTTAAATTGATAGCAAGGTAAGTGCTATATATCTCTGGATGCTTTTAGTATTGCAAAAATGTGTTTAGGTATACTTATACAGAATGTGTTTTGAATAACAATTAGGAGATGGAGAATTAGTCATTTTTATTTTAGGGAGAGTATTTATTTGCGTTGCTCAATGCATATGAATTTGAAGCTGAAAAAGTTCTGAATTTTATATCACCATTGGCAAATACATCTCAATTGTATCTATAGCTCTGCAAAAATGCTGTTGTGATTATCATGATTATTATTTATTGGTATAATTGATTTCAAAATCTTTTATAAATTGCAACCATTGCCCCTGGTTGATTTAGTAAAATAAAATCAAGAAGCATATGAAGAAAAAGAGACCTTCACCTATAATAGTTTGATGTGATATGGATAGTTGTTTCAGAGGTTAAGGACTAGCAAATGGCTTTATCTGGGCGACATTTTTTTCTAGCAATTGTTTTATCGCTAATAAGTATGAAAATAACTATGCCCGATTCTACTCCTGCCCATCTTGCAGTTGTACATTAATTCATTCATTATTAAGCATTTATGGAGCTCCTATTATATAATGCAATTTACTAGAAATAATAAGAGGATTTGTAGATGGCAATATGACATAAGATTTTCATTTTGAAACAGGCACTTCTATACTAACGTAGAAGAGAGACTGAACAGTTTAGGAATTGCAGATAAGAAATAATGAAAAAGTCAGTGGGCATATACTATATAGATGAATGATAGAGTTATTTATGAGAGAGAATTGACACCACTTGGTAATCAACTGAATGTGGGAGACGGCAAGAGAGAAGAAGCCCCCAATAACTAAGGAGATGACAGGGACACTGACTGAAATGGAAACTATAAGGAAAACACATTTAGAAGGTAGGGGTTCACGAGCAGCTCCGTTTTAAACATGTTGAATTTGTTGTGGGATATCCACATGGACATGCCTAGCAAACAGAAAGATCTACACCAAAGATATTGATCTTTGTCTTAATCATACGTATGTGGAATTTGTAGCCATGTGTGTGCACAAGATTACCCAGTGTGTAAAAAGCATGAATACAAACAATAATAACAAAGAAATGATCATGTCAAACAGCTTCCACTTTGGAAATGGTTTTCCTAAAGCTCATTTCTCCCTGTTAATTTTGAGTTTCATAAATATCTGAATTGTACAATTAATTAAGTTGCTGGCCCTTCTTCATTCTCCTGTCTCTGCAAATCCTTCAAGATAAAAAATGTTTTCTTTAATAGGGGAGGCAATCAGTTTTAAACATTTTTAGGAAAATGAGAATTTTTTTATTCTAAAAACGCTTTGATCATTAATTGTTTGCCTCTGCCAAACTTGCCAAACGGTATTAAAGACATTTTAAATTGTTTTTCTATTCATGCAAAAGAAACAAGCTGATAGAGGAAATAGACAATACAGATAAGCAAAAGAACATAAAATTAATCTAAAGTTCAACCAGTTCATCCAAATGCCGTTTTTGGTGTGTGTGTGTGTGTGTGTGTGTGTGTGTGTGTGTGTGTTTGTGTCCATGTATGTATGTGCACACTTCTGGACTTTGTATCTTGTTCTAATGATCCTCCTTTTTCTGTATCAGCACCACATATCTTACTATTTTATGTTCTTTTTAAAAAATCAAACATTTTGGCTAGGTAATACACTCCATGATTCAGAAATCAAAAATGACATGAAAAGGTATACAATACATTCTTGTTCCTTTCCCTGTCCTTAGTCTAACTAGTTATGAATGTACATAAATATTTTTTAAAAAAACTATTTTCATTGGTTTCTTGAGAACCAGTGACATTTCCAAAATTTGTGCAAATACAATATGAATTGTCATTCTTTCCATCTTGTAAATATGGCATATTGTATATACTATTGTGTATATTGATTTATTTTTTATTCATTATATTTCTTATTGTGGTGGTTAGTCTATATGTCAACTCGACTAGCTGTAGTACCCAGTTATTTAATCAAGCCCTAGTGCGGAGGAGAATGCCTTGTGAAGATGGAGGCAGACTGGAGTGATGTCTGCAAGCCAAGGAACACCAAGAATTGCCAGTAACCACGCGAAGCTCAGAGAGCAGCGTCTTTCCTAGGGCCTTTCAAGGAAATATGACCCTGCCAACACCTTGATTTCAGACTTCTAGTCTCCAGAACTGTAAGAGAATATTCTAATTTCTGTTGTTTTAAAGCTACCCAGTTTGTGGTAATTTGTTACAGTAGCCTTAAGAGAGTAATGCAGTGATCCTTTCATATCATTACATAGAAAGCCTCTTCACTTTTAAGAGATAGCTTCATGCTAATCAATTTTTGTGGATATACCAGCATTAATTTACCAGCCCTCCTGTGATAGGTATTTGGGTTGCTTCCAGTCTTTGCTATTACAGATAACGCTTCATTAAATGACTTTGTACATTAGTTTTACTTGTGTGTAAGTATAGCTGTAGGAGAAATTTCCAGAAATGGAATTGATGGATCAGAAGGTATATCATTTGTTAGTTTAACAGACACTACAATATTTTCCACCATGGTTTTAACCAATTTACACACTCATCAGTGTAAGTGCCTGTTATGCCCTTTTGATAGATAGCTCAATATTTGTAAGGAAATTTGCATTTCCCTTAATTGGAGATTGCATTTAAGAGCCATATACTTCTGAACTACCTATTCATATTATTTCCCCATTTTACCATTAGATTATTGATCTTCATCTCTAAGATTGAGTTATATATTAGATAGATTAGTCGATTACCTGTGATGTGACTTGAAAACTTTTCTTCCAAATCATCTCTTATCTTTTGATTTTGCTTATTGTATTTTTTCTTTTTACCATGCTTACTTTTTTATTTTACGTAAAATTTATCAGTCATTTATTTTTAATCATTCTAGGGTTATAAAAGGATTCTCTAATTTTTATTTAACATTCTAAGTTTTATTTTCTATAGAGTTTATACATATATATGCTGTGAGATACAGCTTTAACTAATTTTTTCCAAGTGGCAATCCACCTAGCCTGATACCATTTGTTAAAAAGCCTATCTTTGAGTTTGATTAGAAATTACATCTTTATTATATACTAAATTATTTTATGTATTTGGATCTATTTCTGGAATTTTTATTCTGTTCCACTGATTGCCTGTTTATTCATATGCCAGTATCACCCTATTTTAATGTTTGAAACTGTAAATTATATTTTAATATTTAGTGACACTAGACTCTCCAACCTGTTACTCATCTTAAGTTTTTCATTCCTTTATGTACACATTTTGCCTATAAACTTTAGTATCATTTTGTTTAGCTTTTTAAAAAAACATTTGAGTGCTTTTATTTAAATATTAAATCAATGCTTTTGTAATGTTTGGTCTACCTATCAAAGAATATAGTATATGTTTCCATTTGTTTAATTCTTCTCTATACTTCAGTAATGCTTTAAAGTTTTGTTGTAGTTATTGTTTTCGTATAAGTCTTACACATTTCTTGTGATTCTATAGATTTTTAATCCTTTGTGTTGCCATTGTTAATGTGGTCTTTCATGTCTTATCTCATTAGTATTTGTATATGTAAAAGCTATTCTTTTAGTATTCCAGGTACATAATAATTTTGATAATGATAGTTTTAAGTCCTCATTTCCATTTTAAATCTCTCTAATTTCTTTCTCTTGGCTAATTGCATTGGCTTCTTCCTCCAGCACAGTATTGTATAATAATGGTGATAGAGGTCATAATTGTCTTGTACATATTTTTTAGTTGGTTTGCCTTCTCCCCTTTTCCCTTTAAGCATGATGCTGACTTTTGGGCTGAGATAGATTTATTATGTTAGGCAAATATACATCTTTTCCCATTTTACTTGAGTATTTATAATAAAAACTGGCTGTTCAGTTGTTTTCCATATGCTTTTTTGGTGGCCACAGATAGGCTGTGATTGTCTGAGTGTAATGTGGTGAATTATGTTAGTAGAATGTATTTCTGTTTCTCCTTGTAATTTCTGTAATGGTTGTTTTATTCGATATGCAAGTGTTATTTGATGCATAAAAGATTCATAATTATACCCTCACTGTAAATTGTGCCCTTTGGCTTTAAGAAAGTCCTTATTTTTGTAGATTATTGCTTGTTTTTTGGTCTGAATTCTACCTTTTTTGATATTAAGATCTTGATCCTATTTTTATTTTGAGGGGCGCTTGCCTAGTATTTATTTTTAACCTTTCTGTATCGTTTTGTTTTAGGTGTGTATCTTGTATAAAACACAGAGTTGGACGGTTTTGTGATCCAGTCTGAAAATCTTTTTTTCAATGTGTAAGTTAAGTAACTTGGCATTTATTGATATTCATATACGTTTGATCTTTATTCCATCGTATTATTTTATGTACTCTGCTTTAGCAGTGCTTAAAATATATTTCACTATATGGTTTATCTTCTTTTGTGTGTGTATTTTTTTCTGATATTAAGAAAAGTCTGTCGGTTTTTTTCTCGTGCCTAATACCCTGGATCTTCTATGACTTTGGGCACTATCTATAAGTTCCATATTCAGCAGTGTTGAAAATTAGTGTGTTTCTTTTTCACGACTCCTTCTCTTCAACAATAGATTTTAGTTGATAATATTATCTTTCTTATTCTTTATACTGTTAAATATTTTTATATTTCTATGACTTGGTTTGTCAGCTTTACATGATACCTTTCAACTCTAAACTATTACAAATAAGGAAAGCAATATACTTATTTTAGCTGCTATTTTTTCTCCTTTTTTCCCAACTTTTATTAGTTTTGTAATTTTCACACCATCAAGACATAAAACATTTGCACTCTGTTCTGATACTTTCTTCTGCATTTGCTTTAGTCTTTATCCTGTAGTTAAATATATTCAGTGCTTATAGGCAATCTTATTGCCGTAACATCCCCAGTCATCTCTCTGTTATTTGAAGTTCATCCCACCACAGTGAAATTCTTTTCGCCATCTGACTGGTAAATTTGGCTCCAGATACCACCCTGATGGTTCGCTTTTCAGGACCGTACTTGACTTACTTATGTTCCAGGGAAAGGAAAAGGTAAGCCTGGGACAAGAACATTCTGAGGATTGTACTGAATGTGTCTTGGAATTGTCTCCTCAAAAGACAAAGGGGAGAAGTATTCTTCCATTGACTCCTTCTCACACTTCCTAGTTGAGAATCCATGAGTGCTGAGTGTGACTAACTCTAGGTGAGCTGCCCTGTGCACAAAACAGTTTGCAACCTATGTGGAAATATTTGCCACAGATATAACTGCAATCAGAGATGAGACCAAGAGGATGTGAGGTGGTACACAGGAGGCATCTGATACAATTCCAGTATCTTAAACTGTGATTTTAATTACCTCTGTGACCAGACAGTTACGATTGTTTTATATTTCGGATCCATTTTAAATGTTATTTTGTCATTGTCTTGTATTGTTAATTTCTGATTTTGTTTTTATAGTTAGAGAATATGGCAAGTAGAATTGGTACTTTTTGAAATTTGTTGAGATTCTATTTGGAGCTTAGTATATGATCAATTTTGCAGATTTTTTTTTTAATGAATACATGAAAAGGATGAGAACTCTGTAGAATACAAATTTCAGTTCTGCTCTTTGTCCTTTTGCTCAATTAAAGATTGAAAGAGAGCATTCATTTCCTTTATAAAATGTTATTTTGTCAGCCAGGCATGGTGGTTTACTCCTGTAATCCTAGTACTTTGGGAGGCCAAGATGGGAGGATCACTTGAGGCCTGGTCAACATAGCGAGACCCCCTCTCTATTTATTTACAAATAAAAATGAAAATAAAATGTGATTTTCTCTATTTCTTCTTATATATTTCTTTAATGTATTTTCAATAAAGTTAATGGTCCCCATTTTGGAGGTTTGGAGGGTGTTAATTACTCACAATTCTTTCCTTTCCAGTTTACATACTAATTGAGAAAGAATCTCAAATTGGATTGGATCAGACGAAATATTAGCTTCCTTGCATGCTACACTGAATTAGGGGACTTCTCTAATTCAGGACTGAATTTCTAACCAAAAAAGACTTTCCACTACTTACTCACTTTATTTAGTCATAAATAAAGGTAGATGAGAAAAGGTGGTTGCCCCAGAATTTTTAAATAGTAGGGATAGGAACAACAATGTGATTGGAGGAGCATGCTTGGGAGTGTATCTTGAAGTCGTGTCTGCGTAGCAAGCACACTGTTTTACTGTTCATTGGACGGCTTAGGTGGGGAGGGCTGAATTTTTCCAAAGCCAGACTTTAATTTTACCATTGTATTATTCAGGGAAGTTTCCACACAGAACTCATGCTGTTTTCAGATGGGTAAGCGAGTGTGTCAATGAGAGGAGTCCATGAATGCAGAATGATCCTTTTCTGATTTCAGTGATCAAATAAGTTATCCCTGTGGTAGGAACAAATGAGAGCTAAGGGGAAGCACTTCTGGAGGTGCACCTGAACACTTAACACTTATCAGGGGGAGCACTCAGAGGGAGATAATAGTATTACTTCCCTTTGTCATTATTGTGTAATTTTTGGCAACATAAAAGTCTCCCTTTTGCTTCAAGTAATTTCTTTTACCTTGAATTTTATTTTGGTGTTGACATCAAGACCCCCTACTTCTCTTTGGTTTTCATGTCTCACATTTTTGTTCATCCCTTGATTTATTTTATGCCTTCTATATGGTATTGTCTTTGATATGTTCTTATAAAGAGCATATATTTGGATTTCCTTAAAAGCCAGCATAAGTGTTTTTTGCTTGTTACACTTAGAGTTGTCACTGCTTGGTTTTGTTTAACATTAACCAGCTAATACTTGAAGTTCTTGATTTTTTTTTTCCTCTGTTAGTTTTTGTTTCTTCTCTCTATTGATTTGAATGTTATTAATCATAGCACTTTTATATTACCTCATCATTAAACACTTGTTCGCTCAGTTATTTATTTCCTAAATTTTTCTCTCTGTGTCAAGAATAACCCAAATCTGTTGACCCTCTCAGTGGAAGATATAAAAATTATCCTATTTTCTTCATTCTCCCTTTCCCATTTGTTAGTTTTTGTTCAAATGTTATAGGAATGTAAATTCATATTGTTATGATTATTTTACATTCCCTTTCAAGACTTTTACTTGATATGCATACTAAATTTAATAACTGTATTAACAGTTACTTAGACTTTAACTAACTCTGTTGGTTTTACTGCTTACTGGTTTTTCTTCTGTATCTGTCTTCACTTTGTAAATTTTGATCTTTTGTTTTTGAAGTTTCAAATGTTTTCTTAGTTATATTGACACTATACTTTTCCCCTCATAATTAAGTAAATTAGTATTTCCCAAATAATGACTGTCATTCTGAAATGAATTTAGGAAACACTTGGGCAAACAAAATTAAGCATACTTCTTTACTGCAGCTTCTCAGAGTCCGTGTTATGCAACTATGGGTTATAAATCTTAGGGACATGCACTTTTCCCAAATTTGATACCATGCCAATTCTCTTGGTATTAAGTGTTACAGATAACTTTAATTCTGATTTTTTTCTCCTTAGGAGATTCTTTGTTTACCTAGATTTTATTTTTTTTTATTACTGACATGAAAATGTCAACAGAACATCTTTAGTGTAGGTCTCTTTTGTTTTTCCTAGTACTCTGTGCATCAGACAGTATAGTACATAAGACAGAAACCTCTAGATATTTTAAACAGAAAGGATTTAATACAAGGAGTGAGGTGCTTATGAAATTGGAAGAACTGGAGGAGCAGACTCTACATTGGGCTTCTGAGTGTGATTAATAGAACACTGGCTGACCACCCACCTGTAGGGGAATCACTTTTCTACCACAATCAGGAGGCCACCTGGCTTCAAGAATGCATCATCCAGCTACCTCAGACAATAAAAGGCCAGAATTAGAAAGCTACCGTCACCACAGTCGCTGGACACTGGAGTCCAGAGCTTGGTTCCTGCTGCCCCTGCAGCAGCTGCAAACTGTATTTGCAGGTCTCCATAGTCTTGGTTGCCAGCAGAAAAATGCCCCAAATGGGAGGAAGATGGCTTCCAGGACTCTACATTCCAGCAATGTCATTTTTAGTTTTCCAATTTTTGATGCTCATAAAAGTATGTTTTCCTGATTAATACAATCTTAGGCAACTGGGATTAACTAGACTAATGGAGGCCAAATGACACTTCCTAACTTCTGGGTTTCCCATCTCTGAGAATTCAGTATGTTCAATCCTTTACTCATGAATCATCACCTTTTCCCTTTCTAGGAATTTTCCACAAGGATGATGACAACAGGTCACAGTAAGCAGAAGAAACTAGGGCTGAAGTTTCTCTAACACCATTGATTGCCCCTGTAATGAGTAAGACTCTAGAAATATTTTTCAGGATTTAGTTTCTTTCTCTTTATCAGAAGACCGAGTAAGCTATTGTTGCCGTGAATACACTGGACCAATGCTCATTTAGGTACACAGCCCCATTGACTATTATTTCCTTGTCCTATCTCACAAGACCTTCAAAACTGTTTCCCACGGCTCCTGCTTTTCTGGACACCAAAATGCTGCTTAAATCTAGTAAAATAAAACTAAAATTTATGAGAATATCTGCTCCATTGTTCACAGGAAACATCCTGAATGACTCCATAGTTTAATAACTGCAGTGACCTGACAGAGGGTTTTCATACAGATGACTTTCCTTTATCGATGTAGTACCCTTCAACACCTGTCTCCCAGCAACACCCTCCCCCATCCTGACATGTAGCAGAACCCTATTATCCTGGCCAGTTTTCATAAACACCCAAAAGATTCTATGGGTATATATTCTGAACATCCCATGGGGGACACTAAAAGATGTACATTTACTCCTTTTCATCAACCTAAAAATCACAACAAAATTCTGTCCTTTCCAGCCTGAAATTTTTACGAAGACAGTGACCATTTTAAGATATCTCCAGAAAGACCTTAGAGAGGAGAGTCTAAGGGTAAGTACTTCTGCTCTCCTCCCTTGAGTGTTTGTTATTTTATCGGATTGCCTCATTGACACATGACCCAAAGGAAAGTGTGTAAGTGACAAAAAGCAGAGACCATTGGCTTAAAGGGTGGAAACAGGGTTGTTCGCTAGCAGTGTCCCCAGGTCCAGTTATTTAACTCCTCTGTTAGTTTTGCTAGCAGCCGATTGGCGATTATAATAACTTGCCCTGCCTAACCATGTGGAATTCTGTCCATGCCATTTTTGTCTGTGTCCAAGTACTGATGACCATATAGTGCAGTATAATAAAAATAGCTAACAAGACAAGTGGAGCTGGGTTGTGGCAGTGATAAGCCTCAGTTTTTGTGGCATCAGCAGGAACACAACAGCCCCTTCCTCAGACTCAGGGCTGTGGCCGATGACCAGGGCACTGAAGGCAGCTTCTCCAAACTCATTTGTACCTAGGCTGTGTCTGTTGCCCAGGTTAGAAGGGTTCTTGCTTATTCATCCAGAAGCACCTATGAGCAGCAAACTTCATCTAGAGCCATTTTTCTTGAGCAGGGCCTTGGTTCCAGAAGGGAATTCTGAAAATGCTGAGAGAATGCTGCACATATCTCTTCCATTACGCACTGGAGACAGGGCAGTCAGACCTAAGGAATCCTATGGTTCCTGCCCAGCCAGCCACTGTGCCATGCTATGGTGGTGATAAACTCCCTACAAGCACATCTTTGGCTCCTCCTTTAAATTAGCCTCTTAGCTAAAAATAATAAATTATAGGAGGAGGGGTCTTGTGTTACCTCCTGCCCTGGAGACTTAAAGGAATCTATGCTCTCTGGGCTTTCTCTTTTAAGAGCCATTGGAAGGAAAGCCTAAACGAACACTTAAAGCCCCTTTGAACTGTAGCCTGTGAAGTTCCAAATACACCCTAGGAGGCCTGTGAGTCAATGTGATGTGGTGATAACAGTCAGCTGCTTCCAGCAGCTCCTGCCATCCTGCTGCTCTGATGACACAACTTGTAGCTTTGGTCTTATTTTGAGGAACCTGCTAAAGACAGCTCTATTTGCCTTAATTCTCAGATTACTTCAGACTAATGTGTCACATCTAATTAAGATGGTGCAGTGCTGTCCCCTTGCTGTACTTACCACAGCTTCTCTGCTGAAATGTGCCATTTAACCTGGATTGTCCAAAAAGCTGGGGAACAGCTTGCTGACTGTGGTTGATGCCGCAGTATCATCTTAGCAGATTTTTTAATTTCCATTAACGTTTAACCTATTATATCTTCAAGTGTTTTAATATTCCAATCAATAAGTAGAAAAATAGATATTGGAAAATTAATTTTCCTACATAATATGACTCATGCTCCACAAGATTTTTGTTTTCTTGCCCTGCTATTATAGTAGCTGCTCTGCCAACCCCACGGGTTATTGTGAGGCTCAGGTGCAGTAATATATGTACAGTAATATGTCAGGGTTAAGTTGTCCAATATTTCAGGATAAGTTTTCTACAGGTGTACATGCTAAGCGCCAACCTACTCTGTGATCTTTGTTATCTGATAAAGCTGGACCTGAACTCTGGAGGAAAAGTTTTAAAAATGTAAACAGTGCTCTATACGTGTAGTTTTGGTAACAACAAATGAAGTATTTTCATTCCCAACCATCTCATTATGACAGTAACTCTGCTGCAGCCAGTAATATCTGGAGTTAATAATCTTACGTACTCGCTGATTTTTTAACGTCTGTAAGGCAGATAGTAATCGCCAAGACTTGCTCTGCTCCTAATTGGCAATAGCAATGTATGGTTTTACCCAATATTTCTTGTGACATTATCAAGCTATTTGTGGATGGATCTGTGTGTGTTTGAAAAATGGATAGAAGCAAATACATAAACCACAAAATTAGATGGACAAATAAAAATCCATAAATGTTTCATATCACTTTTTCCTTTCATGCTCATATGTTTCAGCCAGGCTACACTGCCTGCCCTCTTCTAATTCAGCTAATTTGTCTATCTTTCCCGATACACAGGTTTTCAGCCATTGCACTGGGCAAAAGCTGACTTTGTCAGCATTCAATTCTACAGATATTTTCTTCAGTGTAGCACGTTTTCCCAAGATACCTATTTGGATCTGCTTCTGGGGTTCCAATCTCTCCAGATCCTAGGATGTCTAATCCTCTACTTGGAAATTATCCCCTTTTCCCTTTCTAGGAACGTTCCGTAAGGATGGTAACAACAGTTCACAAGGGGCAAAAGCAACTAGGACTGAAGTGGCTCTGCCAGCCAGTCCAGCATTGGTGTAGTCAGCTACTTGTGACACTTATGACTAGGGCTGGCTTGCATTCTTTTTGTAATTTTTAATCCGTATTATTATAAGTTACAATTAAGTAGCATTTTCGTGGAATAAGTGCTGAATTAAACCTAGATGTTGAATGTACCTCACATAGATTTCCTTTAGAGGGCACTATTGATTCTCTGAAACCATGGAAACCTTTCTTCACGTTTCCTTGGTAAAATTGGCCAATTTTGAAATCTTATTGGGTTTCAAATCTACTCCATATAGTACAAAGTACTATACCCGTTACCAATTCCATACTTTGAAGATTGTCCATGTACAGAATAAGAAGTTACACCAGAATGTTGTTTGTTATGACAAGTCATCAACACAATACATATAATTCTATATTTGAAAACTTCAACTGGTTTATTTGCTTTTGAAATAAACCAGTTCAAATGGGAATTTCCTTTTGTAACTTGATGCAAAATTTAAATTAAACAATTCAGTCTTTTTTGTTTAGAAAGACAAATTACTTCTTTGGAAACTAATGTTTCATTCTAGAAATGGGTAATTATTTACATATATTTAGAAGAAACCATATTTATGGTATTTTCATTCAGACATTCATTAACATCTGAAGATATTCTACTAAAATTTTGTGGTCACATTTGTTGTGTTTTTTAGACTCTGCCTGTGTGTTGAATTTTGATAAATGCCGAAGGAGAATGCTTTTCTTTCTTCATTATTTAAAGTTAAGAGAATAGAACTTTGTAAATTGTCTCACTGGCAGTCTTTATCTAATTTCAAAATAATGGGAACCTAAAATATTCCAAAGCTCAGAAACATAATTTTGTGGACATAAATACATTCATACCATCATCTACTAAGGTTTACTTAGCTTTCATATAATAAGGTCCTGTTCCAACACTACACCAGTATCCTAGGTTAGTGGAGAGCAGTTATCTCGTAAGTGTTTTATAAACAAACAGATTAACAGAAAGGTCATGCACGTTCCAAAGAGAAGAAAATAGGTTTCCACAGTTTAATGAATTACATACAAATTCCTTGAACCAGACTTTTAAACTCTTCACAGAATGGCCCCAGTTTACCTTCCTAACCTCGGCTTCCTCTACCAATAACCTAAGCTCCCAGCAAATGGCACCACCCACTATTATTCGGACATTTGTGCTTTTCAGTATTCCTCTCTTGACTCATCCAGTCTTTTACCCAGAGTGCTTTTGCGTCCCCAAATGCAAATTGTAAAGGTCCCATCCACTCTTCGAGCAGCATTTTGAATACCACTCACTTAACCGAGTCCTCTCCAGGAGCTCCCCATCTTGTGAATTTCCATGGCTGGTTCAGTATAATTTCTGAGTTTATCAATTTTGTTTTGTATTTAAGTGGGTTGGATGCCTGTTTCCTCCCTCTTTCTAGATTGCAAATTTTTTAGAAATCATTTTGGGATCTGTATCAATTCTAGTGCCCAGCATATGGTAAGGGCTCAATACATATTTTTTTTAAATGAATTGGGTTAAACCAAGACATTTTTGCCATATGTCAAATGAGGCGCGCTGAAAGCAGAACTTGGATAGTGTGGGATCTGAGGAATAAGGATAAATACCAGAGACATTAAAAGTGAAGGGAAAGGCCTTGGAGACTTATTAAATGTGGAAAGCAAACACTCTTATGCTCTCTCTCTTACTTTATTTTAAATCACTGCACTTATATAACACAATTTGTAGCCTAGAATGAAGTTCTATATGGGAAAGAACTTTAATTCACCACCATATCCTCAGCACATAGTCATTGGTGCAAGACAGATTTTAGGTGCCCAATAATATTTGATGAGTGAACAAATTAATTAAAATGCAAAGCTGTCCAGCAAGAAGGACAGAATTATTACAAACAGATTAGAAACCGAAGGAGAAGGGATAACTTTGGAGAGTATGGTGACTTCAGTTTTTTTAGAGATGCATAGATGAGCATCCAAGTAGAGAACACAGACGAAGTAACTGAAAATTTGCATTGGAATTTCATTCAAGAGTCAGACTCAAATATGCAGTTTTGGGACTTACAAATTAGCTATAATTGCTGAAGCCATAATATTCGATGAGATTATGAAGAGGAAAATGTAGGGAGGTCTGTCCAAGCTACATCATTGGGGAGTGCTTCTGTGGAGGTACAGGGCTGAAAGCCCAATAATGAGACCCGCTCGTAAAAGTCAGGGAAAAAGCAAGGATATTTTATGTCCTTTTCTTGACTAGCCACTCTACTATACATGATATTATTGAATTTATTTTTTTCCTTGGTTTTGCCATTTTGTACAGGTCCTTATTTTCCATACTAAATGTTATAGATTTTTTATTTCCTAAAACATATCAGTATTTGATAGACTTGGATATGGACTAAAACAAGTAAAATATGGCATATGAAGGATTAATATAAAGACCAGAGGCTGAATCACAGATTGTTATAGCTGTATGGTTCCTGCTTTGGATTCAAATAATTAATAGAATAAACTCAGATTGGATCAGATGGTTCTTAATAGTTGCTTATGCAGAAACTTCCTGAAAGAGTTTTAGTTAACTTAAAGTTGATATGAATGGCAGCTTTTGCTACACAGAGATCAAAGGAGCAAAGAGGTTTACTGGATTCTAGCCGGCCAAAGAACACTTGCAAGGAATGCAGGGTCTACTGTGGATGACTCATTTTAGAGGGATGCAAACAACTCCCAGGCCTCCAGGTAAGTATGGTGGGGCCATGGGAGGAGTCGGGAAACCGTAAAGAAAGATTGAATAAACCGTCACCCTGAAGAAAAAAAGATTTAGGAAGAAGTGGGAGTTGTCTTTAAATAGTTGAAGCAGTCATGTATAAAGAATTGAATTTATTCCCCACTGCTCCAGAGGGCAGACATAGGACCAGCTAGTGGAAATTACAGGAAGGCAGACACAAGTTAAGAAAAAACTCCCAAATATTTGGATCAATCTGTATATGGAATGAGTTATCTGATGAGTTAATGAGCAACTGAATTAAGTGATCTCAGAGTTTCTTCATCTCTAAGAATTAATGATTTATGATCTTCCAAACCATGTCTAATTTATGTAAAGAGAACCACTATTAACCTGCTATGAACATCCTTTCAGTGTTTTCCATGCATATTGACATATATTATTTATTCATAGAATACATCCTTTTTCTTAATCAAATAAGGAGTATTCTGTGCATACTACATTATAATCTTATTTTTTTCACTTAACATATAGTAAACATTTTTCTATGTCATTAAATATTTTACATCCTGACTTTTACGGGCCACATTGTATGGATGCTCCATAATTATGCAACCAGCCTCCTATTTTGGGGCAATTACATTATCTCTAATTTTTTAAGGATTATAAATAACCTATGTAATAAACCTTCATAATTTCTCTTCAGCAAAAATAGACTCATCTATAAGAACAGGTTTCATGAATACATCAAACAAACCAAAACTCAAACCACATAAGTGAACTAACTCACTCTTGACATTTTAAAAGCATTTAATTTTCCTTATAATTTCCTTAGCCTGAAAACATTTTGAGGCAGGAATTTTGGCTTTTAAATGTTCTATGCAGCAGGAAACATATTATTCATTATATGCGTTGGGTTTTTTTTTTGCAGTTACAAAATTGTCCCCTTCGTGTTAAGATTACCTCAAGGTACAAGTACAAAACATAAACATTTAATTAAATATATAAAGCAGAACACTTGTCTGGCAGCATAATCAATGTTAATGATAATATGAATGTATAATAATGGTTTTTGAAAACATAGGAGAAAACCCTGGGTTAGTTTTTAGTATATAGGATATGAAGTATTTTAAATTACAGTTCAGCATAATAAGTAAGAGTACCACACATGACCGTACTAGACACAAATTGCATTATTTTAAAATAATGCCATTTATGTTCCCTAGTTATTTCATTCCACAATTCTGAGATAAGTGCACTGAAAGCAAAACGCTTAATTTAAGAGGGTTTTTGGACCAAAGATCAAAAAGTAGGTGTGGGTAAGTAGGAACACATTTGAAATGGTTTCCCTTTGCGAATAATTATCATTTTTGTCAATTCAAGTCCTTTTATTTTTGTGCTTTATGATTTAGTTTGACAAGTGTGTGTGGGAAATAATTTATTTGCAAATAAAGCCCTTTAGCATTTATAATGTAGGCATAAGCCCAAAGCTGGACCCAGTCTGATGTTTCCAAAGAATAAAAAAACAAATTAAGGCAGGCTACTCTTACAGAAATCTCTAAAGATAATTAAGGAAGACCAAAGACTCAAGGTGGCGAAATCTCCTCGTTTTCTGAGAAGGCTTTCCCTGGCTAAGCATTCACTGAAGGAAACAGGGTGGCAAAGAAAGGAATCTCAAATAAAACGAAAAGACACCTGGGAGAGCTGTAAAAGGACCTATTCTAAGGCTGTGTGGCAGCCTTACCTGAATCACATAGTCAATTTATTTAGGGTAATTTAATATTTGTAAGAACTCTCATTATTTGAGACTATATGACCCAGAGTAAATCTTCAGCATGCCCTACCCCTAGTGGAAAGGGGCAATCCCTGTGTTGCTGTGGGAATCAGACTTTTAGTACTTGGCTTCTGAGGTGACTTGTATTCCTTTGTGTATTTTTTCAACTCGAGGAGGAGACTGTCTTGCAAATAACATTCTCCAGGGTCCTGGCACCAGGAGATTTTCCCAGCATACTCTACGGCGTTTGTCAAACTTAGAATGAAGAGATGCCAGTGAACCTGTTCTCAGTACATAGAACCCAGTCACTATGACAGTGACTGGACAGCAGCAGAGGAGAGGGTCTTCTGGGCATAGACTGTTTGGGCATAGATTTATACCTTAACAATTTTGGAAAAGGAAGAAAGGACAGAAATAAGAAGAAAAAGAAAAAGGGGACAAAATGAAGAACAAAATATGTTACCTCAGGGTATAGTAATAAATTGCCCATACCCAAAGAGAAGACTGGCTTTTTCCTTGGGCCCTGGGAGGTAGTCTTAACCCCTTAGAATGTCACGCCTTTGTCTACCTGAGGGACTTGGGCCACACCAACAGTCTAATAATGTGCTTTTGATGGGGCTGGAGACTGAGGTCGGACACATGGGTGATCAACCAGGTCTGTGTGACTGAGCCCCAGTAAAAACTCTGGGCACCAAGCCGTGGACGAGCTTCCCTGGTTGGCAGTACTTTGTGCATGTTGCCTCACAATGTTACTGGGAAAGCTAATGCTGTCCATAATATGCTGGAAGAGAACAATCAGTTCTTTGTTGGGGACTTTTCTGGACACTGCCCTATGTGTCACTTCCCTTGACTGATTTGATTCTGTAAACTTTCATTGCGATAAATCAAAACCATGAATATAACAGCTTTCAGTGAGTTCTGTGAGTCCTTCTAGTGAACTATGGAAACTGAGGGTGGTCTCCAGGAACCCTGGAATTGCATTTGGTGTCAGAAGTGAGGGTGGTTTTGTGTACTGGTTCCTGACTGTGCACTCAGGATGGCAACTCAGTTCTCTCCACAGTGGAGAGACCCACCTGTGAGCTTTGCCACCTTCTTCTCCTCCACATCTCTTTGGCACCCACCCACCACTCTGCAACCGAGCACACCCACTATTCTATAAGATTGTGCCACCAGAAGATTCCTCCTTAACCTCCCACCATCCCCCTCTAGGAGAAATTGTCTGCTGTAGCCTGGCTACTCTCCTTATGATTTCTCTCATACATGAATATATTGGATTACTCAGGCTGTTCCCTTGCTTGAAGTGTCCCCTCCTCCCTCATCCCATCTAAATCCCACCTGTGTATACACTTAAGAAAGGGGAAAACGGCAATATCTTGGAAATTTTATCTGAAAGAAATCCAAGGTCAATTATAGGTCAATCCAAAAATAAGGTTGGATCCAAGGAGAGGTGCGATAGTCTACAGTGGGAGGTAATATCATACAAGCAACACAGGGTATCATCAGCCAAAAAGTCTTCTGTCCTTTTCAGAAGAAATCTAAAGTGTTATCTTATTCTACTAAGGGTCTCATTACCCAAATGATGAGTTTTGTGATTAGTCCTCTGTGCTCACAACCAGCAGTTATCCTCACACGTAGACAACTGGATGACAGTAGAAGAATGTTTGGAACTTCGCCTGTTGTATGTTAATATTTCAGGATTTGAGGTCTCTTTATTACAAAAGTACAAATTGATTGAAATATAATTTGTTCCACTGTTTTCTGAATGTATTATTTGCTTTTTTCCCCTTTTCATTAAGTACTCATTAAGTAATACAATGAAAATACAGATTTATACAGTTGAAACTCAGTAATGCCAAAACATAGAAACATGCAAACTACCTAGAACCATCACAGTTTTGGGGTTGCTGATGGGACCATCATGATACTTCCTTGGCCACTTGCCATAATATGCACAGCTCTGTCCCTAGGGCTCAAGTGGGGCCAGTAACATCAGAGATTTTCAGTCCAGAGGATATACTGTCACTCCCAGCTGCACACTGCTGTAAACCATCCTGTAATGGTTTTGTATTGTAATTTGGATATATAATATATATTAAAATTATAGTTATAATGGTAGTTTACAAAATGGATAATAACTTGAAGGGTTTTTTTTTGTAAACAATTCCATATCTGGCTCGCTTTCAGTGTTTCAGTTCCTTAATAAATGATCTGTACTTATTTGTTCACTAGCAAAGGATCTTTATGATATTTTTGAAAGTCTTTTTTCACCTCTTTGGTGAGATGAAAGTTCTTAAAATGTCATGTTCTGGCTTTAATAGGATGTTTACAGATTTTCTTGCTGCCCTTTCATCTCAATATAGACAAGGCAGACAGACACCTAAAAGAAGGTTACTCTGCCTTGGATATACTGGAAGTTCTGATTGGCAGCTACCCCCTTGTACTTAAGCAAGACCCAGTTCCTCAGCCTGGAGAAGAAGCTGTAACACAGCACACAGCTCTTTCACCTCCTTGCACTTCAGAGCTGCTCCTGAGTTCACATGTCCTTAGGCAACTGTCAGGTTTATCAGATAATATATGAACAGCTGTCAGGTTTTTGCTTAGCTCACCATAGCCTCAAACACAGTTCAATCCTACTCTCTCTCCAGGGCCTCTTTCTATCATATTGCTTTCCCCCACCAGCATCAACTGCCCTCTTCCTTCTCCTGCACCTGACCAGCCTCTTTCACACCTTTGACATCGTGTTTTTCCCACCCAAAATGATGCCTTTTACTCACCCCTTCTAAAAAACCTAGCAGCCCTTCAAAGCAAGCCCTGATGACCTCCTCCATTAGGAAGACCCCTCTGCTAAAACTCCTTCTAATTTTAATTTCTTGCCTCCCTGACCTCCTGGTGAACTTACATTCATATGCTCATAAAGTGTTTAGTTGGAAGGACTTTGAAGGACCTTCAATTCAACATCCCTCTGAATGCAGTGCTTCATCCCAGCTCATGTCTGAATTGGAAAAGGAAACACATTGCCCTCCTAGACTACCAGTCTGACTTTGGGCAGCTCTCTTATTAGGAGTTCTCCTTTACATTGAGCAACAGTCTGCTACTCTGCAACCCTTGGTTTTTTTTCTCTACAGCAAAATCAAATACAATAAAGTCACATTTTTTTTGCAAGGGTTTGTTTTTAAAGTAATCAGATAAGATGGATTCAAAATTACTCTTGAAAATACCAGTCATGGGCTGGGCGTGGTGGCTCACACCTGTAATCACAGCACTTTGGGAGGCCAAGGCTGGCAGAACACGAGGTCAGGAGATCGGGACCATCCTGGCTAACATGGTGAAATGCCGTCTCTACTAAAAATACAAAAAATTAGCTGGGCGTGGTGGCGGACACCTGTAATCCCAGTTACTCGGGAGGCTGAGGCAGGAGAATCACTTGAACCCGGGAGGTGGAGGTTGCAGTGAGCTGAGATCTCGCCACTGCACTCCAGCCTGGGTGACAGAACGAGACTCCATCTCAAAAAAATAAATAAATAAAAAGAAAAAGAAAAGAAAATACCAGTCATGTCTATGGCCATACCACGCTGAACATGCCTGATCTATGGGATCCACAAAATACCAGTCACTACCCAGAAATTGTAATAAACAGTTTTTTATATATAGTACCTTCTTTTAGAGTGTCCATCATGGTTAGTTTTTTCTCCATTTTTAGAACAGATTTCTATTTATTTGGCTGCATTGTAGATATAGTTATTGACTTGTAATTTAAAGGCTATTTATATATAAAAAACTTTTTTTAAATACTATAATCATATTAACATAGAGATGCTGACAAGATGAGAGGCAGGGAACTAAGGTGATTGAGGTAATAGCAGGTATATGTTCACTCCAAGAGACATCTACTCCCTCTCATACATTACAGGCTTCAAATAACTGACAGTAGCTCTTAGCAATCCCCAATTATTTTTGTTACTTTTGTCACTTTGATGATCTCCACTGTTTGTTACTGCTCCTCCATGTTTTTACTCCTTTACCAGACAACTCTGATGTGGATGTTACAAACGTCTTGGTTTCCTGACAAAGGACATAGTTTCAGGTTTAGAGATGTCGAATTGAGGCGAAGAGTAGGATAATCAAGCAGAGATTGTCCAGGGGGCCAACAGGCAGTTAAAGTTCAAGCAAAAGATCAAAACTGAAAATCTAGAATGTTGGAGTCACTCTCAGGAAGGTGACAGTCTTGGCCTCACGATTAAATTATGCAATTTCTTGGGCGGGGACTGCTTCATATATTTCTCAACCCTCACAGTATGAAAGCAGCTCAGCAAGCCCTAAACAAATAGTTGTTGGATGACATTTCAATCTAAGTTCTAGGGAACCCAGAATATAAAAGCAAGTAATTTAGAAAGAAAGGGGGTGTATACTTGAGCAAGTTACATTTTTATGAACAATACAATCACCTTTTTCTCCATACCATCTGCAAACAGGCATACATGCCTGAACATGCACACTCTGCCCGCACAGCCCTTGGCAACTGGTCTCTGCAGAATTCTTCAGGTGCAAGGAGCGGGGATGTGGTGAGGGGCAGATGAAGAAGTCTTCAGGCTCCCCACCCCACCTCCAGCAGAGCAGCTCTGTTTTTAATCTCTTGTTCACATTGAACCTCCTGGTAAGACTTTCTTGGATGAAAAGGTATGAGAAGAAGGAAAGGAAGGGTAAGAGGGAGGAGGAAGAAGTGGAGGAGCAAGAGGAGAAGGAGGAAACGATTAAAACCAGCGCTCTAGCCTACAGCAGAAGACCAATACAGAAGAGCCATCTGGGCACAAGAGGTCTCTAGGCTGGGACGATCCAAGCCATCCTTTTTAGGGTTAACAGCTAAAGGACTCAACCTGCTTCTTGCTTCCACTCTACTCATCAGAATCCTCAATTGTTTTACATTTGATTATTCATATATACATTGTTGAACTGACAGCATTACCATAGGGCACCACTGCATGAGAGAAAGCAAGAAGATAGCTCTGTCAAGCCTATTTTCTCACTTTGGAAAAACTAAATGATTTTTCTCTTTCCAGGGTCTGTGTAATGGCAGAGAAGTCTTCAGAATATACCTAATCTGTGGTTGCTGTTTAGCGACAATTCCAAATGGACCTTTTCAATATATACACAGAATACATACACACCAACTGGGATGCGTGGTGAGAAATGAAAATAGAAGATTAAGCATGTATGAGTAGAGGCAGGACCTGAGGGCATGGCTGAGTGCAGGCCAGGTGACCTACCCAGCTGGAGTGACAAGTGGCAGATAAAGCTGGAAATGAGCAGACATGGGGAGCCCCTGAATGCCCAAACGAACAATTTGGACTTTATTCCTTAGGCAGTGAAGGACATCAATTTTTCTCTTTTTCTTTTTTCTTATTTAAGGAATAATCAGATGGGTGCGCTTGGAGGATTCATCTGATGGAGGCCGGTGGGTGAGTAGGCCGACTAAACTCATGAGGTGTTTCTGTTCTTAACCTCCTTGAGCCCTGGTTTCCAAATCTCTAAGATACGGATAATGCTACTTTCATAGGATTGTAGTGAAAATTAAAGAGTAGCTGCTGTTGCCATTACTGATCTAGAGACTATATGGCGGGAAATTATGCATACGATCCCTGACATTAGACTGCCTGGGTTCAAATCCTAGCTCTGCTTGTAAACTCTATGACTTTGGGCAAGTTACCTAACATAGAGATGATAAGAAGAGTACCTATGTCTTGGGACTATTGTGAAGGTTAAGGTTAATCAGCGTGAGGTGTTTGGCAGGTACAATGCCATCATTCAAGTGAGAGGTAGAATTAGGATATTGCCAGTGGGAATGGAAAGGAGCAATTAAATTCCAGCAACATTGTTGAGATAAAATATGATGACAATTGTTCATATGTGAAAGATAAAGGAGGGTTAAAGTAACAGTGTGATTATCTTTGTAATGACCGAGAGAGTGGTGTCATTAACAAGAACAGAGTCAGCAGGAGCACAAGCAGGCCTCGGAGGACAATTCATGAGTTTGTTTGGGGGTTAATATTGAGTATACTTATAAGATATCCACGTAGAGCTACTTGGCAAGTGGTCGGTATTGCAGGACTAGAACTGAAGGACAAGGCAAAGTCTGGATACCTAGGACCAAGGTGTTTATGTGGTAACATCAGTGGTTGAAATTATGACCTTAACTAAGACCATCAAGAAGAGAATAAAGAAAAAAAGGTTATGGCAGAAGATAGAAGTTTTGGGAAGTTTAGAAAAGTCTCTTTTATATCTTGTTTTTCATGTTTACAATGTTATTTTTCCAGCTTATTTCAACAACACCTGGGTGGCTGGGAACAATGGCTCATGCCTGTAATCCCTGCCCTTTGGGAGGCTGAGGCCAGAGGATTGCTTGAGGCCAGGAGTTCAAGACCAGCCTGGACAACACAGTGAGATCCCCTCTCTACAAAAATGTTTTTAAAAATTAGCCAGGTTTTGTAGTGCACACCTACAGTCCCAGCTATCTGGGAGACGGAGGAGAGATGATTGCTTGAGCCCAGGAAGTTAGGACTAGAGTAAGCTGTGATACTGCCACTGCACTCCCAACTGGGTGACAGAACAAGAATGGGGAGCTAATTTTTAGGAACTTTTCAAGTTATAAAAGTTATAAAAGTAACTCTCATTTACTGTAAACAGTTCATAATATAGGATAATGCAAGAGGAGGAATAATAACGATTCCAAGCCCCAGTATTAACATTTAGATGTATTTCCTTCCAAATAACTATACTTTTTTCTTGCTCAATAGGAACTATACTATTTAAATAGCTTGTATTCTATTTTTTTTTTTCACTTAGAAATAGTATGATTCTCCCATGAGAATTTTCTCCTGTCATTAAAGATTTTAAAGGAGTGAGGAAGCAGGATATTTCCCTGACCCCATTGTGGGACTCGGGACAGGGGTGCCTTGTTTACTCAGCCCGCTGCTCTCAACTCCTCGCAGGAGGAAGCACGCAAGCAACCGAGGTGGGAACTGGAGTGCACGAGTGCTGGAAGCAGCTGACCAATTCAGTGCCAGCAGGATCAAACTTCACTCACTCTGACCTGCCTCATTGCACCCCTTGCGGAAGGGAGCACACAGGTGAGTGGGCGCAGGAGCCACAGCTAGCATTTTTGGGCACCAGTGCAAGCAAACTCCATGCAGGCTCTGCAGCATCTAGTTGGGGATGCCTGAGACCCCTGAAGCCCCAAAGGGTGTGTTACTGTGCTCTTTTAGCTCTGTCATCTGCAGATGGCTTAAGTGTTAACAGCTCAGTGGCCCTCTGCCTTTTTCACCTGAGGCAGCTGCCTTCCGCCAGTGAGGGCAAAGGGCCAGTGTGACAGCCTTTTGTATCCACACTCATGGCTCCCGAGCTCTTGTCCCGTGTCCAGGAAAAATGAGGTTGCATGAGCAAACTGCAGGATGGTAAGTACAGGGAATTTTATTGCTGATGGAAGTGACCCTCAGTGGGAAAGGGAGCTGAAAAGGGAATGGGACTGGTAGGTAATCTTCCCCTCAGGTCCAGAAGTCCAGCCATCTCCGGCTGGACTCTTCTCTGAAATTACACTGTCAAGCTGTCCCTCTGAAGTCGAGCCGCTTCTCTCTGATGTCCAGCCACAGTCCCTGACATCCAGCTGCCTCTCCTCTCTGCTGGCTGAGTCTGGGGTCTTTATAGGCACACGATGGGGCAGGGCAGGGCCAGGGGTGGCTTAGGAAAAGGCAGTATTCAAGCAGGAAAACAGGGATATAAATTCTCACTTTAGGCTGCAGTCTCAGGCTTTTTGTCTTGAGGGTGGGGCTTCACCAGGGACCTGCCCTTTTCTGCCTAGAATTTCTCTCACCCCTGTCCCTATCAGTATCATGATGAATGGTTGCATAGTGCCCACACACACATAATCATTTTTAGTTGAACTTCAGAGGGCAGAGTAGTAGCTGGGACTTCCTGTGATATTACACCTTCCATTTTGGGGCTAGGCTAAATCTCCCTCACTCTAAGGAAATATAATCACGATGTAAAACATTTAAACTGCAATTAAAAAGAATGGCTGGGAGGCCAGATGCAATGGCTCATGCCTGTAATCCCAGCCCTTTGGGAGGCTGAGGCTGAGGCCAGAGGATTGCTTGAGGCCAGGGGTTCAAGACGAGCCTAGGCAACGTAATGAGGTCCCATCTCTTCAAAAATTGTTTTAAAAATTAGCCAGGCGTGGTAGTGCACAGCTGTAGTCCCAGCTATTTGGGAGGCTGAGGAGAGATGCTCACTTGAGCCTAGAAGGTTGAGGCTACAGTGAGCTGTGATCTCGCCACTGCACTCCAACCTGGGTGACAGAACAAGACCCTGTCTGTAACCAAAAATAAAATAAAATAACAGCTGTCAACAAAATCAAGTGTATTATTCACACTCAATCTTTGCCAATTAGATTGCAACCCAGAAAAAAGTATTAGTGTTTGGAAGCTACATTATGTACTTGTAACAAAGGTGCTTTCTTGCTTTTTGGCCAAAAGGACTCTACCATCTACACATTAGTATTATAGTAAAGACTTGATCTCAAGGTGTTTTCATCCTGGCCAGGCACGTGTGATCACTTTTCATGTAATTTACAGCAGTACTATGTGGGAAAAAAGTGTTGATTTTCTTTACTTTATTATCAGAATATCACAGGCTAAATGGTCTATGCAGATGGGAGGAATTGATAAATGTATTTCCTTAGGCTTATAGATTTGCGTTATCTGCAAAGGTATAATACATCAGCTTCTCCCATTAAGCCTCTTTATCAAAACGTCTTCCTTTGTTTACTCACCAGAAAACAGAAGAAGGTGGAATTAAAACTTTGTTGGTTTCTGATAATAAAACACACAGGCCAAACTATGGGAGGAGATGCAAATTCCCGTTGAATTCTGCTTCACCTGCCTGACAAGATAAATCTCTCAGCTAGCAAATGTGATGTGTTTTCCAAATTATTTCTCTTTAGTAGATGCTACAAAATTGCTCTGACAGCACGTAAGACTGGCTTGTCAAAAGAAGAGGAGAGAAAATTATAATCAGAATGAATTCAGAATCCAAGGAAATTATATTTCTCCATCTCTCTTTATCAATGTTGTATGGGATTCATGTAGCTCATTCGGTGCAGAAGGGAAGATGACTGTTTCAAAGAATGGGACACACCAGTGTTTTTAACTGAAGCATGAATTTGCTTCACAACCAAAGAATGTTTAATGGATAGTAATGTTTTCTCTATTGAAATTCCAATAAAAATACAAGAATTTAGAAAAACCTACAAAACAAAAGGAAATAAAAAACTTAAGAAGAAAAAGCCTTACTTCAAAAGGGACGTTAACATTTCCGTGTATTCCTGCCTTTTGCCATGACAAGAATGTTCCTTGATTAACTGCTGGTCCAAGGAAGATGAGTGACTCGTGTAGCAGACCTGGTCCCAACCTGCAGCCTGAGGCAGGTCTAACCAATCCACAGGTGCATCGTGGGAAATAAATGCTTATTGTTGTAGAACATTGAGATTTTGTGCTTGTTTGTTATGCAGTGTTATTGTGGCAGTGGCCTGCTAATGCAGCATGTATTTACCAGTATTGTTTTAAACTCTTTTTACACATGAGGTCATTTAATCCTCAGAACAACCCTATGTGGTAAGTACTAGTATCATCTCTACAATGCACAAAGCTGAGACACAGTCGGTAATGAACTTTTCTGACGCTCCATTGCAGTAAGTGGTGGAGCATTGGAAGGCAAGCTGCAGGCCCAGGGCCATCACACACTGCTCATGCTTCCATTCCCTCTCAAAATTCTTACTCACCCAGAGCTCACTTCCCCCAAGTTAACAAGTGCTAAGTTTACCTTCTTTCTCTAATCCTTTACGTAGTGATCTACTTATTTGTCATATACCTTCTAGAAAATTTGAAGAACAATGGAATCACATGAAATGTCATTTTATAGGTTAAAACAGTCAAATGTCACCAGCCTCATTTGATTCAACCTACGCTGCCACACATTTTTAAAGTAATATCTAAACTTTTTCATTCTAGATTAAATTGTTATAAAGATGGTAACTTCAAAAATATTGAAAATTCTGAATTTTCCAATAAAAAATCCATCATACTGTTAACGTATCCAATGGAACCTAATACCACAGTTTTTTAAATTGAGGTACAATTCACACAACATAAAATTCACCATTTTAAAGCGTATGGTTCAGTGGCTTTTAGTACACTTACAACATTGTGAAACCATCAACTCTATCTAGTTCCAAAACATTTTCATCATCATCCCAAAAGAAACCCCGTTTCTATTAAGCAGTCATTTTCCATTCCCTTCATCTCCCATCCCTTGGCAACTATAATCTGCTTCCTGTCTCTGTGGATTTGCCTATTCTAGACATTTCATATAAATCAAATCATATAACATGTGGGTTTTTGTGACTGGTTTCTTTCACTTAGCATTATGTTTTTGAGGTTCATTCATGCTGTAGTACCTATCGATACTTCATTTCCTTTCATGGCTGAGTAATATTCATTGTATAGTTATACCAAATTTTGTTTATCCATTCATCAGTTGATGGGTTGTTTCCACTTTTATTTATTATTAATAATGCTGCTATGAATGTTCATGTACAAATTTTTATGTGAACATATGTTTTCAGTTCTCTTGGGTGTATACCCAGGAGTGGAATTGCTAGGACATATGCTGAGATTTGGCTGCTTTTCTTGATTAAGTGTTCCCCTGGTTGTTGCAAGCTGTTGGTTACATTCTAGGTTCTGAAAAAGTTGATTCTGACAGTTGTGCCACTTTATGCATTACTTTTGTGGAGGGACAGACTTTTGGAATTCATACTCTGCCATTTTCGCTGATACCTCACCTACCAGAGTAACCTGATGCCTATCTTCATCCATTTACAAAAATACATTTGTGGAAAAAAACTCAGAAAAGTCAGAAATTTGACATTGTTTCTTTTTTTTGTCTTGAACTTACATATTAATTCTTTATTCTCTGTAGAATTTTATCCTACTAAATCTTTATGCTTAAAGGTCTTATTAATTACTGTATAATCTCTCTCTGGATATATATAAATTAAATTTTAAAATTCTTTGACTATATGCCCTTGCTACTGAAAAATTTCCCCTGGATTAAATTGTAATTATATTATTATAACTCATCGTTAATTTAAATATATTAAACATTTGATCATTCTTATCATATTTTTTGGAAACATCTGAAATGAATGGAGCATTCCCTTCCTTTCAGTTTATGTACCTTTGGATGAATCACTTATTGCTAAAATGAGGCAGGGCTCAGAGTGTGGAAATCTCATTTACATAAATAAGTTAACAAAATAGAAAAAGTTTAATTATAACAATGTCACTCATTTCTGTAAACATCAGCTGTATTGGATCAGCCAAAAACACATTATAATAAATAATTATTTGATTTTAATTTTCTATGTGTTGGATATCTTCTATGTATCATTCCAGATCTATACCATCCTCTTCTACCTTACTTCTCGCCTGCAGGCTGACCTTCACGGTCTATATCAGCATGCTTGCCTTCTTGCGTCCAGCTGGATTTTACCAATGAGTACCTCTTGGCAGGAGATTAGAGGAAGAGAAGAGATGGCTATTTATTCTCCCAGCTCCTTCCCTGAAAAATTATATCCCCTTTCAAGGTAACCCTATCTATATTATCTCCTTCTGGGTCCTAGTGAACGCCCCCTTGTATCCCTTTAGGCCCAAAGATATTGACAACCTTCTTGTTACTATTCTCAGGGTATTACACTATCTTTGGTTTCTTTCCATCCTGCTCACATTTGTAAATAGTTATTCATTACACATATCTTGACCTTCTACCTAATGTATGCCATGTGTTTCTTGCCACGTGGCCATGGGTGGTTGCCATGACTAATTCAGTCCGTCAGTGGGCAATACAATTATGTTCCTCTTAAATACTGTTAAAAGAAAAAAGTATATACCACCTAACTTGTAAAAGGATTTGTTGGACCAGCACTTGTCCAGTATGGTAGCCACTAGTCACATTTGTCTGAATTTAAATTAACTGAATGAAATAAAATTTGAAATTTAACTCTCAGTCCCATAAACCATATTTCAAGTTCTCAATATTCACGTGTGTCTAGTGGCTACAACATGGCACAGGGAAGACATCGGACATTTCCATCATTGCAGAAAGCAATGCTTTAGACAGTTATTTGTATAGTAAGTATGCAATTTAAAATCTACACTGGGACAACATTCATAGTTTTGAAAACTATTTATAAAATGAAAATTATTTTTCTCATATTCATTATCCTATAAAATCATTCCATTCAAAAATTATTTTCAAAAATAAATTTTTTCTTAAAAATTATTAATAAATACTATATATCTGATTTATGTAGACTGAAGCAAAATTTTTGTAAAGCTTATTTATGTTGAGTATCTGAACATTAAAAATAATATAAGCATAATGTATTGGATTGATTTCAAACATACCTGCTATATTAGTTTCCTGTGACTGCCATAACCAAATACCATAAACATGGTGACTTAAAACAACACAAATTGATTCTCTCACAGTTCAAGGCCAGAAGTCCAAAATCAAGATATCAGTGCTTCCTTCAGAAGCTCTAAGAGATTCTGTTCTTTGTCTCTTTCAGCATCTGACAGATGCCAGCATTCTTTGGCTTGTGACTGCATATGCCTCAATCTTCACATGGTTTTTCTTCTGCCTGTGTGGCTCTCATTTGTGTGTCCCTTATAGTCTACACTTGTCATTGGATGAGGGTCCCCCTAGATAAGACAGGTTGATATCCTCATCTCAAGATCTTTAACTTAGTTACATCTGCAAAGACCCCTTTTCCAAGTAAGGTAACATTCGCAGGTTCCGGGAATTAGGACATAAGCATTTATTTGGGGGCCACTATTCAACCCACTGTAAGGACCAAGAGTTTTTTCCATATCATATTTACTTGTGGCTTCTCTAATCAAGAGATGAGGGTAAACTGTATCTGGTCTGACCTTGGGACTTGTTTTGACTAATAGAATACAGCAGACATGACATTCTAGGACTTTTGGGTCCAGGCCTACAATGGTCACATAGCCTCTGCTTTTGATCAGAGGGAAAAACAGCTGCTATGTGAGGAAGTTCACTTATTTTCCTTAAGAGAGTGGCCACATGGAGAGAAAAAATCTCTGTTGCATGAGACACTATGGAGGGATGTAGAAAGAAGCCCAGCCAGCCCCTGAACTACAGGTAAAAACTGGAAGAACAATGGGACTATTTATGGAAGTTAGAAGACCAGTAAGCAAATTATTATTGGAGGCTGGAGAGGAATGCCCAATATTAAGTAGTGAGGAAACATTTGAAAAAACTATTATGTGCAGAAATATAAAGATAGAAAACATACTTAAGGATTTTGTGGATCTGGCTAAGCAGGTTTCCAGGCATTTTTTTTTTTTTTTTTGAGACAGAGTCTCACTCTGTCACCCAGGCTGGAGTGCAGTGGCGCGACCTCGGCTCACTGCAACCTCCACCTCCTGGGTTCACGTCGTTCTCCTTCCTCAGCCTCTCTAGTAGCTGGGACTACAGGCGCCTGCCACCATGCCTGGCTAATTTTTTTGTATTTTTAGTAGAGACAGGGTTTCACCGTGTTAGCCAGGATGGTCTCAATCTCCTGACCTCGTGATCCTCCCGCCTCGGCCTCCCAAGGTGCTGGGATTACAGGCGTGAGCCACCACACCTGGCCTCCAGGCAAAATTTTGCATGCGCAACTGGCTTCTGATATGGTTTGTCTGTGTCCCCACCCAAATCTCATCTGGAATTGTAGCTCCCACAATTCCCACGTGTTGTGGGAGGAACCTGGTGGGAGGTAATTGAATTATGGGGCAGATCTTTCCTGTGCTGTTCTCGTGATAGTGAATAAGCCTTGTGAGATCTGATGGTTTTAAAAACAGGAGTTTTCTTGCACAAGCTCTCTTCTCTCTTCTCTCGTCTGCTGCCATGTGAGATGTGCCTTTCACCTTCTACCAGGATTGTGAGGCCACCCCAGCCACGTGGAACTGTAAGTCCATTAAACTTCTTTCTTTTGTTGCAAATTGCCCAGTCTTGGGTATGTCTTTATCAGCAGCATGAAAATGGACTAATTGGTACTAGTAGAGTGGGATGCCGTTGAAAAGATACCCAAAAATGTGGAAGTGACTTTGGAACTGGGTAACAGCAGAGGTTAGAACAGTTTGGAGGGCTCAGAAGAAGACAGGAAAATGTGAGAAAGTTTGGAAGTTCCTAGAGACTTGTTGAATGGCTTTGCCAAAAATGCTGATAGCAATATGGACAGGCTGAAGTGGTCTCAGATGGAAATGAGGAACTTGTTAGGAACGAGAGCAAAGGTGACTCTTGTTATGTTTTAGCAAAGAGACTGGTGGCATTTTGCCCCTGCCCTAGAGAGTTGTGAAACTTTGAACTTGAGAGAGATGATTTAGGCTATCTGGCAGAAGAAATTTCTAAGCAGCAAAGCATTTAAAATGTGACTTGTGTGCTGTTGAAGGCATTCAGTTTTATAAGGGAAGCAGAGCATAAAAGTTCAGAAAATTTGTAGCCTGACAATTCAATAGAAAAGAAAACCCCATTTTCTGAGGAGAAATTCAAGCTGGCCGCAGAAATTTGCATAACTAACTAGGAGCCAAATGTTAATCCCCAAGACAATGGGGAAAATGTCTCCAATGTGTCAGAGGTCTTCATGGCAGCCCCTCCCATCACAGACCTGGAGGCCTAGGAGGAATAAGTGCTTTCATGGGCGGGTCCCAAGGTACCTGTGCTGTGTCCAGCCTAGGCTGTGGCTCAGGCTGTGGCTTCAGAGGGTGCAAGCCTCAAGCCCTGGCAGCTTCCATGTAGTGTTGAGCCTGCCAGTGCAAAGAAGTCAAGAATTGGGGTTTGGGAACCTCTGCCTGGATTCCAGAGGATGTATGGAAACACCTGGATGTCCAGGCAGAAGTTTGCTGCAGGGGCAGGGATCTCATGGGGAACCTCTTCTAGGGCAGTGCAAGAGGGAAATGTGTGGTTGGAGCCCCTACACAGAGTTCCTACTGGGGCAACATCTAGCTGGGCTGTGAGAAGGAGGCCACCATCCTTTAGACCCCAGAATGATAGATCCATTGACAGCTTGTGCCGCGCACCTGGAAAAGCCACAGACACTCAATGCCTGCCATGACAGCAGCCAGAAGAGGGGTTATACCCTGCAAAGCCACAGAGGCAGAGCTGCCCAAGATCATGGGAACCTACTTCTTTCATCAGTATGACCTGGATGTGAGACTTGGAGTCAAAGAAGATCATTTTGGAGCTTTAAGATTTGACTGACCCGCTGGATTTTGGACATGCGTGGGGCCTATAGCCCCTTTGTTTTGACCAATTTCTCTCATTTGGAATGGCAGTATTTACCCAATGCCTATACCCCCATTGTATCTAGGAAGTAACTAACTTGCTTTTGATTTTACAGGCTCATAGGTGGAAGGGACTTGCTTTATCTTAGATGAAACTTTGGACTGTGGACTTTTGAGTTAATGCTGAAATGAGTTAAGACTTTGGGGGACTGTTGGGAAGGCATGATTAGTTTTGAAATGTGAGGACATGAGATTTAGGAGGGGCCAGGGGCAGAATGATATGGTTTGGCTGTGTCCCTACCAAAATCTCATCTTGAATTGTAACTCCCATAATTCCCATGTGTCGTGGGAGGAACCTGGTGGGAGGCAATTGAGTTATGAGGGTGGGCCTTTCTTGTGCTGTTCTTGTGATAGTGAATAAGTCTCGTGAGATCTGATGGTTTTAAAAATGGAAGTTTCCCTGCACAAGTTCTCTTCTCTTGTCTGCCACCATGTGAGTCGTGCCTTTCACCTTCCACCATGATTGTGAGGTCTCCCCAGCCACGTGGAACTGTAAGTCCATTAAACCTCTTTTTTTTTGTTACAAATTGCCCAGTCTTGAGTATGACTTTATAGCAGGATGAAAATGGACTAATACAGCCTCTTATACCTACATATTATAAGATACGGCAAAAATGATATTGACTAAACAGGAATGATTCCATTTTCAAGTCAAATGTAGAGAAAATATTTCCAACTGAGGACTTGCTGAGTTGGAAAATAAAATATTTTCTCATTCCCACATTCTTGAGTTAGAAAAATGTTCTAAAAGTGAGAAAGGGCCCCAGGAAAAAGATGGAATTCAGGACATTGTCAATAAAACATGGCCTTAGTGTAAAGATCAAATCAACAGTGTGGTTACAAGTTCCCTAATTTAACTCAGTGCCTCATCAACCTTCTCAGCTAGACAAAACAGCTTGTAAGAATTTTAAGAATATTGTTCCACAATGCTCTGACTCAAAGCCTGCATTAGAGAGGGGCTTGTCTTGAAGAGGTTTGTATGTGTGACTTTTTCACTTATAATAAGATTTATTTTGGATTTCGGATTTAGAATTTGATACACAGGAAGCACATTAAATTTCTTAAGGTATTATATCAGCTTGAACTAAAAAGGACATGGAAGGTGAAAAATGAAAAAAGGTCTTTTTTTTTTTATTTCATTTTTCTCTGGGTCCTCAACTTGCTTTGCAAAAGGTAGACTGGGACAGCTACATGATGGCAAACATGGAAAATTTCCTGTGAACAAAGGAATATGATTCAGAGGGTGGAGCCCAGAGCCCTGCAAACAGAATTATAAGCTATTAGAAGCAATGGATTAGGTAATCACTTCCATACAGCAAAACTGAACCTGAATCAAGAAACATTCTTTGCCTCCAGATTAGGGGACACGGATAAGATGAGCCTGGCTGTATTTCAGAATTTCTGTTGACTAGTGACTGCTTTGTGCCTTCATTTCTCCCTTTTATAAATCAATGTCTAATGTGGTTATTCTAGTCTGTGTTCACATTATATTGTTGGGCATGGAGGTACAGATAACTTGCATTTTTGCTTCACAGTTCATATCAAAAGGAGCTGCACTTATGAAATTTCATGCACATCTGTATGATCCCAATGTAGATCAAGAGATACTGGGCATAGGATTTGATATTATAATTTGTTGAGACTTTGGGAGTCTTTGGAACAGTTGACTATAGTTTGCATATAGAAGTAATGTGAATTTTTGTGGCCAGAGGGCAGACTGTGGGAGATTGTATGTAACTACAGCCAGTAAGAATTATTCATGCACTTGCCAGTTCTCTGACCAAGAGAGCACATCTGTTTACTCATACCTTGAATCTGCACTGAACTTGTGATTTTTTTTGACAAGTTTAATGCAGCAGAAGTCATATTCTTGGATTTTTGAGCCCAGACATTCAAATGTCATATAGCTTCTGTTTTCGCTCAGAGAAGAAACAAGCAGCTATATAAAGAATTCATGTACAGAGAGAGCGTTTGCAGAAAGAGGCCCCAGAGTATAAGAGCCTATGAAGGGAGAGATAGAGAGGATCAGCCAGGTCCCAGCCACTTCAGTCAAACATTTGAGAAACGTGACATGTGAGCAAAGCTATCATGGATTCTCCAGTCAATGCACATGTTGCAGAAATGAGCTTTCCCTTTTGAGCACTGCTTAAATTCCTGAACAGCAGAACTGTGAGAGTTAAATGATTGTTTTAAGCCAATAGTGTGACGCAGGTTCACTGTGCACTGGTTACCAACTTGTCTGAATCCAGTGAGATAAAACAGTCACATACAAGTTCCATGAAGAAGGCTTATTACTTACAGATAGGGAGCAAG
The DNA here is from genome assembly GCF_028878055.3 of Symphalangus syndactylus. NCBI lineage: Eukaryota > Metazoa > Chordata > Mammalia > Primates > Hylobatidae > Symphalangus > Symphalangus syndactylus. The sequence goes on from NC_072426.2 coordinate 18,132,095, forward strand.
GGACAATAGAAGCCTAAGATTCACTATGAGCCAGTCCCCTCTCTACAGGGGGCAGGGGGTATCATACACCCATACCTAAGTAAATGTTTTATTTGAAAGAGTGCAGTTTACTGGGAATTACCAGCAAAGAAAAGAGAAGGTATTGAGTCCCTAGTAATTGTAGAGTTTGCAAAAAGTAAATTGATGATTGCTATTAAATAAATTATGTATCACAAAACAACATCAAATAGTTGAATAAACACAATGACGAGGAGTGACAGTGAGCAGGAGATTTGTGTCTCCGTTAAATAAAATAAAGATGATTTTTCTTGTAAATGGTCTTTTTGGAAAAACGATGCAAGTAAGCATAGACATTTTTGTCGCTTCTTCCTTGAAATCATGCATATATGCAACTGAGACACAGGCCATGATGCAGGTTAATAATGCAAATTATCAAGCTCATTCTCACTACTGAGAATCGTAACGATAAAGAGAGAACACACATCTTAACCCACTGGAACTTCCTAGCATGGTTTCCAGTTAAATATTCTAGTTAAATAGATAAAAATCTTTGATAAAAAATTATTTCATAAGTTTGTCACTTGTATAAAATAACACACCTAGGCCTTCAATATTTCTTATTGATAATCTCTTTTCTTTTCCTCTGCCAATATGTCATATTTCAATGTTGACATTTTAAACCCTTTGGTTTGATGAGGGGTTTTTCCACCCTGGAAAAATGTATGTAGTTGGATTCAAGAAGAGTAAAAGGTTTGTTCTTGAGTACATTGGGAGGAAGCTGATAGTGGTGAGAGATAAGAGGAGAACTACCAGAGGGTTATCCTGTAGGCAGGTGTGTTTTAGGAAAGAGAACATATGGAGGGTAAGGACCTGGATTCTTTAAAGAAATTATTTAATAATTTCAAATTTTATTTTAGGTTCGGGGGTACATGTGCAGGTTTTTTACATAGGTATATTGTATGATGCTGAGGTTTAGGGTATGAATGATCCCATCACTCAAGCAGTGAGCATAGTACCCAATAGGTAGATTACTAGTGGTCTCCAGTGTCTACTGTTCCCATGTTTATGTCCATGAGTATCCAATGCTTAGCTCCCACAATGCTTAGTTCTCACTTATAAGGAAGAACATGCTGTATTTGGTTTTCTGTTCTTGCCTTAATTCACTTAAGAACCTGGATTCTTTAAAGCCACCCCCTCCGACCCCACCCAACATGGTCTCTTAGGGCAAGTCGGCATGTACTCTGATATACCCAGACTCATTTGAAGAGTGCTACTTTACATTATCTTACATTTGGTAATCAAGCTTTTTAATTGTTTATCCACAATGGGTTAATAGCTACTACGCTGTCAGAGTCTGCAGTGTTGATGTATTCATTTCTGCCCAGGAAGGCAAGAGTATTTTGTGTGATTCTCATTTTGTGACTTGAAATTAGATGAGACTTCAAATTTACACATTTTCTTCCATTGCTCTGTGCTTTATTACATGGTTAAGTGCTTTAAGATTTATTAAATCCGGGTGTTTTATTTCTCAGTAATCACGAGAACTCACCTGATTTGATTATGCCAATCTGTTATTTTTAAGAATTGTTTTTTTAAATACTCTTTCCTAGTTAATATTGTATATGTGGCTTTCTTGGCTTAAAAATATATTAAGAAATGTTGTAATGTTATGAAAGATCATTTGAAAAAGTTTACCGAAGCATTTTTTTTCCTTATGCTATAACAAAGCTTAATAACATAGAACGTATTCTAGAGTAATATTTGGGGCAATTTCTAAAACACATTTCTTGCAGTGATCTCTACACTTTCCTCATGAATACAAAGCAATGTGTTTCTGTTTTTCTGGGCATAGAAGTGGATAGCACAATGATGTAACTCCTTATTCACAACATCATTGCAGCTCCATATTAAAAACATTTTTGCTTAAATAATGAGCATTTTTGCTTATCCATAAAGAACCCACATGAGACACAAAAAAAATGTCTTTCCCGGATGGTCCTTTTTGCATAAAAATTACTAACCCAGACATCAAAAGCAAACAATAAAGTGTTGAAATATGTAATTTGGGCCAAAACAACAGAGTCTTGAACTTCCACGGGCTTTGTGATTTTAAGAGAACAGCTGGGTGTGTGCAGGCACTCAGCCCAGCTATGACTGTGCACCTCTGTTGTGTTTCTTTTTCTATACAGTCACTATGGGTACAGTTTCCTTCTTTTGGAAATGGAAGCATGGTTATAATCATTCTTGAACTTGAGAAAGGCATAGGCATTTGCTTACCTTTTATAAAAGGGGGAAATCATTTTTAGTATTTATGGTGTAATCAGTTGTTTTTGTTTGCCTGCTATTCATTTGTGTTTTTGCTGGCAAAATAACCAATATGTTCCTTGGGGAACTACCCCTTTCTCCACAGACTCAGCCATGGGTGTCCCACAAGACATATAGCCTCGATTTCGAGTTGTCTAGGAATCAGCCATGTGTAATCTAATCACAACCTCAGTCATTTCCTCAGGATACACCCACAGTGCTGGAGGTACTGGTCCAAGGAAGTTTTGGTATCAGCTGTGCACTAAGTCCAGAATGAGTGTTTCCTCCATCTGATTAAGGCCCTGACACTGAATCAGGGTCACCAGTGCAGACTCTTCTCCCTTATCACAGATTCTATCTTTGGACTTAATTAGCTTTACTGGTCATCTTCACCAGGGCTTTGGAGGCCCATCAGGCCATTTTGACAACTCTGAACTTGAGAGTGGGAGTCTGAGTTGGACACTCCCTTGAGGAGGGCTGTGAGACACCATCTACTCAAAGGGCCAGAGTCCTGGTCTAGATCCCACAAAGATCCAATTATCTCCCCTTATCAGCTCATGGACGGTTATTTCCTTTACATTTATATCACACAAGGAACTGTTTAGGGATTCCCCCACCCACCCCGAAAAAGAAGCCAGCTCCAAAGGTAAGCTGACATCTCCATTATCAGAGACAGAAAACTATCAACAAGTTTTAAGGAACCTGTCACCAGTTTAAAAGAAAATAGTACTATATATACACATATATAGTGCATCTTTAAAAGAATTAGGCAGAGTATACATATTTAATTTTAAAACTATGATGATTGCTTCCTGCTCCTCTCCTCCTCTACAGCCTCCCTGGAGTCCTTGCAAGCTGGCCAGGATGTCTTGGGCTGAGTTTGAGAAAGCTGTGGAAGACGTTAAACACCTTCAGACCACGCCAGGGGATGATAAGATGTGTTCCTCTATGGCCACTACAAACAAGCAACTGTAGGCGACATAAATACAGAATGGCCTGGGATGTTGGACTTCAGAGGCAAGACCAAGTGGGATGCCTGGAATGAGCTGAAAGGGACTACCAAGGAAGAGGCCATGAAAGCTTACGTCAACAAAGTAGAAGAGCTAAGGAAAAAACAAGGAATGTAAGAGACTGGGTTTGGTTGCCAGCCACGTGTTTATCCTAAACTGAGACAGAGCCTTGTTTTTTCTAATACTGCAGGTGATGGAAACTAGGGAAAATAACCAGTTAACCCAGCTCCTCAAGGCTGCTCACCACAGGGCTCTCACAGATCAGGAGCTAAAACGATTACTGACCTTCCTTGAGTAGTTTTTATCTGAGATCAATTAAAAGTGTATTTGTGTTAAAAAAAAAAAAAAAAAAAAAAACTATAATGAACACAGGTTTTGGATAATTAAGAAGCAACCTCAACAAGTTTCTGAGATCCATTATTACAGAAGTATGGAGTAACAATTAACAGGGCATTCTACTCGACAGAAGCCTGAACACAAGATCATTTCTTGTATTTATTATGTATTTGCATGCACATTGCAAGAGCTGAAGAAATTCACTAAGTAGTCATAACCTTTGCTTTCTAGGAATCTCTAATACGACGTTAAAAGAACGGCATTTTCATGGTCACCCCAGTGTAAACCTGACACTCCCCATCATTACTAACATTCTTTCAGATAATGTCTGAATTTCCTCCCACTTTCACTGTGGGTATTGGGAGGGCAAAGAGTAGAATACAACAACTTAGGGAATGCACAAACATGGAATTGGGATTTGCAAATCATATTCAGGAAGAGACAGCTTTGGCTAGAGCAAGAGTTTTAATGATTTAATGGTTTTTAATATTTTTTTAAGGGCTCTGTTTAGATGTTTCGGGATTCTTTGAACTTCCCGTGGCACATGGGGAGTGGGCATCAAGTGGATGGGGCTGTGATGTTTTTAGACACTACAATGAACTGAATGTTTATATTTCCCCCCAGACTCATATGTTCAAATCCTAACTCCAAATGTGATGGTATTAGGAGGTGAGGCCTTTGGAAAGTGATTAGATCATGAGGATGGAACCCTCATGAATGGGACTAGTGCCCTAAAGGAACCCCAATTACCTCTCTGGCTTTCTGCCATGTGAGGATACAATGAGAAGTCAGCTTTCTGCAACCTAGAAGAGGCCCCTCACCAGAACCCAACCTTGCTGGTACCCTGTGTTAGTCTATTTTTGCATTTCTACGAAGAAATACCTGAGGCTAGGTGATTGAAAAAGAAAAGAAGTTTAATTGGCTCACAGTTCTGCAGGCTGTACAGGATGCATGGTGCTGGCATCTGCTTCTGGTAAGGAACTCAGGAAGCCTACAATCATGGCAGGAGGCAAAGAGGGAGCCAGTGTTATCATGTGTGAGAATGAGAGCAAGAGAGAGAGAAGGGGGAGGTCCCAGATTCTTTTAAACAACCAGATCTCACATGAACTAAGGGAGAACTCATTTACTACCAAGGGGATGGTGCTAAACCATTCCTGAGGGCTTCACCTCCATGATCCAGTCACCTCCCACCAGGCCCCACTTCCAACATTGGGAATCACTGTTCAACATAGATTTGGAGGGGACAAACTTTCAAACCATCTCATACCCTGACCTTGGACTTCCAGCCTCCAGACTATAAGAAATAGATACCCGTTGTTTATAAGCCACCAATCTATGGTGCCCTATTATAGCAGCCTGAACTGGCTAAGACAGATGCTATTTTTTCCATGTTCCAGGTTTCTTGCTCACCATCCTCATAATCTGGCACCTGCTTTTCTAGTTACGGATATATTAACAGCATATACTAGGAGGCTGTCAACTTAGGGCCTACCTTTTTTTTTTTTTTTTTTTTTTTTGAGACGGAGTCTCGCTCTGTCGCCCAGGCTGGAGTGCAGTGGCGCAATCTCGGCTCACTGCAAGCTCCGCCTCCCGGGTTCACGCCATTCTCCTGCCTCAGCCTCTCCGAGTAGCTGGGACTACAGGCGCCCGCCACCACGCCCGGCTAATTTTTTGTATTTTTAGTAGAGACGGGGTTTCACCGTGGTCTTGATCTCCTGACCTCGTGATCCGCCCGCCTCGGCCTCCCAAAGTGCTGGGATTACAAGCGTGAGCCACCGCGCCCGGCCGGGCCTATCTTTTTAAAGTGACCTTGAATATGTTTTCCCTTATCTAGAAAGATCTCTATAGTGAGTTGTTTCAGATATATGGGCTCTAGAACTAGACTGATGGATTCAAATACTGCCCTGCCGCTTACTTGCTCTTTTACTTTGAGTAAGTTAAATAACCTTTCTGTGCCTTAGTTTTCTCATCAGCAAAATGAGGGTAATATTAGAATCTCTCTCATAAGCTTGTTATGAGAATTAATGCACTAATACAGGAATTGGCAAATTTTTTCCGTAAAGAACCAGATACTAGTTTAGGCTTTGTGGACTATGTAGTCTCCTGTTGCAACTACTCAAGTATGCCCTTGTATGAAATAGAGTGGAAGCAGCCATGGATAATACCTGAATGACTTGGTGTGGCTATATTCCAATAAAATCTTACTTACAAAAACAGGCAGTGGGCTGAATTTGGCCTGCAGGATGTAGTTTGCCAATCCCTGGAATACTTGTGCACCAATACTTAGGCCCATTGTAAGAACTCCAAAAATATTAGTTTTTTTTTTTTTAAATCATTGTGGTCATTGTCATCAGCAGCAGCAGCAGCAGCAGCATCATATACTCATATACTCATTCAACAAAGGATAATAAATCCTATGTGCTAATTTTACTGTGTAGTTCTCAGTGTTGTTCAGACTTTGCTGCTTCTATGCATTTCCTACACTCAGGGCTCAGGTTCTCAAACCTTCCACTAAACTTCCTCTACCGGCAGACGGAGTAAAACTTCATCCTATGGTCCTGGGGCTGGCAATAGCCCTAAATGCAGAACATGCCTTTCAAGTGTCAGATTTTATCTTAAAAATCCATGTAGTGTTTGCATTTTACTCCTTAGTATATTTGTGTTTCCTTTAATACAAAAAAATGACGACTGAAACCATTCATCATTGAGTAAAACTGACCATGTTTACCAAGCAAGCATCTTCTGGTTTTCCATCACATGTACATTTATATAAATTTGAGAAACGATGCCTATGATAACAGGATCTTAAGCTTTGAGGTAGGTAATCTGCTTAGAGTTTAATAGCCTTGGTATTCTATGTGGGTATTAGATCTTTCTTAAACACAAAGAAAGGGAATAAAATTAGACAACATAGACACCAAAAAGTTCACTGAAAAATTTAGGCAACTCCATTCATTGTCTTTCACTTGGCAGGTGACAAAGTATGTGTCTGGACTCCTGCAGCTCTGATCTTACCCTCATGGCTCAGGAGTGTTGATGACATCCAAGAAATCAGCATGTGCCCATTAAGTCATATAAAAAATAAAATTATAAAAAAATATGAAAGAGAGAGTGTGTGAAAGGGACTATGAGCTGAAGCATATAAAATTTTCAATATTTGACCATTTGTGGCAGTTTCTATGGTTCAACCTAATACTTCTCCAAAGCTTGTTAACCAGCAATGGGCATAGCACTGATTTTTAAGTGAAATATTACCACTGTAGGTCATGATAAGAATAGCACTTTCGGGCTGGGCACGGTGGCTCACGCCTGTAATCCCAGCACTTTGGGAGGCTGAGGTGGATGCATCAGGAGGTCAAGAGATCAAGACCATCCTGGCCAACATGGTGAAACCCCATCTCTACTAAAAACAAAAATTAGTCGGGTGTGGTGGTGTGCGCCTGTAGTCCCAGCTACTCAGGAGGCTGAGTCAGGAGAGTTGCTTGAACCAGAGGCAGAGGTTGCAGCGAGCCGAGATCGTGCCATTGCACTGCAGCCTGGCAACAGAGAGAGACTCCATCTCAAAAAAAAAAAAAAAAAAAAAAGAATAGCACTTTCAGACTCTGTTTAAAAAGTGCCCCCAGAATACAGAATGTGGAAATAGAAAGCAAAAGTTAGTGGGTAATGCTGAAAACAATCAGAACAGTAGCCTAAGGGTTTGAATTGTGATCATGGTTCATAGTCAGAATAGATATGGTTTCAGACGTTTTTGAGAAATGATCCTTGTGGGTGCTTCTTGATCCAGCAGGTGCTAAGAAATAAAACATCAGGACCAAAAGAATTAGCCTTGAGCATTGTATGAAAACACTTGGAAAGATGAAGTCCCCTGTGCCATAAGCAAAGTGCATTTATTCAACCATTTTATCAGTGTGAGGTGGAGAGAAGCAGATGTTGTTTTACTCTTACTCTGTTGTAATCAGTTGCCAGACGATACTCTGAAGACATATGACAAATTTCTGTTAGCATTTCCCCTAGTAGCCAGCTTAGCACCCACAGCAGACTTTTCAGACTCTTATATTCTAACCAAGATACATTCTTTCCTAACGGTCGTTTAAATTCCAGTTCTTATCTCAAATCTTAAGTTTTATATAGTGGTGAATAAACTGGTGATGAAACCACACAGATAGAGAAAGTAACCAAACTCAATAGCACCATTGACATATGAAGAGTGTAAGTATGAAATATGCATGAAATTTTGCAAGTTAGGGCAGATCAGCCCTATATGAGTCTTCAGATATTAAATTCCTGAGTCTAGATCTGGAGAAATAGAAGCTCAGAGTGAGAATTTGGGTAATCAAGGAGGAAAGCAGAGCATTTCTAAGCACATGTGAGTGTTTCTGCCTGTGGAATGGCACACTTTATGTAGCCTTGGAGTTTAGATTTGCCGCCTTCATTCTGTCTTAGATTGTATGACTTGAAGCTTCAACTGACAAGGCAGGGGGAGAAAAACAAAACAGTTAAACCAATTTCAGAAGAATATGTGAAAAACTAGTCAACATTTTATGATGGAAATAACTGTCAAGTTGACAAGAAACTTGGCCTCCCACTATATCGAAAATTTGATCCAAATGGAAAACATTTTCTAATTAAAATTCCTAAACGTACACAGAAGTTAAAAAGGATAGTTTTAAAAACCCACCTATATTCAATTTTCAAAATGTTTCCCTTCTTGCTTTATCTACCCCTTTGGTTGTTGAGGTGTTTTAAAGCAAATCACAGTTGCACATCATTTCACTCCCATCCATACTTGGGTCTGCATTTCTTAAAAATTAAGGATATTTTCTTTTATAACTATACTGTCATTTGGGAAAAATTTTAAATGATAATTTATCACTAAAAAATGTGTACTGACTGTTTATCTTCCTCCTCATTGCAAAAATGCATATAATAGGAGAAAAAGAAAAATAAGGGTAAGAAAGCAAAGTGAAGCCAGGAATAAAAGTATTGAATATCAGTGTATACAGAAGGTCCCATTCTAATCTTAAACCCAGTCGCTTGCTTCACCGGGACCAAGGCAGGAGGGAAACTCTGGCAGTCACAAGATTGAGTGTTTATGAAGGGGAAGAGCATCATTTCTCTGGAGAACATAGCTTTTTCTGTCTGTACGGTGTGTGGGGAATTTCTCCTGGATGTCTTCATGAAGAAGACGGTATGAGATTTATTGGACAATATACTTTACAAAATCCCCACAATAAATACAAAAGAGGTTTTGTGCCACTCCTCGTTAGAGTGTGCTCGTTGCATACCAAGGTCTAACGCTGAATCCAGCTAAGTAAAAGCTGTCTGACAAGGGGCCAGAGCCGTGTGTCATGTCCGCCTGGTGGCTGCCATCCCAAGGTACAGCAGAAAGCCCATTCATTTAAAATAAGCTTTTAAATCTCCCTCTCAGACTCCCAGTGTCCCAATTCCCCCATTAATAATACAGCCCTAATTTTAAAAACTTGAATCCAGCTGTTACTACTTTTAAATGCTGTTATCCATTGCAAGTCAGTGTGGCACCAAATGTGTCTCCCACGTTCGTTCATCATTTATGAGTTTGGCGCAGCCACTGGGTTTTTTCCTCTGTTGTTCAGGAGGGTTGCAAATGCCAAAAGCCATCAATCTATGAAGCAAATCAATGTGAACAGCTATTGCGGGGAGAGCTAACCCTGCAGCTATCTGCTATTTTTTTTTTTTTTTTTTTTTTTTTTAAATAGAAGCTGAGCTTGTCTTTGGATCTAATGACTGGAATACCCATGGACTAAAGGGACTGTCTCCCTACAGCTTTTAGAAAATTCTCATACTCTGGGCCAGCTTAGCCGATAGTTTCCAAGCTGCGGGAACAGCTTGAGGCTGAGGGCGGTGGTCCTGCTCCGTCAGTCGTGGGAACCAGGGGGCTCCCGGCATCCTCGGCTCTCTCACCTCCACGCTGCTGCTGCTGCATTGATCCTCGACTAGCGCTCTGACTCCTCAACCCTCTACCACCTACCAGCGATATCTCTGAGGATGGTGCAAAATGGAATTTATCTGTGCCCTTGGTGTGTGTAACATAGCTCATCATGCTTTTAAAGATCTTCTCCTGGTTTCTGCTAACAGCCTTTGCTTGCTTCCTGCAGTTCTGTTCATCACACAGCTAAATAAACCTGCTTGACGTTGCCATCTCTCAGGAGTCCAACCAGAAAACACACTGAAATCATATACTTAGGTGAGATGACATCAAGGAACAATGAGAAAAAACAACTCAATAACTAGGAAAAAAATTTTGAATGCACAAATATTTTCTTGTCAAACTTTAAAAAGAGAAAGACAACAAAAATATTTTTAGAAATTTGAACATACCCACAGTGGTAAAATATGTCCTGCTCCCACATTGCATATTTTCCTGGGTATAACATTCCTATTTTAAAATCGTAGCAACAGATTCAAGAAACAAATGTCTTTGAAAATTCCATTTCATGGAAGTGTCACTGTATGCATTTAAACTTTTTTCCTACTGAAAATTATTGCAAACAGCATGAAAAACGTCAACACAGGAAACAGAATAAAAGTAATGGATGATCTTAAAAAAACAGAGGGATAAAAATGTCCATGAAATACTATGCTCAAATGACTAATGTTAATATTTAGGTTAAATTATTCCCTGTAGGCAAGAATATAAGTAAAATGCCCACAGAGTAATACATAAAATACTAGTAGCAGGGGAAATAAAGTTAGAAAAGTCAGTAATATATCCAGATCATTTTAGAAAGCTGACAGAGAGAATATCCAACAATGAAATAAAATTTGTTCATATTGCAAAAGAACAGAAAGTTTCAGATTACTGTTGATTTTTCCACTATACTCAAAACATTATTAGATGTTTTATGTTGCTTTTGGCCTATAATATCCAGATTATCTGTTCTGTTTCCTCTATCACTTTGCAGATGTCTTACTTTTAATTCTGTCACTCTCTCCAATGTATATACTCATTCACCTATTTTTAGATTTCTATGTATAATTAAACAGTATTCATTCATTTTCCTAAACACAGCCTTTTCTTTGGAATCTTTACCATTAAAAAGTCTGGATGTTGAATCCTACTTTTCTGTTTTCCCATCGACATTTGCTTTCCTAGATTCCAAAATAGCAAGTATCTCAAACGTACCTCGCCATTACTCCATTTTAATTGAAGGCTTCTTGTTAGAATTATGTTCAGGACCCTGGGAGTTACAGTACAATGAAGAAAGTCACAATTAAATAAACAAAATAAAAAATAAACTGGAGGGTAATATGTAGATATTTGTCTGCAGGAGGTGAAGTCCAAGCTCCCTGTTAAAGAACAGGAAGGATTTAAGTGCAGAGAAAAGGGGAGGCTGTTTCTATGTACCAGGCTATGTCACCGCTTATAGTTGCTTACAGCCAATTCCCATATTAATCTCCTTATATCTTTGTATGTATATCCTAACAGTCCTGTTTCTCTGGAGAACCCTAACTAATACAGAGAGTGAGCTGTTTATCATTATCAGAAGGGCCTTACAGTGACATAGCCTGGCACATAGAAAGGGTGTTATGTACACCACTTAGCTGCAGAGGGGAAACCTAGACGCTAGAGGGATGCCTGGCAGAGAGAGGGATAGAAACAGGTTTTCTTTGCTTATGATCGATGATCATAAAAGCCATACTGCTGACAAAGTCCAGCGCCAGCTCTAGAAGCTGTTGTATCCAACCTGCCCTCTTTAGTTCCACTGGGAGAAAGCATGGTCATTTACTCACTAAATACACCCCAAACCACACCAGAAGAAATAGGACCCTGAGGTCAGGGCCCGTGATGAGCCACTCCAGGGGAGCCCTGAGCATGATTACAGTGTTTGGTAATGAAATGTTCCACACTACTCTAGATGTTACGTTGCATGTTGACTACCCAGCTCTCAACACACAGAGAGCCCTTCTGGAACTCATCAGCATCTCCATCTACCATCGCTGAGTTTTTTTCATTCTAATTAAGGGTTTCCAATTCTTAATTGCCTAAATCTCTCTAGGGGAGTCTCAATACACAAATCACAGATTGATTTGTTTGTAGTGGGACAAAATTACTGTTTTCCCCATAGTTTTAAATTCTCCTCTAAAGATCTATAAGAACCCTGTGATTGGGGTCATTCTTTATATAAAGTAGTAGTGTATTACAGAAGGGAAGATTCTGAACAACCCAATCCATCTGTAGACTCACCATAGTACAGTACACCAAGGTTTACAACCAGGCTCCAAGAGTGGAATAAAGAGAGGAATGAAAATTTGAGAAAAGCCTTTGATTTTCTACTCAATATTCTAGGAAGTGAGGGTGAACATTCACTCTTTCTTTAAAATCAAGCCCAGAATCCTTCATATTTTTGTCAGTGGCCATAGAGTATATTAACATCCTGGAAAGTCAGTTGTTCCAAGGGCACTTTCTAGATCCTATTGGCCAGAACACTGTCTTCCTTAAACCCAGAACCATGGCTTCCACTGCTCAATCAACAATAAATGGTTGCCTCCATTCTGGCAGAGCTAGATGTCTGTAGAACTGATTGTCATGAAGAAAAACCTTTATCATTTTTTCTCCAATTTTTCCAGCTATCCAAGGACATTTACATTCTCAGTTACAATGAGTAGCAAGGCATGCAGCTATTATTTTAAATTCTGGGCATCATTCTAGAAATATATGAATTAGGAATAATATTCTGTGGAAGGATGTCTAAGTATTGCAGGGGTTATTTGGACATCAGTGACAGCCTGGTACATACTTCTAGTTGAAATAGTTAAGAAATCATATACTAGCTTCCATTGAGTTGATCTAGCTAGGGCCTCATTTTCATATCCTACCATTTTGAGAGGTAGCAGTTCTTTAGAAAAAGATTGGTTCTAAGTGTCAGAAATGACAACTCATGTCAATCTGTGTGCTAACTTCCATCAGAATACCTCTTGTTTTAGTATTAGATATGGTTGAGTTGCACACAATTGTCATATGACTCAGTCATCCTAATGATTTTTCATTCATTTTTTCTTCTCTCTCTTTTAATGGTCAACTGATTAAAATAAGATGAACACAGAGCCTCCCGGCAATGAGTATCTCCGGGTGCACTCAGCGCCCTGGCTTCCGCTTTGGCTTATCATCTAACAATGCCTCTGACTCAGACTGTCTCCCACCAAGGCTGGATTTTGGCTGCCTGTTTCTACCGTGTGATCAAGACATTGGATGTGCCCAGATCCCAAGGGCCTTTCGCTGCCCTAGACACTCCTATCTAATCAGTATGAAAAATGTCCAATGTAGTAAATGCCACTTTAATTATAAGCTTGCTTCAACTGGATTAGAATCAAAATAAGCATGCTTAAGACAAAAATTAGATCTGAGAGAGCAAAAGAGCTTCAGGGACAGGAATCCATTTCTAGTTCATGATTAAGTGATTTTCTTCTGTAATTCTCATTTTAATATTCTCGTTTCCACCATAAACCTACACCATCATCCAATACCATGCATTTTTACTCAAGTAATTGTATTCTTTTTACTTGCCTTTCTGGTATGACTTCAGTTATACTGCCTTTCTCCACTTCAGGGCACCCCTAGTTTTGGACGCAGATGCTAAGCGTTAAAGCTGTAACAGTAGAGGTTAGTAAGCAGTGGGAACAGTGGCTTTAGAGTTAGACTTGATTTAAAATTCTGGCTCCAACACTTGTTAGCAATGTAATCTTTCACACCCTATTTACCCCTCTAAGCTTCAATTTCCTAGCTATAGAATAGAGGGAAATAATAGTTATTTTGAAGGGTGATTTTAAAGACAAATCAACCAATGTTGATAATGCCTTTGGCAAGAGGCCTGGCGAATGCAGTATACCACCTGACAAATGCTACTTGTTGATATGAGTAGCAAGATGCTCACCAGATCCATGTGTAAATCTGGAATCAGGAAGACTCAAGCTCAGACACCATCTCTAGCACTTAAGAGTTTTGAGGCTCGGGGCAAGTCGCTTAACCTCTCTTTGTTTTGCTGGCTCTTTTGCAAAATGGAGATAAAAACACCTGTCTCACAGGTGTCATTTCTGGGTGCTGTGTTGATTAATACAAGCTTCTTCCAAAAGTTAAGACTCAGTAGTATTTGTTTATAATGAATAAAGTGACCACCACCTGCCTTTGAAACACCCTGCTAATGAGAAAGAAAACATGATCATCATCTAAAGCTTTCCAGCGGCAGGTATTCTTGTTCTGTCCTCATGGCCATAAATAACACCTTCTATTCAGTTTGTCCAAATTGTTCCCTACCAGACTTCCGACTACAGGCCAGGATCTCTGGCACTAAAACAGGCAGAGTAATGAACAAAGTGTTCTCTGCTTTTTATGCATTCTACAGATTCGGAGTACAGTAGGAGGGTAACCAGTGCAGCTGAGCCTAGGTCAAGGGTGATAAGAGACTCCAAGAAACCACAGCGGTCTATTGTTGAAAGTGTTGAAGAACCAGATACCTCAGTTGTTCTAAAAATAGGGGTCCTTTTTCTAAGCAGATATAAAAATACCATCTAGAACACCATCTAGAAACCAGCTATATCATAACAAGATACATAGAAGACAGAGTGTGATGGTTAATTTTACGTGTCAATTTGACTGACACATTAAGGGATGCCCGGATAGCTGGTAAAACATTTCTGGGTGTGTCTGTGAGGGTGTTTCTGAAAGAGAATGGCATTTGAATCAGTGGACTGAGGTAAAGAAGAGCTGCCCTCGTCAATGTGGGCAGCATCATCTAATCTGTTGAAGACCTAAACAGCACAAAAAGGCAGAGGAAGAGCGAATTCTCTCTCTCTCTCTCTCTCTCTCTATGAGCTGGGACACCCATCTTCTGCTCTGAAATACTGGAGTTCCTGGCCTTCTGACTCTGGGACTTATGCCAGCAGCTCCTATTGTTTCTCAGGCCTTTGGACCCAACCTGAATTACAGTCTGAATTCGGAGTTCTCCAACTTGCAGATGGCATATGATGGGACTTCTTTGCTTTCATAATCATGTGAGCCAATTCCTATATTAATCTCCTTATATATGTACATCCTACTGGTCCTGTTTCTCCCGAGAACCCTAACTAATACAGAGAGTGAGATGTTTATCAGTAGCAAAAGGGCCTTGTGACGGGTATACTATTGTCCCTAATTATTTGCTGCTACTCTCTGTGAGAAGAGTATACTTCTCCACCCCATTGATGGCAGGTTTGGTCACATGACTTGATTTGGCAAGTGAAATATGAGCAGTATGCCACTTGCAAACAGAATCTTTGAGAGCCACTGGTAATTCCTTGCTCTTAGACATTTCTTCAAAACATCTTCTCTAATGATTTCCTTATGCAGACCAGAAGTCCCTGTTGGACTTAACTGGACTCTTCTTGAGAAGGTTGCAGAGATAAGCTAGTAGTATGTTTAGCATTTCACTTTACCGTGTGGGAGCACGTCGTCCTCAACTTTGGTTTTCAGTCAACACAAACTTACACACACACACACACACACACACACACACACACCCCTCACATATATTTATGTTTATATATTCTAGACTGTGGAGTAAATTCTCTGTCTTTTGTTATTTTCTGTGAGATCATGTAACTTCTTAATGCAGTTGGAAAATGTGGTGCAGATGATACTGTCATAAATGAAAGAACTTCATCAACCTCTAATTAGAAGTTGAATAACTATGTGAACAGCCTAATAAAATAGCCCATTTTAGTAATCTACAACAGAAATTAGTTCAGAGAAGACTTTATTGAAAGGATAAGACTAACAAGCCCTAATTAAATGCATTTTAAAAATATTTCCTTAACTTCTGGACCAACACTGTCCAGTAGAACTTCCCACAATGATGGAAGGATTCTACGTCTGTGCTGTCTGATATGGTAGCTGCTAGCCATATGTGGAGTACTTGAAATGTGGCTAGTGCAGCTCTGAAGATGAATTTTAAATTAATTTACATTTAATTAATTTACATTTAAATTTATATAGCCCCACATATAGCTAGTAGCTACTGAATTAGTGCACCCAAGAGCCTGCATTGAAGGAGTATCTTTTCCTAATAACTGAAGTATTCTTTATGTTACTATATTTGGAACTAAGAAGCTTATATGTATGTATATCTATAAGCTTATATTCATATACATATAGGCTTCTTAATTGTATGCACACACATACACATACAAACACACACATCTATGCATACCCATGTCTATATCTTTCTAGTTATCTATTTATGCAAGTACCAGACAACCTTGCCCTTTTTTGTTTAGGCAACCATTGTATACCATTGCAGAGCCGAGAAAGTATTGCCTGTTTTGTTCCAGACTTCCGGGGAGTACGGATACTCCCATTGGAGAGCTAATCTAGCTTTAGGGAGAAAATCTTACAGAAAAGTATTTCCTCAAGATGAAATTTGCAAAAATATAGTACCACATTTTAGAATCATAAGTCAAAGATGTTCTTATTCAATCCATCCATTGATCTAGAAAGAACTATTCCCAAATTATCCTGACAATTTCCAATACTATATTAACAAATCTCTGTACTTTAGCTCCTCATCTTTTTACGAGAAATTAGTTCTTCAAATGACCAGATTTTAGTTGCCCCTAGTCCTTAAATTGAAAATGAACTATATTTTTATTTCACTATATAAAGGAAATTATATACCTCATTTTTAAGGAACACCACTGCAAAGGTATAATGTTCTGAAATCTGCTGTAATTATAAGAACATGGGATTTGGAAAATAATTTGGGTTGTGAAGACGTAATTATTTGGGAAGCCTGGAAAGCTGGAGGTAGGTCTACTATCAGGGACATTTAGACACTGATGGTCTTTACTATCTGTGGATATGACCTTCCTGGTGGACTCTCTCAGGGAGCAGAGACCAGGGAAACCCTTGTTAGTCAGGCCGTATTGGTCCTGCCTTGGAGAGGTTTCTTTTTCCTTGGCTAATTAACTAAGACATTTAATCTATTCTTAATGTGGGTGTGGTGTGTTCTTTTTCACTTCATTATAGAGCATCAGAAAGACCTGATTCTACTTCCTAGTGTCAGTGTGAGAATTAATTCATCTATAGGATTTAGTACAGCAACTAATATCATGCCATCAATAAATAACTACTGATTTTTAAATTGAGTTTTAAAAGTAAAACGTAATTTTAACTAAAGAACAAAAATGCCTCTAAGAAACATATGATCTTTTGGAATAAAGTAAAGGGCTATTCATTAGAAAAAGACAAAGCTATACCAAGCATACTGACAACAAAGCCATCCCCAAATGTAAGATTTTAGTTTTCTATTAAAAAATAGAATATAATGGAATGACTCAGTTCAAGATCAAGCTCCCTTCTATGGATAAGGTAGGCACGAACAGCATTGACCTTTATTAATATGAGAAAAGGAAATTAATGAATATAAAGCAGGAAAGCTGAGACACTCTGAGGTTTCCATGAACTGCTTATGATTGCTCACATGCCAGACTCTGGAATATTTCCTAGATTTCATCTCTAGTTTCCCTCGGCCCAGCTGAGTGTAATTAATAAAGCTCTAAGCACCTGCAAGAAGCTCCCAGTATTGTTTTAGGAAACCTTCTCTGTAGGCTAGTGGGAGAGAATGCTAGTTATCAAGTCTTACCTCCATAAAGGAAGTAATGCCGTCAGTAGGATTAGTCTCAAATAGTCATTGTGACATCTTTCAGTTGGATTTTTCTCAACTTAGAAATCAGGTTTTGAAAATGTTAATACACTTTCAGAAACAAACCTGAAGAAGCTAGTGACATTTTCCAAAGTAGCCGACCAGCATCATAACCTCGTTTAAGTAATGAAGAATTCAGACTTGTAGCAGAAGAATATGAAATGTGGGAGCAGCTATTTTTACAATGTTTAATGTAAAATGTCTATCAATCTTATATTGATTATGTCTAATGTTAAAGACAATACATCAAGATTATTTCTCAAAATGTAAATAGAGCAGCAATCAGAAAGAGCGGATTTATCAGGAATATGTTTTATATTTGTTGTGCCTTTATTCCCCAGGAAAAATAAAAAACGATGTGCAGCTAAAGTGTCTACTTGACTGCCTGATGATGATTAACATTTAAGAATTTGCCCTGGGGAAAATAAGGTGGAAATTTAAATAGTGTTGCAATTTGCCATCAGTGCTGTTTTTCACTGCCTATTTCCAAATGAGGACACAAGTAAAAGATAGTGAGGAAATCGCATGGACTATATAATATCCAGTCCAACCCTCTTCCTCTCATTGATTCTGTAGATACATGCTGGTTTAACTGCATAGATGACTTTGTTTTTAAGCTGTTAGTCTTTAAAGAAACTTTAAATCTTTCTTATTTAGCAAATATTCCTATAGTCTTTGGATGCAAAGTGTCTACATGTACACATAGACACAGAGATATAGTTTATATTCATCAAACAGAATATCCATTCATTCCAAGTTGCAGAGTCACATCCTCTAAGAAAACATTGACTCTCCTGATAATATACATCCCTCCTCCCTTGACGGATTATACCATCTAGTCCCTTTACTTCTGAACCCCAGCAAAGGGTCTACTATCCTAAGAGATGAATCTAATTAAATTTTAGGGCATACTCAAGTGCTAGAAATAAACAAAATAAGACAAGAGCTCACGTATAATAACAATAGTAATCCCCACAGCAGTCATTTAAATTAATGCTTGTAATCAAGCAACGTAAACACCATAATGCAAAAGCAGAACTAAAATCAACATTCCACCCTATAAAACAGAGGGTGAGGGAGGGTGCTGGTAACATTGACAAAGATACTTTTACTTTACCCATGTCAACATCAGACTGTCTTGTTCTCTCTAGGCTTGCTTTTCATTCTTTGGTATGACAGTTCTGATTCTTCAGCCTCCCCATGAAGAAAAGAAAAATTCTCTTGAAGCTGAACTAAATTCATCAGCAAATGAAATTATATTCATTTGATAAAATGCTAAATGGAAAAGGCAGGTTTATTTTAAGCCGTCAACAGGCTGTTTTAGTTAATCATGCACAGCCCAGAAGACAGGAGTTTGGTTGCTAAGAAAATGTTTGGCATGTTTCCATGAGATCCATGTGACGTGAAATGCATCTGTTCATTTCAATAGTGAAATAGAAAAAAATAAAATAAACAGTGCAGGGTATATTTGGTGAGTCACTGTGGAACACAGGGCCAAAATAACTTCTGTGTTGTCAGTTTATTCTATACAACCTCATTGTTATGACGTTAGCCTTTTCTTATAATTCAAAAAAAATTTATTTTAATAGTGATGTTTTGTTAGAAAATTAATACAAATTCATTGTAGATAAATCAGAAAATACAAAATAAGAAAACTAAAATCTGCTGTAACACACACACCCACACAAATACCAATATCTATATTGGTATGTGCATAGTAGGGGCTTAATATTTATTTGCTAATGAAATAATATATATTTTACTTATAAATATGAGATCATACTGTAATACTTTTATAACCTTCTTTTGAAATTAAAAGACATCATAAACATTTTTACCGTGTTATTAAGTATTTTTCTTTAGCATAATTGTAAGAGTTTTCATTATTATGGGACAAGTAAGTTATCTGTAACTCCTGCAAAATTTCTTCAGTAGCCAGGAACTAAATGCAAGCATCTTCCCAGTAAGACTGATACTGTGGTGCTGATACGATGAAATCTGAACATGTTCAACATTTTTTGCTGGGATGTCGTACATATTCTCTGATTACTGAGCTAGTAAATGGAATCTCAGCTTTGTGTGTGTGTGTAATTCCGTCATTTCTACCACCAGATAGGGACCATCACTGCTCACATAGATAACGTGCCATTCACATCCAGGTGTACTAATGTGAGAGAGAATGGCCAAAGATAGCAGTGTGCTTGGCACACCCTTGCATGCCATCGTGGTCCTCAGAGTGAAGTAAGAATGGCTATTATCTTCCACAACTTCTTCAAGGTTGCTGCTGCGAACAAAGAGGCCAAACAGAAGAGTATTAAGTCACAATGTGGAAGAATATATTGATTAATGAAGCTCTTAATTACGCAGTCCAGAAGGCTGAGAAGTTCAACACCCACAAAAAAAGGAGAAGCAGAGAAACGTAGTTGGTATCTCCTAAGAACTCACTTAAATCTACAGTCTTCACTAAGGACAAGCTGGAAAATAAGAAAATTTAAGGCCAAAGCAATGATGGAAGGCAAACACAAGATTCTTAAAGATTCAATAAAATCATTAGCTAGCTGAACAAGAACCAGCCTGCTGAGAAGAACAATCTCAGTATCAGCAGAAAAGCTGGAGAAGTCTGCAAGATCATCATCACAAGCTGTTACCAAGGAGCTGAAGACATATCAAGATAAACGGCTTACCAGAGGCAGAGCTCCTCTGTCACAAGGTGCCTCACGTGAAGCCACTATTAAAGCGGGTGACCATGCTGACCAGAAACAAAGCACATTTCACAGACCTGCTGCAAAGTTTAAATATGTGACTAAGTCATTACAGTGGCAGTTGAAAACATATTTAAACATAAATTAAGCTGTAGATAAATAGATCAGAAAATGTGTAATAGCTCAAACAAAAGAGAAGTTTACTTCTTGCTCACTTAAGAGTTGGAGGCAGGTGTTTCCTGGTTGGTGGACGTTTCTTCTCCACTTAGCAACTCAGGGACACAAATTCATTTTGCCTTCTCTTTGTAGGGGCTTCAAATTCATCATCTGCCTCCAGTCAGTGAAAGAAAAATGAGAGCTTGGAGGTGGAACACCTCCTGCTTTAAAGCTTTGTCCCAGAAATTGTATTCATTACTAGAACTCAGTCATGTGATCTAACTGCAAGAAGGCTGGGATATGTAGTCCAACTGTGTACCCAAGAACAGAAAATGGTTTGGTAGGGAGGGGAGAAACAGCAAACATTATCTGAGGTTGCTTAAATTTGGTCATATTTTGAATACTTTAGTACATGCTGGCAGTGCTGTAAATAAGCAAAAACTAAAATCCGGCACCCGGATTCTGACTGCCACCAACTTCGTGTAATTTTTTTAAGGTATACAAAATTCATGTGTCAATGAATAAAGATCCATTTTAAATTGATACCATAAAAAACAAGTGGAATTTCTGGGTCAAATGTTCATGCAGAATTCTATGGCTTTTCATTAAGTCGTATCTAATTGACCTTGAGAAATTGTTCAATTTACATTCTTACCTGCAGTGGGTGAGAGTAGCTGCCTTCTGTGCTATCATCCACATCATTGTTAACATTGCATACAGCATTCACATTTTAAAGTTTTTTAAGTGACACATTTTGATATGGTAATTGAGAGCACAGACCCTAAAGCCATACTGCCTGGATCCGAATTCTACCTTGTCTTTTTTCTTGCTGAGACCTTTCTGTGTCTCAGTTGTCTTATCTGCAAAATAGGGTAATATTAGTACCTACTTCATTAGGTAATATTCTTCTTTGTGAGGATTAAGTGGGTTAATATGTAAAATGTCTTGAATAGCACCTGATGCATAATGTCTCATGTC
Organism: Symphalangus syndactylus; assembly: GCF_028878055.3. NCBI lineage: Eukaryota > Metazoa > Chordata > Mammalia > Primates > Hylobatidae > Symphalangus > Symphalangus syndactylus. The sequence goes on from NC_072426.2 coordinate 18,153,293, forward strand.
TTATGTTTTGCTGTTATCATTTTTAATCTGTCATATATGTTAAAAGCATCTGGTGCATAATAAGTCTTATGTTTTTGCTATTATCATTTTTAATCTGTCATATATGTTATAAGCATCTGGTGCATAATAAGTCTTATGTTTTTGCTATTATCATTTTTAATCTGTCTTATATGTTACAAACATTTTCTTCTGCATATTGCTTGTCTTTTGTCTTTATTTATAAAGCATTGGTTTCCATACAGACTTTAAAATGCTTTTATGCAGTAAACAATATCTAGACTTTCCTTTATAGCTTTTGTACTTCCAATTGTATCTTATAAAGGTCTATCTCTCTCTCTTTTTTTTAAGTCATTCATGTCACATATATGTTTTTTACATTTTTTCTGACTGTCTTAGTCTGTTGGTATTGCTGTAAAGGAATATGGGAGGCTGGGTAATTTATAACAAAAAGAGGTTTATTTGGCTCATGGTTCTGGAGGCTGTACAAGAAGCAGGGCACCAGCATCCACTTCTGGTGAGTGCCTCAAGGAACTTCTACTCATGGTGAAAGACAGACAGGGGCAGGCATCATATGGCAAGTGAAAGGAAGAGCTGGGGGAGAGAAAGGTCCCAGGCTCTTTTTAGCAATCAATTCTTGTGTGAACTCGTCGAGTGAGAACTCACTCACTACCACTAGGATGGCATCAAACCATTCATGAGGTATCAGCCCCATTACCCAAACACTTCCCACTAGGCCTCACATCCAACACTGGGGATCAAATTTCAACATTAGATTTGGAGAAGAAAAATATCCACACTATTTCACTTGTTTTCAATTATAACTGAGAGCACAGTTTTTGTTGATTGTTTTGAAGAAGTCCTATCATTCTTTCTCCTTAAAGTTTCTACGTTAGGGGTTTGCTTAAAAAAACCCTTGCCACCCACTTACAGTTTAATTAATTTACTAACAATTGATATAAGTAGAGATATAACATTGCCTTCTAAATTGTTTTCTAATTATCCCATCATCATTTATTATTCTGTGCTCTGATTAAAGGGGCTCATTGAGGGTTGGTACCTCCCTCATTAACTTGACTGAAGCCACCTTCCTTGTTTTGTTTTAGAGTCAGTTAAGAGATAGTTCTGTATGTACAGGCAACTCTCAACTACCAGCCCATAGATAACCCACTTTGGAGATCCATGAAATAAAAAACCAGACTGAAAAAATCATCTCAGCCTGGGCTCTTCACACTGCTTTCTACTGGGCTCTGCTCAGAAATGCCAGCTAACTTTAACTTTACATATGTCAGCTCGGAAGAACGATTTTTTAAAGGTATATAAATGTTTTACAGAGCTAATTACAAGTGAGTTTGGAAATTTCTGCCATCTAGCTATCTGTGCATTATGCTCTTCAATGATTACAAGTAATGGAAAGCTGAATGTTGTTTTTGAAAAAATGAAAACCACATGTCATTCCCGGAATCAGACACTGCTATGATTTTATAGAATAGAAATCAGAAGACAGAAGGGACTCAAGGAAATTTAGCAGAAACAAGTCACCCAAAGTAGACATAGATTTTTGACTCTGAAATATAGAATTAGTCAATCAACAGCTCATAAAACTTTTTCTATAAGATCCCTCCTTTTCATGGAGGGCTCAAGTATTCATGAGTATTCTATGAAAAAGGAGTTCAAAGAATCTAAGATGTCATCACAGCTTTTCTTTAATCCAAAATATCTTAACAGAGGTATGGACCTTGGACTTTGAAACGTAGTCTTGGCTTGGCACGGGGGCTCACGTCTATAATCCCGGCACTTTGGGATGCCGAGGCGGGTGGATCACTTGAGGCCAGGAGTTAAAGGCCAGCCTGGCCGACATGGCAAAATCCCATCTCTACTAAAAATACAAAAATTAGCCGGGCATGGTGGCACGCCTGTAATCCCAGCTACTCAGAAAGCTGAGGCATGAGAATTGCTTGAACCTGGAAGGGGGAGGTTGCAGTGAGCCAAGACTTTGCCACTGCACTCCAGCCTGGGCGACAGAGCAAGACTGTGTCTCAAAAAAAAAAAAAAAACAAAACCCAAAAAACAAAAAATCTGCTCTTAAAATAATTATCACTCAGTTATGGTCTACATCAATGCTTCTCAAACTATCTAAGGCGAAGAACCAGGGTTTTTTCCCATCCAAAAGAGAATAGTTCTGTGAAATATAATATAAATTGCTAGAAAGGTGAAATGAAAATATAAACAAATATAAATAGAAGCCCATTTGTTCATTATTAGATTTAGCCAACATAAAATTACTATGTCAAATTGCTATAACAGTTTGTAAATCTAACTTTTAATTTCTGCTTTTATTTCATTGACAACCTAATAACAGTTAGCGGGCTGATATGGATCCATGTGTCACACTTTGAACAGCACTGTTCCATGCCATTTCTGGCCCCAAGCCAATGCATTTTTCAAAGCTAAAAGCTCCTATGACGTTAGAGAATGGTGAAGAGAGAACCCATTTAACTGTTGTATATGTAACTAGAACAAACGTTACAACTTCCTTATTCCTGTGACCTGTTTATAGAGTTTCCAAAACATGTCTTTTGACCTGATATTTGGTTCTGAATTGATAAAATTATGATACACTTGGAATCCCTCACTCTGTAAGTAATGTCTAAATCCTAAAGTGCTGCTTGTATCACATATTCCCTTTTCCAACTGTAATTTATTCAATATTTGTTTTCTATGCCTAATAACTGTTTAAAAAATATTCAATGCCCATGAATTTAGTGCCATGTGGAATGGTACATAAAATGAAGCTTTACATTCTGGTTTTACTCCAGGTAAGAATTCTCCAGATTCCCTTTGTTCTATGGTTTCCTAAGTGAGGAGCCCTTGGCCTCTTAGGCACTGGCTCAGCCTTTCTCTTAAACACTGAAAGGACTCCTTGGACCCAAATAAGAGCATTCATGGAGATCATTTTACTGACTTCCTTTCCTCTACCCTTACTCCTGCCCTTAAGCTTTCAGCATCTTTTGTTTTGCTTCTGATACACACCATTCAGTATGATTAGACTGGGGAGGTTACTAATAACCAGTTATGTTATCAAACTGTAGGGAACTCAATTTCTTGACTCTCCTTGAAAAATATGGACTTAATCTTCCTGAGTAAAGAAGCATCCATTGTTATGTAGTTTATTTTACGCTATGACAATGGCATTTTACTGTTTAGACTTCAAATAGAAATTTTCTTCAGCAGTACTGCTTAATGTAACAAAATATTGGCCTTTAGGATATCTTTAAACATTTGTAGAGATGGAAAAAAATTAAACAATTTATTCATCTTAGAGTATAGTTCTTTAAACCGTCTTTGATTAAAGCATGTTTAGAAAAAGTCAGTTTATGGTTAATATAGTAGGTAAAAGAATTAAGCAAAATGTTAGTGTTAAGTGTTCAGTAAAATGTCATTGCACACTGTTGATTTTATCACAATATCTTATCTCATTGACCTTACTGACAGCTCTATCTTAGCATTAACCTAGTAGCTGACCTTGGTTTTTTGTTAATTGCCATCCTCTTTCACTCCTTAAATTTGTTATATTATTATTTTAAAAAAGAAAAAGTCTGCTAATGTAAAGGTTCACATTTACCCAATAGATACCACTCTGAAAGCATTTATATGCTAATCAAAATATATACTATGCATGGTTATACGTATTAATTAACAACAACTATAAACAGATAATTTCTAAGTCCTATCCTAGATAAGTTTTAACTACTCACCAGAAGGATAAATTCCATTAATAGTCTTAAGAGTTTCTCTGACCGGGCGCGGTGGCTCACCCCTGTAATCCCAGCACTTTGGGTGGCCGAGGCAGGTGGATCACGTGAGGTCAGGAGTTCGAGACCAGCCTGGCCAACATGGTGAAACCCCGTCTCTACTAAAAGTACAAGAATAGCGAGGTGCAGTGGCGCATGCTTGTAATCCCAGCTACTCGGGAGGCTGAGGCAGGAGAATCACTTGAGCCTGGGAGGCGGAGGTTGCAGCAAGCCGAGATTGTGCCATTGCACTCTAGCGTGGGCAAGAGTGAAACTCTGTCTTAAAAAAAAAAAAAAAAAAAAAAAAAAAAAGAGTCTCTTGGTCTGCTTCAGAGAAAAGGTTGTAACACCTGGAAGAAAGAAAAGCTTTCCCCTGGGATGGGGAGAGAGGATGAGAAGACCACGGTGGAGTCAACCACACATGCCTGGAGCTATTAACTAATAAAACTTGGCTCCAATGTCAACAATGTTATGACCTAAAAGGCTTCAGGCAAATGATAGAGCTTATGTCCAGTCCCAAGGCATCCCCCTGTTGTCCAGGACCTGTTCTACCACCTCCATGAAGTATCCCATCTCTTCTAGCCTCCTTCCTCCTCTGGGACCTTATTCCTTTCAATATCCTGGACAGATGGCTGCATAGAAATCAAGCCTAGGAAGCATCACCATATTCTTTTATCTCATTCATGAAAAAGTGAGAACACCTCTAAAGCATTTCTAACCAATCCACACATCTTCAATACCTGGAATTTCACAAATGAAAATCTACTTCTCACATTCTTTTCACTAATTATCAAAACCTCTTGTGTTCGAGATAAAAACCAATGCACGTAATAGCTGCCTCTGAAATTCAGCGTTTTGATTAAATGCTACCAAAAATCATTGCTGGAGTATATATTTTCCATTCGAATAACCACCTGCCCTAGAGTCTGGATTAAAATGAAATAGAATAAGTATTTACACATAGATTGTTTGTTGAAGTATTTTAAAGTAAATTACAGACCACATAGCACATTCCCTTTAAAAAGTCAAGCTTTGTGAAACAGGATTACATTTAGGATGTTCTCTTCCTCATTTCCTATTCATTCTTAACCCACAGCTTTCCAGCTCCCATCCCTACTATCACCTTGAAGGCTCCCGGCAAGGCCCTTTATAACTTAGAGGCTAAATCCAGTGTCAACGTCCCAGCACAGTTCCTGAGATATACTTTTAAAGTATTAATGTTCTTTTCTGTAATTTTAGGCAAAGTCAAATATGTCTCAATACTATTTTTCCCTTGCCACATACTCTCAATGTTTTAATTATAATTTTGAAAAACCTTGATTCAGGTATAAGACAGAAAAGTCTGGAAAAGTAATTAAGTGGAATACACCATGCTCATTATGCAGCAAATGAATTTCAACCCCCATGAAATGACCAAAAAAAAAAAAAAAAAATCCCTTTATTTCATTAAATCCCCAAGCTCTTCTGAAAGTGCTGAGACTGACAACCCAAACATATGAAAGCACATGAAGATAACAATTAATAAACGCCTCTGGAAAAAACATAGCTAGTAAAGATTCTTTTACGGGCAAGTTAGGGTCCATATTTTTCTAGCAAAATTTGTAGAACAGAGTCTACTAATTGTTAACAACAAGATTCTTTCCTGTATTAAATGTATAATATTTTCCTGTACATATCAGTTTTAACTTCTCTTCAAATACTCTAGACCGAATAAAAGAATTAGAAGTAGGTGATACGTTCATAGAGGCATTTCTAGGCAGGCAATGGTTATGTTATAACACATACTGTTCTGAAGCTGTCTGAGTTTTAATCGAATACAAACAGGAAATGCACGTTTTTCCACTCAACACATTTGAGTGCTTTCCTTCCCATAGAATGGAATGTTGGGAGTGCCTTTATTTTCATTCAAATGGGTAATATATATGTGCATGAGATGTGGGAAATGCCACTAGTAATAACTGAAAATTCAACTTGAGAAAAGCTTCAGTTGCAAGGAAATAAGAACAGATTCAGAGTGGTTTTGGAAAGCTGCCAAATCATGAGTAGAAAGATGTTAAAAAATCCTTCTCCTATTTTTTCTGACACTCAGAATTTTGAAATCTCCTTTGATAATCTTTAAAGCAGCCCCACCATTCCCAGAAAAAACTGCAAGGAGCAGAAATGATAGCTGTGTGAGTGAAGGTCATCCTTTAGGAGGGAGAGAGATTCAGGTTCTGATTCAACTAACATTTAGGGTGTTCCTGATAAGTTTCAGACACCATGTTTGGTGATTTCTCAAATACTAATATGTTATTGTGTACTACTGTCTACTTGTATTCAAATATCCCAGCTCAGGAAGGGAATAAAGAGAAAGTGTATAAGTGCATATATATTTATCTTTTTCTTTTAGATTATGTGCATATATGATATGGGCAGGAGGCAGAGAAATACTGAGTAGAAGCGGGTGGTTTCCCGGCAAAGGCCCCATTCTTGAGTCTGGAAACCCGCAGCTCTAAATGAGAAAAAGTATTCCTGTTTTCATGCCCAAATTTTGCCTTTTGTCCCACCACACAACTCTATTCTATACCCAAATAAACCCCAAACTCCAGGCTCCATGAGAAGACAAACAGAACAAAAGAGTAGGGAGAAGGAGAGAAGAGAAGGAGCATCTGAACGTCTAGAAGAGTTCGGCTGGGGATGGTTGGAGAGCAGATCGGCCACAGGACAGCTAAATTTCAGGGGAAAATCATCTTCCCACCCCATCCCCTATTTAGCAACCCATCCATCCCACTGAGCCACCTCCAGCACTCAATAAAACCCCCACATTCACCATCCTTCAAGTCCATGTGGGACCTGGTTCTTCCTGGACACTGGACAAGAACCCAGATGTCAAGAGGGTGCTGAACTGGTTAACACTTCAGTCCTCTGTGGATGGCAGAGCTAAAGGAGCACTGTCACATGCCCACTGGGGCTTCGGGAGCTGCAGGCACCCATCCCTAGATGCTACCGTGGAACCGGAGCCAAAAAGCGCTTGCCCCGGCTCCTGCACCTGCCCATCTGAGTGCCCCCGCTCCTGTAAGGAGTTTGAGCGTGCACGGTGGCGGCCAAACAGAAAAGCTACACCCCTGTTGCACGTCCTGTGAAGGAGGTCAGGGAACTCTACCATTTCATATGTATATATATATACAGATATGTATATACGTACGTATATATTCATTTAACAATTCCAATGATTCACCTATTGTGTTAATAATGAGTAAACACTACTGTGGAGTTTATACCTGGAATAGGTTTAGTAAAATGTGGAGGAGTCCACTCTCCCTTGGCTAATCTCAGTTCCTAATTACTTCTCATATTGTGAGCATCTCTCTATGTATACAGTGACGTGGGTGTTTAAAGAGAAGTATTTTTTCATACAACATGACCCTTAAACATCAGCCAAATTTCTCTCATATTCCCTACTGAAGAATTAGTAACTTATTATAATGCTGGAATTAAAACTGGTTGTGTGCAGTAGCCTGGCCTCTAAGTAAGAGGGTTTTTTTTCCCTAAGATTTTGAGTTTAGAACCTAATTTTGATTTAAAAAAAAAAAAAATTCTTCACTGAATATCTGTTAGTTGAATTCTCACAAAAACCTCGTGAGGATTAAGAGGTCTGTTAACAGTTAATAACCATGTCACTCCATCTGTGGCAGTAGCCTTCCCCTTTCTTCAGGGAACTGTATCATCTGGACTCCAGCCTCCTGGTTCAGGTAAGGACCAGTCACTATGGGTTCCTGCTCTCTGGCCATAAGGAAGGTCGTGTGACTCCAGATGACCCAGTGAGAGTGACCTTTTAACCTGGTCCCTGTGACTGGTCCAGGGAAACACACATGTGACTAGGTCCCTCAGTGTCCTCTCCTAGAGATTTTCTGATTGAATTGACAGGAAAAAGTTTTTCTTACATCTCTGATGAGGTTCTGTGAATATGTTATCTTCAAGCATCCGCATGCCATGTCCCCACCTGATAAAGATATCTGCATATATAAAACCATCACTCAGAGAGGAACAGAGATGTGAGAGGGTCCTGTCAGCATCCTGTGTGCCGTCCGCCTAGAGGCCAGATCCTGCCCTGCTCCTGCCCAAGGCTTATCTTGTTTTGTTTTTCATTCTTTATTTCAGAATCCTAATTATTGCCCCTTTGGCCTTAAGCTAGTTTCCTCCATGGATGATTCAGTATTGCCTCTGCTTCACTGGAGAGAAGAGCTTAGTCCATAGGTAATATAACTTGCTCCATTCCCAAAGCTAGTAAATGACAGAACCAGTCAGCTACTAGAACGAAACCCATGTGAGGTACAACATCAAAGTTTACAAGGCTGAGATTCCCTGGTTATTAGTGGTTTTGTAGATTGGGACAAATTTTATTTATTTAAGGGAGAGAAACTCCTTTTCCATTTAGGCTCTGGCAGAAAGTCATCTCAGAGATCTTTTTCTGGGAAAAGTCAGTAAAGTGAGGCCCCTTCTGTTATGTAAATGACAACAATAAACACTATTTCTGGGGGAACATAAGACAGAAACTTTGGGACTCCATGAGGGCTTGATTTTGTAGACTCTTGTGAACCCATTTACAAAAGCCTAATGCTTTCTGAAAAGAAAAAATCGAGACCTAACACTTGCTCCCAGAGGTTCAAATTTAGGAAAACTTGTTGGGGTAGATTGGAATGACCCTGACCAAAATCCTAGTCAGGAAAGAACAACAGGGCCTTTATGTTGCTGAACAACAAGCAATTTCAGCTCTTCCAGATGTGACTAATTAGATGTATTCACTCAGCAGTTTTTCACTGAGATGAGGGGACAACTCAGGAGCAGCTCTAAGCAGTGCAGATCACCACCTAAGGGGAGGGTCATCTGAATTGACTGACATGCCGGCCTCCCTTAGGATCTTAAATACCACCCACTGAAATCATTTTTCCTGGGATCTTCCATGTTTAGGGGGCTGCCCAAACCCCCGGGTCAGTGTAGGGAACCTAATGACAACAATAGACAACAGTTAGTGAGTCCTTCCACGTGTCAGGCCCCGTGATAAGAGCTTAACATTAATGTTCACTACAACCATATCTATGGTATTATCCCTTTCACCCCCATCATTCTCACTCCCTTAACTGTGCTTTATGTTTTTCATAGCATGTATCCTTGCTAAAATTATATATTTATTTGTTTTATTTTTTGTTACCTGACTCAAACTAAAATGTGAGCTCTATGAAGAAAGAACTCTGTGTTGTTAACCCTCATAGGCAGGTTGCTGGCAGACAGCGGATTTTCAATGATATTTTATTGAATGAATGATGGTATTATGTCGTTTTATTATAAAAACCTTATGGGGCAAGTTTTTGATGGGTTAAGTAAATCGTACAAGATAACATTGCTGGCAAGTAACAGAATCAAGACTTGAATTCAAGTGTGTATGACTCCAAAGCCTTTGCTTTGAGCCACCAAGTTATTCTGGCTCCCACTATACAGAAGTGGCGGCTGGGGTACCCAGAGCATTTAGTAAGTAATGGAAGGAAACAATGAGAGAGGAAGATTAACTTTGCTCATGTTGGGGAGATAATATATTTTCTCCTCATTGCTCATAAATTTGTACTTGAGACAGACCCCTGTAACAAAAGACAGATTAACAAGAGAAAAATAAGCAAATTTACTAATTCATGAAGTGCACATCGCATGAGAGAAATCCTAGTGAATAGTAACTCAAAGCAGTGACTTGGAACTCTGGCTTATATAGCATCTTCAACAAAGAATGATAAAATTAGAGAGAAATGCCAGAATGAAGGAAAGCAGTTCTGGGCTTCTGGAGGCCAGAAACTGTGAAAGATAAATATATAAGAAACTAATGAAGTAACATTTGATTTCAGATTCCCCTGGCACTGTATCTAGGCTAAGACTTGTCTCCTGTAAGGGAGAATATCTATACTGTTTTTAGGCAGAAAAGGGGAAGATAGAGAGAGCTCTTCATTTGCTGCTTCATAGTTACCTTTAGTTCAAAAACAATTTTTATATCCATGGGGCATATTTGGGGGTGATATATTCTGGTTTCCTTCACCTACTTCACACCTCTGCCCAGGGACTGGTCTTGCCACCAATATTTACTAAAGCATAGGCTTTGAGGTTAAACCCGAGTTCTAGGAGGCCGAGGCAGGCGGATCATAAGGTCAGGAGATCGAGACCATCCTGGCTAACACGGTGAAACCCTGTATCTACTAAAAATACCAAAAATTAGCCAGGCATAGTGGCAGCGGGCACCTGTAGTCCCAGCTACTTGGGAGGCCGAGGCAGGAGAATGGCATGAACCCGGGAGGCGGAGCTTGCAGTGCGCCGAGATCGCGCCACTGCACTCCAGCCTGGGCAACAGAGCAAAACTCCATCCCCCCACCAAAAAAAAATCCGAGTTCCATGCCTGAGTCTCCCTACCTAGGGGAACTTAAGACCACCTAACGTCTCAGAATCTCTTTCTTCATCTGCTATCTCCTAAGGGTTGTAACAAGATTTAAACATGATAATGATGACAATGAATTTAGAACAGTTGCTGACTCAATAAATTCCAAATAAATAGTAGCAGTGATCCCAAGGACAGAGACTGGTTGTCACACAAGGAAATGGCCCAGCTCTCTTCTGCCTCCAGCCTGCACTTCGCTGGGTTCCAGCCAGTACTGTTGACGGTCATTTGCTAACTGATCAGCTACACCATCCACTTATATTAGATCCTTTTTAAAAATTCTTCCTGTTTCCTGACGATGCCCCTAGATATGCAATAAGATGCCAAATGTGAATACTTGAAAGGGCCTTGCTTACAATGAATATAATTCTGTCACAGCTGCCCAGTGGAAGAACTATTCCTTCTGTGAAGGCATGCCAGCCCTCTGCTCTGCAAACCAAAAAAGTTTTAATATGTACTTTCAAGTGTCTATGGAAAACATCTGGGGCTTGAACTATTTGGAGTCATTTACTCAGGGCTATCACAAGGAGCCAGGAGAAGTACACAGTCTTCTGACAATTAGTTGAGGAGGCATTTACTGCTGTTCTTACAAACTGTAACAGAAGAGGTCACCATTCATGTGTGTATTTCCCTTGCTATGTATCTTCTCTAACTTTCAATCATGAGGACCTCTTCCTGATGTCAACAAATATTACGTAATACAATCCCTCCCCAAAAGCAGTGGCCCATTGACAGAGGAAATACATTATGAAAAACTGCTACAGTGAATTAACTAAGAATGGAAATTTTATAAATCACATTAACATCTATGTATATTTGGAAAATGGTAGTGAATTTCCGCGCGTAACATTTTAGCGATCCAGTAAACAGCCATCCAGGAAGCTAAGAATCCCTTGCATTAACATCCTGGCGCCACAGAGACCTACATCCTGAAGGCTGGGAACCAATGTCTAAAGGTATTTAACTGAGAGTTTGGAGAAGAAAGTACCACAAAGTTAAGTTAAACATTATCTTTCTGAGTGGTCTATAATTCTACTAATGACTGCTGAATTTAAAAATTAAAATAATGATAGACTGACTGTAAATAGATTTTTGTTTTTGAAACAGGAAAAACATGAATTTCTAGTTGCTTTGGAGTCTAATATTTGACTACGGTAGACTGATCTAAGTCTTGGCAGGATACGAGACATAATTTGAAACCATGAAAGTATAAGCCCAAGGGAACAATGTGTATAATGCTTGAATTATGTTCAAACTGATCGGGGGGATGGCCAGGGGGATTTCTTTATTAAAATTATTGAACAGGAAAGTGCCTTCAACCGCAATACAAAAGGCAATTTGCAATTACTGTTCTACTTTTCCTCCGCTTTCCATTTTATTTTAGTACACAAGCAGTTTGTGGTAAAATCAGCTTTTGCGTCTTCTTGGACTTATATTTTTACAGAAAAAGATTTACTTTAGTTTTCGTTTTAATGCTACCATGTAACAAATTGCTCTAAACCTTAACAAAAAGTCTGCTTTCTGGTCTGTTTACTCCCTTTTTGTCATTAAATGATTAGGAAGACAACATTGTTGACATCCTAAAGATTCTGAGGATGAAACATATACTTATGCTACATTAGGGAAGTGAAGCATTTCTTGAATCAGTATTTTAAAAGCGGAGTCAAATAAAATTTATTTATTTTAATCTCTCAGTTGATACAGCTCTGGGCTATCCAGAAATGAATTTCTCAATATGAGAAATAGTCAGCTGTTTAAAATAAAATTATGACTCTGAAAATTACATACTACAAATCCTAGAATATAGTGGCACTCAAAAAATGATTATTTTTCATGGGCTTGGGGATAAAAATGCTACTATTTGTTCATTTAGTATTTTTTTCTTTACTTCAAGACTTTTGTTTTGGAATTAAAAGGTAAGCTCTAGAAAAAATGTTTCACGAATGAACAAGAAGCAAAAGAGTGTATGAAGGTACTTTGTAAATTAAAAGGTAATATTGAGCCCATACCCACCAATATTTTAATGAAAGCCTATATCACAAATAGGTGTTGACATTCATTTATTCCTTCATTTATCCATTCAACAAGCATTTCTTCTCCAAAAAAAAAAACCTAGTTATGGTTTTTCCTGACCCCCTCAAGAGGAGCCCACTATAGGCTTGCAGGTGGAGTTTTGACCAATCATAACTTTCTCCATATTATCCTAAAAGAATATGAAAGGGCCGTAATCTTTAGATCAGGCCACATCACATAATGAGGAGCAAAAGAACCTGGTTTGTTTGTTATCCTGCCATGAATGATAGCTTGATCCAAGTAGAAGTGAGAACTATTTCATTAGATATTCCACCAGAGGAGAAACTTACCAAGGATTCAGTGACAATTCGTGTGGAAGATTTATGTCATCAAATTCAGAATGCCACCATGGCAAATATCACCATTGCTGACTCAAAACCCATATTTTGGCACCAAGAAATTTCTCAAGTCTGCTCTGACACAGAAATTGCATACAACATGTCAGGTTCTCTGGACAATGGTACTGATGTCTGAGGGATAGAAGTAGAGTGTGAGGAAATTAGGTATGCAAACTCACCTGTGCAACACCCTTGACTCACAGGTTCAGAAGCAAAAGCATCCCAGGAAGTCTAAGTCAAGCTCATTGCAGCTGGGGGAGAAAATGGCTCCATCCTGAGCTCTGAGTGAAGCCTCAGTCTTGAGTAACTGATTCCCTAACACCCTTAAATCTGGAATGACCAGGCCCGAAATGACCAGAGTTGCTGAGAATTCTGTGAATGTCTTCCTCTGCTCATGGGTATATGGTGAGGCATTGAATTTGTTTCCTATGGTTGCTGAAACAAATTACCACAAACCTAGTGGCTTAAAACAAAACAAATCTATTGTTTTATACTTTTAGAAGTCAGAATTTAGAAAATGGGTCTTATGGGGCTAAAATCAAAGTACTGGCATGGCCACATTCCTTTCAGAAGCTCTAGGGGAAAACCCACTTCTTTGCCTTTTAGAGCTTTACAGGCTGCCCACATTCCTTGGCTTGTGGCTCCTTTACATCTTCCGAGAAGCAATCACATCGTGACCTGTGCTTCCACGGTGATGTACCTTTTGATGACTCTCCTGCCTCCCTCTATCCCTTATAAGAGCTCCTGTAATTGCATTGGGACCACCTGAGTAATCCAGAATAATCTCCCCATTACAAATGCTAAATCATATCTGCAAAGTCCCTTTTGCCACATAGGGTAACACATTTACAAGCTCTAGGGATTAGGATGTGGACACAGGCATCATGGGACAAAACATGAAATTACAGAGGTCAAGGCAGAGTTAACCCTCAACACTCAGGGAAGAGTAGGGCAGGGTGACTTGAACTTCTCCCTCCCGCTCCTTTGCCAGATGTTGAGTTTCGTATATTTAGAATGCATAGCAGATAACAGAATTGTTAGTCTGTAAATGCCAAGAGACATACAGCTTGATGATTTATAGAAAAAAACCTCTCTTAGCTTTTATAATATTTAATAGTTCTTCATTTTTATCATGGAAAAGCAGGTTAAATTCCTCTTTCTTTTGGCTCCTATAGAGGCACACTTCGCCCTAGAAACAAAGTGCAGTTATAACCAACACAGGCCTTCTCTTATCACTCTGCTTACTCCTGCAGAAACTTATTGAAGAAAGGGTTCCCCAAACCTGTTGGGTCTGAAATACAGTTGAACCCAAACTGTATTTGAAAATAATCCTTACCTGAGAGTAGGTGTGTCCGTGCCTGTGCCTGCCAGTGATGCAGGGTATTTTCTCAACCCCTTCACAGGACTTGCGGCAAGGGTGCCTCATTTACTCGGCCTGCCCTGCTCAACCCCTCTCGGGAGGGAGTGTGCAAGCAAACGAGCGTGGAATCAGAGTGAGCAAGCGCAGGAGCTCGTCAGCGGCCCGGCGGGAGCAAACTCCATTCACCTGGGTTCACCAGGCTCCACCTGTTGCGAGAGGGAGCCTGCGAGCAAACAAGGGCAGGAACCAGCTGGCTGCTTCAGTGCTGGCAGGAGCAAACTCTGTGCAGGCCCCTGTGACCCCAAGGCCCCAGAGGGTGTGTCACAATGCTTTCTTAGCTCCACCGCCTGCAGACAGCAGTGTGCTATCAGCTCAGTGGGCCTTTTGCTTTGTCACATGCGGTGGCTGCCCTCTGCCAGCAAGGGCAAAGGGCCAGGGTGACAGCCTTTTTGGGTGCTCATATGTGGTGCATCCCAAATTTTTGTCCAGTGCCCGAGAGGAATGAGGTCACGTGGACAAACTGAAGAACGGTGAATGTGGAGAATTTTATTGAGTGATGAAAGTGGCTCTCAGCAGACAGAGAAGCTGGGAAGGGGATGGGAAGGGCAGGTCCCTCTCCCCTGAAGCCAAGCTTCCTCTCTGCCTCTCTCTTCCAAAGTCAAGTTGCCTCAACCCGCCACTGTCTCTGAAGTTAAGTCGCCTCACCCAGATGTCCAGCCACTTCTTCCCTCTGCTGCCTGAGTATAGGCACAGGATGGGGGGCAGGGCAGGCCATAGGTAGTTTTAGAAAAGGCAACATTTGATTGATAAAAAGACATTATCCAGAAAGAACCAATCAGGAGAGAGCAGGCACACACAGGGATGGAAATTCTTCGTTTGGGCCATGGTGGCTTCAGCTTTTCAACTTGAAGGTGGAGTTTTGCCAGGGAGCTGCCCCTGTCTGCCCAGAGTTCTCTGCCTCAGTCACAATTACCAGCACCAGGGAAGTAGGCAAAACAAATGGCAAAGCTTTTCCAACCGTTCCATGACTTTTAAATCTGCTGTTTTAGATATTCCTAATACAAAAGTACTGATTTGTTTTAATTGTTTCGAGCCTTCCTTATGAGTGAATAATTATACTGTGGATTGTCTTTTGAACCAGGTAAATACTGTCCCAAAATAGCCTAGTTTCAAATATCAGGCTTTAAATCGTTTTGTTTTGCTTTTTAAATGAATCTTTCTCTGCTGAGCCATAGAGGTCAGGACAGAATAGCTATTTGAACCAGCTATCCTGAATAGCTATTTGAATAGCTTCAGAACTAATGTGCTTTTTCTAACATCTTTAGGGAAGCAGTGTATTTTACTCTCTGCATGTGGTATGCTATTGTGCACTGTGAAGGCCTGGATTACAATTCCTGGTTCTCACAGTGCACAATAATATTTGCACACTGGAATTCATCATATGTGGGGCACAAAACAGCCAAAGAACTTGGCAGATACCATCCAACTTGTGAAAAAAAAAGAAAAATCAATGTAAAACACTCCAGCCTATTTGTTTCCTCCCATCCCCCAACATATGATTGATCCTGATCCTGATTGATTCTTACTCTATAACATTGGGCAGCACCTCCCAGATCTCAACAGCCTGTGAATCTGTGTACATGACCCTCCTCCTGCTGGGTCTAGGAAACCAACCTTGACATTCATATTATTTCTTCTTTGAGATTCTGAGTTGACCTTGAAAAGTCCAGAACTTGGGCAGTCCTCTCCCAGAGCCACCCTGGGCATCTGTTCTTTGCTAGACAAGCCTTGTCAGTCCAACCTGCAGAGGAAGGCTTTCAATCCATCCCTGAGTTTGAACCACACTATGGCTTCCCACACCCAGGATCTTGGCCAAGATTATTTGAAGACATCTAGTTGTTTTTTTTTTTTAACTTGGAACTCAAGTTGCATGTTTTTGTTATTGAAGTTTAATGTTTGGTTTTATCTGCATTCTCAGAAACAACATCATCCTCTTCTGGTTGAAAAATACCTGATTTGACTTAAAATAATGTGTGCATTAAAACATAATAATATGAACCCGGAAGGCGGAGCTTGCAGTGAGCAGAGATTGTGCCACTGCACTCCAGCCTGGGCGACAGAGCAAGACTCCGTCTCAAAAAAAAAAAAAAAAAAAAAAAAAAAAAAAAACATAATAATAATGGAAGCCAATGGAACAAAAAATGTGTTTGTCCTATCCAACCTTTTTTCTTAGAAACCTAGCTGGGACTGTGATTTTCTTAGCAAATTCCTAAGCTCAGAGAAGTTAAGCGTGTGCATGACAGCACAAAGCCAGGGGCCTAGCCCAGCAAGATAGAGGGGGTGTTTTATGGGATAGTATTTCAATGAATGACTGAAGCCTGGATATCTGGCTCCATGGGGTGCAGTTACCACACAAGACAATGTGTCTGAGTGGAAGAAGGAAGGCTGGATCCAGGCCTCTGTGTGATGCTCAATGTGGTGTTATTCAGCCGCTACTAAGGAGTACCTACCTGCCTCCTGGGTGACAGAACCTCCAGGGCTTTGCCAAATCGCAGCTGCAGAAAGGGCAGTGCTTGGAGAGTTGACAGCATTTAAAAAAATTTTAATAGATGCCTATATCTAATACCAAGCATTAAATAAGACAGAAATATCACCCAATGTGTTTACCAACCTTTGTTTTTTGAAAGATTTACAAAGTATATTTTTTAGTCATAACTTTTAAAAAGGTTTTGAAGATAACAAGACCTGCTTAGCTAAAAATCCCAGGGCAAAAGTGCATTACTGGCCAGCTGGTAATGGTTGAAGAAAGACCAGAGTATAAGTAGGTGTAGCAAATTAACAGCCCAGGTGCTGTAATAAAACTTAAAGGATTGCTATTAAAGCTACTCAACTTCGACTTGAGCTTGTCTTTAATTCTTGACATAACTTCATGAAATACTTACATTTTTGCTCTAATTATTCCTTCTTTCCCTTTCTTCCTCTTCTCCCAATGAAGTAATCAGTTCGATTGTTTGACCAAAATTTATATTTTGAAGTATTGTATTTAAGCAATGAATGAAAAGTTACCCATACAATCCAGACAATGCAGTGACCTACCCTTTAAAGAAATCACTGCGTATGATTTTGAAACAAAATGCAGGTTCTTCAGGGCAAGTGACACCATCATTGAACGATATCGTTGTGACAAGTAAATAAAATGCTATCTTGTAAAAGAAATTCCTCTGTGTTGATATAATTTTCCCAATTATAAAGGCTCAAGTTGATATTAGGGTAGAAAATTGGAACAAACGAAAAACATTTCTGTAATGTTTGCATTCTGACCACCTGGAAGAAAACTAGATTCAAAACAATGATTTCCAGGGAAATGAAATTAATTGAAAGTTCTCAGGAAAAACTATTGAATAGTTGTTCTGTGAGAAAGCCATTATTAAATCTTTAAATAAAATGGTATTTTTATTTGAAGGTCATTATAAAAAACTAAAAAAAAAAAAGGATTTTACCAAAGAGAGAGGTAAAAATATTGATAAGGTTCGGGCATGGTGGCTCACGCCTGTAATCCCAACACTTTTGGAGGCTGAGGTGGGCAAATCACTTGATGTCAGGAGTTCGAGACCAGCCTGGCCAACACGGCAAAACCCAGTCTCTACTAAAAATACTGAAAGAATTAGCCAGGTGTCGTGGTGCGCACCTGTAATCCCAGCTACTCTGGAGGCTGAGGCACAAAAATCACTTGAACGCAGGAAGCGGAGGTTGCGGTGAGCTGAGATTGCGCCACAGCACTCCAGCCTGGGTGACAGAGTCTCAAAAAATTTGTTAAGATAGTAATAAGAAATAATCACATATCAGATGATGGAATTCTTTTTCTGGTTTTAAGTTGGGCTTCACATTCATTAACTTCTCTGTTCAGCTGCTGTTTTATGCCACTCTCTTCTCAACTTGATTGTTTTTTCATTTAGCATGAATGGCACTGTCTGATTATTTAGCACCAAAAGGCATTTTTATCTATTAATCTGTAGATAAAAAGTATTCTAAGTGCAGACCACTAAAATTTGTGTGCATACATATATTGGGATTATGCATTCAGGTAATTTTGTTAAAATTGTTTCTCTGGATTCAGAGTTGTGTCGGGAAAGGCGAAGAAAAATCACATAAGCATTTAAATAATTCTCAAGGATTTCAAAAGAGAAATCATGAGGTTCCCTAACTGCTATGATGGAATTCTGTGGGCATGAAAAATGTCAGGAAAATAGTGGGTAGGTGTGGTACCATACGAAGAGTAGTACACTAAATAGTGTAAATATGGTTTACACTATTATAAAGTTCTTCAAAAAACAATCACGCTGCATGTTCCTTATTTTTTTCAAAGAGTTTTTTTCTCTATTATCATCAATGTATAAAAATTCACATTTCCATTTTATAAGGTTTGAGAAGTTGCCTTGTTTCAAACATATTTTTCTGGCTTCCAGATAACTAGTGCAAGGCCAGCATGCCTGTTACATGGCCTCAGCCACAGGTGATCACACTTTATGAGGTCAGACCTTGGGTCTCAGACTGCACAGTGCCAAGTGGTTATAATAGGTCCTCAACCCAAATTGTGCTCCCCTGTCCCATACTACAACTTCCTTCAAAATTCTTCCATCACCCTTTCACCTTCTCACAAAGTCAGGGATTTTATTGGAAACCCATACTTCAAGCAAACCATGCAAAGGCACAATCATCAGTGGTGCTGAAAGTAGTGGTAGGGAAAACAGCCGGGACTCTTTAATGGCATAAAAAGCCCTGCCTCTCAGGGGCTGGAGCCTCTTCTTCAAGCTGGGTCATTGTGAATGGAGAGCTCACTGCCTATCTGGGTCTTGTCGCCTGGAATTAAGATGTAATTACTATCCTGGCAGACTACCCCTTACCAAGGATAAACAGGTGGGTGCAGTTGGCAGTAATTATCCCTTTTTCTGACTCACAAATAACCTGGCACCTTCCCCACCATGGTTAGCAAATCCAAGAAGTCCTAATCATCAAGTAATTGTTTGATTGAGACTGGATTAGTCCTCAGAGCTAGAAGTGTCTGATAAGAAAAGGGATATACAACTCGGAACTAATTATTTTCCTGTTATAGTTAGCATTTCAGCAGAAAGAAA
The DNA here is from genome assembly GCF_028878055.3 of Symphalangus syndactylus. NCBI lineage: Eukaryota > Metazoa > Chordata > Mammalia > Primates > Hylobatidae > Symphalangus > Symphalangus syndactylus. Next base: position 18,172,444 of record NC_072426.2, read on the forward strand.
CCCAGGGTTTAATTAGAATGTTAATGAAGAGACTTTTTCACCTGAGTCTTAATGAGACTAACAGGTTCTACTCTCCCACTACGTCTTTCTTTTGCCACCCAGGTCTTACCTAGAAGTTGGTGGGTATTCACTGTATGGTGAGGACAATACAGGTTCCAAAAAGAAAGCCTGAGCGTTAAACCTGCTAGACTAGGAAAACAAGCAATTATCTGAAAAATTCTAACCCTTAATCTTTTGTTTCCTCAAATAACTCAGGTAAAAAATGGGGCTTCTAAATTGTCTTAAAATTGCCTCGATTTCCTTCTTTGCTAGTGGAAATTTCCTTTCATTTTGCTTTTTCAGCTGAAAGGTATTTCAGACAACTAGGCTACACATTGTCTTTGCGTCAATAGGGTGGGCGTGGGTTTTCTGAGAGATTAATGTGATTGCATGTGTTTCTCTTCTCACTGATCCTTGCTGTCAAACAGCCCCAGAATGCTGATGCTGGTACTGTGGCCTTATCTCAGCTTGGCCCTAGACAAAACTGTTATGGAAGAAGAGAGCCTGGTGAGAAGAGAACAGAATCTGTGGTCAGATAGACCCAGGTTCCTATCCTGGCTCTTGTACCAGTTTCCTGAGTGGCCTGTAAATTCCTTCATCCCTAATTCAGTTGCTGGTCTGTGTGGACAAGCTAGATAGGGTTATGGTGACAGCCTGATAAAATAGCATAGATGTAAGCAGCCAAGAGTATCTAGGAAATGCAAGCAATTAATACCTGATTTCCCTTCTTTACCACTTGGGAAGGATGGCCAAATGTCCTTGTTCTCCTGTTGTGTTGGAGTAATTATTAACAGCGCCCCAAGTGTCCCGGTTAGGATGATAAATTCCGTGGTTACACTACACCCAGGTAAAGTTGGGTTTTGATCGTGTTCTAACCCTCTTTATGATAACACCCTCTACCTTTGTCAGAGAACTTGCGTGGGAAGGAATGAAACTCCCCCATCTAGCTTAAGCAACCAGTGGAATTCATTGGAAAGGTGCAGAAGTGTTCACAAAACGGTCAGGCTTCATGAGAGGTCAGAACTCAGAAACTAAAGTTATGTTTTTATCTCCCCAGAACTGCACGTTCTCCTGATTGCTTCTCTCTGCACATCTGGTTTTGTCTTTTCAAAAACTACTGGCTTTCACTGCTGTAGCATGCATGTGGCCACAATGATCTCCAGCTTTATACCATTCACAAGTCCATCAGACACCGACTAACGTCAGTTTATAACTCCAACTTTCATACTCCTAAATTAAAGAATGCCTGGGTTTTTTCATGTACACAAATGCATTCCACACACACTGCCTTGAGTGTGGTATCCACCTACGGTTAAGTCAGCTGTGTCTGGAGAGGAGATGAGGTCTCACATGGTTTGCTACCCCTTTCATAGATCTCTGAGCATTTTCTCTGAGAAGGGAGCATGAGAAAGTTCTTGAAGGTTTGCAGGGTGAATAAATGGATAATGAAGAAGAAGATGGCCTTTTAGTAACCCTGCCCCACACATACAATATTCTGATGTCCCACTCAAGCACTTTCCCACTGTTTCTCAACAAGTATGATTTGTATACACCCAGAATTCAAACTTCTGCTTCTGGGGTTTGAAAATACTTCTCATAACTTCAAGTATTTTCTCTGTGCTGGGTGATGTCTAAGCTGTTATCTATCCTCAACCGCTCACATTTTGCAGTGATTGTAAATGTTCCCTCACCGCTAATAGCCAACACGTGTTCATTTTACCAGAGGCTTCCAGGGGACAGGGTGCTGGAAGCTAGCACTTCTCAAATTTTTCTAACAAAGTGGCCCTTATAGTAGAAAGAATTCCTATGCTTAGGGTTCTGAGATTGCAGTGCAAGGTAAATGTGAAATTTCTCACATTTTAGCTTTTAAACTCAGGTCAATTTGCATCTTATAAAACATTTGTACTTGTTTTGATATAACTTCTCTCGAATTTTGGAGTGAAGCCACTGTTCTCAAACAATGTACCATGATTCTCCTGTCGTATCCCAGGCATACTGCCACGTACCTACTGGGCTGTGCAGGCCCTGGTTTGAGACACATGGATCTAACCCAGTGAAAGGGAAATAACAATACTGGAAATTTAGGCATCAGAATAAGTCAGTGGGGGATCCATTTTGGAGTGGATTATTTTATTTTTGTTTTTTTGGCATCTCAGGTCACCTAACATTTGAACATCTGGATGTAGGGTTGGGTCTGAATGGCACTCATATTGTCTTCCACTTTCTAGAAATAGATGTGGATTCTAATCCTAGTTCTACCTGTGTTCTCCCAATCCTCCAATTAACTAGCCGTGAGATATTGAGCAAGTTACTGCAGTTCTCTTTACCTCAATTTTCTTATTTATATATTAGAAAGGTTAGTAAAGGACTCCTGTGAGAATTGAGTAAGGTACCGTATGGTGTTTAGCCCATGTTTTTTCTCCTTTTATCTTGCATTCCTTTCTTCCATATGCACATAGATTGCTTTCTTCCCTCCTTTCCCAATAACTTACACCCTTCTTTAGTCATGTAAGTGCACTCTTGTCTCTTCAGTTAAAGTCTCTACTCCGGGCCTCAGGAAAAAAGAGGGACAAGCAGGGCCTAAAGTCAGCCTGGATTTCTGCAGTTCTGAGAGTTGCTACTTGCTCATCTCCTTCCTCTGCCCCCACATAAGGTGGAATCCCAAGGCAGAGGGGTAGCAGGGAGAATAATGACTTTTAAAAGGGTCAATATCACAGCATATATAGCAAGTGTCTCTGTTTATGATAAACCAGGCATTTGTTAATCAGCTTTTGTCCCAATAATGCAGCATAATAAGCCACCCCACTGTTCAGTGGCTTACAGTAAGAAGCATTTCTTCTCACACTCATGGGTCTGGAGATCAAGTCAGGCTCTGCTGATCTAAGCTTGGGCCAGCTAGGCTTGGCTTCAGGCTGCAGATTGGGTTGAAGACTGCTCCACATTGTTGGTTCTGAGTCCTAGAATGAAGAGGCAGTGGCTATAGGGAGCACCTTATGGTGGATCACGGGCGCTCAAGAGCTGAGCCAAATTGAGCAAGCACATTTGAAGACTCTACATGAACCACATCCACTAACATTTCATTGGCCAAAGCTAGTCCCACGGCCAAGCCTGAAGTCAATGAGGATAAGGAATTATACTCTATCTCAAGAAGGATCATAAGTTGAGTGACTATTTTCTGAACAATAACCCATTGTGCCACACCAGGTTTAGGCATGTTTGGTTCCCACGACCACCAATTCACTCAACACTAAAAGCTGAGAGTTGGAGGGAAAGTGAATGGTCAGCTAGAACAAACTTCCCTCCATAACACAGGGACACTGTCCACAACATTTCTGAGAGGTAGTGATGGAGCTTCAGTTTTAGCATGTCCACTTGACTTAGAATTTTCACTATCTTTGAGAAAGAATTTTGTGAAGTTCCCATATAGAAAAACGTTCCTTAAATAGTACATAAATCTGCTTCCTTCTTTCATTCCTGGAGTTTGTATCTGGATCTGGAGCCACACACAAATATTTGGTCCCTTGTCCAGAGGGTGGCCTTGATAAGGGTCTGCCTAAGCAAGCCGTGGGCTCTGTGGTAGGCCACACTAGAAATGGGCTCTAGAATCCAGTTCAAATCCCAGCTTCACCACTTAGAGCTGTGCGTGTTTACCATGGGTCTCCCTTTTATTCATCCATAAAATGGAGATAATGATATCTGTACTATACAGATAGTGTTAGGCTTCAACAAGATAATGCCTGGAACACACTACAGTGAGGCCTTGATAAACATTGGCTATTATACCACAGGGCTGAAAAAAAACAATTATTACCTCAGTCTTCTTCAGACAAAATAGCCTGTGTTCTTTCTACTGTGTTGTGTACATGTTTCCTTTTCCCCATCCTCTAATTTAACACTGTCAGCCATGACTCCGTGAGGCACAAGGGACACCATCCACGTTCTCCTTCACTTTCAGGACAGCCAGCTTCTCAGTACATGCAGCCCAAAATAGTGTCAGACATTCTGCTGCCTGCACGTTATTAACTCACCCAAGCACTCCCTCTTCCCAGCCCTGCCTGGCTACTGCCAAATGGATTGTTAGCAAGTAGTCTCCCTTATACTGTCTTTCTACAGGAAACTTTTTTAAAAAATTAAATGAATGTCTTTAAATGTATTTTGACTAAATTTTGCCTTTTACTTTGCCTAATTTTTATTCTTTTAACATCCTTTTGAATCCTGGGTCTGTTGTATTTTTCTGGGTTTTTTTTTAACCCCTGTAATTTTGATGAGTGTATCTTTATGATTTTATTCAAATCACTAATAAATATGTTGAACAGGGCAAAGAATCCTGCAGGATTCCACTGAAGTCTGTCCTGTGGGTTCTCTCATTCAATCATCAAAAATGCATTAAACATATCCTAAATACCAGGCTCCTTACAAGGCAAGCTCATTGCAAGAGACAGGGTAAACAATGCTGAGAAAAACAGCCATGGCCCCTACTCTCATGGAGCTTCCAGTTTAGTAGGGGAAATGGACATTCATTACACTCCTAAGTGCATAATTATAACAGGCAATAAATATTTTGGAGGAAAAATAAATGATGCTGAGAGGAGCATCTGGCCTGATCTGAGGATTCAGGGGAGTTCCCTGAGCAGGTGCTGTTTGAGTTGGGAGTCAACAAGGTAAAGAGGGGACAGACACTGCAGGCAGGGGACACAGCACAGGGAGAGGCTTAGCTATGAAGCCTTGCGTGGTCACGGTGTAAGTGAAGGCCAGTATGGCTGGCCCACAGATACTCAGGGGAATGATGCCAGACAAGAGTCTTTATTAGAAGTTGGATCTTTATGGAAAGAGCAGTGGAAAGCTTTGTAAGGCTCTAAGCAGTGGGGTAGCATAGTAAGATCTTCATTCTTCAAAGATCATTCAGTGTGGAGAGTGATTAGAGAGAGGCAAGAATGTTTATGGGGAGACCATTATGGAGGATATTGTAGTAAATTAGGCGAGTGATGAAAGCAGTTTGGATTAGGGTGCCAGCGGTGGAGATGGAGGGAAATTGATGCATTCAATAAGTACTTAGGAATATAATAGACAGAACTTATTGATAGCTTAGGTATGAGGAGTGAGGAGAAGAGGTATAAAGGATAGCCCTTAGTTTCTCATTTTTATAACTGCATGAATGGTGGTGTCCTTGATTGTGGCAATGAATACTGGAAGCAAAGCAGGTTTGCAGGAAGGAGTGGGATAGATTTGATTTCAGACATGCAGTGTTTGAGTACCATTGAAACATCTAAATAAAGATTTTGAGAATTAATAGTAACCGCAAGCCCTTATGTGTCAGATGCTGTTGAAAGCACTTTGTATATATGAATTCATTTATTCTTTAACCCTATGTGATAGGTATTATTATTATTAATCCCATTTTATAGAGAAGGAAACAAAGGCACAGAGAAGTGAAATGATCTCCCCACAGTTGCATTGCTGGTCAGTAGGTGTATTAGTCTGTTCTCACATGGCTATAAAGACATATCTGAAACTGGGTAAATTATAAAGAAAAGAGATTTAATTAGTTCACAGTTCTGTGGGTTGTACAAGCTTCTACTTCTGGGGAAGCCTCAGGAAACTTACAATCATGGCAGAAGGCAAAGTGGAAGCAGGCACATCTTCACATGGCTGGCAGGAGAGACAGAGAGAGAGAAATGGGAGGTGCTACACACTTTGAAACAACCTGATCTCACGAGAACTCTATCACGAGAACAGCAAGGAGGAAGTCTGCCCCCATGATTCAATCACCTCCCACCAGGCTCCTCCTCCAACACTGGGAATTACAACTTGACATGAGATTTTGGCAAAAACTCAGAGCCAAACTACATCTTTAGGGGATGTAATATGCAAGTTTAGAGCTGAGAAGAAAGGTCTGGACTGAAGTTATAAATTTGAGAATCATTGCCAAGCATTAGGTATGGAAAAAATTGGTCCAGTGAGAAAGCATAGAGTATAAAGAGCTGAAAATTGGGAAAGAAAAACTATCCACAATCTGTGAATAAGCCCAAGAGAATGACTACATGTCCTTTCAATGTCATCATGAATAATTGTCAGGCCTACTCATGAATTATTTAATTTTCTAGGAAAATATACCATTGTTTAACTTTGCTTTTTACTATTAATTAAGGGCTTTGATTCTGTGACATTCCCTTCACTTGTACATTGTGTTTGGTAGAGATGCAAATGATTTCTATCCTGTAGAAAAGAAAATCCCAAAGGTTAAAGCTAATGAGAACATTAACCAGTTTTGTACCCAAATTGCAATCTTAAGCTAACTTTCTTTTATTAAAAGGACTACATAAACCCCAGTGCCTTAAATATTCTTAGAATCAGCTGTAGCATTTCGCTGGTTCCATCATTAATGACTGAGTTGAATAAAACCCTTGACACATGTTTATTCTCTATTTATAAGACAATTGATGTTTTGACTTCTGAGAATTGCTCAGTGAAAGAGTGAGCAGGGAAAGAACTGTGCCTTGAACATCTTCAGCAGTCTTTGAGACGGTCATTTTCCTGGCCACAAATCCACCCACTATTACCCTGCCTGCATTTCTCTTTCTTTGCATTTATCTGTTCTTTAAAAAGTGTTAGTGGAAAACTATTTAGTACAAGGCATTGTGTAAAGCTCAGGGCATGGGAGAGAGAAGTTGAAATGTGAAAACAATACCATTGAGATACTAATGGGCTATGAAGGGAAACAGACAAATTGAAAGGAAACCATAATATGAAAAATGCCACCCAGGAAGAATGTTAGGAAGTATGTAAGAACGCTTGGTACTAGGCCCTGAAAGGTGACGGGGACTGTGGGAAGTGGAAATGAAAAGGAAAGATGAAAGGAATAAAACAAACAAAGGTGAGGCGAGAAAAAGAAGATATTATGGGAGATTTTCTTAACGCTTTGGTGACATTCAACTATTCTTTGCTTTGGTAGTCTCCACTCTGCCAGTTTAGATTCTGTGGGAATGAATCCTTTGCTCATTCCTTAGCTCAGGAGCCCAAGCAGCTCACAGTGCTTCCTGCTGTTCTTCCTGAAGGCATAGAAATGTTTTATGGTCACAGAATCTCCTGATTGGTTACCACCCTCCCCATTCTAGAATACAGAGGCATATTACATTCAGCCCAATCCCTGCCATCTGTCCCTTCACATTGTTGTGGTCATGCCATCTGCTATGGTCTGAATGTTTGTGTCCCACCAAAATTCTTACGTTGAAATCCTAGTCCCTAGTGTGATGGTATTAAGAGAAGGGCCATGACAAGGTGATTAGGCCATGAGGGTGGAGCCCTCATGAATGGGATTAGTGCCCATATGAAAGAGACCCCAGAGAGCAGCCTTGCCCCTTCCATCATGTGAGGACACAGCTAGAAGGCACCATCTATGAATCAGAAAGTGGGCCCTCAATGGACACTAAACCTGCCAACACCTTGCTCTTACACTTCCAGTTTCAGAACTATGAGGAATAAATTTATGTTTTTTATAAGCTACCCAGTTTATGGTATTTCGTTACAGTAGCCAGAATAGACTAAGACAACATCCATATGAGATTTATGTGTTAAGAACTGAAGTTTATCTTAACTGTTGAAAAAGAAAATTAATAACTATAAAAACAGAAGTAAAAACATAATTACATCTGGGTTTCTTGATATGTTTTTCTGAGAAGGTGCCTTTGAAACTCACACATAAAATGGACAAGCCAACCAGCCCAAGTAGGCTTTAAAGATGATGTTCCTAAGTGAGTCTGTGCTAAATCAGCTGGGGCAGTCCTTTTTCATGCCCTGCTCAGTGCTAAAAGGCTCTTACTTTGTACCAGACATTGTGCTAGCTCCTTTCACCTGCTCATTCTTAATTCTCACAATAGCCCAGTAGGATTGTTCTTTCCATTTTACAAAAGAGCAAAGCAACTTTCATAAAAAGTATGTAGAGTGCTAAAGGTCATGGAACTGGGGTTTTAACCCAGACCTTCCAAGTTAAAGTGCCCAAAAGTTGTACTTTGAAGCAATTAGGTGGCAGTGCTATTTCCTGTTCAGGCTTTTGGGCTCCATTGGTAGGTTCCTGTGCCTCCACCTTCCTCGTATGCATTGGGGATTACTGGCCACATTCTTACGATGCCAAGAGGAGACCCTGGAGCTCCAGGCCTTTTAATATGATTTATTCCTTAGCCTCAGTCCAGGGCCTTTACTCTTAGAACTTCCTACTAACTCCTCAAAGTATCTTATTTAAAATCTTCATTTTAAGATGGCATCTAACTAGATAGTGCCATTAATATAACTATGTACTTAGTCAGGTACTAGAAATAGGATTCCAATCTACAGGGGCCAGATCAGAGATCTCCCACAAATCCAGATGACCCTTTCCTTGCCTCCAGAAGGAACCTGGTGTTTTACATCTACACAGTTCATTTTGTTTCCACGAATATTTATCGAACATGTTTGTTACGTGCCAAGCACTGCTCTATGCTAGAAATCACCAGGGACGCTAACATATAAAAGACGTAGTTCCTGCCTCAAGATTATGTTTCCTAGCATCTACTAGGGAAGGTCAAACATGTGCAAAGTGCCACTATTTGAGGGTCTGAGGACTCTGTGGGAGTCTAAACGGGAATAGCCTGTTTGGAGGACAATTTGGCAATATCTACCAACATTTAAAATATGTATATTCATTGATTTAGAAATTTCACATCTATAAATTTATCCATAGAAATGGTCACCTACATACATGAGGATATATTTAAATGTGCATAGCAGGTTTTTTAAACAATAGAATGTCAGAAAACAAATGTCCATCTAAATATTACATTGAAAACAACAAATTACATATTTAGGTACTGACATGAATGTTTGTCCAAGCATAATCTTCATAGATAATTCCAAAACAATGTAGAATATGATTTCACTTATTTAAAAAAATAACTTCTATCATATGTGTGTGTACACATGCATGCATGTGTGCAAATGCCCAAAGAAAGCTCTGGGTGAACACACACAAAATTGTTGGCAGGACTTGCTTCTGGAGACAGAAACAGGAGTAGAGTTGGGGTAAAGATGGTCTTTCGCTCTTCATTATACATACATCTATGTAATTTAAATTATTTTTCATTACCTTAAATATTCATTTAAAATAACTGAGAAGTTGCCCCATGAGAAAAGCACGATGTGCTGTAGGGCTTTGGAAAGGTGAGAGCAGGAATCCTGGAAAAATCTCACAGCAGGTGAAGAGGTACAATTAGGTTAGGCCACAAAAAATGGGGAGAATGGGTTTACATAAGAAAGTATTCCAGGTGAGGAAATGGAGTGAGCAGAAGGTATGCCATGCATTCTGCCAAGGGCATTGTGATGGCAGCTAGTAGAGGGCTTGGGTGCTCAGGGACTCCTTAATGACCCGGCCAATTGTTGAAGCAATAGCATCTCTGAGAAACTTGCTGTGATTCTCCTTTTTGATTTGATCTTTTATGTGTTTGCCCATTGCTTGCATTACTGTAGGTGCCTGATAAGTTTTGTGATAGAACAAGAGCAAACATGGAGTTCTGCTTAAAACAAGAAAATAAACCTTAAAACAATTTTTTAAAAAGCAATTGACTTTAGTGGTAGCTGAATTTATGCCCAATTGCCTCAAGAAGTCCAGGTATAAAACAGAAAAGTTTTGTCTTTTTGTTACCTACAAAGACCAAGGGAATTGAATTATCTGCTAATTCTTCAGTGCATAGTATTGTGTGCACATCTCATCATAGCACCTACTAAACTTACTAAACTCCACTCTAATTGTCTCCCTAACTTGACTATAAATCTTTTGGTGACAAGAAAGATGTCTTTTTTCTTTCTTTCTTTTTTATTTTTTAATCTACTGGGTTTAGTAAACAAAATAGATGATTCAAGAAATGTTGAATAAATGAATATGCCAACAAATGAACCAATCAAGGTCGAGATGAGAATTAAATAAACAAACAAATAAAACATTGATATGGTTTGGCTATGTCCCCACCCAAATCTCAACTTGAATTGTATCTCCCAGAATTCCCATGTGTTGTGGGAGGGACCCAGCAGGAGGTAATTGCATCATGGGGGCTGATCTTTCCCGTGCTATTCTCATGATATTGAATAAGCCTCACGAGATATGATGGGTTTATCAGGGGGTTCCACTTTTGTTTCTTCCTCATTTTTTTCTTACTGACACCATGTAAGAAGTGCCTTTCACCTCCCTCCATGATTCTGAGGCCTCCCAGCCATGTGGAACTGTAAGTCCAATTAAATCTCTTTTGTTCCTACTTTTGGGTATGTCTTTATCAGCAGCATGCAAATGAACTAATACAAACATAAATAAGTGAAACGAGGCATGGCACTCAACTGTTCACAGCTGGGAATGCCAGACTAAGGTGCTTGGGCCTATTCTGAGGGCAGTGGGAAGCCAGTAAATAATAATATTGTATAGGTAACAATATTATTAGAACTCGCTTGGAAGATAGAAAGAAAGAAGAGTTAATGAGCTCTTCAAATAGTCAAGAGATAAACATTAAATTACTCAAATCACGTCAGAGTTGATTCAGTTGGCAGAAAAAAGCAACAAGGTGGGAACAAAAGGCAGCACACAACACGTTTTGATCAGCATCCAGATGGGGGAGTGGTTCAGCTTTTTTCTTTAGGAAAGAGTGGGAGAGAAATGGAGGACAGTGCCATCGAAATGTATGAAGGGAGAATAAACAGGTAATGGTGTGCTCAATGACAAAGATCACCCGGTTCTCTACTTCCCAGGGCAGCTTCTTTCTTTCAGATCTGCACAAACTATTGCTGATCTGTATGACTGCCTGCTTACACTTGCTACTTCTCAAGGATACTGGTTTAAGAAAACTATGAAATAATGAAAGACTCTTGCTCATTTATTTTAAGATAATATAAGAAAGCAAGACTTAGGGGAGCCTTTGTTATTTTAACAAACAGTGTTGTTGATGGAAAGAGAAGTGGAGAATTAGAAACATAAATGCACGCCCGAGCTACTGAAGCACAGAAAGTTCCTGAGGTCTCTTACACCAAATGAGCCCATTCCTGCTGTTGCTGCTGTCTTCACTACGTATTTCAGAAAGGAAATAAAATAAAATTGGTGCCAAGTGAAATATTTACTGTTTTGACTAAAGAGGACATGAATAATTGGAAGCTCTTTATACTAATAAATTCTAGGGACCACTTCCTGCTGTCAGATTCCAGTGGTAGCATTTGGAAAAGCCATGCATGAAGTGGCATACTACGGGGTCACCCAAAGAGAAATCCTGGAATACCCAAGGGAATAAAGGGAAGGAAGAGTTACTTGGTGGGCCTGCTTCAGTCAAAGGCCTTTGACAGCACAACAAAAAACATTCCCTTTCAAACAAGGAAATGAACTTTAAAAACAAAAATAAAAACATTTTTTAATGCAAGTGACTTTAGGGTTAACTGAGTTCGTACTCATTTTTTCTCAAAGAATCCAGGTATTAAAACAGGAAAATATTTTCTTTTTATCAGATAAAAAGACACATTGTTCACGTCCTACTTAGCTCAAAGTGGAAAATGGGATAAGTGTAGTGGTCAAGTAATAGGATCGACTTTTCAGGCAAGCATTAGAATCTAAGCAGCCAGAATTCAATGGAGTAGCCAGATGAGGGCTCCTCCTTTGGGCCACTCAATCCACTTCTCCTGGCCTAACACCAGGAATGGGGCCATTGCTCAGACCGGAATGGAAGGTTCTCTGTAGGAAATGACTCAAGAGTCAACTTACCAGCCATGCCAGAAAAGCAGCCCTGTAGCTTTACAATCCCACTATATGTTTTCTTTGGTTGATACACTATTAATTTTTTGTGAGGGTCGCTATGGTTTTCTTGGGAAAGCTCTGGTACTTTCTGTAGGGCAAAGGGGCAGGGGAAGAAAGGAGAGCAGCATTTAGTAATTGATTCAACAAAATAGATGCTAGATAAAATGCTAAATATTGGAACAATATGGCAAGCAAATGACATGTTCTAAAGGGACCAGCTGAGGTCCCTTACATGTGATTTCTCTGTAGTGTGGTAAATTCAGAGGAGAAACAGCAGTGAGTCAGCCAGCCAGTCAGCCTCTAGGAAGCAGACCCTCTGCTTTTGTATCTGTGCAGTTAATACAGCAGGCCCACGACTGCTCTCCTTAGAAAGAACTACTTGCAAGGTTGGCCCTTGGCTGGCAGCTGGGGACTTATATTTTGAGAGTGTTTCCATAACTCCCTAACGGATAAGGGTGTTTTAATGAGGCTCAATTGCTTGTACAAACAATGTCATTTATGCAGAACACCTGCTGCTTTCTGGGAGTCTGGAATTTTGGTATGTGTGAGGCAGAGGGTGCCTAAATGACCAGTGTCCAATATAAACAATGGGCATTAAGTCTCTAATGAGCTTCTCTGATAGACAACATTTCCCATGTGTTGTTTTATCTTGTTGCTGGAAGAATTAAGCATGTCCTGTGCATCTCCACTGGGAAAGGACTTTTAGAAGCTTGTGCCTGGCTTCCTCCAGATTTCACTCATATGCATTTTTCCCTTTGCTGATTTTGCTTCATATAATTTTTGGTAATAAGTTATAGCCATGAATCCAACTGTATGCTGAGTCCCTTGAATTCTTCCAGCCAATCACCAAACCTGGAAGTGGTCTTTGGGGATTCACTACTCCATCTTTACTGTACCCTACACTTATGGTCAAGTTGCCAAATAAGTGCTATTTTCAGAAGCTCATTCAACGGGACTTTCTGAAAGCAAAGAGTATCAGGGTGAATTTTGAAACAGAGAAAAGAAAATGAAGTTTATCCAGACCTCACTAACTCTTGGAGTTTAGTATACAAAGCTTTTATTGCTTTTGTGTTTTCTTTAATATTATTTATTATGACTGTAGTTAAAGCTTGGTGTGTGCTTTTTGTAGTGTCATCTCCTATGTTTCTGATGTTCAGAAGATGACAACTAAAGTTCATGCATCTCAATAATTACTATCAAAATTGTGTTTGTTCAAGTGTTGAGTTCTCCAAAATCCAGTTGGAACACTATTCAACGGCACTTCATTTTGCTGAGTTTATCACTAAAGCTCCTTTCAGAGTTATTTTCCCTCATTTTAAGTGAAATTTCATTTGTGAATCTCTGCATCTTTATTTTTAACAATAGAGACATCTACAATGCAGTTATGTGCTTCTTCTAGAAATTAAGTATATATGTGTGTGTACTTGTGTGCACATATACCTATGGGTACCTGAGTACCTGAAGAGAGGGGAACAATTCATGTTGTTTTAGTTGGGTATTTTTGCTTTATTCCTTTTCTTTCACCTACAGACATGTCTTTCTTTTCTACATCTTACTGGTTCTACTATGCCTTCAGATGCAAATATGAGCCCTTTCAAGAGGCCCTGAAAGTTTTTGAGCAGGAGGCAGGAAAATAGGGGTCATTATTTGCATTACCTTCAGAGCGCTAAGCACATTTGATGACTCTTTTTGGCAATAAACATGGCAGATACTGGTGGTTAGTACACCCTATAGACAAACACTTTCTTCTTCCTCCTTTGCTAATAGAATTTGATTTGAGGTAAATGGCAACGTACTAAGCTCTAGGAAGGTAATCATGATTGGTCCAAGGTGCTTCCCTTCTCCAGTGGTTGTTCAGGGATGGTCATATGACCCAGTTTTGGTGAATATATCATAAGGGAAGTCTGCTGGGGGCTTCTAGGAAAGACTTTCCTTTCCTTCTTTTACTTCCCTTCCTCATTTTCCTTTTTTTTTTTTTTTTTTTTTTTTTTTTGAGACAGAGTCTCGCTGTCCCCCAGGCTGGAGTGCAGTGGCGCGATCTCAGCTCACTGCAGGCTCCACCCCCCGGGGTTCACGCCATTCTCCTGCCTCAGCCTCCCGAGTAGCTGGGACTACAGGCGCCCGCCACCGCGCCCGGCTAATTTTTTGTATTTTTAGTGGAGACGGGGTTTCACTCGATCTCCTGACCTCGTGATCCGCCCGCCTCGGCCTCCCAAAGTGCTGGGATTACAGGCGTGAGCCACAGCGCCCGGCCTCATTTTCTATTTTAAACAAAATTGGGCAAGGACTTGATTTATGGAGGTGAAGCAGCTACATTGTGACCATGAAGTTACAAATCTGAGAATGAAAGCTAACATCTCATAACAATGAAAAAATGGAAAGAGCCTGGGCCTTTAATGACTTCATTGAACCACCACACTAATCCTGGGGCTACCCTCCTGGACATTTTTTTTCTTTTCACTTTCATAAATGTCCTCATCATTTAAGCCTGTAGATCAGATTTTCTCTTTCTTGTCTCTGAATACATCTTAATACAATCATAAATGCAGTTTGACTCGAAATAATATAACATTGATAGGGTACTGTGGATCTCTGTCTAGCTCTGCTCTTTATGTCCTAGGCACCCAACCCCCAGCTGCTGGGAATATGGGCTGTTGATGGCTCAAGCTGTGATATGGAATTGTTTCTCCCAAGGATACAGCCCCAAGCAGGGGGTGGCTGATGTGGAGAGATAAAGCCCTGACCCTCTCCCCTCAATTTGAGACAACTCTGAAGGGCTATCTATAGGAGAATGGCTGTGCCATGGCATCCTAATTACTTTTTATATATCCATATAGTGAAGGCTTGAACCATAGCTTATCTGAGTCTTGGAGAAATGCCTTGTGATCCTCCCGGAACAAGAGAGGATGGGAGGCCTGTAAGGAACTACTATGAGGCCATCTCCCACTTGCCTCCCTAGTTCCCTCGGGAGACTGTTTTGAGTTGGTTGCTTATTGCCTCCCAGGTTCTGATGGAGTGCGGGGCTTTCTATCCCATTCCCCCCAAAGCAGGGCTGCAGGTGATAAAGCCACTTTGCTGCAATCTAGAATTGGTTTCTCAGCAAGTGGGTATCCCACAATCCATGTGTCAGTCATCCAGTCCCTTTCATTTCAGTGCCATCCTTTGTGATGTGTGGGACAAGTGCCATGGGGACTGGAACCTTGGGCTTCTTCTTCTTTTTTGTTATCTATGTAGGTAATAAAGTGTCTACATCTAAGTGGCTCATTGAATCTTCACCAGCAGCATCATCAGCTTTTGGCCTTTGGCCTCGTCTTACATGTTTCAACTTGACATCCATCATAGTTCCCAAGGTTTCTGAAGGATTGGCTGAGGCCTCAGGAACAACTGCATTGCAGGCCAGCTTTTCTCTATGCCCAATGTACCTTCCTCCCTTCCCTACACATGTTTCTCCCAAGAACATTTCCCAATGAGCCTGCACACAATTCTCTTAGTGTCTGTTTCCAAACCTAAGGTAATTGGTCCTAGCAGTAGCCCTAGAAAGTAGACTGTAAAATAGGAATTTAAAGATGGATTATTCACCCACCAGCTGACAAGCAGGACCTCATCACTTGTGGTAGACAGACCTCTGACATACTGTAAAGGTGCAGTTGTTAGAATTTTCACCGATGGTGAACTGAGATGGGTGCTCACAGAAAATATGTACTGGATGAAGCAACATTGCTGGTGCTTGAGAGATAAGGAGGAAATTGTAACTAAAAGACTGGCATTGGGTGGCTGTTGCTAACTGCTATTGATTTGTCAAAGAAAGTTCATGACAGGATCAGTGTGATTAATCATCAATTCAAAGCAAATTATGAAAGCCAGAGGGCCTTCTTAATAAACCCTAATCTTCTATATCTAGAGAGCCAATCTAGAGGAAGACTAAAGCCAGGAATGAATTAGATTAGCAAAGCTTCAGAGCAAGTTGAAATCTTAGCCTCAGCGTATCTCTCAGGCCAAAGCAAAGGCCCGAATGAGGCAGGACTGCCACCCTGAAATCTGGGGCTATCTGGGTAAAGGCATCTGAGATCTTGAAATGCCAGACTACCCTGGACCCACTGGGCTTGCAGAAGTGGTTCATTTTTGGAAGATAGTGATACTCCTCCCCATGCCTTGGGAAATAAACCTTACAAAGTTTCAGGGGCCTGTCAGGGAAGTTTTAGGAGTGTAGTGATCTGGGCCATGCCAGAATATCTCCTACAAAGTAAAGAAAAAGTTATTGCATCTTTTCCTTCCTATGATCAAGAAAGATACACAGCTCTTGGCAGTCTTCATCAGTTCTGGGGGCAACATATTTAGAACTTAAGAATACTGTCTTGACCTAATTACCAAGTGACATGAAAGGCTACTGGTTCCAAATGGGGCCCAAAGCAAGCCAACCCAAGACACAGCCCCGCTGCTTCAGCCATGTAATTTGGCAGACCTTTAGGGACTGTAAGTATCTGCAGTGGGAAAAGATGCCAGATGAAGTTTACGGTAATCCATGTTCATAGGTCGGGTAGGCTCAGTAGCATCACTGTTGGATAAAAGTGGTACATCTGTAATTGGGCAGTAGCGGGGCCACAGGACATTAGTAAACTGTGCAAACGGAGACTATGACATTCACCATGGTGGTCCTGATACCTCTGCAGCAGCCCACACCTATGCCTGCAAGAGGGATCTTGAAAAATGCTTATAACTGAGTGTGTCATGGGCTGAGTTGTGCCCCAATCCCCCAATCATATGTTGAAATGCTAACCCTTACTACCTCGGAATGTGACTGTATTTGTAGATAGGGTCTTTAAAGATGTAATTAGGTTTAAGCAAGGTCATTGAGGTGGACCCTAATTCAGTATGACTTGTGTCCTTATAAGAAGAGGGGGTTAGGATACAGACATAGACAGAGGGATGATCGTGTGAAGACACAACAAGAACGCAGACATCTGCAAAGCAGACATCTACATATTTACTTGTTAACACATATGTAAACATACGAGGAAACAGGCGTCAGAGGAAACCAAACCTGCCAACACCTTGACCTTGGACTTCTAGCCTCTAGAATTACGAGAAAATAAATTACTGAGTTTTTAGCCACACAGTCTGCAGTATTTTGTTACAGCAGCCCTGGCAACTAGTACAGAGTGAAAAGGAGAATAATATGGCAGTAGCTGGAACACAGTACAAGAGTCAGGACATTTTTCTCAAATTTTATGGACAAGTTTTAAGCATATTTCTTTGCTGAAAGAAGAGTGGAGCAGGCCTAGACTCCAAGGCCAGGGTGGGTGTTTAAATAGTTATCTCAGGGCTTCGTCTCATATGTGTCTGTTTCTTGATTTGGCAAGAAATTGATCATATTAATTTGACTATGGCAATGCAGTTGTCACTGCCTGATGGGTTCTTCCTGTCCGCTGTACATAACATCAACTCACTGAGACCATGGCATTAAGAAACAGTTTAATTGATGTGAGGTAGGAGACTCAAATCAATTTCCTCAAAGGCTTGGAGGTTAGGGGTTTTTCAAAGATAATTTGATGGGCAGGGGGATAGGGTAGGGGGCATGCTGATTGGTTGGGTCAGAGGTGAAATCATAGGGAATCGAAGTTGTCCACTTGTGCTGAGTCAGTTCTTGGGTGGGGACCACAGGACTGGGTGGCAGGTCCTGGTGGAGCCATCGGTTGTCAGAAATGCAAAAACCTGAAAAGGTGTCTCAAAGACCAATCTTAGGTTCTGTGATAGTAATGTTATCTCCGAGAGTAATTGGGAAAATTGCAAATCTTATGACCTCCAGAATAATGGCTGGTAATTATTTAGAATTCAAGCCCCTCTCTTCCTCCTGACTTGGTGGCCTTTCATTAGTTTCACAAGAACAGCTTAGTTTTGGGGAAGGGTTATTATTATTTAAATTATAAACTAAATTTCTCCCAAAGTTAGCTTGGCCCACGCCCAGGAATAAGCAGACAGCCTAACCTGTGAGGCTGGAGGCAAGATAGAGTCAGCCATGTCAGATTTCTCTTACTGTCATAATTTTGCAAAGGCTGTTGTTTCACAGTAAGCATTTGTTCATCGAGAGAAAGTGGCTTTTTTAATCTTGAAAATTCAGTCCAATCAATGGGCGGATTCACCCTTGAATTGGTAGATAGGACCTAATGGTCTAAGGTAAAGAAAAATTTTCATAACCAAACTCATTTAATAAGAGTGTGTTGGCCAGGCGTGGTGGCTCACGCCTGTAATCCCAGCACTTTGAGAGGCCGAGGAGGGCGGATCACATGGTGAAACGCTGTCTCTACTGAAAATACAAAAATCAGCTGGATGTGATGGTGCCTGTAGTTCTAGTTAATCAGGAGGCTAAGGCAGGAGAATCACTTGAACCCGGGAGGCGGAGGTTGCAGTGAGTTGAGATCGCACCACTGCACTCCAGCCTGAGAGACAGAGTGAGACTCCGTCTCAAAAAAAAAAGAGTAAATGTGTTAATTAAATATTTTCATCATATTTACGATCCACTGAAATGTTTCACGTTCTCAATTCATTTTGTGTTGAGTAAGCAAAATCATTTTTACTTTAATATTTAATCAACATTATTTTAACTTTAATTTTCTTTGAGTTAAGTAGATTCTATCCACGCAGCAGCATATGGTTTATTTTCATAAATGGGCCACATTAGAATCCACTCTCAATCTAGCTCAGTTCAAATCTATAGTCAAAAAAAAAACACTTTCAAAATAAGCATTAAAATATGTTTAGATATTAGGATTTCCCAGAAGTTCAGTGATTTTCACTGTGGCGTCTACACATTCTAAGCTTCAAGTTATATTATACTACCTTGTCTCATTTTGGTTTTGTTTTCTGATTGTTTTGCTTTTAAATTATGCAAAGCGTGACACATACATTTGGAATACATTCAGCACAAGAACCCACACTTTTAGTGCCCTATATATATTCTATTCACATGAAGAATTTTGAGTATTTTTAATTTTTATTTTAATACATATGTAAAGAGGAAAATAATTTATATTCATTTAATGCAAAACAAAATACCCTACACTATGGTGTTATGTACTATGGTCACTTTCAAAACCAAGCAAAAACAAATTTACTCAGCATAAACTTAGTTATACGACATAAATGTCAGTTCAACTCCGTACGTCAGTGAGGCCTGAGGAATAATATAAATTAGAAAGTTTTTAAGCTGTCGTGTTTATTACATTCTCCATTGTGGAATGGGTAGAGAGAAAGGAAAGTAAGCTGAAAATGCTAAATATTTTGATTGATGTTTATTGTTCACATATATTTTATGTCACAAAGTATTTTAAAGTATTTATTAAACGAGCTGTAGGAGTGGAGGATAAATGCTTTCTGCTTTACAGGGAGGGTTTTCTGATATAGGAACCCACAAATAACTGATAGGTAGTTGAGCATACTCAAGATCCGTTTTTACAGCCTCTGTCAGGAGTTTCAGATTCATATCTTCAATAGTTTCCTCGTATTCTGATTTGAATTGGGTTTGACTAGAGGTCAGGAAGTAGGAAAGATATCTTACAGAAAGGTTTGTCTTCACAACCATAAATATTGTCCAAGGGAAGCTGGGACAAAATTGTATTTCTCTGCTATTGCTACAATTTACAATTTTATTCCCTAACCCTTTCCCCTCCCCCAAAACACACACACTTGAATCATTTACTCTAGTATCCAGGAGACTGTGTCAAGCCTCCAGGCCACCCCTGACCTCTTACCCTAATGTTCTCACTCTTTTCCTCCACTGCAATCAAGGAAACCACTTCCTCAAAGTTTTTGCTTAATTCTTTAATTCCAAGTGTGTTTTGTTTTTTCTTTTCATTGTTGGTATTCCCTCTATGAATTGTCTGGCACTTTGTGTCTCAAAACTCTCTCAAATCTGAGCTCACCTCCAATCTTAAGTTTCCTGAAGCACAAAGAGAAGAGCCCTCACACTTGTTCAATGTAGAGCAACAAAGTAAACACCATCCTGCAAGAGAAAGGCTCAAGATACAGTCTCAGCTGTCTCTCTTTTAGTTATGTGACTCTAGGCAAGTCACTCAACCTCTGGGGAACTTGGTCAGCCAACAGCAATTTTACAAAAACGTTTACAATTTGCAATTTATAACTTTTATATTTTTATAATTATTGTAATAAACTTACAATAATTTTACAATCACTGCTATTTCTAATATTTGTTAATGGATAACAAATTTTTGACACTTTTCTCAAAAATTCTAATTTCCCTTGGCTTTGATATTTCCCCCAGTGGATTTTTGTGTACTTTGAGTTGCAAGAACTACGACTAATTTTCTTTAAATGATTAATACCTCCTGTCTGGCAATTGCTTTATAGTCCAATAATATTTGCTGAATGAGAAAATGAACAAATTAAATAAAAGTAAATAATGTGTGTGGCAACAATGTTCCAACATTAAACATGCTATACAAATGTGAGCTGTTATTTTTTCGGTCATTCATTAAACTAACAATTCCAGAGTGCTTGCCCTGTGTCAGGCACTGTGCTCGGCAGACAGGAGAAGTCTCTTGTCTATAGCAGCAGTTCTTAACATGGCAGAGTTTATTACTGAGTACTCACAGAAGAGCTACTGTAACTGGACAGTGAAGCATGGCTGGAGAGTAAAACATCTGAATAGTAAGAAAGAATAACACTTTGACTTTATGAGAGCGCTGATGATTAGTAATGCAAACAACATTCTAAATCTAATATTTAATTAATAAGAACATTTTACCCAAGTGTGTCCCTCTCCTTTTCCTGTCTTTTTTTTTTTTTTTTTTTTACTTTGCAATGGATAAGTTCACATTTTAATATTTTATTTTCTTTAAGGAATCAGATCAAATCAAAATACACACCAAATACGTATTGAGCCCTTAATTTGTGCATATCATCACTTTTTTAAAATAAGAGAAGAATTTAGCCTTTTGAAACTTCTTCAGTGATAGTCAGTGGGCAAATAGTTCTTTCTATGAAAAATATTGACACTAAAAAATACTGAAAAGGGCTAGTTACACAATTTAATTCCCCAAAATGTATTAAAATTGTACTAAATACTGGGCCCGTTTCTGAAGGCCATACCAAACTGATTTACATATCACTGCTGCCTTCAAGGAGCTTAACTTTAGTAAAAGAGGTAAGACATGCATTCAAATATCCAGACATAATTGTGGAAAACATACATTATAAGGAAGGAGTTAATTTATGCAATGTCAAATATTCAGAGAGAAATTGCCGTTATCGTAAATGGATCGTAATGACAGCCTCACAAGGTGTTAAAATTGCCTATAGAGCCTTGAAATAATTAACAAAGTGTGTCCAGTGGAAAATCAGTCATTTCCTAGTTATTACCCAAGCCTTTAGTAATCTGATTGCATGCGTAATCTCAGAGGCTTTTGTGTAGTAACAGTAATTCATCTTGTACTTTATGTAGTCTTTTCAGGAACCATTGTTTGTATCTCTAAATACAGTCCACACAGACTGAGCTTTTCAATGCAATATTAATGTGGCATGTGCATAGAAATGTTCTCATTTACCTGTCTTTGCTGCTCTTATTCTAGTACTTTAAAAGCAGTTTGCAGCTGAGACATTTGTTCCTCTTATCGTGTGAGATGGGCTTATAGCTCACATATAGTGGAGGCATAATAGCTAAACAGTTATTATTTTAGCCTGGAGGATCATAGATCTGCCCCCTGGGATTTATGCAGTAGTTTCAAAGCCCAAGCTAAGTGAAATGTGTATTGTCAGACTTGCTTTACTATTCTTTCAAATGAAAGTTTAATCAACTTGACATTTACAGTAAGGAGCGTCTTGGTGACAGCATTTATGCAGCATACAGCAATCTCTATCCAAAAGTAAATATGAAAATATGGAATGAAGAAGGGAGGTTTGAGTGTCTAATTAAGACTCCAAGTCTAAAAACAGTCTTTGAAGGGCTGAGATATAGCAGAAGCCATATCATGATTTAGAGGCCATTCTTTTTCCTCCACAGAGTTTTCAGGTTTTATGAGGGGGGAAAAAAAGGATAAAGAGGTCAAATAAGTTTGGGAAACACCTCTGTCAAACATAGACAAAAATTATTCAGAACTTCTGAGAGTATTTAGTAGGTTAATGCATAATTTTAATTTCCTTAAAAGAGATATGTTGTGCACTTTCCAGAACTTTTATGATCACAGAAACTTTTTTTTTTTTTTCAGGAAACAGCTTTTGAGACAAACGTTCCATGGAAGGTGTTTTAGTGCCAAGGAATTTTGCTTCTTCCCTGGGGGTTGTTTTACCTTGTCATTTTCACAATGAAGACTATTTTTCTTTATTTCTCTTCTCTATTTTCCTCTTAGAGCTTCTTGAAGTTTCTTTAAAACTTTATTTTAAAAAGCTTCTATTTCAGAAGTTAACAGGTAAAATTCAAGCAAATTCCTATTTTATAGAATTTTGATATGCCAACATAGATCTTTTAAATAGGTTTATATTATTTTGGTTATACTGTGGTTATGAGACTTGATTTATCATTCAATACACTGTTTATAGTTCATGAAAGTGCAATTATTTGAACTAATGATTTCACTTCCATGAAGTACCTAGAGTACTCATAAAACTCAAAGACAGAAAGTAGATTGGCAGTTGCCAGGGGCTGTCGGAGGGGCATGAGGAACGGGGAGGGGTTGTTTAATGACTATAGAGTTTCAGTTTTGCAAGATGAGAAATTTCTGGAGGTAATTAGTTGCTCAACAATGTAACTATGCTTAACACTAATGAGCCATATATTTAAAAATGGTTGAGATGGTAAATTTTATGTTATGTGTATACTACCACAATTTAAAAATTATGTGATTTTCAATATAGTACTTTATTAAACCTCATTAAATGTAAAGATGAAATTGAATCATTTGACTATTTGAAATTATTTATCTGTTTATGAAAAAAGAAAACTGGACTGGTAGAGAAAAAAAAATCTCTACCAGAGATTTTTGACTAGAATGGAAATCTAAAACTTTTGAAACAGTCTCCTCAATTAAGACAGAAACTAATAATACAAATATTTGGTATTCTGGTAAAACTTCAAAATTATATGGATTTTAAAATAAAAGATACTTTAAAATTTCAAGTTGTTTCCTCAAATATACATATAGAGATTCTTATTAATCATATTTGAATCCATATTAATTGTATATTTCTAAATTAACTTCTGTTACCATGCATTTGGATATTTATTCCTAAATTTTAACTTTTGGTGCTCCAAACTGCTATTACCATTATTATATGATTTCCTATCTAACTGATTTTTGGTTAGATTTCTGGAAACATTTGCCATCATTTAGGAAAACTATGTACCCTACAATGAGGAAAATTACATTTCTATACTCCTTTCTTCTCTAGCTCTGTTCTAAAGAACCATTTGGCTTCTTTGTTCTGTATAGGTGGTATTTAGTAAAATTATAATTCCCTCAAGAATTTAAAGGCACATGGGAAGTAAATACAAACCCCACACAGTACTTAATAATCACATGTAGCAGTATTAGAAAAGCACAATACATACAGCAGCAAAAACCCCTCTCATACCAAGAGTATTTGCTGCCTGCTCCCCTTTTATGCAGCACCGGGCAGGTGCTCCAAGGAAATAGATATAGGGTTTTCAATTAATGAATGACAACAGAAACATTAATATTCCTGCCACACAGCCAAATCTATGCTGTATGAAATAAGACTGTATTTACTGTGTACATGTAGAGTGGTAAATGCACACAGTGAGGTGATAATTGAAGAGGGAGTTGGAAGAACTCTAGCTGAAGAGAACTGCAGGTGTACTTGCCATTTATCTTTCTTCAAGTCCCAGAATAGAGTTTTAGAACTATTTGTATTATTAAGGAAGGAAGCCTGTGGAACTGTTATAGGGTCAACATTTCAGGAGCAAGATGAGACTTGGAGGCAGGGTTGGTAAAGAAAATGAGACTAGAACAACAGAAAGGCATAATTTAAGGGAACTGAAATTATCCCTGGAGAGAAAAAGTGTCATCTCTTCATGATCAGAATGAAAATGTCTCTCATGAGCCCAAAGGTACTAGAAATTTCCATAGTACCCAAAAGTATGAGTGATCAATGTTGAGATGTGACCAAATTCACACTTTGTTACATAGGCCTGGAGGACATGAGACTTAAGGTTGGTGAGGAGGCTGCAGGAGAGAAACAGGGAAACAGGATGCCCTATGTGTTCCCACCTATTGTACCATCCCTGAATCTTCAGAATATCTACCTGGAAAGAGAGTCCCATAGGGATGAGAATTGTACCTGTGAAGCGGGGGAGAAAGAGCCTTGATTTTAGCCTTATGTCCAACAATGTTAAAAATGCAGAAAATAATCATACAGAGACTTCGTCAGAATAATGCAAAGATGCAGTCCATGAAGAAGTCAGGAGAAGGAGAGCATCCCCGCATACAGCATAGGATATGACAAGGTAATCATTGTGAGAGCTTTTGGAGAGGTCTTAAAGCTGTCAGTGATATGGGAGAGGGGCAGGGAAGTGCTTGGGAGAGAAGGGTGGGGTCCCTGGCGAGGGCTCCACCCTCGGGCCTGTGCCCACAGACCCAAATGAGGACAGGGATTT
Organism: Symphalangus syndactylus; assembly: GCF_028878055.3. Taxonomy (NCBI): domain Eukaryota; kingdom Metazoa; phylum Chordata; class Mammalia; order Primates; family Hylobatidae; genus Symphalangus; species Symphalangus syndactylus. The sequence continues at coordinate 18,196,902 of NC_072426.2, forward strand.
CTGTTTTCACACCCAAAAAGTTGCCTTTTGGTCTGCCACACCCCCCATCCTGTGCCCACAAAAACCCAGGACCGTAGCAGGCACACACACACAAACAGCTGGATGTTGAGAGGAGCAGAAGAGCACATCAACAGACACCAGCAGACACCGGCAGGCCATTGACAGCAGGATGACATGAAATTCAGTCAGGGGTTATCAGAGGAGAGTCTGGCTGCTGGGTGGCCCAACTCCAGGGGAAGACCACCTTCCCACTCCATCCCCCTTCTGGCTCCCCATCCACCTCACTGAGAGCTACCTCCACCACTCAGTAAAACCTTGCACCCACCCTCCAAGCCCACGTGTGACCCAATTTTTCTGGTACACTAGGGCAAGAACCTGGGATACAGAAAGCCCTCTGTCCTCAGGATAAGGCAGAGTGTCTAACACAAGCCACCTGCAGATGGGGCTGGGCGTGGGCAGGCAGCTGAGGCCCAGGGAGAAATCGAGTGCAGTGCCGGTGGGCTGGCACTGCTGGCGGACCCAGTGCACCCTCCACAGCTGCTGGCTTCAGTGCTAAGCCCCTCACTGCCCGGGCCAGTGGGGCTGGCCAGCCGCTCCGAGTGCCGGCCCGCCAAGCCCACACCCATCCGGAACTCTAGGTGGCCCTCAAGCGCTGCACGCAGCCCCGGTTCCCGCCGGCGCCTCTCCCTCCACACTTCCCGGCAAGCTGAGGGAGCAGACTCCGGCCTCAACCAGCCCAGAGAGGGGCCCGCACAGCACAGTGGCGGGTTGAAGGGCTCCCTGAGCATGGCCAGAGTGGACACCCAGGCCGAGGAGGCGCCAAGAGCAAGCGAGGGCTGCGAGGGCTGCCGGCACGCTGGCACCTCTCAATAGCAGCCAGCATGCCTGGCTGTGAGCAGTGGCCCATGCTCACTCGCTCCCAAACCCTTTGCTGCTCCATGCCTGGCTCAGCCTTGGCAGGTGTAGGATTCAGGCCAGTAGCACAAACCAAGCTCAGCCTGCCAGGCCAGGTGGGTAGAATGAGCCCAGTAGGTCCAAACTCAGGCAAAGGTGCCCCTGGCCACAGAGGTTTCTGGCTGGAAAAGCTACACTTAAGGATCCTGTGACAGTACCAGCAGAGTTGCTCTGATTGTAACCTAGCCCATCTGATTCTTCTTAATCTGCTATGATTCCTGTGATACTCTGGGAACTCTAGGGTTCTACAGGACAAGATTTGAAAACCACTGGTTTAAAGAATAAGAGATGTCATACATCATCATAGTTTGTGCCCTGGAGAAAATGGCTGACAGTAGCTTAAATAACACCTCTCTTTGAGGGAGTTTTAGTTGAAATAGGGATTAAAGTAACTGAACCCCAGTAGAAAAATTTCATAAATCACAGTGAGTGGGAGAATTGGTAATGAGGGAGGTGGCAGACACAGAACCAATTCAATTGCTCTAAAATCATGTTATTCATCCTGTTACCTACTCCCTGGATGAAGTGATGGCCACAGGCAATTTATTGTGAGTCACTGTCATTAAAGACACTCGATACTTTTTGAGAAGCACACTGTTCACACAGATTAATCCTAATCCTACCAAATAGGCCACTTTATAAATATACCTAATAATAAATAGGCATTTGAAATGACTCCCAAGAAAGACTAGTAGAGAAGACTAAAATTCGAATACAATGATGGCAAATTAGAAAAAAGAATTTAAGTTTTTTCTCCAAGTCAATCAAACCAGGCTGACACATTTAAAGGGAAAATGGCAAGTGGTGATGATTTAGTGCCTGAGAGCCTGAGGGAGGGTTTTCTTTGTAATCTCAACCGAAGAACTGAATGTTCCAAAATGTCACTGAAGAACAAAATGTCATCTGGTGGAATTGATGGCTGACAAAATTAGAGCAAGTTGAAGAAACTATTACTTTGTGCCACATATAGCCAACTTGTGAAACCCACTGCCACAGGAAGTTATGGAGTTGAGAACCATAGTTGGATTTAAAATGGAATGAATAACTTTATGACTAATAAATGTCAGTGCCAGCTCTTCATGCTAAGATAAAAGGGGTAGTCAAAGTACATGTTTCAGAGCACAGGCCAAGTGCTGCAGGGGTTAGAAGTAGGGACCTTTCCCTTGTAAACACTGATGTATAATTAGCCATTCAGAACACAAGAAACATTTTTACCTCTCTGCCAGAACTAGATACTGCCTCCTGCAGAAGTAGGGGTCTAGGAGAGGGGCTGCTGTGGAGTTAAGTGTGGAAGGATCCTCAGTAAAAGGCCTGTGCTGAGCTTGCACAGCCATGAGCTACCAACAAGCAAGCAAACAAAAAAAGTTGAGACTGTTCTCCTGCCACCCTCAGTTACCTCCTCCGCCACCTCAAACATTTTCATGCTGGGCTTGCGTCCTACTGACTAAAATCAACATTGGGCGACCACCTTCTTCATCAGCTGAGTATCCTGGTGGCCCCATTCTGCTCTCCTCTCTTCAGCAAAAGATGTCTCTATTTCTGAGTGTCTGCTCATAGTTCCCATGCATTCTCCCATCTTGATAACCTGGACTGGATCATGAAGAAACATGAAGATCCTTGAACAGTTTTCTTGGTGCAGCTGTTCACAATTCAACAGCTTTGAGGGTCAAAGTAGGTAATGTAATTGTGTGCAGAAGCCCAAGTATAAGAACGTTTAACTTCCAGAAATAGAATCAAACAGTCTTTATTTTTACTAAATTAGAACTAAATTAGAAGTGCATGGCATAATGTAAGCAGATATGATATTTTGGATTATATATTAAATTCAAAATAAAAAGATTAACTGAAAATTTTCAAACTCCAATTCTTCTGATTTATAATTAGAAAACTAATCTTTTTTCTATATAACATGTATTGGACTTTGTATTTCTCTTTAAAATAGACGTGCAGAATTTGGCCTTGAATCCCTTAAATGAGAACAATATTTTGTTTTATTTTAGCTCATAACAGAGAACACATGTGTTCAATATAGGTACTTGCAAACATAGTTTGCTTTTATGTTTAGAGTAACTACTTTCAAGACATTGAAGACATCTAATTTTCTAACACCATCATATTTTGCTATCAGTATCATATTATAATGCTACTTGGTTTATTTGATAACTCTTCATTCATTCTGTCAGTATTAATTGTGAAAAACAAAGTGAAAAACATTTGTTTGTTTTTAAAAAGTTTGAAGTTAGAGAACTTTGTTTGGAATTAGGTCTTCAACTCTGCAATTGGGGAATTCCTGTAATTTCCAATTCTGAAAACTGAGTCTGGTTTAAAAAGTGCGGTAGATTATTTCTTGCCAAAGAAGCAATTCTTTCTAAAAACAAGATAATCAAAACATAAATTTAAAAAAATTTTATAAGCTCCCTTGCATTAAAAAAACTAATAATTACTTTTCATGGTAGCATTACTTATTTGATTTGCTTTTAAAATAGAACACCATTGAAATTTCTGTTGTTTCTCTCAGCTCGTTAAATTCTCATCATGCATTATCTTTCTGTAGTTTGTTCATAATGATGATTTCAGTTGCATTCTTTTGACAAAGACTTACTTTGTGTATTAAACATGTGAGAGTTGTCTCCAATTGTTTTCCTTGTAGAGATCTTTTATTTAACAATAAATAAGCTAAATTTATCCTTAGGTTTTTTTTAAGTTATTGTAAATGAAGAGTGCCTTCTTGATTTCTCTGTCAGCTATTACATTATTGATAAACAGAAACACTACAGATTTTTGTGTATTTTTGTATATTTAGTTTCTTTGAAAACAACTTTGTTCTCTGCTACTTTTCTTGAATTATATTGTCTTTGCAGTCTCTATGTCATTTTCCACTTTTGCTACAGACATGGAGTCACAAAATATTGCCTAACTACAGAAAAATAACAGCACAACTATATAAAAATGGAAACTAATACGATCATTGTCACACTCAAAAGATGTGACTCTAGTAAATTGGAGAGAACATGCCATTCTAAAGAGAGTGGCAGTTACACAGTTCCAGCCAATTGCCATCTTGTAAGACTGAGGCTTAGTGTTGCGAGAACACCTGGATGATTCCAGAGAGTTCAAATACCCAGAAAACTTTCTCCCAAGTTTTAAATGTAACCAACTTTTTGAAATACTTTTATTGATATGTAATATTTGTGTATTTTTATGGGGCTCATGTGACATTTTCTTACATGCACAGAATGTATAACCATCAAGTCAGGGCATTTAGAGTATCCACCACCTCAAGTAGTTATCATTTCTATATGTTGGGAACATTTCAAATTCTCTCTTCTAGCTATTTTGAAACATATGATACATTATTAACTATAATCATCCTACTCTGATAATAAATATTCATTCTGTCTAACTGTTTCTACCCTTAACCAGCCTGTCCTCATGCCCTTCCCACACACTCTTCTCAGCCTCTGGTAGCTATCATTCTACTCTTTACCTCTACAAGATCAACGTTTTTAGCTCCAATACATGAATGAGAATATGCTATATTTGTCTTACTGTGCCTGGCTTATTTCACTTAACATAGTGATCCCTAGTTCTGTCCAAGTTGCCGCAAATTATAGGATTTCATTCTTTTTCTAGTCAAATAGTACTACAGTGTGGGTATATACCACATTTTCTTTATTCATTTATCTGTTGTTAGACACTTAGGTTGATTCCGTATCTTTGCTATTGTGAATTATACTGAAGTAAACATGAGGGTACAGATATCTCTTTGATATACTGATTTCCTTTCCTTTAGATAAATACCCAGTAATGGGATTGCTGAATTGTATGGTAGTTTTATTTTTAGTTTTTAAAGAAATTCCTGTACTATGTTCCACAGTGGCTGTACTAATTTACATTCCCACCAACAGTGTATAAAAGTTCTTTATTCCCTCTACATCTTCATCAGCATCTGTTATTTTTTGTCTTTTTAATGATAATAGCCATTCAAACTAGGGTAAGATTAGATTAGTAATATTGAACTTTTTTTATATACCTGTTGACATATATGTATGACATACATATATGTCGACATATATGTATGCCTTCTTTTGAGAAATATTTTTTCATGTACTTTGTCCACTTTTCAAATGGGATTACATGCTTTCTTGCTGTTGAATTGTTTTAGTTTGTTGTCTTTTTTGGATATTAGTCCCTTATCAGATGAATAGTTTGCAAATATTTGCTCCCATTCAACAGGTTGTCTTGTCACTCTGGTTATAATTTCTTTTGTTGTGCAGAAGCATTTTAGTGTATTATAGTCCCGTGTGTCTACTTTTGATTTTGTTTCCTGTGCTTTTGAGATCTTAGTCGTAAAATCTTTGCATAGACCAATGTCCTGAAGTATTGTTTTCTCCTAGTAGTTTTTTATTTTCAGGTCTTATGTTTAGGTCTTTACTACATTTTGAGTTGATTTTTGTATATGTTGAGAGATAAAGGTCTAGTTCATTCTTTTGTGTATGGGTATCCAGTTTTCCCAGCACTATTTATTGAAGAGCATGTCCTTTCTCCAGGGTATGTTCTTGGCGCCTTTGTTGAAAATAGTTGGCTGTAAATACCTGGATTTGTTTCTGGGCTCTGTATGCTGTTCCATTGGTCTATGTGTCTGTTTTTAATACCAATACCATGTTCATTTGGTTACTATAGCCTTGTAACATATTTTGAAGTCAGTTAGTGTGACACCTCCAGCTTTGTTCTTTTTGTTCATAATTGCATTTGCTATTCGGGGTCTTTTTTGGTTCCATACAAATTTGAGGATTTTTTTCTTTCTGTGAAAAACGACATTGGTATTTTGATAGGAATTTTGTTGAATATGTAGATTGCCTTCATTAGTATGATCATTTTAACAATATTAGTTCTTCCAATTCAAGAGCACGGGATGTCTTTCCATTTGTTTGGGTCATCTTCAATTTCTTTTATCTTCTTTTCTTTAGAGACAGGGTCTCACTGTGTCACTCAGGCTGGAGTGCAGTGGTGTGATCATAGCTCATTGTAACCTCAAACTCCTGGGCTCAAGAAATTCTCCTGCTTTAGCCTCCCAAGTAGCTCGGTCTATATAGACATGTGTCACCATACTCAGCAAATTTTTTTCTTTGAGAGAGAGGCTCTTGCTATGTTTTCTAGGCTGGTCTTGAACTCCTGGACTCAAGAGATCCTCCCACTTCAGCCTCCCAAAATGTTGGGATTACATGCATGAGCAATCACACTCAGCCCACTTCAATTTCTTTCATCAGTGTTTTGTTGTTTTCCTTGCAGAGATCTTTCACCCCCTTGGTTAAATTTACTTTTAGGTATTTTTAAGCTATTGCAAATGAGATTGTCTTCTTGATTTCTTTTCAGCTATTTCATTATTGATAAATAAAAATGCTACGGATTTTTGTATATTTATTTTGTTTCCTGCAAATTTGTTTGATTTATTATCAAGTCTAAGAATTTTTTGGTGGAGTCTTCAGATTTTTCTAAATAAAAGATCATGTCATCTGCAAAAAGAAACAGTTTGACTTCCTCTTTTCCAATTTGGATACCTTTTATTTCTTTCTCTTGCCTAATTGCTCTGGTGAGGACTTCCAGTATATAAATATAAAACTCACTGGTAGAGCAAACACACAAATAAGGAAGAGAAAGGATTCATGTTACCACTACAGAAAACCACCAAACTATGATAACAAACAATAAAAGAGAAAGAAACTAAGGACATACAAAACAACCAGAAAACAATTAACAAAACTACAAGAATAAGCCTTCACTTACCAATAATAACCTTGAATGTAAACAGATTAAATTATCCACTTACAAAATATAGACTCGCTGAATGGGTCCAAAAACATATGACCCAATTGTATGCTGTCTACGAGAAACTCACCCCACCTGTAAAGACACATACAGACTGAAAGCAAAGGAATTAAAAAAAAAATTCCATGCAAATGGAAACCAAAAGTGAGCGGGAGTTGCTGTACTTATATCACATAAAAGAGACTTTATGTCAAAACAGTTAAAAAAGACAACGATGGTAGTTAGATAATGATAAAGGGGTAGATTCAGCAAGAGAATATAATGATTCTAAATACATATGCACCCAACACCGACGCACCCGGATGTATAAAACAAACATTATCCAAAGGGAGAGATGGACTTCAATGCAATAATAGTTGGGGACTTCAACCCCCGTCAACACTAGACAGATATTCTGACAGAAAATTATCAAAGAAACATTGAATCTAAAGTGAACTTAAATTTCACTTTAGATCAAATAGACCTAACAGACACCTACAGAACATTTTATTCAACAGCTACAGAATATACATTCTTCTTCTTGGCACATGAAACATTCTCCAGGTCATATGTTTGGCCACAAAATGAGTCCACAATTTTTAAAAAATCAAATTTATACCAACTATCTTCTCAGACTATAGTGAATTAAAACTAGAAATTAATAAAAAGAGGAACTTTGGAAACCATGCAAATACACTGAAATTAGGGTCATTTAATTAGGGTCATGCAAATACACTGAAATTAGACAACATTCTCCTAAACAACAATTGGGTCAAGAAAAAAATTAAAAATAATTTTTTTAAATTTTAGATTTTTTAAATTTCTTCAAATTTGTTATGTATCAGGAGTGACTGAAATAAAAAATATAATTGAGTCCCATCATCATCACCATCATCATCATGGAAATGGCTTTAAGAGAAAACTGGTCAGATGAATATTATTGCTTCTCATTTTCAACCAGTAAATAGTTGCCACTGATAAATTGACAGCCAGTAGTCTGTCAAGAATGCTCAAGATATGTTATATAATACAACATACCTGCTCACAGAGGGAAAAATCCTAGGAAATACCTTATGTGTAGTTCTTGATTTAATCATACAAGACAAGCACAAAAGCACCACCTATGCCTCTGAGAACACTGGACCATGCACCCTTGAGAAAAGCTTTGCCCCCTTCATCACGAGCAATCTTCCTCCAGCAGTCAAGCGCGTCTGTGTACATGAGGTCAGTTCCTTTGCACCCTGACTGCATCATCATGCGGGGGCAAACGGTGTCAAATGGATAGGAAGCCAACCCAGCAACAGCAGTGACAGTCTGTGCGGTCATCCAGCTGATGACAATGTGAGTGTTCTTGGGATCTGGAAGCATTCCGTTTCTAGTGTCACAGATACCGAAGTAGGCAGCTCGGTAGATGATAATAACCTGCACAGACACGTTAAAGCCTTGATACGGGCCCTTAATCCCATTAGATTTACATATCTTAACCAGGCAGTCACTGAGGCCTCCGCATTCCCTTTTGCTTCAGCTTTACCCACATTGGCTGCTAGACCAGTACGGGCAAAATCAAGAGGGTACACAAAACACAATGATGTGGCCCCAGCGGCACCGCCTGACGCCAGATTCCCTGCAAAGTAGAGCCAAAACTGGGTCCTCTTGTCCACCCCACCCAGGAAGATCTGCTTGTATTTATCTTTGAAGGCGAAGTTGAGAGCCTGGGTGGGGAAGTATCTGAAGACATTGGCCAGGTTACTGCGCCAGAAGGACAGGACTCCCCTGCGCCTTGGGAATACGGACCACGCAGTCTATAATGCCCTGGTATTGCTTATCTGCGGTGATCTGTTTGCTGGCATGCTGCACCTGCATCAGCAGCTTGACCTGGTCGGTGGGTGCTACCACCATCTTGAAGATGGCTGCGGCCACTCCACCGGCCAGGAAGTCCTTGGTGAAAGACAAAGCGACATCTGTCATGTTGAAAGGAAAGAGGAGGCAGGCTACTGCGGGACGGGACTGGGTCGGCAACCGGCTTTGACTCCGGAGCTGCGGGAGAAGAAAATTTAAAAAAATTGAAACGAATAAAAAAGGAAACACAACAAGCCCAAACCTGTGGACTACAGCAAAATAAAAACAATGTTAAAGGGAAGTTTATAGCAATAAACACCTATATCAAAAAAATAGAAAAATTTCAAACAATCTGATGAAGCACTTTAGGAACTAGGAAATCAAGAACAAGCCAAACCCAAAATTAGTACAATAAAAGAAGTAATAAAGATCAGAGAAGAATTAAACAAAATATAGATGAAATAAACAACATAAAGGATCAATGAAACAAAAAGTTGGTTGTTTGAAAAGATAAATAAAACTGATAAACCACTAGCTAGACTAATAAGAAAGAGAAGACCCAAATTTTAAAAATCAGAATGAAAAGGAAATATTACAACTGATACCACAGAAATACAAAAGATCATCAGAGATCTTTAACATGAACATATCATATGAACAGCTACATGAAATGAATAAATTCCTGGATATATACAACCTACCAAGATGGAATCTGGAAGAAATAGAAAACCTGAACATACTGATAACAAGTAATAGATTGAATCAGTAGTATAAAGTCTTCCACGACAACAAAAAAGCGACAGGACCAAATGACTTCACTGCTGAATTCTATCAAATGCATAAAGAAAAATTAACACCAATTTTCTCCAAAGTATTCCAAAAATTTGAAGAGGATGGAATTCTCCCTAACTCGTGCTATGAGGCTAGCATTACCTTGATATCAAAACCAGACAAGGACACAACAACAAAAAGAAAACTAAACCAATATCCCTGATGAACATAGAGGCAAATATCACCAAAAGAATACTAGCAAACTGAATTCAACACCATATCAAAAAGATAATACACCACGATCAAGTGAAATTCATCCCAAGGATATAAAGATGGTTCAACACATGCAAATCAGTAAACATGAAACATCACATAGACAGACTAAAGGATAAAAACAATATGATCATCTCAATGGACACAGAAAGAGTATTTATTAGAATTCGATGTCTCTTCATGATAAAAAGAAAAAAACCTCTCAACAAACTAGGCATAGAAGGAATATACCTCAGCATAATAAAGGTCATATATGATAAACCCACAGCTAACACCTTACTGAATGGGGACAAGTTGAAAGCCTTTCTTCTAAGAACTGGCACAAGACAAAGATGCCCTTTTTCGCCATTCCTAGCCAGCTGATCCTGGCCAAGCTGGGTGCCTTCAAAATTTTAAAAATACAATCATATCACTACACACCCACTATAATGGCTATAATTCAAAAGACAAATAAGTTTTGGTAAGGATGTGGAGAAACTAGAACCCTGATAACATTGCTTGTAGGAATAGAAAATAGTACAGTCACTTTGGAAAACAACTTGGCAGTTTCTCAAAAAGTGAAACTTAACATACAATTCAACAATTCTACTCTAAGGAATTTACCCAAGAGAAAGAAAACATATGTCCCCACAAAGACATTTATACAAAATTTCATGATAATATTATTCATAATAGCACCAAACTGAAAAAAACTCAACTATCAATTGGTGAATTAATAAACAAAATGTAGAATATTCATATAATGAAATATTATTCAGCCATAAAAAGAATTACCTTCTAATATATGCCATAAAATGAATGATCTGCGAATCATTATGCTTAGTGAAAGAAGCCAAATTCAAAAGAGTATATATTGTATGTCTCCATTTATATGAAATGTCCAGAATGGACAAACCTATTAAAACAGAAAATTAGATAAGTAGTTGCTTATTACCTCAGAGTGTGGGGAAACTGAAGGAAAATGGGGAATAACTGCTAATGCATATGCAATTTATTTTGGGGATTATAAATATGCTCTAAAATGTGGAGATTGCTGCATAACTCTCTGAACATACTGAAAGACATTAAACTATATACTTCAAATAGATCAATACTATGGTATGTGAATCATATCTCAGTAAAGCTGTTGTTATTCAAAAATGAAAAATGCAGTAGAAAATGGGAAGCTAAGCTTTAGGAGAGCTAACAAGAAGAAACAGAACAGAATGAGAAGAGGGTCAGGCGTGAGATAAGGAAGGTGCGCATTATATATTGGAGTCTGGTGAGCAGAGGGAAGGTCTGGAGTTGGTGGGGTGAATGACGGAGGGATTCATTCCTGAGCCTACCCAGAGCTGAATGCTTAATGAATATTGGAAGATAATGCTCGATAGCATCATTAGGGGGCAGAAGAACAGAGCCAATACCGGCGACCAGCTGTGACTAACCAGTACCTTCCGGGTTTTCTGGATTTACATGATCTCATAGAGAGAGGGAGGGATCCCTAACGATCAGGGACATTCAATGTCCCATTATTGATGAGAGTGGGATCTCAGTGTGGATTAAATTTGATTCAGATAAATACTGCAAGAAAACTGGCCGAAGTGGGCATGATGATTATCTCATTGATATTCATTCCCTTTCTTCCCATTTGTGTAGTGACCATGAAGTCTGGGGAGACTGATCTTCAAGGACATGCCCTGAATAGCATCAGTTAGTCAAAGTAAACCCATCTCCTTTGCCACAGTACAGATCTACATCCCATAAAATGTTCTGCTTTTTGCTATAATGGTTCTTAAAAAGTCAGATCATTTTCAGACAATTCATTTTTTTCTATGGGGCTTTTCCTTTTTACCCCAAAACACACTAAATCAAAAATAGAAGTAATAGGAATAATAAATAATTAAAATAATAAATATTATTTTTGACATTGACACATTCAATTTACTCAAAGACATGTTCAATTTACTCAACACAACATTTTCTAGTCAATTTCATATGAATCTAATTTGAATTTTGAGCAATGTCTAGAAAACCACAAAACAATGACTTTGCATATGTATGCCAAATAAGAGAGATAGAAGATTTGCAGCTTCCACAATGGTTAGTATGTTGTGAACCTACACTATTTCCACGTTTCAAAGCTTTCATTTTCTTAGCTTTGATTTTATCCCAAAAGTATTTTTGTATGCTATAATTTTTCAGTGTAGTTTAAGAGCAAGATCACCAGAGTCCCAAAAGGTTTAACAAGTGATGAAGAAAATGGTACAAAAATAAGACAAAGAATAAATCAGTAAACCCTTAGGATATTCTAATTTATGCCTAAACTTGAATTTTTGTTTTCAAATTATTGGATTTTTAAAAATTGTGTAAAGTTATTTGAATTGTTATATAAAATTATCAAGTACCTTGAGTTGGGACTAAATGCATCACAATTTTTCTTTTAAAATGAAAAAGTATTTTTTGCACTTAGCAACAGAGTTTTCAGGAAGGAATTAGATATTAAACAAGGAATATGTTTTAAATAATTCAGGACTAAATTAATCAAAGCATGACATTTCTCTTATAGGATTTGGTTCAGTGGTTGCCCATTGGGAACCATATGAGTCAGAAAACTCATATGATGGTTAGGGAAGCGTTCCCTCTCTTCTTGATTGTGGACATAAAGTATGCAGCTCTGTGGATACTGTTACCATTTTGTGACCATGTCAGAGAGATAGATAGCTTTGGATTGAGGCCTATATGACAGGCAGAATGAAGAGGCAGAAAGAATCTATGGCTTTGAGGATATGATTTAGCTGCCAAATTAAACTAAACAGAAAAATCATATTTCTTGAGTTTCTAGTTATGTCTCTGCTGTTTACAGTTTGTTACAGCAAACTGATCTGGGTTTTTTTTTATACATTTCAACCAAAAGTGTCATAAAATGGGTTTTTAGTTTCCAAAAGTATGGCAGAATACATGTGCAGAGAAATCCTTCCAGGAGTAAGAAAAATAATATTAAGTAAAGACTTAAAAATTTTTTTCAGAACACTGCTGAACTGGAAGTAAAGAAATGAAACTAGAGGAAACAAACAATGAGAAAGTATGATTCCATGAGGATTAGCTGAGCCCTAGAGCTTGCATTATCCTTGAGAATATCTGCTAATTATTATAGCTTAAAGTCTGGGTTTTAATTGGCAAATGTTTGAAGAACAGAAGCCAAAACAGGTGCCAGAGTAGAGTAGAGAAAGTAGGATCAGAGATACCTACATGAAACCAGGACCACTCAAAGCGTGTCACTCACAGTGGGTAAACAAGAGACAAATGTGACCCACAGCAGGAAAGATGTTCCTTCTCTTTGCATGGAGCAGAAATAAAGAAAATAAGTCCCCAGTGAGATGTCTTAACCACAAGCCACATTCCCATCATTTTGCCACTGAAATTGATATTGCCTAAAAAAATTTAAACTAGATGTTGAGTTTGAAAGTTGGTAATGCCCCAGGTACTATTGTTATGAAGAAATGTATTTTATTTGCAGGCCTCAAATAAAATATTATGAACTCGCAATAAAAATGATTAATACACATGCAAAGAAGCAACCATGAATCAAAAATTTAGCATAAATAACAATCGTAGAAGCAGCTGTACATTAATAAAAATAAAACACTTCAAAACTTTTGGAACACAGCCAGTAGTCTTTATAGGGAAACTTAAAGCCTAAAATGCTTGTATTAGGAAAAAATCAAAACATGATTACCTAAGCATTTATCTTAAGACATTAGAAAAAGAAGAGCAAAAGTCAGTCATTCTTCACTTCACTCGATGATGATACATGCTGAGAAATGCATTGCTAGGCAATTTTGTCATTGTGCGACCATCAAAAGGTGTACTTACATAAGCCTGGATAGTATAGCATACTCACACCTAGGCTATATGGGATAGCCTAGTGCTCAGAGGCTACAACCTGTACAGCATGTTACTGTACTCAATATTGTAGGCAATCATAACACAATGGTATTTGTTTATCTATACATATCTAAATATAGAAAAGGTACAGTAAAAATACTGTATAAAAGATTTTAAAATGCTACACCTGTTTAGGGCACTTGCCATGAATAGAGCTTGCAGGACTGGAAGTTTCTCTGGGCGAGTCAGTGAGTGAGTAGTGAGTGAATGTGAAGGCCTAGGACATTACTGTATACCACCTTATAAACACAGTACACTTAGGCTACACTAAACTTATTTTAAAATATTTTTCTTCAACAATAAATGAATCAGCTTACCGCAACTTTTTTACTTTATAAATTTTTAAATTATTTTTAACCTTTTTACTCTTTTGTAGTAACAATTAGCTTAAAACACAAACACATTGTACAGTTGTACAAACATATTTTTCTTCATGTTTTTATTCTATAAGCTTTTTACTATTCAAAAATTTTTTGGTTTACTTTTGCAACTTTTTTGTTAACTAAGACACAAACATTCACATTAGCCTAGCCTATACAGGGTCAGAATGAACAATATCACTGTCTTCCACCTCCATATCTTGTCCCATTGGAAGGTCTTCAGGGCAATAACATGCATAGAACTGTCATCTCCTGTGATAACAATGCCTTCTGGAACACCTCCTGAAGGACCTACCTGAGGCTGTTTTACAGTTAACATTTATTTTCATAAGCAGAAGGAATACACTCTAAAATAGTAATAAAAAGTATAGTATAGTAAATACATAAACTAGTAACATAGTCCTTTATCACCACGTATTATGTACTGTACATAATTGCATGTGCTATACTCGTACATGACTGGCAGCAAAGTGTGAGTAATCACCGCAAACGTGTGAGTAATGTGTTATGTTACAATGCTAAGAAGTCACTGTGTGAAAGGAATTTTTCAGCTTCATTATAATATTATGGAGGGCATCATGTATGCACTCTGTTGTTGACTGAAATTGTCATTATGTATCGCACAATTGTAAACCCAGAAAATGTAGGAGTAAGAAGAAATAAAATAATAAAGACAAAAGCAGAAAAACATAAAAAACTTCGTAATTTTGAATCAACAAAACCAAAAATGATTTTCTGAGAAACTAATGATTTTGACGAACGTCAGGCAAGATCTATTAAGGAAACAAAGGAGACAGCACAAAAGATTAGGAATGAATAAGAAGGTGTCACTAAAGATGTGGCTGAGATCAAAATGACAAGAAAATATAAGTAACTTTAATGTTAACACATTTGAAAAATTAAGTGAAATGAACAAAATACTTTTAAAAGTTACCAAAATTGACTCAAAATTAATCAAGAAATAAAAATCATAAGGTTATCTGTAGTACATAATTCTCCCTTGAGGAAAACAGCAGATCCATACAGTTTTACAGGAGCGTTGAAAGAAACATTCAAAGAAAGGTAACTCCAAACCTGAACTTCCAGTTAATAGAATAAAAGAGAAGGTTTTCCAGTTCAGCTTACATATTTAATTTATTTTGTTATCAAAAGTAAAGAGAGTAAAGGAAAGGGGAAAAACGGGCCAATCTTATTAATACAAGGACAAAAAAAATTCTTTTTTTCTTTTTTTGAGATGGAGTTTTTCTCTTTTCTCCCAGACTGGAGTGCAATGGCACGATCTCAGCTCACTGCAACCTCTGCCTCCTGGGTTCAAGTGATACTCCTGCCTCAGCCTCCTGAGTAGCTAGGATTACAGGTGCCCTCCACTATGACCGGCTAATTTTTGTATTTTTAGTAGAGACGGGGGTTTCACCATATTGGCCAGGCTGGTCTTGAACTCCTGACCTCAGGTGATACACCTGCCTCAGCCTCCCAAAGTGCTGGGATTACAGGCATGAGCCACGGCGCCCTGCCAAAAAAAATCTGAAAAAGGAAAAGTATAAACTGAATTCAGCAATGTATAAAAAGACGATATATAATTACCAAGTATGATATACTCTAGGAATGCAATTTTAACATTATAAACATTAGATTTAACATTATAAAATCTATTAAGTAATGTATCACATTAATATATTAAAGGAGAAAATATTATTTTAATAGGTATAGAATACACAGTTGATAACATTTAATAATTTTTGATACAAAACCCCAGTGGACAAGTTATAAAAATGAATTTCTTTAACCTGAAGGAGTTATGCATGGAAATTTTATAGAAAACATTATAATCAATGGTGAATCATTATAATCATTCACAATATAACTATTGCTATTCAGTATTGGATTAAATATCATAGTGCAATAAGAAAAAAAAGAAATGCTATAAGAATTGGAAAGTAAATTATTATTATTCAGAAATAACATGGTTTTCTACAAAATAGGAAACCTGAAGGAATTCTGCCCAAATTATTATAATTCATCATTTGGGGAAATAATGCAATAAATTTGTCAAGTTTCTGGCAAAGTTACCAGTTATAAGATTAATAACTAAAAGTCAGTAGCAGTTTTATATAGCAGCAACAGCTAGAGAAAAATTTAAAAGCATACTATTTACAATAGTTTAAAAAAAAAAAAAAAGTACCCAGTAGGATTTTTTTTTTCTAGGTAATTAAGTTTTTTTTTTTTTTTTTTTTATTATACTTTAGGGTTTTAGGGTACATGTGCACAATGTGCAGGTTTGTTACATATGTATCCATGTGCCATGTTGATTTCCTGCACCCATTAATTCGTCATTTAGCATTAGGTGTATCTCCTAATGCTGTCCCTCCCCCCTCCCCCCACCCCACAACAGTCCCCGGAGCGTGATGTTCCCCTTCCTGTGTCCATGAGTTCTCATTGTTCAATTCCCACCTATGAGTGAGAACATGCGGTGTTTGGTTTTTTGTCCTTGCGACAGTTTACTGAGAATGATGTTTTCCAGTTTCATCCATGTCCCTACAAAGGACACGAACTCATCATTTTTTATGGCTGCATAGTATTCCATGGTGTATATGTGCCACATTTTCTTAATCCAGTCTATCGTTGTTGGACCTTTGGGTTGGTTCCAACTCTTTGCTATTGTGAATAGTGCCGCAATAAACATACGTGTGCATGTGTCTCTATAGCAGCATGATTTATAGTCCTTTGGGTATATACCCAGTAATGGGATGGCTGGGTCAAATGGTATTTCTAGTTCTAGATCCCTGAGGAATCGCCACACTGACTTCCACAATGGTTGAACTAGTTTACAGTCCCACCAACAGTGTAAAAGTGTTCCTATTTCTCCACATCCTCTCCAGCACCTGTTGTTTCCTGATTTTTTAATGATGGCCATTCTAACTGGTGTGAGATGGTATCTCACTGTGGTTTTGATTTGCATTTCTCTGATGGCCAGTGATGAGGAGCATTTCTTCATGTGTTTTTTGGCTGCATAAATGTCTTCTTTTGAGAAGTGTCTGTTCATGTCCTTTGCCCACTTTTTCATGGGGTTGTTTGTTTTTTTCTTGTAAATTTGTTTGAGTTCATTGTAGATTCTGGATATTAGCCCTTTGTCAGATGAGTAGGTTGCAAAAATTTTCTCCCATTCTGTAGGTTGTCTGTTCACTCTGATGATAGTTTCTTTTGCTGTGCAGAAGCTCTTTAGTTTAATGAGATCCCATTTGTCGATTTTGGCTTTTGTTGCCATTGCTTTTGGTGTTTTAGACATGAAGTCCTTGCCCACGCCTATGTCCTGAACGGTATTGCCTAGGTTTTCTTGTAGGATTTTAATGGTTTTAGGTCTAACATATAAGTCTTTAATCCATCTTGAATTAATTTTTGTATAAGGTGTAAGGAAGGGATCCAGTTGCAGCTTTCTACATATGGCTAGCCAGTTTTCCCAGCACCATTTATTAAATAGGGAAGCCTTTCCCCATTTCTTGTTTTTGTCAGGTTTGTCAAAGATCAGATAGTTGTAGCTATGCGGCATCATTTCTGAGGGCTCTGTTCTGTTCCATTGATCTATGTCTCTGTTGTGGTACCAGTACCATGCTGTTTTGGTTACTGTAGCCTTGTAGTATAGTTTAAAGTCAGGTAGCGTGATGCCTCCAGCTTTGTTCTTTTGGCTTAGGATTGACTTGGCGATGCGGGCTCTTTTTTGGTTCCATATGAACTTTAAAGTAGTTTTTTCCAATTCTGTGAAGAAAGTCATTGGTAGCTTGATGGGGATGGCATTGAATCTATAAATTACCTTGGGCAGTATGGCCATTTTCACGATATTGATTCTTCCAACCCATGAGCATGGAATGTTCTTCCATTTGTTTGTATCCTCTTTTATTTCATTGAGCAGTGGTTTGTAGTTCTCCTTGAAGAGGTCCTTCACATCCCTTGTAAGTTGGATTCCTAGGTATTTTATTCTCTTTGAAGCAATTGTGAATGGGAGTTCACTCATGATTTGGCTCTCTGTTTGTCTGTTATTGGTGTACAAGAATGCTTGTGATTTTTGTACATTAATTTTGTATCCTGAGACTTTGCTGAAGTTGCTAATCAGCTTAAGGAGATTTTGGGCTGAGACAATGGGGTTTTCTAGATATACAATCATGTCATCTGCAAACAGGGACAATTTGACTTCCTCTTTTCCTAATTGAATACCCTTTATTTCCTTCTCCTGCCTGATTGCTCTGGCCAGAACTTCCAGCACTATGTTGAATAGGAGCGGTGAGAGAGGGCATCCCTGTCTTGTGCCAGTTTTCAGAGGGAATGCTTCCAGTTTTTGCCCATTCAGTATGATATTGGCTGTGGGTTTGTTGTAGATAGCTCTTATTATTTTGAGATATGTCCCATCAATACCTAATTTATTGAGAGTTTTTAGCATGAAGGGTTGTTGAATTTTGTCAAAGGCCTTTTCTGCATCTATTGAGATAATCATGTGGTTTTTGTCTTTGGTTCTGTTTATATGCTGGATTACATTTATTGATTTGCGTATGTTGAACTAGCCTTGCATCCCAGGGATGAAGCCCACTTGATCATGGTGTATAAGCTTTTTGATGTGCTGCTGGATTCGGTTTGCCAGTATTTTATTGAGGATTTTTGCATCAATGTTCATCAAGGATATTGGTCTGAAATTCTCTTTTTTGGTTATGTCTCTGCCAGGTTTTGGTATCAGGACGATGCTGGCTTCGTAAAATGTGTTAGGGAGGATTCCCTCTTTTTCTATCGATTGGAATAGTTTCAGAAGGAATGGTACCAGTTCCTCCTTGTACCTCTGGTAGAATTCAGCTGTGAATCCATCAGGTCCTGGACTCTTTTTGGTTGGTAAGCTATTGATTATTGCCACAATTTCAGAACCTGTTATTGGTCTATTCAGAGATTCAACTTCTTCCTGGTTTAGTCTTGGGAGGGTGTATTTGTCGAGGAATTTATCCATTTCTTCTAGATTTTCTAGTTTATTTGCATAGAGGTGTTTGTAGTATTCTCTGATGGTAGATTGTATTTCTGTGGGATCGGTGGTGATATCCCCTTTTTCGTTTTTTATTGCATCTATTTGATTCTTCTCTCTTTTCTTCTTTATTAGTCTTGCTAGCGGTCCATCAATTTTGTTGATCTTTTCAAAAAACCAGCTCCTGGATTCATTAATTTTTTGAAGGGTTTTTTGTGTCTCTATTTCCTTCAGTTCTGCTCTGATTTTAGTTATTTCTAGCCTTCTGCTAGCTTTTGAATGTGTTTGCTCTTGCTTTTCTAGTTCTTTTAATTGTGATGTTAGGGTGTCAATTTTGGATCTTTCCTGCTTTCTCTTGTGGGCATTTAGTGCTATAAATTTCCCTCTACACACTGCTTTGAACGTGTCCCAGAGATTCTGGTATGTTGTGTCTTTGTTCTCGTTGGTTTCAAAGAACATCTTTATTTCTGCCTTCATTTCATTATGTACCCAGTAGTCATTCAGGAGCAGGTTGTTCAGTTTCCATGTAGTTGAGCGGTTTTGACTGAGTTTCTTAATCCTGAGTTCTAGTTTGATTGCACTGTGGTCTGAGAGACAGTTTGTTATAATCTCTGTTCTTTTACATTTGCTGAGAAGAGCTTTACTTCCAACTATGTGGTCGATTTTGGAATAGGTGTGGTGTGGTGCTGAAAAAAATGTATATTCTGTTGATTTGGGGTGGAGAGTTCTGTAGATGTCTATTAGGTCCACTTTATGTAGAGCTGAGTTGAATTCCTGGATATCCTTGTTAACTTTCTGTCTGGTTGATCTGTCTAATGCTGACAGTGGGGTGTTAAAATCTCCCATTATTATTGTGTGGGAGTTTAAGTCCCTTTGTAGGTCACTAAGGACTTGCTTTATGAATCTGGGTGCTCCTGTGTTGGGTGCATATATATTTAGGATAGTTAGCTCTTCTTGTTGAATTGATCCCTTTACCATTATGTAATGGCCTTCTTTGTCTCTTTTGATCTTTGTTGGTTTAAAGTCTATTTTATCAGAGACTAGGATTGCAACCCCTGCCTTTTTTTGTTTTCCAGTTGCTTGATAGATCTTCCTCCATCCCTTTATTTTGAGTCTATGTGTGTCTCTGCACGTGAGATGGGTTTCCTGAATACAGCACACTGATGGGTCCTGACTCCGTATCCAGTTTGCCAGTCTGTGTCTTTTGATTGGAGCATTTAGCCCATTTACATTTAACGTGAATATTGTTATGTGTGAATCTGATCCTGTCATTATGATGTTAGTTGGTTATTTTGCTCGTTAGTTGCTATAGTTTCTTCCTAGCCTCGATGGTCTTTACAATTTGGCATGTTTTTGCAGGGGCTGGTACCGGTTGTTCCTTTCCATGTTTAGTGCTTCCTTCAGGAGCTCTTTTAGGGCAGGCCTGGTGGTGACAAAATCACTCAGCGTTTGCTTGTCTGTAAAGTATTTTATTTCTCCTTCACTTATGAAGCTTAGTTTGGTGGGATAGGAAATTCTGGGTTGAAAATTCTTTTCTTTAAGAATGTTGAATATCGGCCCCCACTCTCTTCTGGCTTGTAGAGTTTCTGCTGAGAGATCAGCTGTTAGTCTGATGGGCTTCCCTTTGTGGGTAACCCGACCTGTCTCTCTGGCTGCCCTTAACATTTTTTCCTTCATTTCAACTTTGGTGAATCTGACAATTATGTGTCTTGGAGTTGCCCTTCTCGAGGAGTATCTTTGTGGCGTTCTCTGTATTTCCTGAATCTGAATGCTGGCCTGCCTTGCTAGATTGGGGAAGTTCTCCTGGATAATATCTTGCAGAGTGTTTTCCAACTTGGTTCCATTCTCCCCATCATATTCAGGTACACCAATCAGACGTAGGTTTGGTCTTTTCACATAGTCCCAAATTTCTTGGAGGCTTTGTTCATTTCTTTTTATTCTTTTTTCTCTAAACTTCCCTTCTCTCTTCATTTCATTCATTTCATCTTCTATCAGCGATACCCTTTCTTCCAGTTGATCGCATCTGCTACTGAGGCTTCTGCATTCTTCGCGTAGTTCTCGAAACTTGGCTTTCAGCTCCATCATCTCCTTTAAGCCCTTCTCTCCATTGGTTATTCTAGTTATCCATTCTTCTAATTTTTTTTCAAAGTTTTTAACTTCTTTGCTATTGTTTTGAATTTCCTCTCATAGCTCAGAGTAGTTTGATCGTCTGAAGCCTTCTTCTCTCAACTCATCAAAGTCATCCTCCATCCAGCTTTGTTCCGTTGCTGGTGAGGAACTGCGTTCCTTTGGAGGAGGAGAGGTGCTCTGTTTTTTAGAGTTTCCAGTTTTTTTGGTCTGTTTTTTCCCCATCTTTGTGGTTTTGTCTACTTTTTGTCTTCGATGATGGTGATGTACAGATGGGTTTTTGGTGTGGATGTCCTTTCTGTTTGTTAATTTTCCTTCTACCAGACAAGACCCTCAGCTGCAGGTCTGTTGGAGTTTACTAGAGGTCCACTCCAGACCCTGTTTGGCTGGGTGTCAGCACCGGTGGCTGCAGAACAGCAGATTTTCGTGAGACCACAAATTCAGCTGTCTGATAGTTCCTCTGAAAGTTTTGTCTCAGAGGAGTACCCGGTTGAATGAGGTGTCAGTCTGTCCCTACTGGGGGGGTGCCTCCCAGTTAGGCTGCTCAGGGGTGAGGGACCCACTTTAGGAGGCAGTCTGTCCGTTCTCAGATCTCCAGCTGCGTGCTGGGAGAACCACTACTCTCTTCAAAGCTGTCAGTCAGACAGGGACATTTAAGGCTGTGGAGGTTCTCGCTGAGTTTTTGGTTGTCTGTGCCCTGCCCCCAGAGGTGGAGCCTACAGAGGCAGGCAGGCCTCCTTGAGCTGTGGTGGGCTCCACCCAGTTCGAGCTTCCTGGCTGCTTTGTTTACCTAAGCAAGCCTGGGCAATGGCGGGCGCCCCTCCCCCAGCCTCGTTGCCGCCTTGCAGCGTGATCTCAGACTGCTGTGCTAGCAATCAGCGAGACTCCGTGGGCATAGGACCCTCCGAGCCAGGTGCGGGACACAATCTCCTAGTGTGCCGTTTTCCAGGCCCGTTGGAAAAGCGCAGAATTAGGACGGGACTGACCCGATATTCCAGGTGCCGTCTGTTTTCCCTTTCTTTGACTAGGAAAGGGAACTCCCTGACCCCTTGCGCTTCCCGAGTGAGGCAATGCCTCGCCCTGCTTCGGCTCGCGCACAGTGCGCTTCACCGACTGTCCTGCACCCACTGTTAGGCACTCCCTAGTGAGATGAAACCGGTACCTCAAGCAGAAATGCAGAAATCACCCGTCTTCTGTGTCGCTGGGGCTGGGAGCTGGAGACCGGAGCTGTTCCTATTCGGCCATCTTGGCTCCACCCCCCCCAGTAGGATTTTAACTGAAAGTATATAAAGACATATTTGTCTTTAGTTGGTTGTTTTTGTTTGGGTCATTTTGAGTGTGTTCCTTAAGACAAATCAAAGAGAAACCTAGGCTGTCATTTTAGTGGGGTTTCTAAAGGGAGTAGAGGTAAAATGGAGATTTTTAAAACAGACTTGCATCCAATCCTTTTTTTTTTAAGTCCTACCTGTATCCTACTTCCAGAATAACAGGGGTCAAGAACCCTGAAGCTTTGCAGATTCTGCAATGGCAATTATTGTGCTTCTAAATTTTTCCCACTAATGGCTTTATTCAGATTTCACGGATCTGCTAAATCAGTTACCACACAACCATCCACCATTCAGATTCCACTACCTTCTCCCCTCTCATCCCTTTGCCCTGTAGCGTTTCCACTTCCCCCACCACTTTCTCTTCCCTTCAATCCCTGACAGTTGTTTGAGAGTTTCTGGGAGAATGTAGAGTTGAGTATGTGTGTTTAATTCTCCATTTTTACCACCGGCCCACTCTTAACTTTCTACAAGCATATCTCTGAAAGAAATCAGGTATTCACTCGGAAATCAGATTAATCAAGTATTTATTTGGTAATGGAAGAAAAACCATGCTCTTTTTTCCCAGCAGGACTGATTGTTCCTGGAAACTCTAACCAGTGGACAGCAACACACTAATTGGCTTAGCCTATATGCCAAGTTTATTTAAGCTGGGTTGAGGGTATTACCAGCGACTGAGTCAGGCTCAAGTATAATAAATGGTTCCAGGGGGATACCAAAATTTTGCTCTTTGAGGCCTGTTTAAACGTAGCTTTCCTCTCAGGAGTAGGGCGAGAAGAATCTAAGGCACCCTACCAGCTCCCCCAAAAAGCAGAACTTTGATGCTTTTGTGAGGCCAAAATAAACAAGGCATGACAGCAGTTCTTTATGCCTTTCCCTCTTCTCGTGGCTGAGAAGAAAAGATATACAGTAATGTAATGACATGCCTTTTGGACTTGCCCTTTTGCAACTGATGTTTAATATGCACTGGTTGCTACTGCTGCGCTTTCTCAGATTT
This sequence comes from Symphalangus syndactylus, assembly GCF_028878055.3. Classification (NCBI taxonomy): domain Eukaryota; kingdom Metazoa; phylum Chordata; class Mammalia; order Primates; family Hylobatidae; genus Symphalangus; species Symphalangus syndactylus. The sequence goes on from NC_072426.2 coordinate 18,220,296, forward strand.
TTCATATTACACTTGTACCTCAAGGTGATTGTTCACAACTGACATAGTTTTAGAAATACTTTTTAATTATGATTTAAAAGATAATAGTTATAAGAACTTTACTAATTTAGGCTGTGGATTCTTATCTATAGCTGAACAAAATTACACTCTAATTTCCTTCAAAACTTGTAATTTAGCACAGAATCAAATCTTTCCTTTCATCTTCAGATCTTCTGCCTAGTTTCCAAATCCCTAGAGATCAATCTAATCCTCTAAGATTCTCTTCCTTTTAACTCTTTCCTTTTCGGGATCTCAGATCATGAACCCTCTTTTCAAAACCTATTGTCGAGGGACTGGCATCAAATCTAGGACAACATTTAAAATGTTGAACAATTGATCTAATGACCACTGACTTAGGAGATTTTGTTTCTGTATTCATCACAGGTGCCCCTGTATCTTTGGAAAATACCTTAACCCCAGCTTTTCTTTGTAAATGAAAATTATAGTATTTGTAATCAGTGTCTTTATGCAGAGGAAGCGTGTATAGAAAGAAAACATATATAAAGGTATCAGTGTGTACTATTGTTCCCAGTTTTCTACGGTTAGTACTGAAATAGTATGAAAAAGAGAATAAAATAAAAGTGAAAGGAGAAACAAGAAAAAAGAGAATAATGAGAATTATATACAAGAATATACAGTGATTCTTTTAGAGGGAAATGTAGACATAGATTTCTTCAAGAAGCTTCTGCCCAAATAAGTGATATAGGGAAAATCGTCATGAAGTATATATAACGAGCTTAATAGAAAAACCAACAAAGCAGTGAATAAAAATAAAAGGAAGACTTTGTTATCTCAGTTGGAGAAAATGAGAAGTGAGACGTTTATTTTGTAGAAATATTATTTTAAACAAGCCTTAAAAAGATATTTTTTAATGTTCAGAAAAGAAATGTCATGCTGCTGTATTTATGCCTTAAAAAAATCATCTGCTTGGCTTTTTAAAAATTGAACCTGCACTTGTTTCAACATTATATCCCCCTTGAAGCCTTTCCCAATTTCCAAAACAAAATTAATTACTCTCCCCTTAAGGTCTCATAGGACTTTGAAGTTACTTGTCTTGTAGCAGTGTAGTTAACATTTTCTGTGTTATTCCTCCCCCTTAGGACGTGAGCTGCTCTAGGAAAAAAGTAATATGGCTTATTCTTTTAAGCCCAGGGCTGAGATCCATAATACGAATAAAAGAGAATGTTCTTTTTTATTCTCTTCCACTATGTATTGCCTATTTAAGGTGGACATTTAACTGGACATTCAAACTTGTTTATGATAATGTCTCTTCACACTCATTTACAAGATACCCTTTCTTTTACTTAAGATGTAAGCTCTTTCTAAAATTCTAATTCCATTACACCAAATATATATTTTATATAAAATAAAATGGCAATAATATCTATCTGCATTTGGTGATGATGTTTATCTTCCATATAAGCAGACAGAATTTCTTCATCAGTGTATTACTATAACACAGTTAAATGCCTTAGTAGAATTTTTAAAAAGTCACCTGTACCTGACTGCAAGTTGTTTCCACGCAGGACTTGGCCAATGACAATACCCTGTTTCACTGAGTAGTTTTGTAAATTTGAGGTATGTCTTGTCAGAAACCAGAGGAAAAAAAATATATAATTATTCCAAACTTTCAAGACACAGTTGACTCTTTTACAACCTCCCCTTACTCCCCAAATAATTGTCTAGATGAAAGGAATAAAAACAGTAGGGTGGTTTTGTTTTGTTTTGCTTTGAGATGCTTGAGTTAATCACTCAAGGGAGAAAAGAAAGTAAATGATACAGTATAACTCCACTGACAAAGGGACAAAGTATGGGTTAGGCTATAGATCTGAAGATTTCCTGTTTGGTTCCCATTTCAACACTTCTGTCATTAACTGTATACCTTTGCCCATAACATTTTAATCTCTCTTAGACTAAAAAATACACAGGACAATACGATAGCCAATCCTCTTTCCAATACTTCTGCAGTGCTCCCACCTTATAACAAAGCCTTTTTCTATTTCCGTAAACAAAGTACATTGGTTGGGATTAAATCCTGACCCACCCCATACAGAATTCCAGTCTACACCAAGTAGTACTGCAGGGAAGCTCTAGCATGCATGCGTACATAATCACACTCCATGCCCTCAGGGTTGGAAATGTGGTTATATCTGATGATATAAAGCAGCTTTGAGCTGGTGATAGGTTAACATTAAAAGGATTAAGGCTTGCTTTGACATGGGCTGACATACAAAAATTAGATTTAATGCTAACAGCTGGAATGCTGAAGAAAATAAAGAGTAAGTAAGGGAAAGACAAATGGAGTTAAATTAGAGCAAGTGGGTGTTAAAGGCGCGCCCAGGATTATTTTCAACTCAGTTTTAAAATGTTTCAGTCAATGTCTAAAAAAGGTAGAGTTGGCATTAATTCTCATCAATGATTATAAAATATAGAAAAAAAAAGTCTCAGGTGGAAATTTTCATCTTGCGAGGTAAGTATTGTACCACTGCAAACTTTTTTTAAAGAGAAGTGACTAATCCTGGAGCTTTTTAAGTGCTTTCAGCTTCACCACACTTGAAAAACATGCTAATATTTTAAAATCTAGAAGACCTGTTAAGTCTCAGGAGGCAGATTTATTTTTCTCTCAGCATATTAGCCAGAAAATTAACTTAACAGGTCTGAGCCACACAGGTTTACCTTGATTACAGAGCTTTTGATAGCTGACGTGGAGTGCACCTCAAGGTATATTTGCTGAGCTGCAGGTGGTTGATAAGAACCAGGACATAAGTATGCACAAATTCCATTTCACCTATATACCTCTGCGCTCCGTGGACTACCTGTGTCAGAGTCATGGGGCTAAGGGTAGGGCTTATTAAAAACGCAACTTTTTTGCCTCCACTCCAGACCTACTGCAGCAGAAACTCTGAGAGTGGTGCTTAGCAACAAGCACCCCAAGTGATTCTCATGCTTACCAAAGTTTGAGAACCATTGACCTATTTTCTGACTATTCTCAATATTCTCTACAGCCGATCTCTCATCTTATTTTTACTGGAAAAAAAAAAAAACGAAACAAACAAACAAAAAAACATGCTTGCTAAACATTGTCTTTCTCTGGCTTGGGTGGTGGGCATTACTAAAGTTTGAGGTCTTCACTTTAGAAAGTCTGGTAGATGAGACAAACATGAAAACAAAATGTGCCCATGATGCTGACTTTGCCTGAAGTGCCACCATCATCCCTTCCCCATATAGCCCTGCTAAATTCCTTCCTTTTCATTCTCAAGACTCAGTTGCTATAGCTCCTCCTACTGACTCTGAAAGCAGAGATCATTATCTCCTCCTTTGGGCCATTATTTCATATTACTGTGAAATTGACAAACCATAGAAGTGCCATTACAGTGTGACTGAAACTGTCTCCTCTGTAAAACTGCTCACTTGAGGGCAAAGAGAAAATTTCTTATTATTTTATCCCCAATTCCTAGGTGAGTGTGTGGAACAGAATTAATGTTCCATCATTCTTGGTGAATGCATAAGTGATAAAGAGAGTCCACAGGATGTGGGGAGGTGATTAAACTTTGAAAGCAGCATGAATTGTGGTGAGATACTAAAATTAAAACATAATACAATAATCTTCAAAAGTTATAGAGACCCATATTGCCTATAGCAAACACTTTACTGGATATTGGTAAATTTGCCCCTTCTATGATAAATTAAAGGGTGAATCTGGGAAGTTCAAGAACGGAAGACAGAAGCTGGATTTCCTTCCCTTTGGTGGCTCTGGAGGCTTGGGACGGGCAATTAATTAGCTGTTGGTTAACTCAGTTCCATTAAGAATGCTTATTTTTACTTTCAGCTATTACCATCTTAAAGTCTCTGACAAGTATAAGGATAAAGATTCGTGGGTCTCTTTAACAATTATTTGATGCACATGGTTATGTGCGTAAAACATAGAATGTCTTTTATGCTTTTAGAATTGAAAGTCTAATATCTTTAATTCCAGATGCTAATCCATCTAGTTTTACAAATTCCTCTATCTCTGGGCTTTACAGACTATAGATTATATTTTATACTGGTAAGTATCATTAAAATGCTGATAAATTATCATGTCATGGATTCTAAGATTTACTTTTTTAAATACTTCACATGGCAGAATTCAGGATTGTCTTAAAACTGATGATGTCTTATTTTAAATGAAATATTGTAGCTTTATTCCTATCAATAGTAACACTAAACAACTACAAGGAATATCAAATGCTATAGCTAAAGCTTGTAAAAATATATAATTAAATATATACTTAGCACATAAAGAATTTGCTTGTAAGAGAATTGAAAAACAAAATTAACGAATTTCTGTATTTAAATCCTTCAGGAGTAATAAAGAAGACACAGCACTTTATTTCTTAAGCTATGAAACAGACCTCAAAGTTTAATGTATATCTTTATCTTTTCCTTTCTCACCTGAAGCTATGACTTTGTGAATTGTATGTCTTCAGAAATTAAAGACTGACTGAATGTTTATTCTAAATCATGCACATAGAGAAGTACTCTTTGGGCTAAGGAATGTAACTTACGTTAGAAATACAAGCATACCTTGGAGATACTGCAGGTTTGGTTCTAGACCACCACAATAAATTGCAATAAAGAGAGTTACACAATTTTTTTAGTTCTCTAGTGCATATAAAATTTATGTTTATACTATACTGTAGTCTATTAACTGTGCAATAGCACTATGTCTAAAAATAATTTGCATACAGTAATTTAAAAATACTTTATTGCTAAAAAATTCTAACCATCATCTGAGCCTTCAACAAACTGTAATTTGTTTTACTGGTGGAGATTCTTGCCTTGATGCTCATAACTGCTGACTGTTCAGGGAGGAGGTTGCTGAAGGCTGGGGTGGCTGTGGCAATTTCTTAAAATAAGCCATCAGTGAAGTTGGCTGCATTGATTGATTTTTTTTTCGCAAAAACTTTATCTGTAGCATGTGATGCTGTTTGATAGCATCTTACTCACAATAGAACTTTCAAAACTGAAGTCAATCCTCTCAAACTCTACCACTGTTTGATTATAAGTTTGTGTAATATTCTAAATTCTGTTGCCATTTCAATAATGGTCACAGCATCTTCATTAGGAGCAGATTCCCATCTCAAGAAACCACTTGCTTATCCATAAGAAGCAACTCCTTATCCATTCATGATTTCTTATGAGATTGCAGCAATTAAGTCACATCTTTAGGCTCCACTTTTCTAATGATCTTGCTATTTCCATCAAATCTTCAGTTACTTCTTCCACTGAAGTGTTGAACCCCTCAAAGTCATCAGTGAGGATTGGAATCAACTTCTTCCAAACTCCTGCAAATGTTGATATTTTTACCTCCTCCCACGAGTCACAAATGTTCTTAATGGCATCTAGAATGGTGAACCTCTTCCAAGAGGTTTTTAATGTACTTTATCCAAATCCAACAGGTATGGCAGTTATAGTCTTATGAAATGTGTTTCTTAAATAATAAGACTTGGAAGTCAAAACTACTACTTGATTCATGGGCTGCAGAATGGATGTTGTGTTAGCAGGCATGAAAACAACATTCATCTCTTTGTATATCTTCATCAGAGCTCTTTGGTGACCAGGTAAGCAATAATATTTTGAAAGGAGTCTTGTTTTCTGAGCAGTAGGTCTCAACAGTGGGCTTAAAGTATTCAGTAAACCATGCTGTAAACAGAAGTGCTGTCATCCAGGCTTTGTTGTTCCATTGATAGAACCCAGGCAGAATTGATTTAACATAATCCTTAAAGACTTTAGCATTTTTGGAATGGCAAATGAGCATTGGCTTCCACTTAAAGTCACCAGTTGCATTAACTCCCAACAAGAGAGTTAGCCTATCCTTTGAAGCTTTAAGTCAGGCACTGACTTCTCCTTTCTAACAATGACAGTCCTAGATGGTATCTTCTTCCAATAGAAGGCTGTTTCAACTCCATTGAAAGCTAGGTGGCCTTTTTGTTAGTTGGCTTTAAAGAAGAAGTAGCTGATTTGTCCAGACCCTCACTCTTAACCTCTGTGATCTACAGTCCTCTACAGCCATTTCCTGTGAACCAAGGTAGGGAGTAAATTTGATCTGCCTCCAACAATGAGGAGGAGGAGGTTGTGACTGGTGAGTTTTTCTCTTTAGTGAAGGCAACAGAGCACAAGTGCCGAACAGGGAAATGAATGTAGGGCCAGAAGGTGTTTCTTGTCAACCTTTCTTTTTATTTTTAAGCCCATGGAAAGAAACATGATTGTGGTCTTTCTACAAGTAGAGGTGTACCCACTGGTTCAAAATATCTTCAGAATGAACACAAACACATCCTTAAAACTCTTCTGGCTTCAATTTATGGGAAGGAGCATTATGAAAGTAAACAACTTGGCAGTTTTATAAAAAGTACTCAGAAAAATAATTCTTTGTGTCTCAATTGGGTACATTTTAAAACTGATGTTGATGAAATATGAAAACAAGTAAATGAGTAAAATTTTGAGACAATCAGCATACCTTTTATTTTCTATAAAATAAATATGGTTGACTTGAACAACACAGTATTGAAGCGCATGGGTCCGCTTATATGCAGATTTTTTTCAATAAATCTATTGGAAAAATTTCTGGAGATATGTGACAATTTGAAAAAAATAGATGAGTCTTACAGCCAAAAATATTGAAAAAATTAAGAAAATTTAGATATGTCACAAATGCAAAAAATGTTACTAAATATTATTCTACTAGTCACTTACTACCATAAAACATACACAGATCTTATATAAAAAGTCAAGATTTACCAAAACTTATGCACATACAGCCTCACAGGGTACCATTTGCAGTTGAGAGAAATGTAAGCAAACATAAAGATGCAGTATTAAATCATAATTACATAAATTAACTGTAGCATATACTGTACTACTGTCATAACTTCATAGCCATCTCCCCTTGCCACTGTGGTGAGCTCAAGGGTTGTATCTGCTTAAGACACCATGCGATGCTAATCATTTCCACATGAGCACTTCATCTTTCCAGTAAACTACATATCCCAATAAAGAGTGATCCTCACAGTTTTTGCATATTTTTTAATCGTGGTTAGTGCAATACCATAAACCTTGAATAATACCATGGGACTAACATGAAGTGCCACTAGTGGTGGTGGAAGTGCTCCCAAGAAGCAGAGAAAAAGTGGCATTATAAGAAAAAGTTAAGGGGGCAGCTCCAAGATGGCTGAATAGGAACAGCCCCAGTCTACAGCTCCCAGTGTGAGCAATGCAGAAGACGGATGATTTCTGCATTTCCAACTGAGGTACCGGGTTCATCTCACTGGGGCTTGTAGGACAGTGGGTGCAGGAGAGTGGGTGCAGCCCACTGAGCATGAGCTGCAACAGGGTGCATCGCATCACCCAGGAAGTGCAAGGGGTCAGGGAATTCCCTTTCCTAGCCAAGGGAAGCTGTGACAGACAGCACCTGGAAAATCAGGTCACTCCCACCCTAATACTGCACTTTTCCAACAGTCTTAGCAAATGGCACAACAGGAGATTATATCCTGTGCCTGGCTCAGAGGGTCTCACGCCCACGGAGCCTTGCTCGTTGCTAGCACAGCAGTCTGAGATCGAACTGCAAGGCAGCAGCAAGGCTGGGGGAGGGGCTCCTGCCTTTGCTGAGACTTGAGTAGGTAAACAAAGCAGCCAGGAAGCTTGAACTGAGTGGAGCCCACTGCAGCTCAAGGAGGCCTGCCTGCCTCTGTAGACTCCACCTCTGGGGGCAGAGCATAGCTGAACAAAGGCAGCAGAAACCTCTGCAGACATAAATGTCCCTGTCTGACAGCTTTGAAGAGAGTAGTGGTTCTCCTAGCACAGAGTTTGAGATCTGACAACAGACAGACTGCCTCCTCAAGTGGGTCCCTGAGCCCTGAGTAGCCTAACTGGGAGGCACCCCCAAGAAGGGGCAGACTGACACCGCACATGGCTGGGTACCCCTCTGAGATGAAGCTACCAGAGGAAGAATCAGGCAGCAACATTTGCTGTTCAGCAATATTTGCTGTTCTGCAGCCTCTGCAGATGATACCCAGCCAAACAGCGTCTGGAGTGGACCTCCAGCAAACTCCAACAGACCTGCAGCTGAGGGTCCTGACTGTTAGAAGGAAAACTAACAAACAGAAAGGACATCCACACCAAAACCCCATCTATACATCACCATCATCAAAGACCAAAGGTAGGTAAAAACCACAAAGATGGGGAAAAAACAGACCAGAAAACCTGAAAATTCTAAAAATCAGAGCACCTCTCCCCCTCCAAAGGAATGCAGCTCCTCATCAGCAATGGAACAAAGCTGGACAGAGAATGACTTTGACAAGTTGAGAGAAGAATGCTTCAGATAATCAAACTTCTCCGAGCTAAAGGAGGAACTTCAAACGTATCGTGAAGCTAAAAACTTTGAAAAAAGATTGGATGAATGGCAAAGTAGAGTAACCAATGTAGAGAAGCCCTTAAATGACCTGATGGAGCTGAAAACCATGACACGAGAACTACGGGACAAATGCACAAGCTTCAGTAGCCAATTCGATCAACTGGAAGAAAGGGTATCAGTGATTGAAGATCCAATGAATGAAAGGAAGCCAGAAGAGAAGTTTAGAGAAAAAAGAGTAAAAAATGAACAAAGCCTCCAAGAAATATGGGACTATGTGAAAAGACCAAATCTACATCTGACTGGTGTACCTGAAAGTGATGGGGAGAATGGAACCAACTTGGAAAACACTCTGCAGGATATTATCCAGGAGAACTTCCCCAACCTAGAAAGGCAGGCCAACATTCAAATTCAGGAAATAAAAAGAACACCACAAAGATACTCCTCGAGAAGAGCAACTCCAAGACACATAATTGTCAGATTCACCAAAGTTGAAATGAAGGAAAAAATGTTAAGGGCAGCCAGAGAGAAAGGTCGGGTTACACACAAAGGGAAGCCCATCAGACTAACAGTGGATCTCTCAGCAGAAACTCTACAAGCCAGAAGAGAGTGGGGGCCAATATTCAACATTCTTACAGAAAAGTATTTTCAACCCAGAATTTCATATCCAGCCAAACTAAGCTTCATAAGTGAAGGAGAAATAAAATCCTTTACAGACAAGCAAATGCTGAGAGATTTTGTCACCACCAGGCCTGCCCTACAAGAACTCCTGAAGGAAGCACTAAACACGGAAAGGAACAAACAGTACCAGCCACTGCAAAAAGATGCCAAATTGTAAAGACCATCGAGGCTAGGAAGAAAATGCATCAACTAATGAGCAAAATAACCAGCTAACATCATAATGACAGGATCAAATTCACATATAACAATATTAACCTTAAATGTAAATGGGAGAAATGTTCAAATTAAAAGACACAGACTGGCAAATTGGATAAAGAGTCAAGATCCATCAGTGTGCTGTATTCAGGAGACTCATCTCACATGCAGAGCCACACATAGGCTCAAAATAAAGAGATGGATGAAGATCTACCAAGCAAACGGAAAACAAAAAAAGGCAGGGATTGCAATCCTAGTCTCTGATAAAACAGACCTTAAAACAACAAAGATGAAAAGAGACAAAGAAGGCCATTACATAATGGTAAAGGGATTAATTCAAAAAGAAGAGCTAACTATCCTAAATATATATGCACCCAATACAGGAGGACCCACGTTCATAAAGCAAGTCGTTAGAGACCTACAAAGAGACTTAGACTCCCACACAATAATAATGGGAGACTTTTACACCCCACTGTCAACATTAGACAGATCAATGAGACAGAAAGTTATCAAGGATATCCAGGATTTGAACTCAGCTCTGCACAAAGTGGACGTAACAGAGATCTACAGAACTCTCCACCCCAAATCAACAGAATATACATTCTTCTCAGCACCAGAGCACACTTATTCCAAAATTGACCACATAGTTGGAAGTAAAGCACTCCTCAGCAAATGTAAAAGAACAGAAATTATAACAAACTGTCTCTCAGCCCACAGTGCAATCAAACTAGAACTCAGGATTAAGAAACTCATTCAAAACTGCTCAACTACATAGAAACTGAACAACCTGCTCCTGAATGACTACTGGGTACATAACGAAATGAAGGCTGAAATAAAGATGTTCTTTGAAACCAATGAGAACAAAGACACAACATACCAGAATCTCTGGGACACATTTAAAGCAGTGTGTAGAGGGAAATTTATAGGACTAAATGCCCACAAGAGAAAGCAGGAAACATCTAAAATCGACACCCTAGCATCACAATTGAAAGAACTAGAAAAGCAAGAGCAAACACATTCAAAAGCTAACAGAAGGCAAGAAATGACTAAGATCAGAGCAGAACTGAAGGAGATAGAGGCACAAAAACCCCTTCAAAAAATCAATGAATCCAGGAGCTGGTTGTTTGAGAAGATCAACAAAATTGATAGACCACTAGCAAGACAAATAAAGAAGAAAAGAGAGAAGAATCAAATACACACAATAAAAAATGATAAAGAGGATATCACCACCGATCCCACAAAAACAGAAACTACCATCAGAGAATACTATAAACACCTCTGTGCAAATAAACTAGAAAATCTAGAAGAAATGGATAAATTCCTCAACACATACACCCTCCCAAGACTAAACCAGGAAAAAGTTGAGATCCTGAATAGACCAATAACAGGCTCTGAAATTGAGGCAATAATTAATATCCTACCAACCAAAAAAAGTCCAGGACCAGAGGGATTCACAGCTGAATTCTACCAAAGGTACAAGGAGGGGCTCATACTATTCCTTCTGAAACTATTTCAATCAATAGAAAAAGAGGGAATCCTCCTAAACTCATTTCATGAGGCCAGCATCATCTTGACACCAAAGCCTGGCAGAGACACAACAAAAAAAGAGAATTTTAGACCAATAGATCAATATCCCTGATGAATATTGATGCGAAAATCCTCAATAAAATACTGGCAAACTGAATCCAGTAGCACATCAAAAAGCATTTCCACCATGATCAAGTGGGCTTCTTCATCCCTGGGATGCAAGGCTGGTTCAACGTGTGCAAATCAATAAACATAATCCAGCATATAAACAGAACCAAAGACAAAAACCACATGATTATCTCAATAGATGCAGAAAAGGCCTTTGACAAAATTCAACAGCCCTTCATGCTAAAAACTCTCAATAAATTAGGTATTGATAAGACATATCTCAAAATAATAAGAGCTATTTATGACAAACCCACAGCCAATATCATACTGAATGGGCAAAAACTGGAAGCATTCCCTTTGAAAACTGGCACAAGACGGGGATGCCCTCTCTCACCACTCCTATTCAACATAGTGCTGGAAGTTCTGGTCAGGGCAATCAGGCAGGAGAAAGAAATAAAGGGTATTCAATTAGGGAAAGAGGAAGTCAAATTGTCCCTGTTTGCAGATGACATGATTGTATATCTAGAAAACCGCATCATCTCAGCCCCAAATCTCCTTAAGCTGATAAGTAACTTCAGCAGTCTCAGGATACAAAATCAATGCACAAAAATCACAAGCATTCTTAGACACCAATAACAGACAAACAGAGAGCCAAATCATGAGTGAACTCCCATTTGCAATTGCTTCAAAGAGAATAAAATATCTAGGAATACAACTTACAAGGGATGTGAAGGACCTCTTCAAGGAGAACTACAAAACACTGCACAATGAAACAAAAGAGGACACAAACAAATGGAAGAACATTCCATGCTCATGAGTAGGAAGAATCAATATCGTGAAAATGGCCATACTGCCCAAGGTAATTTATAGATTCAATGCCACCGTCATCAAGCTACCAATGACTTTCTTCACAGAGTTGGAAAAAACTACTTTAAAATTCACACGGAACCAAAAAAGAGCCTGCATTTCTAAGACAATCTTAAGCCAAAAGAACAAAGCTGGAGGCATCACACTACCTGACTTCAAACTATACTACAAGCCTACAGTAACCAAAACAGCATGGTACTGGTACCAAAACAGAGATATACATCAATGGAACAGAACAGAACCCTCAGAAATAATACTGCACATCTACAACCATCTGATCTTTGACAAACCTGACAAAAACAAGAAATGGGGAAACAATTCCCTATTTAATAAATGATGGTGCTGGGAAAACTGGCTAGCCATATGTAGAATGCTGAAACTGGATCCCTTCCTTACACTTTATACAAAAATTAATTCAAGATGGATTAAAAACTTAACTGTTAGACCTAAAGCCATAAAAACCCTAGAAGAAAACCTAGGCAATACCATTCAGGACATAGGCATGGGCAAGTACTTCATGACTAAAACACCAAAAGCAATGGCAACAAAAGACAAAATTGACAAATGGGATCTAATTAAACTAAAGAGCTTCTGCACAGCAAAAGAAACTACCATCAGAGTGAACAGGCAACCTACAGAATGGGAGAAAATTTTTGCAATCTACTCATCTGACAAAGAGCTAATATCCAGAATCTACAAAGAACCCAAACAAATTTACAAGAAAGAAACAAACGACCCCATCAACGAGTGGGCAAAGGATATGAACAGACACTTCTCAAAAGAAGACATTTATGCAGCCAAAAGACACATGAAAAAATGCTCATCATCACTGGCCATCCGAGAAATGCAAATCAAAACCACAATGAGATACCATCTCACACCAGTTAGAATGGCAATCATTAAAAACTCAGGAAACAACAGGTGCTGGAGAGGATGTGGAGAAATAGGGACACTTTTACACTGTTGGTGGAACTGTAAACTAGTTCAACCATTGTGGAAGTCAGTGTGGCGATTCCTCAGGGATCCAGAACTAGAAATACCATTTGACCTAGCCATCCCATTACTGGGTATATACCCAAAAGATTGTAAGTCATGCTGCTACAAAGACACATGCACAGATATGTTTATTGCAGCACTATTCACAATAGCAAAGACTTGGAACCAACCCAAGTGTCCGTCAATGATAGACTGGATTAAGAAAATGTGGCACTATACACCATGGAATACTATGCAGCCATAAAAAATGATGAGTTCATGTCCTTTGTAGGGACATGGATGAAGCTGGAAACCATCATTCTCAGCAAACTATCACAAGGACAAAAAACCAAACACCGCATGTTCTCACTCAGAGGTGGGAATTGAACAATGAGAACACTTGGTCACAGGAAAGGGAACATCACACACTGGGGCCTGTTGTAGGGTGTGAGTAGGGGGGAGGGATATCATTAGGAGATATACCTAATGTAAATGATGAGTTAATGGGTGCAGTACACCAACCTGGCACATGTATACATATGTAACAAACTTGCACATTGTGCACATGTACCCTAGAACTTAAAGTATAATTAAAAAAAAAAAGAAAAAAGAAAAAGTTGAATTGCTTGATATAGATACCATAGATTAAGGTCTGCCTTTGTGGTTTCCAGTCAATTAAAGATAAATCTAGCAAAAGAACCACTGTAAGAAAAAAAAGAAGAAAAAAATTTCACAAGTTTTTTGTGAAACTGTCACTGCAGCTATGCCAACAGGATAATACTTTGCACTTTTTGTGAAGTATTTTTTATCTTGTATTGAAAATGCAGCTTTATGTGGGTGCAGCATTGTTATAAGAAAGGCATACCTATCGGCTTAAATATGATTCAAGACAAAGTGAGGTCATTATATGAGAAAAAGGGAAAATAAAGTGAAGGATCTAAATCTAGAGACTTTAATGTCAGCAAGGGATGGTTTGACAATTTAAAAAAGACTTTTGGCCTTAAAAATGTGAAGATAGCAGGAGAAGCAACTTCTGCTGAACAAGAGGGTGCAGATGAGTCCCCAGACACCATTAAGAGAATCATTAAAGAGAAAAGGTATTTGCTTGAACCCGTTTTTAATGCAGACAAAAGTGCCCTATTTTGAAAAAATGCCATGAATGACATTAATTAGTAAGGAAGAGAAGTGAGCACCAGGATTGAAGGCAGGAATTGATAGGCTAACTCTACTGTTTTATACAAATGCAGTCAGGTTTATGATAAGGACTGCCTTTACCTATATAGCTGCTAACCCCCAAGATTTGAAGGGAAAAGATAAACATCAGCTGCTAGTCTTTTTTTGTACAACAATAAAGCCTGCACACTGAGAATCTTTTTCTGGACTGGTTCCACTGATGTTTTTTCCTGAAGTAAAGAAGCACCTTGCCAGTAGGAGACTGCCTTTTAATGTTCTTTTGATAGTGGACAAATTGAACAATGCCCCTGGTAACCCAGAACCTCATGAGTTCAATGCCAAAGGCATCAAAGTGGTCTACTCACCCCCCAAACACAACATCTCTAAATTCAGGGGGCATAAGGACCTTTAAGGCTCATTACACACAGTACTCTATGGGGAAAGGATTATCAACACTGTGGAAGAGAACTCTGACATGGAGAACATCATGAAAGTTTGGAAAGATTACACCATTGAGGATACCATTGTTATTATAGAAAAAACATGAAAACCATCAAGCCCGAAACAATAAATTCTTGGTGAAGAAAACTGTGTCCAGATGTTGTACATGACTTCACAGGATTTATCACAGAGCCAATCAAGGAAATCATGAAAGTGATTGTGGATATGACAAAAAAAGATTGGGGGAAAGAGTTTCAAGATATAGATCTTGGAGAAAATCGAGAGCTAATAGATATCACACCGGAATTAAAAGATGGTTTGATGGAGATGAGTGTTTCCAAACCTGTGACAGATTATGAGGAAGAAGATATAGAAGGAGCAATGCCAGGAAATAAATTGACATTAGACAATCTGGCAGAAGTGTTCTGATTATTCAAGACTGCTTTTGACTTCTTTTACAGCCTAGACCCTTCTATGATAGAGGCACTGAGACTAAAATAAATGGTTGAAGAAGGATTGGTACCAGATAGAGACATTTGTAGAGAAATTAGAAAGCAAAAAAGTTAGACAGAAATTAAAAAGGATTTCTGTAGTTACACTGAGTGTGACCTTCCTCTCCTGCCTCCTCTTTCACCTCCTTCATGTCTTCCACCTCCACCACTACTGAGACAGTACAATCAACCTCTCCTTCTCTTCCTCCTTTTCAGCCTAGTCAACATGATGACAAGGGTGAAGGCCTTTATGATGATCCATATCCACTAAATAAATGTAAATATATTTTTCTTTTCCTTTTGATTTTCTTAATAACATTCTCTTTTCTCTAGCTTACTTTATTGTAAGAATATAGTATATAATACATATAGCACAAAAATATGTCTCAATCAACTATTTATGTTATTGGTAAGGCTTGTAGTCAACAGTAGGCTATTAAAGTTTTTGGGAAGTCAAAAGTTGTACGTGAATTTTTGACTGCACGGGGGTTGGCCCTCCTAACCCTGCATTGTTCCAGGCTCAACTGTAGTCTATACACTTTCTCATCTAAGAAGACCTTCTAGATTTTTCCAAATAGAATTAACTTTGTTCTCATTTCTGATTCTCATAAAATTTGGTTGTATGCTCATTTCAGCCTTCCCAGTACTAATTACTTGGATATCTATATCCCCCAAAAGATTGTGAGTTCCAGGAGACAGGATGTCTGTTTAATAATAATGATAATAATTATTACAACTGACATTTAAATATTATATAGTGTACAAACAATGCCTACATACATTTTCTCATTTTTTCTTTTTTCCTCACAAGAGCCTTGTAATAGCTTTGCATTCTTTTCAGCACCGCATATAATACTTTGCATATAGTAGGCTTTTGAAAATATTTTGGGGCTTAATTAAAATTAAAACTGGATTGTGTGGGTTGAATTAAAATGCTGCCAATTCTCTGAATTTTTATGTCCTGTAAAGCAATTAAGAGAGGGAAAGAAGATTTTGAGTAATTTCACTTTTTCATTTGTATACAACCAATATATCCCTAAAACAAAAATTAAGAAAGTATTCATTAGACCATTAAAATTAATTATGACAACATCTAAACAAGGCAGCTTTTAAAATATTTATTTATTTATCTATTAGGTCAGAACATCCCTTCTTTTTCCTGCCCCCTTTGCTTGTTCACTTGAGTCTTGGTCAGTATTCTGTAAGCTCCACATACAGCATGTACACTGGGGAAATGGAAAGTCACACCAGGCTTCAAGAAAGTGATTCTGTTGGTGACTAGGACCAAGCCAGTTATGCCCATTCAACCCATTTTCTTTTAGAAGACACAGCTTCTCATAGCCCTTTGGGGCCTGCTTAAATTCTGACATTTCTCTATTGGAAAATGAACTGAAGTTATCAACCTACATTTCACTACACAGATCACTAGTAACTACAGTTGAATTATAATCTCATATGATAACTATCCCATGAGACAAAAGCTTTCTCACCATTATGCACTCGAAGTAATCGGGTTTCTCTGCCAAGACTCTTCTATTTTCATGAGCAATTTAAAAATCACTTACAACTCAGAAAATAGGTCACCGCTTATTTCATTTTTTAAGATAGTTACAAGCAGCGTCTACCCCATGTCCAAAACCACTTCTTATTTTCATGGGACTCAGATTGCCAGTGGCTCTCTGGAACAGAAAGATCATTCAAAAAGAAACGGAATGAGAGGGTGGCTAATATAAAGAACTAGGCCTTTTTTAGAAATGAAAAACAAAACCTGAGAAGAGCACTTAGAAGCTAAATACTATTAGAATGAGAGGTAAGACTCCTGGAAAAAGAATAAAAACAGAATAGAGCTGAGACCCAGAAAGGAAAGCAATGAATTAAGAAATGATTAATGGTATTTGCATGTAGAGTACCTGCAAGAAGAGCATGAAATAAAATAAATGGTCTTGGAATTCCACCTGCAACTCAGACATTTTTCCTGTAGGCGCTCAGAGTGTATTAAACAAAAGTAAAACTCTCAACAATAATGGCTGTGTTTCCATGGTCCTTTGATGGACCAGAGCTTGTTTTAGGGAATAAGGAACCAGCGAAGGTTTTTGTGCACATGGTGACATGGACTATTTGTGCTTTAGAAGGGCCCCTTCTGGCAGCATTATAGAAAAATTATTGGAAGGGAAAAATCCGAATAAAGAGTTAGAAGATACTGCAATATTCTAGAAATGAAAGAAGAGTCTAGAATCCAAAAGTGACATTGAATTACAAAGAGATAACGAATAGAAAAGACATTAGGAGATAAATTCATTTGAACTCAGTAACTCCTGGGCTACGGAAAGTAAAAAGGAATAAGGTGAAGCTAGGAAGAGAGTTCATTATTTTACAGTGCCTTGGATAGATGGTGGGATGGGTGTTGACTACATTAACCAGAAAATGGAAGAAAAGAGAAGGAGATAGTGCCTTGAGAAGATGAGCACACTGGATGGAGCTGAGCTGCACTCAGTTGCAAATCACATCATCCACATGAAGGCAACAGTTGAAATAAAAGGAGTGTCCATAATATATTAGAAAGAGTAACACTTTAAAAAAAACTGTGGAAACACATTTATTCTAATTGACGGATTGCTGTTACAATAATTCAATTTCCATTATTCATTAAGTATATAATTAACTTCAGAGGCATTAAGATATAATGGATAGGTGTGTCCTGCTTTACCAGCTTAGAGCACAGGAAACTTCTAACATTCAGAATGTTACGACTGAGCACCTACCCATCCTCCTTATGACAAGAATGTCTATTTTCCCTCCTCACCACTGAGTTCTAGGGATCTGTCCTTCTTGCTGACCTTCACTGAGAGAAAAATGAAAGCACCTCATTAATCTACCTGAGGCCCCCTTCTCTGCCACACTGCACTACTCTAGAAGGCATTAACAGTTATGCACCCTGGGCTGGCCTCCACCATGGAGAGAGAGAAGCCCCTCAGAGGCCTGCCTATCTGAAACGAACTAAGTTGAAGCTTCAGGGCCCCTCAGCTGCAAGGGCCCCTTCATGTCCCTGGAATGGGTCCTAGCAACTTTATATTCTGAATTTTGTATTCTTTGATTTTTAAAGAAGGAACCTAATATGTTATAAATTCAGGTCCGACAACACCTGAATTGGCCCTTTCCCATACTCTCACTGTTGCTCTGAGAGCAGCTCCTCCACCCTGGGGAAGGAAGAAGCAGTCTCCTGCCTCTCTGTCCAGTTTATGGTTGTGCCATAAGATGGTAGACCTGGGCTTCTCAGGTACAACTCTTCAGTGACAGTGGTGGAGTTTAATCATGGACAAATGCAGGAAGCATGCACGGCCCTCACCTAAGATGCTTAGATTATTGCACATGAGCTGTGATCTGATGCAGTGTTTCCCACATCACCCCAGGCTCTGGTATGAGTGCCAGGCACCAGTTCCAGCTTTTTCTCTTCCAGAAGGGTTCCCCTAAGTGTCTTCTGTGGTTCTTACTGCCAACTGGTCTTAAACTAGGACACCTCAGCAACCAGACATTGTAGTGACATTGAAACTCAAAGCCTCAGGGTCTCCTTCCCATTTCTCCCCAAAGTCTCCTTGGCCTTTATGCAAATTTGAGCAACTTATTCATCACCAGAAACCTTCAAGTGTAATATTTTTAAGGCAGAAAGCCAGGCACCACCTGCCTTCAGAGTTAAAGTTCCATGCCTTATAAGCCTAAGAGGGAAAATGATATTAACACCTTTCCTTCACAAAAAATGATGCCCATTTCATTCATATAATTGAAATGAGCCATTAAACTTTTTCCAGAACAAAAAAAGGCAGCTTCCTTAATATATTTTTCTAGATAGAGGTACATATATTTTGCAATCTTTAAATAGCCTCATCTCATTCTTGTCATTTTTTTTTTCTCTCTCTCTCTCACCACACTTTGCACCATTAAAATTCTGCTTCATTTTATTTCCCTCAAAATAAGTACATGGGAATAAAATATTTATTTAGAAATTTACCTGATACAAACTGGGGTTATCCACTACCCAGGGCAAGCCTTTATGGTTCTGGGACTTATAAGATCCCTTTGAACTCCTAAAATATTGCTTGATTTTATCAAATACACAGTGGAAATCTCTAGTTGTGAATATACTGAACATAGCCCTTTTAATGCTTCTGTAAACCTAATGGAACCTAAACTGAAAGCTGCCACCTTGATTTAAACCTTTGGAGGAATGTGAATAATTAAGGAGGCATATTCAGGATTTAACTTTATTTCAGAAGGATAAATGTCTCACATATTAATTTGTCTTCTAATTCAATTAACTTAAACGATGTAAGAGTTCATGTTTCACTGAAATATGATTTTTTCTACTATTTTGATTTTTCTGGAAAAAATTCAAAATATTACAATATTCTGCTTTTTAGAAAATTATTCCAGCAGCAATTTTAACTTTTATTTTCCTACCTTCAAAAAGCCAAGTTGGAGTTTATTTTATGCATTATTTTTAAAACTTGGGGATAAGTAAACTTTTTTTTTTTTTTTTTTTTTTTTTTTTTTGAGAAGGAGTCTCGCTCTGTCGCCCAGGCTGGAGTTCAGTGGCACAGTCTCGGCTCACTGCAAGCTCCGCCTCCCGGGTTCACGCCATTCTCCTGCCTCAGCCTCTCCGAGTAGCTGGGACTACAGCGCCCGCCACCGCGCCCGGCTAATTTTTTTGTATTTTTAGTAGAGACGGGGTTTCACCGTGGTCTCGATCTCCTGACCTCGTGATCCGCCCGCCTCGGCCTCCCAAAGTGCTAGGATTACAAGCGTGAGCCACCGCGCCCGGCAAGTAAACTTTTAAATAAGATATCAAAAAGACAAAAGACAGCAAAAATCTCTAAGAGTGTTTTAAAAATGAGAAGTGAGGGGGAGACTAACTCTACAAACTATTAAAAAACATGTAACGTTAAAGCAGGAGCAGTGTGAAGAGGTGAGAATGACCCCAGGACCCACCAAAGCCCGCGCTGGGCAATTACATTCTGCCGCCATCACCGCCACCATGCCCAAGAGAAAGGCTGAAGGGGATGCTAAAGGAGATAAAGCCAAGGTAGGGACGAACCACAGAGAAGATTCGTGAGGTTGTCTGCTAAACCTGCTCCTCCAAAGCCAGAGCCCAAGCCTAAAAAGGCCCCTGCAAAGAGGGGAGAGAAGGTACCAAAAGGGAAAAAGGGGAAAGCTGATGCTGGCAAGGAGGGGAATAACCCTACAGAAAATGGAGATGCCAAACAGATCAGACACAGAAAGCTGAAGGTGCTGGAGATGCCAGGGGAAGTGTGTGCGTTTTTGATAACTGGGTACTTCTGGTGACTGTACAGTTTGAAATACTATTTTCATCAAGTTTTATAAAAATGCAGAATTTTGTTTTACTTTTTTTTTTAAAGCTATGTTGTTAGCACACAGCACTTCATTGTTGTTTTAGGGGGAAGGGGCATATGTCACGAATAGAGTGTCTCCGAAGCTGAATTGATATGGGGAAAACCTTTCTCTTCTAGTTTTGAGAGACCTCCTCTTGGCTACCAGGAGAAGAGATTCCCTGACTTTGACACACATGGCCACCTTGGAACAAAAACCTTGTGGTATGGAAAAACAAATTCGTTTTTACGTCCTCTTCTCCTTTTCCACCTTTCAGCATAGAATTAACTCCCTTAAACCCAGACATCTGTTGGGACGTGACCCCCAATAGTTGGTTACCAGTGTGTCAGGCAATCTGGACTGTCCAGTGATGCCACTGAAATGGCACCCCTCAAAAGATCAGTGGTTCTGTTTCTAGATTGTGGATCTTCAGATAAATTCTGCCAGTTTCATTTCACTTCCTGAAAGTCAGGGTTGGCTTGTGAAAAGTTATTAAACAACATGCTAAATGCGAAGTGTCAACCCTCACTCTAAACTTTCCCTGGTTCAGAGCATCAGATGAAGGCTTCTTTGGATTTTATGGTGGCTTTCTGATTTTTGGTAGTCCATTGAAGAAGGGAGTTTGAAAGTTGTTGTATACTGTTAGAGATTGCCTACCCATGTTCTGCCTGACATACCGTGATTGTTTATGGAAAGTATCTTTAATAAAGCTGGATACAATTTGGCTTGAAAAAAAAAAGTTAAGTCAGTTTGACAGTAACAAAAGCATATCATTAATTAAATCCATATTGGCTATTATTTTCAGTGATAATGTTACTAAAGAGACTTCTTATACTCATCCCCATCCCCCAAAGCAGCAGTTAGTCACCTAAGGTATCTGAGTCGCCCTTGTCAGAATTCTCGGTTTACCAGATAGCATGTTTGCTTTCACCCCGGAATAAACGCTTGAGTGGCCGCGTCTGATTCAGCTCTGGTGACGTGTCTGCAGGAGCCTCCCTTGCTAGGATCCCCTTGAACTCCTAAAATACTGTTTGATTTTATCAAACACACAGTGGAAATCTCTAGTTGTGAGTATATTGAACATAGCCTTTCTGATGCTTCTGTGAGCCTAGTGGAACCTAAAGTGAAAGCTACCACCTTGATTTAAGCCTCTGTTGTAAAATTCTTTTGCAGTTCTCCTGTGGAAATTCACTTTTGGAGGAACTGCTTTTGCTTCTGTATGAGTCCCTCAGCGCTGTCGTCTCATCGGTGATCTCTTTGCCTCTGCTTTCTCTTTTCCAGAAACCCTCGCTGTCCAGACCTGCAGGTGGGGTCCTCCTAGATTTCCAGAGTTGCTATGTGTTTTATTTTTAAAGTTTATACTGTCATTTCATGGGATCTTGGAAGAAGGAGAGGGCTCTAAAATGTGGATATAGTCCACTTGGTTGAAGAACTCTTTTTTTTCCTTATACTTTAAGTTCTAGGGTACAAGTGCACAACGTGCAGATTTGTTACATAGGTATACATGTGCCATGTTGGTTTGCTGCACCCATTAACTCATCATTTACATTAGGTATTTCTCCTAATGCTATCCCTCCCCCAGCCCCCCGCACCCTGACAGGCCCTGGTGTGTGACATTCCCTGCCCTATGTTCAAGTGTTCTCAGTGTTCAATTCCCACCTATGAGTGAGAACATGCAGGGTTTGGTTTTCTCTCCTTGTGATAGTTTGCTGAGAATGATGGTTTACAGCTTCATCTATGTCCCTGTAAATGACACGAACTCATCCTTTTTTATGGCTGCATAGGTTTCCATGGTGTATATGTGCCTCATTTTCTTTATCCCGTATATCATTAATGGACATTTGGGTTGGTTCCAAGTCTTTGCTATTGTGAATAGTGCCGCAATAAATATACGTGTGCATGTGTCTTTATAGTAGCATGATTTATAATCCTTTGGATAAATACCCAGTAATAGGATCGCTGGGTCAAATGATATTCGTAGTTCTAGATCCTTGAGGAATTGCCACACTGTTTTCCACAATGGTTGAACTAATTTACACTCCCACCAGCAGTGTAAAAGCATTCCTATTTCTCCACACCCTCTCCAGCATCTGTCATTTCCTTTTTATTGATCACCATCCTAACTGGCATGAGATGGTATCTCACTGTGATTTTGATTTGCATTTCTCTGATGACCAGTGATGAGGAGCATTTTTTCATGTGCCTGTTGGCTGCATAAATATCTTCTTTTGAGAAGTGTCCGTTCATATCATTGGCCCACTTTTTGATGGGGTTGTTTTTTTCTTGTAAATTTGTTAAAGTTCTTGGTAGATTCTGGATATTAGCCCTTTGTCAGATGAGTAGATTGCAAAAATTTTCTCCCATTCTGTAGGTTGCCTGTTCACTCTGATGGTAGTTTCTTTTGCTGTGCAGAAGCTCTTGAGTTTAATTAGATCCCATTTGTCAATTTTGGCTTGTGTTGCCATTGCTTTTGGTGTTTTAGTCATGAAGTCTTTGCCCATGCCTATGTCCTGAATGGCATTGCCTAGGTTTTCTTCTAGGGTTTTTATGGTTTTAGGTCTAACAGTTAAGTTTTTAATCCATCTTGAATTAATTTTTGTATAAGGTGTAGGGAAGGGATACAGTTTCAGCTTTCTACATGTGGCTAGCCAGTTTTCCCAGCACCATTTATTAAATAGGGAATCCTTTCCCCATTTGTTGTTCTTGTCAGGTTTGTCAAAGATCAGATGGTTATAGATGTGTGGTGTTATTTCTGAGGCCTCTGTTCTGTTTCATTGTTCTATATATCTGTTTTGGTACCAGTACCATGCTGTTTTGGTTACTGTAGCCTTGTAGTATAGTTTGAAGTCAGGTAGCGTGATGCCTCCAGCTTTCTTCTTTTGGCTTAGGATTGTCTTGGCTATGAGGGGTATTTTTTGTTAATGGAACTTCGTAAAGTTCCATATGAACTTAAAATAGTTTTTTCCAATTCTGTGAAGAAAGTCATTGGTAGCTTGATGGGGATGGCATTGAATCTATAAATTACCTTGGGCAGTACGGCCATTTTCATGATATTGATTCTTCCTACCCATGAGCATGGAATGTTCTTCCATTTGTTTGTATACTCCTTTATTTCCTTGAGCAGTGGTTTGTAGTTCTCCTTGAAGAGGTCCTTCACATCCCTTGTAAGTTGGATTCCTAGGTATTTTATGCTCTTTGTAGCAATTGTGAATGGGAGTTCACTCATGATTTGGCTCTCTGTTTGTCTGTTATTGGTGTATAAGAATGCTTGTGATTTTTGCACATTGATTTTATATCCTGAGACTTTGCTGAAGTTGCTTATCAGCTTAAGGAGATTTTGGCTGAGAAGATGTGGTTTTCTAAATATACAATCATGTCATCTGCAAACAGGGACAATTTGACTTCCTTTTTTCCTAATTGAATACCCTTTATTTCTTTCTCCTGCCTGATTGCCCTGGCCAGAACTTCCAGCACTATGTTGAGTAGGAGTGGTGAGAGAGGGCACCCCTGTCTTGTGCCAGTTTTCAAAGGGAATGCTTCCAGTTTTTGCCCATTCAGTATGATATTGGCTGTGGGTTTGTCATAAGTAGCTCTTATTTTGAGATAAGTTCCGTTAATACCTAGTTTACTGGGACTTTTTAACATGAAGTGTTGTTGAATTTTGTCAAAGGCCTTTTCTGCATCTATTGAGATAATCATGTGGTTTTTGTCATTGGTTCTGTTTATGTAATGGATTACACTTATTGATTTGTGTATGTTGAACCAGCCTTGCATCCCAGGGATGAAGCTGACTTGATCATGATGGATAAGCTTTTTGATGTGCTACTGGATTCAGTTTGCCAGTATTTTATTGAGGATTTTCACATCAATGTTCACCAGGGATATTGGTCTAAAATTCTCTTTTTTTGTTGTGTCTCTGCCAGGCTTTGGTATCAGGATGATGCTAGCCTTATAAAATGAGTTAGAGAGGATTCCCTCTTTTTCTATTGATTGGAATAGTTCCAGAAGAAATGGTACCAGCTCCTCTTTGTACCTCTGGTAGAATTCGGCTGTGAATCCATCTGGTCCTGGACTTTTTTTGGTTGGTAGGATATTAATTATTGCCTCAATTTCAGAACCTGTTACTGGTCTATTCAGAGATTCAACTTCTTCCTGGTTTAGTCTTGGGAGGGTGTATGTGTTCAGGAATCTATCCATTCCTTCTAGATTTTCTAGTTTATTTGTGTAGAGGTGTTTATAGTATTCTCTCATGGTAGTTTGTATTTTGTGGCGTCAGTGGTGATATCCCCTTTATCATTTTTTATTGCATCTATTTGATTCTTCTCTCTTTTCTTCTTTATTAATCTTGCTAGTGGTCTATCAATTTTGTTGATCTTTTCAAAAAACCAGCTTCTGGATTCATTAATTTTTTGAAGGGTTTTCTGTGTCTGTCTTTCAGTGCTGCTCTGATCTTAATTATTTCTTGACTTATGCTAGCTTTTGAATTTTTTTGCTCTTGTTTCTCTAGTTGTTTGAATTGTGATGTCAGGATGTCGATTTTAGATGTTTCCTGCTTTCTCTTGTGGGCATGTAGTGCTATAAATTTCCCTCTACACACTGCTTTAAATGTGTCCCAGAGATTCTGGTATGTTGTGTCTTTGTTCTCATTGGTTTCAAAGAACATCTTTATTTCTGCCTTCATTTTGTTATGTACCCAGTAGTCATTCAGGAGAAGGTTGTTCAGTTTCCATGTAGTTGAGCGGTTTTGAGTGAGTTTCTTAATCCTGAGTTCTAATTTGATTGTACTGTGGTCTGAGAGATAGTTTGTTGTGATTTCTGTTCTTTCACATTTTCTGAAGAGTGCTTTGCTTCCAATTATGTGGTCAATTTTAGAATAAGTGTGCTATGGTGCTGAGAAGAATGTATATTCTGTTGATTTGGGGTGGAAAGTTCTGTAGATGTCTATTAGGTCCACATGGTGCAGAGCTGAGTTCGAGTCCTGGATATCCATGTTAACCTTCTGTCTTGTTGATCTGTCCAATATTTACAGTGGGGAATTAAAGTCTCCCATTATTATTGTGTGGGATTCTAAGTCTCTTTGTAGGTCTCTAAGGGCTTGCTTTATGAATCTGGGTGCTCCTGTATTGGGTGCATATATATTTAGGATAGGTAGCTCTTCTTGTTGAATTGATCCCTTTACCATTATGTAATGGCCTTCTTTGTCTCTTTTGATCTTTGTTGTTTTAAAGTCTGTTTTATCAGAGACTAGAATTGCAACCCCTGCTTTCTTTTTTGTTTTCCATTTGTTTGGTAGATCTTCCTCCATCCGTTTATCTTGAGCCTATTTGTGTCTCTTCACATGAGATGGGTTTCCTGAATACAGCACCCTGATGGGTCTTGACTCTTTATCCAATTTGCCAGTCTGTGCCTTTCAATTGGGGCATTTAGCCCATTTGCATTTAAGGTTAATATTGTTATATGTGAATTTGATCCTGTCATTATAATGTTAGTTGGTTATTTTGCCCGTTAATTGATGGTTTCTTCATAGCATCAATGGTCTTTATAATTTGGCATGTTTTTGCAGTGGCTGGTAACAGTTGTTCCTTTCCATGTTTACTGCTTCCTTCAGGAGCTCTTGTAAGGCAGGCCCGGTGGGGACGAAATCCCTCCGCATTTGCTTGTCTGTAAAGGATTTTATTTCTCCTTCACTTATGAAGCTTAGTTTGGCTGGATATGAAATTCTAGGTTGTAAATTCTTTTGTTTAAGAATGTTGAATATTGGTCCCCACTCTCTTCTGGTTTGTAGAGTTTCTGCCGAGAGATCCGCGGTTAGTCTGATGGGCTTCCCTTTGTGGGTAACCTGACCTTTCTCTCTGGCTGTCCTTAACATTTTTTCCTTCATTTCAATCTTGGTGAATCTGACAATTATGTGTCTTGGGGTTCCTCTTCTCGAGGAGTATCTTTGTGGTGTTCTCTGTATTTCCTGAATTTGAATGTTGGCCTGCCTTGCTAGGTTGTGGAATTTCTCCTGGATAATATCCTGCAGAGTGTTTTCCAACTTGGTTCCATTCTCCCCATCACTTTCAGGTACACCAATCAAATGTAGATTTGGTCTTTTCACATAGTCCCATATTTCTTGGAGGCTTTGTTTGTTTCTTTTTACTCTTTTTTCTCTAATCTTGTCTTCTCGCTTTATTTCATTAATTTGATGCTCAATCACTGATATCCTTTCTTCCACTTGATCAAATCAGCTATTGAAGCTTGTGCATGTAGCACAAAGTTCTCTTGCCATGGTTTTCAGCTCGATCAGGTAATTTAAGGTCTTCTCTACACTGTTTATTCTAGTTAGCCATTTGTCTAACCTTTTTTCAAGGTTTTTAGCTTCCTTGCGATGGGTTAGAACGTGCTCCTGTAGCTTGGAGTAGTTTGTTATTACTGACCTTCTGAAGCCTACTTCTGTCAGCTCATCAAAGTCATTTTCCATCCAGCTTTGTTCCGTTGCTGTCAAGGAGCTGCAATCCCTTGGAGGAGAAGAGGCAGTCTGGTTTTTAGAATTTTCAGCTTTCTGCTCTGGTTTCTCCCCATCTTTGTGGTTTTTATCCACCTTTGGTCTTTGATGTTGGTGATCTACAGATGGTGTTTTGGTGTGGATGTCCTTTTTGTTGATGTTGATGCTACTCCTTTCTGTTTGTTAGTTTTCCCTCTAACAGTCAGGACCCTTAGCTGCAGGTCTGTTGGAATTTGCTGGAGGTCCACTCCAGACCCTGTTTGCCTGGGTATCACCAGAGGAGGCTGCAGAACAGCAAATATTACTACCTGATCCTTCCTTTGGAAGCTTCATCCCAGAGGGACACCCACCTGTATGAGGTGTCTGTGGGCCCCTACTGGGAGGTGTCTCCCAGTTAGGCTACACAGGGGTCAGGGTCCCATGTGAGGCAGTCTGTCCATTCTCAGAGCTCAAACATCATACTGGGAGAACCACTGCTCTCTTCAGAGCTGTCAGACAGGGATGTTTAAGTCTGCAGAAGTTTCTGCTGCCTTTTGCTCAGCTATACCCTGCCCACAGAGGTGGAGTCTATAGAGGCAGTAGGCCTTGTTGAGCTGCAGTGGGCTCTGCCCAGTTCGAGCTTCCTGGCAGCTTTGTTTACCTACTTAAGCCTCAGCAATGGTGGATGCCCCTCCCCCTGAAGAACTCTTTTATGTTATATAATCAAATCAATTATCTCCCAAAATGAGTTTTTTCTTTGATATTTACTTCTATTTTTTCTTTGGATAATATTTGGCATTTTATATATAAATCTTTAATTAGCTTGATTTTTTCTCCAAAAATGTAACCTATTATCCTAGTAACATTTATAAAATTGTTAATCATTTTCTCTTTTTCCCTTTAAGAAAACTCATATATCCATATTTATATAAAAATATGTCTAAAATATAACGATTGAAAAAAGAAGTTGCAGATAAATTAGTTTATGTTCGGAAAAAGGAGAGAATTTTATATATAGTTCACTATATATTATGCATTATATATACTTGTGTATAAATAGAAACATTACGGTAGACTGGGAATCAAACTGTTAATTTCTTTTGGAGAATAGAAATGGGAGAAAGTCAGAGGTGAGGGAATCATAATTTCAAGAGCAGAGATAGTGTGGACTAAGAGAAACAGCAGGCAACAGCTGTTTGGCAGAAAAAAAGGCTAGGACCAGCTGACTCTAGCGTTTGCTGAAAAATAAAATCACTAGTGCACATGTTCACAAATTGAACATTTAAAAAAATAGCTAACATGTATTGAAATCTTACTATATGCCAGGTACTGTTCTCATAGCTTTAGATGTACTGATTCATTTACTCCTCATAACAAACTTATGCAGGTAAGCACTACTCATCTAGGTAAATTTTCCTGTGTATACTGTGTATGGGACAGCCAGGACTTGACTCCAGTTGATATGGTATTAGAGCCCCCCCTTAATTGCTATATTCCATTACACAGCCTTAACCATCACCTCCTGAGACTGAAGCTTTTCTCACACCCTGCTTACAGTCACCAGCGCTCCTAAAAGCAGAACCTTTATTCCAACCATAGAAATGAAAAGCTTCACTTTGAAGAAATGAAATATACTCTAAAGGTAAATACTATGTTATTTAAACATTCATCTTAAAGCGTAGTCTGGAAATGAGTCAACAAGTATTTGAGAAAAACCTAGAGCGAAGAAAACATAATTCCAACAAAGAGATTTAACTCCCAAGAAAACAGAGTTAACATAGAAAATAGAATAAAATAGCCAAACAAATATCTCTGAAGGTTTCCTAGAATTCTTCACATGGGACATGAGACTTTTAAAACTAGATCTTTGACTGCCTATTTAATTTATTCTATTATTGCTTATTTATTTAGGCTTCTGTTTTGTTTTGCTTGTATATGACAGTAAATTTATGTTTTACAAATATATCTGAAATTCTTTTAACTCCAGGGTAAGGTACAAAGTAATCAAGCTCATTTACACATTCAGATGGTTACAGCTTTAATGAAGCTCTTATTTAACAATTAATTTTGACACCAAAATATAAAAACATATGGAATCTGCTATTCTTCTAGCTTGTCACAGATATTAACCAACATCTGGCTTGTGTTGAGACAGGAAAACATTTTTGTCAATTAAAAAAAAAAAAAAAAAAAACTTGTTCGCTTCCATTTTAATCTTTTAAATGGTTATTTCTTTTTGTAGTGTTTCTATTCTTACTGCATCCTTTATTTCTTTTTGTTAATGGCAGTAGTACATGGACACAATAACAAATCAAATAGTAAAGGAAAAGCGACACCCTCCCATCTTATCACTCAGTCCCTACCTACAAGCCCTAACTCCTCTTTGTGCCTTTTTAAAAAATTTTTTTCTGGTCATAATGCCAAGTAATGTGTTTATACCTCTATTCCTTATCTCCCTGACATGAAAGATGGTGATTTAGTTCAATTACGTTACCTTCCTCAATATTACTAGGTTCTTTCCTCTCTGCCCCAAATTTGATATCTGTAACATAGCTTTAGCTCTACTAATAGTTATCTTAATCCAATCAACCTTGGCAGGTTTTTTACAAATAGATTTTACTTTTTGGAGCAGTTTTAGGTTCTCAGCAAAAGCAAAACTGAGCATAAGGTACAGAGATTTCTTATATATCCACTTCAATAGAGTACTTTTTTTATTCCACAGTTTGTAAGAAGGAATATTAATAATCAATTATAATAGTGATCCTAAAATCAAAGACGAAGGGATTATTGTCTTATATTACACTAATTGTTTACAATTGTGCCTTGTTTTCTTTTTAATATTCAGATCATGGCTTCCTTATCACCTTTCTTTCTTCTCTCGTTTTGCTTCTGTTTTAGTCTGTTTTGGCTACTATAATAAAATATGAAGTGGGTGGCTTACAAACAACAGAAAATGATTTCTGACAGTTCTGGAGGCTAGGAAGTCCAAGATCAAGTTATCAGCAAATTCAGTATCTGGCAAGGCCTCTTGGTTCACAGACAGCTATAGTCTTGCTGTGTCCATAGCAGAAGGAAAAGGTTGCTCTCTGGGCCTCTTTTATAAGGGCACTAATCCCAATCATGAGGGCTCTGCTCTCATGAGCTAGCCCCTCCCACGAATACCTTACACTGGGAGTTAGAATTTAGCAAACATTCAGTCTACAACACATCATATCTCCTTATTACATGATGCTCTTTTTTTTATGCTTTTTTCATCATACCACCCATTCTCGAGTTCCCTATCATTTTCCTGAAGATGTCTCTCCTGGGAATCTATCTACCCATCCTCTGTTCCTCTCTGCACTGGTTGCTCTTCAGGCCTGTTCTGCAGTTGTTTTCCAAATATCTCTCTTCACTGCCCTCCTGGGCCGAGGCTTCTGTTTGCTGAATTGCATGCTGTCTTCTTCTTGGTCACTTTGCCCCTGGGCATGGAGCAGGCAAGCTAACTGGAGTTCCCAGTTGCTAAAATAAGAAGGGATTTTCTGGCCTGGCACAGTGGCTCATGCCTGTAATCCCAGCACTTTGGGAGGTGAAGGTGGGAGGATCACTGAGGTCAGGAGTTCAAGACAACATGGCAAAACCCCGTCTCTACTAGAAATACAAAAATTAGCTGGGTGTGGTGGTGTGCACCTGTAATCCCACCTACTCAGGAGGCTGAGGTAGGAGAATCGCTTGAACCCGGTGGGTGGAGGTTGCAGTAAGCCAAGGTCACGCCACTGCACTCAAGCCTGGGAGATAAAGCGAGACTCCATCTCAAAAAAAAAAAAAAAAAAAAAAGAAGAAGGAATTTTCTGTGACAGTGGCTATCCTCCCTCCTGGACAGGGCTTTTTTATTCCTTTAGTTTGACTGCATTCTCTCTCAGACAGCTGTACCCTCCTCAGAATTCTATCCTAGCTGGTGTATAAGTTTTCTTTGGCCTATATCTTGAGGATTTTAGCTTTAGGTTAGTGATGCCTTTGCAATTCAGTTGTTGGGGCTCCTATCCTAATTAAATTATTAATTATATTTTTATTGCCCAGTGCTCTGCTCAGTTCCTGGTATTTCTTCACTCTATTTTAGAATTTCAGTGGATTTTTGTCTTATCGTCTCAGTGGTTTCCTCATGTACATAACGTATTTTGGGTTTCCTCAACTCTTGTCAATCCAAGCCCATTGATTTTTTTTTCTTTGGGTGCACCTCACAATTTCTGGTTTGCTGATAGTGACTTTTCTTGCTTGCTAGTGCCGATATGGCTATACGTGACACACAGTCTGTAAATGTAAGGGATTTGGGTCGGTATTTACATAGACATCAAATTCATTCCTCTGGTTTATTTATTCTCATAGAGGTCATTTAAGCTAGTCATTTGGTGGGATAGTTTTAATTTCTTGCTTCAAGTCACAGTGTTATTACCCTGCCCTGAAAATATTACATTTACCTTTTTTTATGTGAGCAAGTGGTTCGTACTTACTGGGCAAACATACTTTCCAGAAATTTTAAGTGTCTGAACCTTTATATTTGCACATGGCTATTGCTCTATGTATAGTTGTATTTTTGTGTGTAATTAATAAGCCACCAGCCCATGATGCTAAATTCTAAGAGCAAAGATGTCTTTAAAATGAAACTGAATGCTTTAACTTTCCTTTGTAGCACTTTGTATCATCATAGACTCCTGAATTGTTTCTTCAACATGATAGCCTTCAACCAAATAAACATGTGACACCTACTGACTACGTTTATTTTTCCACTTTGGAAAGACCCATCATGGTAGAAGGGGATGTTAATAGACTTGCCCAGTGGAGCTTAATAAGTTAGTTCTTAAAAGAGGAACTGAATGGAATGGTAATAACACAGATTCTCAATAGCTCAATGGCCCTCCCCAGCAGAGAAAAGGCTGACCTCATTTCTGGATTACTCTCTGACATAAATTTCTCAGTCACAGGATATTTCAGAGAATTTTACATGAAACGCAGGAAAACCACATTCCACCCACATTTGGTCTTGACAGAGACTCATGTTGTGACATATATACTTTTCTATTATGTATACTAGAAAAGAAAAATCTCAGAATGGAAATTTGGGAACTTGCTGGGCTTACCGAAACCGAAAATATAACTGTGGCTGGGTTCTTGTAGAACTGAGTGATAAAGAAATTGTCTTTTATAAGTTTCAGAAAAGAGATGGTATTTTTATGTGGGTAACCTTTGAGAACCAGCAAATCACTAACATAGAAGATACCCAAATTCCCCATCTTAAGAATATAGTAGAAGTGCAATTTTAAGATTAAAATGCAAGTCCACACATATGTAGCTAAGAACACAAGTCCTCTAAGATGAGCCAAGAAAAAAAAAATTACTGATGTTTGACTCAGTTAGCTATTCTTTCTGACAGGAGATTAAAGCCGCCTGTGAGATTTCTTTGACTCGTGACTCATTTAATTCGTTTAGACATTGCCAGCAGAGCAAGCTACGACAAAGCAGATCCATCTTAACAAGCTCACTCCTGGTTGTTCTAATAAAGAAAAATAATTGAATTGCTGATTTTGATTTTTCAAAATGCACTCAGCATTTGAGTATTTGGCATCACACTCCAAATAAACACAGAAATATTTATTACATCATCTTCTTCCCCAGAGTGAATGGGAAAAAAAGCACACACACAGAATTAGCTCCAGGTAGCCTTTAAACTAGTGTAGCACTGAAGTATGTTTGCCATGTTTAGTTTATTATAATTGAATTGTTAACTTAAAATCTTACTGTCTTATTTGGAAGAAGCATCAGTTCAAAGCACATAGGTCTATGTGGATAAATGAATAACGCTGATGTTAAGCACATTTATTATGAATGTTATTTCTCAAGATGCATCTGCTGCAGTGGAGAAGAATCAGTCCTGGTCAAAGTGAGCAGTAGGTAGAGCTGAAGCAGCAAGCTGGTGGTCAGACATATTTATTCAACCTGA
The DNA here is from genome assembly GCF_028878055.3 of Symphalangus syndactylus. NCBI lineage: Eukaryota > Metazoa > Chordata > Mammalia > Primates > Hylobatidae > Symphalangus > Symphalangus syndactylus. Next base: position 18,253,007 of record NC_072426.2, read on the forward strand.
ACACTGTTTTAAAAAAAATGCATAAACATTTGAAAATCAGGAGACTCCACATAAAAATTCAGACATGCGGTTCCCTTGCAAATTTATAGGAATTAGCAACAGGAAAGCTCATTTCCAATCCTCAGGTGCTAAGTAGCAGTAGATTCCTCCATTGCTTGCAGTGTGGGCACACGCACTTCACCAAGCTGGCCTCATTCGTATTTCCTGCCTGATCCCTAACACAGGTTTGGGACCACTGATAAAGACAGTAAAGCATAAACCTTAGAATTAAAAGACCTCTATACTCATTCCACTGTTAGCACCGAGACAATGCTCATTTGGATGTGGCTAGCATCTAGACAGCTAGATCTTATCCAGATATACTGAGGATGGGCTGTGTATCATCATTAAGAGGCAGCGTTACCACAGCTATGTCCAATGCACAGCAAACTTGCTCAATTAATTACTTTAAGACAAAGTGGATGGTCTCTCTATCTTGACTAGGATGGGAAGGGAGAGGGTTATAATTAAAGTCTTATCTAGAACCTGGAACTTTAGATATTATCTAATTTAAACTTCACAATAAGGTCAGGAGGCTGGTGTTTTATAGATAGAAAAACAAAGTTAAGGAAAATAAGCTGACTTGATGTTAAATAATTACCAAGTGGTAGGGCAGCTATTCAAAGCCAAGTCTGTGTGACCAAAAAAAAAAAATCTACATTTTATCAATTTTATAACATCTCTTTGGAGACATATCCCCTCTCAATAAAATGAGGAGAATGTTAATCCTTTGACTCTCAGAGATATGCACTATATTAATATCATTTTTATGTTTGTGATTCTACGGGGGGATATTAGCTCATATTACCAATATTTCAAGCTTTAAAGTATAGAAAACTTTAAACAGGACCCTTTTAAACAACCTCCCAGTGAGCAGTTATCCTCCCTGGTATGAGTTTGGCAGCAGCTATAATAGAGAGTCAAATTAGCAGTGGCTCAAACACATTAGAAATGTATTTCTTGGAGTTTCATACTTTCTGTGACTCCCACGTGCTTGCACATTAATAAATTTGTATGCCTTTGTCCTGTTAAAAAAATGTCTTTCTCCTCACATAATAGTCTGAGATTAAGCATTTCACAGCCAGTATTATGAGTTCCAAGTGGTTAGGACTCAAGTTCTTTTTAATCTTCTTCCACTGACCTAGAGTGATGTTTTCATCCCATGGTTCAAGATGGCTTGCTACCACGTTGCACACATTATTTTCACTCATATCTCATTAACTAGAATGTAATGAAATAACCACATCTACATAGGAAAGAGTCTGGGGAATGTAGTTATTGTCTAAGGCACCCTGTGCCTCGCTAAATTTTATTATCATGGAAGGAGGAGGAAACCAGTACTGTGAGACAATGACCCATCTCAGGCAGACCCTTTAAAGCTTACACGTAAAGTACAACCATACCACACTTCTCCCTTCTGATGTAGATGCCTGTCTCTACTACTAACCACTTGACTTTTTCTTCTTTCTATTTTTGTGTCACTGTCAAAGTCCTGAGTCTTTAAAAAGTCCTCCTGTTTTGTGTGATTAAAATTAGGAGATGATGAAAGTATGATTTCATGAATCACATGATTTATTGCCACACCAAGATAATTTTTTTCTTAGGTTGGCAATGCTTAAAGAGGGAGAGCATAGCAAGAACAACTCTCAGAGGAAATACGCTTGATAAACATGGTACATTAACCACACAGTGAGTGAGTTCCAAAATTGTTAAAGTTTAGTTGGTCAGTTATGATGGAGGCAGACGTCTGTGGAAAGTGAAGTCTAATGAAAGCTTGAGGTGTACCTTTATGCAAGTGGTTCTTGAGAGAGGCTAGCTTCACCAACAAGATGGAGGAAGACCACCCAGGTTGATAAAGACACATAAGTTCCCTCCATGCTAGAGGACAGTGCTGGTGTTGGATGGTGAGGTTTCAGAGATTAGCTCAAAGGCTAACAGGTGTGGCCCTGTCATAGACTGAGCTCTCAGTCTTCAGACAAGTGGCTAACAAGAGTATAGCCCTGTAGTGGACTGAACTCATCAAGTGTCTGTCAAACTCTTGGGCTTATATGTATGTTGAAGTCCAATCGTTGAGGTCAATAGCTCGTATATGGGGTCTCATAAGGTGTGATGTCTCATTCTTGAGGAGAGGGAGAATTCACTCCAAGTTCTTGTCACAGCAAAATATATGTCACCCAAGTTGCAAACTATGAATCATTTCACAGCTACCTAATACCTCCCTAGGTTAGGTCTTATGTCCACACTTGATCACATCAGATTTCTTCCTGTTCCATTTGTCAGTGTTTCCCTCTCCCAACCCTGTATATTTTGTGGTGGTGTTCTCATTTGGAAATTACTAGCCCTCTATATGTCAACAAGTGTCAATCTTCCTCCAGGTTAACTTTAAAATACAAATTTGTAATACATCTTTGTGGAGGTAGGATGATTTTCCTAGGCAGAGATTTCTTTTCATATTCAATGGTGTACTATTTTGACTGGAAAGGGCAAAACAGTATATGATTACATTTCTTTGGTAGTATCAGGTATATAGATATGCACTTAACAAGTAGCAATCAGCTATAGTCATGATTCTTATGTTTTGTAGAGCCATTGGGTATCTATTAGACAGAAACAACAGCAATAGTCATCATCAACAATTAATAATCCGTAAATTGATCTATAGATTTAATGCAATCCTAATTAACACCTTATCAAGCTTTTTATTGACGTTGACAAGCTGATTATGAAATTCAAATGAAAATGTCAAGGACCTGTAATAGCCAAGACAAACTAAAAAATATTGGAGGACAACTAATATCTAATTTCAAGTCTTATTAAGATACAGTGATTCACACAATATAGTATTAGCATTAAATAGATCGCTGAAACATAACAGGGAATCCAGAAATAGACTCATACATTTATAGACAACTGTTTTTCAACAAAAGTGTAAAGGAATTGAGTGGAGAAAGGACAGTCTTTTCAGTAAATGGTAATGAAAGAATTGAAATACATATGCAAAAAAATGAACACTGATCTACACCTCACATCATATACAAAAATTGACTTGAAATATAGACAAATGATCAAAAGCATGATCCATAAAGCCACAAATTGATAAACTGGACTTCATGAAAAGTTAAAACTTCTGCTCTTCAAAAAACACTGTTAAGAGAATAAAGAAACAAGGCACAGACTGAGAGAAAAATATTTGCAAATGATATATCTAGTTAAAGCACTTATATCCAGAAAGTATAAAGAAATCTTGAAACTCAATAATGAGAAAATAACCCAAGTCAAAAGGGTGGTGTGTTGAGGGTTGGGGGGGATGCCGGGAGAAAGGCAAGCAAAAGATTTGAACATATTCTTCACCAAAGAAGGTGGTGAATAGGCTCATGAAAAAATGCCCAACACCATTAGTCATTAGGGAAATGCAAATTAAAACTACAATATGATATCATTATGAACCTATCAGAACGGTTAGTATTTAAAAGTCTGACAATACCAGATATTAGTGAGGATGTGGAACAACTGCTGTAGGAACATAAAATAGCATACTTTGGAAATTGCTGTGTAGTTTCATTAAAAGTTAAGCATACGCTTGCCATATGATCCAGTCATTCTATACCTGGATATCTTTTCCAAAAGAAATGAAATCATATATCACTTGTACATTAAGGTTCATAGCAGCTTTATTTGTAAGAGCCCCAAACTGCAAACAACTCAAATGTCCATCAAGAGATGAGTGAATAAACAAATTGTGTATATCCATACAATGGAAAACTATCTGCAACAAAATGAGATGAGCTATTTATTGATATATGCAACAACTGATGAATTTCAAAATAATTATGCTGAGTGAAAGAAGTCAGACAAAGAGTACATACTATATAAGTCTATTTATATAAAACTCTAGAAAATGCAAAGTGACATAATGCAGAGTGACAAAAATTAGGTCAGTTCTTGCCTGGGGTGGAATTAAAGAGAGGGGCTCATCACAAAGGGGCTGCAGGAAGAAATATTTCAGAGTGGTAGAACTTTCCTGTATCTTGATTGTTGTGGGGGCGGTTACATATTCTCCTTGTCAAAGCTCACAAAACTATATTGCCTCTAGGATAGTATAGCTTAAGATTACCTTTCAATAAATGAATTGATAGGCTCTTGGTATATACCAGAAATAAAATTGATTTTTAATAAAGAAAATGGAATCTAAAATATCCATTAATTTTCCTCATTGTTTTCCTCCATGCTGGGCTATAAGATAACACAAAGTGTAACTGTAGTTAAAAAAAATTATTCATTGTTTATTTAAAATTCAAATTTAACTGAATGCCCTAGTTGTTGTTGTTTTTGCTGAATCTGGCAACTCCAATATATCTATATCTATATCTATATATCTATATCTATATCTGTATCTATATCCTATCTATCTGTCATTCTGTCTTGTATAAGTGCCATGTCTATTTTTAAGCAATTTAACTTTGTGAAGAATCTTCCAAGATAAACTGTGTGCAAACTATTTTCCCAGGTAATAAAACACAATGACCAGTGATTTAAAGTTATCTGATATAAATCAATCAAGTGCTGGAGGCCAACTACCAAAAATGATTATTTTCATTTAAAGTAATTAAAGCATTACCATTGGCAATAATAGGCTGTCAGACCAGTTTTCTCTGAGGCCACTGATAGTTCAAGAAAATAAAACATCATTAGCATATATTGCAAAGCAGTTTATACAAAAGTGGGATAAAATCACTAAGCCACAGAGTAAAAAAGGAAGACATTAGAACAAAAACATTTCCCTGTTTTACTCTGCTAAAATTAATGTCTTGTAAACTAAGATAAGATTCTAGGAAATGATTGCTGCTACCCACCTTTCTACTAACAACTCCAGGATACATGTCTATCTTGAGCCAAACAGCAGTTTAAACCAATGCAGAGCTAGGTGTTAACATGGCCTTGGGTTCTGGGGGTACCCAGGGGAGAAACTGAGGTGAGGGCTTCCCCTGGGGCTGGGCAAGAGCCTGAGACCTACATCAGATTACCCAGGAAGAGGATCAGTAAACAAACAAGATTTGGAAAAAGCTTGCCCCTCAGGGATCCACTTACCATGGAAAGAAGGTAGTATAAGACCCATATTAAAGTCACTGGCTCCCTACCCCCTAAAAAAGCCAATAAATTGCTGAGTAGTTATGGTAAGTCCTCTGATTCCTGAGGCTAGAGGAAAAGTTTGGGAACCTGGAGGCTTCTTCTAGTAGCTAGAGACTAGCAACTTGCCTGCCATTGCATTGCCAGCCTGTGTGGTGGAGTGCCACCATCCATCACTCACCACACTGCCGGGAGCTTAGGTGCTTCATTAGCTAGCCCAGAACATGTTAATGCTGTAAAAACCCTGCTAAGGGCTGGGCACAGTGGCTCACACCTGTAATCCCAGCACTCTGGGAGGTCGAGGTGGGTGGATTGCTTGAGGCTAGGAGTTCAAGACCAGTCTAGACATAGCGAAATCCCATCTGTACTAAAAATACAAAAATTAGCCAGGCATGTTAGTGCACACCTGTAATCCGAGCTACTTGGGAGGCTGAGGCAGGATAATCACTTGGACCCGGTAGGCGGAGGTTGCAGTGAGCTGAGATTGTACCACTGCACTCCAGCCTGGGTGACAGAGCAAGATCCTGTTTCAAACAACAACAACAAACAACAACACCTACAAAAACCCTGCTAAGGGCCCACAACCCAGAGAGACAAAGATCACTCTGGACAAATACAACATTCCTGGTGAAAAAGAACTGCTATAAGAGAAACATAAGGGAAAAGTGTTCAAGAAGATGCAGGTGATATACATATGCACACACACATATTTTCTGGTGCTAAAACAAGCCATAATTTCCCTATGAAACAACTTAGCACATGAATTGAAGGAGAGGATGGTCATCACAGAGGTTAAAAAAAAAAATGGCCTGAAAGACTGTGGAAGAAAGCTCAAAGGACAGTCATGTGAAATCCAGACAGAAATCATGAGAGGACAGAGAAGAAGATTTGGGGATAGATTTAGTAGACATAACATGTAGTAGAAATAGAAAGAAATAAATTACAAAACTGATAATATAAGAAAATTTCTGGGAGCTAAAGACCCAAGTCTACCGACTAAAAGAAATTGCAGAGAAATAGGCAGCGTTAATGAGGAAAGAATACACACTTAGGCATATCCAGGGAAATTTTTGAAGCCCCGGAATAAAATAAAGTTGTACAAATTTCCAGCCAGTAAAAGCAAATTATCTACATGAAAAATGACAGTACAGGAAAAGAAAATAATAATTCATGGAATTAATTAAACAAATGTAATGGAAAAGTAGAGTTGAATATTTACATTAAGAAGGGAAGACATGCCGAGTGCGGTGGCTAACGCCTGTAATCCTAACACTTTGGGAGACCGAGGAAGGTGGATCACCTGAGGTCAGGAGTTTGAGACCAGCCTGGCCAACACGGTGAAATCCCATCTCTACTAAAAATACAAAATTAGCCGGGTGTGGGGGTGTATGCCTGTAATCCCAGGTACTTGGGAGGCTGAGGCAAGAGAATCACTTGAACCTGGGAAGGTGGAGATTGCAGTGAGCCGAGATCATGCCATTGCACTCCAGCCTGGGCAACAAGAGGGAAACTCTGTCTCAAAAAAAAAAAAAGAAGGGAAGACATGGCACAAATTGTAAGTTGATCAAATCAGCAGAAATGAGAAAAATGAAACAGAAGAAACATTGTAAAAAAAAAAAGACATAAAGTAAAATAGAAAACATAAAAGTAAGTATATCAATCACAACATTAAAGAAAAATGGGCTAGTTTCTTCCATTAAATGTCAGAGATTGTCAAATTTGTTAAAATACAAAATCTAACTGCAAACAACTTAGAACAAAGTGGTTTTTTTTAAAAAAAAAGATTAAAACACAAGAGATAACCCTACAATAGCCTCTAAGTGTTTATGTAAAAGGAAGCATCTCACTTCTCTCACCTTAAATCAAAAGTTAGAAATGATTAAGCTTAGTGAGGAGGGCGTGTTGAAAGCCCAGATAGCCCAAAAGCCAGGCCTTTTGTAACAGTCAGCCAAGCTGTGAATGCAAAGGGAAAGTTAGTGAAGGAAATTAAAAGTGCTATTCCAGTGAATACATGAGTGACAAAGTAAAACCACTTTATTGCCATAATAGAGACAATTCAAGTGGTCTGGACAGAAGATCAAACCAGCTACAACATTCCATTAAACCAAAACCTAATCCAGAACGAGTCCCTAACTTTCTGCAATTCTGTGATGGTTGAGAGAGGTGAAAAGGCTGCAGAAGAAAAGTTGTAAGCTAGCGCAGGTTGGTTCATGAGGTTCAAGGAAAGAAGATATTTCCATAACATAAAAGTGCAAGGTGAAGCAGCGAGTGCTGATGGAGAAGCTGCAGCAAGTTATCCAGAAGATCTGGCTAGGATGATTGATGAAGGTGGCTTCACGAAACAACAACTTTCACTGTAGATAAAACAGCCTCCCCTTGGAAGAAGACACCATCTAGGACTTTCATAGCTAGAGGAGAAAAGTCAATGCCTGGCTTCAAAGCTTCGAAGGATAGGCTGACTCTTGTTAAGAGCTAATATAGCTGGTGACTATAAGTGGGAACCAATGCTTATTTACTATTCCAAAAATCCTATAGCTCTTAACAATTGTGATAAATCTACTCGGCCTGGGTTGTATCAATGGAACAACAGAGCCTGGATGACAGCACATCTGTTTACAGCAAGGCTTAATGAATATTTTAAGCTCACTGTTGAGACCTATTGCTCAGAAAATAAGATTCTTTTCAAAATATTACTGCTCGTTGACAAGACACTTGATCACTCAAAAGTTCTGATGGAGATGTACATGGAGATTAATGTTGTTTTCATGCCCGCTAACACAACATTCATTCTGTAGCCTATGGATCAAAGGGTAGTTCTAATTCTCAAGGCTTATTCTTTAAGAAATATATTTTATAAAGCTATAGCTGCCATACATAGTGATTCCTCTGATGAATATGGGCAAAGCACATTGAAAACCTCCTGGAAAGGATTCACCATTCTAAATGCCATTGAGAACATTCGTGGCTGGGTGCAGTGGCTCATGCTTGTAATTTCGCTTTGGAAGGCTGAGGTGGGCAGATTGCTTGAGCTCAGGAGTTCAAGACCAGCCTGGGCAACATGGCAAAACCCCATCTCTATTAAAAATTATGCAGGTGTGGTTGTGCATACCTGTAATCCCAGATACTCGAGGGGCTGAGGTGGTGGGATCGCTTGAGCCTGGGAGGCAAAGTTTGCAGAGAGCTGAGATCACATCACTGGACTCTAGCCTGAGGGACAGAGGGAGACCCTGTCGCAAAAAAAAAAAAAAAAAAAAAAAAAGAATATTCATGATTCATAGGTAAAAGTCAAAATATAAAATTAACAGGAGTTTGGAAGAAATTGATTCTAACACCCCTCATGGATGATTTTGAGGGGTTCCAGACTTCAGTGGAGGTAGTAGCTAGAGATGTGATGGAAATAGCAAGAGAACTAGAATTTGAAGTGAGGCTTGAAGATTTGACTGAATTGCTGTAATCTTGTGATAAAACTTGAATGAATGAGGAGTTGCTTTTTATAGATAACCAAAGAAAGTAGTTTCTTGAGACAAGATCTCCTGGTGAAGATGCTGTGAACATTGTTGAAATAACAACAAAGGACTTAGAATATTACATGAACTTAGTTGATAAAGCAATAGCAGGGTTTGAGAAGATTGATTCCAATTTTGAAATAAGTGCTATTGTGGGTAAACTGCTATCAAACAGCATTACATGCTAGAGAAATCTTTCATGAAAAGAAGAGTCAAATGATGCAGCAAACTTCACTGTTGTCCTATTTCAAGAAATTGCCACAGCCACCCCAGCCTTTAGCAACCACCATCCCGATCAGTCATCAGCCGTCAACGTGGAGGCGAGACCCTCCACCAGCAAACAGATTACAACTCACTGAAGGAACAGATGCTGGTTAGAATTGTTTAGTAATAAAGTATTTTTAAATTAAGGTACATACATTGCTGTTTTTAGACATAATGCTTATTTCCAGAGTATGCACGTAAAGCAAAAATATGAGAAATGCAAGGAGAACTTGATAAAAATACAATTAGAGAATTAAATATATGTCTCCCAGAGTTAACTACATCTAGTATACAAATCAGTAAATTCAATTTACTATATTTCTCCCATTGATTCAAGAAACATTTACAAAATTAATCCTGTATTTGGCCAAAAAGGAAACCTTGACAAATTAAAGTTGTCAAAAATAAAATAAAGAAAAATTCATGTTTTTAGGGTTATTTTCCTAATCACACTTCAATAAAATGAGGTATAAATTATAAAAGTTTTAACTTTTGGAAAGTTAATCGATTAATCAAAAAAATAAAAAATAAAAAGTGAAATTACCAACTACTGAGAAAGCAATGAAGTGGAACAGCAAAAGCTACACTCAAAATGAACTTATTGCTTTAAATGTCTTTGTTATCAAAGGTAAAAAAGAAAAAAATTAATCACCAGAAATTGGGAAACGAATGATGAAAGAAACTAAAAAGGATTGGCTTAATATAAATAGAAGCTGAAATTAATAAAGTAGAAAACCGAAACAAGCCAAAATAAAGCAGAAGGGATAAATAAATCTGAAAGCTGTTTTTATTTTTATTTTTTTGAGACCAATAAAGTAGATAAACTCTCTGTGAACCTGATTAAAGAGAGAATGCACATGGCAAACACAAGAGGTCACTTGCAAAAATATGCAAGATTAAAAATGAGAAGGAAACAAAAACATAGATACAGACATGATTCAAAGAATTATAAGAGATTACTGCTTGCAATTCCATGGCTACAAATTTGAAAATACAGAGGAAGTGAATGATTTCCTAACAGTATAAATTACCTTAAATTGCCAATCACTGTAGAAGATGTTGGGCTGGTGATTAAGAATCTATCATGAAAAAAGGCACAAAGACCAGATGGGTTTAATTTTTAAAGAACAGATGATTCCAATGTTATTTAAACATTTCCAGGCCATTGGAAGAAAAAGGGAAAAATCCCCTCAATTCAGAAGCCAGATTAATTTTGTTTCCAAAGCCTGATAGGCTATGCTAGACCCATCTCACTTAAAAATGCACATACAAAAAATTTAAATGTTATCAAATGTACCTATGCTTCCATCTCAGCTTAGGTTCTCCAGATAGACTGCATGGTAGAGATATTATGCATAGCCAAGGTTTATTGGGGAGTGCTCTCAGGAACAACACCTGTAAGAAAGTAAGAGGTGGAGGACTAGTGTGGGGAGAGTTAAACTGTAGTATTGCTACAACAGTGGCTAGCATCTATCCTATTCCATGGAGAGCTGCGAACCAGTCATAGGCTGTTCCCTGAGAAGAAACTGCCATCAGCAATCCTCAACACTTGGGACAGCTGTGGTACTAAGAGTCTCCTGCTGAAGGTGGTACCTGGGCAGCACACCGCAGCATCCATCAGACTCGAGTGACAAGAGTTTCAATTTATACCTGATTACCAGTGTGGTTACCAGTGTGGTTTGCTATCAAGAAATTGAGCATTATAATAATTTTTTGTGTCAAACTTTTAAAAACGTATTAAGACCACATAATAATTAGATGCTGAAAAGGTATTGATGCATTTGTTAATTCATCAGACACTTCTGATACCTCTGTAGTTTTATATAGCGCAGTTTATATGAATATACATTCTGACATGGGCATGTGCAGTCTTCTTTTCCTTTCTCTTTCTTTCTTGGCTTTCCTTCTCCCTCTTTACTGATATCAACCTCAGTACAGTAAGCAGAATAAATAACTATAATATACTGGCCCTAAGTAGAAACAGATTTAAATTGTCCCAAATTTGTTTCAGCAAGAAGCAGTCTGCATTACCAGGTCCCCTTTTACACAGGCATGTGTTAGAGAATTTTTAATTTAATTAAACACATCTTTCTCCAGAGGCGTTCTCTAGCTCTCCATTGAACACACCACCAATATTCCCTGGAGATAGTTAACTCTGACAGGATATAAATGAAAATAAATAAGTGAAAGCCAAAAAAATCATCAAAATGTGACCATATGTTTAAACAGAAAGCATGCATCTTGGTAGGAGGACCGTAAGTGTAGATGTAAATCAACACTTGTTTGTCAGGGAATTGAAACAGATCCATTCAGAAATTCCCAGCTAATCCACTTTTATTAACGGCAAATACTCTCCCAACAAACAACCCCCCTCCCCTGCCCATAATAAGAGATTTAAAATTAAAAATCTAATTTTAAAAGTATAAAATTTTAAATTAAAAAAGTTTAAAATTTTAAAAATTAATAAAGGTATAAAGACCAGGCACAGTGGCTCACACCTGTAATCCTAGCACTTTGGGAGGCCAAGGTGGCTGGATCACCTGAGGTCAGGATTTCAAGACCAGCCTGGTCAACATGGTGAAACCCCATCTCCACCAAAAATACAAAAACTAGCTGGGTATAGTGGTGGACACCTGTAATCCCAGCTACTGAAGAGGCTGAGGCAGGAGAATTGCTTGAACCCAGGAGGCAGAGGTTGAAGTGAGCCAAGATCATGCCATTGCACTCCAGCCTGGGCAACAAGAGCGAAACTCTGTCTCAAAAAATAAAAATGAATAAAAAATAAAAAAATAAAGGTATAAAATCTTAAGGATTAAAAAAATAGATTCTAGGTCTCTTTCAGACATACCGTCACACGTATCTGAAATTAATATGGACCCCTCCCTTTGCAGATCCTGTCTGGTGGCTTTATAGGTAGAGAATCTCAATCATTGGGAGGACTCAATCCTTCTAAGACAGAGGCACATCTATTCTCAATAATTTCTGGAACTGTGGTTCCTCATCTGTAGGATTCACCAACTCTGGGCACTCACCCACTCTAGGGGCATCTCAGAGGTGTACTCCCTGAAACAGAGTAATGGCTGAAAGAGACTTAATGGCTGAGTAGTTTAGTGTTTGGTTGCCTGAGGCACATTTGCACATGCCCCCATCCAGGCGGGGAGCTTTGGAACCATCAGTTACAGTTAGGGAGTGGGACTGGTATCAGCTGTTTCCCATGCACCACCCAGAGCCAGAAGAATTTCTGGAGGTTGCTCTCCCCTACATTTAAGTTCTAGATAAGACTCCAATTTAGAATTTTATTCTTTGTTTGGAGTAATGTTTATGTTCTTGTTGCAGGCAGCACTGCATGGAAATTCAAATATTAATAATAGAAGTTATCTTGATACATATTCATAAGGGGAATGGCTGTGCTTTAGTCAAGAGTAGGCCGAGTTGGACTTCCAGCACAGCATGACTTAGTACGTTTGGAGCGCAGGTGCACAACCCCACACATTATGTAACCACGTCATGTGAGGTGCATTAGGTAACTACTCACATGAGTTCATGCTTGGCTTGGAGCCACTATTGTCTGTAAAAGGTATAACTACCCTGCTGATGCTGTACATATGGCTCACTCATGCCCAGAGAGAGAATAAAGCCATGTCAAAACTATCTACGATTCCTTGAGTGTTTTTCCAGCTACCTGCCACTTGCCCACCCACTGCCCTCAGGTCTCAGTTAGAACATGACAATTGGGCTCATGAACAGGATCCTGAGGTGAGTGACCCTTTGGTCCCCACTGATTCCGGGTGGGCCATGAGGCTGCAGCGTGGGCTGTGGTACCTGGTAGCAGCTGTGCTGTTTGGATGGGCTTTGGTGGAAACCTGGGTGGTGATAGATGGGTCCCCCACAAGCATGGAGAAGGCACTGAAGCTGCTGGAAGCACAGAGCACCGAGAAGGAGTGAGGTTTTGCTGGTAGAGTTGGATGGGCATTTTGACTGTGCTATGAGAAGTACATACCCAGTCCCTGAGGGATGCAATGCAGGTAAGGGCCCTTCAGACACAGGTGGGGCACCTGGAAGCCCAGCTACAGAGCTTGGAAAAGGAATTAGAGGCTGCTGTGAATATAGGCATGGGTCCATTGTCTCAGCCAGAGATCCCCACTCAGTCTGATACAGAGAAAGAAGAACTCCTATTGTGGGCTCGCCTAGTGGGTCTATCAGAAGGTAGATCATGAACAGCTGTTGGGGCCCCAAGAGAAGGCTTAGGGACCCCCTCCCCCACCATAATGCAACATACTTCATATACTGCCTATACCCCAACTGAGCTATGGGAATTAGGCAAGCAGTGCTGCCAGCATCCAGGGGAACCTCTACCTGCCTGGATGCTTTATTTGTGAGACGAGAGAGCAGATAGTATCTCCTGTTCTGCCTCTGAGATGGAAAAGCTGGCCTCTATCATGACTCACCCCTCCCTCTGTCAGTGGTTGCAGGTAAGCAGGCAGTCGGCACAAGGGCAAAGTTACCACATCCTGATTGAGTGGCTATGGGCAGCCATACAGACTGTGTGGAACAACGCTGATGAAATACCCGAACCGTGAGTAAATACCAGTCTATGCTGATTTGGTGCAAGTCATTCGGGAGATGGGTATGCGGCAGGCTATGTTTGACCTGAATATCCGGGGGCCAGGTGATGAATGCTTCACCTACCACATGGGAGAATCTTGTGTTGGGTTCTGCACTCCTGAGTGCCTTTGACTCCCAGGCTACTGTCCTCAACCTGTACATAGGGCACCACATACATGAAGTGACCACTGCTATGGTGACTCTCGGGGAAGCAGAAGGCCATCGGCAGGACCGAGGGGTCCATACTGTAAAGAAGGGAAAGATACCCCAGCCACAGGGGGTCCCCCCATGGTAGAAAAGGGGGCACCAACGAGTGACACACTCCCGGACATGTATAGATTTGATTTTGGCCGGGTTGACTGAGAGAAAATTGATAAGCAACCCAATGAAGTACTTTTAACTTTGTGGAGACAGTTGTCTCTGGAGGAGCAATTCCAGAAAATGCCCAAGGGGGAGAAAGACATTGCTGTGTGACCTGGTCCTGCCCAGGCGCTTCAGTTCAAAGATGACTTGCTGCAGCCAAGTGGAAATGTAGAGCCTTTTTTGCTTGATTAGGGAACTGGCCAAGGTGCCCAGCTTGCGGGGACACTAAATGACTGGAGGCCTCATGTGGAATTAGTGATCCACCAGTCCCCCACCAACGTACGGTGGGTGCTGGTGGATACTGGCACAGATTGCAGCCTTGTTTAGGGGAACCCGGGTAAGTTTCTGGGCAAAGCTGCTTACATTGACAGTTATGGCAGCTGGTCAGTTAAAGTGAAACCTGTATCTCTACACCTTCGCACCACCGTTTGGCTCCCTGCTTATGAGCTGTGTATGTCTCTCCTGAATACATTCTGGGGGTGAGTGTTTAACAAGGTTTGGCAGCTGTCTCGTCTATCATGGATTTGATAGACTGCTAGGTGATGGAATTGGAACAATACCACTATGTGGTAGACTTGGCTAATGCATTCTTTTCCAGAGAGCCAGGAACAGTTTATCTTTATGGGACGGCGACAATGGATTTTCACAGTGTTGCCGCAGGGCTATATGCACAGCTGCACCATATGTCATAATCTCATTGATGATATTATGTTAACCTCTGATTCTCTTACAGATTTAGAAGCAGTAATGCCTCTCTTGCCTGGGATTGGGATGGTGTGGCTGAGATCGCCTTACTGGCAACCAGGTGAGCTATTCAGCAGCCACAACCCCTACAAGTAATTAACCAGGGGCACCCGTTTGAGCTGGATGTGCGTGTGGCCACAGATGGTTTTGGTTGAGGCTTGCAGCAATGCACAGAGTGCCTAAGAATGCCAGTAGGCTTTTGGTCCCAACTATGGAAAGGAGCTGAGCTCCGGTATTCCTTGATGAGAAACAGCTAGCAGCTGTATATACTGCCCTTCGGGCTCATGAGAGCATGACAGGACAGGCTGCAGTCATCATATGGACAACTTACCCGATAACAGGATGGATGCATCTATGGGTAATGACCACCTGGACTGGGATAGCACAGACGTCCACTTTGGCAAAGTGGGGTGCCTCCTTGCAGCAGTGGAGTAACCTGAGTACAAGTCCCATAGCAGTAGAGTTGCAAGAGGTCTTGGGACATGTAGTCCTAATGCAAGGTAAGGCCATGAGGCCTGAGGCACCCCTAGATCCTGAGTCTTCACCATTTAAGGAAGGGCATCCCAGTATTCCTGATGGGGCATGGTACACAGTAGCTGAGGTGCTACTGCTGCCTGGACCACTGTTGCAGTCCAACCTAGTACTGACACCATGTGGTTTGAAACTGGGTGTGGACAAAGTAGCCAATGGGCTGAACTCAGAGCAGTGTGGATGGTGATCACCAAGGAGGTAATACCTGTGGTAATCTGTACTGATAGCTGGGCAGTCTAACCTTGTGGTTAACTACTTGGAAAATACAGAATTGACTAGTCAGCCACAGACCCATTTGAGGCCAAGCCATATGGCAAGACCTTTGGGAAACAGGTCATCAGAAAGAGGTAACTATTTATCATGTGTCAGGCCATATACCTTTGGCCACCCCTAGTAATGATGAGGCAGATGCCTTGGCCAAGGTCAGATGGTCAGGGTCAGCACCAACACAAGATGTGACCTTGTGGCTACACCGGAAACTGGGACATGCAGGGGGTAAACTGATGCAACAATTCAATAAGTGTTGGGGTCTGTCCCTGCCCAAGCAAGACATTTGTGAGGCTTGTCAGAAATGCCTGGCATGTGCTCAGGCATATCCTAAAAAGAGGCAGCTGCCCGGTGTCATGCAATAAGTAACAATAGGGTGAGTGCCCTTGACCAGGTGGCAAGTAGACTACATCGGGCCGCTGCCGAAGTCGCGAGGGTATACGCGTGCACTAACGGCTGTAGACACGGCCACAGGCCTGTTGTTCACCTACCCTTGCAGGGTGGCCAACCAACAGAACACCATCCAGGCCCTGCAACACTTACATTCCCTGTATGGTTGTCCTCTGGCCATTGAGAGTGACAGGGGAACACCTTTCACTGGACAACAGGTACAATGATGGGCACAGCAAATGGACATAAAGAGGGGATTCCATGTGCCATACAGCCCACAAGCTGAGGTATGATTGAGTGATATAACAGGATCTTGAAGAATGGATTACACTTGCATGTCAAACCCCTGTCTTTGCGGAGCTGGAGTTCCAGGCTGGACCTGGTGCTCCAAACCTTAAATGAATGGCCACAGAAAGGTGGCCTGGCCCCAGTGGAGGCTTTGTTTCACTGGGCCACCACCCCCATTCAATTGGAGATACATACCAAGGATGACCTCCTCCGACCAGGTATGGGGACAAATGGTAACCTGTTGTTGCCTGCCCCAACACCCCTGAAGGCAGGGGAACAGAAAACCTTGCTGTGGCCATGGACCCTCCAAGCTCTCCACTGCCAGTGGTTGGCCATCATAGCTCCCTGTTGGGAGGGCCTACAGTATGACTTGCATGTCACTTTTTGAGTGTTCAATACATGGCTTCCAAGGTTGACTGTTTGTAGAGGAACAGCCAGGGAAAGAACCCTCCTATGAGGGATGTATGTACTATCTGATGGGCCTATTATGAGCTACGCTGTGACTTTGGCATGGATACCAGACTCAAAGCAACCATGGAGATTTGAGAAGGTGTGGTATCATCGCCCAGGGCAAAAGCTCTTGGTGGCTGCATTGTTATCCAGGGATGGAAAGTTAGCCTATATTTTGCCTGAGGGATGTGATTTACCTCTGTTAGTACCTGTGCCTGCTCTGTCATTTCAACTGTAGGTTAACATGCTCCAATTGCATTGTGGACTGACCCCACACCTATGCTGAGGTGACCAATGTTTCCAGCTATTGGATCTGCACTGCCTTTCCAGCAGCAGCTGTAGACAGCTTGCCTTGGCACATACATCCCGTGTCTGCAGAGAACTGGACAAGGCTGGAGACTTGGGATCCCACGGCTGATGCCTGGAACACAACGTGGTAAGCTTTGGACAAAGGACACAGCAAGACCCATGGGTGGACCATAGCATTCGTGATAAGTGGGGCCGGCTAGTAGGGGAACATACAGTAGCCCAAGCCCAGGCATTGCAGTGCACAGAGCAACATTGGGGTAATAGGATGGGTACCTGTCATGGCCTGTGCAAACATAACACGTGTCACCACACCGAAGGTATGGTGGAACAAGTGGCCCCACCAAGGTCGGACCTCAATGGACTTTTTGCCCCTTGGGAGCTTATAGGTCTATGGGGACACAGAGTAGCCTTTCCTATCAGCAAACTGGACTGGACGTTGTACCTGGGGGTGGCCTTATGTACCTGACACTGTTCTCCCCACATTGCCCAGATGCTTGTATAACTGGGAGGCACTGTGCTCTCAGTTTTTGCGAGCGTGACAAGCCCCCTGGTGTTTCTACCCTTTGGCAATGACTATCCGTGGAGCAGGTGTCATAATTATAGAAGCACAATTTACTGCTCTTGCAGAGCACACCGCTCAGGCTCTGAATTACACCTGAGTGTCCCTCCTCCTGTTAATGAATGAGGTTGATCAGATCAAAAAGCTGGTGTTGCGGCCGGGTGCAGTGGCTCACGCCTGTAATCCCAGCACTTTGGGAGGCTGAGGTGGGCGGATCACGAGGTCAGGAGATTGAGACCATCCTGGCTAACACGGTGAAACCCCGTCTCTACTAAAAATACAAACAATTAGCCGGGCGAGGTGGCGGGCGCCTGTAGTTCCAGCTACGCGGGAGGCTGAGGCAGGAGAATGGCATGAACCCCGAGGGGCGGAGCCTGCAGTGAGCCGAGATTGCGCCACTGCATTCCAGCCTGGGTGAAAGAGCAAAACTCCACCTCAAAAAAAAAAAAAAAAGAGGTGGTGTTGCAAAACCAAGTGGCCTTAGACATAACTGCTGCCCAAGGAGCCACCTGTGCCCTTTTAGGAACACAATGTTGTACCTTTATCCCTGACAATCAGCAGAACATAACAGCAGCCCTGCAAAGGGGTCTTACAGGAGATTAAGGTGACTGAGAGCCTCACTGTCAACCCCCGTAGAGATGGTGAGCATCCCTAGGTTCTGGCGTACATTGGGCCCTAACAGTCATGAGTAGCATAGCTGAGATCCTAGTAGTGAGCTGTTGCTCTCTGTATTGTGGGTTACAGATTCAGGGCTCCGCCATATAGGCACGTGTCCCTGCCTGGAGGACGCCCTCAGCCTAGGGGGTGTAGTGTAAGGGAAATGGCTGTGCTTTAGTCAGGAGTAGGCTGAGGCAGCCTTCTGGTGCAGCATGACTCAGTGGGTTTGGAGTGCAAGCACACAACCTTGCTTGTTATGTAACCACACCACATGAGGCACATTATGTAACCACTCACATGAGCTCGTGTTTGGCTCAGAGCCACTGTTGTCTGTAAAAGGTATACATTATTGTCTGCAAAAGGTATACCTTGCTGATGCTGCACATATGGCTCGCTTGTGCCCAGAGAGAGATTAAAGCCATGTTGCAACTGTCTACAATTCTTTGAGTGTTTTTTCAGCTACCAACCACTTGCCCACTGACTCCCCTCAGACCTCAGTTGGAACCTGAGTGTTGAATCAGAACAAAGGACCAATTGAATTTCAAGTTTAATGACTACAAGCTAAGTTATCCTGATATACTGTTCTCAAAACAGACATAAGATGCTCAATGTGATCTGAGTAGTTCAGGCCTGGCAACTAAGATTCCTTTACCTCTGGATGGCAACTGAATGAGCACCACTCAGATTTTCTTCTGTAATTTTCCTTTTTCAGTGCTTTCAATTCTGACTAATCCTCCTTTAATTAATCCATATATATATATATATATATATATATATATATATATATATCAAGCTAAATTAATGTCTGGGCTGAATGTGGTGGCTCATGCTTGTAATCCCAGCAGTTTGGAAGGCCAAGGCAGGTGGATTGTTTGAGGCCAGGAGTTTGAGACCAGCCTGGCCAACACGGTGAAACTCCATCTCTACTAAAAATGCAAAAATTAGCTGGGCATGGTGGCACATGCTTGTAGTCCTACCTACTCAGGATGCTGAGGCATGAGAATCACTTGAACCTAGGAGGTGGAGGTTGCTGCACCCAGCCTGGGTGACAGAGCAAGACTCTGTCTCAAAAAAATTAATTATTTAATTGATTGATTAATGGCTGTTGGGAAAATTTTAGTAAAATGCTTCTGGCCCAGTCATTATCTTAGTATCGATATTATGTGGAATAGAACAAAACAGACCTAAAACTGTGTCTGAAATATGTAATTTCTGAAAGAAAGTTTTCTTTAAAGAAATCTTAGGAATCAAAGAGAAAAACAGATCTTGACCTTTTGTTTTGTTGTTTGCTTATTTTTAGAAGAAAAAAAGGAAAAGAAAAAACACCTTGTAAAGTAGACAAGAACCACTTTCTTTCAAGCAGTTGAGGTAGTCATCTGGTTAGACACAGACGACCAGGCAGGATGAGCTCTTTGGACTCTTCTAACTCTATGTTAGATGGCTCGTGTGCCCAAAGATACCTTTTCACGTAATGTTCTTTCACTGTCAGCGAGAACTTTTCTCAAATATAAATAACTCTGAAGCGCAACAGATCTCTAATTCTTCATAAGAAACAGATTTTTTAGATAGAGATAATTAATTTCATATTTTCCATCCATTTGTTGCTATTTTCCCCAAGCCTTTATTTCTTTTCATTTTAATTCTCCATAGATTCTTTGGTGGAAAACTGCAATTACATTTAACTACAGAGAGGTAGTTAGATGATGTATGCATATATTTTATGTTTTAATGATTCTTTTATCCTCTTGTGAAATCGGAGTTATATATCTCTATTCAACTGGTCTAGTAACCAAGGTCAGTTCAGTTAGGTTGTAATGTTAAAACAACCAAAACCACATTATATTGAATACTTCTCATTAACAACATGATTGCCTTTTGTCTGTATTTTATTCCTTTTGACACAAACACGCACATACACAAATAATATCTAACATTCCCAATTAGAAGAATAATTTTGAGTGGCATTGAATTAAGAAAGAATAATCTAGGTGGAGATTTAGCAGTAGCAACCTGCAAACTTCCCTAATGCAATTTGGCACTAATGAGGATATATATTTACTGTGTGTTCTGGCCTCCAAGAGCAATACCATCCTAGGAGTGATTCCGTGGCTTTACCTCCACAGCCATAACGAACTAGAGAGTGAGATAATTTTATGAGTCCTGATTACTCAAAACTCATCAGTGGTTGGGTTTTATTTCTCTGTTCAAATTGACCACTTTTCTTTCTACTTGTGCAGATGCTTTGCCCTGTCCTTTTTATTCAACACCCATTCCTTTCACCCGCACTACAAATACAGCGGATTTCTTCTCTTTGGCAGTGGCAGAATTTTTTTTATCAAAGAAACTTATGAAGAGCAGTCTGCTTGGAACTGGGAATGGCAAGGACAAAACACTCTGTTTTAGTTAGTTGTATGTTAATTGGAGGTAGGTTTATTGGGATGATGGAGGATGCTGAAGTAAGAGAGGCCTCATAAGCTAGAAATCAAGATTCCTGAAGAGAAATCATACCATAATTTGAGCTGAGACTACCAGGGTAGACTATAACTAAAGCTAGGGTTATAGACAAAGGAGAAGAATATGGAGTATGGTTGGTGGGAAGCACAGGCTTCCAGTAAACACCTCTGAGTAAGGCGCACCCTTTTGGCAGATATTGATGCCCATTAATACTACAACTGGGAACCAGACAAGGGAGATATCACAAATAAGGAATTCTAAGCTTCAGTACTGAGAGACATGTCTACTTGAGTTTCTTTCTAACATTATCCTAAGGATCTGCCATGAAACTGATGTGTTACAGGGTCCTCTACCCATTTCTAGTAATGACATGCAAATCTTTATGTGGTTTCCAAGGTGCTTCCCAAATCATGTTGCATAATTGACAGTAAAATAGAAGCTTCCAGTGTTAGAGGGAAATGAAGAGAAGAGGTGCCCTTTCTATATCCCTTTTTCACATGGTTTCCTTCAATATGATAGCTTCACTATTAAGATGCTGAAAATGCGCTGCTTTCCTTTCACTTTGCTTGAGTATTTCTCTTGCAATGTGTTCAGAGCTGTGGCCTAGAAGACATGTCATGGGTCCAACCTGCCTTTCTTTACCTTTTTAGAGGCAATATGATATAAGAGATATATGTCCTTGGACTGAAAATCAGCAGTACTAATTACCAGTCCTACTTCTACTATTTTTTTAAATGTGTAACTTCAAACAAGACACTTTACCACTCTAAGCTCCATTTATAAAACGGAAGAGTTAACTAATTCTCTGGTTTGCCAAGGTTTTTTTCTTTTTTCTTTTTGGATTAGAATCCTTATTTGCAAGTGGAATTTTATTTTTAAAAACCCTAACATAAAAAACAGAGCAAAGTGGAATTCCTTAATTTAAAGAAGGTGAGTGGCATGTGGAGCCCTGTCCGTTTGATCCCATGCTCTCCTCTCCCCTTCCACTGTGTTAGCCTCTGAGTCTCTTCTGTGGAACCCAGGAGATGCGAACCCATTTTTAAAAGCACAACTCTAGATGAGCCTTTTGAGTCCTAAATTCTGTGATTCAACAATAAGTTACCTCACTCTTCTCTGCTTGGATGCAGAGCATCTGGCTCAATTTCAGTTAGTGTGTGTAATGTCAGAGAAAGGGAAAGTCAGGAAGTACAAACTTTGCAAAAAAGAAAAACACAGCCAGGAGAAAATAGACTTCAAATTTATATAGGGATGTTTGTTAAATCGGTTTGAATTCCATTGTTACATCTGCTGGCATCACTTACTGGGTTTCGATCTGTAAACCTAGCTTTTTGGAATCAAGGCTCTCTCTCAATGTGAATACGAGGACAACCTCTCCCTACAGACTCAGACTTGCTCCAGTTCCCTAGCCCTCCTCAATGGAGGAGGAACTCATATTGATAAACTTGCCTTGCCCCTACCTGCCATTTCATCTTGCAGCCTCGAGAACTGTCATCCAGAATCCAGTGACATAACCAATGCCCATGTATCTCCACAGGTCTTCTCTATGGCCGGCCAAATAAAGGGCTTAAAGCAGTATGAGGTGGGCAGATCACTTGAGGTCAGGAGTTTGAAACTAGCCTGGCCAACATGGAGAAACTCCATCTCTACTAAAAATACAAAAAAATTAGCTGGGCATGGTGGAGGCGCCTATAATTCCAGCTACTTGGGAGGCTGAGGCAGGAGAATCGCTTGAACCTGAGAGGTGGAGGTTGCAGTGAGCCAAGATTGCACTCAAAAAAAAAAAAAAAAAAAAAAAAAAGCGGTGATGCAAAGAAATCTTGAGCACTAATTATATGCCAGGTATTATGCTAAGAGCTTTATTACTATGCATATTGTATGAACAATCCGGTACGGTGGTTTTATTATCCCCCTTCTCACTAATGAAGAAACTGAGACTTGGAGGTTTTTTTTAGAAACAAAGACAATATCTAGTACACCAACAATGAGACCCAAGCACCTTCACTCTCTTCTTTGCAGCCTCCGCATTGTTACTTACGATTGGGACACCAACCTGCTCAGCTGAGACCCAGAAATTCCAACAGACCCTTGCAACTCTGGTTGACTGCTCGAGTGCAGCTGACAATTGATTACGGGGAGTCCATTAACCAACATAGGCCACTTACTCATAAAATAATCAAATGTTTAAAATGCCACTACATGTTTAGAAAATATTTTAGATCACTGACTACAGTGGAAGGTAATTTACATTATGGAAGCAATCATTTAATCATTGCAATTTGCCAAGGTATTACCTATTCAACTAATTATCTTTTAATTATGTAGTTTCAAAAATTAAACACTATATTAGCCAATGCCAAAATCTTATTTCATAATTTCCCAGTGAAAAGTATAATTTACTATACAGTACAATGTAATTTCCCACAGAAATTGTTTCATTTTAATTACAGGATAAATATTCCTATAATTGCCATAACCTGTACATAACCAATGAGGAATCTTAGCCTTTTAGGAAAATGCAATTGTAGAATTGTAGAAGGTAAAACAAAAGCAGTCCATTAGGTTTTTCCAGACATGTTAAGCAAGCACTGACTTTCCATACAAAAACAACTGATCAGCAACCTAACAGTAGTTCTCAACTGGCTGCACCTTAGACTACTCTGGGGAGCTTTAAACAAACAACCTGATGCTCAGGGGTTACCCCTTAGGAATTCTCATTTAATTGTTCTGAATATGTGTGTGTGGCGGCAGGGGGTAGGTTTTTTATAAATCTCTGCAAATGATCCTCCTGTGTGGCCAAGGTTGAGAACCATGGAAAAAGTAATTTTAGCCTGTGCTGCCTTTAGTTTTATTTGTTTTGAAGGAAGTTGCTGGTGGACAGTCAAGAAGCATATGTTGGGCATGTAGGGAGCAGTAAAGTGGGAGTTTAAGGATGGAAGTAAGAAGATCCAGAAAACTATCCTGACTATAGGTTTATAAACTAGAGAGTTAGCAGTTTGCAGTGTAGAAAGGTGAGATGTAAGGTGCCAGCCAAGATTCCAGGTAATCACGCTCAGTTGCCAAAACATTCCAGTATCATTTGTCAGGGACTTGTGAAAGGTCAGGAACTTGGGTAGATCGTTTACCTGCGATGGGACCACGCACCTTGGATCTGAAAGCAAAAGTAACCTGAGTTACAGGCTCCTTATAAAATTCTGGGCCACCCTTACTTTGAATTTAAAGTAAGAATTTAACAATTCTTACTTTTAAGAATTTAATATATGAAGCTTTCTTTGATTTTTTTCAGTTATCATAGAGAAAAAAATTATCTGAATAAAGTGAATGCCTTTGTGGCTTTGTTAGCTGGGACAAGGCCCACAACCTATGCCTCTCCTCTTGACCCCTACTTTGCATTAAAAGAATATATTTAAAGATTTAATACATGAGGGTTTCCTTGATTTCACCTCAGTTCTCACAGAGATCAAAAATATTATTTGAATAAAAAAAATTCTCGGCCAAAGTAAATCTGTTAGTAAATACAATAGCCATAGTTTAGAAGATTGTGGGCTGGAGTGAAGGTAGTGAGTTATTTCAATTGATTGTTCACAGTCAGTTACAGATTGAACTCCTTTTTCTACTCTTTCGCCTATTGAACTTGACTAGTCCAAAAAGGAAAAAAAAAGAAAATTGTGATTCCACTCAATTCATTTCAGCATACAAATATATACTTGACACACCTGGTCCTGGGTAAGACACTTCCAGGATCACAAAGGTGAATGATGGCTATTTTCTGCTCCATGGGACTCATAATCTTATGATTTCTTGTACTTTCTGAAATTGCCAAATTGGGGTGGCATCACGGAGTAACAAAAATGGAACCTCAGTGGCAAAAATGGGAGAAAGGATCGAGGAGCCTTGACTACAGGTGGGTTCAGTCCCGAGTGAGAGGGTGGGCATGTTTGGAAGGCTGTCTTCAGCCACCGAAGATGTTTCTATGATGAAAGCTCAAAGATCATGGTATTTCATATACTAAACAGTTAACTGAGGACTGAACTCTGACCCTTTCTTTTTCCTGCTCGAATTCCTTTCTAAGGGGCCTGGGGAGTCATGCCTTACAAACCATAAATCTTGTTAAACAGGTTTTTTTTTGACTCATTATATTGTGGCTTACTTTCCAACCTGATTGTGTATAGCATCACATAACAGATAACAGACCTTTTTATCTTAATTTAAGCATTCCTTTCTACTGACTCCAAGTTTTTAGACAAAGCTTAAGTCTTTCAAACAATTGCCAAATAAAGAATCCCTAAACCCACCTATGACTTGTAAGCCCCTGTTTTGAGATGTTCTGCCTTTTTGGGCCAAACCAGTGTATATTTCCCATGTATTGATTTATGATTGTACCTGCAATTCCTATCTCCCTGAAATGTATAAAGCTAAACTGTAACCTCATCACATCAGGCAGACTTTCTCGGAACTTCTTAAGACTGTTTCCCCTAGGCCACGATCAGTCACCTTGGCTCAGACTAAACTTCTTTAAGTATTTTGGCAGAATTTGGTTTTTCCATCATCATAACCAACCTGACAGCCTCAAAGGTAGCCATGTATAAAACCTGAGCCCAGACTCAAAAAGGGGCATCATGAGTTTGTTGTTTTTTAAAAACCAACCTTATTGAGGCTGTTGATCTAAATAAGAAAGCTGAGGCAAAATTAATATAGAGGGTTTATTTGGGCCAAGTTTGAGGACTGCAGCCAGTCCTCAACCTTGGGACTGGGTTGCACACTGGGAAGTGCTCCAGAAAACAAAGGAGAGGCTTGAGTTTTTAAAGTAAAAAGGGCGAATCAGGAGGGGGGTGATTACAAAAGTTGTTTTTCAGGAATTCTCAATGGTTTACAGAAGTAACATTGATTAGTGATTGGCTATACACGGTTGAACTACAGAATATGAGTTATGGAGTCCAGCATGTGGCATTGTTAGGTTAACTTGCAGCTACTTGGCGTCAGTCATTCTTTTTTTTTTTTTTTTTTTTTTTTTTAAGAAGGAGTCTCGCTCTTTCACCTAGGCTGGAGTGCAGTGGCGCGATCTCGGCTTACTGCAGACTCCGCCCCTCGGGGTTCACGCCATTCTCCTGCCTCAGCCTCCCGCATAGCTGGGACTACAGGCGCCCGCCACCTCGCCCGGCTAATTTTTTGTATTTTTAGTAGAGACGGGGTTTCACCATGTTAGCCAGGATGGTCTCGATCTGACCTCGTGATCCGCCTGCCTCGGCCTCCCAAAGTGCTGGGATTACAGGCGTGAGCCACCGCGCCCAGCTTGGCGTCAGTCATTCTATGGCCCACATAGCAAGTGGCTTCAAGTAGATCAAGAGGGAGTGAGATGTGACTGCTGTCACATTTCAATGTCTCTCAGGGTCTGATCATTTAAAGGAGGCTTGTATTCCTCAGATAAAAAGTTTCTTTTCCTTCTTGACACAATTGACACACAATCAACTGCAGATATTTGAAGTGTACAATTTGATAAGCTTGATACTCCTATGAAATCATCACCACACTCAAGATAACGAATATAGCCAACACCTCCCAAAATTTCCTCTTGCATCTGAAGGTGTTCAGAACACACCCCTCCAAAATATGCTACTTGAACATATTGACTAGTTTAGCTGAATGCCCTTGAGAAACAACAGACGCAGGAAGGGCTTTCTGACCATCCCTTTTCTACTTAAAAGTAAGTTACAAAATTTCCCATGAAAAAGGTACCCTCCCTGTACAAGGAAAAGAACATTCTTATCACCAGAGATTGGGAGAGTTGAAATGGACCTATAAAAACAAACGTACAAAATAACCCTTATCTTCCATTAGTTTCCTCCATACATTTCCTAGTCACTATTCTACAATTCACTGTTCCTAGTCCAAACCGCTCTGTCTTATCACATATCTACAATTTATTGTTCTTTTTGTAAAAACGTACATAAACTTTTGGGTCTAATGGCTTCTTTGGGTTCTCATTTTCCTTCTGAAGATTCTGCGTACATGTAAAAATATTAAGTAAAATTTGCATGCTTTTTCTCCTCTCAATTTGTCTTATGTCAGTTTAATTCTTAGGCCATGCCACAAAATATAAGAGTAGAAGGAAGTTGCCTTACAGGTCTTTGTCATCCCCCTCTTCATTCTGAAGCAACTGCTAATCTGCTTTCTGTCACTATAGATTAGTTTGCATTTTTAGTTTTTTGTAAATGGAATCATGCAGTATGTACTATCCTTCAACTGGGTTTTTCAATTAGCTAATTATTTTGATATTTGACAGTGTTGATGGTGTTGATGTGTGGGTCAATGGTTTACTCCCTTTTATTGCTGAGTAGTAGTTCATTGTATGCATAGACCACAATTTGTTTATCCATTCCCCAGTTGATTGATATTTTGAATATTTCAAGTTAAGTTGCCATGAACATTCATGTACACATCTTTTATAAACATATGCTTTCTTTTATCTTGGGTAATAAGGGGAAAATTACTGTGAGCCTGTGGTAGGTGTAGGTTTAACATTTTAAGAAGCTATCTAACTATTTTCCAAAATGGTTGTACCATTTTACATTCCCATTTATGAGACTTCCAGTTCCTCTACATACTCACAACCACTCAATATAGTCAGTCTTTTTAATTTTAGCCATATTAATAGGTATGTAGTTGTATCTCATTGTAGTTTAAACAAGCGTTCTCGTAATGACTCATGGTGTTGAGCATCTTTTCATGTGCTTATTAGCCATTCAGTTATTTCCTTTGATAAAGTATCTATTCAGATCTTTCACCTTTTTAAAAATTTCATCGTTGTTTTATTGTTGAGTGTTGAGAGTGTCTCATGTATATTCTGGATACAATTCCTCTATCAGGTATATGATTTACAGATATTTTCTCTCAGCCTATGAATTATCTTTTTATTTTCTTACTGTTATTGTTCAAAATTTCGTACTTCCAAGGTTTTTCACTGAAAATTGGGGTTGCTAAGAGTTAAAATTATAAATGAAATAGAGTTAAAATTACTAGATATAGGAAACAACGTATACAGAGTGTTAAAGGAAAGTAAGATTTTATAAAGTATGAGGATGTGTTTTATTGAGAAAGAGAATGATTTTTGAATAGTTTAGAGATTATTTAAAGTTTTTTTTTCAGAATAAATGAATGAAGGAAAAATGGTATAGATAAAACTAAGTGGACTTAAACAGTGGGGAAAGGAAGATAATTAAAAATTGTAAGAGATTATGAAAGTTTATGGAAATTTTATTTTGTGTGATCAGTGCTGACAGAGATTAGATGGATTGGCTTATAAGGCTTTATTAAAACTAGCTTTAGTATTAAAAGTACACTAATACAAAACTAGAATTTGGTTTTCTCTTTTAAACAAAATTTCATGTAGCATTGATTTAAAAAAAAAAGAGAGAGATTTTATTGACCTTTGGAGTAAACTGCAAAAAAAGGGGGGAGGGTGAGAAAGAGAGAGAGAGACAAACAGATCTGTGAGCCTCATGCTGTCTTTATTAAGTTCTTTGCTTATTTGGAAAACCGAGTATCTTCTCTAGCAAAGAGAAAAGAATTTTGCTTTTTGAAACCTTTTAATTATCACTTTGGTTAAATGAATGCCTATTACTTCACAGTGATCCATGTTCCTATATCAATCAAGAGTTTTAAACCTTTCCTATTTTGTTCAAGTGTGCTAAACCTTTGAAATATTTGACGTGCTTACCAAAACTCAAAGTGCAAAATCAAAATTAAGTCTTCTTGACTTCAAACTAACTTTGGGATGTTACAGAGGGCTCCTGAAGCATCCAAAAGAGAGATGATAAATAGGCTTATTAGATATGGTAAATTATATCAAATCATTGTAATAAGAAATGATTTTTTTTTTCTTTGAGAGGGAGTCTCGCTCTGTCGCCCAGGCTGGAGTGCAGTGGCGAGATCTGGGCTTACTGCAGGCTCCGCCTCCTGGGTTCACACCATTCTCCTGCCTCAGCCTCCTGAGTAGCTGGGACTACAGGTGCCCGCCACCACGCCCGGCTAATTTTTTTGTACTTTTAGTAGAGACGGGATTTCACCGTGTTAGCCAGGATGATCTCCATCTCCTGACCTCGTGCTCTCCTGCTTTGGCCTCCCAAAGTGCTGGGATTATAGGCATGAGCCACTGCACCCGGCCAAGAAATGATTTTTAACCTTTTAGGAAAGTTATATGGAAATGTTATTGACATATGTGTTCCAAAATTGTATGAGCTTCCTAAAAATCTGATGTGTTTTGATTTATGTTATGTCTCAATTATGGCTATTATATTAAATTGTAGGCCCCTGAAAATAACCAAATTTCCTTGCCAATTGCATCATTATTGCCATTTTATAGTTAATTGCTTTATTCTGATGCCTTTTTTTTTCCTGAAAACCATTTGCAAATCCTAAAGTGTTGTATCTTCAGGGAGGTTCATGGAAAGAATGAAAATAATTCTGATAAACACAGGTTTCTGACAACTCTGAGATTGTATCATTGGCCTGGGAAAAATTTCCAGAACTCATCTGGAAAAAAAAAAAAAAAAAAAGACTCATAAAATTGCTAAAGACTCATAAATTGCTGAAGACTCATAAAATTATTTTTAATAACTTTTTTGTTTGAAACATTGCTGATTGTTTTTTATGTTATGCTTTCCAGAATTAAGAAACTTTTTTTTCTCTTAACCTTTACAACAATTGGGTAAAGTATACTATTGCAAACAATATTTGATATGGTTTGGCTGTGTCCCCACCCAAATCTCATATTGAATTGTAGTTCCCATAATCCCCACGTGACATGAAAGGGATGCAATGGGAGGTAATTGAATCATGGGGACAGTTACCCTCATGCTGCTGTTCTAATGATAGTGAGTGAGTTATCACAAGATCTGATGGTTTTATAAGGGGCTTTTCCTCCTTTGCTCATCATTTCTCCTTTCTGCCACCGTGTGAAGGAATACATGTTTGCTTCCCCTTCTGCCATGATTGTAAGTTCCCTGAGGCCTCCCCAGCCCTGCAGAACTGTGTCAATTAAAGAGTCCCAGCACTTTGGGAGGCCGAGGTGGGCAGACTACCTGAGCTCAGGAGTTCAAGACCAGCCTAGGCAACACGGTGAAACCCTGTCTCTACTAACAGACAAAAAATTAGCTGGGCATGGTGGCATATGCCTGTAGTCCCAGCTACTCAGGAGGCTGAGGCAAGAGAATTGTTTGAATCCAGAGGTGGAGGTTGCAGTGAGCCGAGATCGCACCACTGCCCTCCAGCCTGGGTGACAGAATGAGACTCCATCTCCAAAAAAAAAAAAAAAGAGTCAAGTCAATTAAACTTCTTTTCTTTATAAATTACCCAGTCTTGGGTATTTCTTCATAGCAGTGTAAGAATGGAGTATACAATATTTAAATATTTACCTTTTCTCTACCTAATCTCACTAGAATTCGGAAACTATTGGTGCATATGCTTATTTTATGGCATGATAGTTTTTTGTGTAAGTTCAATGAAAACCTGTTCTTTTTGTAAACACAATTGGAACACAACTGGAAATACTGGTTATTTTACCGAGGTTATGACTGAAATGTCATATTTTCAGACCAGCCAGCTTTAAGAAACTGAGGTTGCCATTATGAAGCCAATAGAAACCCTTGGAAAAACCAGACAGATAACTTAAATATATGGTTCACATGGTCATCTTAGAGTAAGTAAAAAATGTCACTTTCTGACAGGCCCAGGAACCTCAAGATATTTCGAGGACCTCAAGAAGAGACGGATTCACCCAATTCCTGAGGGTGACAAAGTCTGAGGGTGAATCAAATCCTTGGTTTGGCTTTCCTTGTCCTGAAAGGCTTTTAAAAGTCTAATCTGAAATACAAAAGATCCTCAGAGACTACTATGAGCATATTTATGCACACAAGCTAGAAAATCTAGAAGAAATGAATCAATTCCTGGAAACATGCAACCTCCCAAGATTGAAACAAGAAGAAACAGAAATCCTGAACAGATCAATAATGAGTAATAAAATCAAATCAGTAATAAAACACCAACCAACCAGAAAATGCCTTGCACCAGATGGATTCACAGCTGAATTCTACCAGACATACAAAGAAGTGCTGCTACCAATCCTGCTGAAACTATTCCAAAAAATTGAAGAGAGACTCTTTCCTAACACATTCTACAAAACCAATATAATCTTGATACCAAAATCTGGCAAAGATACAACAAAGAAAAGAACACTACAGGCCAATATCCCTGATGAACATAAATGCAAAACTCTTTAACAAACTATTAGCAAACAGAATCCAGCAGCACATCAAAAAGTTAATTCACCACAATCAACTGGGCTTTATTCCTGGGATGCAAGGATAGTTCAATGTATGCAAATCAATAAATGTGATTCACCACATAAACAAAATTAAAAACAAAAACCATATGATCATTTCAACAGATGCAGAAAAAGTATTTTATAGAATCCAATATATCTTCATATAAAAACCCTTAACAAACTAAGCATCGAAGAAACATACCTCAAAATAATAAGAGACATCTGTGGCAAAGCCACAGCCAACATCATACTGAACAGGCAGAAGCTGGAAGCATTTCCCCTAAGAACTGGAGCAAGGCAAGGATGTCTAATCTCACCACTCCACAACATAGTACTAGAGGTCCTAGCCAGAGCAATCAAGAAAGTGAAAGAAGTAAAAAGCATCCAAATAGGAAAAAAAGAAGTCACATTATCTCTCCTTGCTGATGATATGCTTCTATACCAAGAAAGCCCTAGAGTGTGCCAAAAGTGTCCTAGGCCTGATAAATGACTTCAGCAAAGTCTCAAAACACAAAAATCAATGTACAAAAATCGCTAGCGTTTCTGTGCACCTATAATATTCAAGCTGAGTACCACATCAAGAATGTAATCCCATTTATAATTGCTGCACAACAAATAAAATTACTAGGAATACATCTAACCAAGAAGGTAAAAGATTTCTACAATGAGAACTGTAAAACACTGCTGAAAGAAATCATAGATGATACAAACAAATGGAAAAGTATTTCAGGCTCATGGATTGGAAGAATCAATATCGTTAAAATGGCCATACTGCCCAAAGCAATCTATAGATTCAGCTCTGTTCCTATCAAATTACCTATGTCATTTTTCACAGAATTAGGAAAAAATACAATTCTAAAATTCATATAGAATAAATAAAGAGCCTGAGTCGCCAACACAATCTTAAACAAAAAGAACAAAGCCAGAGGCATCACATTACTCAACTTCAAACAATACTACAAGTCTATAGTAACTGAAACAGAATGGTACTTGTACAAAAATAGACACAAGGCCAATGGAACAGAATGAAGACCCCTGAAAAAAAGCTTCACACCTACAACCAAATGAATTTTGACAAAGTTGACAAAAATAAACAGTGCCACTGGGAAAACTGGCCACTCATACACACAAGAATAAAACTGGACCCCTACGTCTCACCATATAAAAAAGTTAACTCAAGACTGAATTTTTAACTAAAGACTTAAATGGAAGACCTCAAACTATAAAAACCCTGGAAGAAAACCTAGGAAATATTCTTCTAGACATTGGCTTAGGCAAATAATTTATGACTAAGTCCTCAAAAGAAAATAAAACAAAACCAAAAATTGATAATTGGGACCTAATTAAACTAAAGAGCTTCTGCACAGCAAAATAAACTATCAAGAGGAAACAGACAATCTACAGAATGGGAGAAAATATTTGCAACTATGCATCTGACAAAGGACTAATACCCATAATCTACAAGAAACTTAACAAGGAAAAAAACAACCTCATTAAAAAGTGGGCAAAAGACATGAGCAGTCACTTCTCAAAAAGAAGACATACAAGTGGCCAAAAAACATGAAAAAATGCCTAATATCACTAATCATCAGAGAGATGCAAATCAAAACCTCAATGTGATACCCTCTCACATCCCTCAGAATGACTATTATTATAAAGTCAAAAAATAACAGATGTTGGTGAGGTTGCAGAGAAACAGGAATGCTTACACACTGTTGTTGTGAATGCAAATTAGTTCAGCCACTGTGGAAAGTAGTTTGGATATTTCTCAAAGAACTAAAAATAGAGTTACCATTCGACCCAGCAATCCCATTACTGTGTATATACCCAAAGGAAAAGGAATCATTCTACCAAAAAAAACACTTGCACTTGTATATTTATCACAGCACTACATGCAAAGACATGTAATCAAACCGGGTGCCCATCAGCAATGGATTGGATATTGAAAATCCACTGTTGTTGGTACTTAAACACCATGAAATACTATGCAGTCATAAAAAATAATGAAATCATGTCCTTTGCAGCAATGTGGATGGATCTGGAGGCCATCATCCTAAGTACATTAATGCAGGAACAGAAAACCAAATACCGCATGTTATCACTTGTAAGTGGAGACTAAACATTGAGTACACACACATACAAAGATGGAAGCAATAAACACTAGTGATTCCAAAAGGAGGAGGGAGGGAGTGAGGAAGTGTTGAAAAACTACTTACTAGATACAGTGTTCACCTCAGCCTCACACAATATACCCATGTGACAAACCTACACATGTACCCCCTGAATCTAAATTTTTTTAAAGTCTAATCTGAGATTACTTATGAAAAGTTCCAGCAAAGCCAACTTTAAAAGGGCCTATATGAACAAATCACTGTTTTTACTGCACTTTATACAAATAATCAGGCCAAGTTAATGAAACTAAAGGAATTACAAATTACTTTTGTCATAAATATCTTTGGTAGAAATAGGAAATCAGAGAGAAAAATTATATTTCAGAAGAAAACTATAGTGCATCTGTCATTAGATTCTAGCCTTATTCATTGTTTTTGAGTTTTTATTATTTGCCTGTGATTTGGACTGAATTCTCATGTTTTTTTCCTGGCTACAAGTTTCCAAATTAACAGGTCCAAATTTTCCTCCCATTTTTCTGACTTGGACTCATTGAAATTAAAACTGCCTTTTTCCTGAAGCTTTACAAGTTGAAGCTAGTCAACTTGGCTTTAAAAAATAATCACTGTAACAACTTATATTTGGACAAATTTTACACGCAAACTATGATCCAGTAAAATCTGTTAGTGTGCCTTTAGCCTTCTTAGCTGACTGCCCTCCAGATCCTAGGACTGGTTTGTAGACTGCTCCAGACACTGACCTTAGTTTTTCTTCTGTTTACATAGAAAAGCCTCATATTAAAGATCTGTTTGCCTGCATCATATATAGAAACATAGCTTTGAGAGCCCATCTGCAATGTCGTCTTCTAAAATGAGACACAACTGTTCAGTTGGACTGGCCTATTCCCAGAAATAAGAGACTTGTTCAATGGGATCCTTTGCTATTCAGCTACTAACTGAATTTTCTTTCTATAGCTACCAACCCGGCTTTTAGTGTGTGAAATTTCCAGGGAAGCTTCAGACAGGGAAATGTTGGAGCTCATAAATTGCTACCCCAAAATATGGCATTTTGAAATGCCAGACTAAAAAAAGCAGCCTCAGGGTCTCTCTGACCTCCCTTCCACCCCATCCCTAGTCTCTAACTCCTCCCTCTCTCCCAAAGCACAGGATGAAGTTGATCTCTGAAGCTCTCTTATCTACCTAGAACCCAGACCTGCCAAAAACCGCCAATATTGCCTTCCCTGAGTTTTCTTTAACTGAACTCCTACTGCAGAAAGAAAGACTGAAGTCTATCAACACAACAGACTTTTGTCACATTGCTCTGCAGGCCCAACAAACTTTGTCCCAGGCCATTGTATATTCTCCAATCCCATAGAATTCCCTTAAAAATCATTTACTATCCCCCTTAAAATGACCCACATTCCCTTTCTCTTTCTTCCCCTATGAAGAAGAGTATATAAGCATCTGTAACTCATTGGGTTATTGGGTAACTCTTCTGCTGAGATTTCCCTGTGCTATGCACATTAAAATGAATTCTGTATGCTTTTCCTCCTATTCTGCCTTTTGTCAGTTGATTTTCACCAAACCTTCAGGGAGAATAGGGGACTTTTCCCCTTGGTCCCTACAGTGTCTTTCAAAGAGCAAAAGTTATTAATTTTGATGGACCCTAATTTATTCATTTTGTATGCTATGGATAACAACGTTGGTGTCATCCCGCAGTGCTGATTAACTGTAGCTTTATAAGTCTTGAAATTAGGTAGTGTTAGTTCTCTATTTTTGTTCTTTTTAAAAATGGTGTTAGCAATTCTACATCCTTTACATTAATTCGAGGACTTCCTTCTTTCCTAACATAGATGTTTAGTGGTATAAATTTTCCCCATAAGTATTGCTTTAAAAGCATCCCACAAATTTTCATATGTTGTGTTTTCATCTTTAATAAGATAAAAATACTTTCTTATATCTGTTTTGATTTCTGTAACCTATGAATTATTGAGAAGTGTGTTGATGCCAGCAAAATATTTACAGATATTTTGCCTATCTTTCTGTTACTGATATCTAATTTAATTCCATTGTGGTCAGAGAATATACTTTGTGCAACCTGCATACTTTTAAATGTATTGAGACATTTTAATGGCCCAATCTGTAGTCTGCCTTGGTAAATATCTTGTATACAACTTGAAAAGAATATATACTTTGCTTTTGTTGGATGCAGTGATCTATAAATTTTCCTGCATCAATTTTAATTGTCTGTATATGACTAGGTTTTGAGACTAGTTATAAAAACTACTAAAGATTTTTGTAGGCCAGGCACGGTGGCTCACTCCTGTAATCCCAGCACTTTGGGAGGCTGAGGCAGGTGGATTGCTTGAGGTTGGGAGTTCAAGACAAGCCTGACCAACATGGTGAAACCCCATCTCTAACAAAAATACAAAAATTAGCCAGGTGTGGTGGTGGGTGCTTGTAATCCCAGCTACTCAGGAGGCTGAGGCAGGAGAATCACTTGAACCTGGGAGGCAGAGGTTGCAGTGAGTTGAGAACGTGCTCCAGCCTGGGCAACAAGAGCAAAACTCTGTCTCAAAAAATAAAAATAAAAAAAGATTTTTGTTGCATCTTTTTTGGAAAAATAATTTCTTCTTAGCAGTTTAATTATGATGAAATGCTTGTTTTGTTAATGTCTCCTGCTGGCAAGGTACAAAGCATTATTCTTAGTTTTATTATTATTATTATTATATTTTATTATACTTTAAGTTTTAGGGTACATGTGCACAACGTGCAGGTTTGTTACATATGTATACATGTGCCATGTTGGTGTGCTGCACCCATTAACTCGTCATTTACATTAGGTATATCTCCTAATGCTATCCCTCCCCCTTCCCCCCATCACACAACAGGCCCTTGTGTGTGATGTTCCCCTTCCTGTGTCCAAGTGTTCTCATTGTTCAATTCCCACCTATGAGTGAGAACACACAGTGTTTGATTTTGTCCCTGCGATAGTATGCTGAGAATGATGGTTTCCAGCTTCACCTATGTCCCTACAAAGGACATGAACTCATCCTTTTTTATGGCTGCATAGTATTCCATGGTGTATATTAATTTTCTTAATCCAGTCTATCATTGTTGGACATTTGGGTTGGTTCCAAGTCTTTGCTATTGTGAATAGTGCTGCAATAAACATACGTGTGCATGTCTCTTTATAGCAGCATGATTTATAATCCTTTGGGTATATAGCCAGTAATGGGATGGCTGGGTCAAATGGTATTTCTAGTTCTAGATCCTTGAGGAATCGCCACACTGTCTTCCACAGTAGTTGAACCAGTTTACAGTCCCACCAACACTGTAAAAGTGTGCCTATTTCAGGCCGGGTGCAGTGGCTCACACTTGTAATCCCAGCACTTTGGGAGGCCGAGGCAGGTGGATCATGAGGTCAGGAGATCGAGACCATGGTGAAACCTCGTCTCTACTAAAAAAAATACAAAAAAATTAGCCGGGCATGGTGGCAGGCACCTGTAGTCCCAGCTACTCGGAGAGGCTGGGGCAGGAGAATGGCGTGAACCCAGGAGGCGGAGCTTGCAGTGAGCCGAGAATGCGCCACTGCACTCCAGCCTGGGCGACAGAGCAAGACTCCATCTCAAAAAAAAAAAAAAAAAAAAAAGTGTGCCTATTTCTCCACATCCTCTCCAGAACCTGTTGTTTCCTGACTTTTTAATGATCACCATTCTAACTGGTGTGAGATGGTATCTCATTGTGGTTTTGATTTGCATTTCTCTGATGGCCAGTGATGATGAGCATTTTTTCATGTGTCTGTTGGCTGCATAAAAGTCTTCTTTTGAGAAGTGTCTGTTCATATCTTCGCCCACTTTGTGATGGGGTTGTTTTTTTCTTGTAAACTTGTTTGAATTCTTTGTAGATTCTGGATATTAGCCCTTTGTCAGATGAGTAGATTGCAAAAATTTTCTCCCATTCTGTAGGTTGCCTGTTCACTCTGATGGTAGTTTCTTTTGCTGTGCAGAAGCTCTCGAGTTTAATTAGATCCAATTTGTCAATTTTGGCTTTTGTTCCTATTGCTTTTAGTGTTTTAGACATGAAGTCCTTGCACATGCCTATGTCCTGAATGGTATTGCCTAGGTTTTCTTCTAGAGTTTTTATGGTTTTAGGTCTAACAGTTAAGTTTTTAATCCATCTTGAATTAATTTTTGTATAAGGTGTAAGGAAGGGATACAGTTTCAGCTTTCTACATATGGCTAGCCAGTTTTCCCAGCACCATTTATTAAACAGGGAATCCTTCACCCATTTCTTGTTTTTGTCAGGTTTGTCAAAGATCAGATGGTTATAGATGTGTGGTGTTATTTCTGAGGGCTCTGTTCTGTTCCATTGGTCTCTATCTCTGTTTTGGTACCAGTACCATGCTGTTTTGGTTACTGTAGCCTTGTACTATAGTTTGAAGTCAGGTAGCGTGATGCCTCCAGCTTTGTTCCTTTCACTTAGGATTGTCTTGGCAATGAGGGCTCTTTTTTGTTTCCATATGAACTTTAAAGTAGTTTTTTCCAATTCTGTGAAGAAAGTCATTGGTAGCTTGATGGGGATGGCATTGAATCTATAAATTACCTTGGGCAGTATGGCCATTTTCATGATATTGATTCTTCCTATCCAAGAGCATGGAATGTTCTTCCATTTGTTTGTGTCCTCTTTTATTTCATTGAGCAGTGGTTTGTAGTTCTTCTTGAAGAAGTCCTTCACATCCCTTGTAAGTTGGATTCCTAGGTATTTTATTCTCTTAGTAGCAATTGTGAATGGGAGTTCACTCATGATTTGGCTCTCTGTCTATTATTGGTGTATCAGAATGCTTGTGACTTTTGCACATTGATTTTGTATCCTGAGACTTTGCTGAAGTTGCTCATCAGCTTAAGGAGATTTTGGGCTGAGATGACGGGGTTTTCTAAATATACAATCATGTCATCTGCAAACAGGGACAATTTGACTTCCTCTTTTCCTAATTGAATACCTTTTATTTCCTTCTCCTGCCTGATTGCCCTGGCCAGAACTTCCAACACTATGTTTAATAGGAGTTGTGAGAGAGGGCATCCCTGTCTTGTGCCAGTTTTCAAAGGGAATACTTCCAGTTTTTGCCCATTCCATATGATATTGGCTGTGGGTTTGTCATACATAGCTCTTATTATTTTGAGATACGTCCCGTCAATACCTAATTTCTTGAGAGTTTTTAGCATGAAGGGCTGTTGAATTTTGTCAAAGGCCTTTTCTGCATCTATTAAGATAACCATTTGGTTCTTGTTTTTGGTTCTGTTTATATGCTGGATTATGTTTATTGATTTGCATATGTTGAACCAGCCTTGCATCCCAGGAAAGAAGCCCACTTGATCATGGTGGATAAGCTTTTTGATGTGCTACTGGGTTCAGTTTGCCAGTATTTTATTGAGGATTTTTGCATTGATGTTCATCAGGGATATTGGTCTAAAATTCTCTTTTTTTGTTGTGTCTCTGCCAGGCTTTGGTATCAGGATGATGCTAGCCTTATAAAATGAGTTAGGGAGGATTCCCTCTTTTTCTATTGATTGGAATAGTTCCAGAAGGAATGGTACCAGCTCCTCTTTGTACCTCTGGTAGAATTCGGCTGTGAATCCATCTGGTCATGGACGTTTTTTGGTTGGTAAGCTATTAATTATTGCCTCAATTTAAGAGCCTGTTATTGGTCTATTCAGGGATTCAACTTCTTCCTGGTTTAGTCTTGGGAGGGTGTATGTGTTCAGGAATTTATCCATTTCTTCTAGATTTTCTAGTTTATTTGCATAGAGGTGTTTATAGTATTCTCTGATGGTAGTTTCTATTTCTGTGGGATCAGTTGTGATATCCCCTTTATGATTTTTTATTGCATCTATTTGATTCTTCTCTCTTTTCTTCTTTAGTACTCTTGCTGGCAGTCTATCAATTTTGTTGATCTTTTCAAAAAATCAGCTCCTGGATTCATTGATTTTTTGAAGGGGTTTTTGTGTCTCTATCTATTTCAGTTCTGCCCTGATCTTAGTTATTTCTTGCCTTCTGCTAGCTTTTGAATGTGTTTCCTCTTGCTTCTCTACTTCTTTTAATTGTGATGTTAGGGTGTCAATTTTAGATCTTTCCTGCTTTCTCTTGTGGGCATTTATTGCTATAAATTTCCCTCTACACACTGCTTTAAATGTGTCCCAGAGATTCTGGTATGTTGTGTCTTTGTTCTCATTGGTTTCAAAGAACATCTTTATTTCTGCCTTCATTTCGTTATGTACCTGGTAGCCATTCAGGAGCAGGTTGTTCAGTTTCCATGTAGTTGAGTGGTTTTGAGTGACTTTCTTAATCCTGAGTTCTAGTTTGATTGCACTGTGGTCTGAGAAAGAGTTTGTTACAATTTCTGTTCTTTTACATTTGCTGAGGACTGCTGTATTTCCAACTATGTGGTCAATTTTGGAATAAGTGCAATGTGCTGCTGAGAAGAATGTATATTCTGTTGATATGGGGTGGAGCGTTCCATAGATGTCTATTAGGTCTGCTTGGTGCAGAGCTGAGTTCAAGTCCTGGATATCCTTGTTAACCTTCTGTCTCGTTGATCTGTCTAATGTTGACAGTGAGGTGTTAAAGTCTCCCATTATTATTGCGTGGGAGTCTAAGTCTCTTTGTAGGTCTCTAAAGACTTGATTTATGAATCTGGGTGCTCCTGTATTGGGTGCATATATATTTAGGATAGTTAGCTCTTCTTGTTGAATTGATCCCTTTACCATTATGTAATGGCCTTCTTTGTCTCTTTTGATCTTTGTTGGTTTAAAGTCTGTTTTATCCAAGACTAGAATTGCAACCACTGCCTTTTTTTGTTTTCCATTTGCTTGGTAAATCTTCCTCCATCCCTTTATTTGAGCCTATGTGTGTCTCTGCACGTGAGATGGGTCTCCTGAATACAGCACACTGATGATTCTTGACTCTTTATCCAATTTTCCAGTCTGTGTCTTTTAATTGGAGCATTTAGCCCATTTACATTTAAGGTTAATATTGTTATGTGTGAATTTGTTCCTGTCATTATGATGTTAGCTGGTTATTTTGCTCATTAGTTGATGCAGTTTCTTCCTAGCATTGATGGTCTTTACAATTTGGCATGTTTTTGCAGGGGCTGGTACCAGTTGTTCCTTTCCATGTTTAGTGCTTCCTTCAGGATTTCTTGTAGGGCAGGCCTGGTGGTGACAAAATCTCTCAGCATTTGCTTGTCTGTAAAGGTTTTTATTTCTCCTTCACTTATGAAGCTTAATTTGGCTGGATATGAAATTCTGGGTTGAAAATTCTTTTCTTTAAGAATGTTGAACATTGGCCCCCACTCTCTTCTGGCTTGTAGAGTTTCTGCCGAGAAATCTGCTGTTAGTCTGATAGGCTTCCCTTTGTGCATAACCAGACCTTTCTCTCTGGCTGCCCTTAACATTTTTTCCTTCATTTCAACTTTGGTGAATCTGACAATTATGTGTCTTGGAGTTCCTCTTCTCGAGCAGCATCTTTGTGGCATTCTCTGTATTTCCTGAATTTGAATGTTGGCCTTCCTTGCTAGGTTGGGGAAGTTCTCCTGGATAATATCCTGCAGAGTGTTTTCCAACTTGGTTCCATTCTCCTTGTCACTTTCAGGTACACCAATCAGATGTAGATTTGGTCTTTTCACATAGTCCCATATTTCTTGGAGACTTTGTTCATTTCTTTTTACTCTTTTTTCTCTAAACTTCTCTTCTCACTTAATTTCATTCATTTTATCTTCAATCACTGATACCCTTCCTTCCAGTTGATTGAACTGGCTATTGATGCTTGTGCATTTGTCACGTAGTTCTCCTGCCATGGTCTTCAGTTCCATCAGGTCATTTAAGGACTTCTCTATGCAAGTTACTCTAGTTAGCCATTTGTCTAATCTTTTTTCAAGGTTTTTAGCTTCTTTGCAATGGTTTTGAACTTCCTCCTTTAGCTCAGAGAAGTTTGATCGTCTGAAGCCTTCTTCTCTCAACTTGTCAAAGTCATTCTCCATCCAGCTTTGTTCCCTTGCTGGCGCGGAGCTATGTTCCTTTGGAGGTGGAGAGGCACTCTGAATTTTAGAATTTGCAGTTTTTTTGTTCTGTTTTTTCCCCATCTTTGTGGTTTTTATCTACATTTGGTCTTTGATGATGGTGATGTACAGATGGGGTTTTGGTGTGGATGTCCTTTCTGTTTGTTAGTTTTCCTTCTAACAGTCAGGACCCTCATCTGCAGGTCTGTTGGAGTTTGCTGGAAGTGCACTCCGGACCTGTTTGCCTGGGTATCAGAAGCGGAGGCTGCAGAACAGCGAATATTGCTGAACAGCAAATGTTGCTGCCTGATCGTTCCTCTGGAAACTTCATCTCAGAGGGGTACCCGGCCATGTGAGGTGTCAGTCTGCCCCTACTAGGGGGTGCCTCCCAGTTAGGCTACTCAGGGGTCAGGGACCCATTTGAGAAGGCAGTCTGTCCATTCTCAGATCTCAAACTCCATGCTGGGAGAATCACTACTCTCTTCAAAGCTGTCAGACAGGGACTTTTAAGTCTGCAGAGGTTTCTGCTGCCTTTTGATTGGCTATGCCTTGCCCCCAGAGGTGGAGTCTACAGAGGCAGGCAGGCTTCCTTGAGCTGCAGTGGGCTCCACCCAGTTCAAGCTTCCTGGCTGCTCTGTTTACCTACTCAAGCCTCAGCAATGGTGGGCACCCCTTCCCCAGCCTCGCTGCTGCCTTGCAGTTCGATCTCAGACTGCTGTGCTAGCAATGAGTGAGGCTCTGTGGGTGTGGGACCCTCTGAGCCAGGCATGGGATATAATCTCCTGGTGTGCCATTTGCTAAGACCATTGGAAAAGCACAGTATGAGGGTGAGAGTGACCCGAGTTTCCAGATGCTGTCTGTCACAGCTTCCCTTGGCTAGGAAAGGGAATTTCCTGACCCCTTGCACTTCCCAGGTGAGGCGATGCCTTGCCCTGCTTCGGCTCATGCTTGGTGGGCTGCACCCACTGTCCTGCACCCACTGTCTGACAAGCCCCAGTGAGGTGAACCCAGTACCTCAGTTGGAAATGCAGAAATCACCCATCTTCTGCATTGCTCACGCTGGGAGCTGTAGACTGGAGCTGTTCCTATTTGGCCATCTTGGAACCGCCTTCCTTTTTTTTTTTTTTTAGAGATGGAGTCTCTCTCTGTCACCCAGGCTGGAGTGCGGTGGCATGATCCACATTATTCTTAGTTTCTAAATGATGTGCTAGACCAGTGAGCTGGCATCGCAGAGCTAGATCACTAGCCATACAGAGGAAGGGAGTTCTGGATTACCTGGTCCCTGTAATCTGGAAAAGTATTACTAATTTTATGTTTTTATAAATGTTAATTAATGTGACTTTTAAGGAGTTTTGTCAGCATATTAAAAAAATCAAACTTGCAATAACAACTAGGATTGGCATCAACCTAAATGCCATATAATAAAATTGTTTCAATATATTATAATGTATTTATGTAATTGCATATTATGCAGTCATTAATATTGTTTCAAACACTTTTCTAAGAATTTTACATGGGTTATGTCACTTGATCCTCACAATTCTACCTTATTATGCAGCATTCATTCCCTCATCTTACAAATAAACAAACTAAAGCACAGACAGACTAAATAGTGGATTCAGAACTCAGGAGGTCCACCTTCAGAACAACACATACTCTTGTCTACCATTTTATGCACACATTCTCATATAATGCTTGGGTATCTCCCACATTCCACCTCAGGGCCAGCTGGTTCTTTAGCATTCCTGGCCCAGTTGTGCCTAGGATGGAAAGACTTGAGTTGGTTTTACCAACACCACCTCATGCATTCTATTTTAGTCTCTTAAGCTCAAGAACTGCTCCAGATCACCCTCTCGCCATCATCTCCTCCAAACGGCTCTCCCTACCCCCGTCCCATTTAACTCTGCCTAGCAATTTTTGGATTGGTGATTTGAACTCAAAATGACCTTTTAGTTATGATCCAACACTTTATTAAAAGCAGTTTCAGCCGGGTACAATGGTTCACACCTGTAATCCTAGCACTTTGGGAGGCTGAGGTGGGAAGATCACTTGAATTCAGAAGTTCAAGACCATCCTGGACAACATAGCAAAATTGTCTCTACAAAAAAATGCAAAAATTAGCCTGGTGTGGTGGCACATGCCGGTAGTCCCAGCTATTTGGGAGGCCGAGGTAGGAGGATTGCTTGAGCCCAGGAGGTAGAGGTTGCAGTAAGCCTAGATGGTGACACTGCTTTCTAGCCTGGGTGACAGAGCTAGACCCCGTCTCAAAAAAAAAAAAAAAAAGCAGATTCAGTAACTGCCCCTTTGTTCCAGACACCAGGGCCCCTGGTCAAATGGCATCAGGTTCTAAACCCACAAGCCAGCTGCAATTGCCATCCCCCTGCCTATCCCAAACCTGCACTATCCCTGCAGAGGTGTCAGGAATTTAGCCTGACACATCTCCCTAACTGAGAACTTACTATCTCTAAATGCACCCCCTTCCTCTTTAGACAATTCTGCTTATTTGAAAAGTAGATGGGATATGGAACCCAGATCTGTCTGTCTGTAGTTTCTACCCCATGGTCCTATTTCTTTATTTTGGCCCAAAGAAGACCAATTCCTCTGCTATGTGACAGTGCTCCAAGAATGCAAAGAACCCACCTGAGTTTTCTCTTCTATCAAATATCTCAACTACTTGAAGTCACTTCTTAAATGACATGATTTTAAGGTTTTCCATCTTCCTGCTTGCTTTCCTAGAGCCTGATCCTTTGGTCTATATGGCAGGGATAG
Organism: Symphalangus syndactylus; assembly: GCF_028878055.3. Classification (NCBI taxonomy): domain Eukaryota; kingdom Metazoa; phylum Chordata; class Mammalia; order Primates; family Hylobatidae; genus Symphalangus; species Symphalangus syndactylus. The sequence continues at coordinate 18,296,811 of NC_072426.2, forward strand.
ACAACTCAATCATTTATGAGAGCTTGGCTGGAAATATAAATAAGTGAACCAAGGGCTGGAGAGTACAAAGCCTTCTCTAAAGAGGACAGCAGCTACTCAGCACCAAATGATTTTTTCAGCAGCAAAGTAGGCTCAGATTTGCCAGATCTTACCAGTTTTCAAGAGAATCTGAAAATCAAAACCATGTGGAATTTTTAAATTTTACTGTTGACAATATTTTACTTTTTGGCTCCTCCTCCACCCCCCAACCCCAGGACCAAACAAAGATCAAGCATGTGGCCACAAAATTGAGATTTTTAATCTACAGCTTTTTAAAACAGAGGCAGTCAAACTCAAAGATATTAAGTACGGTCTGAACAGTGCCGAATAGAGCAATTCTTGACCAGTCATTCTCATCCTATGTGGAATAGGGTAGTGCATCAGAACCCCAGTCCAAAAGGCTTATCAGAACCTTGGAAAGCAGGGACTCTGCCATGTGTGTTTTGAAAAACACTACCCCCAGATGATTCTAATGTACCCTCCTCTCAGCTAAAAATTGTTGGGGCTCAGGATACACCACCTCAAAATATGACTGTACGAGACCAGAATATGCTACCCAAAATATACTTCTCTGGCATATTTTGAGCTCGTTATTCTAAGAAACTGCAGACATAGGAGTAGCTCTGAAAAGCTGTCCTGTTGTAAAAGAAATTTACATGTATAAAGGAAATCTACATTAGTAAAACTATCTGTATCAGGAAGAGGGCTGCTTCCTGAGAGACTTTTTTTATCCTTATAACAAGACAACCTTTATTCACCATGCATTTCCTCCACTCACCCTCCCATAACTGGTGTCACCATCAGCCCCTAGAATCCTGACCCCATTCCTTTCTGTAGCTCACAAAGTTATGCAATTCTCAACCATCTGACTCTTTTTCGAATCTCATATTCTGTGGGATTCCTGTGCATACCTACATAAGTAAATATGGTTTTTCTCCTATTAATCTGTCTTATGTCGATTTAGTTTTTAGTCCAGCCAAAGAATCTAGAAGGGTGGAGGGAAGTCATTTTTTGCTTTCCTAAAAAAAAAAAAAAAAGATTATTCTATTTCTTGTTTTTGACAAACACTCTCCTTTCACCAAAACTTTACTTTGCTTGGGTAAGCCTGAATTTGGGCTTCCTTCTCTGTCTTTAAAGAATTCAGTTTGAGGCTCAGGCCTATAATCTTAGCACTTCAGGAGGCCAAGGCAGGTGGATTGCTTGAGCCCAGGAGTTCAAGACCAGCCTGAGCAACATAGTGCAACCCCATATCTACCAAAAATTTAAAATTAATCTCAGTGTGGTGGCATATGACTGTGGTCTCAGCTACTTCCGAGGCTGAAAAAGAGGTACTGCTTGAGCCCAGAGGTTGATGCTGCAGTGAGCTGTGACTGTACCACTGTACTCCAGCCTGGGTGACAGAGCAAGACCTTGTCTCTAAATAAATAATTAAGAATAAAGAATTTAGTTTGAGCAAGAATCATAAGTCTGTTTAGGGAAGATTCCACACCTTTCATATCTGACTACCCTTGATATTGTATCACCCTGGTCTGCTTTCAGCAATAATCCCATCAAGTCAGTTTGGCCAGAAACCCTCTGGCCATCTATCCTTGATGTTTCCTCTTAGTAATTTTTTACCCACTGATCCCACTGTGTTCTTTGGCTATAAATCCCCACTTCTACTTGTTGGAGTTACAGTTGAGCCCAATCTCTCTCCCCTACTGCAAGAGCCTGTTGCAGTGGTCCCTAAACCTATCGCCATACCCCTTCTCACCTGAATCTAGTTTGCCTTACTGTCTTTAACAAGTGTTTTGAATTTTTTTTATTTAACAGTCTATATTCTATTTACTTGTTCTCAAAATTGGATGCACATTGGAATCACTTGTAGAGTTTTTAAAACATAACTGATGCCTAGGTCCCACCCCTACAGAGATTCTGATTTAATTGGTACAGAGAATGACTAGAGCAGGAGTTACAAAAATTCCCCAGGTGATTATATTGTGTAGTTAAGTTCAAGAACCACTGTTCTGGATACTATGCTTCAATTAAATCATTCCAAACTCATCTCTTTTTGGCAGCCAATTCATGCTGTTGACTCATATTAAGTTAATTATCAACTAATTCCTATAAGTTTTTTCTTTCTACAGTTAATGACTAAGTCACATTAACTCCAACCTGTACTTGTGCCACTGAAAATTTCATCTTTTAAAAATTTTATTTTATTAGATAGAGTCTATAGCTCTAGCCAGTCAAGATCTAGCAAGTCAAGACCTCATCGTATCTAATTCTTTTATCTAGTGTATTTTCTATTCCTCTCAGCTTCACTTCATCCAAACTTTTAAAGAGCCTGCCTTTTACCTATGGCATTGATTGAAATGGCAGATACAATAAAGGGTCTTGCTTCTCTCCTATAGGGTCCTCCCTGCAGGATGACATGAGGCATTTACATATGCTAATTCACCTAGCTCCGATTTGTCTAATTGCCCTTTAATCCAGACCATATTTATTCATTTTTTTCATAAGTAATTTATGGGAAATGAGTCCTCTTCCTGACAGTTCCTTCTTAGTCTCCTTTGTAATTTACTCCTCTTCTTCTCATTGCTGGAAAATTTTGGTCTCTTGATGGATCCACTTGGATCCATGCTTTTTAATCCATATGCTTTTCTACTTATTTTTAACCACTACTTGTACACTGATGTACAAGTACTTGGCCCCATTTTCCCCCTAAGTTTCAGGATCATATATAACTTCTTGCTGGAAATCTCCAAATAGATTACCTACAGATTCCTCACTTCAACATGTTCAGAACTGAATTCTTCATCTGTACCATGCCCAAACCTGGTTCTCCTTCTGCCTTTCCCATATCAGCAATTGATGACATCACTTGTCTAGGCCAGAAATCTATGGGTTAATCTAGATTTATCATATTCTTGCATCACTAAGTCTAATCAGTTGCTAAATTATGCCTGTCTTACATCCTATATTTCTCAAATGTGCTCCTCTTCTCAACCCATACTAACACTGTCCCAGTCCAAGCACTAACCTCTTTTTGATTGGTTTCTATTAGTAACCCCTGAGCCAGGCTCCCTGTTTCCTCTTTTGTCTCACATCATTGCCAAACGGGCTCATTTAAGTTGCAAATCTGACAGTTTTACTCCAGCAATTAAAATACTTCAGTATATTAAAATACTTTACTTCTATAATAAAGTTCAAATTCATCAGCATGGCAAAAACATTCCTTCTTTGAACCTGGCCTCAACCTGCAGCTCCTGCCATTTCCCACTTTGCACTTTATAATAATATCACACTGAATTTTATTCTCCCACTAAACATGCTATCTTGTGCCATGAGCCACTGCTGAAATGGATCTCTCTGCTTAGAATCTTGCTTCATCTCAGACCTAATTCTTGCTTGTTCTTTAGTCTTTAGTACTCATCTTGCACCTTGTCTTCTTCATGTCTAACCCCATAAAGTCAGTTTGGCCAGAAACTCTCTGGCCGTCTATGCTTGATGTTTCCTCTTAGTAATTTTCTACCCACTGATCCCGCTGTATTCCTTTCCTATAAATCCCAGATTTAGTAAACGTCCCCCTCAGAGCTCTTGCACCATTCTGGACACACTCCTCTCATAGCAAGTACTACTTTATTTGGAATTATCCCCTTATGTATGTGGCTCCTGTTCCACACAATTTTTCATCTTTATATTCCGAGTGCTTGTTATATAGTAAATACTCAAGAAATGGTGGTTGAATTTTTAGTGAAGACCAGATGCTCAGTGTGAATAATATCTCCCTGTTCTGTCTGGAAAATCTGACCAAAAAGAAATTATTGTTTCATTGGACGTGACTGTTCCTAGCAAACTCAAGTCCTAGTGCCCAGTGCTTTTTCTACCTAGAATCAAAGTTTTCTATAAAGCAATACATAAGAAGTAAATATTTAGAATTTTGTAGGCCATATGATAATCTTCTCAACTCTGCTATTGTATCATGAAAGCAGACATAGACAATGCATAAATAAATTGGCATGGCTTCCTTGGAATATAACTTTATTTATAAGAATAGGCAATGGGTTGCATTTGGCCTGTGGGCCATAGTTTGCCCAATCCTAATCTAGAAGCTTCCAAACAAACTTTTAAAAAATCCACTATTTCTCTCCCACAGGAGGCCTACATGCTACTACCGTATCTCTCACAATCCCTGATATACTCCAGCAACTTTTGCAAGTGCAGTCAGTACTCTCTGACTGTGGAGAGTATCCATGGGCTTGACATCTGAGGATTCAACCAACCTTGCATTAAAAAATACTTGGAAAAAATGGATGGTTGTGTTTACTGAACATGCACAGACATTTTTTCTTGTCATTATTCCCTAAATAATAGAGTGTAACAATTATTTGCATAGCATTTATGTTATATTAGATATTACAAGTAATCAGGAGATGCTTTAAAGTATATGAGAATATGTGCATAGGTTCTACACAAATACTACACCATTTTATATAAGGGACTTGAGCATCCAAGGATTTTGGTATCCTTTGGGAGTTCTGAAACCAATACACTGTGCATACCAAGGGACAACTGCACTCAACACCAACATGAATGGATGGCAGAAATTTACCATCAGTACCATTAAGAGTGTGAGATGAAAACATGCTCTTGTGGTGTTGGGGAAAATAGAGATTGACCTCATCAAGAGTTTGGAGGATTCACTGAGCATGAAGTGATATGTGTGATCATCATCATGCCAAACCCAGGCCAGTACAAGATCCCAGATTGGTTCTTAAACAGACAGAAGGATGTGAAGGATGGAAATTACAGCTGAGTCCTGGCCAAAGGTCTGGACAACAAGCTCTGTGAAGATCTGCAGCAAATAAAGAATATTCTTGCCCACCAGAGACCATGCCACTTTTTCTTTTCTTCTTTCTCTGTCTCTCTCTTTTTCTCTTTCTCTCTTTCTCTTCTTCTCTCCTTTCTTTTTTCTTTCTTTCTCTCTCTTCCTTCCTTTCTTTTTCTTTCTTTCTTCTTTCTTTTCTCTTTCTTTCTTCTTTCTTTTCTCTTTCTTTCTTCTTTCTTTCTTTCTCTTTCTTTCTTTCCCTTCCTTCCTTCCTCCCTCCCTTTCTTTCTTCCTTTCTCTCTTTCTTTCTTTCTTTCTTTCTTTCTTTTCTTCCTCTTTCTTTCCTTCTTCAAGACATAGGATCTCACTGTTGTCCAGGCTGTACTGCAGTGGTGTGATCATAGCTTGCTACAGGTTACAACTCCTAGGACTCAAACAAAGCTCCCTCCTCACCCTCCTGAGTAGCTGGGACTACAAGCATGTGTCACTATGCCTGGCTAATTTTTGTATTTTTTTGTAGAAACAGGGTTTTACCATGTTGCCTAGACTGGTCTTGAACTCCTGGGTTTAAGCGATCCTCCCACCTTGGCCCCCCAAAGTGCTGGGATTACAGGCATGAATGACTGCATCCGGCCAAGACATGATAACTTCAGCTTTCATGTCCAAGACTAAGCATACTGAGGCCACTGACCCCCATGGCCACATCATGTTTGTGTCCCAGAAGAAATACATCTATAAGCCTTGTCTATCAATAAATAGTTTATACACCCTTAAATATCCAACATCTAGTCACTGATGTTTATTATGCAAAATCTCCCACTTCTTCAAAATGGGAACAGTATTTACCCATGCCCAGTTTCCTGGCACTTCTACTACCCTTTACAGTTCTACATTCTTTCCAGATTAGGTCAGCAATGCAATTTGAACATCTTCCACAGAACACTGGGATGCAAGTTATCAGAGTTGGGAAACTATTTAGAATATAATTATGTTCTCCCACTTTGGGCTTCTCTTTCTCTTGCTAAGGAGTCTCTCCTTCCCTCCTACTCCTCTCCCTACTCTCCTCTGCAAAAAGACAGAAGTAAAACTGAGGTTGAGGAGCTTGGTTTTTCCTAAGTAATCTTTCAATAATAGATCACTGCTGACTAAACTACACCCAGTAGCCTGCTGCATCCTTGTTTCTCTTTGTTAAATATACTTCAAAAGTTGTATTTATTGTTCCTCGAATTTTTGCAAACCTGAACATATTTCTATCTCTAAGTTTATGCCATCCCTATTTACTTGCTCTTGGTGCTGTTTCCTTTCTTCATATAACACTCTTTATCCTGTAAGAGGAGAGTTTCCTTCACTGCAGTGGAAACACAGACTATAGAGAATTAGGACCTGGAAACAGAACGTGCAGTTATAGGGGAAAGTATCCAGCTGTGGCTGATGAGGAAGCAAGCCAGCTCATCAGACTTCACTATCTATTAGAATGTGAAGTTTCATGAAGGCAAGGGCTTTTTGTTGTTATTGTTGTTGGTTTTGTCTGTTTTATTCACTGTTATATTTCCAGGTCCCAGAACAATGCCTGGCATGCAATAAATATTTGTTGAATGAATGAAAAATGGTTATCATTAGGCAGGGCAACATCCAGGTGAAAGGTAAGCCAAAAAAGAGTATTCACCACTACATGACCAAGTAGACAGAGCCCAATTATGGGGTATCCAGGACAGGCTACAAGCAGACAGCACTAGAAAAGTCTGCCAGCAGTTAGCAAGGCTTCGGCACTGCTGACATATTAGGAAAAAAGAGAAAGACTGAGGTTAAGAAGGGTTCAGGCCCAGAGGCCATGGCCAAACCCAATTTTTAGAAGTAGGCTTTATTCCTGAGGCTAGCAGCAAGGCTGTCTTGATGCTCATTTCCAAGTATGCAAAAGCCCCCTAAATTCCTCCTGTCTAACCTGTCTTCTGATTCTAACCTAAAGATTTGAAAACCATTTCCCAAAAATCTATTAGTCATAGTTTTTCTTTAGAATCAAAAGATGAACTAAAGGCTTTTTGAGAAATTTCTCTGTAATCCTTCCTTTGTGTCCAAGCACAGCCCCCACACAGTAAGGCACAAAACTGGATTCGAAGATTTAGCTAGCAGCCATGGTAACTAGGGTCCCTGTAGAGTGACCCATGGGTAGTGATGTTTCAGAGCCCTGGGGAGCAGACCAAGTAGGACCTGATTATTTTTTAGAGCGAAATTCTAATTGGCCTATATTTCCTAAATTTTGCATTTGCTAAGTAAATTTTTAGAGGGTGAGGGTATGTAGAATATAAATACTAAAAACAAAGAAGAAAAGAGTTTTTACAGGCAAAGTAACTAGTCAGGTGTCACATTTTCTTGCAATTGACAAACACCACTTCTTGCTTGGAAGGCTGCATCTTTAGTTCCTAACTCAATGCCTGGTAGGAGACAATAAAATGTATTGAATGGGTGAATAAACGAATGAAATAGCTAGTCAATTAAGTTCATTTCACCATGTTTTGTCTATTCCAATTTTTTGTATCAGAATTGATGATTTGAATGTAACTCAGTCTTGAGAGGTGCCTCATTGCTTATTTGACTCAAGGGATCAATCAGTGGTAGGGTCCCCTGCTTAAGGAACAACAGAATGCTGCTAAGAGGTCAGGTACAAATATGATGTTCCATTGACTTACAAAGTCATTTTTCTCTACTATATTTTTTAAAGGCCTTGAGTAAAAATCCTTGAAAGAGCTCTTTAAAAAGACTGTGTCATGTACCAATCATATGACAGTTGAGGTACTTTCAGTGTAGAAAAATAGTGAAAATAAACAAAGATTTAAAAATCTACTATAAATTACATAATACTTTTCATCTATAACTTTTAAATCAAAACACAAAAACATTTAAAAAAGTAATACACATATGTAAGAGACATACTTATGTTATGATTAAGATTGTAGACTTTGAGATTAAATGACCCGGATTTGAAGACCAGTTTATCCATTTCCTGGTCTGATGATCTTCAGCAATTTGCTTAACCTCTCTGAGACTGGGTTGCCTCACCTGTAAAATGGGGGTCATAATTACACCTACCTCATAGCATTTTTATGAGGATTAAATGAGATAATGTGTGCAAAGGGCTTAGTACAGTACAGAGTATAAGTACAGTAACTATTAATGTTTATTCAGCTTATTAACATACATACTTTATGTAAATATTAATTCACTTGTTGCAGTAATTTAGTGACTCCTCAGGCATCTGAAACACACAGATTGAAAAACAATGCTGGATTCAGTAGGAACTGGGACATAGGGTATCTTTAGAAAGAATAATGGAGAGCTGTGTTGTTGCTGAAGGAGATGGAGCTTGGGACTTGGAAGACTGGCAGAGCTGCTTCTCCTCAGGAGCTCTGGCTGCTACTGGAGCAGCCCCAGGAAGGCTCTGTCACTAGGAACAAGAGCTAACACTAACTGAATTAGTCCCTGGGAGCTGGACACTGCTGCTGACAAGTACTGCCAAGATGGTCAGTGGTGGTCTGTCTCTGGGACCCTGCTGACTACACACAACAATGGAGGCTTACAAAAGAGGAACTAAGAAAATCCAAATATTTGGAAATGTCTGACCCTTTCTTCCCTTTATGGCTTCCCACTTGCAAAGAAGAATTTCAGCCCAACTCTCCATGCAACATCCAGTAGGGGACAAAAAACTATGCTCTATCATTACACCCTCATTGAGGAGGGTCAATAATCATTTCTCACCAATAAAGTAGGAGGTCAGAAAGTGGACGAGGAATCAACCTAGTTTAGAGGATTGATCTAGAATCTCGTCCCCAGGCTTCTAGGGAATTATCTGAGTCTTTTATCTAAGACAAATGCAACAGTTTTCTTTCCAAATGCTCAGTAAAAATAGTGATGATGATGATGATGAAGATGATGATTTTCATTTGTATACATTTACATGCAACAACAGCATTGTTTTTATTATAATACCTTAGCAATAACTAATGAGAACATGTTAGGTGATGTTAAATAAAATAATTTTTTCCCAAAGACTGAGAACAGAGTTTCTTGGTTCGAATCCCAGGTCTACCACCAAGTAGCTTTTCTCGAGGTTCAATTTTGTCATCTAAAAATGAAGTGGTAGAAGCAGAGGTTCTCAAGGTCACTTTCAGCTCTAGCATTATCTGACTTGACCACCCTACAATAAGGTGATGGATAAGAAAGCCAAGGTTTGCCCTCCCTGTTACTCCTTTTATGCCTTTGAAATCTTTCCTTATTTCACCTGGTTGTGTTTCCTCCTTGACAGCCTTCAACTAACAGTACCCAACACCAAGGCTTCTCTCTCTCAATTTTGGCAATTTACTAAGGTTTCTAAATTCTGGCACAAAATTCCATTCCCAAACTATTACAGAGGACATATTCTCAGATAGGTTGCAACCCATCAGAGAATTGGGCTTCACTTAGCCCAATTACTTTCTAGACTAAAACTAGATATGTACACTTTCACAGTTCTGTCCTTGTAATAATCATCAGCTTTCCTACAAAACTATTAGCCCATATGCAACCATCTCCTTCTTCTGGTGGAGAAAGTTTGTCTTATTTCCAAAAAATGACCATTTGCACAGCCAATTATACATTTTTTTCCAGTTCATTTTTATCTGACTTTCTTTATTAAAGAAAATTCTTTAAAACCTCTACTTTGGAATTTTTTGCAGACATTTCAGTCCTTTCATTTCTTTCTTTCTAGATTCAATACCAATGTCTAGAAAAATGGGAATGGCAAGATATTGCTTGTTCCCCATCTCACCCCAAAATAGCCATGCACATCAAAATCATACAACAAAGCTAACCTTAGGAGGGATATATAAGTTTCCCTTAAAAAATAAAAAGAATCGTCAATTAGAAGTGAATTAAATGTTTATAATGGAGCCAGAGGTTATGGTTAAGACAAATGGATTGAAGGTAAAGTCAAATTTTTTTAAGCATAAGGAATATTTACATTAATCATTATACCTTTATGCCTGAAGAGCTGTTTTATAGGCTCTTTAAGCATAAAGAGATTGGATTTGAATTCAATGACCTTCCAAATTGAGGGTTTTTTTATGCTACTCCAGAATTATTTAAAAGTGGTGTTAGCTTTCTGTTCATGTTTGGTGGACTTTTTAAATCCAATAGCTTGATTTTAGAGTGTAACGTAGAAAAGACTTTCTGATTTACGAGTCTAAGCCTCTAGGAAATAAGATAGTATTTAAATGAACTTTTAAACCAAATAAAAAGTAGGCATTTAGGCTATGTGATTTAATCTTAATATTATATGTCAACATGAACACATAGCTTGTGATATTTAAAGTAAATATGGTTTTGTTCACATGTTGCTTGAGAAATTGAAATGAGTTGAGGTTTAGCCCCAGATGTGATTTTGTATAAGGTACATTGTTCAGCAACGCGGAGACCTGATTAAACTGCCTGGAGCTGTCCACATGTGGGCTGAGAGGACAAGTTCTTGAGAGTTTCTTATTTCAAAAACAATGCTATAAAAAATCAGATTCTCAGAGATGTACCCTTAAAATGATAGATTGCTTTAAAAAGGTTCTTCAGTTAATCTATACCATTTTGGGGTCCTGTTTATAAAAGTTAATACATCTCCTAGACATTAAAATAGTAGACTGACCTTACTAATATGTAAATCATATAAATTTTAAAATACACAAAAACTACATAAACATTAAATCAAAGAAAAGCATCAAGAGTCCATATTCCCATCACTTCCTCCAAGAAGCTGGTGTTAGTCAGGCTGCTATAAAAAAGCATCATAGAATAGATGGCTTATAAATAACAGAAACTTATTTCTCACAGTTCTGGAGGCTGGAGGTCTGAGATCAGGATGCCAGCATGGTCCAGCTTTGGTGCAGGTCCTCTTCCAAGTTGCAGACTGCCACGTTTCTTGTTTTTCCTCACATACTGAAGAGCAGAGAGGGGAGGCAAGCTCTTTCAGGACCCTGATAAGGGCAGCAATCTCATTCATAGGGTCCCTACCCTTATAACCTCATCTAATCCTAATTACCTCCCAAAGGCCTCAACTCCTACTACCATCATATTTGGGAAGCAGGGTGTTAACATATGAATTTTTGGGGAACACAAACATTCAGTGCATAATAAAGCTCAAGGGATCACCCAAAGCCTTCATGGAATTGATAACACTCAATTTTTCTGAAATTCATAAATAGCAGTTTATATGAAATGGAAATATATGAGTGGCAGGTGAATGATTTAAATTAGTTGCTCAGAGTACATTTTTCCAGTTGGAACAAAATCATCATAGGATTGGATATGGCTTTTAGGTAGATGCGATGTGATCTTTTAAGTTTATAACCAAAGAAAACAAAAAAGAATAGATGTTGAAGTTTGAAGATCCCCTAAGAGTTGCAGAAGGGGGATCAGCTAAGTGATGAGCCAGGAGCGCTGACACAGGTAGCTCTGATGCAGGTGATGCTCCTGTAATGCAACTTGCAAGAGAAGGTGGGAGTGACCCTAAAAGAAGTATTCCAGTAGGTCACAGATAGCCAATGGCCCAAGACTTTTCAAAACCTGGAAGACTCATAAGCATAAGATAAAATAACATAAGATAAATGTTAAGTCTTCCTGAGGCTATAAAATCAAAACAAAGTGGAAACAGTTGAGGTTAGTAAGCAACGCTACTAACTCACACCTCATTTTTATCATTCCTTTGAATCTTAAACTAAAAAATGATAACTTCTTTAAATGGTTTTGTGGATATTAAATGAAATAATGTATGTGAAAGACCAGGACCTGATAACTACTCAAGTGTCAGTTCACTTCATACTCTCTTTCTTGGCTTCTAAGGGCTTGAAAGTAGATCTCATTTAAATGATGAAAAAGAGTTTAAAGAGTTGAACTAGAGCCTGCTAGACTAGCTGCTTGAAGCTTGTGTCAAAGTGTGCTATTCAAGCGGAAAAGTTGCTGGATTTTCCTTTACAATACCACGAACATATTACATTTGCTCTCTCTCCTTCCTTAATTTTCGCGACTTCCTCCTAGCACTGCTCTAAGCTGGCTAATGAATGTCACCAGTGATCTCCTCCTTTCCAAATTCAACATATACTTTGGAGTGCTGTGCAGCACTGGACACTTCTTCGTGCTCACTCTTGCTTCCATTTCTGTTGCTTTCCTGGTTTACTTCTACCTCCTTCCATCTTCCTCTTCTTTTTCTCTCCTTTAAATGTCAATACTCCCCAGAGCTCTTCAGTCATTTTAATTGTACCCTTATGACTCTCTCCAAACTCCTTAACTTCAACTACAACCTATAGATACTTTTTTTTTTTTTTTTTTGAGACGGAGTCTCACTCTGTCACCCAGGCTGGAGTACAGTGGCGTGATCTTGGCTCATGACAACCTCTGCCTCCAGGGTTCAAGCAATTCTCCTGCCTCAGCCTCCCGAGTAGCTGGGACTACAGGCATGCACCACCACACCCAGCTAATTTTTCTGTATTTTTTGGTACAGATGGGGTTTCACCATGTTGGTCAGGCGGGTCTTGAACTCCTGACCTGAAATGATCCACCCACCTCAGCCTCCCAAAGTGCTGGGATTACTGGCGTGAGCCACCGCACTTGGCCTACAACCTGTAGATACTCTTATCATATATCACCATTCATACTATCTGCTCCAAGCTATAGCCTATAAATCCAACTGCCAAATGAAGTCTGAGATCAGTTCAGTTCCAACTGAATGTCCCAAACACACCTCAAATTAAACATATCCCCAGACACCCCAAATCTCCTTTTCTCCCATGGTACTTTGCAGATGCCTCATCCTAGCATTTGTCACACTGTACTGCTGGGGTTATTTCATGGAAGACATGGACTATTTCTTACTCAATTTAAAATTCCTAGCCCCTGGCAAAGCACTGCCACACAGTAGGCATCTGCTAAATATGAGTGAGGAAGTACAAGTCTTGTGACACTGTTGAATTGAACCTGACACAGAGCATCTCTGCTCTGCCTAGAGTGTTTCCTTCTTTCCTTGGCTCTATAGTTTGTCTGGGTTATGTTTTGGTTACTGGGTTGCTTTGTTTTTAACTTTCTGATTGTTGCTGGGTAATTTCCTTGGGACTCTCTTGGTTGCTATGCTTCACATGCTGTGAGATTTCCATTTGTAACTAAATGGTCACATTTTTTTTTATCAGCCTCTGGCATGGAACAGGGCCTCAAAGAAGCTCAACTGCAACCACACACATATTTGTGGACAGTAACAAGCAGGAAAGGAGTTTGGCAGGAGTTCCCTTATCTCTGCCCAGAGCCATCCCTCGTGTCTCATTTCACCGTCTGCTTCCTCAAAAAAGAGCTCACTTTCTCACTACTCAACACACCCACATGAATGTTTATTCCACTAGTAATGGATCTATAAATTTATAAAATGAAGTTTATTAACCTCAAAATAAAAACGAGAGGGTTCAAGCTTTTTTTCTCTAGCTTTTGTGGGATAAGGTCTTTTGGTAATTTTTTTGTTAATTTTAAAACAGATATTGTATAGCTGACCTTTTTTTAAAAAATAGAAGATTTCTATTGAAATCCTATTTGAAAGGAGATGTCTAGTTTATTTGCCTTTTATAAACATGTTACAGTAAACTTCCTTTATCTATAAATGTTGGGAACTGAAGTATTCAGATTAATCGAATACCCTAATTAATCCAAAAATATTTCCTAAATATTTCTCAACACTATCCTAGACATTGAGATGAAATTCAAAGAAGAATTTTACAATACTGTTGGGAGTGAGGAGAAATCTAAGACATGTGTAGTAATTTGTGAACAACTTAAGAGGATAGTAGCAAATCAAATAAATCCTTAAATAAGCCCTTGAGGCTGACAAAAATATGACGATGTTTCTCTGGGTAACTTAATCTTCTGTTCTCCAAAATGATTATTCAAGTCTTCTTCACTCTCCTCAAACTGCTGACTTTGTGCTGCAGTGCCACTGTCACCGCCACTGACTTCGCCTACATTTTTACCACCTCCCCCATGCTCAGAGGGTGACCTTGACTCCTACTTCATGTGAGAGAATAAAATACAGAAGCCCTCAGAAATTTCAACTTCTTAAAACCAAATATATCAGCTTACACCCATCCCTTTCACTCCATTCAGATATAATAAAGGAACTGTCCCTTTCCTATCTAAGGCCAATCCTTCCAGTGTCGTATATCCTCCTCCTCCTTTCTTCTCAGAATTCTCAAACAGGAATAACTATTCTTTCTCACTTTTACAGACTCACCCCCCTCCATCAGAATTTCTGAACAGCTTTTAAAAGATCTTCAAGACTTTCATTGAAAAACTACCTTTCTCAACTCCCATTCTCCTGCTGATATGATGCTATCTCTCTTTCCCTCTTCGCAGACATATTTTCCAGAAAACTTGTCTACACTTGCATCTCCACTTTCTGAACCCTCATTCACTCATCAACCCAATCTGGCCTCTGCCTCACACTCCACAAAAGACCTCTTGCAAATGTGACTGATGTGTTCCATGTTACTAATAGGTGTTTCTCAGATAGCTTCAATTATAACCTACACGATAATTCACAAATCTATTTATTTGTGAGAAGTGACCCAACTCTGAAGCCAGACTCCCCACATTTGAGTCATAGCTCTACCACTTAATGCTTGCGTGCCTCAAGGAAGTTATTGAATCTCTCTGTGCCTTGATATTAAAAATGTAAATAATAGGTAATAATTAACCTCAAATACCTGCAGATAGTCAGTAGATTAATTGTCTCATACATATATATAAATGTATTGAAATAGCACCTAGAAATTGCTATTATATGTATAGCCCAAATCTCTCTTCTGAACCCTAGACTTACATATGAAATTTCATACTGGACATTTCCACTTACACGTGTCAAAGGTACTGTATTAGTTTTCTACTGCTGCTATAACAAATTACCACAAACATGAGTATAGTTCTGTAGGTTAAAAGTTTGACAAAGGTCTCAATGGACTAAAATTAAGGTCCAAGGTGCTGGTAGGGCTGTTTTCTTTTCTGGAGGCTCAAGGGGAAAATCTGTTTTCTTGCCTTTGCCAGCTTCTAGAGGCCACCAGCATGCCTTTAGTTGTGATCCCTTTTCTCCATCTTCTATGGCATCTCTTTTTCTTACTCCCTTCTTCTGTCTCCCTCTTCACTCTTTAAAAATTGAGATACAATTCACATACCATAAAATTCATCATTTTAAAGTTTAAAATTCAGTGGTTGATGGGATATTTACAAAGTTGCACAAGCACCACCACTGTCTAATTCCAGAACATTTTTATCATCCCCAAAGGGCATCCCATGCTCCTTAGCAGTAACTTCCCATTCTTGCCTCGTCCAGCCCCTGGCAACTAGGAATCTATGTTCTGTCACTATGGATTTTCCCATTTGGGACCTTTTATAGACATGAAATAATAAGTGGTCTTTTGTGACTGGCTTCTTTTACTTAGTATAATGTTTTCAAGGTTCATCCATGTAGTAGTATGTATCAATACTCCATTCTTTTTTATGGCTGAATAATATTTTATTGTATGGATACACTATATTTGTTTTATCTACTCATCAGTTGATAAACATAGGGATTGTTTCCACTTTTTGGTTATTACGAACAACGCTACTATAAACATTCAGGTACAAGTTTTTGCGTGAACATATTTTTTTTCAGTGGGTATGGACCTAGGGGTAGAATCATTTTACATTCCCACCAGCAGTTTTTGAGGATTCTAATTTATCCACATCCTCACCAACACTGTTATTTTCTTTCTTTCTTCCTTTAAAAAATTTATATAACCATCCTAGTGGCTATGAAGTGTTATCTCATGATCATTTTGATTTGCATTTTCCTAACAACTGATGATGTTGAACATATTTTCAGTTGCTTATTGGCCATTTATGTATCTTTTTTGGAGAAATGAATATTCAAATCCTTTGCTCATTTTTTAGTTTCTTGTTTTTTTTTTTTAATGTTGAGTTGTAAAAGTTCTTTTTATATTCTGGACAGTTAACTCTTTTCAGATATATGATGGGCAAATATTTTCTCCCCTAGTGTGGGTAGTCTATTCACTGTTTTTGATAGTGTCTTTTAATACACAAACTTTTTTTAATTTTGGTGAAGTCCAATTTATTTGTTTTTTCTTTGGTTGCTTGTGCTTATGGTGTCATATCTAAGAAGCCATTGCCTTGGTCAAAGGTCATAAAGATGCATGCCTACATTTTCTTCTAAAAATGTTATAATTCTGCCTCTTATATTTAACTATTTGATCCATTTGGAGTTAATTTTTGCATATGGCATGAGGAAGGCAGTCCAAATTCATTACTTTGCATGTGAATATCAAGTTGTCCCAGCACGCTTTGTTGAAAAGGCCATTTCTTCCTCATTGAATGGTCTTATCACCCTTGTCAAAAATCAGCTGACCATACATGTTTGGGTTTGTCTAAATTTATATCAGTATTATACTGTTTGGAGTAGTATTTCTTTGAAGTAGGGTTTGAAATCAAAAAGTGTACATCTTTCAATTTTGTTCTTATTTTTCAAGACTAAGGTTATTTTTATTATTCTGGGTTCCTTGTAATTCCACATAAATTTTAGGATCAGCTCATCTATTTCTGAAAAAAAGGAAGTTGGAATTTTGTTAGAGATTGCATTATATCTGTAATTAATTTGGGGGATATTGCCATCTGGACAATATTAAGCTTCCAATGCAAGACGACCGGATGTCTTTCCATTTATTTAGGTCTTCCTTAATTTCTTTCAGCAACATCCAGTAGCTTTCAGTGTAAATGTCTTATGCCTCTTTGGTTAAATTTACTCGTGTTTTTTTTTATGCTATTGTTAGGTGTAATTGTTTTCTTGATTTTATTTTTAGATTACTCATTGCTGGTATATGTGATTGCTCATTACTGGTATGTATAATTACCCCTCACTTTTGTACATTGAGCTTGTATCCTGCAAACTTGCTGAGCTTGTTTTTTAGCTCCACTAGCTTATTTGTGGATTCTTTATGGTTTTCCACATATAAGATCATGCCATCTGCAAACAGATACATTTACTTCTTCCTTTCCAATCTGGATGCCTTTTTATTCTGTTGAATATAAGTGGTAAGAGCAGGTATCCTTGGCTTTCCTGATCTTAAGGGGAAGGCTTTCTGTCATTCACCGTAAGCATGATATTTGTTGTGGGATTTTCAAAGATGCATTTTACTAGTTTGAGGAATTTCCTTCTACCCCTAGTTTGTTGAGTATTTTTGTTATGAAAGGGTGTTGTATATGGGTCAAATGCTTTTTCTGCATCTAGTGAAATGATCATGTGGAGTTTTTTCCTTTATTCTATAATATGCTGTATTACATTGATTCAATTTTGTGTGTTGAACCAATCTTGAATTTCTGGAATAAATTTCATTTGGTCATGATATATAATCCTTTCTATATGTTGTTGGATTATGTTTACTATCATGTTGTTGAAGATTCATAAGGGATATTGATCTATAGTTTTCTTTTCCTGTGATGCTTTTGTCTGGCTTTTGTATCAGGGTAATAGTGGTCTTATAGAATGAGTTAGGATATATTCCCTTCTCTTCTATTTATTAGAAGAGTTTGTGAGGGATTAGTGCTAATTCTTCTTTGGGTGTTTGGTAGAACTCACCAGTAAAACCATCTGGTCCTGGGCTTTTCTTTAATAAAAAATTTTTGATAACTGATTCAATCTCCTTACTTGTCATAGGTGAATTCAGATTTTATATTTCTTCCTGAGTCCGTGTTGGTAGTTTGTGTCTTCTAAGAATTTGTCATTTTATCTAGATAATCTAACTTGTCAGCATACCATTATTTACCATATTTCATTAAAATTCTTTTTACTAAGGAAGAACATTGCTACCAGTGCCCCCCTTTCTTTCGTTATTTTCATAATTTGAGTCTTCTCTCTCCCTCTTTCTCTCCCTTCAAGTAGTTATCAGTCTAGTTAAATGTTAATCAATTTTGTTGATATCCTTAAAGAAACAACTTTTGGTTTCATTGAGGTTCTATATGATTTTTCTATTCTCTATTGTGTTTACTTTAGCTCTAATATTTATTACTTCCTTCTTTCTGCTTGCTTTTGGTTCAGTTTGCTCTTCTTTTTCTTTTTTCTTAAGTAAAAATGTAGGTTTTTTTTCTTTCTAAAATGTAGGTATCTACAGTTATAAATCCTCTCTGATCACTGCTTTCATTGCATCACATTAGTTTGGTATGCTGTGTTTTCACTTACATTCTTCTAGAAGTATTTTCCAATTTCCCTTGTGGTTTCTCTTTTGAAAATCATTGGTCCTTTAAATGTATGTTGTTTAATCTCTATGTATATTTGAATTTTTCAAATTTTCTTCTGTTTTTGATTTTCAATTTCATTTCATTGTTACCATGAAATGTTAATACCGTGAGTATACTGTACAGCTGTGATTTATACATAAAAAGAATAAGCTTGGCTCCTCTGCCTATGGAGTAGCCATTCTTTTATTCCTTTATTTTCTTAATAAACTTGCTTTCACTTTACTATATGGACTTGTTCTGGATTCTTTTTTGTGTGAGATCCAAAAACCCTTTCTTGGTGTCTGGATTGGGACCCCTTTCCAGTAACATCTTGCTGGCAAAGCACGAAGGGAAAATATTGAGGACTCCCTTGACCCAAAGGAGATAGACTGCAGCACCAATTGGCTGACTTTGGGTAAGTGGTGGGGTACTAAGGTAAAGGATGGGATTGGGTGGAAGTCTAACTTAGGAGGGTTAGCGTCCCTCCTAAGACAGAGTGGGTTAAAGGCCCCACTTAATAAAAGACAAGGATATTTGACTGAACTTAGGCCCAACTTAGGAAGGCTTAGAGTCCTTCCTAAGATTTAGGGGGTTAGAGGTCCTCCACCTCAGTAAAGTCCTTCTTGGTTACAATGGATTTGGTACTGTGGGATGTTAGTCACTATTCTTTTTGGATTAATCTGCCTTGCGCTCTTTGCTGATGGCTATGGGTGACAGGATTAGGCATATGTAGTATCATGGGACATGGGGAACTTTCTTCTCCCCAAAGGAGGACACATGAGAGCTGATGGGACTGCTGGAAAAGATCCCTTCACTGTCGAGAAGCCTGAACTTTTGATTCAGTGTCGCTGTAATGGGTGGGTCTTTCTCTGGTCTCCCTGAGCTCTTTACCTTCTCCACCGCACTGCAGGCAATGATTTTCTCTCTCTCTTTCTCTCCTTTCCCTTTTCTATCTTTTCTGTTACTCAGAGTGACCATCTTGCCCAGAGATCACATGTTGAGACTCCTTTAATCCACTCTGAATGGATTAAAGATGACAGGGCCCATCCATGGGCCACTTTGAGCCTTGCCATTTCAATTTTGGGTGCTAAGCAGAGTGGCTAATATCTATGTTTTGTCACATGTGTTTTGCACCAGCCAGAATGGAAAATGTTAATTCAGGTCCCCCATGCAGTTGGTTTGGTGGCATCTTACAAAATTGAGAGGCTTTGCCTGTGATTCCATGAAACAGAAAAAAAAAAAAAAAAAAAGATTTTCTTTTGTGTTTCAGCTTGGCCCCCAGGGTTATAGTGTGACAAGGAGGGTTGCTAGGGCACCTGAGGGAGAGGGAACCCAGAAGCGTGGTATGCCAGCAAAGAGTTAGGAATTTCTTGCTAGTCAGGCTTCTGGCTTCTCTTACTTTGTGCAAACTAGTTGAATGAATGGTGAAAATCACTGTTTATCTCTACTGTAAACTTTTGATTAATGGAAAAAAGATTTGTGAAGCTAGTCTGAAGCTGTAGTGAATATGCTGTACTTTGTGCTATGAATTCGTCTGTCTGTGTCACTCTGTCATAAAGAGAAGTACCTTAGGATAGAACATGGGCTTAGGACCACCTAAGCCTGCTGTTCAAGCCAGTCCAGCAAACTGGTTAGTTATGTCCTTGGGAGCCTGACCTTGTAATCACATGGCAGCACTTTCTCTTAATCTCTGCCTTCCAGGAATTTTGAAATTCATGTCATAGTTAGCTCTAAAAATTATCTTGAGCCGTTAAAAGCCTTTGCAAGCTCAAAATTGACTGCTGTAGGCTCCTTCTGGGAAGGGCAATAGAAACCACCAAATGCTGTAGCTAAGCAGCTAAGATTTCACCATTTTACAATAGTGGCTTGGGTTTAGGTTCAATTCCTGGCTTAGGGAATGCATCCTTTCTGATTTGATATCTGTGTGATCTTTACTGTTTGTTGATTCTCTTCCCCTGCAGGAGCCATCTTGAATTTTCCTTTCTCTGAGCACCTAGGAGGTTACCTTTGGTAAAGTTTAAAAGCCAGAAATATTGGCCATTTGATGTGGCTAAAGTCAGGTAATAAGAGATGTAAAAGGATTTTTTTTAAGAGTGCTATGGTTAAAAGTCAGCTTAATTAAAAGCTGATATTCAAGCTCTAATAACCTGGGACTCCTTGGGCAAAACAGAGGTGCCACAGACCCTGTTTTGGGAAAAAAAACCTCTGTTTTCCTCATGAAACCTCAGGAATTGAAAGTGGATACACCTCTCTCAAAATCTAAGCTCTGTTCTGTTTTGCATTGCATTATCCGACATTTTTTACTTTTGGGGTATAAGAAATTACTTCACATTATGCGAGAGTTTTGTGTATAATAACTAGGTAGCACATATACTTTTGAGGATGGCTGATGGCAGTTATGGGGAGATACTGGGTTCCTTGCACGTTTGAATTAGAAAAGCAAGCTCTTGGTCACCTGGAAGGTATGGCAACATCCCACCCTTCTGCTGAGAAATAAGACTCCCATGGGAGATGGACTGATTCCATCTTTTTGGGATCCAGAATCTGGTATAAAAATAGGACCTGGAGGGTCAAGATGGCCGACTAGAAGCAGCAGTGTTCGGAGGCTCCCAGTGGAATGAAACCATAATAAGCATGTGAATCCTTCACCAGAAACCGAGGTATCCAGGTTCTCTCATTAAAATTGACTAGAAGGTTGGCGTGACTCACGGAGAGAAGGAAGAAGAGTGTGGTGCAGCTGCCCACCTAAGAGCCACAGGGGCAGGGGAACCCCCTCCCCCCAGCCAAGGGAGGTGGTGAGTGAGCATGCTACCTAGCTGGGGAAACTGTGCTTTTTCTATGGAACTGTGCAATCTCCAGATTGGAAAATCCCACTCAGGAACCCACGTCACTGGGGCCTAGCGTCCAAACCCCGGAACATGCAGATTCTTACAGCCTCTCAGCTGGAATCTGTTTAAGCCTACTAAACTCCTGGGGGGAAGGGCAACCAGCACCTGCTGGGGCTGCCTGCTGTCTAAGCCATTTGAGCTCCTTGGGGGAGGGGTAGCAACTAGCACTGGGACTCACAACAGCCTAACACACTAAGCTCCCTGGACAGGGGAAAGGTGGCACTCATTTCTATAGCTCCAGGCTGTAATTTTCTCCTGCTGGAGGTAGGGAGGCTGGATGGTTTGGTCCCAAGACTTGTCCTCACAGCCCAACACACTGGCTGTGGCAGTCTGCAGCCAGAGTGCCTCTTCCGGTCTAACACTGACCCATCATTCCTCATTGGTTGGGGCTTGCCTGCTGGAACCCCAATAACTCCAGCCCCAGACTCCAAGACAGAATTCAGATCTCCCTGGGCCTGAGCCCCTGGGGGAGGGGTGGCCACAGTCTCTGTGGACCAGCAGACTTAGCCTCTCCTCCTGGTAGTTCTGAGGAATCCAGACAGCCCAGATGAATGGGTTTTCCCCCAAAGAAGCACACCCCCTCCACCAAGGGAAAAAGTGCTTCATTAAATGGGTCCTGCTCCCTGTGCCACCCAACTGAGTGAGACCCTCCAACAGGGGTTGTCAGACACCCTATACAGGAGCAGTCCTACTGGCATCAGCTTGGTGCCACTTGAGGTTAGAGGTCCCATAAGAAGGAGCAGGCACCATCTTTGCTGTTCTGCAGCCTCCTTGAGTGACATCTCCAGGGAGCGAATCAGATGAATATGGCCAGAGGTGAACCTCCAGCAAATTGCATCAGTCCTACAGAAGAGGAACCTGACTATTGAAAGAAAAACAAACAAGCAGAAAGCAACAAGAAAACAGCATCATCAACAACAACAACAAAAAGACCCCCACAAAAACCCATCCAAGGGTCAGTAGCCTGAAAGACAGAAACTAGACAAACGCCTGAGGATGAGAAAGCATCAATAAAAAAATGCTGAAAACCCAAAAGGCCACAGTGCCTCTTCTCCTCCAAATGATTGCAACGTCTCTCCATCAAGGGCACAGAACTGGACAGAGGATCAGATGGATGAATGGACAGAAGCAGGCTTCAGAGGATGGGTAACAAACTATGCTGAGCTAAAGGAGCATGTTCTAACCCAATGCAAAGAAGCTAAGAATATTGATAAAAAGTTAGAGGAATTGCTAACTAGAATAACCAGTTTAGAGAGGAACAAAAACGACCTAATGGAGCTGAAAAACACAGCACGGGAACTTCGTGAAGCATACACAAGTATCAACAGTGGAATCAACCAAGCAGAAGAAAGAATATCAGAGTTTGCAGATCACCTTACTGAAATAAGACATGCAGACAAGAATAGAGAAAAAAGAATAAAAAGAAATAAACAAAGCCTCCAAGAATTATGGGACTTCATAAAAAGACTGAACCTACAATTGACTGGAGTACCAGAAGGAGACAGAGAGAATGGAAACAAGCTGGAAAACCACTTCAGGATATTATCAAGGAGAACTTCCCTAACCTAGCAAGACAGGCCAACACTGAAATTCAGGAAATACAAACACCATTAAGATACTCCACAAGAAGATCAACCCCAAGACACATAATCATCAGATTCTCCAAGGTCGAAATGAAGAAAAACTATTAAGGGCAGCCAGAAAGAAAGGCCAGGTTGCCTGCAAAGGGAAGTCTATCAGACTAACAGTGGACTTCTCAGCAGAAACTCTACAAGCCAGGAGAGATTGGGGCCAATACTCAACATTCTTAAAGAAAAGAATTTTCAACCCAGAATTTCGTATCCAGCCAAACTAAGCTTCATAAGCAAAGGAGAAA
Organism: Symphalangus syndactylus; assembly: GCF_028878055.3. Lineage (NCBI taxonomy): Eukaryota > Metazoa > Chordata > Mammalia > Primates > Hylobatidae > Symphalangus > Symphalangus syndactylus. Next base: position 18,319,741 of record NC_072426.2, read on the forward strand.
TAAAATCCTTTCCAGACAAGCAAATGCTGAGGGATTTTGTTACCACCAGGCCTGCCATGCAAGAGGTCCTGAAAGAAGCACTAAATATGGAAAGGAAAAACTGATACCAGCCACTGCAAAAACACACCAATATATAAAAACCAATGACACTATAAAGAAACTGCATCAACCTGTGTGCAAAATTACCAAATAGCATCATGATAACAGGATCAAATTCACACATTACAAAACTAACCTTAAATGTAAATGGACTAAATGCCCCAATTAAAAGACACAGACTGGCAAATTGGATAAGGAGTCAAGACTCATTGGTGTGCTGTATTCAGGAGACCCATCTTACATGCAAAGACACACACAGGCTCAAAATAAAGGGATGGAGGAAAATTTACCAAGCAAATGGGAAGCAAATAAAAGCAGGGGTTCCAATCCTAGTCTCTGACAAAACAGACTTTAACAAAGGTCAAAAAAACAAAGTGGGCAAAGGACATGAACAGGCACTTCTCAAAGGAAGAAATTTATGTGGCCAAGAAACATACGAAAAAAAGCTCAACATCGCTGATCATTAGAAAAATGCAATAAAAACTACAATGAGATGCCATATTATGTCAGTCAGAATGGCAATCATTAAAAAGTCAAGAAACAACAGATACTGGCAAGGCTGTGGAGAAATAGGAATGCTTTTTTTACACTGTTGGTGGGAGTGTAAATTAGTTCAACCATTGCGGAAGAAAGTGTGGCGATTCCTCAAGGATCTAGAACCAGAAATACCATTTGACCTACCAATCCCATTACTGGGTATATACCCAACAGAATATAAATCATTCTACTATAAAGATAAATGCACATGTATGTTTATTGCAACATTATTCACAATAGCAAAGACATGGAATCAAACTAAATGCCCATCAATGATAGACTGGGTAAAGAAAATGTGGTACATATAAACCACAGAATACTACACAGCCATAAAAAGGAATAAGATAATGTCCTTTGCAGGGACATGGATGCAGCTAGAAGCCATCATCCTCAGCAAGCTAAAACAGGAACAGAAAACTAAACAACACATGTTCTTACTCATAAGTGAGAGCTGAACAATGAGAACACATGGACACAGGGAAGGAAACAACACACACCAGGGACCGTCGGGGGAGAGAGGTGAGGGAGAGCATCAGGACAAACAGCTAATGCATGCAGGGCTTAATACCAAGTGATGGGTTGATAGGTGCAGTAAAACACCATGTCACACCTATGTATCAATTATATATGTTTACCTATGTATCAAACCTTCATGTTCTGCACATGTATCCTGGAACTTAAAGTAAAATAAAATTTAAAAAAAGAAAAAATTTTACCAAAAAAAGGAATTTTTTTTGCAACAAGACACAATTGGAGAAATTGGTTATTTTACCAAGGTTTTGACTGGAGTGGTTTGCTTTCTCTTAAGGAATCAAACTTGACTTATAGAGCCAATAAACGCCTCTTGGGAAAACTGGCCTCATACCTTGTCTACACAGTCCCTGTACAGGGTTCCTGACCTGTGGTAAGTAAAGAATGTCACTTTCTAACAGGCCCAGGAGCCCCAAGTTATCTTGGGACCTCAAGAAGAGAGGAATTTACCCAGTTCATAGGTATTTGACGATAAAAACTCATGGCTAGGCTCAGGTTTAAAAACAGTCTTATCTGAGATTCCTTTTATGGAACAAAGTTCCATCAAAGCCAATGTAAAAAGCTTATATGAAAAATAATTATTCTTGCTGCACTTTATACCAATAATCAAGCCAAGTATAATAAAGCAAATTGGTCTTCCCATGATATGTCTTTAGTAAAAATGGGAAACCAGAAAGAGGAAAATTATGTTTCAAGAACTAAGGTATACCTGTTATTGGATTCCATTCTCATCAGTTGTTTTTGAGGTTTTTTTTTTTCCCAGCAATTTAGACTAACCCTGCTTATTCCTGTGAACCAACCAGTGATCTCTGGCCAGTGCTCAAAAGAAACAGGAGGGACGGGTAATGTTAAAGTCTGGATTAGTATTCTAATTCTGGGTATGTATTGGTATCAGCTAGCAACCACACATCAGCTTGTTTCCAACAGTTGCCCAGTTCATGGAAAGCCTTGTTATTTAGTTTACTTGGGATAATTTTACTTACTTTGCTTTACTGTTGTGGAATATATTCCTGTTGTACTTGTTGTGTAGGAATGCAGGATAAGCTTACCAAACATTTTCTTAAATCGAACACTTATTAATCTTCCAGATATCACCTTTTGTTGGAACTTGGAGTTATAAATGGCCATACTGATGCTTTCTGACTGAGCTCCTCTCTACCCCAAATACAAGAGACCCTAATAGTTAAGCAAGAATATCATCACCCCATTCAGCCTGAAGAAGTTACAGAAGATGGATCTTTGCTGCTCTACAACCCTTAGGATTAAGGGTTCTCTTATAAAAAGGAAGGGGGAAATATGTCAGAGGTGTTCGAACCATAGTTACTCCATCTTGAATAGGGGCTGGGTAAAAATAAGGCTGAGACTTATTGGGCTGCATTCCCAGGAGGTTAAGTCATTCTTAGTCACAGGATGAGATAGGAGGTCAAATCATATTTTCCAGCAAAAGTAAAACTATTAATAACATTACATCAGAGTGAACAGGCAACCTACAGAAAGGTCACAAAGACCTTGCTGATAAAACAGCATATGGTAAAGAAGCCGGCCAAATCCCACCAAAGCCAAGATGGCAACAAAAGTGACCTCTGGTAATCCTTACTGCTCATTACATGCTAATTATAATGCATTAGCATGCTAAAAGACATGCCCACCAGTGCCATGACAGTTTACAAATGCCATGGCAATGTCAGGAAGTTACAATATATAGTCTAAAAAGGGGAGGAACCCTCAGTTCTGGGAACTGCTCACCCCTTTCCTGGAAAACTCATAAATAATTTGCCCCTTGTTTAGGATATAATCAAGAAATAACCATATAAATGGCAGCTGAGCAGCCCACACTGCTGCCTTGCCTATGGGGTAGTGACTCTGTTATTCCTTTACTTTCTTAATAAACACGCTTTCACTTTAAAAAAAAATAGAGAGCCAAATCATGAGTGAACTCCCATTCACAATTGCTACTAAGAGAATAAAATACCTAGGAATACAACTTACAAGGGATATGAAGGACCTCTTCAAGGAGAACTACAAACCACTGCTCAACAAAATAAGAGAGGACACAAACAAATGGAAAAACATTCCATGCTCATGGATAGGAAGAATCAATATTGTGAAAATGGCCATATTGCCCAAAGTAATTTTAGATTCAATGCTATCCCCATCAAGCTACCATTGACTTTCTTCGCAGAATTAGAAAAAACTACTTTAAATTTCATATGGAACCAAAAAAGAGCCCGAATAGCCAAGAAAATCCTAAGCAAAAAGAACAAAGCTGGAGGCATCACACTACCTGACTTCAAACTATACTACAAGGCTACAGTAACCAAAACAGCATGGTACCGGTGCCAAAACCAATATATAGACCAATGGAACAGAATAGAGGCCTCAGAAATAACACCACACATCTACAACCATCTGATCTTTGACAAACCTGACAAAAACAAGCAATAGGGAAAGGATTCCCTATTTAATAAATGGTGCTGGGAAAACTGGCTAGCCATACGCAGAAAACTGAAACTGGACCCATTCCTTACACCTTATAAAAAAATTAACTCAAGATGGATTAAAGACTTAAATGTAAGACCTAAAACCATAAAAACCCTAGAAGAAAACCTAGGCAATACCATTCAGGACATAGGCATGGGCAAAGACTTCATGACTAAAACACAAAAAGCAATGGCAACAAAAGCCAAAACAGACAAATGGGATCTAATTAAACTAAAGACCTTCTGCACACCAAAAGAAATTATCAGCAGAGTGAACAGGCAACCTACAGAATGGGAGAAAATTTTTGCAATCTACTCATCTGACAAAGGGCTAATATCCAAAATCTACAAGGAATTTAAACAAATTTACGAGAAAAAAACAACCTCATCAAAAAGTGGGTGAAGGATATGAACAGACACTTCTCAAAAGAAGACATTTGTGTGGCCAACAAACATATGAAAAAATGCTCATCATCACTGGTCATTAGAGAAATGCAAATCAAAACCACAATGAGATAGCATCTCACACCAGTTAGAATGGCAATCATTAAAAAGTCAAGAAACAACAGATACTGGCAAGGCTGTGGAGAAACAGGAATGCTTTTACACTGTTGGTGGGAGTGTAAATTAGTTCAACCACTGTGGAAGAAAGTGTGGCAATTCCTCAAGGATCTGGAACTAGAAATAACATTTGACAGAGCATTCCCATTACTGGGTGTATAACCAAAGGATTATAAATCATTCTACTATAAAGACACATGCACACATATGCTTATCGTGGCACTATTCACAATAGCAAAGACTTGGAACCAACTCAAATGCCCATCAATTATAGACTGGATAAAGAAAATGTGGTACATATACACCATGGGATACTATGCAGCCATAAAAAAGGATGAGGTCACGTCCTTTGTAGGGACATAGATGAAGCTGGAAACCATCATTCTCAGCAGACTAACACAGGAACAGAAAACCAAACACCACATGTTCTCACTCATAAGTGGGAGCTGAACAATGAGAACACATGGACACAGGGAGGGGAACATCACACACCAGGGGCTGTCCAGGGGGTTGGGGGATAGGGGAGGGATAGCAATAGGAGAAATACCTAATGTAGATGATGGGTTGATGGGTCCAGCAAACCACCATGGCACGTGTATTCCTACATAACAAACCTGTATGTTCTGCACATGTATCCCAGAACTTAAAGTATAATAAAAAAAAAAAGAGTAAGCTTTTTATATATAATGCAAAATGAAGAATAAGTAAAGTTTTCAAGTTAAAGTAAATTAAAAATTAAAAAGGTATTAATATTTAACTCAACTTTAAAACTGAATATGCTGAGTAGCTTCAAATATAATTTATATGCATAAATAAATTATAATATATCAAATTACAGATGCAAATGGTTAATATATAGAATTACACAATAGTGATAGCAATAGGATCAATTTTAAAAAACACTCAAATCATATTTTCCAGCAAAAGTAAAACTATTAATAACATTAATTTCTTAAAAATTATTTTTAGTAAACTTTTGACCTTTACTCAGTATGAGAGCATCTTTTAGCTTATTTAGCTGCTAGATATCCATTCAGATATTGTTGGCATTTTTTTCTTTTTAACATTTGACAAAATGAATGATGAATTGATTAATTTTGTCAAATTAAATAATGCAATATAAAATATTTTAGTTTAATTCTGAAAGCCCAGTGCGCACACAAAAGCATGAGGATCAAATATAAACAACATCCACAAGGTGGCCAATAGCCCATAGTCATGCTTGGGCCATCCCTTGCAATATGACTTTAAGATGGAATAATCATGCATTAGAAAGTTCTTTAATCACAGCCGTCTATTCCACATAGTTTTGTAACACTGATCTTCCATACATTTTGCATATTTTCCAATTATTCAATTTCTACTGCTAATGTGATGCCTCAAAACAACAGCAAAACCCAGTAATAGAAATTAAATACTAAGGAATAAGGTTTTATTATTTAGGGTTGAGCTTTGTAGGGCTACAAATCATTGTAATAGCTAAGATTTTTTTTTTTTTTTGCCCTCCATGAACCAATTTTAGCCCTGTTGGGGATGGTATCACCCCTGTTGAGAGGTCATGGTCTAAATAAGTATCATTTGTCACTCCTGTTTCTAAAATAATCTCCTGGTAGGCCTCAATACCTCCTTTCTTCCCCTCTGCTCTGTTCTGCACAATGCTGTCACATGATTTCTCAAAACATAAATCAGATCACCCCACCTCCTTCAATGATTTCAGTGCTTTCAGAATGAAGCCACAATGCCCAACGCTGCCTACAAATCACGCATAACTTGGTCCTAACTCTGGTTTCACCTCATACAACATTCTCCAACCCTCTCTGCACTTCACCAGCACTAGGCTTCATTTCATTGAACCAATTCACGCCACAGGGACTTCATACATGCTGCTCTTCTGCCTGGAAGCCCCTTCTCTGCCTTTTTTGTTTAGTTAAAGGCTACTTCTTCAGACTGCTGCTTAATCATTCCTTCCTCAAGGAATCCTTTACTATTATCTTCAATTTCATCAAATCTGCCTTTAATAAACTGTGATACAGGCATACCTTCCCTTCAATAGCACTCATCACAGTTGCAATTTTATATTTATTGTGCTATAAGTGTTACAGTTGCTATACTTTATAGTTTTTTTTCCCATCAGTATCTCCCCAGTATCTAGCACAAGTCTGGTACATGGTAGATACACAATGAGTTTATTAAATGAATGCATAATTGATGAATTAATTGTGTTTTAATGAACTTGAGTAATTCAAAGAGGTAAAAAGTGAATGACATCCATACCATAATAGTCCGCAAAGGCTTGATGAGGCAAAAGTAAAACTATTACAAATATAAACTATAATAACAAGTAATCTGACTCTATACTTTGATTCTTCTACTAAATTATATTCCAAGTATCTTATTTTAAAGTCCAATTAAATAAATTGTGTGGGTTGCCATATTGTCACCTTAGAATGCCATCGTATGTAGTGAATGCTAAGACTGTTCTAAATATAACTACTTTTCCATACTTCAGATCACATCCTAAAAACCTGTAGTGCCTTAGGGACATCATTGTGAACCACAATTATCATAGCACAACTCAGCAGTCACAGACAACAAAGGCTTGCTTTCAGGATCTGTCAAAAATGCTGCACCAGCATTTTGCACTTCAGCCTTCTGCTGTGTTCTGGGCTGAAGACAGTACCCTGGCATACACCAAGCAGGCAAAATTAGCTCTCACAAGCCTTATCCGTGGGAAATGGGCAAGGCAACCACTAACCTCTATCCACAGAAAATGGCCTTCATGCCATTTATGGTACAAGTGTTTAGCATTGTTCCTGCTGAGGACAGCAATAATGTAGTGAAATATATAACAGGTTTTAGTCAGAAATTTGGGACTTAATCCTGCCTCCATTATTAACCAGTTGGATGATCTTGGAAAATGCATTTGACCTCTTTATACCTCAGTAGAAAGTTAGAATAAATCAGTAGTTGAAACATTTTCACTACTAAGCTCTCCTGTTAATAACTTTTAACCATAAATCTTGTGCTTCAAAATATTATATTTAGAAAAATTCACTTACTGAGCAGTAAATTTTGTTTTGTTAAAAATTCTGACAAATATCTAAGGGGGTTAGGAATGGTGGCAAACAAAAAAGGGGAGCTGTGGGAGGCAGAAGGCAGGGTACATGAATGGGCTGGAAGGAGATGTCAGGGAATTAATGTCCTGTTTTTATAGAACAAAGACCTATATGACTGAGCACGTTAGGGAAACAAACTCCAGCAAGAGTAGGATTTTCTCTAGGTATTTTGAAATATTAAAAATAGCTTACAACACCCATTACTACCTTTGTAATTATACAAAGATCTGGAGCTGAACACTGTAGCACAAGATGATTCCTGAAGTGCCTAGGAAAAGTGTGCTTCAAAGTGAATTCCTATTAAAAGAGTTTTGAGTCACCGACTTCTGAAATCAAATTAGGGAAATTTGGGGGGGCAGGTAAAGGTGAGTTATCTCTTGTAAATATAAGTTACATGTTAAAAAAAAGTCATACAACTCAAAGGAAAATATTTCTGTCCTGCAAATACACATTCAAAATATTAATTGTATAAATATGTCCTATCACTGGTTTAAATTCATTTACATTATGCATTCCCAGTGAGTACACTATTACGGTCAATTGGGCAAAAATTATTTCTTGGGGGATGCTCAAAAAATCTTAATATTGCAATGGTATATGGGCCGCCAAAGCTCAACCCTACCTGGTAAAATCTCATTTCTTAATTCTATTTAATTCCTCTCATTGGGTTTTGGATTTGAGAGAGGTATCACATGAGCAGCATGGACACTGAATTCACCAAAGGTACACAAGATACATGCCAGATCAGTGCTACAAAACTATACACATAGACAGGTGCGAATCAAGGACTTTCTCTTGCTTGATGGCTCAATCTCAGACTCCTATTTCAAGAAGTGGCCTGCTCATGGCTATGGGTTGCTGTTGGCCTGTGGATGTTGTTTATATTTGTTCCTCATGCTTTTGTGTGTGAGTTGGGCTTTGAGAATTAAACAAGAATAGTTTACATTTTATTACTTATGCTGAAAAAAATCGTGTGATCCATTATTAGTTATGTTGAGTGCTAAAAAAACAGTATCTGAATAAAATCTAGCAATTACATTAAATTATATTCTCATATCAAGCATAAGCCTAAAGTTAACTTATTAAGAATAGTTTTTAAGAAATCAATTTAATATTTTTATTTTGGCTGGAAAAATAATACTTTGGAGTGATTTTTCAAAAATTTGATTACATTTCTATCATTCTTATGTATTTATATAAATTTCTAGGATTTGACCCCTCTTTTGAATTTAGTTCAAAATTTAGAATTTTTTGTATTTAACAGCTATCATTTTAAAAATTATTCTTAGTTTATCCAATTTTTTTCCAGTTAAAAGTGAGAGTGACTGTCATAACTTTCTACATTCTAACTGGAGCAGAATGCTACTTATTTTAATTTTGCCATATTGATAGAGGAGAAAAATTAACAGGATACAGGGATTCCATATATTTGAGAAAGAAGAAGGGGTATATCAGTATCTGAGGTGAAGATTAATTCTCCAGGCTAAAGACACTGACACATTAGGCACTTTATTCTGAAGGGGGTCTCTATATAGGGGAAAGCAGCAAATGGATTTCTTACAAATGGGCCCAAACACTGGGGATGATGCTGATTCTCAAATTGTGGGGCTTAACCTCTTTAAACTCTCCTTATGTAAAGTCAGTTGATCCATGCCTTTGAACTAAAATTTCTCATAGTTTCCTTTCAGAGTCAAAAGCAGATGTGAAACCTCATTCAAGACTTTTCTCTTTGGTCCAGAAAGAGATGTTAGCTAAAATGCTAGATGAGATCAAAGATCTAGGAAGAAGCTCTAGTTTCTAATGTCCATGTATAGACACCCTTTGTGGGGCACAGGTTGTAGAGGCCTGAAGCTAGGCAGAGTTTGTATCTTTCTGAAGTTGCATATTCTGATAAGTAATGGTTTTCCATAGCTAATCATCCCAAAGAGGAAAACCTGTCATCAAGGCTGCTAAATGAGCCAGTCAAGGAACTTTGTGCTAGAGAATGAGTTTTTGGCTGGGCACAGTAGAATGAGTTTTTGGCTGGGCACAGTGGCTCATGCCTCTAATTCCAACATTTTGGGAGACCCAAGCGGAAGGATCACTTGAGCCTGGAAGTTCAAGAACAGCCTGGGCAACACAGCAAGACCCTGTCTGTATCTTAAAAAAATGTTACTGAAAAGAGAATGAATCTTTCTACTTCATTGCAGTATATTAGGTATTTGGTGAGCAGATAACTTAGCTATATCCAGACCTGATGGAAAGGACTAATTTCCTGGAGGTGTGTTAGACTTTGAGCTGAACACTGTAACTGGAAGATGTGGATGGGTTTCTCCTTTGGAGAGAAGGTGAGTATGTTCTATGTGTCAAAAAAACGGTGTGAATATTTGGGTGGCCAAAGTGGAGGGCACTGTGGCTGAAGCTGCTAATGTATTATTTTTCGATTGCTGTCATAACAAATTGCCATAAACTTAGTGACTTAAACCAGTGGTCCCCAACTGTTTAGGCATCAGGGATTGGTTTTGTGGGAGACAATTTTTTCACGGACTCAAGGGTGGGATGGGAGATGAAACTGTTCCACCTCAGATCATCACGCATTAGATTCTCATAAGGAGCATGCAACCTAGATCTCTCACATATGCAGTTCACAATAGGGCTTATGCTCCTATGAGAATCTAATGTCATCACTCATCTGACAGGAGGTGGAGCTCAGGCAGTAATGCTCACCTGCCACTCAGCTCCTGCTGTACAGCCCAGTTCCTAACAGATAATAGATGAATGAATAGATAACAGGCCATGGATCCGTGCCCTGAGGATTGGGGACTCCTGGCTTAAACAACAAAAATTTATTATCTTTCAGTTTTATAGACTAGAAGTTTGACATGGACCTCACTGGGCTAAGATTAGGTGTTAGCTGAGCTGAGTTACTTTCTGGAGATCCTAGGAGAAAATCTATATCGTTGCATTTTCCAGTTTCTAAAGCGCAACTACATTCCTTGGCTAATGTTTCCCTTTCTTCATCTTCAAAGCCAGCAATGGTGGGTTGAGTCCTTTTCACATGGAATCTCTGACCCTCATCTTAGCTCCCTTCTTACCATAGCTTGGAAAAATTATCTGCTTTTAAGAATCTATGTGATTAGATTGGGCCTACCAGGATAATCCTGGATAATCTGCCTGTCTAAAGGTCCTTGCCTTAATCACATATGCAAAATCCTTTTTCCTATGAAAGGTAATATATTTACAGAAACATTCTAGTATTAGGATGTAGACATCTTTGGGGAGAAATTATTCTACCTACCACAGCTAATTGCACTTCAATACTAATGTCCTTCTTCGTCACAAGTAATTACTAAAAACTGGGAATATCACTATAAATATCCATGTCATTTACTAAAAACTGGGAATATCATTGCCCAGAAGAAAGACCATGTTTCTCCACTTCCTTTGATGTGACTAAATTCTATGATGGGATGTAAATGGAAGTGATACGTGCAGCTTCTGGAAGTTGCCTTAAAGAGGGAGGGCATTTATCATTTATCCTTCCTGCTGGCCAAAATGAACACATGAGGAATGAAGGTGGATTAGACATCTTCAGCCAAGATATAGAAGGTGCGTAATGAAGGTGAAAGAGTAATGAGACAGAAAAGTGTGTCTCAGTTAGTTGTGGAACTACTGTATCAACCCTGTGTTTTTAATGTGAGGGAAAATATTAACTCTGTTTTCCTACCCACTGTTACTTGGCAATTTTCATACTCACAGCCAAAGCTAATCCTATCAAATACAACATGCAATAAAGTTGCCAATCCAGTGTACAGAAAATGAGATAAATGGATGAAGAACGAGAAAACGGGATTTGAGATTTCTCCAGACTTTGGCCAGTTAAAGAAGGAGAAGCTATGGGTATGGCCATCCTCCCTACCCTCCCACCCCCACAAACTCAAGAAGAAGGTGTAACTGCAGGACACAAGAGAATTATAGGGCTCAAATACATCAGCCTTCTCCATTATGGGAGTCTCTCATCAAAGTTCTCTGCAAACTTTGGAAGAGTCAAATTTAATTTTAAACCTTATCAGTTTTCACTAGGAAAATAAAAAGGATCCCCAAATCTCTGTGGCTTCAAAACAGCAAAGGCTTATTTCTCATTCACTCTACATGTCCATCTTGGGTCAGTTGGGAGCTCTGCTCATTTTAATAATTCAAAAGCCCAGGTGGAGAGAAGCCCATCTTTGCATGTGCTTCCTTACTCATGACAGCAAAAAAGGGGGGCAGTATGGTGAATCGTGCACTGGCTCTTAATGACGGTGCTCAGCATAGCAACACTATTCACAATAGCCAAGAGGTAGAAGCAATCCAAGTGTCCACTGATGGATGAACAGATAAATAAAATATGGTATATTCATACAATGGAATATTACCAAGCCTCCAAAAACGGAGGAAATTCTGTCACATACTACCACATGAATGGACTTTAAGGACATTACGCAAAGTGAAAGAAGCCAGTCAATAAAAAGACAAATACCGTATGATTTAACTTATGTGAGAGACATAGAGTAGTAAAATGCATAGACACAGAAAGTAGAATGGTGGTTACCAGGGGCTGGAGGAGGTGGAAAAGGGAAGTTGTATGATGGGTATAGAGTTTTTTTGTTTTTTTTTTGAGACGGAGTCTCGCTCTGTCGCCCAGGCTGGAGTGCAGTGGCGCAATCTCGGCTCACTGCAAGCTCCGCCTCGCGGGTTCACGCCATTCTCCTGCCTCAGCCTCTCCGAGTAGCTGGGACTACAGGCGCCCGCCACCACGCCCGGCTAATTTTTTGTATTTTTAGTAGAGACGGGGTTTCACCGTGGTCTCGATCTCCTGACCTCGTGATCCGCCCGCCTCGGCCTCCCAAAGTGCTGGGATTACAAGCGTGAGCCACCGCGCCCGGCGGGTATAGAGTTTTAAGTTTTGCAAGATGAAAAGGTTTTGTAGATTGGCTTCACAACAGTGGGAATTTACTTAACACTACTGAACTATACTAAAAATGGCTAAGATGGTCAATTTTATGTTATGTTTTTTTTTGCTGCAATAAAAAAAAATGATACTCAGAAAAGACACACATCACTTCTGTTCACATTTAATTAGCCAAAGCAAGTTACATAGTTATGCCTACCTTTAAAAGATGGGGAGGGGAAGTGCAATCCTGTCATGAGGGAGTAAAGCAGAAATATTTGGTGAATAGTACTAATGATAATTGCAGTCTTCACTTCAGGGTATGAAATATTTCCTTCATCTTTCTTCCCATATACAAAATGCATTGATTCACTTTCCTCTGAGGGAAGAAAACTCAAAAGTCTCAGTGATGGCATCAACTTCAAAACCCAGGATCCCTGGATGATGCATGGTAGTCTTTACGTCAGGGGATAATGTGAAGGAGCCTGTAAAATAGGTCTGTGTATATCTCCTTTTGATCTAGAGACCTGGCCCTCCCACCTCCCACTCACATGTTATCCAGTGGTAGAACGGAGTCAAGCTACCTTCAACAAATACTCACATTAAAAAGCAGAAGAATGGGAAACATATGGCAGTCACTGGCCTGCCATTAGCAGTCATTGGCCTTTCAATATTAGACTGGGCAGATGTTTTAAACCTCCTACCCAGAGGATTGGAAATGTTCCCTGAATAGGCTGGATTTCCTGAAAGGAGCTCCCCTTTCCACTGATCTCTGTGATTCTTGGATTCTCCCTTTGGGAAAGTCCTCTTTCAGCCTTCTCTGAATAGGCACCCTGCTTCCTGCCTATAAATGGTGGAGAGTCCAAGAGCCATGTTAAGTCTCAAATTGCAACAATCACATTTAATCCAGGCTAGAGCCTTTGTTTAGCAGTAAAACTGTCTTACAAAATTAACCTTGGTTGTCTTCTGACTTACTCCCATGTTTCTTTCTAGATATATTTCTTTGCCATATTTCTGTGTCTTCTTGCCCCAGCAGTTCTGTTTTCCCTCCCTCTCCCTTTTCTCCCTCTGTCCCCTCTCCCCTATTATAGGTTCCGTGAGCCTAGCAGTGACAGCTACGCCTTTTCCCATGAGCCAATTTAAGTCATTCTGGGCCATTTGGTCTAATTGAAGGAATTACTGGGCACCATACCCTAATTCATGATCAGTGATCTGATCCTTGCCACAAAGCTGAGTTTTAATGTGCTTTTGTTGCTCAAAGGATCGATTTTACCTTTCATTTTTTTTTTTTTATTATTATACTTTAGGTTTTAGGGTACATATACACAATGTGCAGGTTTGTTACATATGTATCCATGTGCCATGTTGATTTCCTGCACCCATTAACTCGTCATTTAGCATTAGGTATATCTCCTAATGCTGTCCCTCCCCCCTCCCCCCACCCCACAACAGTCCCCAGAGTGTGATGTTCCCCTTCCTGTGTCCATGAGTTCTCATTGTTCAATTCCCACCTATGAGTGAGAACATGCGGTGTTTGGTTTTTTGTCCTCGTGATAGTTTACTGAGATGATGTTTTCCAGTTTCATCCACGTCCCTACAAAGGACATGAACACATCATTTTTAATGGCTGCATAGTATTCCATGGTGTATATGTGCCACATTTTCTTAATCCAGTCTATCGCTGTTGGACATTTGGGTTGGTTCCAAGTCTTTGCTATTGCGAATAGTGCCACAATGAACATACGTGTGCATGTGTCTTTATAGCAGCATGATTTATAATCCTTTGGGTATATACCCAGTAATGGGATGGCTGGGTCAAATGGTATTTCTAGTTCTAGATCCCTGAGGAATCGCCACACTGACTTCCACAATGGTTGAACTAGTTTACAGTCCCACCAATAGTGTAAAAGTGTTCCTATTTCTCCACATCCTCTCCAGCACCTGTTGTTTCCTGACTTTTTAATGATGGCCATTCTAACTGGTGTGAGATGGTATCTCATTGTGGTTTTGATTTGCATTTCTCTGACGGCCAGTGATGATGAGCATTTTTTCATGTGTTTTTTGGCTGCATAAATGTCTTCTTTTGAGAAGTGTCCGTTCATGTCCTTTGCCCACTTTTTGATGGGGTTGTTTGTTTTTTTCTTGTAAATTTGTTTGAGTTCATTGTAGATTCTGGATATTAGCCCTTTGTCAGATGAGTAGGTTGCAAAAATTTTCTCCCATTCCGTAGGTTGCCTGTTCACTGCGATGGTAGTTTCTTTTGCTGTGCAGAAGCTCTTGAGTTTAATTAGATCCCATTTGTCAATTTTGGCTTTTGTTGCCATTGCTTTTGGTGTTTTAGACATGAAGTCCTTGCCCACGCCTATGTCCTGAATGGTATTGCCTAGGTTTTCTTGTAGGGTCCTTTCATTTTTTAGACTGAGAAGCAGTTGTCTTTTCCAACCTTATAAGTTCTTGACTTTGTCGACTCTCTAAATCTCTTTCATCTATCCTTACAAACTGACCAAGTCTTCTCTGAACATATCTTTTTCTTACAATGGCTTATTAAATACAATTAAAAATAGGCAATAAACAGTAATGATAATCTGTTTTCAACCTCTTCCCCAAAGTTAGATATGCCTTTTGCCTTCAAATTACTATAGGCAATAGTCTTACCAAACTTTTCCCCACTAGAAAAATAATTTCTATTCTTCCAGCCTTCAGTAATAGTTTGCTTGATTCCCTCTGACCAGCTCTTAAGCCAATGCCACTTATTTTAGGGTTTGTTTTATTATTAAAGCAGCACCTTTCTCTCAGGATCTAAGTTCTATATCATTTCAGGATAAGATAGATAATCCTGTGGAAACAAATTTCCCTCAAATCTCAGCAGCTTAGATAAAAGGTTCATTTTTAGCTTTGACAGCTCTATGTCCATTGGAGGGGGGGATCTTCAAAGGGTTCTGTTCACTGTGATCACTGAAAGAAACACATGGGCAATCTCCTTATCAATATCTGTTTCCATAATCAGCTCCAGTGAGAGTGTATCTCTTTTTTTGTTTTTGTTGTTGTTGTTCTTTGTTTTTTGTTTTGTTTTGTTTTTTGAGACAGGGTCAGGCTCTGTCACCCAAGCTGGAGTGCAATGGCACAATCTCATCTCGCTGCAACCTCCACAACCTCTCTGGCTCAAGCAATTCTCCCACCTCAGCCTCCTGAGTAGCTGGGACTGTAGGCACATGCCACTATGCCAGGCTAATATTTGTGGGGTTTTTATTTTTGGTAAAGATAGGGTTTCACCATGTTGCCCAGGTTGGTCTCGAATTCCTGGGATCAAGCAATCCACCCGCCTTGGCCTCCCAAAGTGCTGGGATTACAAGCATGAGCCATTGAGCCCAGCCAAGTATGTCTCTGAAAGCTGGAAATATTTGGTAAGCAACACTAAAGGAAGCTCTGTAGTTCTGGATTCAGTTGTAGAGAACGGAACCCACTCTACCTAATTTAAGGAGAAAAGGTTTCAAAGATTCAATAGCCTATGGGATAGCTCAGAAGACTAAAGAGATAGACTGTAGGTTGAACTTTCAGAAAAGTCTCCCAAAGTCACACTCAGAACAAGGTCGTCAAAGGAGCTGTGGCTCTTCTGCAAGCAGGAATGCACTAGTATCAGGACTCTGTAAGAATAAAAATACTTTCTCAATCATAAAGCCCCTGTCTCTGCCAGTTTCAGACCACACCTCACCTGCTGCAGTCTATGCCTGCAGAGTGAATGCAGAGAGACGTGCCTCTCCGAATCCACAATGCTGGTGCCTGGGATCTTTGCTGATGTTGTTTTAGGAAAACAAGAAGCAGCAGATATAGCAGATGTAGCAAAAGTGTGGCCTCTTCCTAACCACTGTCTATACCTCATGCTAGTGCATCTAATTAGGCAAATGCAAATTACATCCAGAACCCCAGCTGTAGTGCGGACTCCAGCATCTAGAGTGTAGGGAGTCACGCTAAAACTGAGATGGAGTTGAGCAACAATCCAGCATTTGCATTGGTAAAACATAGCAATAGGCCATATTATGGAGCACCCCGTTCTATAGCAACAATAAAATACTTCTTTTAATCATGTTTATTCCTGCCTACTTCAAAGTAATTTTAAGAGGTTTATGCTAACTGTTCATAATCAGGCCCTTAGGGATTCAGGAAAAGTTAAAAATTTTCTGTGTTCTCTTTTATCATTTTAGGGGGAGTATAATATTCTTGCTTCAAATGAAATATGTTAAGCATCATCCTTCAGGGATAGGCACATTCCCATAGTTTGGTGGTTTATCATCTTCAATTTTCACACCAATTCCATGAAGCAGTGTATCAGTTAGGGATAGTATTCAGCTGCACATCACAGACATCCACCTAAAGTGCCTTGATCAAACACCGTGTTTATTTTCCAAACATTAAAGGTAGACTAAAGCTGGACAATCTGGGGCCACTGCAGAGATCTCACGTCCTGCCTTTCTGCTCTTTCATCCTGAACTGTGGCCCTTCTCTCTTTGGACATAGATGGCTGTTCTACTTCCAGACATTGTTAGCAACTTCCAGGATAGAAGGAGAGGAAGAACAAAGGCACAGGGCAGCTAGCTACCCGGCTAGGTTTGCCCTGTTATTTGGTGTTGCTTACACAATCACCTTGTGACTTCTGCACATATTTCATTAGCCCCAGAGGTGTCCCATAGCAACCTCTATCTGCCAGGGAGCCGGAGGAACTAAAGATTGCTTTGTTA
Source organism: Symphalangus syndactylus (assembly GCF_028878055.3). NCBI lineage: Eukaryota > Metazoa > Chordata > Mammalia > Primates > Hylobatidae > Symphalangus > Symphalangus syndactylus. The sequence goes on from NC_072426.2 coordinate 18,336,710, forward strand.
TGTTTTGTTTTGTTTTGACCAGGCCTATTGCCGAAATCAGAATTCTGTTAGTAGGAAGAAAGCTAGTGTGAATATTGGGCAGGTAACTAGTGGTATCTGCCCTGAATAGACGTTCTTTTTTTCATTTTACAATAAGGAAATCAGGGTTCAAAGAGGTTAGGTAATGTGATGGTAGCTCAATAGCTTGAGATTTGAATTCATGCCTATGACTGCAAATTCCAAGCTTTTTGATAAACATTTATTTTTAAAATGGTTAAAACTTAACTTTTTTGACATGTTAAGAGGTAAATTGCATTATTTAGGAGGAAAAAAAAAAGAAAAAAAAAACCTCATTTGCTTAAGATTCCAGACAGCAGAAGCGGGAGTGGGAATGAGAAGGTAGAAAAGGACGAGAGATTTTTTTGTGGGAGTGGCACAATTCTGTGTTTTAAAAACAACAAAAACCCTATGCAGATAAGCAGCCTTGAAGATTATGGCACATGTGCAGGCTAGTTTTCCACTGCCAGGCAAAAATGTATTGCCTTGTGGCTAGAATTCATTCTGACCTGGTGGCTAGAATTCATTCTGACCTGGCCAAACTCATTTTATTAGCTAACTCTTTCTTAGTGCTTGAGAATTACAAGAGTTATTAACCAAGCTAACCTGAAAATCATCTCCAGTTGCTTTATGGTATTTTTCAGAATGATTTATTCGACTCTCATTTCCCCAAACCAGCATTTTCTTGCTTTCATTGAGAAAAGGAAAATGGTGTGATATCTCTGAAAGGCAGGACCATTGGGAATAGCGACAGGGATGGTGTTACTGGATGTTCCTTACAAGCTCCCAGGGATTCTGAGATTTGAAGGAAATGCAGAAGACACCAAAAATAGGTAGTCAAAATCACTAGCTTAAAGAAAAGGGTGTGGTCCCATTTGAGAGTGTACTGGCACTGACAGTAGTTTACAAGAACGTGCAATTCAGTCGGAGAGCTCTACAACAACCATTAATTGGTCTTTGGCACCTTGCAGCTTATGGCTTTTTACCTAAGGGGATGGGACGGAGTCCTTATTTTGCTGTGTCCTCACCATGAACTCTGGGGATTTCCTTCCCTTAACTTTCTCACCTCCTTGAGCCTGGATGGCTCTTGGCACCAGCCATGCTAACAATCTGACGAAAAGGAATGGCTAAACCAATGTAGCCCAATCCCTGGTTCTAGCTACGGAGCATATCTAATTCATTCCCAAATAGTCATTTGGGTGCTACAAAGAGCAAATTAATCACACTCCTGTGAGTTTAAGCAGCAAGAGCAAGAAGGAGAGGTAAATATCACAGAGATTGAACCTGAAAAGTACCGGGGGTGGGAAAACTGTGTAAAACATACCTGGAGTAAAGAATCTGTACAAATATTAAATTTGATTGAAGGTTGGGAAAACAAAGAGTGGGTTCCTTGGAAGGTCACAGAATGCGCTGGTTCCTCTTGCTGTTAATGCAGTTATGAACTATGCTTATGCAATCACTGACATTTAGCCTTGAAAGGGTGTGGCTTACGGGGCTTTGGCCAAGGTAAGTTCCCTTTGAGGATTTGGGATCAGGGATTTTCATCTCCCAGGGACCCAAGGAGCTGCCTAGAGGGCTGCCTGGGAAGAAGAAGACACTTTTCTAGGTATCTGGATGTGTGCAGTTTTTAATCACTCTTCAGGTTCCTTGCAACTAGAGAAGAGAAAGAATGTGAAATAAACAGGTTGTGCCCAGCAAAACTGAGATGGAGCAAAAGCACGAGGTGAGGACTGTGGGGCGAGTTTCACCCACAGAATTATGCTCCTGCTCTGGAAGTACGTTGAGAACTCCACAGGCTTTTATAGATATCTGTCATCAGGATCCAAGTACCGGCATTCAGCAAATACTTGTTGAGAGCAAGGGCCTAGTCTATTAAATACTCTAGTCCCCAAATTATAGTGTAGGCAACACGTGAAAAGCTTGTTTGAAAATGCAGATTTACAAGCCTAGCCATTCAATACCTTGGGGTTGGGGCCTGGGGATCTGCAATATTATCAGGCAGCTCATTTGATTTGGGACCATTGGTTCTTGGACTCTTATTATTGCTTTGTAAAAACTAACCTTGGTCTCTTCAAAAGTTAGCACCCAATCAAAGCAGAGACTTGGCTGGAAAATATAAACAAAATATTCTTTTGCCACCTCTTATTTGTTGTTTTTGATGTTGTTTTGTTACACACCTGAATTCTTCACTGTGTATTTTTTTGGCCTATTTATGGAAGATTAGTAACTTAATCTGGAATTACAAACTATCAGAAGCAACACACTATCATTTTCACTTTTCCCCTTTCTTCCTTTCTCCCTCTGTCTGTCTGTCTCTGTGTGTGTGTATGTGTGTGTGTGTGTCTGTCTGTCAATGTCTCTGTCTCTTTTTTTGCCTTAATGATAGTCATGACTATCATTTGTTTTGCCCTGCTGTCTGAAAAATGCAAAGTAGGTGTACAGTTGCAACTATCAGAAGCAACAATATGTACATTCTGGATCTGACTTCTCCAGTAATTTGTCATTATTTATAGCAAAAACCTAAGGGACGCTGCCTGTGTCTGCCTGAAGAAGGAAAAGAGGGACAGTTCAAGAGGGAGGTGATCTGCAAGTCATTCTTTCCTTTGAAAACTTCCTCTCAAGCCTGGTGTGGTGGCTTGCACCTATATAACTACTCAGGAGGCTGAGGCAGGAGGATCTCTTTAGCCCAGCAGTCTGAGGTGCAGTGAGCTATGATTGTGCCACTGCATGCCAGCCTGGTCAACAGAATGAGATCTTACCTCTAAAAAAAATTTTTAATATTAAGCATTTTTTTCGGAACGTCAAATATCCACAACATTCATTAGCAGTGGCATTCAATTTTTTTGACCAAGTCCATACTAAAAATATATTTCATGTCACAATCCAACATACACACATACATATATGGGTTATGTGTTTATATGAGCACATATGGAAATAGAGACAATTATCTTATGAAACATTACTTACCTTTACCATGTATGCTCCGCTGTTTTCTATGCTTGGCCTTCTTTGCTTTTCTTATCCTTCCCTTCTCCCTTCTCTCTCTCTCTCTCTCTGTGTGTGTGTGTGTGTGTGCATGTGTGTGTCTGTCAATGTCTCTGTCTCTTTCTTTTCCTTAATGATAGTCATGACACTATAAATGGTTTTGCCCTGCTGTTTGAAAAATGTGAAGTAGGTGCACAGTTCCAACAGTTTTGAGTAGGAAAAAAGAGGAGAGGAGCTGGAATTGGAAAACAAGTTTGTTCACTATTTTTTTTTTCTTTCTTTCTCAGTCAGTAACTCTGTTAATTTATCCAGGTCTACCTTAGCTAAGATATTATATACATCCTACTTTTACTGTCTTAGAGGCTGATATTCCAAAGTAGTAGAAATGCTCAGTGCAATATATTGATAAACAAATGAGTCTGTACTTGTTACCAGCTTGACCTCTTCACTGTCTTGTATGTGACACGCTCATTTCTGCCCAGATGTCTTTATCTCTTAACCTAGAATTCTAGCTACCTGCTAAATCATTCTCTTTGCCTACTCCTCTTACCTCCAGGGCCACCAGTAGAGGTTTGCGCTGACTTTCCCAGATCTTGAAGGCTACTAAAGATACAAGGGAGAACTCTTCATTTCCCAGAGTACTGCTCAGTCAGGTGCAATCTACATCAAAGGAAAGATAAGCAATGCTGTTGTTTTTCAACCAAAGCTGTTATTTTCATAACTTGTAAATGAACTAAAGATTCCAAGAACTCAAGGTCCTCACAATCAGCTTTCTTCATCCAACAAGCAAGCTTCAATTTCATTGTAGCATTTTTACTGTGTGCAGTAAAAACATTCACAATTTTGCTTGCTGTTGATGATCTGAGTGTTTGGTTTTGAAAAAAAATTAACACAGAAGCCAATTTTGTGAGTTATTTTTCATCACAGAGGAGAAATATTCACCTTAGCACTACCTTTGTTGTGGCACCTTTCCATATCCATGAAGAAAAATAGCCATCCAGTCCAGATTGCAAGTGCTACTCAGTATCCTTCTCACACATATCTTACTAAAAATGTTTTCACTGACTTTTTGTTTATTTAACTATCAAGTATTTGGCAAACTAATCTCTTGCAAGACATCTTCATTATAAATATTATTTTAATGATAAAATTATTAACCTGTAAATTTTTATCTAGCTCTAAGCAATTGGTTTTTATCTTAATTCGTTTCAGTATACTATTGTCATTCACTGAATGCCCAAGAACAGGGAATCTATCAAAAATGATCAAGATCATGTCAAAAGGACACAAGCACTAATTTGAAAGGGCATGCATTGGCTAAAGATGTGGTAATAGGAGCATTAAAAAGGTAATAATAATGATAGCAATACACTGATGCACACCAAATACGTAAAAATCCATGAGTTCATAAAGATGTTCCAAAAAAGAAAGTAATCAACCACCTCTGGAGTGTGCTAGATCAATTAATGTATTCTGAAAATTACTAAAGAAAAAGTGAAATACTAAACTTCATTGCTTGATGATATTTTTAATACATATTTGCAGCCTTTGTGTTACCAAAGTGGATTTGGCCATATTTGTAATGTAAGGCTTCAACACATTTTCCTATGATGTGAGCTTTGCCTGCTAAGATGATTCTGAAACTAACTTTGCCCAATTTTGCTTTTTCTATAATTTCATATGAATGAAATCATTCATTGTGGTCTTTTGTATTTGACTTCTTTCATACAGCACTTTGTTTTTGATATTCATCCATGTAGGAAAATTTTTTATTGTTTTTTATTGCTGAATAGTATTCCACTGCATGTGCTCATCACAATTTGCTTACCCATTCACTAGCACTTTTCCTGCATCTGCTGAAAGGATTGTTTTCCCCCCTTTATTCTATTAATTCTGCCAATTACATTGATTGATTCTCAGATATTAAAAAAGCAGCTTTGCATTCCCAAGATAAGCCCCACAGGTCATGATGTATTGTCCCTTTAAATGTTGTTGAGTTTCATTTACTAAAATTTTGTTCACGACTTTTGTGTCTATGTTTATGAGTGATATTGGTCTGTAACTCTCTTTTCTTTTGCAGTCTTTCACTGGTTTTGGTATCAGAGTAAATCTGGTCTCATAAAATGAATTCAGAAATATTTTTGCAATGCTCATTTTATGCCTTGCAGAACTTTGAGAAACATTATGCATAAAGTGTAACATGACAGGTGTCATTCAAATATATGTCTCAAATATAAAATAATCAGTTTTTGCCTTGTTCTTTCTTTTCCTAATTTCCATAACAAATATGTCCTATTCATCTTCACATCTAGTTTGAAGTTGGCTGAATTAGTGAGTGATTTATAATCACAGATTTTAGAAAATTAGAGCTAAGTGATTTTAGGGACTGTTGTCACTATATATCTAGAGGGGGAAACTGAGACCTTTAGAGGTTGCCAAGCTCTTCCAGTACAGAGTACCTTCCCACGCTTTACAGGTTCCCATCATGTAACATTCATTAAAAGTCTTTATGGGTAGGAAATGTATAAAGTACCTGCTGTGTATATATTTACATTATAAAGTTTACGTATTCATTCTTACTCTTTTTCCTTCCCATGAAGGCACACACTGTTCTTATTCTTACAATCTCAAAGAGAGAGCAGCGAAACAATGAAACTTCAGGATTGTGTGGCCTGGAGGCTACTAGTTGAACTGGGCATGCTCAGTCGCCAGGCAGATTTTTCGGTGAAGTGGAAACTACAACAGCGCGTATCGCGCGCGGAGGTGGGCGTGCCCTCGTGAAATTTAGAACGTTGCCTCAGCCAATGGGGCCTCGCGGCCGGCTGGCGGGGCTCCTCATTGGAGCAGCAGGGAGGCGAGCAGAGGGCCCCCGGAGGGAGCCGCGGAGGTGCGGGTCGAAGAGGCCGGGCTACGTCGTGCCCTGCGCGTGAGCAGCTGCAGCGGCAGAGGCAGCATCCAGCGGCGGCGCCAGCAGTTCCAGCCCGTTGCTTTACTTTTTGCTTCACCGACATAGTCATTATGCCGAAGAGAAAGGTAAGTCTTACCAAAAAAAGATTTCAAAAGCCTTCAAATTGTGCTTACAGTAAATCCTGGCATTGCAATGGCTCACGCAGAACGCGCGCGGTAGTAACCCGGGGATTGGGAATCTTTGCTCCTCCACGCTTGTTTTTAGATGCCTGTTGCAGACGTTCCTCTCTCCCTCTCCCCTCCACCCACTCCGTCCTCATCGATCTCTTAATGTTACTTTCTCTCCAGTGACGCGGTTTCCCCTCTTTTTGAACTCATTCTCCCTGGAATGTTTTCCACCCCCAACAACAAGAAGCAAAAGCGGCTTTCCATTCCGAAAGGGAGTTTCCTCTTTGCAAACTGCCAGGTTGCGAATTAGTGTGAAGGGAAAACAGCGAGAGGAGAAAAACAAGTACAAGCGTAAGGATAGGGAAGAAAATAAATCAGGCAAATGTTGGGATTATTCCCATGCGGCTGTACCCGCGGGCTGGGTGCGCTGCGGTGGCTCCGAGGCTAAGGGAGAGAGAAAGCCATGTTTAAAATAGCGCTCACCCTCCTGCTCGCCTCCGCTGCAGACCCGTATGTACCAACTCCAGTGTCAATCAGGGCTGGAGCCGGTGAGGCGGGGCCTGGCGGCCTGGACCTACCCGCAGTTCGGGGCGGGAGCGGCGGAGTTGGCAGCGTGGAAGACTGGACGGCGCCGGGGCGTCCAATATGGCTCGTCCAAGGTCAGGGGGCCACCAGGTCCTCCCCAGCGACTGGAACTCACACTCGGTTGGGGAAGGCGGGGTCCGCGCGTTATCCGCCCCTCTGCGCGTATAGCGAACTGGAGTCATTTTTGTCTTGTCTTCCGCCTCTTGCGGACTGCCCCCTTCTGCGCAGGCCCGGGACACCAACTACCACATTCGGGAACACAAATCTCCCTCGGGGTGGGGCTTCGACTTGTCCCGGGGAGGGGAGGGAAAGCTTTCCTCCTCCCTGAGAAACCAGTATGTGATGGCTGGTTCCTAAGCAGGTGCTTTGCACCCTCCCACCGCCAGCCTCAGTGTTTCCAACAGTGTCAACGAGTGTGGGTATTAAATTTGAAGCAAACTTACACCTAATATCCTGCTTTATCAAAGACCATGGACTAATTTGTGTGTGAGAGTGACTGCATTATTTTAAAATATTGAAGTTTTAAAAATTCAAAAGCTTTCCCCTTCTTACGTGTTATTACTAAGAATTGGGTGGAAACTTGTCTCCTCCCCACTTTTTAAAAATAATAATAATTGAAAGTGATTAAAAGTCTTAGAGTTTGTTTTGCACATACTGTGTCCCTCAAGCTGTGCAGAATTTGACTTGCATTATCTCATTTAATCCTGAAAACAGCTTGAGCGGTGTTACCCCCATTCAGCTGGGACTTAAAGACATAAATTGCCCTGCATCTCACCAACCAATAACTACTAGTAAAGATTTAATTAGATGCTATAGATGCCAAAGTCTTATTCTCACCCATTTCGTACTCATTTACGAAAGGGTGGGTCAAGAGGAATTAAGGAAATCCAAAGGTACTCCCAGTTTAAGGAGACAGATGGCGTATTAAGAGCACTAATACTTGAGATTTATTATTTAAACTTAATTTTATGAAGGTATTTTCTAGCCGTGTTTTACTAGAATTAGGATATTAAATGATGTCACCATTTTCAGCATTTTGACTGAGGGTTAATGATGGGTTGGAAATTCTAGTAGAGACAAAGGAACTAATTATCAAGATACGGGTTACAGAGTAAGTGAGCTGGAGGCCATCTTTTTTTCCTGGGAATTATAACAATTGTTTACATAAACAGTAGGTTAGGTGTGCACACTTTATGTGTAATGGACCCTGACGATGGAACCCTTCCTTGTTTATTCAAGGGCCAGAGTTGCTGAAGCCATTATTCTCACTTCCTGTCTACCTCTCTCAAGGAGACAGAGGGAAGGGGAAAAAAAAAAAAAAAAACCCCAAAAAACAATAAAATAACAACTACGGTTTTATTTCCCTGGAAGGCAGGGAACCGCCCATGCATAAGCTAGCCAATGGTCCCGAGACTAGGGTCAAAACTGTGTACAGGCACCTGTGTGTCATTCCTGAGGACATCAGAATGTTCTCCGGTGATGGAAAACCACTCCTTGATTAGTAGGAAGGCTTTCCATTTATACCTGAAGCCTAACGACCTCAGTTGGTACCTGGGCAGGAACAACCTCAGATTAAACACGGCTATCATGGCCCTCCCATCTATCAGTCAAATCTTAGAGCAGCTTCATGGAATCCTGAAGTTCACTGGAACTTATGTGAGGAACCACTGTCATTAGGTAAAGCCTGCTTAGATACAAAAAAGAACTGGAGACAATCCATGCATATCTCTTCAAGATCTTCAAAGCTGGGGTAACTGCCAAAGCATTTACATACTACACAATATTTTTCTTGACTAAAGAACTGTCTGCTGTACAATATAATAAGCTTTTAAAATGTCCCATAGTACTTTTTTGCCTTCTTAGCCCCCTGTATCAACCTTTCCTAGAAATCAAGAAATGTTATTTAATGAACATCTGAGTAAGTTGTTCTGCAGAGCAAGAAGTGGTACAGATAAAGTCAATGAAAACATCTGGAATCCTAGCCCTGTTGTAATGCTGTAGGGACATACAGTTTTTGCCCTCTTGGAACTTGTGTTTAATTCAATGAGGTGATAAGACTAGCAGCACAAAACAGTTGAATAACATTAAAACTGTGTATATGTTCCAGAATGTGTAGTTATAGATCCCACAAGCAGTAGGACAGATAAGGAAAGTTAACTTTAGGCTGGTCTTAAAAGTGTGGGTAGGACTCAAATATACAAAGAAGAAGTCAGAGTCATTTTTTGTTACCAGGTATTCAAATGTGTCTCCTGATTGTATCTTAACATGACCAGGCCTCAGTTTTGCAACTTCAGGGCTGTAATATCATCTGAATTAATATTAAAATGTTCTGATGACATTTCTTGGTTTTATGTGTATCTTTGTGTGTGATAGTCATAGCTACATTAAGCCAAGTGGTTTTTTATAAATGCCATAGTATTTTGTGAAGTAATACAGCACTTAGTGAAGAGTTCTTCAGTGCATATTATCTCTAAGTTGGTGAGATGTAAATAAAAGTAAGTTTCCTGTATTTATTAGATAATGGATGGTGGGTGAGTGGAATTACAGGGGAAATTATAACATTCATGGACTCAGTGGTGAGACAATGAGTGATTGAGTTCTAGACTGTTCTGGCCAGACATCCACAAATGCCCGCAGTGGTCATGTTGTTATGTGATGATTTGATGTTCTACAAAGAGACATGAGCCAGCGAGGCCTAGAATCACAGTCCTGGCATGATTAGCAACAGGAAACACGTTTTTACATCTTTCTTTTTATTAATATTTTCCCGTTCCTTATCACTAGAACTATTTTAAATGTCTAGTGTATCACATCAGAAATTCTCTAATGAGGCAATTTTCCATGAATGTGGCATGTAAGCAGTCATGTCTCTTGACACTTAAAATAAAGGTTTAAGGAAGGAAAGCCCATCTGCCTCTAGCTTTGAAATTCAAAATTAGGTTTTTATCTGTTTCCTTAAAAGGGAAGGCCCAGTAGCAGTAGCACTGGGCTTGTTAGCACAGGGGATGCTTAACTAACCATGATCAAGATTTGTGATAGTTAATTTTGAAAAGAGTATTACTTGTCATAACACCAAAAACAGAAACTGTAAATGAAAACACAGATAAATTTGGCTACATGAAAATGAATATTTCAATATGGGAAAAAAACTGTTAACAAAATTTTTAAATTTATGAAAAACTGGGAAAAAAATCTTTGTACCACATATCACTGAAAAAGGTTTGCTATTTTAAAAAGATAGCATCTCACATTTGCTTATGGAAAAGATGTATATCTTTATAGGAAAGTAACGAAGACTCAAGTAGACAAAAATGTTTAGTTTTACTAGAAATCAAAGAAATGTACAATATTAAGAATAATGAGGTGTAATTTTTAAAATAACCAATCTGGTTTAAAAAAAGATTAAAAGTACTTACTGGCTAGTGCTGAGGGATATAGACACTCGGCACTCTCAGTTATGAGAGTATAACTTCCTTTAAAACATTTATTGAGTATAATCTACTTACTATAAAGTCCATTCATCCCTTCAAAATATACAATTCAGTGATTTTTAGTAAAGTATAGAGTTGTGCAACCATTATCATAATCCAGTTTTGTAACATTTCCATCATTCCACAAAGGTCCCTCATGGAGTTTATAGCCAATCCCCACTCCCAGCCTAGCCCTAGGCACTAATCTACTTTTGCTGTGTCTAGATTTGCCTTTTCTGGAAATTTCATTTAAAAGAAATGATACAATATGTAGTCTTTTGTGACTGATTTTTTCACTCAGCATGATGTTTTTGAGATCAGTTTGTGTTGTAGCATGTATCAGTACATCATTCGTTTTTATTGTCCAGTAGTATTCCATTGTGTGGATATACTCGTTTTTGTTTATCCTTTCACAAGTTGATGGACATTTGGATTGTTCCAGGTTTGGATTATTATCAGTCATGCTGCTGTGAATATTTGTAAATAAGTTATTGCATGGACATATATTTTCATTTCTCTTGGGAAGATTTCTAAGAGTAGAACTGGCGGGTGGTATGAAAGCCTATGTTTATCATTTTTCTTTTTTTTGGAGATGGAGTCTGGCTCAGTCGCCCAGGCTTGAGGGCAGTGGCGCGATCTCAGCTCACTGCAAGCTCCGCCTCCCGGGTTCACGCCATTCTCCTGCCTCAGCCTCCCGAGTAGCTGGGACTACAGGTGCCCGCCACTACTCCCGGTTAATTTTTTTGTATTTTTAGTAGACACGGGGTTTCACCGTGTTAGCCAGGATGGTCTCAGTCACCTGACCTCGTGATCTGCCCGTCTCGGCCTCCCAAAGTGCTGGGACTACAGGTGTGAGCCACTGCGCCCGGCCGTCTATGTTTAACATTTTAAGGAACCTCCAAACTGTTTTCCAAAGTGCATGAGTTCTAGTTTCAACATACTTGTTCATACTTGGTATTGTTGATTTTTTGCTTATAGAGATTCTAATGAATTTTAATTTGTATTTCTGTAATAACTACTGACAATAAGCATCTTTTCACGTGTTTACTAGCATAATGTGTATCATATGTGAAATGTCTATTCAGATATTTTGCCCATTTTTAATTGGGTTGTCTTATTATTGAAAGAGTTCTTTATAAGTCTGAGATACAAGTCCCTTATCAGATATATGATTCGTAGATATATTCTCCCAGTTTGTGACTTAAAAATATTTTTTTTTCTTAATGGTGTCTTTTGAAGAACGAAAGTTTTTAATTTTGATGAAATCCATTTAGTGTTATATCAAATAAATCTTTGCCTAATTCAAGGTTACGGATATTTCTCATAGAGGTTTTATACTTTTAATTCTTATATTTAGGTTTGTTATCCATTTTGAGTTAATTTTGTGTGTGGTATGAGGTAAGGGTTTAAATTCATTTTTTTGCTTGTAGAAATCCAATTATCTCAGCACCATTTGTTGAAAAGACCATCCTTTCTCCACTGAATTGCCTGCACACCTTTGTTGAAGCTCCTTCATAAATGTAAAACTTTATTTCTGGACACTCTATTATGTTCTATGGTCTGTATGTCTGTTCTTATACCAGTGCTACACTATCTTGACTAGGTGCAGTGGCTCACACCTCTAATCCCCACAGTTTGAGAGGCTGAGGCGGGAGGATCACTTGAGGTCAAGAGTTTGAGACCAGCTTGGGCAACATAGCGAGACGTCATCTCTTCAAAAAATTTAAAAACGACACTATCTTGGTATCTTGATTATTACGGTTTTATAGTAAGATTTTAAATCTGGTAATGTCAGTCCTTCAATTTTTGTTATTTTTTCCCAAAATAGTTTCTGGCTATTCGGTCTTTTATGTTTTCATGTAAATTTTGGAATCCCTTATACATTTCTACAAAAAAAAAAGCCTGCCATTATTTTGATAGAGATTGAATTGAATCTATAAATCAGTTAGGAAAGAATTGCTTTCTTAGCAATATTGAGTTTCCCAGTCTGAATATGAAAGGGCCTGACATCCATAAATGCTTGCTGCGTTTGATTGAGTTAAATATTGATATGGAATCTATATTTGAGTAAAGGCTCCAAAATGGTAGGGCTGTACATTTAATTATTCATTTGCTCCATGTTAAACATTCATTGGGCATCACCTTTATGCAAGATACCATCACCTTGGGAAATTAAATGAAAAATTACTGTTTTTTTCAAACCGAATGAGTAAACGCCCTTGTTTTTAAGGATTTTTCTGTCTGATGGGATAGGTAGAACACATAAACAAGTATTTATAATTCATGCCAGAAAGTGATAATGAGCCACAAGAGAAGCTATGAGCAGTGAGCGTTCAAAGGTTTGGCCAGGCTGAATGTCCAAAGAAGAAACACTGCATAAGAGTGTTGTTCGGTTAAAAGGGTTGGGAGTTATAGCTTTTAACCACCCTGTTGTGTTTCAGAAGTTGTCTGGTGCCATGTTTCTAAATCAGCACAAGTTATTTGATTGATTACCTATTTCTGAATTAATTTTGTTTTGTAATCCTAATTTTACTTTACCTTGAAGTCATTCATGGCTCTGATCTTCCTTTCATCCCCCATAGCACCTAGCACAGGTAGTGTAAATATTTGTAGAAGAAATGGATGAATAAATTGTTTTCAAAGGAAGGGAGTAATAAGTTTAATCATTTCATACTAAGTAGGTTTAATTATTTAATACAATGGGAAAAACTCCAGTATGGTTCTGGCATTCGCTGTTTATTAGCTATATGATCTAAGGTAGGTTCCTTAACCCCTCCCTAAGCTGCTAAGTTCCTAATTCTCTAAGACTCAGTTTCCTCTTCTGTAAAATGGGAATAATGATATGCTCTATTTCATTGCATTATTATGAGAATTAATTGAGATGGTGAATGCAAAGAACTTAGCCCAGTGCCTGATATGTGTAAAACAGTCAATGGATGTTTGTTGTGATTATGAGATTTTTAATTATTAAGAGAATCACAGTGAAATAACAGGCTTCTAACAAGCACTAGGCCTCCACTTTGTGGGATGACAAATGGTGCACACAGTGAGTAGTAGGGAGCAAGCAGATCCCACCCTGATGTCAAATTCACTGCAATTATAGAAATACATGTTTAATCATCAAATAACAAATGGAGTGTTTTTGAAAGAACATAAGCTTTAATCTTGTGCATTTTTACATGGTTGATTTTTCTCATGGAAAAAAACATGTTTAAAAATATCTTCATATAACGTTAAAATTCCCCTGGAAGATCAGGTACCAAGTGATCCACATTTCCTATATTTTTCTCCTAAAACATTGCTTTTGTTTACACCATAGTTAAATATATTCCACTTTCCTGCAGGGTACAATTTGGAAATGGTGACTGAAATAAACACCATTTATGCTGTCTGCTTTCACAGTACCTAGAGTGTTGAAATATGATGTTAGTCTCCTGAGTAATTTAAAAATCACTGTCGAAGTTAACAGACCAAATCAAAATGTTGAATTCCTTTTCATTGGTTACTTACTTATTGTACATTTCACTGTCTTCTTAGAGGAATTCAGTCAAATCACATAGGGGTTCTTGGTCAAGCTATTTATTGAATCCAATATTCTTCTACCTTGCGGGCATATCCAGAAACAGGGCTATTGAGATATGCCCAAGGCAAATACGTATTCAGTCACACGTAAAGTAAATGATATGCACATTCAGAAGTAGGAAGATAGAAAAATGGTTTTAAACTTCGAAATTGGCTCCAAAATTTAATATTTTAAGAGAAATGTATGTTAGTAATTAACACAAATATATTTACTACTATTAAAATTGAATTAATGTCAAAATCGAGCTATTTCCTGAATACCTGGGTGTACTAGACCTGAGATACGTGTTTTATATTCATAATGCACCTTAGTTTAAATAAAAATGTGAAATTATTATAAATAAATGCGAGAGGAGTATTAGACTATAATTTCATTTTTCACTTTATTCTCACAACAGTTTAATGAAGCAATTTCATCTCACAGCTAAGAAAGAGGTCTCTTTCTATGAGTCAGACTGTTTTTAGCACTTTGCATTAATAATGTTAATTCTTCCAACCATCCAGTAAGGTGTGTCCTCTTCCCGTTCTCATTTTACATATGAGAAAATTGAAGCACCAAGAGGTTAACAGACTTCCCCACAGCACCTGTGGTAAGGAATGGCTGAGTTGGGATTTCACTCCTGAAGTCTGGCTCCAGAGCCTGTGATCTTAACCAGTGAGCCCTGCACCCTTTCTCAAACACAGAGGAAAATATTGGGATTTAGTGAGATTAACAAATTTCCTCTGGGTCACACAGCTAGGAAGTGATAGAACCAGCATTCTAATCAAGCCCTCTTTTACTCAGGAATTTTGCTATTAACTATTACACCATAATACTTTCTGTGTATGTTTATTTCTAATAACCACCTGTATTTTTATTTTAACTACAGTGCGTAATGAATGAAACATGGAGGAATCAAGAGTTACGTAAACATGAGTGTTCATTTGTTTAAAATATCTTTATTACAATATAGGCTGGTGCCATGGTTTCTAAATGCCAGTTGTAGAAAGTTACCCAACAAGTCATTATTATTTGTGATCCTGCCCTAAGGCTGGCCTCAGGGTCCAGTTCTGTTCTTGGTAAGAGAGGAGCATTACCATGAAGTCTTATAGGTATTTCAATAACTAGTGGACTGTAGGGTCGTAGACAAGATACACATATGCAGTTTCCTCACCTAAATATTGATTGTTTTGAGTATTAAAAGTCCAACTCTTTATAATTTTCTCAGATTCCACTGTGAACTGCTGGATTTGCTATTTCCATGATATATTGTCTTCATCAATTTGCTATATATAGAATAATGGGAATACTCCCTTGTGAACAGGAACATGTAAATATGCTTGCATATTATACAATATATTGAGGAATTTTAATGTAAATATCAAGCTGTCATTACCTAGGGACTGGGTTTAAAAAATAAGTAGATGCTTTTGTTTTTGGAACACGTCAAGAATAAAAGCTTAATAGCTAGGAAAATCCACTGGACCTAGGACTGGATGGATTTTTATTTAGGTGTGCTGGATTACCAGTTGACTGATGTTTTATTTCAGGTGTTATTTTTTAAATGTACAAGTGATATTTTAAAATTATATTTTGATTATTTTGACCCCATACAATGAAATACAAAATCTACCCTGAGAGGTATTGGTTTTCTTATTTCTTTTACTTTTTGCTCGCTCTTTGTCTCTTTCTTAGGTGTAAACTGTGAGATGTTTTTACGATATTGGACAGAATTAGTTAAGTCCTACATTGTAGAAATTCATGGTATTAAGAAAAGTAAGGCATGACGTATATGGGAGATAAACGTACCAAAGACGAAGTTATCAAAATGTGAAGCTTTAAAGGCTCCTTAAGTTCCGTATGTATTTTATTTAATACATTTTTTAACAAACTACATTCTGACTACTTCTCATTGCTTTACTTTACCCCTTAATTACAATTTTTAATCTTATCTGTCCTTAAGCAACCATGTGTAGATCACATTACAGCCAGCTGATTAGTTTTGCAAAAATACAAGGAACATCATAACTGTGTTTACCATTTGCCAGAAGTTAATGTATGTCCGAGCAAACAGGAAAATAATAAAGTAACCATCTGGTAACATCTCTTTTAAGAGTCCTGGTATAACAATACAGAGACTTTGGTCTAGTGTGAATTCTGCCACTGTTTACCTCGGGAAGGTCACTTGACCTCTTGGAAGCTCTACTCTTCATCTGTACAATGGCAATATTAAGACTGTGCCCCTGTTTATCTCAGAAATATTGAAAGCATCAAATGCAACAACCGTATGGAAGCACACTGAACATGTAAAGTTCTACAAAAATTATAGATGATTTGGTGTATGTTTTTGGTTTCAATACTGAGATAAAAACAACCAGATCTGTGCGTATGACTTTTTAAAAACCCAGAATAGTACTAAAATTTTACTCAACTCAACATAAACTATTTTTAATAGGTTATTGTTCGTTGTTATTTCAAGAGGCTCATGAATGATGGAGAATAGGAAACACTCCTTTACTTATCATTTGTTCTTTGGCTAGGGCTACAGGTTAAAGCATTTCCCAAGCTGGAAGTCTTTTGCTCTTCTAGAATCCCAGATCTGCACCCAGTTTTGAAATTAAGAACACTAACACAAACCACTTGGAATGGTGTAGTGGATAAGAGTATGAACTCTGAGCCAGCCTAGAAGAGCTGAATTCCAGCTCTTCTGTTAATACTTACCAGCAAGATTACCAGCTGACTAATCTTGGGCAAGTTATTCAACCTCTCTGGCCACAATTCCTAGTTTATAAAATGGATATAATCATGTTTTACCAACCTCGTAAGATTGCGGTGAAGATGAAATCATTTCAATCATTGCCTTGCACATAATTGCAATACCCATCTTTATTATTCTGCTGCGCCCCTTTTCCCTTGCTTTCCTGATACCCCAGTGCTTGGCATTCCCATGATGTACACATGGCACTTCTATAGTGTGATAAATAAGTACACAAGTAGCTAAGTTAGTCAGGTGAGTGAGATCTTAAGGTCCATCTTAACTAGTTTTACTGGTGAATAAACTCAAGTCTAGAGAAGTCAAGTGTGAGCCAGACTGGAATTCAGGCTTCTGATTGAGCCACGTGCTTTCTCCATGGCCATGTTTGTACAAAACCACAGCACATAAAAAAAAAAGATAACTCTAGTGAAAGGGACAGCTCAGACCAAAGAGGTTAAAAATATTTAAACTTCTTTCTTTTTTTTTTCTTTTTTTTTAGACAAGACAGGCTAGAGTGCAGTGCAGCCTCCACCTCCCAGGCTCAAGCGATTCCCACACTTCAGCCTCCCAAGTATCTGGGATTACAGGCATGTGCCAGTGTGCCACCATGCCCAGCTAATTGTTTTTTGTGGGTGTTTGTTTGTTTGTTTGTTGAGATAGAGTCTCGCTGTGTCACCCAGGCTGGAGTACAGTGGCGCGATCTCGGCTCACTGCAACCTCTGCCTCCCAGATTCAAGCGATTCTCCTGCCTCAGTCTCCTGAGTAGCTAGGACTACAGGCATATGCCACCAGGCCCAGCTAATTTTTTGTATTTTTAGTAGAGATGGGGTTTCACCGTGTTAGCCAGAATGATCTCCATCTCCCAACCTCGTGATCCGCCTGTCTAGGCCTCCCAAAGTGCTAAGATTACAGGCCTGAGCCACCGTACCTAGCCTTGTGTATATTTTTAGTAGAGACGGATTTTGCCATGTTGACCAGGCTGGTCTCGAACTCCTGGCCTCGAGTGATCTGCCTGCCTCAGCCTCCCAAAGTGCTGTGATTACAGATGTGAGCCACTGTGCCTGGCCTATATTTCCTTAATATTAAATATAAACCCTCATTATTGAATTGTGTGTATTTACACTAATAAAGTTTCACTGAATATACTGGCACACGACTTTCTTTATTTTTAATTATCTTTTATATCTGATTGCAAGAGAAATATTTTCCCTACAAAGTCCTCAGAAAAGAGAGAGTTGCTGTTTATTTCAGTTCATTCAAAGTCTTCTAAAGAAGCATTCTTAATTACTACTTTTATCTTGAACAATAAAATACCATTTACAAAAGACATAGTAGCCTGCAGTGACCTTAATCAATGTAATTTGAGTTTATAGAAGTCACCTGTTGGAATTGATAAGCCAAGCAGGGGAGGATATGGAAAATAAATTTAACATAAGTTTGATTATTAATCCCATGAAGGGACCTCTCAATTCCAAGTATTGGATATTTAAAGATTACTTTAAACGCAATGTAGTAATAGAGGATCCCAGACATACACCTACAGGATCAATGAAAAACTACCACGCCATTGTTAAACATGGCTTGGTGGCTTTGAGTAAAACTTCCAGTGTCTGTTTAATGTGTCATAGAAGTATTTGAATTTAAGGAGACTACCTTTTAACTCAAGAAACCTTATAAGAATTTCGCTTTTTTTGCTGCATCTACTGCGAGAATGAAGACCATTCTCAGCAATCAGACTGTCGACATTCCAGAAAATGTCAACATTACTCTGAAGGGACGCACAGTTATCGTGAAGGGCCCCAGAGGAACCCTGTGGAGGGACTTCAATCACATCAATGTAGAACTCAGTCTTCTTGGAAAGAAAAAAAAGAGGCTCTGGGTTGACAAATGGTGGGGTAACAGAAAGGAACTGGCTACCATTCGGACTGTTTGTAGTCACGTACAGAACATGATCAAGGGTGTTACACTGGGCTTCCATTACAAGATGAGGTCTGTGTGTGCTCACTTCCCCATCAATGTTGTTATCCAGGAGAATGGGTCTCTTGTTGAAATCCGAAATTTCTTGGGTGAAAAATACATCCGCAGGGTTCGGATGAGACCAGGTGTTGCTTGTTCAGTATCTCAAGCCCAGAAAGATGAATTAATCCTTGAAGGAAATGACATTGAGCTTGTTTCAAATTCAGCAGCTTTGATTCAGCAAGCCACAACAGTTAAAAACAAGGATATCAGGAAATTTTTGGATGGTATCTGTGTCTCTGAAAAAGGAACTGTTCAGCAGGCTGATGAATAAGATCTAAGAGTTACCCGGCTACAGAAAGAAGATGCCAGATGACACTTAAGACCTACTTGTGATATTTAAATGATGCAATAAAAGACCTATTGATTTGGGAAAAAAAAAAGAATTTCATGGACAGTGCCCTCATTTGTGGAGAGAATTAACCTTGTGTTAAGTAGTTATGTGTTCATTTTAGCTGAAGAGCGACAGAGTTAGGTATAGGCACATTTCAGACCTTTCTCGTGGTGTGTTATTTGAATTTTTTGGTCCCAGAGTGGTTTTCTTGTTAACCAATTTAATACTGGACTGCTTTTTTCTCCAGCCTTGAGTTTGTAACAGAAAACAAACAAACAAACAAACAAACAAAAAACAATGAAAGTAATAATTTTAAAACATTGGCCAGCAAATTAGAAAAAGATCATCTCAACGTAATACACTCCCTAGGTTAAAAGAAATGATTGTTGGTCTCTTTGCACTGTTATATATACCATTAGCTTTTCCTCGTTACCATGGATAACCTAGGAGTTGAGATTGGATTTATTCTGGGGCTGCTGGCAAATGGTTATTTGAGTTTCATAATTACTCTAGGCCTTCAGCTAATTCGCTGAAGTCGTAAAACAATAGCCTTTGTCACTTTAACTCTTAGAAGTAAAACTCTAAGTAAGTAACTAAGAGCCTACATGTACTAATGAAGGTTTTTTGGAACTTTAACATAAGAAAGGTCCAACACTGTGCTGAAAATCCTGAGCCCACCTCTTTCTTGTCTTGCATGGGCTGAAGATCACTCCTAGTGCACTAGTGTTAAACTTCTCTGCCTCCTGCCTCTCCCTCAGTGTCCTTCTCCACACTAACAAAGCCACAGACTGCTGCCGTCTAAAGCCGTTCCTAAGCAGCTGTTGAAAGGGTGTAAGGATTTTCTTACACTCTTCTGATACCTTCCTGAGTTTGGAGGGAGGAAATTGGGCTCATCACCCCACAGTGCCTGTTTATGTTGTGGTAACCATTGTTTACATAAAAGAAGGTCAGCAAACCTTGTTGATTCTTCATGGATGGCCTATAGAATAAAAATTCCAGGTTTGTTCCCTTGGTTTCTGACAGGGACTGCTGGAAAGACTTAAGGAAAATACAGTTCTGATCCCTTCAGTACATTTGAGTGTCCTGCACATGCAGGACCCAGGCATCTTTGTGTAAAGAAAGAATGGGGATGGCACAATTGGTCAGCTGTTGAAGGAGTCCACACTCCCTCTGCCCATCTCGACCCCCACACTCCTTCAAGAGTTCTGAGTCCAGTGCCTTCATTATCAGTACAAATGAAGCAGTTATATTACATGTCTTGTACAGAAGAGGAGGCAATATAAACCAGATTGATACGATATTGAAGAAACAGAAAAAATGCTGTGAGTAAACCTAGTTATGTAATTTGTATTAGGGAATAGATATGGTACTGTTTTTAATACAGTAGGTTTGCTTTTAGTCTTTTTCTTCCCCCCAGTATAGATAATATTTTTATTTGGAAAAAAACATAAATACAGAGAAATCCAGGAAATAATATAATATACTATTTACCCACCACTGAGAATTCACAAATTGGAATCTTTTAAAAATCATTGTTCATTTCAGGCCTTTTTAGAAAATAAATTATTAAAGTTCAGTTTCCTTTGAAACATCCCCTTGGTTCCTTTTTCCTTGTTACCCCCCCACCCAAAGATAACCATCATCATGAATTTGTTGTGTATTCTTCCAGTTCTTGTTTTTATACCTTTATGACACATCCATCCATCCATCCATAATATTGATTTGTGCATGTTCTAAAATTTGTATAAGTGGTGGGGCGTGGTGGCTCACACCTGTAATCTCAACACTTTGGGAGGTCGAAGTGGGTGGATCACCTGAGGTCAGGAGTTCAAGACCAGCCTGACCAACATGATGAAACCCCATTTCTACTAAAAATACAAAAATTAGCCAGGTGTGGTGGCAGGCACCTGTAATCCCAGCTACTCCGGAGGCTGAGGCAGGAGAATCGCTTGAACCCAGGAGGTGGAGGTTGCAGTGAGCCGAGATCGCTCCATTGCACTCCAGCCTGGGTGACAGAGTGAGACTTCGTCTCAAAAAAACAAAAAAAGAAATTTGTAGAAGTGTAGTCCTGTATATGTATTACTCTGTTTCTTCCCTCTGTCACTTGACATTATAATGGAAGGGTGTACTATGTCTAGGTATATTGTGATTGCTGATATATTTGGACTTTTTATGTTTTCTATTCTTTGTTTTCCTTTGTTCTTTACTTTCCTGCTTTTTATTAGTAAATATGTTTTATTCCACCCCTCCTGATTTGGAAGTTTATAGATCCTATTTCTGTTCTTACATTTTTTAATGGTAACTTTAAATTTTATTTTAACAAAGTCTAAAATTACTCTCTGTCTGTATCATCCTCCAGAACAAAACCAGGACCATAGTATCCTTTAACTTATCTACCGACCCCACTTCTATTTTTCATGACTGTTATTGTCTAAAGCTGTGCTATATGGTAGCCATTAGCTGCATGAGTTTATTAAACACTTAAGAATGAGGAGCTGAATTTGTTATTTAATTTTAATAAACTTAAGTTTAAAAACTGATATTAGAATCGGTGATTGGTAAATTATAAATGTTTGGAACAACCTGGGTGAAACTACTATAAATTTTATGAATTCTAAATACAGATTAGATGTTCCTGATAAAAATTTAGCATTCGAATAAAGAGGTGCTCTAAGTATAAAACGAACACCAGATTTTAAAGATTTAGTACAAAAAAGTCTGTGAAATATCTCATTAATCTTTTTTTGCATTAATTACAGGGTGAAATAATAAAGTTTTAGATCTATTCAGTTAAATAAAATATTAAAATTAATTTTACCTGTTTTTATGCTTTTTTAATGTGGCAATTGTGTTGTATTTCTGTAGGAAAGAACTGCTCTAGAATTTCTGTTGTAACTTAAAAACACAATAGGTAATGTTATTTACAATTAGTAGTTAGATTTATTAGTATTTTTTTTATGTTTTTTTCTTACATGGTTTTCCTTCCTTCTAGATTCGTTTTTCTTATTACTAAATTTGATCCTTTAGTAATAGATTCTTGTTGAAAGAAATGCTTTGTTGGAAGTGAACTCTCTTTATGTTTGTATTCTGAAATGGCTTTATTTTGCCATCACTCTTGAATGATAGCTAGGTATAGAATTCTAGGTTGACAGTTTTCCTCAACTCCTTGAATAGTACTCTATATTTTCATACATTTGTATTTGTTGTTGGAGAAATAATTCTTTATAGGTAATCTGTCTTAACTCTGATAACTTTATGAATTTTTCTCATTTTCCTTGATGCTTTATAGTTTTATTACAATATGTCCTGTTGTATTATTTTGTTTGTTTTGTTTTGTTTTGTTTTCAGTTTGTTCCTTGGTGTGAGTGTTCAATCTGGAGAGTCAAGACTTTACTTTGGGAAAATAGTCATTATGTCTTTGCCTTCCTACTGATACCTCTTTCTCTGCTTCTGAAATGCCTATTAGATAGTTGTGGAGCTTCTCAATTAACCACATCACCTAACCTCTCTTTTGTTCATCCTTCTGTTGTTCCTTGTTGCATTCTTAATTCCTCAGCAGTCTATGGCAGTTCCTACTGTGTCTGGTCTAGAGTTTATCCATGTTTTGAGTTTTTTATTTCAATGAGCCTGCTTTTATTAGCTTCAAAATTTCTATTTTGTATGAATCAAAAACATTTTAATATAAAACATACATACATATATAGTATCTAAATAAATATTATTTACATAATAATAAACCACCATTTAGCTTAAGAAATATAACTCTTACCGATGACTATGTCTTTCCCAGTCAAATTACCCTCCCTTTCCCCAGCAAAAGGTAACCTCTGTCATGATTTTGCAGTTATCATTTGTTATGCTTTTCTTTATAGACTTTTCTTGTATTTGTATTTTCAAACTTTATTTAAAATCATGCCATGACTTCCCTTTTTTGCCCAGCATTACGTTTGTGAGATTCATCTCTGTTGATGTGCATACCCATAGTTCATTTGTGTTCACTGCTACATATTATTTTATTATGTACCACAGTGTATATGTCCTTCTGATGACATATATTTAGGCTGTTTCTACTTTTTAATTAATTTTAGCTAAGTATATATTTTTTCAACATCCTTTTATTTTCATGCTTTCTATATCCTTGAGTTTTTGGTGTCTCTTTTAAGTATCATATTGTTGTATAAGTGTTAGTTACTTATATTGTTTATTATTTTTAAGTCTTAAAATCTGATTGAGCAAGCATTCCTTCCCTCCCCACTCCCCATTGTTTTCCTTCTTGGGGTGTGCCAGAAGGGATAAGAAATAAAGCCTAGGGCTGGTACAGGGTGAGAGAGCATATAGGAGTATCCTCGGCCGGGGGCGGTGGCTCAAGCATGTAATCCCAGCACTTTGGGAGGCCAAGGCGGGCAGATCATGAGGTCAGGAGATCGAGACCATCCCGGCTAACATGGTGAAACCCCGTTCCTACTAAAAATACAAAAAATTAGCCGGGCGTGTTGGCGGGCGCCTGTAGTCCCAGCTACTTGGGAGGCTGAGGCAGGAGAATGGCGTGAACCCGGGAGGCGGAGCTTGAGCTTGCAGTGAGCCGAGATCGTGCCACTGCACCCCAGCCTGGGGCACAGAGCAAGACTCCGTCTCAAAAAAAAAAAAAAAAAAAAAAAAAAGAGTATCCTCACATAAGCAGCTTCCTTAAAAGGCACGAGAAACTAACAACAAAAAGTTAAAACATCTCTTGCAGAGATGGATACATGCATGAGACCTTTTATTTGACCATGATTTGGGCCCTCTTGACCATTCTTGGTTCAAACTGGATTAGTGTCAGCCTGTTGTGTCCTGGAGAGTGGGGCAAGAGCCCCCTTTGCCTTGGCAGTCCCTGCATCCCATCTAACTCTCTTCATCTTTCACATCCACCTGCCAGAAGGTTGAAGTACATCTGAGATCCCCTATATCCCCCCCCAACCTTTTGTTTCCCTCCTTTCTATGTTTTTATTCCTCACAATCCCTTGGCGCAAAAAGCTTTGGGTTTCTGTTTTAATCCCTTAAAACCATGCTCTCTTCCTTCCTGTCTCCGGCCTGTGGCTTAGTGTTAATTGATGGACAGGGTTATGTGATAAGACAGCTTATAATGGTAGGTCTTTCCAAAATAGTCTACCTGTTACTCTGTGCAACAAAAACAGATAACCAGTTTGCAGGGAATCTGGATGTAAGGAAATGTGCTCAACTTCAAGGCTCTGTTGAATATAGTTTCATACTGTATAATTCAGAAGACTAAAGATCTTTTTTATTGCATAACCTCTGTATAACAATTTAGTTTATGAAATGCTTTCTCCAGTATCTCATTTGATCATAAGCAGTACCCGTTGAGTTAGCTGTCATTATCGTCTATCATTCCTGGATGAAGAAGACTGAGCCACTGTGATCAAGTCACTGTCCCAGATCATACAGCTTCTAGGTATAGAGCCAAGATTCAAACCAGGTGTCTTGAGCTCACGTCCTGCATTCATACCATTGTATCACACTGATCCCCGGTAAAGATTGATTGTTCCTGACTGCAGATGTATTAAATGCTTGCTAATAGAAAGCCATTGTGGGAGATTGCTAGAGAAACAAGCTTTGCTAGCTCTTTACATCCAGAGCCTTATGTTCATTCGTCTGAAGGCATTCACATTTTCAGTGTACCTGCTTTTTTCATGCAGTGCCTTTCCAAGTTTCTCTTTTTTGAATAATTTGCATCCCATACAAACATTATTAGTTCGGTGTTTAGAGATTGAACTCCATCATATTGCCTGTCACTAATCCACTGCATAGAAAAATATGAAAATAATGTCATTAACATCAGTTTTTCTTATAATAGCCATGTACTGCTGCTTTAACTGCCTATCAGTTATAGGTAGAGAGTACCCTAGACTGAAATCTACTGAGTGGCCTGACAGGTCTGAATGAAAGCCCAGCACTCCCAGACAACCAAGGGTCTGTTGTGTGGCCAGAAGGGTTGAGTTTGTAGCCATGGAAGTGAGCAAAGACCAGTGGTCCACCTAGGAATTATCTTCATATGCTCAGACTAATATTTTGCCATCTCTACCACAACTGACTGATTAACACAAGATCTATAAACAAAATATTCCTGTGCAAGAGAGTGGGGTACAAAAAAGAGAAAACTGTTTCTTCATAATTGAGAAGGTTCCATGGAGGCGGGGAGATGGTTAATTTGGAAACAAGAGAGAGAAATCCATGACATGGGAGGTTCTGGAAACAGGGCATATGATAGGCTATGGGTAAAGGGCAGCTCTAGGGAATAGAGAAAGGTCACTGGGTCCTTTGCCTTGAAGAAAAGCTTCTATCTTTCCTAAAGACTTTTATGTATACTTAGGACCTTTGTTTTGCATACATCTTTATGACCTAAGTTTTTGAATTTAGCATTATTTTATGTGGACTTTTCATGTATTCACATCGCCTAACTTTTTAATTCCATTCACTGTTACATAAATATGTAAATAAGTAATAGTTTACTTAATCATTTCTCTATTATTTACTGATACATGAGTTGCTTCCACTTATTCCATATTAGAAATAGTACAAATAAAACCATATTTTTACAAAAAGTTTCTTTTTTTGAGTCCAGGTTCCAAAATTGAAATTACTAGGTCATCATATTAGTCCTCTGTGTCTTTTTCATATTGCCAAGTTGTTCTTTGAAACGATTATATTAATTTACAGTGTCACTAGCCTCAAACAGTGGGTTTTATGATCTCTTGAATTTTGTTCTCATTTTATCAGATGAGGCATTACCACATAGCTGTTTTATTTTGCTGAGCCAAACATCGTGTCAAATGTCAGTTTGCTATTTGTATTTTTTTCTAACAGTAGCTCTATTCAGATCAGCAGCCTATTTGTGCCATAGAGACTGAGTATTCACTTTCTAACTTTATGTAGTTTTAAAATGTTAAATAGTCTAGTTTTCTAAGTTTTAAAATGTTAAATAGTCTAGTTTTCTAAGTAGTTTGTTTTAATATTATTTAATAACTCTTAGCCAATAAAAAATATTGGGACATGTGCAGTGTCCAATAAATCCAAAGTATATTTTACTTTAAAATAGAAAGAAAATGTGAGATAACATTTTTCCCATAGTATACACATCCTATAAAGGAGTCAGGTTTGAGCTGTCACAAGAGGAGGCGGGTGCTGCCCCAGGGGATGGATCAAAACCTGGAAATAAATCAGCTGGGGGTGGCACATAGCCTGGCTGTCATGCCAAGGCTGGGAGTTTAGTAGAGATGCTGGAGTTGATAATGGAAAAATAGTAATCTATGATAAATTTGTCAGTTCATATCAAGAAATGGGCTAGAAATCAAGGCTAGGCAAGGATGGGATGAAAATGTGCTTTTGTGGTTGGCCTGGGCTTTGCCAGCATCCTGCCCTTATCTTAAAGGAACGGAGTGACTGGAACAAGCAAATGGAACAAGAGGGTGGCTCCCAGGCATTCCTGCCACTGACCTCTGGCCCCTGTTCTTTAACTGGAATCATCAAAGATAAATGAAAGTCGCTTAGGGTGAATGCACATCGAGGACAGGGAATCACATCGTTCTTTCACCATTTCTGCTTTTAAAGTCTAGCAGTTATGCAGCTATCTACCGTGTGTGTGCATGCATGCACGTAGGTGTGTAAAAGACATACCCTGTTGTAATTTACTTTTTCTCTGCAAAAAAAATCTGTTGGCTTATCTTGTCCTGGGAATGAGAGAACTTTTTAAAAACATTTTTCTAACGTGTGTTTTTCAATTTAAATACAATTCACTGAAATATTTTCTTTCTAGTCTCCAGAGAATACAGAGGGCAAAGATGGATCCAAAGTAACTAAACAGGAGGTAAGTATATCTTTGACATCCTATATTTAATTATTTACATTGAAATGTTTAATATTGTTAGGATTGTCTGCATCTGAATGAAATGCGGACAATCGTATGAACAAAGTTTAACATGAATGAACAAGATTGTTAAGACTACATAAAACAGCAATAAGTGTCTATATGTAGTCTCGCTTGGCCTAGGTGTGTTTCAGTTGGTTATATTGATGAGGCATTTTCCACTTACTGTGTTGTTTATGTTTCTACCTGTCAGCCCTGCTTTCCGTTAAAGCAGAAAGTGAGAATTCCTTCTGGGCAAAGAGTAAGATAATAGGTAAATTCATCAAGGAGAACAAAGTCTGCCTTTCACAGCAAGAAAATGAAAGACTGTTGATCTCATAAATTCTATGCTCCAATGAGTGGATTATAAATCACTTTTTAGGTTCTGAATATTTTGCCTGAGAAGGATCATCTCTAAAATCAAAAACTATAGGCCGGGCGCAGTGGCTCACGCCTGTAATGCCAGCATTTTGGGAGGCCGAGGCGGGCGGATCACAACGTCAGGAGATAGAGACCATCCTGGCTAACACGGTGAAACCCCATCCCTACTAAAAATATAAAAAGTTAGCCAGGCGTGGTGGTGGGCGCCTGTAGTCCCAGCTACTCGGGAGGCTAAGGCAGGAGAATGGTGTGAACCTGGGAAGTGGAGGTTGCAGTGAGCCGAGATCACACCACTGCACTCCAGCCTGGGTGACAGAGCGAGAGAGACTCTAAAAAAAAAAAAAAAGAACTATAGAGGGATACACAATATGTCAAAATATTAAAGCTTTTTTTTAAAATTGGGAACACTCTTAGGATACTGGGATAATTAATTAGGCAATGATTCAAAGATGTTTTGTATTAAAATTCAGAAACCTCCAAAAGTCTAGAAACTTGGAAGAGATTCTTGGATTTGACCATCCACAGTTATTATTATGAACCTCTAAAAAAAGATGGGCTAAACAGTAGGAAATGAGATATAACTTTGATGACAACCATTCCCTTTGCACAGGGCTTTAGAATAGGTGGAAAACTGCAGCTGTTACCCTTGAACTTATCAACTAAAAGGGGTCATGAGTGAGACAAAAACAATATCTAGTTACAGGTTCTTTGATTGGGTGATTCATAATGTGGTTAATAATTCAGAGGAGTTTATTGTGATACCAAAACCCCTGCACAAGATTTGTACAAGGAAATTCATTCTGCCAAGTAGAAAATCTTAAACAGAACCTATAAAGAAATAACTTAAAAGCAAAACAAAACAGTCTGTCCCCATCATCCATGTACCTAGTATTCACTGTTTGACAGAGTTTGGAATAATCATGAAGTTTGTCATCCAAAGCAGAGTCACCACACACATGCGAGAACCAACCAGAAAATGATAAATGCTTGAATTTTCTTGGGAAATGGCAAAATGTGATTTTTAGAACAGTTGGCTAAGTATAACTAACCTTAATGTTTTTAAGATTTGGACACCAAAACAAAAGCATTGGGTTTTTCCTTAGGGACTGGCATTTAAATTGATTTGTCAGTCAAAAAACCTAGAAATACCATGGCACCCAGTAATCTTTTGATTGTCTTCCCAATTCCACTACACCAAAAGCAAATCAAGCTTGTGAGAATATATATATAAAGGATATGTGTGTGGTTTTCCTTGTACAGCTGTCTTATACATTTTATTTTATTTTATGTTATTTTATGTTATGTTATGTTATGTTATTTTATTTTTTGAGATAGCATCTCACTCTGTCATCCAGGCTGGAGTGGGGGAGGTGGCAAGATCATAGCTCACTGCAGTCTCGATCTCCCTGGCTCAAGTGATTCTCCCATCTCAGCCTCCAGGTAGCTGGGACTATAGGTGCATGCTACCACACCTGGTTAATTTTTTTCTTATGTTTTTATTTTTAATTGTTTTTATATTTTATTTTATATTATTTTTATATATTTTATGTATTTTTTGTTGTTAATAAAAATGGTTTCTAGACAAGCCTCCACCTGTCATTTAAGCCAAGGCCAGATTAAAACTCATGATAATGTCTTCAGGACATCAACACAGTTATTTAAAAAGTGAAAAGGTCAATTAGTTTGCTGATGGTTTCGGGTAAAAACTGCCAGTGTATTGATTGATTGAGTTTTTTTCTTTCCCACTGGATTGTCATTGGGAATGACAGTTATGTCATTGAGTATGCATCATCTTGACTTTAGTGAATAGATAACAGTTACTAAGGGGAATTCTCTTGAAAATCCTCTTCCACTGCCATATTAGAAGGCATTGTGCAGAAGATAGTACTTCAGGGGACTTGCACGGTAAATAACCAAAACAATACATTATAGTCATTACAATCAACAGTTACAAACCCTTTTACATCCATTATATTGTCTGGTCCATATAGTAACTCTAAAATGAGAAGAAGGCAGATTATTCCTCAACAAAAATGTATAAGCACCTATAGTGCGCCAAGCACTGTTCTGAGCTCTCCAGACCCACAGTGAACAAAAGAAGCAAAAATCCCTGCTTTCATGGAGCTTCCTTTTAGTGGGAGAGAGAGTAAAATAAAATGATTGAATATTAGCTATGAAGAAAAACAAAGTAAGGAAGGAGAATAGTGAATGTCAGAGAAGTGCTATTTTTGAGGACAGATTGGCAGATGTTATCCCTATTTTAACTAGAGCAAAGTTCTCAGAGAAACATGATTTTCCCTGTGTGTTAGAACTTGTAAATAACAGAACCAGGAAAGATATCTGCATCTCCTGCTCCAAAATCCGCTATCCCTATGGCCCTTTTATGGCAGTCCTAAAAATCTGGTAATCCAGTATCCATTTTTCTGTCTTTTCTATTCCCAGCCAAGGCTCTGAGGTACAAACTTTTCTACTTCCCAGTTTTGAAAAGAAGGTAATTTCTTTTTAGGCTTTTTTTTTTTTTAGAATTAAAAGCAACTTGACTTTTGGGTTTTGCTTGGAGGTACGTGGTCAGGCTCAGGAGCAAAAACATCTCATAAAAATAAAAATACTCCCACATTTCAAAGGAATAGTCCATGTGTTTCAAGCCGTATCCAGCAAAGTGCAGTGATTCTATTGAATCTAGCTATCCCTGTGTACTTTGTCATTGGGAGGTTAGACTTCCATGTTGCTTTTGCAACCAGGATATTAAAGTAGAGATTTCATGTCTTTCAGAATAGGCTTCACCAGAATTTTCTCCAACCTAAAGGATGATCATGACTATGGGATGATGCCTATGGGATAATTCCATTGTGACCAGCACCTATATACCGTAGTGACAAACCCTCACATTTGTCGTATCTGTTTGTCATATTTATCAATGATGACTTTTCATTCTAAAAGCCCTCCTTCCTTCCCTGAGAGCTAGTAAAATAATTGGATATTGGCAATTAAGGAAAACAAAGCAGGGAAGGGAAATAGTGAATGTCAGAGAAGTGCTAAGGAGCAGTCTCTGGACCACTTTTCCTGAGGATTCACAATTTAAAAAAAAAAAAAAGAGAGAAATTCTTAATAGCTTTTTTTTCCCCTAGTAGTCCCACCCAACAATCTGAGTCTCAGATGAGCACTTCACATGTTAGTGTTTTAAAAAGGAAAAAATAACAGTCTAATCTATTTCATATCCAATAAATATAGTCCAATAGTTGTGAAAGCTGATGGAACTTTCCAGGAAGGTGTCCATACTTGTATGCATAATCAGTACTGCTGACTGTTGAGTGAAAGGTTCATCTCAGCCTCCACTGTTTGCAGTGAAAACGAAAATCTCTTATGATGGCTACTGGGAAAGAAAGTGTAAGAAGTCTTTTTTAATGGCATAGAAAGAAGAGCTGGGAAATTGTAGGTAGCAAGTCATAAAATGATTTTATAATAGAAGATAGGATTTTTAGGGACTGGCTGGTTTAGACAGCTTAGGCTTTTCTTTTCTTTTCTTTTCTTTTTTTTTTTTTTTTTTTTCATTAATTTCCTAGGCTTTTTATTTTGGAACTCCTGTACTGGACCTGAATTTTTAAAAGGTATTAAGTCCTTTGGATCAGAACAGCTGTTAGTCCCTGCAGAGCAGTGCTTAGATTGGAATGTCTGGAAATCCCAAAGAGCCGTCTGGCGTCACTTAGTCTATTCGGCATGTTCAGGTATTCACGTGGAGAGGAACAGCAATGTCGCAGCTGGGGAACTTTTCACGTGACTTTGCCTCACTTCATGGAGATTTTATTCAAGACAACTAGATGGCAGATAGGGAGGCAGTTTTGAGTAATGGCTAACATGTTTGGCCCCTTTTCAGGCCCCAAGCTAAAGAGTAACTGAGTAGTGGCTCTAGGACTTCTTCCCCTCCCTACAAGTTCACAGTTGCTGTATGTTTCTGGTGCTTACCCCTTCTGTTCATCTCAACACTTATTGAGGGCCCCTGCTACATATTGGAGCCATAGAAATATAAGAGAAGGTGGTCCTGTGCAAGAGGGTATGGAGACGTGTCAGATGAGGTGAATGTGAGGCAAGACCAACATGGTGCACATGAGTTGACATCAATTGGAGAGGGAGTCAGATAAGGTTCTTTCACCTCTCTTTAGCGTGGAGACTGCCACTTTCATCTTGGAAGGTATTGTTCTGCCTGCTGTAGTTTGTGAGACGTGGGTAGTCCTTGAGGCCGCACTGAAGCTTCAAAGCTGAGCTCTGTTGGGTAATTGGAAGGTGCTCTCTGCTCCTCTATGCTCAGAAAGTACATTAAAAAACACAAGATACCCTGTTATTGCCCGGTTTACTTGAAAATGTTGCCTTCAGTATACTCAATACAGTTAACCATGCTGGGAAAAGTATTGCAGGATTTGGATCCTGGTTCCCAGGGACTTGTGGGTGCACTGTCAGGAATGCACCCTTGATAACCATAGTAGGCACTGTGGTTCCTATGGAGAATCTGACACACACTCCTCCTGTACTAATTCACAGGGCTATGTGCTGAGTTGTACACGCTTTTACTCTGTGCAGTGAGTGTATCCCACCCAGTCACTTAACCTGCACAGCCTTTCATTCTCAGCACATTCTCCTAGCTGGCCCTAAGTCCAGCTCTGATCTTTCTTCGAGACCCCAGGGTTAAAAGTATTCATGGAGGCTCTGGCCCTTCATTTCCTTCTGTAGTTTAAAGAAAGATGAGTTTAGCTTCTCTGGCTATTTTCAGCAAGAAAGTTCTTAGATGTGGAGATGGCAAGAAATATTTCTTCCAGTTTGGCCTGACTGGCTGACCTAGACTGACCTTAGCCCCACTTCAAGAATTCCATGATTCCTCATAATTATGGCATGGGTTCCTACTGACCATTTTTGCTGTCCCCCTTGGGAAAAATTATTTGAAACATTTAACCTATTGTAATGAGGCAAAGTCTGCATAAGGCAGTGAGAATTAGGGAAAGGCTTGGATTCATTTATTCAGCAAATACTGAGTTTGTACTATATGTTGGCCAGTACCGTACTGTACTGGAGATGGAGCAGTGAATAAAACAGACAAAATGTATGGAGTATTTATTTCTGGAGCACTTGTTTTAAAAAAGCAGTTATGCTTTTAGAATGTGAAATCCCTTGGGGAGCCACCGTAGGTTGGATGGTAAGTAGAGTATCAATTTTGTATGTTATTGAAATGCCTAGGACAGTTCTGTTAATTCAGATTTTCTTTTCAGGGTCATTTGCTGTTAACTTGTAACATCCTTGAAGAAAAAAAGATTTCCCCAAAATATCAATCTCTACACAGTTTCTCTGTAAATTTTCTAAACTTTGAAATTAAAAGAAAAAATTAATGCACTTTAATTCTAGTTAAATCCTTTGAACATATACTACTAGATAAATGTGTTTGTTTTGTTATAGGTAAAAGGAAGCCTTTCTTGTTAACTGCCAAGATTTGTAGTCATTTTCATTTCTAACATAGCAGCAAGATGGGGAACTCCTGCTATTTTGGTTTCTACACAATTGCATAAGTCTCTTCTTGTATTAACTTAAAAGCTTTAGTTCCATTTTTAAGGAGCTGGAGTCAGACTGAAGACTGGCTCTTAAATAGCACCTCAATGTTCTTGCTGTTGATTTTGTCATAAAAGTAGAGGTTTTAATTCGGGATAAAGCCTAAGTTGATCTTCATTTCCCTTACTTACTCACCACACCCTTAGCTGGGAGAAGCCGTTTATTTGAACAGTATACCTACCCCTTTTTAGAAACACTTCCTCTTGAGTGCCATCGTGCCCAGGGGACTTGGGATATGTTTCACTGTGCTTACCTGGAGAAGGTGATGGGAATCATACATTATAGTCATTCAACAAAATAAGGTATATTAAGAATAGATTTTTAAAAATCAACTTCGTTTTATATAATCACCGAAAAATATGTATATTTTTCCATTCCCTTTGTAGCCCACAAGACGGTCTGCCAGATTGTCAGCGGTAAGTACCTTAGAACCACTTCAGTGTTAGTTCTTATGAGTACATGTTCCCTTTGTCCAAAGTGAAGCAGCAAAAGGAAGATTAACATGGTTTCCCATGAGCTTATTTTCTTTTTGAAAATCACCTAGGGTCCTCATGTCTAGCAAATTTGACCAGTGTTGCCAAGCAATTCACTTGATCAAATGTGTCAGAAAAACAGTGGCCAGCCCCCTTACGAAGAATATAAAGCAGGATGTTGTTTGACATTGCTAGATCTCTGAAACAAAAGTAGTATATTAGGCAAAGTTACAGTCTTCAGATTCTACCTATGATGTGCTGAAGTGGACAGAATTCTGATTCTCTGTCTACAACTCATACTTTAGAATGTATGTATGAGAATGTTCTGAAAGTTGTCTGAGTCCATATACTGTAGCCTCATTTCAGACCTAAAGAATCTTTGTAACAGTAATAATTCTACTTTGCTATTTGGAGACTCCTTCTGTGGGCCAGGAGATTCTTGCGGGGTTAGGATACAAGCTGAGATGGGCAGATGTGGCTGAGCCTCCGAGGTGGACATCCTTCAGCTCTTCCTCACCAGCCTGTGCTCCTTACTGGCTCTTATGCTCTTCTCTTTTGCTGCTCTCCTAAGAGATTAGCTGGACTCTAGTGGAGGATTTTGGTTAAAATTCCTGCAGCCCAGACTTCCCACTGAGAAGGTAGAGGGAAAGGCATTGGCATTTTGGCTGACACTATGTTAGTATATCCCCATACTAGCTATTAGAGAAGCTTCATGCTACTTTGGTCTTCAGGAAAGCATGGATTTCATTCTCAACCCAAATCTGTGCCTGGTACAATATAGGTAATGAAAGCAAAAATGGGTATTAGGACCACTCACAAGTTCAGAAATACAGCTATTTGGATTGGGTGAGCCAGTGTTTCACATGAGTCTCATAAGGAAGTATATTAGTCTGTTTTCACACTGCTGATAAAGACATACTCAAGACTGGGCATTTTACAAAAGAAAGAGGTTTAATTGGACTTACAGTTCCATGTGGCTGGGGAAGCCACACAATCATGGTGGAAGATGAGGAGCAAGTCGCATCTTATGTGGATGGCAGCAGGCAGAGAGAGCGCTTGTGCAGGGAAACTCCCATTTTTAAAACCATCAGATCTCATGAGACTCGTTCACTTTCACAAGAACAGCACAGGAAAGAACCACCCCATAGTTCAATCACCTCCCACCAGGTTCCTCCCATGACACATGGGAATTGTGGGAGTTATAATTCAAGATGACATTTGGGTGGGGACAGAGCCAAAGCATATCATTCTGCCCCCAGCCCTGCCCAAATCTCATGTCTTCACATTTCAAAACCAATCATGCCTTCCCAACAGTCACCCAAAGTCTTAACTCATTTCAGCATTAACTCAAAAGTCCAAAGTCTCATCTGAGACAAGGCAAGTCCCTTCCACCTGTGAGCCTGTAAAATCAAAAGCAAGTTAGTTACTTCTTGGGTGAAATGGGGATACAAGTATTGGGTAAATACATCCATTCCAAATGGGAGAAATTGGCCAAAACACAGGGGCTACAGGCCTCACGCAAGTCCGAAATCCAGCAGGGCAGTCAAATCTTAAAGCTCCAAAATGATCTTTGACTCCTTTTCTTGCATCCAGGTCACACTGATGCAGGACGTGGGTTTCCATGGTCTTGGGTAACTCTGCCCCTGTGGCTTTTCAGGATACAGCTTCCCTCCTGGCTGCTTTCACAGGCTGGCATTGAGTGGCTGCGGCTTTTCCAGGCACACGGTGCAAACTGCCAGTGATTCTACCATTCTGGGGTCTGGAGGGCAGTGGTCCTCTTCTCACAGGTCCACTAGGCAGTTCCCCAGTAGGGACCCTGTGTGAGAGCTTCAACCCCACATTGCCCTTCTGCATTGCCCTAGCAGAGGTTATCCATGAGGACCCTGCCCCTGCAACAACATCTGCCTGGGCATCCAGGTGTTTCCATACATCTTCTGAAATCTACGCAGAGGTTCCCAAACCTCAATTCTTAACTTCTGCACACTCGCAGGCTCAACACCCCATGGAAGCTGCCAAAGCTTGGGGCTTCCACACACTGAAGCAATAGCCCCTGTACCTTAGCCCCTTTTAGTCACAGCTGGAGCAGCTGGGAGACAGGGCACCAAGTCCCTAGACTGCACACAGCAGAGGGACCCTGGGCCAGGCCCATGAAGCCATTTTTTCCTCCAAAACCTCTGGGCCTGTAACGGGAGAGGCTGCTGCAAAGGTCTCTCACGTGCCCTGGAGACATTTTTCCCATTGTCGTGTGCGTAACATTTGGCTCCTCATTACTTAGGCAAATTTCTGTAGCCAGCTTGAATTTCTCCTCAGCTCAGAAAATGGGATTTTCTTTTCTATCGCATTGCCAGGCTGCAAATTTTCCAAACTTTTCTGCTCTGTTTCCCTTTTAAAACTGAATGCCTTTAACAGCACCCAAGTCACCTCTTGAATGCTTTTCTGCTCTGAAATTTTTTCCACCAGATACCCTAAATCATCTCTCTCAAGTTCAAAGTTCCACAAATCTCTAGAGCAGGGGCAAAATGTTGCCAGTCTCTTTGCTAAAACATAACAAGAGTCACCTTTGCTCCAGTTCTCAACAAGTTCCTCATCTCCATCTGAGACCACCTCTGCCTGGATTTCATTGTCAATATCATTATAAGCATTTTGGTTAAAGCCATTCAACAAGGCTTTAGGAAGGGTCAAAGCCATTCAGCAAGTCTCTAGGAAGTTCCAAACTTTCCCACATTTTCTTGTCTTCTTCTGAGCCCTCCAAACTGTTCCAACCTCTGTCTGTTACCCAGTTCTAAAGTCACTTCCACATTTTCAGTTATCTTTCAGCAGCACCCCACTCTTCTTGTACCAATTTACTGTATTAGTCCATTTTCACGTTGCTGATAAGGACATACCCAAGACTGGACAATTTACAAAAGAAAAAGGTTTAATTGGACTTACAGTTCTATGTGGCTGGGGAAGGCTCACAATCATGGAGAAAGGCAAAAGGAGCAAATTATGTCTTACGTGGATGGTGGTAGGCAAAGAGAGAGAGAGCTTGTGCAGGGAAACTCCTGTTATTAAAACCATCAGATCTTGTGAGACTCATTCACTAATCATGAGAACAGCGCAGGAAAGACCCACCCCCATAATTCAATCACCTCCCACTGGGTTCCTCGCACGACACATGGGAATTGTAGGAGTTACAATTTAAGATGAGATTTGAGTGGGGACACAGCTAAACCGTATCAGGAAGAGGTATCAGTCACTAGGAGGACTTAAGAGCTGGGGTTGCTGTTGTGAATCTCCAGGCAGTTAGGGGAATAGACCTTGTAAGTCAAATGAAAACCAAAATTTAAAACAAAGCTTTTCCTGAGCACCAGAAACCAGCAATATAAGCACCTTCCACTGAGATCATTCCCTGTGCTACCGAAACAGAGCCTCCTCAGAGGCCAGCAGGATTACAGACTACAAAACCTCATTTCCTGGTCCTATCAAAACACTTGAATGCTGGGTCAGAGTGAAAGGTCTGTCCTACAGAAAATAATATAAAAGGAAATTGTTTACTGTAAATGAAGAAAACATGTATATTCATACAGTATATCAAAGCTTAGGATAACAAAATGTTTTAAATTCTGAAAATGTAAGAGCCATGAAAGCTGCTGTATTTGGCCTGCAGATTTAGGGTGATAAGAAGATTAATAAAAACATTTCTTAACTTTTCAAGCTCGATTTTCTTTTTTTATTTGAAAGGTCATTTCTAACAGCCAATCTTCTGAAATCGAACTGTCTACAATTTCACTTTATGCCCTTGATGAAAAGGGGGCAGATTCAGTGTGAACCTGAATTACCTAGAGGCACTAGGGAGGAACATGTATTTTTCTCCATAGGGGGAGACCCTGGCCAGTGTTTTCTATTTTAAAACCATTCTTCTAGTGCCAGGAGAGATGTACACTTTTTTCTAGTTCTATGAGAGAAATATTTGCCCTAAAATATCTACAGAAAACTCCTGGTGTAAAATGGTTATCTTTCCCCAGTTATCCACATGTGCCACCTCATCTCAGGCCCCTGGGAAGCTGGCCAGGGCTGAAGCATTGTGTGGCAGAGGGTCCATGGTCACACGGTGTGCGAGTGCTGTTCATGGGAACTGGAGGAGGACCACATGAGGCAGGAGAAAAATAGTTTCCTAGGGGACTCTTCGGCTAATAATATCTGTGAAAAATTTTAAACTTTGGGAGCTAACAGTAGACATTTTATCATTATAATTATGTTCTCAATAAAAACCTTTAGAAACAAATGAGCCCAGCGTATCTGGTTAGACAAGAGATTCTCACCTTGAGCTGGCATTGGGGAGA
Source organism: Symphalangus syndactylus (assembly GCF_028878055.3). Classification (NCBI taxonomy): domain Eukaryota; kingdom Metazoa; phylum Chordata; class Mammalia; order Primates; family Hylobatidae; genus Symphalangus; species Symphalangus syndactylus. Next base: position 18,374,202 of record NC_072426.2, read on the forward strand.
ATAAAAGTAGGAAGAAGCTTGGCAACAGAACTCGAAATCTACATCAGAAGTGGAAGGATTTGGAAGTGATTGAAATACTTCACAGGCAGCAGTCTTCATTACCAGTTGGGCTTTGCTAGTGATTGTGCTGTGTTTTCTAGACTGTTAGGAAGGCCAATGCAACTGAATTCATTGAGTCCTTTGGCCATGGGCCTGAGTCATTCCTCTTGCTGCTGTGCTGTGATAAAAGGAAGAACAGACACATTGGAGATAGAAGCTTAGACCTGTTCCTGGAGAGCTATTCTGGACCAGGGAATAAGGAGTCAGCTTTTCGATCTCACCTGCAGTTCCCTTGTGAACCCAGGGTGAAAATAGTTATGAAATGCAGAGATCTTTATGCTGTTACCTGATGCTGAAAATAGGATGAAATACTTTTTAATGACCAAAGCCATGTCAAAATGGATAGTTGTCTTTGTTAGTCCTTTTTTGTTTTTTTTGGTGCTGATAGTTGTCTTTTTCAGTATTTGTGTAATTTAAATTATCTTTGCAGAAACCTCCTCCACCAAAACCTGAACCCAAACCAAGAAAAACATCTGCTAAGGTAAGAAGTGCTGTTTCCCACTTATGGCTTTTTAAACAATGAATAAATTATAATTCCCTACCTCACAATCATTCAAGGAAAGGCCATATTTAATGATCCAAACTAAAACCACTGTTACGGGCTTGCTTAAAGGCATAAAGCACAGTTTTCCGCGTTAATAAGAACGTGTTTTACATTTGGTCAGTGAGGCACAGGAAGTCAGAGATGTTGCTCTGAGAAGCCTCATTTCCGAAGGGGGTTTGGCAGCAGCCTTGTGAACATGCGGTTCATGTGGCACGCGGCGGGGATGAGTTTGGGCCCTGGCAGCACTGCCCCACTATGGGAGGAATTTGGGAAGGGGCTTCTGACTTCATCTAACTGGATTTTGCAGGCCAGTCTGAGGTCTAATAATAATAATATAATAAGGCCAGCAGGTAATACTAGCATTTATAAGGCCTTTATGGTATGGCAGATAAGGTTGATTGCTCATATGACCCTCACATCAACTCTGCTGAAGTAGATACAAATATCCTGTTTGCATGTGAGGAAACTGAAGTACAGAATTCTTAGGGAACTTACCCAAAATGGCTTTTCTGCACTCTGCCCTTTGGTATTGTCCCATGTGAATTGTTTAAAACTTATGTGTGTAGTGGTGTGAGTAGGTGATTTCAGAAACAGAACTCACTTTGTTGTTTGGTCTTAAAATTAGGAACTTTTCTTCATCTGGGCTTCGTTTCCTGGCACCTTCCCAGCTTTCTAGTCATGCGAGCCACATGTCTCCACGTGAGGGGTTTCATTGGAAAGCAGCTGCAGAGCCACCCCCTGGCTGGGTTCTTCCCCAGCTCTGCCTCCTCCTTCCCCAAGTCCTGCTGCTGCTCTCTCCATGGCAGAACCACTTCTCCCCTTACTGGAGGGGAGGTCCACTGAACAAATCCAGGAGAGGAATCATTGTGTTTTCCACAGAAGAGAAAGTACACTCGACTTTCTGTGCAACCTGTTATTACATTTTCACAGAGACTCGTATTTGTGCAGTGTAACTCAGTTGAAACCCAGCAAAATTAGGCTCCCGTGTCTCCATAAAGGCCACCATGATGGTGACGGTTGTACTTCACCTTGTGTTTGGACAGAGGCTGATTGATTTTAGCCATCATCACACCGCGTCTAACATTCTCTTTCCCTGTGCTTTGATCCTCTGTTAGAAAGAACCTGGAGCAAAGATTAGCAGAGGTGCTAAAGGGAAGAAGGAGGAAAAGCAGGAAGCTGGAAAGGAAGGTACTGCACCATCTGAAAATGGTGAAACTAAAGCTGAAGAGGTACTTTCCATAAATACCTCCCACTGATTGAATCAGTGTCTTTAAAGAAATTTCTCAATCCTTCAGCCGGTGATAGCACGTTCTTAATGTCTCTTTTTATTGCCTGTAATGTTATTGCAGATCCACATCTCTCGCTCAACTGTTAATGTCTCAACCTCCAGAGGCACCCCACCCAGCACACTGTCAGTAAAGGGGCAGATTGAAACAGTGAGAGTTAAGGGTACAGTAGAAAATTCTGCATGTTTGCAGTGACTAGAATCAGATAGTAGTGTGGTGGTTTGTTTTTTTTTTTTTTTTTTTAATTATCATTATGAAGAGTGGGAGCTTGCAGGTAAGGCTTCTGTGGTTGTTTGAAAAGCAGAAAGCAATAAATGCAACCAAGTGTTTGTGTAATATATTCCTGCCTTGTCTTCTTCACTCAGAGTTGAAATAGGTTTTGCAGTAAAGCTGGAAAAAAAAAAAGAAAACAAATGTTCAAAATTGTGTGTGTTGGTGGGTGGAATTTCCTTTGCTTATAGTAGTTTCAGTAGTAACTATATGTTTTTTTTTCCTTTTTCACAGGCACAGAAAACTGAATCTGTAGATAACGAGGGAGAATGAATTGTCATGAAAAATTGGGGTTGATTTTATGTATCTCTTGGGACAACTTTTAAAAGCTATTTTTACCAAGTATTTTGTAAATGCTAATTTTTTAGGACTCTACTAGTTGGCATACAAAAATATATAAGGATGGACATTTTATCGTCTCATAGTCATGCTTTTTGGAAATTTACATCATCCTCAAGTAAAATAAATATCAGTTAAATATTGGAAGCTGTGTAAGATTGATTCAGCATTCCATGCACTTGCTTTAAAATTTAGTCCTGTGCATACTGTGGTGTTTTTACTGTGCATATTTGAATTTTTCATGCAGTTTTTCTAGAGCAATAATCAGTGGTGCTTTTGTACCTAGGTTTTATGTGATTTTAATGAAACATAGATAGTTGTGGCCACCTGCTGACTATTTGTGGTTTAAAATAAAAGGTTTACTTGTCTGCAGAATACCTGACTCTTAGTATCTTTACTGCATTTTGGGAGTGTTTCATTTTATTGTTGCAGAAGATATAAAGAATTTTGATAGACCTTGCCATAGCGGTATCTCCAGTAAGTCAAATAAGATTGTTTCTTAATTTTCTGGCCTTTAACATTGTTACTATTTTAATAAAATCATCTATGAATGCTAATGTAGAAGAATTACATCTAATTCACTTTATACCAGAAGTGGCCAGCAATGATTACTGTATAATAAAACTTCATAAAGCACTAATTTTTTAAAATCGTTATAAATGGGATATAGTGCTGCTAAATCAAAGCTGGTAAAAAATAAATAAATAAATAAACTAAGGCTTAACTTTGAAAATCTCCCACTTTCGAACTAATAAATACTAAGTCGCATTTGTACAAAATCCTTCGCATTCAGTTGAGAACTTCACAGCTTTGAAAGTGCTTTACCCAACATGAGCATGTTTCAGCCTTGCATCAGTTTGAGAATGGAGTTTGCATGGGTATTATGAGAGCTCCTTTCTAGGATAAGAAATAGGGATGTGGAGTGTATTTGACTTACTGGAAGGAGAAAATCCAGGCTGGAGTCTTGAATTTTAAACAGTGTCTTTATGTCTACGAAAGGACATAGCAGTGCCGGGAACAGAGGAGTTATTTTATACGTGTAATTTTTTGTTGTTGTTTGCAACCTGAGAAGTTTGGTAACTGCATAAGCACTCCAGGAAAGCTGAATTCTGGGCATTCGGCTTAAATGAAAACTTGAATCTTTTGAGATGGCAGGTAGTGCCTGTGCTGCTCAGGAACTCCTGCAAAGAAGCTGTTGTTCCTTTGGGCCTTAGATGCTTTTATATTGTGCTTATGAACAAAAACAAAGTTCCTCCAGACTATACTTTGGGGCTAAGAACTTAAACTTGCCTCCTTGTCCCAAGTCTGTCATTACTTGACTGCGTATATCAACCATGTTATATACAGAATAACCTTGTTCATAGTTTACTTGGCTTCTGAGTATGAAAAGTACTTTAATTCATGAGTTTTGGACATGCTAAAAACTGCCTTACCTCAAAGAAAAATATTTAGTATCCAATGAAGTCTTCACAAAAATATTTTCAGTATACAGTTGGTACTCATTTGAAGTATATTGCTGGCTAGTTTCCATTCCAGAAGTGAACCATAAATTCCCTAGGTTTACTTTTTAAAAAATTATGTAAGTGATACCAGTGATTTTTTTTTAAAAAAGACCAAATACTACAATAATACATAATGCAAAAAGTCAAAATCTTTTTTCCTCCCATTCCTACATCCCAGAGATAATCACTGCACACTACTTTCTCTGTTTTCTCTTTCTCATGTGTGTGTATGTGTGTGTGTTAGGGTTATGTATACACACACATATATATGTACATATATAATTTTTAAAAGAGAATCAATCAGTATCCTATTTTGAATTTATTCAATCTGTAGTTGGAGAAATAGATCATTTCTAATATTACAGTGCTGTCAATGATACTGCAGTAAACATGCTTGTATACAAAGCTTTGCCTACCTATGTATTTCTTCTGCTCAACTAAATAACTTCCCAGAAGCAGAATGTCTGAATCAAAGGGAATATACATTTGACATTTTGACTGCCTCCAAAAAAGATGTACTAATTTCCCCTTCCATCACCGACATCTGAATACCATCTCTTTCCACCTTTGCCAGCACTCATTTTGGTCAGTCTAATAAATGAAAATATGCCTCACTTTTAATTTTAAATATATTCTATTACTAGTAAAATTAAACTTTTTCTGTTTAATGGTCATTTGAATTTCTTCTGTGAATTCTGATTTTGTCTATTTTTCTATTGGGGAGTCAGTGTGTTTTAAATCATTGTTGCTCATAATAACCATTGATGCTATTACTATTATTAATGGCATCAATTATTACTATTATTACTATTAGTAATAGCATCAAACACACAAAGATCAGGGGTTCTGTAGGCTATTGGTGTCTACTTAAGTACAATATATGGATATTATCGTGGCCACATTGACAAAACGAGCAGATATCATAGAGACCACAGCTACCTGAAATAACCCAGGATCCCTAAATTTGGTCCCCCGGAACTTGAAGATTTGATGAATATACTGCCAAAGATAGACACACTACCTTCAACTCATGGAAGTTGTGGGACTCTCCATGCACTGCCCCACTGCTACCCCTTTGGTGAATTTATAGAAAATTAGAAAAAGGTTCTTCTTCTCTAAGACACTTGTCTGCTAATTTGCTGGAGAATCATAAAAGCCCTATGAATCTACAATCACTTTGAGTCAAATGGTACTCCCTGTAATTGAGTTGCACTATTTGTACACTTAAAATTTACTGCACACTTAAAATTCTCTCTGGAGGCTACCCCATGGATTCTGGTGCAGCATGTGACCCTGGAATCCCCAATTGTAAGTTCTGTGAAAAGTTAATCTGAACCAAAAGTCAAGATACAATGGTCAAACAATAGGTGAACCATCTTAAGTGTATGTTTACATAATTAAGAAGTTGGAAACAGGTATGAAATGAAGGTTTCTATCCCCAAATTTTAGGGAACATAACTGTTGGTTAGAGGTACAAATGCTATCCCTTAGGTTGACCAAAAATAGTGGGCTTAGAGAAGCTGTCTCAGCTCAGCTATCACATGCTAACGTGTCTCTTTTTTGAATGTTCTTCCCTTTACCCTGAGTGCAAAACTTTTATTATTTTCTATTTATTATTTTATGCAGAATATTGATTTAAAATCTTAGGATGGTTATAATGATTAGGATAATAATAGCCAGAATGTGTTTAAGGTCCTGTAATAAGCACTTTACATAAATTTTAATTTAGGAGAAAATGTTTAATTATTTATTTAAATGTAATGTTCCTATCCCCTAGTGAAAATAAGCCCAATTTTACAACACCAAATAGAGACTTAGGCTCACTTAAAGCCGTAAAGGGAACTTTGTGATTATGCATCTGTTCCCTCATGGGGGAAGAGAAAGTCTTTGAAAGCCCAGTTTTAAAATGATATTTACATGTATATCTTCATGACTTTAAATTAGGCAATGATTTCTTAGGTATGACATCAAAAGCACAAGAAACCAAATTAAAAATAAGTAATTTAGTCTGGGCACGGTGGCTCACATCTGTAATCGTAGCACTTTGGGAGGCCGAGGGCAGATCACCTGAGGTCAGGAGTTCGAGATTAGCCTGGCCAACAGGTGAAACCCTGTCTCTACTAAAAATACAAAATTAGCCAGGTGTGGTGGCACATGACTGTAGTCCCAGCTACTAGGAAGGCTGAGACAGGAGAATTGCTTGAGCTCAGGAGGTGGAAGTTGTAGTGAGCTGAGATCATGCCATTGCACTTCAGCCTGGGTGACAGGAGCAAAACTCAATCTCAAAGAAAAAAAAACAGAAGATTTCAATGGACATCACTCCAAAAATGGATACAAATGGCCAATAAGCACATGAAATATGAGAGGACAGTCAACATCATTAGTAGGGAATTGCAATTGAAAACCATAATGAAGAATCACTTTATACCCACTGGGATGGCTATTATAATAATTTTAAAGGAAAAATAGTACTGAGAAGATATAGAGAGATTTGAGCCTTCATTCACTGCTGGTGGGACTGTAAAATGGGAAGCCTCTTTAGAAAACAGTTTGGCTGCCCCTCAAAAGCTAAGGCAGTTATCATATGATCCAGCAATTCCACTCCTAGGTACATACCCAAGAGAACTGAAAGCATATGTTCACACAAAAACTTGCACATGAATGTTCATAGTAGCATTATTGGTAATAACGAAAAAGTGGAAACCAATCCAGATGTTCATCAACTGATGAGTAGATAAACAAATATAGTATGTCCATAAAATGGAATCGCCATAAATAGGAATGAAATATTGATATATGTTACCACACAGATAAACCTTGGAAACAAAATGCTAAGTAAAAGAAGCCAGACATAAAAGGCCATATATGAAATGTCCAGAATAGGCAAATCCATAGAGACACAAACTAGATTATTGGTTGCCAGGGGATGGGGGAGGAAAGAAAGGGAAGTAACCACTAAAGGGTGGAGGGTGTCTTTTGTGATGTCCTGGAATTAAATAGTGGTAATGCTTGCACAACTTTGTAAATATACTAACAACTACTGACTTGTATTCTTTTAAAAAATGACTTTTATAAGCCTACTGAGAGCACAGGACTTAGGAGGCCTGAGCTTAAATCCCAGCACTATTTCTCAATAATTATGTGAACCTAGACAGGTCATTTAAGTTCTAGCTCTCAGTTTTCTCTGTAAAATAAAGATAGTATCTGTTTGACAAAGCTGTTAAGATTTAATGAGATAGTCACTGTGAAATCACCTGGTGCAGTATCTAAAATACAGCAGGTTTTCCACAAATATCAATTGAACTCATTGGATGAATACAAACGGGCTATGTAGCCATCTTCTGATGAGTATATTCCACGTTTTTTGTCAGAGGCAGTGGGTATCCCTTGAACAATGCAAAGGAGTTGTGCTTCTCTTAGAAGGCAGTATATTATTATGTTTAAGCCTGTGAACACTGAAGCCAAACTTGTCTTGGTTACTCACCAGCTGTATGACCACAGCGTTTACTCAGTTATTTATATTTTAGTATTTTTATATATAAATGGGATTAAAAATGGTACTTACTTTATAAGGTGTTTAGAAGTGTTAAATGGCACAAATTAAGTGTTCAGGGAGTGATGTGGTTTGTCTGTGTCCCCACCCAAATCTTACATTGAATTGTAGTTCCCATAATTCCCAAGTGTCGTGGGAGGGACCAGGTAGAGATAATTGAATCACGGGGGCAGTTTCCCCCATCCTGTTCTCATGATGGTGAATTAGTTCTCATGAGATCTGATGGTTTTATAAGGGGCCTTCCCCCCACCTTCACTTCTGACTTCTCTTGCCTGCCACCATATAAGATGTGCCTTTGTTCCTCCTTTGGCTTCCACCACGATGGTGAGGCCTTCCTAGCCTTGTGAAACTGTGAAACCATTAAACCTCTTTTTCTCTATAAATTGCCCAGCCTCATGTATGTCTTTATTAGCAGCATGAGAATGGACCGATACAGGGAGTATTAATATTTCTAGCCAAAACTTGGAGCACATTAGTTCCTTGAGGAGTGGTTGCATTGTCTCATTCTCCCTTGGGCCTCTAGGACATGACAAATTAAATAGAGTCAGTAAATACTTGTTGAACTGAATTTGGTCTTTTATGGACAGGAAATGACCAAGCTCAGGGTTGTTAGCACTGCTATAACCATCTCCAACTGAAGCTAATTGGAAGCTATATGTTTGGTGTAGCCCAAACATATAAACCATAGTTCTGGCAAGTATTCCTTGGAATTAATGCAAAAATTAATCTTTATCTAATTTAGTTTGGATTTAAAGCCTTTTGAAACACTAATACCACAAATTTAAGAAAATATTTCTGTTGGTTGTGGTCCTATTCTTGTGATAATAACTTGTTCACCTTGTGTATACACATTTATTTTTAATCTAGACCCAAGTTCACTTTTGTAGAAAAATTATACCATGATCTGTAATACCTTTCTTTTTAAATCATATAATATTCAACAACTGAATACAGAATATCCCCTTAGAGATAAATACACCCGGACCTACATTAATGGGTCTCACTGGGTTCCTTGAAGCCAAGTCATAAACTCTAAAGTTGAGAAGAGCCTCTGAGGTCATCTAGTCTCTCCCCGATGTGGCTTAGATTTCTCTTTACAATAGGATCAAGCAAAGAGTTACTTAGACTGATTAAATACATCCAGTTTGAAGAAGTATCATCCAAACAGCTCTGAAAGAAAGTTCATCCTTATTGCTGAATTAAGAACTGTCTCCTTGTAGCTTCCAATTATTGATTCCAGTTAAACTACGATCAGGCACATATAAGCTAATTTGATCCTTCCCCCAACAGCTGCTCAAATATCTAAAGATGTCTATCACATCCTGTCTAAAACTGTTTCTCTTACCCTTCCAGATTATGGTCATAGGACATAAATGTCTTTTTTTCTTTTTCTTTTTTCTTTTTTTTGAGGTGGAGTCTCACTCTGTCGCCAGGCTGGAGTGCAGTGGCACGATCTCAGCTCACTGCAACCTCTGCCTCCTGGGTTCAAGTAATTCTCCTGCCTCAGCCTCCCGAGTAGCTGGGACTATAGGCGCATGCCATCACGCCCAGCTACTTTTTGTATTTTTAGTAGAGACGGGGTTTCACCATGTTGGCCAGGATGGTCTTGATCTCTTGACTTCGTGATCCGCCAGCCTCGGCCTCCCAAAGTGCTGGGATTACAGGCATGAGCCACTGCGCCCAGCCGATGTCTTTTAAAAGTGTGATGCATTTAAATGAGTCATAAATTCAGATGGTTGAGAAAAAGGGGCAGGAATATTCAAAACTGTCACACTAGGTTGAACCAAAAGAAAGGTTTATCTTCTCTTCTCATTTGGACCTGCAAAAACAGCATTTTCCTACGGCTCAACCTACACTTTCTCTAGCTGTTCCCCCCTCTGCAAATTTGATTAGTGTGTCTTCTGTGAGTTCATCCTGATCTCTAAGAAGTATATTTTATTAGGCAAAGAGTAATCCAGGAGTGCACCAAAGTCTGTCTTCCAAGTTCATCAACTTAGCAAAAATATATTGAACACCTAGGTATCAGGCATTTTGCAAGGCAGTAGTGAAGCAGTAGTGAAAAGGTTCGTTTCCCTGCTCTTATAGTTCTTAGAGTATAGTGGTTGGGGAAGCCAACATTAATTACATAGTAACACAAATAAACATACATTTACAAGAGCCATTATGGAATCCTAACCTCTTTCGTGGTACACCTTTAATGTAGTTTCTCTAATGGATTTCATTTTGGGAACTATATCTCCATGACTTTAACAGATGTTAGCCATAAACAAACCCACAAGAAATTAAATACGTTAACTTAATGAATAACATCTTAAGAGTATTATTCATCTGGTTGCCAGAGAGTGCCTGCCAAAAATGACAATTTGGGTTTGGCATAATTAATGTTTAGTTGTATTTCCAGGAAATAATTCGTCCTGAGTATTTCTTGTGGCTCTTCCACTAATATATTTTTGTACTAGAAAACCCTAGAATGTCACACAAATTGCCAATGGAATTTGAATTTGAGGTAAAATAGTTTTGGGGAATAAATGATAAGAGGAAGGTAGCCTCAGAGTTAGGAATCATAGACCTGGGCTTGACCTTAATAATTATCTGATGTAGTTTTATTCTTGGAGCTGAGTCTCCTTTGAATTCCAAAAGAATTGCTTTTTTTCCTGAGAAATTTTTGAAATCTCCCAAAGGTAGGATCGAATCGGAATAAGGTGATTTTAAAATGTGCTTTTGTTCTTTAATGGAATTCAATGTAGGAAATTGATAATAAATGGTACTCTTAAAAACTGGTATATACAAAGCACCACAAGCTGCTTTTAACAAGCAACTGTTAAGCAGTTACTATGTTCTGAGCCCTGTGTTACAAGAGTAATCACAACCCCAAAAAGAGATTTAATTTTTGGCTTTGTTCTTATAAGGCAAAACAGGCCTTTGGCCATATCCACTTCTGGATTTTTTTCCCAGCAAAGTTGAATACTAATTCATCAAAACTGAGATGGAGTAAAACCCTCTGTTAATCAACAGCACTTGTCTACAGGGTGCCCCGTGATGGATAGAAACAAATGGAAACTTTATTGATCTTTTCTGTTACAATGAGTTGCATTTCCTCTTGCATTTTCACAGCACCTCTCTTGACCTGTATTTTGTACTTACTTCATTCACACTGTAGAACATTATTTCCTTGTCTCTTTTCACAAGTAGAATTTGAGCCTCTGGAAGCAAGGAGTTATTCATCCTTATTTCTTCAAAGCACCTCAACTAGTGCCTGGTACACAGTAATTATTTGGTGAATGTTTATTTGTTTGGCGGACTAAAAAGTCCAAGTTGTTCTCCCGAGTTCAAAGTACCATTGACCTTGAAGGGAGAGAAAACTAAAACACACAAAAAAAGAAAAAATATTTTCCAGAGCACAGAATTAAATGTTAAATGTATGCAGTTCAGACTAAAAATGCTTTAGGAGAGCAGAAAAAGATACCACCTTGGGCAGCTTGTTGGGAGATTTAATGGTAAAGAAAGGGTAGATGTTGCCAATGCTTTAAGGAGGTAAGAGTGGATCTGAGAGGAGTTTGAGTGGCTGTTCAGACAAGGGGACAACCTTTCCAAAGGCTAAAGGTAAGCATAGGTACTCAAATATCCCTGAAGTAGGTTCTTCTCTCCAAACCCAAGTTTTGGATATCTGAGCAAATTGATTCACTGTTCTGTAAAAGGATTTGGCTGGATTAGATTAATGGTTTGTAAAACTATTTTTTTTAAAGTGGTAGAATAATAACAATTCTTTCTCGGTGGTAGTAGGGGAAGCTATAGGGACACTATGACCCACCCTCTTGGCCATCACCTCAACCTCAAGGCCACTCCTGGGGCTCATCAACTGAATCCATAGGACACAATTTGAAGACTACTGAACTAGGAACTTTAAAGGCTGAGAGGACAAAATAACTCCTCTCGACGATTAATCCACACAGTTTTTGCAGAAAGATGAGGAGACACCATGTCTGAGCAGAAGGTTGATGGAATGAGGCAGTAGGAACCAAGATTGTGAATACAGAGCAATCAGCACCATGCCTGGCACACAGTAGGCACTCAGGAAATGTTATGTAAATGTATGTGGGAACATAGGCAATGCACAAAACACCCACAAGATCATAGAAAGCTTTGAAAGTCAACCACCAGTGTTTGGACTTGATCAGCAAGAAACATGAAGCCACCCTAGATTCTTCCATGGGGGAAATACAGGATGAGCATGCGTCTGGGGAAAAGGAGTCTGGCAACTAACTGGATCCCTCAATTAACTCATATTTTATCTTTAATTAGAATATAGTCTGGATATTACATATTAGGAAATTACTGTTAGCTTTATAAGTTATAATAGTGGTATTGTAGTTATTCATAGGAAATGTGTGCTGAAGTGTTGAGGGATAAATGGTTGTGACAGCTGCAACTGATTTTCAAATGATTTACCAAAAATATTACCCATACATAATATACCTATTATATATGCACACATATGTATACACATATTCATCTAGATAGATACATATGGCAAAATGTGTGGTGGTTATATTGGTGTTTCTTACAATGTTTTTTTCTGTATGTTTGTACATTTTTATAATAAGAGAAGTGGGAAAAAATGTTTTTCTTTCATCTTCTTATAAGAGAAAGAGGGCAATTACTATGATAATCATAAACATTAGGAGAATGCTTACCCTGCGTAATAAAGAAATTGGCCTGACCCAAAGAGAGGTCTGGTCCTTGTCCCTGGCTTCTGGGAGGTAACCTTTAAACTCTTGGAATTTTCCAAGTGAAAGAAACGTCTTTGTTATTCATGGTGGGCTAGACAACTCCTGGTAGTTTATGCTAACAAGGTTACCCATGGTGTGGCCCTTGAGCCATGTGGTGTTAGCTTGACATTGGAGAGTGAGGGGAGAGACTAGAAACTGAGTTTAACCACATGTGCAAACAATCAATCATGCCTACATAATGAAGCTCCAATAAATACTCCGGACACTGAAGCCAAGGTGAGCATCCCAGGTTGGCAATATTACATGTGTATTGTTGCACATTGAGACCAGGAGAGTAGAACATCCTGTGGATAATGGAAGCTTTGTGTTTGGAGCCCCCCTAGATTTGGCCCTATGTGTCTCTTCCTTTGGCTGGTTCTAAGGTATATCCTGTAGTAAACTGTAACAGTTATCAGTGTAATGGCTTTCAGTAAGTTGTTAGCTCTTTCAGTGAATTATCAAAACTAGGCATGGTTTTAGAGACCCACCCTAGGCTTGCAGTTAGTGTCAGAAGTGAGGACAGTCTTGGAGACTGTCCCATTAGACTTTGCAGTTTGCCTAATTTCAGATACAGACATTGACATTCTCCTTAGTGCTTTAGTGTGGATATTTAATACTCATAACATGAGTAGTAATGGGTTGTTGTAGGTGCTACTATTTTGCCTATTTTACAGATGAGGAAACTCAGGAATGGGGAATTAACTTGTTAAACATCATACAATGAGTAAATGGTAGAACTAGAATTTAAACCCTGGCAAGCTGCTCCACAGCCTGTGCATCTTGTTGATTAAAAAAAGAAAGAAAGGAAAAAAATAACTTAGAGATACAAGTGAAAAGAATTCCAGAGTAGGTAAGTCCAGGAAGCAATGAAGGTTGAGTCCTGTCCCCTCTGTTCTCTGACTACAGTTCTGTAGAGCAATAATGGTCCTCCTGAATGAGGACCCTGAGGCATACCAATACCTTGTTCTCTAAAAGAAAGAATCAGTGATGTTTAGTACTACATACTTTGTTTTCTAAGGCCATTAGGTGGGCTAATTAGTTTTACAAAGAAGGCTAAGAGTTCTAACAGAATGGGCTTTCTCATTAACTCTTTGCTTATCCAAGTAGCCAGACATCCACATTCTCTGACCGTTCCAGTTAATACCAAGCTTCCTGTAAAATTTCAGTGGCATGGAAAAATGCTGTAAAGGGGAGAGTAGTCCCACCTCTCCCCACTAATTGATAGTTGAAAATAATCCAAATCTAAATGGCATGTGCTTCAGAATTCCAAAATAGGGGTGGTAAGAATTGCAATACCCTAAGGAAATTATATTACAGAAGATTTATCTAATAAGTGAAGCTGCCATATACTTTTCTTTTTCAAAATCCAAAATGCTCCAGTAGGAGGGTTCTAATTTTAACAGACCACAAGTCTCAAGGCTTTGCTAGAACTATGATAGTTTTTTAAACCAACTAGCTGGATATTCATTAAATCAAATTGTCACAAAAGCTTGCACATAAATGGTACTATATAGGTGCAAGGAAAAGTGTGAATGACCATAGTTGGACATTTGCTCTTTTAATATGTGCATTGGTGTGTGAACAATAGCCTTACACAGGTTGTAAGGATGCTATTCTTCTCTTGCCACCCCCAGAAGCCTAGAGGTTCACTAGTGGGGGAAAAAATTAGGCAATGCCAAGAGCACATAAAAAGATGAGAAAATCAAGAGATTAAAACCTCTGGTGCTGTTTTATTCTCCTAAATTAGGCCTAATGGTCAAATGAATCTCTAAGAGGTTTTAGTTTATGCCCTTCTATGGAATTCCTTAAGTAGCTTATATTTCACTAGAACAAAAAACTCACAACTCTAAACATCGTGTTTTGAGATTATGCTTTGCTCTAGTCATTTTGTGATTTTTTTCAATCATTAAAAAAAGTTCCACAAGAAAATTATGCATTGTCCTAAAACCTTATGTAAGGAAAAAAAAAAAGGAAAGAAGAAAAACATATACCAGCAAAGGAAAATAGACAATGTGTACATGTTTCTTCATCTGTAAAATAAGAACAATAAAAGTGCCTATCTCCTAGGGTTGTTATGAGGATTACATAAATTAACATTTTTAAAGTGCTTAGAACAGTGCCTGGCTAGTGGTAAGCTACATAACTTTACTTAATAAAACTGGCGCAACTGGAATAAAGTGAACATCAGAAAACCTGCTCTGTCCTCCTTGCAAGTAATTAAGTACCATGAGGTCTTTCTGGAGGCAGAGAGAATTGAGGTACAGTGGGAGAAATGTGTTTCCAGCAAGTCTTAGCTAAGTGTGTTATCCCTTGGTTTATTTTCATTATATGAGTTTTTGATTCCTGCATACTTTGAAGTTTGCCTCAAGGGAAAAAGTTGAATTGGGACTCTTTGTGACTAGAATATTTGGCCTGGAAGGTTGGCACCTTCAGCTATTTCTCATGCCAAGCCTTTGAGATTCTGTTCCCGTTCCAAAAGCTGACAGGAGCTTCCTTGCAAGTTCCTCTGAAAGAAATGAATGAGACTAAACTCCAACAGATTTCTGCCTTTACAGACCCTTAACCAGCCTAATTAGCTTGGTGAATTAGCAGTGTGAAGGGTAGAATGCAGAGTGCGCCCTAGCTCTGGGGTAGAGGCACATGGGGCCCCCAAGATCAGG
The DNA here is from genome assembly GCF_028878055.3 of Symphalangus syndactylus. Lineage (NCBI taxonomy): Eukaryota > Metazoa > Chordata > Mammalia > Primates > Hylobatidae > Symphalangus > Symphalangus syndactylus. Next base: position 18,389,224 of record NC_072426.2, read on the forward strand.
AAGCAGGACCAGTTCTACATAACCAGTTGGGGAAGCTCCAAAGAGGCTGCAGTGAAAGACTGCAGAAAAGCTCCTGCCATCCTGCAGCTGATTCCACACACACACGCACACACACACAAAAACGTGGATTTTGAACTGTGAACTATGCAAAATTATATTTACAACCAGAAAAGGCTTTGCTATGCCAAACCTAGTGGGCAATATTACATCATTGACACCTTTGGACTTAAAAAGAGAAAGAAAAATTTAAGGTGGTTCTGAGTAGCTCTTTTTCATCTCTAAAGGGAGGGGGAATGTGACCAAAAATCGAAAATGGCCCTAAACAGTGACAGTAGGGATCCAGGTCAAATACAAAAAAGAACTTCCAGGCCTTCCTAAAATAACTATACTCAAGCCCTATCAGACTTACTGCTTTATGTAATAAATATTTGTTCAAAACTCTTTTACTATCTTGAAACAAAGTTCATAGATAATATAACCTATCTACAGGCATAATTTCAAAATCAACACATACTGCTCTAGCTGTAAAATGAATATGAATTTGTAAGTAATTTATAATAAACTGTGTATTTTAATATGTAGATGTTTAGGCATGACTTCACAAGAAGACATAATGGAAGAGATAGATGCACAACCTAGGAAAAATAAAACCTATTCAGTGGATTATCAACATGCTTCTTTATACTTGAAACTTTGAAATAAAGAAAAAATATGTTTCTACATATGCTTGGAATCACTGTGATGCAACAGTTACAGTTGCACTGGAGTCTCAAAGTCTAGAAATGGTGTTACTATTGGTGATATGATTTTCTGAAATGGTGCACACAATACGTATTAAAGGTCTGAACTAAACATGTTTAAAACTGCAAGAAAATTTCAGAAAATTCAATGTGAATATATTAAAACACAGTTAGATTCTAGGCTTGGATACTTTTAAACAAGGTGACTTGTTTTTAACTACATGAATGTACAGTGGGATATATGACAGCCATGAGAGAGTCAGGACAATCCTACACTGTGTGGACCTGTTCACACATTGCGAGATGTCTAGCATCCCTAGTTCCTGCCCAGGAGACGCCAGTGACCCACTCCAGACCCTCCCTCACCTGCCTCACCATCCCTTGTCACTGTGACAATTAATAATGACTCGCCAGAAGACGAAAACTTTCCCCGAGGGCACAGTGCATCCCGCATTAGGAGCTATTGCTTTAGAACTTCACTAATCTCCCATCCTGAAGTCAGAGTGAGCGTCTGGGTACAAGGTCAGGCTTCAAGGGGCAGGGTCTGTGCTCTTCTTTGGGGGTATGATGGAACAGGGGATTCCAGGTCACAAATAAACTCCCTTCTCGATGGATCTCCACTCTTTTTTATTTACTTTTACCTTTTTTAAAGCCAAATGTTTTAACAGTCAAGTGATACATAAGTACCTGCCTACTACACACTTGCCCTCCAAAGCTCACTCCCCAAAAGCAAACACTTTCAGGTATTCCCCTAGTGTCTTGCTTCCAAAATTCTAAATAACATGCTTTTCTCTTCTCAGTTGATTTTTTAATCATAATTTTTAATAATTATATATTATATATGTTAATATATATTATAAAAATTACTTTTAACCACAAATACTATCGATTGGCCTCCCAATAGGGAATACAGACTTTCATACCATATGTATAGCATATATTGAAATTAAGCTATTTTCATATAATGTTTTAGATTTGCACATGTATAATTTCATGTGATTCTCACAGAATTGTTGACAGGTATGTTGTCATATCGTTCCCATTTAAAATATAAGGAAATCAGAACACAGATAAATGTTGTGGCCAAGACCACATGACTAGAAAATAGCAAAGATGGAACTGGAGCCCAGAATATTTGCTCCTAATATACTGGTTTGTTTGTTTTTTTTTTTTCAATTTTACTTCAACAGCTATGGAACCATTTCGCTTAGAGTCTCGATTCTGGTAAAAACTCCCTCAAAGTCCTGTTCCAGTGGCACCTTCTTCATGAAACTTTCACCCCTGGGCAGGTCTTTTCTTTATGTTTTCACAGCCGTTTGTCTGTGCCTCCATTATAGCCTTCATCACAATGAATAATAAGTTTCTCTTTTCACAATACTCAAAGTTAGAGTGTGAGCCCATCAAAGCCCTGGACAGCTTCTAATTCCTTTTTCTGTCCCCAGAGTGCAGCAGGGCATCAGGTGCCTAGAAGATGCTCAGTCGTCAGGGAACGTGAAGAGGCAACTTTAAGCAGAGGCCTGTGCTGGGGGCACAGAGATGACTAAAACAGAACACATTTCCCGACTTCCAAACCCCCAGGTTGGTAAACGTGTGGATGCAAGAGTGCTACTCTCTGAAGTGGGTAGAGGAGTTTCATTTCAAAAAGATAGATGCGCAGAGACTAAAGTCCTCAAAGTTAAAACATTAGCCAAGATGATGGGAAGCAGAACACATAGAAGACAAACAAGATTCATAACATCATGGAAATCCTAAGGGGGAATGCAGTTAACAAAAGAAGAGTCTGGTAAAGATATGCTCTTACAAGAACAAAGATGGAAAATAATTTTTGGCAAATGAAAGTGATTTATAAGTAAGGCCGACAGGAGAAGTTTACATTAATCAAGATGAGGAATGGTAAATGTGTAGATTGATATTTTATCTGGAAGAATATTAAGTAGCTTTAACAGTGGAGAAAATATCTTCGGCCTTTCAGGTGGCCAAGGAGAGAAAGGGAGAAGAATAATTTAAGAAGTTAAGCCTTTTTTGTCAATATGATAAGAGAGAAGGAGTAGAATTTAGCAATAAATGGGTCATGGATATGAAGTCGAAGGGAGTTTATGAAGATGTCAAAATCAAGCGCTATTGACAAATTGTGCAGAAAAAAGGAAAATAAAGGAGACAATTTTTTTTGTGAGGGCTGAGTAATTCTTTCATTGCTCAGCTGAGTAAGAAGCAATGGCAATGAACACCTAGTAGAAATTCCAGTACATGTGTATAGTTGTGTCCATAAATGCCACCCAAAAGCATTTGAATTACCAGTCTTGCATTTCTTTTCTTTTTTAACCTAAGAAGGAAAACACTCTCATTAACTGTGCTAAATATCAGTTATAAATATATAAAAACATATATGTAATTATAACTACAGTTATAAGAAAATAAATAACTCCAAAGAGGGGTCCTGCTCCTGAAAACAAGAAATAGGTTCCTGGTTCTTGCCAGATTTGCCAGACAGACACCCTGCAGGGGCTGTGTGGCCAAGACCAGCATCTCCTCCCAGTATCTCCTTCTCAGAAACTGACTGGATTTGAAATCTGTTAAAAATTAGGGGAGAAGCACACTGTCTTTATTCACAGACAACAGGAATTTGTATTTAGAAAATCCTGAGGAACACACACATAGAAAAAAAAAAACTGTTAGAACTACTTTTGAAAAGTTTGGCAAAATTGCAGTACACAAGGTCAATATACAAAAATCAATTGTATTCCAATATACTAGCAATGAACAATCCAAAATGTTCTAAAACTGAATTTTGGTGATAGTTGCAAATCTGGGTAAATTTGCAAAAAGTAATTGAAATATATATTTAAAATGAGCATATTTTATGGTATGTAAATTATACCCCCATAAAGTATTTTTAAAATTGGGGGATGGCTCAGGCACAGTGGCTCAGGCTGTGATCCTAGCATTTTAGGAGACCAAGGCAGGAAGATCACTTGAGTCCAGGTGTTCCAGATCAGGCTGGGCAACATAGTGAGACCCTATCTCTACAAAAAATAAAATAATTAGCTGGGCATGGTGACACATGTCTGTAGTCCTAGCTACTTGGGAGGCTAAGGTGGGAGGATCACTTGAGTCCAGGAGTTGAGGCTGCGGTGAGCTATGATGCTACATGCCACTGCACTCCAGACTAGGTGACAGAACAAGACCCTGTCTCTAAAAATTTTTACAAATTAGGGGATGTCAAAGAAGGAAAAACCACAATTTTTTTTTACAAAAGGAGGATTTTACTCATTATCTACACCTAATTTTTATGTTGTAATATCTGGTGTCAAATACTCTGATTTTGAAGGATAGAGCCCCAAATGTGGTAATTCCAGGTCATTTTCAGAGTAGCAGTCAGATATACCACTGTCATAAACCTCAGTACTGACACCAGGAGGTAGAACTTTGACAATCACATTTGATTGCCATTTATCTGACAGAGCACTGAGGAGTCTGGTTACAGAACAATAGGCCAAGGTAAAGCGAAAGGCAAGTCAGATGGCCAGTGATGGCTATGGGGGATCAGGGTCCTTATTCCCTGGGTTTGTGTGGATCATGCCTTAGAAGGACAAGAGGCATTGGGCACTTAGAAGGAAACTCCCTCCTCAACTTCCAAGACCCAGTCAGTTCCTTGGACCAGGGCAGGGGTCTTGGCTTTGGTAACTCAAAACTAACAGAATACTCGGAACTCTTAACAACTCTCTGCATCTTTGCACATGCAGAGGAAAATACAGTCATGGGGATCAACAAATGATCATTGTAGAAAATGTCAGTGGCATAATTACCACCAATGGCCCTCTGCCTTTGGCTTTTTAAAGCCCTACATGGTTATAATTGAAGTCACATTTGTAAACATAAAACATTCCCAATAACGACTATAAGAATATTTAATACTTCTATGAACAGTTTGTATTTCCTGTCTAGAAATAGCATAAAAACCATCTTTGGAGTAAGTTTAAATGCTGAGCTCAGAAGCAGAATTTTCAGATATAGTCTCCCGTGCTCTGGTGATTGAAATAAACAGGTGCTCAACTGGAAAAAAAATTCCTTTTTTTCATGCAACAATAGAAATTCATGAACTGATTCTATGGCATTTAGGTCTGTAGCCATTTTTATTCCAGCTTTGTTTTATTATTTTTAACCTATTATTTTTTAGAACTATTGAGTGATTTATGAAAAATACAGTAACCCATTGTCATCTGTCATATTTTAGGAGTACTCTGTTAGTGAAATATTCTGGTTCAAAGAGAGTTGACTAATTATAAAGAATAGTAATAACAGTCAGAATAATACTTAGAAGCATTTACTAGGTCTTGAAACAAACTTATCTTAATATTCTGCAAAGAAGTTTTAGTGAGAAAACTAAAGCAACTTGTTTGTAATCAGGAGTAGTTCCATAGATTTCCTATGGGCCAAGCACTCTTTTAAGTATTTTATATACATGTATTTTATAAACATGTTTTATATACATGTTTTTTATGTTATCATAAAAAAATCCAGGGAGAAACTATGATTATCCTTATTTTACAAATGAGATTTGGGAATAATTTTTGCCAAAAATTGCTATTAAATTTGTAGCTAGAATCTCTTTAGAGTCTACCTGGTTCTAAAGTGTATTCACACCTTTCTTCTTTGTGGTATCCAGCAATCCTTCTTTGATGATAGAAGATGCTTATTAAGTCATACAAGGATGTAAATATGAAACTGAATTATTTCCAGAAAAAGCTAGTTACATAGTCTCTCTTTTGTCAAAAATGTCATCATCATCATTCATAACAAACATCTGCCATCCCCAAAAACAGCCACCCAAATTTCATTAATGATACTGAGTTGTTGAAAATTCCTCATGCCTGGCAAGTAATGGTCACTTTGGATTCAAAATATCAGCTCAATAGAAGGAACCACAAAAGGAAACGATTCTGTGGCTTTGATAACAAAGCATGCATTGAAAAGGTAATTTATAAGAAAGGCAGACTGAGTGGATTTCAGGATGAAATAATGAATGTTAAATTAGGCTTTTAAAATCTTGATAAAGGAAGTTTCAAAGTGACCAAATACAATTTTGTTTAAAATTTTCTTCTTTTATATTAGCACTTTTTTTTAGAATAGACAGTTATTCATCTTTAGCTGGCTCCTGTAATTAAATAAATTGATTTTTAAAAAGAGGGTTTTAATAAGATATTTCTGTTCTTGGTGCATTTTCATCTTTATCCACAATGTTCTCATAAAGTCCAAGAGCTAAAGAGTAATTTGAGGTTGCGCCCTTTTAGGACCAGGTGAAATGGCAATTGTCAAAGTAATGGGGTCAGCAGAGGGCTGAACAGCTTTTTCTTAATTCGCATGTGAAAGGGAATGTGGGCAAATTAACCTTGTATAACTAAATGTCCACTTTATTTGCTGCTGGGTAGCCATATTGCTAGAGCTAGATTCAACTTTTAAAATAGAACTCTTTGGACAATCCTGTAACAGCTCCTTTCACATTCTTGGTCATATGTGTACATAATAGTAAAACTCATGTGTTTAATACTACATGCCAGGTTTTAGTGTTTTACATACATTATTTCATTCTCGCAATAACACTATGAGATACTGATTTTGTCAGGATTCATTACAGAAAAAATGAAACCACTTTATGCAAGCTGGGATTCAATACAAGGAATTAGATGTTTACAAAGTTGTTGGAAAGGCTGAAGGAATAGGTTCTAGGCTGGGCCTCCAAAAGTAATTATCAGAGAAATACAGAACTCTCCCGCTAGGAAAGCTACTGCTACTTTCAAGGTCACTGAGAGCTAGTAAATCCAAGAATGCATCCCAGAGCAGGAATCTAGATTTGAGAAGCTGCTGCAGATCCCACCACTACCCCTGCCTTTGGCACCAAAGAAGCTGGGAAAAGGACGCTGGACCCCTGCTGCAGATGTAGCCTCACATCTCCAAGATCTAGCTTTCCAGCAGAAAAATGGCCAAGTGAGGTGAGAGAATGGCTTCCTCACATCTGCCTTCCAAATTTCAAACAAGCCAATCTAAATGACAAGACTGACCTAACATCCAAATCCCCACATGCCAAGGGGTTTGAGAAATGCACATATTAGCTTTTCAACCTCCGCAGGAGGGGAAAGACCCCTGGAGGGAGGTGGAATATAGGATAAGCAAGGCAATCCACTTTATTCCAGGTAAGTACTATTATTATCATCCTTGTGCCTCACCCTTCAGTTTGATAGATAGGGTAACTGAGGCACAGAGGATTAAGTAAATGGCTCAGTCAGGTGTGGTGGCTCACACCTGTAATCCCAGCACTTCGGGAGGCCAAGGTGGGAGGATCACTTGAGGTCAGGAGTTCGAGACCAGCCTCGGCAACATGGTTAAACACCATCTCCACAAAAAATACAAAACATGGCCAGGCATGGTGGTGCATACCTGTAAATCCCAGCTACTCCAGAACTGAAGCATGAGAATCCTTTGAACCCAGGAGGAGGAGGTTGCAGTGAGCTGAGATCGCACCACAGCACTCCAGCCAGACAACACAGCAAGACACTGTCGCAAACAAACAAACAAACAAAAAAGGAAATTGCTCAAGGTCACACTAAGACAGTCTTCAAAGAACCCATGCTCTTAACCACTGGGCTTCACTCCTGAAAGTCCAGTGTGTCCTGTGCACACATAGGTTAAATGAAAATCCCAGTAGCATTTTTTTTTTTTTTGCTTAAGGTGAAATCTTTTTCAGTGATAAAAAAAAATGTCAACAGTGTAAATCAGGAAAAGAGCCAAAACTCTAGTACACTACTGCACTCTTATTGACCTTTACAACACTAAATAAAATCTACTTAGAGAGGATCCAGCAAAGCTTTTGAATTTCACTTTTTCAGAATTTCAACTGTTGATTCAGGTACCATTAGATGCTATTTGAGATGATGTTTTGATGGAGAATCAGGAATATTCAGCAATTCAACTTCAAGTGAACCCCTACTATTCACTAAATTGAAAGGCAAATCTCAGAATTTACTGTTAAGTGTGACAATGAATCCCTTCCAGAGACACCAGAATCAGGCCTTCAGAGAGGAATAGAAATATTTCTCATCCCCTAGCCCAGACCTGGTGTGGCAGAGACACTGCCCAGTGTTTACCAAGCCCATTTACTTTCCTCCTGGGCCCCTTTGCAATTAGGCTCAGGCTATGTGAGTTATGACTAATGGAAGATGGGTGGCAGTGATATACGTGACTTGCATGCCTGGCCACTCATTCTGCGACAACTAGGATATGTGCTGACAGTGGTGGTGTCAAAAGATAGAAGAAACCTGAACTCTTCCTGCATGACTGCCAACCACATTGACTGTGATGTGAGGAAGCAATATATTTGTATCAAATTAAGCCACTGAGGTCTGGGACTGTTTGTTAGACGAGTTAGCTGACCTGGACCTTCTGCTACAGATCTTCTTAGCAAATGCAAACCTGGGTCCAGCAGACCTAGCCCGCGGGCAGGGGCAGACCAAGTTAGATTTGTAAAAGAGCATATGAAAGAGTGTTACTCTCTGGATAGCCTTCATCTCATGGCATTTTTCCTACCTTTTCCTCATCAGCATCATCTCTTTTTTTCAAAATTAATCTAAGTGTTGCCATTTCCTTTGCTTTGCTTCTGTTTCGCAGGTCAGAGCAATGAACCTGGACGCTGTTGGAGATGGAAAAAAAAGAACTAAGATGGAGTCAGAGAAAAGGGACCCTACCTGTAATTGCTGGATGTGTAAATGCCTTAGACAGTTCCACCCTGGAAAAAGTAATCCCTTCCTAATGCTGAAACCAGGCCATCAGGATCAGCTCTCTTCTACGTGAGATGGGTGCAAGCTGGGTAAAAAGACATCAGGAAGAAAGAGGATTTATGCTTGCTCTTCGGTGGACCAGTGGGAATTACTGGGACAGAATGCGATGCAAGGTTCTCCTTTATTACAACATACGAACAGGCTAAACCAGATTTCCCTCCCTAAGAAAAAAAACTAAAGCTCTTTAAAAGCACCATTTATGAACAATAGCAAATATGTTCATTGTAGATCACTTTTAGCTGTTCATTAAACCAAATCCCCTGGGGACATTTTATGCCAATGCTTTGGAAATTAGTCCTTGTTACTTTATGTAATTGAAAACAATAAAGCTAAGTGCCTGTTACACTCTTCTGTAATTTGAAACAGGGACTTGCAACCTCAGGTCCTATCTCCAGGCCCTTCAGTGGCCTCAGAGGTAATGATGGGAAACTGTGTGTTATATTCATTATATCAGAAAACCTTGCAGAAATGGGACATTTAACTTGAAGCTGTATGAGCTCACTAAAATGCCAAGTCTCTGCTTTTTGACTGAGATGACATCAGTTTAGTACAATAATTGATTGTCTAAAAGGATAATGATTGATAATTGATTATCTCATGCTATCTGGGAACTTTAAATAATAGTCATTTAATGTCTTAGATTAATATAAATGGGATAAATTAATCATGCTATAAGACTTTCAAAAAGAAGACCCTTTAGGAAATAGGCTTCACGTGGAAAAAAACTATTAACAGTTAAAAAATCTAGCCAAAAAGTGGAAAGAGCCCAAATGTCTGCCTCCTGATGAATGGAAATATGAGATGTGGTAAATCCATTGTCTTAGTCTATTTTTCACTGCTATAACAGAGTACCACAGACTGGGTAATTTATAAAGAAGAGAAGTTTATCTGGCTCATGGTTCTGCAAGCTGAGAAATCCAAGACTACGGTCCAGCAACTGGTGAGGGCAATCCTATAGCAGAAGGCAAAAGCAAACATGTAAGACAGACAGAGGAAAGCCAAACTCATCCTTTTCATCAGTAATCCACTGCTGAGATAACTAACCCACTCCCTCCATAGTAGCGTTAATCCCCTCATGAGGGTGGAACCCTCATGACCTAATCCCTTCTTTAAAGTTCCAAGTTCTTAATACTTTTACTATGGGAATGAAGTTTCAACATGAGTTTTGGTGGGAACATTAAACCATAGCATCCACACAATGAAGTATCATTCCATGATAAGGAATGAAGACTTGATAGATATTATAACATGAATGAACCTCAAAAAATTACACTTAGTGAAAGAAACCAGTTACAAAAGACTATATATTATGATTCTATTTATATGAAAAGTCCATCCAATGCAAATCTGTAGAGACAGAAAGTAGATTAGTGATTATCTAAGGCTGAGATGCAGGAGAATGGGGAATATGGGGAATGACTCTTAATAGCTATGAGGTTTCTCTTTTGGATAATGAAAATTAGACTGTGATGATATATATATATATATATCTGTAAATATATAAAAACAATGGAATTGTACACTTAAACAGGTAAATTTTATGGTACAGGCATACCTCAGAGATATTGCAGGTTTAATTCCAGACTACCACAATAAAGTGAATATTGCAATAAAGCCAGTCACACAAACTTTGTTTCCCAGTACATATAAAAGTTATGTTTATACTATACTGTAATCTATTAAATGTGCAATAACATTTTGTCTAAAAACAACAATTTACATGCTTTAATTGAAAAATACTTTATTACTTACAAAATGCTAACAATCATCTGAGCCTTCAGCTAGTCTTGGTCTTTGCTGATGAAGGGTCTGGCTTCAATGTTGATGGCTGCTGACTGATCAGGGTGGTGCTTGCTGAAGGTTAGGGTGGCTGTGGGAATTTATTAAAATAAGACAATGATTTACCACATTGATTGATTCTTCCTGTCATGAAAAGTTTTTCTGTAGTGTGTGATTCTGTTTGCTATTTTATCCACAGTATAACTTCTTTCAAAATTAGAGTCAATCCCCTCAAACCCTGCCACTGCTTTATCAACTAAATTCATGTAATATTCTAAATACTTTGTTGTCATTTGAACAATGTTCACCGTATCTTCAACAAATGTAGATTCCATCTCAAGAAACTACTTTCTTTTCTCATTCACAACAAGCAATTGGGAAAATTTTAGAGAATGTATTCAAGTATAAAGAAGAAAATATTACCACCACTGCCTAGTAATAACCTTTGTCAACATTTTGGCATGTTTCTTTCTAAGGTTTCATATATATATATATTTATGTTTATTTATGACCTAATTAAGTTCATACTATAAATTCATTTTTGTAGATTACAATATCATGACGAGCCTCCAGTTGGCAATGGCTGCCAAAAAGCCTACAGTCAACAGCACAAAGCCTTACAGCATTCATGTTGTGAACAAAATACTCCCAGCTTAACTTTATGTTTTTCTATTCAGACTTCTTTCATCCTATTTTCCATGGTCCTTTATTTCCATATTTAATATAATTTTGTTGTATGTAGTTCCATGAAACATTCTAAAGGCTTTCTAAAATAATTATTTTCATCATAATCATTTTTAAGTATACAGTTCAGTTGTGTTGAGTGTACTCTCATAGCTGTATGACAGATCTCCAGAACTTTTCCATCTCGAAGTATTGAAACTCATTGAACAACTCTGCATTTTTTCCTCCTCTCGTACTCCTGATAACAACCATTCTACTTTCTGTTTCTGTGAATTTGACTACTTTGGATACCTCACATAATTGAAATTATACAGTATTTGCCTTTGTAACTGGCTTATTTCACTTAGCATAATGTTCTCAGTTTATTCACATTGTAGCACATGACAAGATTTCCCTTTTTTTGAGACAGAGTCTCACTCTATTACCCAGGCTGGAGTGCAGTGGTGCAATCTCAGCCCACTGCAAGCTCCACCTCCCAGGTTCAAGAAATTCTCATGCCTCTGCCTCCCGAGTAGTTGGAATTACAGGTGCACATCCCCAAGCCCAGCTAATTTTTGTGTTTTCAGGAGAGACGGGGTATTGCCATGTTGGCCAGGCTGGTTTGGAACTCCTGACCTCAAGCAATCTGCCCACCTCAGTCTCCGAAGGGCTGGGATTACAGGTATGAGCCACCATACCTGATCGATATTTCCTTTCTTTTTGAAGATGAATAACCCATTGTTATATTCCACAATAGTCCCCTTATCCACAGGAGTTATGCCTCAAGACCCCCAGCATATCCCTGAAACTACGGGTCTACTATGTTTTTTCCTATACGTAAATACCTATGATAAAGTTTAATTTATAAATTAAGGCACCATAACAGATTAACAACAATAACTAATAATAAGATGGAACACTTATAAAAATAAACTGTAATAAAAGTGTGTGAATGTGGTATCTTTCTCTCTGTCTCTCTCTCAGTATCTTATTGTATGTGATTTTTTGGACCACAGTTGAATACTGGTTACTGAAACCACAAAGAGTGAAATCAGGAATAAGAAGGGACTATTGCACAGCATTTTGTTTATCCACTCACCCAACCATGGACATTTGGGTTGCTTCCACTTCTTGGCTATTGTGAATAATGCTGCTATGACATGGATGTGCAAATCTCTTTGAGAGTCCCCTTTCAATTATTTTAGACATACAGACAGAAGCAGGATTTCTGAATCATATTATAGTTCTATTTTTAATTTTTTGAGGAAACCATTATACTTTTTTCATAGTAGTTTCACCATTCCCACCAACAGTGCACAGGATTACAATTTCTCAACATTCTTGTCCACACTTGTTATTTTCTGTTTGTTTGTTTATAGTAGCCATCATAATGGATGTGAGGTGATATTCCATTGTGATTTTGTTTTGCATTGTTCTAATGATTAGTGGTGTTGAGCATCATTTCATATTCTTGTTGGTTACTTGTATATCACCTTTAGAGAAATGCCTATTCAAGTTCTTTGCCCATTTTTGATCAGGTTGTTTTTTGTTGTTGAATTGTAGGAGCTCTTCATATATTCTGGATGTTAAGCACTTATCAGCTATCTGATCTGCAAATATTTTCTCCCATTCACTTATTAATTCTGTTAATTGTGTCCTTTAATGCACAAAGGTTTTAAAGTTTTATGTAGTCCCATTTGTCTATTTGTGGTTTTGTTGCCTATGCTTTTGGTGTCACATATAAGAAATCATTGCCAAGTCCAATGTCATGAAAACTTTCCCCTATGTTTTCTTCTAGGGGTTTTATAGTTTTGGTTATTATGCCTTGGTCTTTAATACATTTTAACTTAATTTTCATATATAGCATAAGATAAATGCATAATTTCATTCTTTTGCATGTGGATATATAGTTTCCCTTGAGCCATTTGTTGAAGAGATCGACCTCTTCCCATTGAGTGGTCTTGGAACCCTTGTCAAAGACTGTTTTACCATATATTTGAGGGTTTATTTCGGGCCTCTCTCTTCTATTATATCAATCAACATGCCTGTTTTTATGCCAGTATCACACTGTTTTGATTACTATAGCTTTTTGTATGTTTTGAAAACAGAAAGTGTAAGACCACCACCTTTGTTGTTTTTTGTTTGTTTGTTTGTTTTGAGATGGAGTCTCACTCTGTCACCCAGGCTGGAGTGCAGTGGCACAATCTCGGCTTACTGCAACCTCAGCCTCCCAGGTTCAAGTGATTCTCCTGCCTCAGTCTCCCAAGTAGCTGGGACTACAAGTATGTACCTCCACGCCTGGCTAATTTTTTGTATTTTTAGTAGACACAGAGTTTCACCATGTTAGCCAGGATTGTGTCCATCTCCTAACCTCGTGATCCACCCACCTCAGCCTCTCAAAGTTCTGGGATTACAGGCGTGAGCCACCATGCCCAGCCCCACCTTTGTTATTTTTTAAGATTGTTTTGGTTATTCAATATCTCATGAGATTTTATAGGAATTTTAGGATGGCGTTTTCTATTTCTGCAAAAAAGCCATTGGGATTTTGATAGAGATTGCATTGAATCTGTAGATGGCTTTTGGTAGTATAAGCATCTTAACAATATTAAGTCTTCCCTACACATTAGGTACAGTGTACACTGCTTGAGTGATGGGTGCACCAAAATCTCAGAAATCATTACTAAATAATTTATTCATGTAACCAAACACCACCTGTTCCCCAAAAACCTAATGAAATAAAAAATAATTTTTTTAAAAAACAATGTTAAGTCTTCCAATTCATGAACCTGGGATGTCTTTTTATTTATTTGGGTCTTCTTTAATTCCTTTCAGCAATGTTGTGTAGTTTTCAGGTAAAAGTGTATCTCCTTGGTTAGAATTATTCCTAAGTTTGTTATTCTTTCTTACGCTGCTGTAAATGGAATTGTTTTCATTTCCTTTTCAGATTGTTGTTAGTATATAAAAACACAATTGATTTTTGCATGTTGATTTTGTATCCTGAAACTTTGCTGAATTTGTTCATTAGTTCTAACAGGTTTTTTTTTTTTTTTAATAGAATCTTTAGGGTCTTCTACATATAAGATTATGTCATCTGCAAACAGATAATTTTTCTTCTTTTCTTATTTGGATGCAACAAACAATATTTAAATACAATAAAATTTATAAACCACTTTTTTCTCTCAAACGTATTTTCCACATAATTAAAAATATTTTGTAGACATCGTTTTAATTGTTGCATATAAGTCCATCATCTAGATGTGCTATAATTCACATGACCATTCCTCATTTAGGTTGCTTTAAATTTATATTATGATAAACAATATTCTAGAACATAACTTTATGTATAGTTCTTTGGTCACATATAAAATTCTTTTTTCCTTGTGATAGGGTCCTAGAAATTGCACCACTGGGTCAAAGATTATAAATATTTAAAGACTTTTGACACTTTTTTTTAGTTTGGAAATGCATAACTTTAAAAATAGTAATTGAATATATAATATTTGAATACCTTATATCTATTCTTTGAAAATTTACAATATATCTTACATTTTTAGATGGCATAAAATACACCATCTTTGTAGCTTTAAATATACAAATATATCAATTATATTTTATTATCATGTTGAGCTCTTTTGTTAACACATTCTTCTCCAAGTCCTACTTCCTCTTTGCTGGGGTGTTAAGTAGCCAGTACCGAAGGGTGGGTTCCCAGAGGCCAGGATGGGGTGGGGTAGTCTACTCCAGGACGTACAAAGTAGGAGGCAATCAAGTGGCCCATTTTAGACAAAGTTCATGGGAGCAGAGTGTGAGGCTGAGAGTCTTTCTTCCAAGGAGATACAGAATGAGCCTGAAGGGCCTGAGGTTAGGCTGGACTTAATGAGGCTCAAACAGCAGGGTGTCAATTGGAAAGTGGGGAGATTTGGGTTGTCACAGTAATTGGGCGGGCATTGAGTAAACAGGGGTCACAGATTCTAGAAACATTGTGTTGCTTGAGACTGTCCTCTAAAATAACTTTCCAGCCCCCAGTGCTATTTATTATCTCTCCCACTGATACACACTGGGCTAGTTTTGTGCCGACACATTTAGATTCCAAGAGCTACCCTGTATTGTATTCCCTTAACAATTAAAGACCATAGAAAGGGAGACATGCCGTGAGTGAATAACTTCACATTCCCTAACTGTGAAGCTTTAATTGTTGTATACCTTCTAAAAATGCATGTGACAGTGATAACAGGTTAAAATAAAAGGAGAAAATTTATATTTATTAAACACTTACTATGGACCACAAAGTTTACGCATTACTTTCCTACGGAAGCTATAACAAATTTTTACAAACTGCGTGACTTAAAACAAGATAAATTTATTCTCTTGAAGTTCTGGGGTCCAGAAGTCAAAAGTCAAGGTGCCAACAGAAATGTAAACATTTCTTAACTTGTGGCCACTTCCCTCCAATCTCTGCCTCCGTGGTCACAAGACAGTCTCCTCTTCTGTCTGTCTAATGTATTGCTGCCTCACTCTTGTAGGGATGCTTGTCATTGGGTTTAGGGCACACCTGGACAATCCAGGATGATCTCCTCATCTCATGATTTTTAATTTAAATCTGCAAAGGCCCTTTTTTTGAATAAGGTCACGTTCATAGGCTCTAGGGATTAGAACCTGAGCCTGTCTTTTTATGGACCATCATTCAGTTCACTACAATTTACTTCCAGAATTTTGTTAAATTCTCCAGCAATCTTGTGATGGAGACATCATTATCCTCTGTTTACAGGTGAAGAAATGAAAATTTAGAAAGAAGTACTCGGCCAAAGCCTCCTGGTGCATGCCAGAGCTAAGATTCGCCCCAAAGCTTCCTGATACCCATATCCAGTGCTGACGTGGTCTACCCTGTGACTGGTTGGTTATATGGCACTGTTCCCACCAAAACAAAGTCAGCCTCAGAAATGGTGCTCACAGGTGACCTTGTGCACTCCACTGGTCTCGACCTAAAAGAAGTAAAATTCTTATTTGCTAAAGGAGCATTCAGTCTAAAATAAGAAATAATATAGCCAGGCAATTATATGAGTTGTCTTCACAGTTAAATCCAAATAAATATCAACCTAACCTAAATTTCAATATCCATACAATGTTCCAAAGTGTCTTTTTCCATTTTCTTATCCCCTGAAAAAAAGGCACATTTCTTTAGGTTGGTCCAGTGCATTCTCTCAACATTTGCTGAGTACCTACTATAATTTGTAGTATGATATGCTTTGAAATCCTTCTTCCCTTGTTTTGGACATTTTTATTTTACTGTAAGGATAAATTTGAACTCACACCAAAAAGAGGCCCAAAAATATTCTGGCATTCTCCACATCCTGGATTATTTTTCAACCTAATTTATTGAATATTAACTTGTTTTGCTCTTTTCCTTTCTTAAATTTAAGTTGTTTTAAATAGCATTTAAGGTTTTACATAACTGCAACTGGTTACTTCTAGAAAAACTTTTTTTTAAATAAAGCTTTATTTACAATTCAGATTTAGGAATGTTTGAAACAGGACCAAGGGATGCACATTCAGTCAAATTCATCAAAATAATTGTAAAATAAGAGAATATCTTGCTGTTTTTCAAGGATAGCTTGTCTTACCAAGGATGGGGTTTTCTACAAATGTGTTATGATATCTCAAGGGCAATACATCTCATATAGTCAAAAAAGTTCACAGTTTTCTCTTTGTTTTGTTTTTGTTTGTTTTTTGCTTTTTTTTTTTTGAGACAGAGTCTCGCTCTGTCGCCCAGGCCCAGGCTGGAGTGCAGTGGCACAATCTCGGCTCACTGCAAGCTCCGCCTCCCGGGTTCACGCCATTCTCCTGCCTCAGCCTCTCCGAGTAGCTGGGACTACAGGCGCCCGCCGCACGCCCAGCTAATTTTTTGTATTTTTTAGTAGAGACGGGGTTTCACCGTGGTCTCCATCTCCTGACCTCGTGATCCGCCCGCCTCGGCCTCCCAAAGTGCTGGGATTACAAGCGTGAGCCACCGCGCCCGGCCCTTTTGCTTTTATTTTTGAGACAGAGTTGTTCTTCTTCCCAGGCTGGAGTGCAATGGAGCAATCTCGGCTCACTGCAACCTCCGCCTCCTGGGTTCAAGCGACTCTCCTGCCTCAGCCTCACCAGTAGCTGGGACTACAAGCGTGCGCCACTATGCCCGGCTAAAATTTGTATTTATTTATTTATTTTTTTAATTTTTTTTGAAACAGAGTTTCACTCTTGTTGCCCAGGCTGGAGTGCAATGGCACGATCTCGACTCACTGCAACCTCCGCCCCCCAGGTTCAAGCGATTCTTCTGCCTCAGCCTCCTGAGTAGCTGGGATTACAGGCACGTGCCACCACGCCATGCTAATTTTGTATTTTTAGTAGAGACGGGGTTTCTCCATGTTGGTCAGGCTGGTCTCGAATTCCCGACCTCAGGTGATCCACCCGCCTCAGCCTCTCAAAGTGCTGGGATTACAGGCGTGAGCCACTGCGCTCGGCTAATTTCTGTATTTTTAGTAGACACGGGGGTTTCAGCATTTGGCCAAGCTGGTCTTGAACTCCCGACTTCAGGTGAGCTGCCCCCTTTGGCCTCCCAAGGTGCTGCGATTACAGGCGTGAGCCACTGTGCCTGGCTGAAAGTTGATAGTTTAGAATCACAGCACTTTTCAGGGAAGGGATAGATTTTTTCATAATTTTGTGTGTTTAAGGAAATAATATATTTAATAAACTCACATGCAAAAATAACATCTCTTATCACTGATTGAGGAAATTTAGTAGAAATGCAAAAATTGAAATGATGTTAATTTGGCCACATTGGAGAGGAGCGGCAGAAGAGACTCATGTTTAGATACTTTAAAATGTAAATAGTGCTCATCAGGGGACGTAGCCTCACTTCACATAATGTGTTTTCAGATAAACAAGTGGGGGAAATTTGCACTAATTCTATAGGGGCATAATTAAAAATAATTAGGCAGAAAAAAATCCTCTCACTTATTTTATTTAAAAACTTCAAGGAAAAGACAGAGATGGATTTTGCATTTTCAGAAAATGGTGAGCGTGTAGTACAGGCTTGAGATCGGAAGTCCCCAGTGATGTAAGCTTCCTTCTTCATGTATACCTGCCAATTTACTTTTAAAAAAAAAAAGTGCTTACAATGGACTGTCTCCAGGGAAGAGAAGGTATGCGCTTAATGACTCAGTCCTTGGCAACCATCAATAAGTATGCTAGTTAGAGGCAATCAAAGAGCGTAATATGCATACTGCAAACCCAGGAAAACACTAGTGTGGACAGATAAGTAATAAACAGATAGATAGACATGGTGAAATGAAAAAGTAAGCAGAATGGCAATCACCCTGGCTTTTGCTACAGTAACAAATAATAACCAAATCTCAGTGCAAACACAAACATTTATTTCTCGCTCACATTATAGGAGGGCAGTATGTTGATCAGGCTTGTGGCAACCGTGGCTAGGCTCTATGTCTCATTCTGGGACCCAGGTTAAAGCAGCAGCCAGTATTTGGAGCATATAATACTCAGAGAGAAGGGCAGAAGATGAGGGGGGCAAGAGCTACTCCCCACAAGATCACTGGAGTTTTCTGCAGGGACATAGCGTACTTCTTATCCACTCACATTCCATTGGCAAAGCAATTCCAAAGTCAGTGGGGCGAGGAAATTGATTGCACCACAAGAAAACATGGGAAAGGGGGAGAGAAATGAGGAACTGTGAACAAATAAGCTTATCACACCCGAGAGATAGAAAACAGTAAAATAATATGACCAAATGTACATTTTTAAAGAAAATATTATGATTATTAAACACATAATTGAGACAGAAAACTCCTTCTGCCAGTGGTAAATGGACCCAAGTTTTATGGGGCCTGAAACCTGTGCAATTTTTATGATCATCTTTAGAAAAATATGGTCAAATAGTACTAATAAAAATTAGGGGGTTTGAAGCTTAAATTTAATTAGCTTCAAGGTAAATTTGATTTTGCCTCCACTTTAAGTAATGTAAAAACAACCTAACTCCATTCATTAATAAAATTTTGGTAGAAATTTCACTTCAAAACTTGTATTAGTACTGTTCTTTTAAAATAAGATACTGTATTTTTTTTTTTTTGAGATGAAGTCTCACTCTGTCACCCGGGCTGGAGTGCAGTGGCATGATATCAGCTCACTGCAACCTCTGCCTCCCAGCTTCAAGCAATTCTCCTGCCTCAGCCTCCTGAGTAGCTGGAATTACAAGCGTGTGCCACCATGCCCAGGTAATTTTCGTATTTTTAGTAGAGACGGGGGTTTCACCATGCTGTCCAGGCTGGTCTTGAACTCCTGGCCCATGATCTGCCTGCCTCGACCTCCCAAAGTGTTGGAATTACAGGCGTGAGCCACAGTGCCCGGCATGATACTGTATTTTTTTTTTTAATAAACAGAGAATCAGTTATTCGTTCAGACCTAAGAACATGATAAGATAATCTTCTGGCCTCTTGAGGTCACCTAGGTCATTTAAAAACTACAAAGGAGGTAGGAATTCGCTGGATGTCCTTCTCTGAAGAAACCCATTGATTCAAATTTTATTTATCTAATAGAATCCAAATTGGCCGCCATTGTTAAATATATGATGACCTGCTTTGTGATTGTATTGTAATGAGTATGTTTAATTTTGGAAAAAAATGTCTGCCCCCACCCCTGGCTCCAGAAGATGGCTGATGTGTGAATGCAAGATTTTTCCTAAGAATAAATGCTTATTTTTTCAGCTAACATAAAAAGTAACTTATTTCATATAAATTTTCCAGACTTATAGATATTGTTGTTGAGAATATGGAGTAAATTATGGATGATGTGGTTTTTAAAGCCAGGTGAGCTGACAGTAAACAATAAGAGTATAGGGTTAAAATATGGTGGGGTGCATTCGTGGTAGGTCCAGATCCAGTCGGTAGGTTAAGACATGAGGAAACGTTGAAAGATGGAGGCCAGAAAAAGCCTGCACCCCAAGTCTCTATCATTCTACTCTTTACTTGGTGTGGTAGGCAGGATAATGGTTCACAAAGAAATTCACACCCTAATCCCCAGAACCTGTGACTATGTTCCTTACACGGCAAAGGTACTCTATAAATAGGATTCAGGTTATGGACTTTGAGATGGGGAAATTATCCTGCAATATCCAGGTGGGCCCAATCTAATCATGCAAATCCCTAAAAACAGAGTCCCTGTCCTGGCTGTGGCCAGAGAAAAAGATGTGATGACAGAAGAGTCAGTGAGATTGGACCTGCTGAGCTGGCCTCCAGAAAAAAACAGAGCCCTGCCGACACATTGATTTTCATCTGGTAAGATTCTTGCTGGACTTCTGACCTACAGAACTGTAAGTTAATAAATCTGTGTTGCTTCAAGCTACTACATCTGTGGTAATTTGTTACTGCAGCAATACACTAATACACAAAGCTAATACACTTGGTGAAGCAGGGCAATGAATCACCAATAATATATGCAGATGATGGAGGTCCTTAATTCCCTGGTGCGAATGCTTCGGGAAGATCAAGTTCCCCTGAACCTCAGTCTTCATCTTTGACTCTTACCCGAGTTTCTGAGGCTAAACTGGATACATGCACTGCCACTCTGCCACGGTCCAACAGGCATTCTTTTTTCAACCCAGTTTATCTCTTTCCGTTTCCTCAACTTGTGTTTGTGAAGTGACATTTTAGGTCCTCTTAGTCTGATTATTCTGCATGAGGTAAAGCGGCAAAATACCCTTTGACAACCCTATGAGTCACATTCTCCAGTATGATCAAACTGCAGTGGATCAGGGAAATGGTTTTGGAAGTACATTTATTTTCTGTTGGTACAGTTTGACAATTTGGTTTGTTCATATTGCCAAAACTGAGCATATAATGTTAACTTCTTCTATGGTCTTTGAAATATGAACATATTTGAACTGTTATACTGCATTCTGATTAAATCCACTTAAACCTTATTGCAATGCATGCCTATGTTTTTATTCTTGGCTGGACAGACTGCTGTGCAAAACAAGAATCTGTCTAGCTCCAAAGGGGATACTCAGGAAGAAACCGTAAGAGGAGCCCTTAATTAAAAACAAAGGCAAGTCATTTGGGGGAAGTTGGAAAAAAATACGGTCTATATGCAAAAGCAAGTGATGGACTGATTCCAAAACATTGTTTAAAATACTTTGAGAAATAGTCATTAATGAGGTGAGAAAAACAGTCACTTAAACTATTATGAATGGTTTTCTTTGCACATAAAATAGGGTGGAAAATGGATTCAAGCAGCAGTGAAAGTGTGATAAGTAAATAGACTAAATCTACTGAGGAGAACAGAAGTCCTCCTGGAGAAAGACACTGTGGAAGAATAAGGCCATTTGCCAAATAATGGACCAGAATGATGAACTTTGTATTAATTGACATTGTAAAGTTATTATACAATATTTAGTATACTTTAATGCATATTCATTTTTTCCAACATCAAAGGATTTAATAATGTTGAGAAGAATATTTAGCATTCTCACAGAGCTTAATTTCTGGATCTCAGCTGTTCATCACTGAACAAACAGGATGCAATGCTAATGGAGCATTACCTTGCCCAGAATATTGACTATTAATAATATACAGTCATTGAGAGGAAGCACCAGTTTATGAACATGATTTAAATACCAGAGATTGGCAAAAGAGAAGATTATTCGTGTTCCTAAAGATGTTTGTTCATGTCAACCTTCTTTCCACTGTAACCCAAGTAGAAGCGGCAAGAATATATTATGAATTTCCTCCTGAGAGATAGCTAAGTGCACTGGACTTGGTGCCATAACACC
Source organism: Symphalangus syndactylus (assembly GCF_028878055.3). NCBI lineage: Eukaryota > Metazoa > Chordata > Mammalia > Primates > Hylobatidae > Symphalangus > Symphalangus syndactylus. The sequence continues at coordinate 18,411,057 of NC_072426.2, forward strand.
TGGGTTTCAGTCTCCATTCCTCTGCTTCTGGCAATGGGAACACTACGGGGCCTCCCAGAGCCTACTTTCTACCTGATAAACACAGATAATATTACCTATTTTTGTCTGATTTCCAAAATGAGGTAACATGATATACTGCAACATGAAAGTGCTTTGTAAATTTTAGAGAGTTCTATACATTAGGGTCCTTATATTAGGCTTTAAAAAAATAATACGTAAATCGTTAAAATACCACTTCAGCACAGATATATATTGTTATAACTTTTGATCGAATTTTATCCAAACTTAATGTAATAATAGTTTCATGCTTTGGTACTTATCATCAATTTAGGTTATGTGTGTTTACAGTGATGTTCATTGCACATAAATATTTGAAAAATAAATGCTCCCTTCACAGTTTTACCTAGAGCTAGGCCTTGTGACCTTTACTTTGTTTCTGAGTTCTTTTACAGTTTTTATTGACAGTCAAATCATGTCTTCATTAAGGTGCCAGACAAATATTAAATTCAGTAATCTATTGACCAGCAAATATTAATAACTTATTCACTTATTATGTGCATGTTACTATACAAAGTACTATTCAGTAAACTCAGCAAAATGAGCAGTTTGATTTTTTTTCCCTCTTCTAAACTGACTAGCTCTTTGCCTGAACTAATCAAATCAACCAGTAGATTTTTGGCTTCCTGTAGATGCAGCTTAAATGTCACTTTCTATCTTCAAGCTGCTATTTTGAAAACTGGTGATGTGTAGGTGGAAAACACTTTACTATTTACAAGTAGAGTACTATACAGTAAGGCTTATTAGACTGTTATTTTCACTCTGTAGGTTTATTTTATTTAACTTTTTATTATGGAAAATTTTAAACATGTGAATAGGCATATGGAGTACTATCATGAATCCCCACACACCTAACCCAGTTTCAACAATTAACAAATCATAGCCAGTCTCGCTTCATCTGTACTTGCATCAATCTCTGTTCTACCCCGTGTTATTTTGGAGCAAACATCAGATATCCTATAATTTAATTCTTAAATATTTCAATGTGTATATTTAAAAAGAAAGAATTTTTTAAAATTAATCACAATAGTATTATCAAATCCCAAATACAATTAACAAGAATTACTTAATATCATTAAATATTTAGTGTGTATCCAAATTTCCAGTTGTTTCATAATTTTATATATTTTTTGCAGTTTGTTTCAATCAGTAACCAAATAAGGCCCACACATTTTGATTGGTTAATATGCCTCGATTCTATTTTAATCTTCAACTTTTTCTTTTTTTCCCTCTTGCAATTTATTTGATGAAGAAACTGGGTCATTGTCCTGTGGCCTTTTCTACAGCCTACATTTTACTGAGTGTATCCCACGGTATAGTGTAATATGTTTTTCAGTCCTATGTGTTTCCTGAATACTAGTAGTAGGGTCTGGAAATGTGCTATGCAATATCATATTCACATATAGTTTCTTTTTTAAAAATGAACTTATTATTTCAGAATAGGTTTAGATTTACAGAAAAATATGTGAAGATTACACAGAGAATTTACATCCAGTTTTCCTTATTATTAATATCTTAAATTAATATGGCACATTTGTTAAAATTAACAAATATTGATACATTATTATGAACTAAAATCCATGCTTTATTCAGATGTCCTTAGTTCTTACCTAATGTATTTTTTCTGTTCCGGGATCCCATCTAGGATATTACATTGCATTTGTAGTTACGTCTCCTTAGATTCCTCTCGGCTATGGCAGTTTCTCAGACTTTTCTTACTTTTGATGTCCTTGACAGTTTTGAGGGGTACTGGTGAGGTCCATTGTAGAATGGGTTACGGGTTTTACGGGAGACCACAGAGGTCAAGTGCCATTTATATGACATCATATCAAAGGTACATATTGTACACATTAATTATCACTGTCGATGTAATCTTGATCACCTGGCTGAGGTAGTGTTCGTCAGTCTCCATTATAAAACTACTCTTTTTTCCCCATTTCTACACAGTGCCCTTTGGAAGGGGAGCACTACACAAAACCTACACTTAAGGAGTAGAGAGCTATGTTTCATCCTTTTGGGTGGAATATTTTTATTATTTATTTATTTATTTATTTATTTATTTTGAGACAGAGTCTCACTTTGTTACCCAGGATGGAGTACAGTGGCGCAATCATGGCTCACTGCAGCCGCCACTTGCTGGGCTCAGGTGATCCTCCCACCTCAGCCTCATGAGTATCTAGGACTGCAGGTGTGTGCCAACGTGCCCAGCTAATTTTTGTATTTTAAGTAGAGACAGGGTTTTGCCATGTTGGCCAGGCTGGTCTCAAACTCCTGGCCTCAAGTGATAATCCACCTAGGCCTCCCAAGTACTGGGATTACAAGCGTGAGCCGCTGTGCCCTGCCTATTTTCATAAATTATTTGGAATTCTTCTGCGCGACAGATGTGTTCCTTTTCCTCCAATTAATTATTTATTTATTCCATAATTTAGTCAGTATGGACTCACAGATATTTATTTTACATTTGGGTTATAATTCTATACTACTTTACATTGTTGCTCAAATTGTTCCAGCTTTGGCCGTTGGCTTTTTCGTTCGGCTCCTGTGTTCCTTTGTCATACCCCTACTGCTGTGAGTGTGTGTGGTTTTAAGGACTTTCTTACCTTCTAGCACTACAAGATGATTTCGGCTCACCATATGCATTCCCTGACCCCATCCTAGAATCAGCCATTTCTTCAAGGAATCTTGGTACCTTTAATTTGAGAACGGTATTAGAAATAAAGATCCAAGACCAGGTGCAGTGGCTCATGCCTGTAACTCCAGCACTTTGGGAGGCCGAGGTGGGCGATTGCTTGAGGACAGGAGTTCAAGACTAGCCTGGCCAACATGGCAAAACCTCATCTCTACTAAAAATACAAAAATTCACTGGGTGTGGTGGCACATGCCTGTAATCCCGGCTACTGGGGAGGCTGAGGCAGGAGAATCAATTGAGCCTAGGAGAAGGAGGTTGTGGTGAGCTGAGATCATGTCACTGCACACCAGCCTGGGCGACAGAGTGAGACTCTGTCAAAAACCAAAAAAAAAATCTAAGGACTAGATTTAATAAAGTTTTTCAAAGTCCTGGCCGGGCGTGGTGGCTCACGCTTGTAATCCCAGCACTTTGGGAGGCCAAGGCGGGCGGATCATGAGGTCAGGAGATCGAGATCACGGTGAAACCTCGTCTCTACTAAAAATACAAAAAAAAAATAGCCGGGCGTGGTGGTGGGCGCCTGTAATCCCAGCTACTCGGAGAGGCTGAGGCAGGAGAATGGCATGAACCCGGGAGGCGGAGCTTGCAGTGAGCCGAGATTGCGCCACTGCACTCCAGCCTGGGCGATAGAGCGAGACTCCGTCTCAAAAAAAAAAAAAAAAAAAACAAAGTCCTTTTTTTATTGCCATTATACCTATTTTAAAAATTTTTAAATTACTTATTATAGTTGGTTATTTTTAAATTTTGATTTTCATAAGTTCAATTTTCAAAAGTTACCTAAGGTGTCTGCTTGTATTGAATAGTATGTCTTTTATTCCAAAGCAAGTCATTTACACACATATTTTGTTTCTAAATATCTTATTATTAAATACAGTGTCTAAAAGCTCATATTTTTCTACATTTTGTCAGTCCAATCCGTTCAAGAGGCTGTATGGTTAAGTGAAGCTAAGTGATCTTTGACTGTTTTTTTTAAAATTCCTAGTGAATTGACTAAATATTTTGACACCTTGTAATTACAAAGTGCATAGAGAAAGTAGATTAAATGACAAATATAATAAGGAAAGATTGTGCTTATTTCTGTGTAAATCATAGAGTAAAATGCCTTAAGGCAAATCCTTATAGGGTGGACTTTCTGAATAGCTAGGTAAAACAGTGGCTGAACCTTTCATTATAAAATTTGTGAAGTATTTGTTCAAAAAATAAGCAATGGAAAATTTTTATATAATACTAGGTGAATAAGAGAAAATATCAAGAGTGGTCATTTCTATATAAAATATACTAATTATATTATTTTCTTTTATTGGTTAATTATCTTTTCATAGAATTTATTTTTTTAAAAGATGAATTGTATGGAAGTTATACATGAGTCTGCCTTAGTCAGACAAACCTAGCAAAACAACTTACGAACTTCTCGACACTGGGCAAGTTGCTAATCTTTCTGTGTTGTTTCCTCTTCTGTAAAATAGATTGTGAAGATAAATTGGCTCGTATATGTAAAGCTCTGAACATATACATGTAATATATGCGTAACATGTATGTATATCGACATATATGCATAACATATATAGCACTCTACAAAACATGTAGAGCCCAGCCCTTCCAAATGCTCAGTAACAGTTGTCTCTTATCTTTAATAATATTTTATTTTCTTTCTACACACTTTCATGTTATTTTTCTTTGGTAATAGTCAATAACTTAAACATTTTGCTAATCCAGACTGACTCCACCTTTCAGTGCAAATTAATGAACTTTTGCTATAGTTAGTGTTTTCTCCAAATCAATATTGTATTGGGAATACTTGCACTATTTTGGTATATATTAATGAGTTTTTCCTCTTTTACTTTTCTTAATGTGTAACCTTTGGTTATTCTGCCCAAGGCTTTAGGATTATAACTGGAATACAAAAATCAAGAGGGTTTCAGTATTCAGAAGAATGTGACAAAGGGGAAGGAGAGGCCAGCCTATCATCTCTTTTGGCCTAGGAAAGATTTGCAACAAAGAGAAAGGAGACAGAGGCAGGAAGTAAGACTCACTCTCGACCATCTCTTCCAGGCAAAAGTCTTGCCAGTAGGGTGGTGCATTAGATATACTGGGGAACCTGCAAGAAGAGAGTCTTTGCATTGCTCCCTCTGTGGAATTCTGGGAGGACACGTGGGGTGAGAAGCCCAACAGTGGCACTTGGTGGAGAGAGTTGTGTAGACCAAAGAGTCTGCTCTCCTGGCCTGCATCTGATGAGCAGGGGATCCAGAAGTGCCTGTGTATCCTGCTGGGGAAAGTAGAGTTCCAGAAGGCCCAATGGACTAACAAAGTCCAGAAGAGAGACAGATAGGCAAATAGTCCAATGGTAGGTGTTTACACAACTCGTAGGGCAAATGGGACTATCAGCCACCACAGTCACAAGTCCAGGGACCAGATCAGCCACTCAACTGCAGAGACCAGGGAGAGGCCACCGAGGTCACCATCTGAATCCAAAACTCCTTTTTGCTACCACCCTCCTCGCCCCCTTCACATGATGTCATGATGGCGTCTTGGAGTTGAGTAAAAAAAAAGAAGAGAAAATCTTAAATAATTAGCATTTTCCCAGAAGAGACTGAGGTATCCCCAAAAGACTTTAAACCACAAAAAAACTCAGTTATTGTGAATCCTTAAACTTAAAATACACAATCTAGCAGGTGAGAAAGAGTAAATTGGTTATGAGAAACAAAGTTATTAAATTTTCAACACTGCAACAAATGCAAAAGGATTTGAAAATGACAAGTGCCTTCCTTTCCCAGCTGCTGTGAGGATCATAGGGGCAGCAACATTAGGACATGAAAGTGCTCCATGCAGCTAATGATAATGACAGCTGCGTGCCCTGCCCTGAGTGTGCTGGGATCAGAACAGGACAAGCAGCAGGCAAATCTCAGCTCCAGGCCAGGAGGCAAGGGCATAGACAAGAAGCCAGGTCCAGGCCAATTACAAGGTGTCAGGGAGAAGAAACCAGCACCCCAGAGCAGCAGATTCAGATGGAAATTGTGGAAAGGGAGCCAAGAGGCAGCAGAGGACCAGGCAAAACCTCCCCCACACAGAGAAGCACCATGGAGGCATGTTCTCCAGGAATGACACTAGGCCTGGCACTATCTGGTATTCCTCTTGGTCAAATGTTTGATGCAAAAGACTGAATACCTAAAAAGTATGTTCACTGAAGGCATGCAGTAGAGGGTGGCTATTAGTCCCACAGAGTGTGTATATTAATCCGTTCTCATGCTGCTAATAAATATCCAAGAATGGGCAATTTATAAAGGAAACAGGCTTAATTGACTCACAGTTCAGCATGGCTGGGGGGGCCTCAGGAAACTTACAATCACGGTGGAAGGGGAAGTAAACAACTCCTTCTTCACATGGCAGCAGGAAGCAGAGGTATCGAGTAAAGAGGGGGAAAAGCCCCTTATAAAACCATCAGATCCCATGATAACTTACTCACTATCATGAGAACAGCATGAGGGTAACCGCCCCCATGATTCAATTACCTTCCACCGGGTCCCTTCCGCGATACGTAGGGATTATGGGAACTACAATTCAAGATGAGATGTGGGTGGGAACACAGCCAAACCATATCAGGGAGCCGTGAATTAAAATTAAGAATCATCTTGTCAGGGTAGAGAATTAGGAAAAGTTTAAATTATAAAACTTAGTGAGATCAGGGTAATTAATTCATGGAAATTTTTTCTCTAAGTTTCGGATTTAGGAAAGTGGATCTTTGTAAAAACATGGCGAAAAATATGTGGCAATAAAAGATCTGGAGATTCTGATGATCTAGATATTAATTCATTCATATTCCTGGCCCCTATTAGGTGTCAGATTCTTTGATAGGTAATAAAGAGGTCTTTGCTAACAATCCCGCAGGAAGACAGCCAAGTCAACGGGCACTTAAAGAACATACACAATAATGGAGGAGGTATGGGAGTACAGAAGAAGGACAGCTAAGTGGATGTGGGGTGCCAGAAGAGGCTTCCTGAAAACAGTAATATCTTAGTTAGAACTGAAGGAGGAATGCATAGTAGCTAGGTGAGCGAGTGGGCGAAGGTGCTTCAGGCCAAAGAAACAGCATGAGCAAAGGCCTCAAACCAGAGCAACTTGCATTTGTCACCAGACTCAGACAAATGGGTAACCAGTGCACAGTGAACATGCTTCACGCAGGATAAGAACAATTATACACATATAGTAGTCCTTTAGATTTCAGGCAAAGAAGGGCCAAATACCTTGAAAAAAGAGAGTATGTCATGGAAATTCAGAGGAAAGAAATAGTTCTGTGAGTTATGAAAAAGCCTAGAAATAATTCTGATGGAAAAATTTGGGCGTTAGACTTAAGATTTTTGTTATTTTATGGAAAATAATTCTATAGAGATCAAAAAGTTATCTCTATATGATCCTTCAAACTTTGCTGTGTGTCTCTATTGTGAGAATGTGTATATGTCATGCTTCTTAATTCGTAATAGTATTAGTTCTTAACTTCCTTGTTACCAGTTTCAAAAAATCACAACCAAAACTTGGTACAAGATTATGTATCTCCAGATAATGTATTTAAAAATGAGTACTACTAATAAAATAAAAGATTCTGTAATCAAATAACAACTTTTTATAACTCTTATTAAGGTTACACCTTAAATCTGAGGCGGGAAATGTGATTAGATTGTCCTACAATAGTACATTTATTTATTTTCCTTCAGGTTTTCTCAAATTAACAAGATTTTGTTTCTTGAGAAACTACAGAGTAGTGGCTTTCACCTGCCTCCGCTTAGGAATTATTATGAACCAAAAATACTGTTCTTCCAGTAAACAAAATAAACACACTTTTCCATTTTCACAAGAAGCTTTCCTTTTCTAACCTAAGAAACCCCAAATAGATCAGATTTTTCCCAGCTCTATCCAAGTGTTAATTTCTAGCCAAAGATTCTGTCATAAAGGCTGCATTTGGAGAAAATGTATCCTAGGGGTGCGGTGAAGAGACTATAAAAAGGAAATGATGGTGTAATTTTAAGAAGAATATTTATAGTTGTGTGTACTAATTTATTCTTTTAAACTGGCTCGGTATTTTGATTTGGTCTAAAATAGATCAACCCTACTAAATTTATATTGGATGATTGTTTGTTCAGCTATTGAAAATGTGCAGGGAAGTGGTATAGCTTGATGATTAAACATCCAGACTCTGAAGACTGCTTTGTCTGGGTTCGAATCGCAAGCCTGCTGCATTCTTACCACATTACCCTGGGAAGATGGCTTAAACTCTCTCCATTTTCTCAACTGAAAAACAGAAATAGTAACAGTACCTGTCTCAAAAATAAATTGGTACCTGGAAAGCAGTTAGAATCATGCCTACCAAAGAGCAAGCACTAGGTCATAGCTGCTGGTATTATTCTGTTTTTATGAAGTCATAACTGCAGGTGTGCTGTTTCTTGACTTTACTGTCGAAAACATCTTTCCTTTCCTATCCTCCCTCTGCTCTCACTCTATCTTCTATACACTCTGGCTTTCATTTCCATAGCCATTCTCCATTGCCCAACAGGGTTTTCACAAAAGTGTTCAATAACCGTTGAATAAATAAATGCCTCAAACTCCTGTTTGTTTTTTAAGTCCTCCAGAACTATATCTGGCCCTCTGACCTCCTGCAGTGGGAAGAGTGCACACTTCCTTGCTTCCGTAGCCTTTATACATAACCTCTCTCTACAGTTAGCACACCTGGATGAACTGATCTTTATATAACTCTTTCTTGGCTTCAGTTTTCTTCAAATTCACAAGATCTTGTTTCTTACTTAGGGATTACTATGAACCAGAATCCGTGAGCTTCTTGAGAGTAGTGGCTCTCACCTGCATCCCCTAATGCTTGGAATACTGTAAGCTTGGTTAATGATTCATTGAGTGAGTGCGTCAGTGAATGATTGAATGAACTCATCTTAACTCTTCAGCAGGAGCTGGGTATTCTCCGGCCAGTAGTCATCCTCCAGGAATTATAAGCACTAAGCCAATGGCTCCTCTGCAGAAAGGCCTGACTCTGGGAAAGGGTGGCAGAAACCAACAGCAGAGAATTCTGCCGGCCATCAGCAAACTACAGAATGAATGCTACGGCTGGAGCTTAATGTATTCTAATGCCTTCATTTCACAAATGAGGAAACTAAATCCTAAGAAGCATTCAGTTAATATCTCCTAGAACATTAGAGAAGCAACTGGGAATAGAGTCTAGGTCTCCTGGCTTGTAGTCAATACTTATTCAAGTGCAAAGAGATTATCTGTATAAGGCTTGCATGCTTCATGAAAGCTTAGCAGTAATAGGTGAATGAAAGAGATAAATAGGATAAATAAAAAAAAGTCCTGGTTTTTTAATTCATTATTTTTAATGAAAGCCTTGCTTCCATTTGAATGTATAAAGTATTAATGATTGAAGCCATAGGTAGAAGTTGAAAGTAAATATTATGGTAGTGATGGTATCCCATATTTTAGAATCTACGAACATGTACTGCTTTTGCCTGCCCAGAATCACTTCCCCTTTTCAGTAACGACAGTTCACTTTTCCTTTGGGAATCTATGTCTTCTCGAATGCCAACTTTCTTCTCGGTAATTTCAGTGAAGATGTCCAGCTGCCGCAGTCAAGTTGTGGCCTCATGAACCTGGCTACGCAGATCAGACTCTCTCCCCTATATCTGAATCCTGAGCACAGTGAGGTCGAGACAGAAAAATGGCCAATGTAGATTCATTCCAGTGAGCTTTCTGGGAGTGTTGTTCACTGATTCCTCCCACCTAGACCTCCGGAACTACTCTAGGACCTGTCCTTCATGGGGTTACTTATCAACTTTCCCTTTGATTCTATGAGCTAATCCATGTCCTTCTAACAGATTTCTTTTCTGTTTACTTAGGTAAAGTTTGTTTTCATTGTTTACAATCAAATTCTAGTAGCAGTTGGATTTGCAAGTTCCACTTTTATGTTATGGTTTGTGAGTACAAACCCAACAGCAAAAATAAATATGGAAAAAAAAATTTATGTATGTATATGTGTGTGTGTGCATGTTACCTACTAAGTATATAACTGCACAAGAGAAAATAGATTTGTGTTACAATGTATACAAAGGGAAAATAGGCCAAACTTGATTTTACCATGGAAATCTATATATGTTTTAAGATGATCTGGAATTTTATTTACTTAAATGAGAGCTTTCTTTGAATGTTAAAAGTTGTCATAACGCTTATAAAAACATAATATGCAATATTATAGATGTACGCATTTAAACTTAGGTTCTTTGTTAACTGTCCTGGCATATGTTTCCCCTAAAATAATATTTAATTTAAACTGGTTTATTTATGTAGGTAATAGTAAGCCAATAGTAGACATCAAATTCATAAATTAGAGAAAATAATATGTAATTGTAGCTTAATGTAGCCACATTATTTATATTATGCTACAAATACATATTTTATAAATACATGGGTACATGCAAAATTCTGTGTAAATCATACATTAATGATTTCACCATAAACTGTATCTGTTCTTTACTTGTAAATTGCACTTAATAAACTAGAAAGTTCATGAAAGTTGTTCATTTAAGTAAATATTGATGAAAAGTTCTTAAGAATTAACTCATGAGAATAATCATCTATGTTCTCTCTGAAAAATAACTATTTTTTGGAAGAGTATGACACAAAGGTTCTCAATAAATATTTGAAGATTTTTTCCCCTTTTTACCCATCTCTCCTTTTGACTGTATTTAACTCTTTCCTGGGTGAATGTATATTTTGCAGGTAGAATGTCACATCAAGCACTAGAAAAATTTCTGACACAATATTTAGTATTTATTTAGTATTTAGTATTTAATTTCTGATGGCAGCAAACATTTACCTAAGAATTTATTAGGAAGTCTTTTTATAATGACTGTAATAAACACTTTGTGCAATATTTGTACACATATTCTAAACAATTTTGTAATAGTTAATATGTCAGCTTTCCTCTATGCTTGGTATACTCTTGAATGTAAAACAAAGATCCACACAGAAGCTGCGCTAGTTTTTATTTCTTCCTCAATACAAGAGCTACATACATAACATGTACACCTAAGCAGAAAGGTAAAAGAGATATGTGGCTTCTTTCATTTGAGGTTGTTTTCCATTATCTTTCACAACCTGACCTGGGTAGAAAGGCTAAAACACCGATCTTCAGCAAGTGTTGATATTAAAGTTGTGTGTATACAGTTATTTAGCAAACAGTTTCTGATAACACTAAGTGATTTTTATGAATTAGGAAAATCTTTAAGAGGACTGGTGTCTTCAAATTCTTAGTTTGCAAAAATTACTGTATATCTACAAGGGGTCATCAAAAAGTTCATGGAAAGTGCTTATTATAAAAAAAGTAGTGTGTAGATTTCAAATTGTTTTGTACCAAAATAAACTTGTACTAATTTGTACTAACTTGTTATAACATGTATGAATAGGATCTAGTTTTGCAGCACTCAGAAAGATAAAACTTCAGTTTGAATAGAGCCCCTATCGAAGCAACACGAATTCCTTTAAAACTGAAGTAAAAACAAACATCCAATTTATGGTGAAGCCTGGGTAGAAGAATGGTGAAATTATTGCTGCTTTACAATAAGTTTATGGGGGCAATGCCCCAGAGAAATCAGTAGTTTACAAATTGATAACCCTTTTTAAGAAGGGATGAGACAATTTTGAAAATGAAGACTATAGCTGCAGATCATCCACATCAATTTTCAAGGAGAAAATTGGTTTTGTTTGTGCCCTAATTGAAGAGGACCAATGACTAACAGCACAAACAATAGCCAACACCATAGACATCTCAATTGGTTCAGCTTACACAATTCTGACTGAAAAATTCAAGTTGAGCAAACTTTCTACTCAACGGGTGCCAAAATTTTTGCAGCCAGATCAGCTACAGACAAGAGCAGACTTTTCTATGGAAATTTTAAACAAGTGGGATCAAGATCCTAAAGCATTTCTTCAAATAATTGTAACAGGAGATGAAACATTACTGTACCAGCAATAGACTGAAGACAAAGCACAATCAAAGTAATGGCTACAAAGTGGTGCAAGTGGTGGAAGTGGTCCAGTCAAAGCAAAAGTGGACCAGTCAAGAGCAAAGGTCATGGAGACAGTTTTTGGGGAATGCTCAAAGCATTTTGCTTGGTGACTTTCTGGAAGGCCAAAGAACAATAACATCTGCTTATTATGATGGTATTTTGGGAAATTTAGCCAATACTTTAGCAGAAAAACACCCCAGAAAACTGTACCAGAGAGTCCTTTTCCACCATGACTATGCTCCTGCTCATTCCTCTCACCAAACAAAGGCAATTTTGCAAGAATTTTGATGGGAAATCATTAGACAGCCACCTTATAGTCCTGATTTGGCTCCTTCTGATTTCTTTTTGTTTCCAAATCTTAAAGAGTCTTTAAATGGAACTCATTTTTCTTCAGTTAATAATGTAAAACAGACTGTATTGACATGATTACTTTAACAGGATAATCTGTTCTTTAGAGGTGGACTAACTGGCTGGTATCATTACTTACAAAACTGTCTTGAACTTGATAAGTCTTATGTTGAGAAATAATGTTTACATTTTTTATTTTGATCTTTTAATTTCATTTTCACAAACTTTATAAAGTCCCCTCATAACTACGTGTATGTATGTATGCATATGTGTGCATTCTAATCAGTTACCTATTTGATGTTGCTCTTCTGTGCCAATTTTCAACTGAGAGGGGACTTCAAAAACAACAACAAAATAATTTTCTATTGCTTTCAAGATAATTTTAAATGTAAAGTACATTTTAAAATTTGGTAGAATACACACCAAACTATTAATTTATGATTACCCTAGCAGGAAAAGAATATGGGAGGGAGGATCAATAGTAAGAGAGGAGAGAAAAAGAAAGGTGATTTTAATTTTTAACTTAAGACACTTTTATATTTTTTGAATTTTTATAACAAACATGTACTACTTTTATAATTAAAAAGTGAATTTCAAAATGAAAAATGTAGTTACTACTGCAAAATCCCATTAAAATTGGAAAAAATGTATATTTTGTATTCATTCACATATTTTTTGAAGTTTGATTTTTTAAATTTTGATTAAGCCCTTTACAATCTTTTCTATAGATAAATAATTTAGTAGTGTTAAAAATGATACTGGTGACAGGAATAGCTGCCAGGTTTTATGCTAAGTGACTTACATACATTGTTTATTTCATTTTCACAAAATCCTATAGGCAAAGGTAGGATTAGTGTGTTTAGTGAGGCTCGAAGTTTGTACGATTTGGGGGAGGGTAGATCTTTAAGAAAATAATACAAAATTACAGTGGCACTTCATAGGAGCTTAGAAGGGGGTCTGGGCGGATGAGGGGCCTTAAGCTTTAAGCTTTGTAGGCTTCTGTAATAAATCTATCTCTACCCATTAGTCACATATTAGTTTGGTTATACATATGTGGAAATGAGGCCTAGAGAGATAACTTACCTAAAACCATGCACCTAACAAGTGGCTAAGCAGCTACTTTGTTTTTCTAAGAGAATTTTTATATCTCAGTGATCACTGACCTGAATTATTTTCAGTGAGTTGGAGAGAGAGCTCAATTTCTGTCCAGCTCTGATTTAAGGATGTCTGCTTCCCTTAATTACTTACTCCAGTAAGAGACAGAGAGGAAAAAGATGGGAAAACTGGAGGAGGGGAAGGAAAGTAGAGAAGGGAGCCAGAGGGACCAGAGGTTGTACCACTGAGAGAGTGAGAGGTCAGAGAACAAGCAGTGTTCAAATTCATGACCATATTCTTTAAAGGCTGTTTGTGAGCCACCATGGGGCTTGCTGAAAAAAGAAGGGGGTTACATGAGTCAAAGTGTCTGAAGCAACAAGCGTGATTCCTGGTTGATATATACTCTTGATGACTAAATATGCAGGACAAAATAAGAGATGGGGTTGTTAGCCAATGCCATTATCATTATCAGGTCAAGGGACAAAAGAGAAACAAAAGAGAGCCCCAAAATAGTGCTGTTTGGGGACCTGAAGCAGAAGGCAGATGAAATTGATACAGTCATTGCATTTACAAGAAGCAGGAAGATTGGCACTTGGAAGAAAGAAGGATATCTTCCAAAAGATGTAAGAGGAAAGAAGGTATATTGGACAGGTTCCAATCTAATTTGAGTTCTATATTTTTAATCTTCCTACTAATGCTGATAAAGGCAACAAGGTTTAGGGGGTGATTCTTTAGGGCCAATGACTCTGAGGCGGCCCTGAAGGACCTGCCAGTGGAGTTGATGCCCCTTAATTGCTGTTCATCCTTAGGTCCTTCACAAGGCCTTGCATACAGTCTTTAACAGAATAGGTATTCAAGGAAAGAGTCTGAATGATTCAATCGTGGGGCTCACAAGAGAGGATAACCATGAGCTCTTAAAAAAGAAACCTCCTTGGGGCTCAAAACATTTTCTTCTCTCTACCCTCTTATTTCCATCTTTCTCTAAGAAATCCCTTCCCTCTAGGAAATTAGTGCACATGGCTGGAATCCCTACGTAAACTCATAGAGGTAGTTATTTCTCTCCAGATCCATGAAGATGCATAAAATAATTCCATGGGCATGAGAAGACCAAAGGCAAAAGGTCTTCAGAAATAATTTGATTTATAGGTATGTCTGAATACACAGACACCATGCCCATTGATAATTGCTGCTGTGGTACATTTCTTGGTCACCATCCTAGATTGGACTTTTGATATTTTCCAGCAATTGCACTAGATCTTTCCCCTTTGCCACAGTTCTTTCTTGTTTCTACAGCAATTAATCACCAAATCTCATCAATGCTGCCTCCTAAGTACCTCTCCAATCCATTTGTTTTTAAACGTTCTCAGTGCTTCTCCTAATCCTTCCGTGTCTTATTTCTTGATTACATCACCAAACTTCTAATGGATTTCCTACCTTTCCTAGCGTTCCTCATCTTTCTGTATTCTGGTAATCATCTCCGACTTCTCTTAACTTCTAAAAGGCACCATATTTTCTTCCTCTATGCTTGCTCATGTCTTCCTTTTCCCAGAAACACTTTTTCTCGCTTCTCTACCTTTACAGAATATCTACTTACGCTACAAGTTTCCGATTAAATATCTCTTTTTTTTAGTGAGCCATTCCCATATTCCTCAGCTAGGTTATACTCCCTTCCTGTATGTTATATCATATCAGTCAATTTACTTTATTGCATTTATTTGTTGAATGTATTTTCCCTACTAGTCTGTACATTCCTGGAGTGTCTTGACTTCACTCCTGTGTTCTCAGCTCCCCAAGTTCTACCCCAGGAATTCACAGGCCTCTAAGTGCTGTTTACTTTCGCTCCACCTTTCTCCTCACTAAAGCCCAAGGAATCTTTATCTAGTCTGGGAGGGGTTGAGGAGCCTTCTCATCTTACACTTCCTGGTTTTTCCAAATACTTTTGTCTTGCTGAGGCCTACATTTTTGAAACTCAAAAGCGAAGAGTTGATCCCTTTGTTCTCTGCACTCCGCCGTTTCATCCTTCTGCCAACACAACAAGGGCAGATGAAATGGCAGAAAAGTAAAGGGTGTAGGAATGTGAATATGAGGGAGGGGGCCAATTAGATGCTATCTCCACCCTCAGTCCACCTCACATTCACAGCCAGTCCTTGACCAAAGGATGACATCTGTTGTCCATGTTCTGTGGTGGATGCTGTGCTGCATTTCCCAGATTACTGCTCTAGTGCTAAAGGTCTTACTCTCCCAGGAGTTAGGCATTTTGCCTGCTGACAGCTACCAGCTTTTGGCTTCCTCTGAGAATTTACCTGAGCTGTAGAGAGCTTTCTTACCTAATTTTTAGCTTCTTCCCTTAAGGATCTCACATCCAGAATAAAGGCTGGCCTAATTCCAGGAGTTAGCTGAAATCTTATAGCAACTATATCACAGCCCATCTTTTCCTTGGTTATCTCCTGCTTCCTTCCCTTCTCCCAAAGTGTTAATCCCAGGAAGTCTCCAGTAAACTTTCTGCACACCAGTCTCTATCTCAGAGTATACTTTGTGGGGGACTTATCCTGCAATAGCCATTCTTAGACTTCTTTTGTTTATGAAGATTTTTTTTTTTTTAACTTCCATCCATCTATCTCCCAATTCCTAAAACCTAAAAATGGTGGGAGAATTTTAAGTTGCTTGGAGGCTTCCCTCAAGAAGTCACATGGGAAAAGAATTATAGCTTATTTCTGCTCATTTTAGTTTTAGGATACAGTTAATGGGGATATTGTGCAAGGAAAAAGAAAAAGTAGTGGAGACAAAAAATCTTGTACATTTGCTCCTTTCTAGATTGCATTGAGAAGGAGTGTGAGTGTGTGTGTGTGTGTGTGTGTGTCTGTAGATAACTAGAAGAATTTAAAATAAGATGTTTAAATGAAAGTTGCTGACAATTTTTTAAGTACAAATTATAAAATTTTATAAAATACTGTAAAACCAAAAAAACTTCAGTCTTCTTGAAGAGCAGAGCTGATATTTGTTATGCAAATTATGAAATACCATATTCCAAGACTTCCAGTGTCAATTGCTTTTCACTGGGAAACCAAATGAAAAAAAATTAAGTTGAAGAAAAGGCAACATTCAAAGAGAAAACATCTATGGTGTTTTTTGATACAAAGGAATGATGTTACTTTTTTTTTTACTGAGAGTTAAAAGGAGTTTAGAAGTCGTATAGTCTAAAATTGTGGACAGTGCAGCAGTACCACCTGTGAGTTATTTTGCTTTTGCTTAGAACACACAATTATCTTTCTAATATGAATTTTACATGTTCTTGTTTTGAAGTTTAATTAATAATCCTTGCTACATATCAACTTGAGGCCTTATGCACTACATTGCTTTTTCTTGTTCTTTGATTGTGTGAATACTGATGCATTTACCTATCTTCTATCTAATTTTGCTCCTGGGATCTATTACATTTAGTTAGTACAGAATGTCTAAACGAGATACATTGATTTACTTTGGTCTGCCCTCCAACTCATACTACACTTAACCCATGTTCATGATAGTTCAAGAGATTTCCCCTCTTCGCTGAATAACTACAAAACAAAGGTGGACAGTGTCCGACTGATGTAGTATAATAGCTCTCTTGAGCATTGCCTTGTTGTGTATGAATTATGCCACCAAGAATACATCTGTAATTTATTTCCTTGTGTGTCAGCATATGTGTATGAGAAGCAAGAGCTAGACTGTCACTTTCCTGTATAGTTTATTATTATTTTGCCTCTTTATGGACACTAGCAATTTTATTTAGAACGTGG
This sequence comes from Symphalangus syndactylus, assembly GCF_028878055.3. Taxonomy (NCBI): domain Eukaryota; kingdom Metazoa; phylum Chordata; class Mammalia; order Primates; family Hylobatidae; genus Symphalangus; species Symphalangus syndactylus. The sequence goes on from NC_072426.2 coordinate 18,428,081, forward strand.
AATGTAAAACAATGTAATAAGAATAGCCACTTTTTATAAGTGTTTCCCATGTTCTAGGCATCATGTTGAGTATTTTCTGTACATTCCACTCATTTAAGCCTCATTATAACCCTATGAGGTAGGTATTAAATACCTACATTTTATCAATAAGAAAACTGAGGCTCAGAGAGTTTAAATAATTCGCTTAAAATCACATGGTTAGAAAGTTATCATAAGTAATTTACAATTATTTTTTAGCCACTCTTTCAAAACTTTTAAAGATTTTCACTTCAGGTCTTGATCAACTTCTCTGGAAACAGCCTCTCTGCTCTCAACTCCCTATGTTTAAGTAACCCAATTCTGTAGCTTTTCCTCCTCTCTATGTAAAAAATGTTTCACACTCCTTCCCACTGCCAGCTATCTTTCCTGTTCCCAGCTGTGTATCTCTCTACTCAGCACTTTATATCTTCGTTATCTCTTAGACCTTCCTAACTGGATGATGAGCTGCCAAATAAAATCACAGGAGGAAAAGATACAGCATCTCATCTTTCTCTCTTAAGCCTTTGCTCTCTGCTACTTCCTCGTCAATGAGTGTTCAAGTTCTCCAGTTTCCTGAGGCAAGCCCAGTGCTAAAAATAGCCCACTACGTGTAGTAGCCCTGGCAGAATTTTCTGGGCTATGAGAACCTAAATAAGAACGGCTGGCAAATTGAGATGACCAAGTTCTGGAAGTGAGTGTGGGGACACCCTGTACCCCTCTGCTGTTCCCACTGTTAAGATGCTCAGCCTACCCCAAGAATTTGTTCATAGTTCTTCTTGGATACATGATGGAAAGGCACTACTGTGTTTCCTTCACTCAAAGGACAGTGGCATAACTTACTGTTTCAAGGGCATAAAACAGGCGTAACCATTAGGATGCAAATGTAATTCCAGCCTGTCTGTCAATTATTTCATTGTTCTGACTAAGCAGAGTTTGATATGAAGTAAATGTTACTTGAACTGTTTAATAAATAAATGTTTTAAAAATATATATTTAAAGAAATATGATTTTTGTAACTTATTTATCTAACTTATTAAACTTATTTTCTTATTATTCACCTAATAATTATTTATAATTATTAAAATGTTTAATAAACATTATTAAACTCATTGCAAATTGTTGGAGAATAATTTTCTCTCAAACATAATATTTTGGTGACCAAATATATAATATAAAAATAATATTAAAAAAACACCTTCTTTAAAAGGTGATTACATTTCTAAAAAGAAGACTTCCTGCCAGGACATAGATGAAAATGAACCAATATAGCGATATATAAGTTTATACTCTCCCCAGCTCACTATTATTATGAAATAACTTTCTTCCACAATAAAATAACTTTATAATTTTTCTGATTATAGTGATAATGTATTTTATTTTTAAAAATTCAATTTGATATAAGGAAGAAAGTAAAAATTACACAAAATCTCCCACATGAAGATAACTAAATCTTTTTACAATTCGTTGATACATACATGAGACCTAAGCCAATCAATTCATTTCCCTACTCATAGGGATTCAGAAATGCAGCCGGTTGGAGCCAATGAGATGTGAGAAGAAATCTGCTGAAAGCTTCTTTGCTCACTTTGAAGAGACGGCCATTGGAGGAAATTGGCTCTTCTTCTCTGGGCCATTGTCAAGTATAGATGTCACTTCCAGACAAACTACTGTAGCCTTCTTGATACAGGCTTCAGGAGGAAGCCAATTCAAAAAACTGGACAAAGATGAGAGAATCACAGAGAAATGCACTGGATAAAGACACTGGGTTAAGCCACTTTTAAAGGCCACCATGCCTCTGAACATCTAACAGTGTGAGCCCATACATTCCCTCATGGTTTATTAAGCCTGTGTAAGTTGGATTTCTTGGTACTTGCAGCTGAATGCATTCTAACAAGCACAGATAAATTTCCTATAAAAAAAACCCAACATTTGTACAGGGTTTGTATTTTCTTAATAATTTCTGGGTTACTAACTTGCCTTAAAAAGTATCCCTACTGTGTAGGTTATACATATTATCTAAATTTTATACTTTTGAAATTTTATTATTTTATTAACTTTTAAGACAAATGCAGCATTTCTATATATCATGTGAGATAGTAGTTCAACTTTAATTTTTTCAAATAATAATTGTGCTACTAATATGCAAATTAAATATGCTAATTTACTAAATAAAACATTCTCTTCCCTTTGAAATGAAATACTACCTTTGTCCTATATTAAGTTCCCATGTATTCTGTGATTCTTCTTCTGGTCTACTAATCAATTAGTCTATTCCTATGCTAATATCCAACCATTTTGATTATGCAGACTTTATAACATATTTTAATATCTGGCAAGGATTCTCATCATTATTTTTCATGTTCTTATATTTCTTAGCTTCTCTTGAACATTCATTCTTCCATATAAAATGTAGAATAATCCAATTTTCTGAGAGCAGAGAGTTTTAATTGGAATTTCATTAAATATGTAAAACAATTTGGGCAGAACTGACATATGTGTAGTATTAAGTCCTCCTGTACAAGAACTGGGTGTTTTTCCATTTGTTCAGCTCATTATGTAGCCCTTCAATAAGATTTTATGATTCTCATCCTATAGGTCCTCTACCTTTCTTATTAAATATATTTAAAAATATTTTAATGCTTTTGTACTATTGTAAGTGGATTTTTTTTTTTTTACATTTCTAATTCTAGAGATTATTTCCAGTATAGAGCTACACCATTCCTTTTTTGAGTAGGTATTACATATACAGGCATGTTACCAAATTCCCATATAATAGTTTTTAAATGGACTCTCTTAAGTTAATGCCTGGAATAATGTTTGCTCTTGGTTTTGCATAAGTGCATTTAACATATTTAGATGGTTCTCATTTATTCATATTTTTGATTAGAGTTTTGTAGGAATGGCTGCTGAATTTAACCAAATGCCTTTTCAGTATCTATTAATATGGTTTTAATCCATGAATATACTTGTATAATAAATTATGCTGTTGAAAAAGCTCCTGACATGACACAATCTTTGCAATAAACTACACTAGGTCATTGCTGATACACTGCTGGATTTTATTTGCTAATTTTTAATTAAGATTTTTGCATCTATATTCATAAGTGAAATTGGACTATTACTTTATTTTTCTATTATTATTATTGTCTGACATTTGTATTAGCATTATGCCAGCTTCATAAAATGTATCAGCAAGCGCAATATCGTTTTGTAAGATTTGAAATAGTTTAAATAACCTTGGAATTCTTTCTTCCTCAATAATCCTAAATGTGATAAGTGTATTTATTCTTTGTTTACTTAAGAGCCCCACAGTCAGTAGCTCTGATTAAAACTAAGAATACTTGTATTCTAAAAAATTATAAATGGCCTATGTAGAAAAGAAAATGGCTTTGTGAATTTGAGGTAAACAAAAATCAAAAGCAAATTAACTTCCCATCTCTTACCCATGATGATGGCTCAAGGTGCATACTCTTTCATTCCCTTTAGGAAATATCTTACCTTTTTATACTTTCGTCTCCCCTTACTGATTCTGGTCTTTTACAACTAATCTTGTCTAAAGTGCCTGCAGGACTCCTCATTCACATATATCCACAGATTTTGCATAATTGCATCTTTTTCTTTCTTTTCTGCCTCTCTGCGTAGGCAAAAGCATGACTTTTTCTTGATAAAAACTTCCTGAAAACTCTTGAGACACTATTCATTTTCTCATGCCCTCTGTGTCTCAGTGACAAGTTGTAAGGGTAGAAAACATTTCTAGACTGCTAGATTAGGATCTTGAAGCTCATGCCATAGTTATGCCACTCTCCTTTTCCATCTTCATGGTCATTACTTTATGATATCTCTGTGTCTACTGAGGCCACACTGGCTCAAAATCTTCTCCCTTTTGATTCTCCGTAGAATCTTGAGAATATGCAGGGCCCACACTGAAGATCCACTAAATCCTCATCTTATAATTTCTTATCTTCTTTCCATCTTCGTCTTCCATCTTCATCTCAGTTAAACCTCAACATTAATCTCCATGACTGTGTAAATCCTACCATTACAACAACTTACACAAGAGCACTTTGTGCCAGGCACTATTCTAAGAGCCTTACGTGTTTGACTCATTCAGTCATTACAAAAACCTTCTGATGTAGGTTAAAATTTCCCATGAGGAGTGTGAGGCACAGAAGAAAAAAAAAAATATTACTTACTTCCCTAATGCCACACAGCTAGTAAGGGGCAGAACTGCTATTAAAGCCCAGACAACCTGCTCAACCACTGCATTATATAAGAATAACCTCCTGTTTTTAGCATTTTTACACTTATAGTCCTGCTAAATGTGCCCTTTAATTCCATTAAAACACCGGTTTCTTCTAGAATCTTTTGCTCTATCAGCCTCCTTTTGACTTTCATCCTATTTAAATTGATCACTACATATATTTGGGTTGTTAATCACTTCAACTACACATTCTCGAACTTGCTTAATTTTCTAGAGATTGCCTCTTCATCCTGTAATTTGTTTTCTAAGCCCTACTATGAGCACAAGTATTTATTTTTTCTACTCCTTCTCTCAAGTTAACAATCACTGCTGTAGAAAATGACAAAGTCCTGTTGACCGTCTCCGCTCTAAATGCTACAGACTCGCTGGGTGGGTACCATTGCTCTGCAGTTCTTCTCCTTCTGTCTAACTGGCTCTTTCCATTCCTTGTAACTATTCCCTTAGCAACTGCTCTGTAATTTTACTTTCTTCAATCTTGTCATTCAACTTCTCAACAGAAGACTTAATTTCTAATATCACAAGAATATATTGGCCATTGTGAATAGACTCCTTCAGCTTCCCCATTTTTTGCCTCCAAAATGTCCTGTATTTTTGTCCTTCCCTAACCTTTCCTATGTGTTTCAGAAGAAGAAGTGGTCTTATTTCTCTCTAAGCCTCTAACTTATGACCTTAAATCCATCTTCTTTTGCCTCCTTTGACTTGTATGACCATTAAGTATTGACTTTTAAATTTTTGTTTTGGCCAGGGTCAGTGATGCTATATTGCAGTAACAAAAGAAAACTACCTTTAAAGTTTTAATAGAATTTTTATTTATTTTTATTTTATAAAGCCAAATTCATTGTGGCTTTTGCTACCTCTCCAGAGCAACTGCCTTTGATTTCATGACTCATGAATTCAGGCAGCTATGATCTTGTGGTTCCTCACATCAACATGACACGCCTTCCATGGTTCCTATGACAGGGAAAGGGAGACACTGAAAAATCACACAGGGGCTTTTCACTGCCTCTGCCCATAAGAAACACATTAAACTTTTGCTCACAATTTATTGGCCTGAACTGCTCATATCACCTTGCCTAACAGCAAAGGGGCCAGAAATGGAGTTTTCCTTTTGAATGGGAAGGAGGAATATGAAACAGATTTGAAGACTATGAAGACTTGTTTCTTTCACCTTTTGTGTCATTCATCTCTCTCTCTGTCTCTCTCTCTCTCTCTTTACTAAATCTTTTGTCTCTATCACCAATAATGCCGAGTTTAAGCCATCTTGAAAATCTCCTTACCTATATAGTGCTCACTCCCACTTGCCTTTTTGCCCTTTCTCTTACACAAGAGTTTATCAAATCACTGAAATATCATTTCTACACTTCTCAGACCAAGTTTACTTCCAGACCCTTGAAAAATGAATATGCTATTTCCCTCTCCTTCCCCATCATTCCGTCTACATACGATCTCTGATATATTCCCCACATTCCAGCCACACTGCACTGTTCGATGTTACCCACATGTCCTGTGCATTCATATGCCTCAGTGTCTCTCCTCATAAGATTCCAGCTTTCTCAAATACAGATGCTCCTTCTTTGAATGTGCTTTCTAAATATCTTACCTCTGCAGTCTGTGTTCATTCTACAAATCCAGCCCAGATTTTATTTTCTTTCTGTAGCTTTCCGTAACTGCAGACAGAAAGAAGGCTCTGAAATCTGCAATTTATAAATAACTATATTTAACCTATCTCATATTGTATTCTAATTATTTGCATGACTGTTTAACTTTCCATCTAAACTATAAGCTCATTGAAAGAATAATCATATCTTGTTTATCCATGTACTCGGCACCTTGTATGGTAATGCCTGGCACACAGAAAGTCTTTCAGTAAATACCTAGTGAATAAATGGCTGAATAAATCAATGAATAATGAAAGTTCTGAAAACCAATAGTGGAGGGTGTATATTATAATTTTTAGGTGTTATTGACGTTAGAGTTCTGTTTTTTTAAGAGAAAACTACATAAAATTATTTACATTTTAAAAATCATTGGTAGCAGAAGTCACATAAGGTAAGGAATAACTAATATAATGTATTATTTATGCAACATTAAATAAAGATAGCATGGCACAAAATACGTACTAAACAAGCTATCCATTTCAAGGATTTAAAGTATGTCTATATTAATGATACAATGTCTTACAATAAAGACCAGAGCACTCTGTCGCATCTCCTGTGATAGGTGAAAATGTTTATGGCATCAGTAATATCGAAGTGAATTTTACTTTGCATGCCTGAGGTGTTATAAATGAACATGTCCCCTTCAATATATAATGTTAATGCTGGAAAAGAGGTGACCAAATAATAATAATGATAAAGCTAACCAAATGTTTAAGGAAAATTCTTTTTTAAATATTCTGAGGATGTTTATAATTATTAGTCAGGGTTCTTTATATTTGACTTTGAAATAAATGACAAGGCTTGGGCTACGAATAAAGCTGACATATTAAGACATTACTTCAGCCATTAATTTTGGGTATTTCTATAATGCTTATTCACTTGATTATCACATTCTGTCATTTGAGTTGAATTACAGGACAAAAATTGTTATATTCTAAATCTTTCTTTTGTTCAAAATGTAAGCAAAGAGACAAGAGAATCCTGCCGAAATACAACAGTGTTTTTTTAATTCACTTATCAAGTGTTCATAGTCATACTATACAGAATGTAGTCATTGTGGACCTTGCTTTTGTTAGAAAACGCTTTTTAAAAACTAAGATTCTTTTCTATATTAAGCACATCATCTGTCTCCAAAGTTGTTGATTATTAAGTTTGCCTCTTTTTAATATTCTGGTCCATACTTTGGGACTGGCTGGGAGTTGTTAGGGAGGAGCCAGGAAGCAGCCAGAGGAAGCAGCTAAACATGCAGACACCTAGCAATAATGCGCCCTGGAATGGGAGTCAGAAACCAAAAGGAGTCGAGGTGAAACCAAATGAATATAAGTGCAGAGCAAATCCAGAAGCCAGAGCTAGGGATGAAAAGCAATTTGAGTTACAATAGACAGTTATTGTGGGGGAGAGAAGAGGAAGCAAGAGCAGTCCAGGTGGCAAAGGCTGGTGAGCAAAAACACGGTAAGGGAGAGAATCAAGGAAAGGGCAGAGCACTTACTGTACTTGGGATTGAATTAGTGCCAGGGGGGTTGTTCAAAGAGCAAAAATGCCTGTTCAGAATTCTGCCGAACATCTCATTTGGCTTCTACTTTTGTTTATTCTTAATCTTCCCATCCTGGTGTTTTTGATCCCAGGCCTTGAAGGCATGAAGAGTGGCTTCTGACATTTTAAATTATAAACATTTTCTTTCTTTCCAAGAAAAAGAGCAAAGGTCTTAACATTTCAAAATCCAAAGAGGAAAACATGCAACTGAGAATCAACTGGTAAAAAATATGGCTGTAGTGGATTAAGAACCAATTTGGACTTTGTTTTTATAATTCAAACTAGGTCAACATACCCAACGTAGAAATGTAAAATATAGCATGAAATATATATCTGATATTGCTAGTACTGTGGACCTCCATATGTAGTTCAAGTAATTATGTCAAATTACCTACGGTTCAGGATTGCATGATTGTGGAGTGAAAGTCCAGATCATGTTGTACGTGCACACTTAGTAGTAGGAATTCATAGCTTTAATGGATTTTTAAAAGTGAAATATTTACTATCTCCACCAAACATTCAAAAGATCATACTCCTACTCAGATTATTTCTTATCATGATGGCACTTTTTATAAAGATCAAGTTTGAGTAACCTACAAAAAATTGTAGGTTGTTCCAGGGCATAACGTTTAGAAAAATGTGGTTCCTCTACAATGAGATACCATCTCACACCAGTTAGAATGGCCATCATTAAAAAGTCAGGAAACAACAGGTGCTGGAGAGGATGTGGAGAAGTAGGAACACTTTTACACTGTTGGTGGGACTGTAAACTAGTTCAACCATTGTGGAAGACAGTGTGGCGATTCCTCAGGGATCTAGAACTAGAAATACCATTTGACCCAGCCATCCCATTGCTGGGTATATAACCAATGGATTACAAATCATGCTACTATAAAGACACATTCACACGTATGTTTATTGCAGCACTATTCACAATAGCAAAGACTTGGAACCAACCCAAATGTCCATCAATGATAGACTGGATTAAGAAAATGTGGCACATATACACCATGGAATACTATGCAGGTATAAAAAGGGATGAGTTCATGCCCTTTGCACATCTATACATATGTAACAAACCTGCACATTGTGCACATGTACCTTAGAACTTAAAGTATAATAAATAAATAAATTAAAAAAAGAAAAATGTGGTTCCTCTAGTCAATAGGTTCCTTACATCAGCCAAAGACATTCACAGAGAGTTAGGTTAGGAGAAATAGTGCCATAAACAAGAGGGAAAAAAACTGTCATCTCCCTTCCCTCTGCTCTTCATATTCTTTGTCCGGCTGAATGTGGTTTTCATTTTATACCCTTCTAGATATAAAAATAAAAACAGATATTGTTAGTTTCATAATGCAAGGAGTTCTAATGCATTAAACTTTTGTTTAGTTATTTAAATGTTATTAATATAAAAAAGTACATCATATTATAAAATGTAGTAACTATTACATTCATTTATTCAAAAAACATGTACTGAGTGCCTTCCCTAACCAAGGATGGGCCCTAAGAGGCAGCACCTATTCTCTATTCACTATTTCAATCTGATTTCAGGGAAGAAGACAGACCTAACCTGGCCCGATTTTTACTTTTGTGCTCTCTAATCTTCTCAGTACTCGATACAATTAGAGGATCACATTATCTACCTGCTCAAAATCCTTCAATGGCTTCTCATGTCAGTAGGCTAAAATCCAGACAGGTTACTTTGTCTTATTTATTCCTGAATAATCCTGCCTCTGTCTCTCTAATTTCAGGTCTTGACAGTATCATCCACAGGCCTTCTTTCAGGATCTCACATCTGCCTAGCTTCTCCCTACCTTAGGACTTTACACATGCCTCTTTTCTGTCTGGAACATTCACACACACACACACACACACACACACACACACACACTCTATGCATAGTTAGCTCCTTCTTATTCTTCAGGTTCCAATGTAAATATAACCTCTTGGAGAGAACGTCCCTGCAACTAACATGTAAAATAATTCATGTCACATGCTTTCTCTTATTTTCTATTGTTTCCTTCATCATACTTACAGCAATTTGTAATCATATAATTTACTTGTTAATTTTTTAAGTTTCTCCCGCTAGGTTATACATTCCCTGAGGGCAGTGACACTAAGCAGTACTATACCTTGACCTAGTAGATGTTCAGTAAATTTTGTTGAATGAATATTAAATGAATAAAACAATAAGGAAATAATTGCAAGGTAGCATTTACACAAGCACATGGCAGTTTAGTACTCATTCTAGATGTACATTCTAGGAAAGGCTTCATCATAATATAATAGAATTTGCAGTAAGATATTTTAATAGAAGTGAAATAATCTAGTTTGATAGGCCATAGTTTCCCAAGAACATTTTTTTTTTTTCACTGAGTTCAATGAAATGAAGGGAAAAGAAAAATCCTTTGTGAGCACCATCAAACCTCTTCTGAATGTACAAAGTACAGAGGTGGCTTTGGCTCTATGCAAGAAGCTTCAGGTAGTCAGTGCTTATTTTATAAGAGGAAAAAACTGAAACTTCCTGTGAGCGACTCTAGGATTACAACTAAGACCTAAAACCCAGTCTACTTCTAGTTCCTTCCTGCTCCACTCCTACTGTGAACACAAAGTCTAGCGATTTGTAGACAACTTACAGACATTTATCTGTGGCCTTTCTCATACTTATTATTTCTTCTTTTTTCTTTTTTCTTAACTTTTAAGTTCAGGGGTGCATGTGCAGGTTTGTTAGATAGGTAAATTCGTGTCATGGAGGTTTATTGTACAGGTTATTTTGTCACCCAGGTATTAGGCCTAGTACCCATTAGTTATTTTTCCAGATCCACTCCCTCCCACCCTCCACTCTCTAATAGGCCCCAGTGTCTTTTGTTTCCTTCTATGTGTCCATGTGTTCTCATCATTTAGCTCCCACTTGTAAGTGAGAAGATGTGGTATTTGTTTTTCTGTTCCTGTTAGTTCACTAAGGAGAATGGCCTCCAGCTCCATCCATGTTCCTGCAGAGGACATGATCTCATTCTTTTAAATGGCTGTGTAGTATTCCATGGTGTATATGTACCATATTTTCTTTATCCAGTATACCACTGATGTTTATTTGGGTTGATTCCATGTCTTTGCTATTGTGAATAGTGCTGTAATGAACATATGCATGCATGTGTCTTTATGATAGAACAATTTATATTCCTTTGGGTATATACCCAGTAATGGGATTGCTGGATCGAATGGTAGTTCTGTTTTCAGGTCTTTGAGGAACAGCCACACTGTTTTAAACAATGGTTGAACTAAGTTATAATCCCACCAATAGCGGATAAGCCTTCCTTTATCTCCTCAACCTTGCCAGCACCTTTTTTTGACTTTTTAGTAATAGCCATTTTGACTGGTGTGAGATGGTTTTGATTTGCATTTCTCTAGTAATCAGTGATATTAAACTTTCTTTCATATGCTTGTTGGCTGCATGGATGTCTTTTTTTTAAATTAAATTTAATTTAATTTTGGTTTAGTTTAAGTTCTGGGATACATGTGCAGGACATGCAGGTTTGTTACACAGGTAAATGTGTGTGCCATGGTGGTTTGCTGCACCTATCAACCCATCACCTGGGTATTAAGCCCCACATGTATTAGCTATTTATCCTGATGCTGTCCCTCCCCCCACCCCCCAATAGGTCCCAGTGTGTGTTGTTCCCCTCCCTGTGTCCACATGTTGTCATTGTTCAGCTTTCACTTATAAGTGAGAACATGCATATATGTCTTCTTTTGAAAAGCGTCTGTTCATGTCCTTTGCCTACTTTCTAATGGGGTTGTTTGTATTAATATTTTTCTTGTAAATTGGTTGAATTTCTTTATAGATGCCGGATATTAGACCTTTCTCAGATGAATAGTTTGCAAAAGTTTTCTCCCATTCTGCAGATTGTCTGTTTACTCTGTTGATAGTTTCTTTTGTTGTTGATAGTTTCTTTAGTTTAATTAGATCTCATTTGTCAATTTTTACTTTTGTTGCAATTTCTTTTGTCATCTTCATCACGAAATCTTTGCCAGTTCCTATGTCCAGAATGGTATTGCTTAGGTTGTCTTCCAGGGTTTTTATAGTTTTACATTTAAGTCTTTAATCCATCTTGAGTTGATTTTTGTAGATGGTGTAAGGAAGGGGTCCAGTTTCAATCTTCTGCAAATGGCTGCCCAGTTATCCCAGCACTATTTATTGAATAGGGAGTACTTTCCCCATTGCTTGTTTCTATCAGCTTTGTCAAAGATGAGATGGTTGTAAGTGTGCAGCCTTGTTTCTGGGCTCTCTATTTTGTTCCATTATTCTACATGTCAATTTTTGTACCAGTACCATGCTGTTTTGGTTACAGTAGCCCTGTAGTATAGTTTGAAATTGGGTAGCGTGATGACTCCAGCTACGTTCTTTTTGCTTAGGATTGCCTTGGCTAGTTAGGCTATTTTTTTGGTTCCATGTGAATTTTAAAATAGTTTTTTTCTAGTTCTGTGAAGAATGTCATTGGTAGTTTGATAGGAATAGCCTTGAATATATGAATTGCTTTGGGCAGTATGGCCAATCAACATTTTAACAATGTTGATTCCTATCCATGAGCATGGAATGTTTTTCCATTTGTTTGTGTCATCTCTGATTTCTTTGAGCAGTGTTTTATAGTTCTCCTCGTAGAGATCTTTCATCTCCCTCGTTAGCTGTATTCCTGGGGATTTTGTTCTATTTGTGGCAGTTGTGAATGGGATTGCATTCCTGATTTGGCTCTTAGCTTGACTGTTGTTGGTGCATAGGAATGCTTAGCTTGACTGTTGTTGGTGTATAGGAATGCTAGAGATTTTTATACAATGATTTTGTACCCTGAAACTTGGCTGAAGTTGTTTATCAGCTGAAGAAGCATTTGGGCCAAGACTATGGGGATTTCTAGATATAGAATCATGGCATCTGCAAACAGGAATAGTTTGGCTTCCTTTCTTCTTATTTGGATGCCCTTTATTTCTTTTTCTTGCCTCATTGGTCTGGCCAGGACTTCAAATACTTCCCTGAATAGGAGTGGTGAGAGAGGGCATCCTTGTCTTGCACTGGTTTTCAAGGGGAATATTTCCTGGTTTTGCCTAGTCCGTAAAATGTTGGCTGTGGATTCGTCATAGATGGTTCTTATTATTTTGAGGTGTGTTCCTTCAATATCTAGTTTATTTAGAGTTTTTAACATGAAGGGGTGTTGAATTTTACTGAAAGCCATTTCTGCATCTATTGAGATAGTCATGTGGTTTTTGTTTTTAGTTCTGTTTAAATGATGAATCACATTTGTTGATCCGCATATGTTGAGCCAATTTTTCATCCCAGGGATACAGCCTACTCAACTGTGGTGGATAAAGTTTTTGATATGCTGCTGGATTTGGTATGCCAGTTTTTTGTTGAAGAGTTTTGCACTAATGTTCATCAAGAATATTGACCTGACATTTTCTTTTTTGTTGTTATTGTGTCTCTACCAGGTTTTGGTGTCAGGGTGATGCTGGCCTCATGAAATGAATTAGGAAGCAGTCCCTTCTCCTCCGGTTTTTGGGATAGTTTAGTAGAAATGATACCAGCTCTTCTTTGTACATCTGGTAGAATTTGGCTGTGAATTTATCTGGTCCTGGGCTTTTTTCGGTCGATAGGCTATTTATTACTGGTTCAATTTTGGAGCTCATTATCAGTCTATTTGGGGATTTGATTTCTACCTGGTTCAGTGTTGGGAGGGTGTATGTGTCTAGGAATTTATCCATTTTCTCTAGATTCTCTAGTTGTGTGCCTATGTTCATAATACTGTCTGATGGTTATTTGTATATCTGTAGGGTCAGTGGTAATATCCCTTTTGTTATTTCTAATTGTATTAGTTGGATCTTCTCTTTATTCTTTTTTATTAGTCTAGCTAGCTATTTTATTATTTTTTCAAAAAAACTCCTGGATTTGTTGATCTGTTGAATAGTTTTTCATGTCTCAATCTCCTTCAGTTCAGCTCTGATTTTGGTTATTTCTTGTCTTCTGCTTGCTTTGGGGTTAGTTTGCTCTTGGTTCTGTAGTTCTTTCAGTTGTGATCTCTTTAAGTTGAGATCTTTATAGCTTTTTGATGTGGGCATTTAGTGCTATAAATTTCCCTGTAACCACTGCCTTAGCTCTGTCCTAGATATTTTGGTATATTGTGTATTTTTTCTCATTAGTTTCAAAGAACTTCTGATTTCTGTCTTAATTTCATTATTTACCCAAAAGTCATAGGAGCAGGTTGTTTAATTTTCATGTAATTTTATGGTCTTGAGCAATTTTCTTAGTCTTGATCTCTAATTTTATTCTGCTGTGGTCCAAGATAGTGGTTGTTATTATCTCAGTTCTTTTGCATCTGTTGAGAAGTGTTTTGTGTCTGATTATGTGGTCAATTTTAGAATATATGTCATGTGGTGGTGAAAAGAATATGTATTCTGTTGTTTTGGGGTGGAGAGTTCTGTAGATGTCTATCAGGCCCACTTGATTCAGTGCTGAGTTGAGGTCCAGAATATCTTTGTTAATTTTCTGCCTTGATGAGATGTCTAATGCTGTCGGTAGGGTGTTGAAATTTCCCACTATTATTGTTTGGGACTCTAAATCTCTTTGTAGGTCTCTAAGAACTTGCTTTATGAATCTGGGTGTTCCTGTGTTGGGTGCATACATATTTAGGATAGTTAGGTCTTGTTGGTTTGGACCCTTTACCATTACATAATGCCCTCTTTGTCTTTTTTATCTTTGTTGGTTTAAAGTCTGTTTTGTCCGAAATGAGGATTACAACCCCTTCTTTTTCCTGTTTTCCATTTGCTTGGCAGATTTTTCTCCATTCCTTTATATTGAGCCTATGGGTGTCATTGCATGTGAGATGGGTCTCTTGGAGACAGCACACCAATCGGTCTTGGTTCTTTATTCAGCTTGCAACTCTGTGCCTTTCAATTGGGGGTATTTAGCCCATTTACATTCAAGGTTACGATTGATATGTATGGATTTGATCCTGTCATCATGGTATTAGCTAGTCATCATTCAGACTTGTTTGTGTGGTGGCTTTATAATTTCACTGGTCTGTGTATTTCAGTGTGTTTTTGTAGTGGTTGTTAATGGTCTTTCCTTTTCATGTTTAGTGCTTCCTTTAGAAGCTCTTGTAAGGCAGTTCTGGTAATAACGAATTGCCTCAGTATTTGCTTATCTGAAAAATATCTTATTTCTCCTGCATTTATGAAGGTTAGTTTGGCTGGATATGGAATTCTTGGTTGAAATTTCTTTAAGAATGTTGAGATCATGGCAGATGGGAGGCAGGACTAGACTGCAGCCCCCACTCGGACAGACAGTGTGTGGAGGCTTGCATCATGACCTTTTGCTCCAGCATGACTGAAGGAATACATTGGGAAAGTCAAGAGAACCCACAGACCATCTGAAGGAAGTGGATTGCTCCTGCAGGACCCAGGAGACACCCCAAATACTGTGGAGTGGCCAAACTAGGGAAGTGGGAAAAGGAGATCATCCACCCCTGAACACACACCCACACTGGGGAAACTGGAGGTCTAGATTAAGGAGACTCTGACCTTACCTGGAGCAGAGTCCATTTAGATAGCTAAGTGAAATACAAGCGTAGAGGAAGCAATGGGAAAAGACCTGTGGGATTGCTGGGCCGCCTAGCAAGCCATTTCTGCCTTGTCTCACAGGGGTCCTTGAGGAGGGCTGCCAGAGGCAATGGGAAAATGCCACAAGGAGAAGGAAACCTCAAACTGAACTTTGTAGCAATTTGAACCGATTGAGAAGTCTTCTGGCCAGAACTCAGGGAAGGGCGTGAATCAGGTGTGCAGACTCCACAGGCAGGAGAATAATGAAAGCCCTATTTGCTTTCGCAACTGGGAGGCAGGTAGCCTGGGGCAAGTTGTTAGCCCTGTTCATCTACTTCCTGGAAACAGACTCTGTGCTGCTGCAGGGGGGAATGGTGGGAGTGAGACCAGCCCTATGGGTTGCTTGGGAACTGGGTGAGGCCTGTGACTGCCAGCTTTCCCTCATTTCCCTGACAACCTGCATGACACAGTAGAGGCATCCACAGGCTTCCTAGGAACATAATTCTATTGTCCTAGGAACATAATTCTATTGATCTGGGAACCTCACCTTCATCCCCCACAGCAGCTGCAGCAAGACCTATCCAAGTAGAGTCTGAGCTCAGACATGCCTAGACCTGCCCCCACCTAATGGTCCTTTTACCCACCCTGGTAACTGAAGACAAAGGACATATACTCTTGAGAGTTCTAGGGCCCTGCCCACCACCTGTTCCTCCCCATACTACCATAGCTGACCCTCTCTTGAATTCACCACCTCCTGGCAGGAGGCCAACTAGCACAAAAATAGTGCATTAATCAACCAAATCTAAGGATTCTCACAGAGTCCATTTCACCTCCCTGCCATCTTCACTGAAGCAGGTGCTGGTATCCATGGCTGAGAGACCCACAGACAGTTCATATCAGAGGACTCTGTGCAGACAACCCCAAGTACCAGCCTGGAGCCTTGTACACTTGCTGGGTGGCTAGGCTCAGAAGAGAGATAACAGTCACTACAGCTTGGCTCTCAGGAAGCCACTTCCCTAGGAAAAGGGAGAGAGTACTACCTCAAGGGAACAACCCATGGGACAAAAGAATCTGAACAATAGCCTTGAGCCCTAGGTCTTCCTCTAACAAATGAGAAGAAACCAGAAAAACAACTCTGGTAATATGACAAAACAAGGTTCTTTAACACCATCAAGAAAGCACACTAGCTCACCAGCAATGGATCCAAACCAAGAAGAAATCCCTGATTTACCTGAAAAAGAATTCAGAAGGTTAGTTATTAAGCTAATCATGGAGGCAACAGAGAAAGGCGAGGCCCAGTTTAAGGAAATCCAAAAAACGATACAAGAAGTAAAGGGAGAAATATTTAATGAAATAGATAATGGACAAACTTATAGAAATGCAAAATGCTCTGGAAAGTCTCAGCAATAGCATCGAACAAGCAGAAGAAAAAACCTCAGAGCTCAAAGACAAAGTTTTTGAATTAAGCCAATCTGACAAAGAAAAAAGAATAAGAAAATATGAACCAAGCCTCCAAGAAATCTGGGATTATGTTAAACAACCAAACCTAAGAATAATCAACATTCCTGAAGAAGAGGAGAAACCTAAAAGTTTGGAAAATATGTTTGGGGGAGTAATTGAGGAAAACTTTCCCAGCCTTGCTAGAGAACTAGATATCCAAATACAAGAAGTTCAAAGAACTCCTGGGAAATTCATCGCAAAAAGATAATCACCTAGGCACATTGTCATCAGGTTATCTAAAGTTAAGACAAAGGAAAGAATCTTAAAAGCTATGAGGCAAAAATACCAGGTAACCTATAAAAGAAAACCTATCAGATTAACAGCAGATTTCTCAGCAGAACCCTACAAGCTGGAAGAAATTGGGGCCCTATCTTCAGCCTCCTCAAATGAAACAATTATCAGCCAAGAATTTTGTTTCCAGCAAAACTAAGCTTCACAAATGAAGGAAAGATACAGTCTTTTTCAGACAAAAAAATGCTGAGAGAATTCACCACCACCAAGCCAGCACTATAAGAACTGCTAAAAGGAGTTCTAAATCTTGAAACAAATCCTGGAAATGCATAAAAACAGAACCTCTTTAAAGTATAAATCTAACAGGACCTATAAAACAAAAATACAATTTAAAAAAATGTACAGGCAATAAATAGCACAAGGAATGGAACGGTAGCTCACATCTAAATACTAATGTTGAATATAAATGGCCTAAATGTTCCACTTAAAAGATACAGAATTGCAGAATGGATGAGAATTCACCAACCATCTGCTGCCTTCAAGAGACACAACTAACACATAAGGATTCATGTAAACTTAAGGTAAAGGGATGGAAAAAGTCATTCCATGCAAACGGACACCAAAAGTGACCAGAAGTAGCTATTCCTATATCAGACAAAATACGTTTTTTTTTTATTATACTATAAGTTCTGGGATACATGTGCAGAACGTGCAGGTTTGTTACATAAGTATACACATGCCATGGTGCTTTGCTGCACCCATCAACCTGTCATCTACATTAGTTATTTCTCCTAATGCTATCCTTCCCCTTGCTTCCCACCCCCAGACAGGCCCTGGTGTGTGATGTTCCCCTCCCTGCGTCCATGTGTTCTCATTGTTCAACTCCCACTTATGAGTGAGAACATGTGGTGTTTGGTTTTCTGTTCCTGTGTTAGCAGATAAAACAAATTTCAGTGGGTACCAAGGCTCAGCTCCCAGCTCCTGGACTGCAGGCTGTAACTCTTAGGGACTTGTTTCGGGTTCTGACTTTGTTCTCTGGCTCCTCAAGGCTAGGAACCCACTGTGCTGGGGGGAGTTGAGGTGCTGCCACTCTACTGGTCCCGAAACTCTGATGGGTAGTGCCAACCAAAATATTTCCTAGGGTGGTGGCAGTGGGCTCTGTCCTTGTTTGCACATGCCAGCAGCCGCAGCAGTGGCAGTGTCAACATGGAGAGATGCATGCTCATCGGCTACAGTAGGATGGTAGAGAGTGCCGGGGTGCCTTCCTCCACAGCAGCAGCAGTAGAAGCAAGACTGCTTAGGCGGGTGGGGAGGCCCCTGCTGGCAACTGTGCTTATGGTCATGCTGGTGGTGGTGTTAGCATGGGGATGGGGTGCTCTTCTTCTTTCAACATAAAATGATTTTCAGTTATTTGTAACAGGGCTTCTTACATATAAATGGGAAGGAAGAGGTGAGGTTTGTGTTTTTAAATTACAGATGCTCCTTTAGAAAAATTGGAACTCTATTTTCATCAGTGAAACCCTCTGTTTTAAAATCTCAGTGTTATTGCCAAAGACTAAATACACTGACCTTGGACTCAATTTTGAGCTACACATTCATTTCTCTAGAATGTTGGTAAAAGTTGCAGAAGTAGAGTCATCTGTATGTTTCTCTTCAAGTCCTTAAACTTTTACTAAACCATTCTTTATGGATCTAACACACCTGTAAAGCATGCCAACAACATATTATTTGTCCTGCATGCTTATAAAATCCTTTTTTTTTTTTTTTGTCGTGGTTAGATGATTCCCGGTAACTACATTTTAATTCTAATTCTGAGAAGTAAGTAACAAAAAAACTATAATCCTTAAAAAAATCAGTTGAATTAACAAAGGCACTTCCTTCACACAAGATTAAATTAGGCCATATGAAAAGTTACTTTGCATAATCTCTTCATGACTTTGCATCTGGTTATTTCCAAGCTAATATATCTAACCTCTAAGTTAAAAAGAATTGTAGACATGACTTTATTATCTTCCTTGTGGAGAATTTCTTGATAAAAATTGGGTTGCTTCACTATTGATTTGAAACTAATTTTAGCAGTGGTTAGAAGTTCCAACACAGCTCTCTACAAAGATTTGAGATTTGGCATCCATCTTAGTAGGTGTTGATTTACTTTCTGTTTTAACCAGTTTCCACATAAGGGATTTGGGGCTCATTCTACCCACAAACCCTAATAATTGCCTAGGTATAATGCTACTCTGCATATATCACATGACTGGTGGAAAAAGAAATCGCTCATTTAACAAATATTGATTAAAGTTCTGCTGTGTGCCAACTATTATGGCAGGTGTGGAAGAATCAGAATTAACTAAGAAGAAAAAACAGACATGGAAACATTTCAACGAAGAACTAGCTAGAAGGGAAGGATATAGAAGGATGGTGTTGGCACAAATCTCTGCTTTAGATAAGTCAGGAAGTTTTCTAAAGGAGACATTTAAGTAAGAATTTTCCTTCTGGAGCTGGGTTGGAGGGTAGGTAAGAAGAAATCAGGAGGGTTGAGCATTCCAAGCCAAGAAAACAGTAAAAGACTAGGGACATGAAATAATTTACTGCACATTGCTTGGCTTGGATGTAGCTAGTAAAGTAGTTAGTTAGGCAACAAGTATTTATCAAATAACTACTAAGTGCCAAGCATCTTGCTTGGTTTTGGGGATTTCAGATGTAAAGAAGACAGACCCACAAAAATATTACAGGTAAGCCCAGAAGACAGATATTAGAGAAATGATTTCAAGTGTGTTATGTGCTTCAAAGAAATGTTACTAAGTCTAGAAGAATAATAAGTCTGAAGTACCAAATGTTGCTCCTCTCTCTCAAGTTTGCCTACTTTTTCGTAACTTCATAAAGGCTTTCTTTTCCTGTCTCCATTCACGAACCCAATTCAAGTAGCTAGTCTCATTGCCTAAGAATACACTTTGACATTATGTAGAAAAGAAATAATCTCTGAGGCTTTTCCTAGTTTTGTCATTATTAGTATAATGATTGAAAGCATGGAAGTGGATAATTGACCTAAAGAGAACAAAGGGTGTAAGTGGAAAAAAAAAAAAAAAAAAGCAGGGCCCAGCATAGAGCTATGAGGAGTACACAAAGAAACTTGAGAAAGAGCTAAACAAGAACTCAGAGTAAAAACAGACTGAGAGAGAGGGTAGGCAAGTGAGTTGGAGACACAGGCAAGGCCCAGATCATGAAGGACCATGTAAATAATGAAAGAGTTTTGTTTGAAATGGCCCCACGCCCTCAGCTGTTCCTTAGTTACCCTTCCTCTACTCCCTGAACCAGCTTACTCCTTTTGTCACTCCTCTATGGACATTTCAGAAAGTCCCTTATTTCTTCTGTTCAACACCCATTGCCTTGGGACAATCCTCCTCTTGCCAACATACATATGACTGATATGACTTAGCTAACTTTACTATGAGAAATGTAGTGGTACTGAAAGGGTTTTTTCTCCCACTCTTTGTTTCCTCTCTGTTAAACATTTTTGTTAGTTTTATTATAGTATAATTTACATAAATAAAATTCATCAAGCTTAAGTGCATACTTCACTGAATTTGGACAATTGGGCATAGAGTGTAACCACCACCACATTCATGGCATGGAACTTCCCATCACTATGAAAAGTTACTGTATACTCCCTTTGCGGTTAATTTTTTCTCTCCACCCTCTGGAAAACAGTGATCGGGTTTCTGACGCTATAGTGTGGCTTTTTCTAGAATTTCATGTAGTGGAATAATAGAATATGTAGTCTTTTGTACGTGACTTCTTTCACAAACCATAATAATTTATAGAATCATCAATGTGAGTATAAGTAGTTTGTTCCTCTTTATTGTTGAGTAGTCATTCATAATATGGATATGCCACAAACTGTTCATTCAATCTCAAGTTGATGGTATAAGGGAGCTTCAAAAAGTTCATAGAAAATGGAATTAAAAGACAAAAATAAAAAATGTAAACATTATAAACATAAGTTCAATCAAGTTAAAGACACTTTTATAAGTGATGATACCAGTTATTTAGTTCATCCCTAAAGAACTGAGGGTCCTGGAAATTTAACCATGCCAATGCATGGTTAAATTATTAACTGAAGAAAATTATTAACTGAAGAAAAATGGGTGCCATATAAAGATTCTTTAAGATTTGGAAACAAAAAGAAATCAGAAGGAGCCAAATCAGGACTGTAAGGTGGATGTCTAATAATTTCCCATCAAAACTCTTGCAAAATTGCCTTTGTTTGATGAGAGGAACGAGCAGGAACATAGTCATGGTGGAAAAGGACTCTCAGGTTAAATTTTCTGGGGTGTTTTTCTGCTAAAATATTGGCTAAATTTCCCAAAACACTCTCATAATAAGCAGATGTTGGCCTTCCAGAAACTCACCAAGCAAAATGCTTTGAGCATCCCAAAAAACTGTCACCATGACTTTTGTCCTTGACTGGCCCACTTTTGCTTCAACTGGACCACTTCCACCACTTGGTAGCCATTGCTTTGATTGTGCTTTGTCTTCAGGGTAGTACTGGTAAAGTCATGTTTCATCTCCTGTTACAATTCTTTGAAAAAAATGCTTCAGGATCTTGATCCATTATTTAAAATTTCCACTGAAAGACCTGCTCTTGTCTGTAGTTACTTTGTGTGCAACCAATTTGGCACTCACTGAGTGAAAAGTTTACTCAACTTGAATTTTTTAGTCAGAATCATACACACTAATCCAATTGAGATGTCTATGGTATTGGCTATTATGTTTTTAATCATTGGTCCTCTTCAATTAGGGCATGAACAAGATGAGTTTTTTCCTCACAAATACATGCAGATGGTCTACCTCTGCAGACTTCATCTTCAACATCATCTCATCTCTCCTTACAACAAGTTATCCATTTGTAATCTGCTGATTTATTTGGAGCATTATCTCCATAAACTTTGTATAAAGCACCAATGATTTCACCATTCTTCATCATAAATTGAATCTTTGTTCTTGTTTCAATATTAGCGGCATTTATGTTGCTTTGATAAGAGCTCTTTTAAAACCAATGTCTTATCCTTCTTAGTGCTGCAAACTAGACCTTCTTAAGACATGTAATATCAAGTTAGTATGAGTTTATTTTGGTGCAAAAATTTTTTTAAATCCATACACTGGGTTTTTTTTATGACATACATTTTCCATGAACTTTGAAGACCCTTCATATTTCAATTGCTTTCAGCTTGAGACTATTATGAATGAAGCTTCTATAAGCTTTGCTGTACAAGTCTTCATGGAAGTATGTGTTCATTTCTTTTGGGCAAATCCTATGAAACTGTTAAGTCATATGGAAAGTGTATGTTTACTATTATAAGAAACTGCAAATTGTTTTCCAAAGTGGCTATGCCATTTCATATTCTGTCCAGAAATGTATGAGAGTTCCAGTTGCTCAACATTTTCATCAGTACTTGCCAGTCTTTAATTTGACCCATTATAGCAGGTGTGTAGTGGTGTCTCATTGTGGTTTGAATTTGCGTTTCCCTAATGACTAATGATGCAGAATATTTTTACATATACTTATTTGGCATTTGTACTTCTTTTTGATGAAGCATGTGTTTACATATTTTGCTCATATTTTAGAAGAGTTTTTGTCTTCTTATTACTGAGTAATGCAAGAACTTTATATATTCTGGATATAAGTCCTTTATGACATAATGTGTTTTGCAAATATTTTCTCTCAGTTTAGTGCTTGACTTTTTATTTACTTGTCAATGTCTTTTGAATAGCAAAATTTTAAATTATGATGTTCAATTTATCTTTTTTCTTTCATAGTTCGTGTTCTTCATATCCTAGTTAAGAAATCTTTGATAAATCCAAGTTGATTAAAAATTTGTCCTGTGTCTTCATCTAGAAGTTTTATAGTTTTAGCTCTTACATGTACATCTATACTCAATTTTGAATTAATTTTTGTATACGATTTGAGAAAATGATCAAAATTAATTTCCATATAAATATGTTATTATTTTAGTACCATTTGTTTAATGATTATCATTTCCCCCATTGAGTTATCTTGACCACTTTTTTGAAAATTAATTGATCACATATTTTTAAGTCCATTTCTTCAATCTTTGCTGTGTTCCATTAATTGCTACACCAATACCACTATTGATTATTTTGAAATCAAGAATTATAAGCCTTTCTACATTGTTGTTATTTTTCAAAATTGTTTTGGCTATTTCACATGCTTTGCATTTCCAAATAAATTTTAGAATAATTTATCAATTTCTACAAAAAGAAATTTGCTAGATTTTAATTGTAATTATATTAAATCTGTAGATTGATTTGAGGAAAATATACAGCTCAATAATATCTAATCTGTAAGCATGTTATATCTCTTTAATTATATCGGTTTTATTTATTTTCTTTCAGCAATGTCTTATAGTATTCCATATACAGGTTGTAAACGTATTTTGTTGCATTTATCCTTAAGTATTTTATATGTTGTGGCTATTGAATTGGTGTTTTAAATTTTTTTAATTTTCAATTTTTCATTGCTAACGTATAGAAATTAAATACGTTTTTATGTTGACCTTTTATCCTGCAACCTTGTTAAATTCATTTATTAGTTCTTATAACTTACAGAGTTCACTGAGTTTATTATATACATGATCATGTAATCTACAAATAACATTTTTCTTTGCAATCTCTGTGACCTATTTATTGCTTTGTTGCATTTATTAAAACTTTTGATATGATAATAGGAGTGGTAAGAGTGGATATCCTTTTCTTCTCAATCTTAAGGAAAAAGCATGCAATCTTTCACCATGAAGTATTATGTTTGTTGTAGGTTTTTTGTAGTTACCTTTTATCAGATTCAGGACATTTTCTTTAGTCTCAGTTTGCTGGGAATTTTTCTAATGGCTGGGTGTTTAATTTTACCAAATGATTTTTTTCTTCATCTATTGAGAATGACATATATTTTTTTCTATATTGTTTCTTAATATGGTAAATTACATTAATTGATTTTTTTAAATGTTGAACCAACTTTGCATTCCTAAGACAAACTTCTCTTAGTCTTGACGCATTATCTTTTTAAAATATATGTATTGCTGTGTGCAATTTACTGATATTGGGAAGATTTTAGCACCTATATCCTTGAGAGATATTAGTCTGTAGGAATTTTGTCCTTTGTAATGTCTTTGTAATGATTTGTTACCAGGGTAATACTAGCCTTATAAAATGAGTTGGGGAGTGTTCCCTTCTCTCTTATTTTCTGGACAAATTTGGATAGAGTCTGTATTATTTCATCTTTAAATGTCTGACGTAATTTGCCAATAAAGTCCTTTAGTGGAGTCTTCCTTTATTTTTCTGAGATGAAGTATCGCTCTGTCGCTTAGGCTGGGGTGAAGTGGCATGATGTCAGCTCACTGCAACCTCTGCCTCCCAGGTTGGAGTGATTCTCCTGCCTCAGCCTCCCAAGTAGCTGGGATTACAGTGTGTGCCACCATGCCCGGCTATTTTTTTTTTTTTTTTTTTGTACTTTTAGGAGAGACGGGGTTTCACCACATTGGCCGGGCTGGTCTCAAACTCCTGACCTCAGGTGATCCACCTGCCTCAGCCCCACAAAGTGCTGGGATTGCAGGTTTGAGCCACCGTGCCTGACCACCAGAGTTTTCTTTGTGTGCAGTTTTTTAAACTATAAATTCATTTTCTTTAATAAACACTGGCTATTCCAGTTATTTAAGTAAGTTTCTTCTTGAGTATGCTTTGATATTTTGTATCTTTCGAGGAATTTGTCCATTTCATCTAAGTTCCTAAGTGGTAGGTATAAAGCTATTCATATGTCCCTGTTATACTATTAATATAGGTATCATCTTAGTGATGCCTATTTTTATATTCCCGATATTATTAGTTTGTATTTTCTCTCTTCTTGATCAGCTTGTCTAGAGGTTATCTAACTTTATTCATTTTTGCAAGGAATCAACTTTTGGTTTCATTGATTTTAAAACATTTTTTGTTTTCCATTTCATTAATTTATGCTCTTAGCTCTATTATTTTCTTTCCACTGCTTGCTTTAGGTTTAATTTGCTCTTCTTTTGCTGGTTTCTTAAAGTGAAATCTTATTGATCTAAGAACTTTATTCATTTCTAATAGGAACATTTACTACTATAAATTTCCTTCTAAATCATACTTTGTCACAGAAATGTTTATATATGTGTGTTCATTTTCATTCAGTTTAAAATATTTACTAATTTCCCCCGTGATTTCTTTTTTGACCCATATTTTATTTATATGTGTGTTAAATTCCTGGTATTTGAGGATTTTTCCAGGTATCTTAGTATTTAGCTCAATTCTATTGTAGTTTGAGAACATATTTTTCATGACTTCAGTTATTTTAAATTTCCTGAGGTCGGTTTTATGGCCTAAAATATGGTCTATCTTGGGGGACTATTCCATGTGCACTTAAGAAGAATGCATGTTCTGCTGTTTCAAGGTGCAGTGCTCTATAAATAGCAATTAGGTGAAGTGCTGTCCAGGTCTTCTGTGTTCTTACTGAATCACTCTCTGATTTTTCTGTCAATTACCAAGAAAAGAGTGTTGAAGTATCTAAATACAATTTTGGTTTTGTCTGTTTCTCCTTTCAGTTCTACCACTTTATGTTTTATGCATTTGAAGATCTGTTATTAGGTAGACACACATTATGTTATGTCTTTGCAATAAACTGGCCCTTTACCATTATGTAATGTTTCTTTTTCTCATTCTGAAGTCTGACTTCAATGTACCGAATTCAGTATTCTTTTAATTAGAATTTCATATTTTATGTTTTCCATCATTTTAATTTTATTTTATACTTTTACTTTCAGCCTACCTATGTCTTTATATTTGAAGTGGATTTCTTGTAAACAGCATTTAGTCTGTTATTGCTTTTATATCTAATAAATTTCTGTCATTCAGCTCATGTGGTTAAAACAGCACTGTCCAGTAAGGTAGCCTCTAACCACATGTGACTCTGAAGAGCTTACAATATGTTTGACTGGTCCGAATTGAGATGCATTGTAAGTATAAAATACACATGGAATTTTAATGATTTTGTATAAAACAGAATGTAGAATCTCTCATTAATCTTTGTTGATATGTTAATATCATGCAATATGTTAATATAATATGTATATAATTATATAATATAATTATATATAATTAATATAATATAATAGCTAATATAATATAATTTATATAGTTACATATAATGATTTGTATGCATTCTATTAAGCAAAATATATTATACAATTAATCTGTTTCTATCTTTAATGTGGCTACTAGAAAATTTAAAATTACTTACTTTGCTCACATTATATTTCTATAGAACAGCACAAGCTTAGTCCATTTTAGTTCAATTTAATGGTTGACTGTTGATATGATTTATTTAAAATCTGTCATCTTGCTGGTTGTTTTCTATTTGTTCTATTTATTATTTTTCCCCCTTTCTTCTCTTTCTCTGCCTGCTTTTGAAATAATTTATGACTTCATTTTTTTTCCACTACTGGCTTATTATTTATACACTTTAAAAATGTTTAAAATCCCTAAGGTTTACAACTTACATTTTAAATTTACCACAGGCTACCTTTAAATAATGTCATACTACTTTTGATATAGTATAAGTATCTTTTACAGCAAAATATTCTCTGTTTTGCTTCATTTATGTTATTTTTTCACACATTATATATGCCTTTATATGTGCCACAATCTACAACACATTGCTTCTATTTTTGCATTAGTCAGCTGTTTCCTAAAGTAAGGGAAATACCTTTTATATTTATTTTCATCTTAAGTACTTCTGGAACTCCTCATTTCTTTGTATAGATCAAGGTTTCTCCATGTATCATTTTCTTTCGGCATGAAGAACCTCCTTTCACATTTTTTTAGTAGCACAAGTCTGCTCATAATGCTTTCATTCAGCTTTTGTTTTTTGGGAAAAACAAACAAACAAACAAACCTTATTTTACCTCTACTTTTGAAAGATACTTTTTTTCCAGATATAAAAATCCAAGTTGACAGTTTTATCTTTCAGTACTTTAAAGATGTCACTCCATTGTCTCCTGGCTTGTGTAGTTTCTGATGTAAGGTTGGCTTTAATTATTATCACTATTCCTTTATATGTGATGTGTGTTTTTTCTCTTGATGCATTCAAAATTGTTTATTTTTGGTTTTATGCATTTTGAATATGATGTGTGCAGAGGTTTTTTTTATACTTGAGCTTTTTTGCATACTCTAGGCTTTTTGAATCAATATTTGTCTTATTTAATTAATTTGGACCACTATCTCTTCCAGAATTTATTTGGTCTCATTGCATCTCTTCTCTTTCTTCAATTCCAATTGCATGTACATTAGACCACTTTTACATTAGATGAGAGCTCTTGGATGCTCTGTTATGGTTCTTTCCACCCTTTTTTATCCCTTTGTGTTTTAGTTTAAATGAGTTTTATTCAGCTATTTTCAAGTTCACAGATTATTTCCTGTATCGAGTCGACTGAGGACTGCATCGAAGGCATTCTTTAGTTGCGTTGCTTTGTTTTTTTATTTCTAGTATTTTATTAGTCTCTTTTTATGGTTTCTATCTTCTGCTAAAATTCTCCATGTGATCATGTATGTTGCTCAGCTTTTCAAATAAAACCTTTAACATTTTAATATAGTTATTTTAAATTCCCTGTCTGATTTCCAATCTCTAAGATATCTCTGAGTCTGATTCTATAAATGGCTTTGTCTTTTCACAATGTGCTGCTTTTTCTTATCTTTTTATGTCTGGTAATTTTTATTGAATACTAGGCATTGTATATAGAACAGTCAAAATTGAAATAAATGCTATTCATGCATAGAAATAAGCATTTTTTTCTTCTGCTAGACTATGAGTGTTGGGGTTGAGTCAGTCTAGCCAGAAATTTAAGTGGATTTTGGTTTTCTTGTTCTTATAATTACAGTTCTCCACCAGTTTCAGTTTCCTCTAGTCTTACCTTGTGGTTAGAGTTGAAGATGCTTTGCTGAATGGTTTTTCTTTTTTTCCCAATGTTCTTGATCTACCCTCAGCTTCAAGCCTTCCTGTGCAACTATGCCGCATTGGAGATCTTTCTCCACAATCTTGACTCTTTTCTACTGGTAGCCTGCTACTGCCTGTTCAGTGCTTGCTATCTGGGGAGGGGGCAGGAAGTTTTTCTGTTGTCCTTGTCCAGCTTAGTCTTAGTCATACCCCATGTGACTGTGTCTTTGGGGTAGGGCTTTCTCATGATCTTGTCCCTCCTCCCATGTCAGCCAAACTCTGCCTTGCATACTTGGTGAGTCTTGTTCAGGGAGTTTTCTGAGTCTTTCCCAGCAATAAGAGACCTCTAATGGTTTTGATAGAAACTTGTCTAGAATTGTTTTCTGCCCCTCTTTAATGAGTAAGGTTATTTTTTCTTTTTAACCCACCCACCAGCCACAATGATACTTTATCCGTGTTCTTGAGTACCAGTGTTTGCTGCTTCTACCTCTGTGCCTTCAGGCTATTATTTCATGAGGGTTCACAGACGCTTCTTGTCGTTTCCACATTAGTGCGCAATCTGCTTCAGTGAACCTGAACCACTGAAGGAAGTTCTTTCTGGTGTCTTGTCCTGCCCCGATCTTTCTTTTAAGCACCTGAGTGAAACCAATAGAAAAGAGTTTGCAAGTAGGTGCAGACTCTCTTTGTGTTTGTAACTCCCAGGGATCTATACTCTCCTGCTAGCCCACCCTCAGCATTTCTACAAATCTCTTAAAGTTTTAGCTGGTGCATATGATCTTTTTCCCTATGCTTTTTTTCTTCATGCCACAGATGAACCATTTTGTACATTCTTGTGCTCCTTGGAGGGGCTGGTCTGTTTTTGGATTTCAGGCCTCTTGATTGTCCTATAATCTTAGCTCTCTAATGAGTTCAAGAAAATTCCTGAGTTTGTAACTCACTGCTACAAACTTTCGTTGATATGGGAAAGCATCACTTCACACACCCCCACCTCTCCCACCCCCCCACCCAGCTTGCTACACTTTAACAGAATGCAGAACTTTGTCTTCAATATTGAAAGATACTTTTCTGGAGATAGAAATCTAGGTTAAAAATTTTTGTTTTCTTTGTTCTTTAATGAGGTTTCTCTGTTATCTTCTGGCCCGCAAGGTTTTTGATTCAAAAAAATCTGCTGCTGTTTTTCAATCTTTGTTCCTTTGAGCATAATGTGTCTTTTATCTCTGGGTACATTTAAGATATTCATTTTATCATTAATTTTTAGTAATTTGATTGTGATGTGTCTTGATGTGTTTTGCTACACATTTATGTTGCTTGAGGCTCATTGAGGTTCTTGGATCTGTGGTGTATAATTTTCATCAAACTTGGAGAAATTGTGGCCATTATTTTCTAAAATATTTTTTCCATTTTCCCCTCCCATTCTGATATTCCAGTTACACATATTATACTATCTAAAATAGTTAATTACTCACTAACCTTATGTTTATATTTTTCAATGGGTTCTCTCTTTTGTTTAATTTTGTTAGTTTATATTGCTGTGTCAAATGCACTAATCTTTTTTTTTGCAGTGTGTGATATGCTATTAATCTCATTCAGTTACTTTTCATTTCAGATCATGCATTTTTCATCTATAGAAGTTTAGTTTGTTTATTTAAATATCTTTCATTTTTCCCATCATTATGTTCATGTTTTTCTCTACCTTCTTAGACATATAAAATATATTTGTAGTACCTATTTTAACATCCTTATCAGCTAATTCTATCTCTCTTGTTCCGAATCTGTATCCATTGGTTTCTTTTTCTCCCACTTATGGGTGGCATTTTCCTGCTTCTCTGCATGCTTGGAAATGATTGATTGGATGCTGACATTATTAATTTTACATTGTTGGATGCTGGATTTTGTTGTACTCATTTAAATAAGTGGATTTTTTTGCTTGGAATCAATATTTGGTCCTTTCGAGGTCTGCTTTTAAGCTTTATGAAACAGATGTAGCATAACTTTTAGTTTAGGTTAAATTGTCCCCATTACTGAGGCACTATCCTTCTGAGGACCCTAATACATGCCCATGTATTGGGAGGAATTGCCTGGGTAAAGTTAAAAATTGCTTAACCTATTTTTTCCCGAGGATTCTTTCTCAGCCTTGGGCAATTCCTTCCATGCATTTGCAGATCAGTATGCAGCCTTAAGACTTGTGGAGGACCCTAGGAAGATCTGGGGTGCTCTATCTCATTTGCAATCTCTCTCTCTCTCTCTCTCTATCCCTGAAACTCATCAATTCAGTATTTGCTTCACAAATTCTAGGTGACTTCTTCTCTCTGAACTCTAAGCTCTGTAACTTCAACTGAGCAAGACGCCAGACTTTGTTTTGGCACTCTCTCACCTTTCTATGACCTAGAAACTTTTTCCAGGCTGTAAGATGAGACAGTCAAAAGGCTTACTTAGTAACTGGGTGTGGTGGTGCATGCGTGTATTTCTAGCTACCCAGGAGGCTGAGGCATGAGGACGCCTCAAGCCCAGGAGACTCACCTGAGCAACTAATGCAAAACCCCTGTGTGTAAAAAAATAAACATTAAAAAGGGTTCTCCTATTAGTCTCCTTGCTCTCAGAGATCAGTATCCTATACTGCTTATTGTCTGAATGTCTAAATATTGTTTTGACCAGTTTTAATATGTTTGAAGTGGTAGGTTAAATAACATTCACTTTTACTCTGTCATCTCTAAAAGTAGATGTAGCCCACTTAAAGGTTTTAAAGTAGAGGGAAAATGGTAAAATTTGTGGTTAAGTCACTCTGATGGGTAAATCAAGTGAGACTAGAAATGAAAATCAGGTTAAGATACCAATATTCCCAGTAACAGACAGCAGGAACATGAATTTTTGGCAGTAGACACTAGCATGGATAAGAAGTGACAGATATAATAAATATTAGGGCAATAGGAACTAGTGACTGATTGAATCCGGAAAAATCAAATGAGATAATGAGCACAAAATAATTTTCAAACATCCATTTAAACATTCATTAAATAACTACTGTGTACCCAGTCTGATCGGTTAACAGAGTGCTAATATAAGTAAGACATGGTACTTTGGCTAAGAGAATTCACAGACTTATCATTATAAAATAATGCAGAGGCTACCATAATGTAAGTATAAACAAGATACTGTATTATACTAATAGTGGCACTCTAACGATTGAGGGGAGTCAAGGAAGCCCTAAAGAGAGAGTCATATTTGAGATAGTTCTTGAAAAATAATGGGAGGTTTTCAGCAAGATAAGAAGAGAAAGGATATCCAGGCAAATAATAATAATAATATAAGCATCGTGATTTCCAAGAATAAAAACAGTATTACTATAAATGAAGTCTTGAATATGTTTTACACTCAATGTGTGTAAACATAAAAGTATACAATTACAAAAGCAAGATATTATGATTGCATCTCCAAGAACTATTTCTATAGATATACACATATATCATGGGAAATACGGAAATAAGTTTTGGTGATGCCGTGGTACTCAAAGTAGACTCTGTTTCATCAATTACGTAGCACAGAAGAAATCAATATTTATGCCTGCTTCTAATCCAGGATACAACAAACGCAATTACTTTAAAATGCCTGCATTCATGTACCAAGATAATGTTCAAACAATCCATGCACTTTAAAAGAAATAGAAATAAATATTTGAAATAGCTCTAAGAAATAAAGAAAATGTTATATAGCAATTCACTATTTTAAAATTCTTTTTATGTAGGTGAATTCCATTGGCAATCATTGCTATACAACAAAATAGTGTTCTTTTTATTTGCCTCCACATCCCTTAGTAACAAATAGAAATTATTCTTAATATTTTGGTTTTAAGCATTCTGATATTAACTTTGACTTAATCTGCCTGCTTTCCATTTGGAATTCCCATTCACGTGGGCCTGTTGTTCTCCAGGCAAGATCCCCTCTTAACCCTCTTCAGAAAATAAGTCTCCAGGCTGTTGCTGCCTGGTAGAGGTCAGTCACCTGGTAGTGTAGAGTGATGGGGGTGTCTGTGGATGTATCTGCTTCTCAAACAGACATTCAGCTAAGTCTATTATTGCCCAACATTAACCTCCACTAGCAGAAGTGCCAGAAACAATTTCTGAGCCTTTTTAAGGGGGTCAGGGACATGGCTGATTCTGCATTGTAAATCAGGTTGTATTTCTGCTTTTTCTCCACTGCAACCTCAGCTTTCCTGAGTCTGTGAGTCAGTTGCCATTTGTCTTTCTTCTCTCCAGCTTCCTATATTTTGGTGGTATTATTTGTCTGTTGTTCTCTTTGTCCTTGTGGGTTTATACCTTATTTTTTAAAATCCGTTTACTATCACTGTAGTGGGCCTTTAGCAGGGAGCTGAAAAATGCATGTGTTCAATACTTCCTCTTTAACTGGAAGTCCTTCAGCTCATTCTTTTTTAATATCTGTGTCTGTGTATTTTATAATGTACATAATATATTTGTGTAAAGATACATATATATTATTTATAGATAAATATCTACATATCACATTGCTTAGTTTAAATTAGTTTTTCTGGCCGGGCGCGGTGGCTCACGCTTGTAATCCCAGCACTTTGGGAGGCCGAGGCGGGCGGATCACGAGGTCAGGAGATCGAGATCACGGTGAAACCCCGTCTCTACTAAAAATACAAAAAAATTAGCCGGGCGTGGTGGCGGGCGCCTGTAGTCCCAGCTACACGGAGAGGCTGAGGCAGGAGAATGGCGGGAACCCGGGAGGCGGAGCTTGCAGTGAGCCGAGATCGCGCCACTGCACTCCAGCCCGGGCGACAGAGCGAGACTCTGTCTCAAAAAAAAAAAATTAGTTTTCCTTCTTCTTATAAATTGTAGTGTATAATTATAAGGTTCGAAGACCTGTGCTCTGCCTGATCTGTAAATGGTGATGTCCTCCAAGGCTTGGAGCTTGGCTTTTTCTCTTTTCATGTTCATAGTCGCCCCAGGTGATCTTCTTTAGAGCCAATGTTGATGACTCTAAAATTTATACTTTTAGCCATGACTTAGCCCCAGATATGCGGATTTCACTTGATGTCATCACTTAGATGTCTAATAGACACCTCAAGTTAACATTCAAAATAGAACTCTTGATTCCCACAACCCCACACCTCACACAAACTACACTCATCCAGGCCACCTCAGTTATTCAGTCAAAAATTTATACTGACTTTGATTCTGCTGTGATTCCAAATCTTGAGAATGCAACACCAAAACAAAACTGAAAAGATTGCCGTCATGCAGCTTACGTTCTGGAAGCAAAAAGGAAGAGACAACAAACAAATGTGAAAATAAATATATATCTTGTGTTTTATATTTACTTACATTTATCAAGGTTAAGTGCTATTGAGAAAAATAAAGCTAGGTAAGAGGAATGGGCATTCATGGTGTGTGTGTGTGTTGTGTATGTGTGTGTGTTTTGTTATCTCTTCTTTCCACCTTCCAAAATTTTGTCATTAGTGTCTTCTTTGTTCTTTTTGTCTTTGTGAGTTTATAGGCTTAAAATACAATCATTAACTGCCATTTAGTGGACGTTGAAGAGGGTGCTAAGGGAAATGCACATGTTCAATTCTCCTTCTTTGCCTGTGAGTTAAAGGGTGTTAAGGGAATGTCCTCAAGATAAGATGATATTCAAGCAGAACCCTGAAAAAAGTGAGGAACTAAGCCGTACAAAAATCTGAAATAAGAGCATTCCATTTGGAGGGAGCTGCAGGTGATAAAGCCCCTAAATTAGAAGTATGCTTTCTCTGTTCAAGGAACAAGAAGCCTAGTGCTACTGAAGTGGAGTTGAGAGGTAGGATGGGAAGGGAAGCCTGTTAGAAAAGGAGGTAAGAGGGGTGGCATGGGACCAGATCATTTATTGGAAGTCAAGGCAAGGATTTTTATTTTTATTGAGAGTGATGTAGGAAGCCCTTGGAAAACTTAAAGCAGATACTATTATAATTATGTTTTAGATAAATCACCTGGGCTGCTATAAAGTATCCTGTAGAGAGACAAAAGCAGAACCAGGGACACCGATTAGGAGAGTGTAGGCAAAAGATAATGATGACTTGAACTAGAATTGTGGCAACAGACAAGTTGGATTTTACTGATGGACAAGACAATAGAAGAGCCAAGCATATGCCAAGGTTTTAGACTTGAAGAAAAAATGTGATTATGGTGTTATTGAGATCATGAATACTGCAGGTGGATGGATTTGAGGAATAGGAGCTCAGTTGGACATCCCAAGTTTGAAATAACTATTAACTAGATAGTGATGTTGAGCGGTTGTTGGATATGAGTCTAAGATGTGAAGGAGAAGTCAGGTGGCTCTTCTAATTGGAGCTAATCAGTATTTGTACAGTATTTAAATACTGTTATTAAAAGAAAGAGTGGCCAGCGAAATAGGAGAACCAAGAGAAGGTGGTCCCTGGAGGATAAGTGAGAGAAGCATTTCGATGAGAAGGGCATAATGAACTCTGTGAAATGCTGCTGAGAAGATGAGTGAGATGAAGTCTAAGAAATGAGAATTACATTGACAATGTGGAGGTCATTGATGATCTTGAAAAAGGAAACTTCAGTAAAATGAAGGGAGTGAACACCTAACTAGAGTGCTACAGATGGTGACTGACTCAGGAAGACAGAAGTTATCTGCTGTAGCAAGGTACACAAGTAGTCAAGAAAGAGGAAATGCAGAGCGCAGATGGAGATAGTGGTCTTAGGTAGTAAACCAGACAATTTATCCATTGCAGTTGGAGGGAAGGCAGGAGGCTCAGTTTGTAGTAGATTGGCAAATGTGACCAGAGATGTAGAAGCTCACTTTTGGTTGAAATAGCAAGCAAGATAATTATCAGCTGAAAAAATGGACAGCAGACAGATGTTGAAGGTCAAAGGAAAGAGGAGATGCAAAATAGTCATTTAAGAGAGTAGGAAGGTGAATTAACTAGGAAATTATAAAACTATATTGGGAAATTATATTTTAAAATATGGCATGACTAAAAGCCACTTGAAGATTTAGGTCATAAAGAGAGATTATTCAGCTTGGTCCAGTGATTTTCCTCCATCCGTGTTTCATTGCTCAGGTACAGGTGAAAAGTGAATAGAGATTTAGATTTGACCAGGTTTGGGGTTTGGCCAGGCAAGTTTGATGGAGAGGCGCAAGCAATCCATCTTCCACACAGCAGCCAGAGTCAGTTTCTACCATCTTAATCAGATTATATATTGCCTCACTTCAGACCTTCAGGGGCTCCCCACTGGACTTTCATTTTAGCCCAAATGGTGGCCATCAAGGCCCTTGCTCCTCTGGCCACTTCTCCAAACTCCTCTAGCACGACTTTCTCCATGACTGCTCTATTGTGGGCACACTGGCCTCTTTGATTCCCAAACATTCAAACCCTTTTTGTCTCAGACTGATGAAATCCTTTCTGTGTCTGTCTGGGCTGCTCTTCCCTTAGTTCTTTAACTGGTCACTTTTATGCATTCTTCATGTCTCAGATTAAGCTGTAACTTCCTCAAAGAAGACTTCCCTGAGAATTGCACTTAAAGCACCTCTACTCATGTACTCGGCATCACATCAGTTCCTTACTTTTAGTGCCCTTAAACAATCTGAACCATATCTTTATATATTTCTTCACCTACATGCCCCAACCAGGATGAGGGCAGGGAATTCATCTCTTTCATTCTTCTCCTATTTCTAGAGCAATGATTTTCAAATTCATTTATCTCAGAAAGTTTACATTCTTAGAAATCACTCAGGATGCCAAGGAGCTTTTTTATATTTAAGTTATATCTACCATTATTTGCTACTAGACATTGAAAAGCAGAAATTTGGAAAATATTAATGGATTTCTTCATTAAAAAAACAATTATTTTGTTGGTTTATTATTGGTATATATAATAAACCAATTAAATTGTTAATATAAATAACATTTTATGAACAGTAATTCTATCTTCTAAAATAGAAAAAAAAGTGAAAAGAGTGGTATTATTCTTTCTTTTGCAAATCTGTTTTTTTTTTTTTTAGATGGAGTTTTGCTCTTGTCGCCCAGGCTGGAATGCGGTGGTGCAATCTCAGCTCACTGCAACCTCTGCCTCCCGGGTTCAAGCTATTCTCCTGCCTCAGCCTCCTGAGTAACTGGAATTACAGGTGCCCAGCTAATTTTTTAATTATTTTAGTACAGACAGGGTTTTGCCCTGTTAGCCAGACTGGTCTCGATCTCCTGACCTCAGGTGATCTGCCCGCCTCGGCCTCCCAAAGTGTTGGGATTACAAGCTTGAGCCACTGCGCCCGGCCTGTTTTGCAAATCTCTTTAATGTCTGGTTTAACAGAAGATGTTGAGTCTCATATCTGTCTCTATATTCAATCTGTTGTGATCTGTTGTTTAGATTCACATATATGAAGAAAATCTGTCTTCCCACCAACATATAATTGGAAAAGGAAGTATATTTTATAGACTTTTTAGGTACTTGTGTATACCATCTTTGGTACTACACTAAAGGTCAATAAGTGGCTATTCCTTAAAGGTAAGCTGCAACGTGGAATCTGTATCAATTAACCTTTTCACTGTGCATAAATTTTTTGGTCTACTGTGAGATTTGAATGGATCTTTTACCTGTGCATGACTTTGTAACATCATGCATTGGTCATCTGGAACTTATTGGTTTACCAGTTTATAAAGAGTTTTCAAATGTTGACATATTTTATTATATAATATTTTAAAAGCACGTTTGTTCTGATCTCATCAAAGTGTCTTTAGTATTGGGACGCTGTCAGGCTTATAATAGGAAATACAAATGTTCCAAAATCCTAATTTCTATTTGAAAACTTAAATTTTTTATTGGCATCAAATATTGTTAGTTGCTTATTTTGAAATAACAGACTCACTTTTTTTTCATTTTTTGAAAAAAAAAGTGTTTGCAAAATTCCTAAGCCTGAATAATCATAGTTGTCAGCCAGTTGTTCTTTCAAGTCATAATGATGATCCATGAAGAAAGTGGCTAATTCAGCTTTCAAATAACGGGAAAAGTGTTTTTTTCTCAAAATGGCCATTGTACTTCAGCATGCATACTTTCAATTTTACCACAAAATATAAAAAGATTCAAATTCAAGGATTGAGATTTAATAAAATTAGTTTTTTTTAACTGCTCCAGCAAGTATATTCTTAATAAATACAACCAGCATTATTATTATTTTTTGTTTTTGTTTTTACTGTGAGTACATGTCAGTCAAGGACACAGTGACCATTGGTACAGTTTGGTGCTACTTCCTTGATTCATGCTAAGACACCAGCAATTTTACCCACTATTGCTTTTGCACCATCAATGCAAATATCAACCCAGTAGAAAAAAAACATCTCAAAATTGTTATGGATATAGTTCTTATCTCCTAGACCCCTGAAAGGGTTCCAGGATTTTAGGCATTCACAGATCATATTAGAACGGTAGCCTGGCACATAGTAGGAAGTTATTAAATGTTTGTAATATAAATGAGGGGTTATATTATCTTACTATTTAAGTCTATTATTGTTGATTTGGCAACTACTTGTTCTAAAAGTAACTAAATCTTATAATTTATCATTTTGTTAGAAACATTTTGTAAGATAAAAAATAGGGAATCATTTCATCAAAAGTACATAGCAATATCTATCTTTACACAGAGTTGTGTAGACACTGCACAGATTGAGTTAAACATACTTCATGTCTTGAGAAGTTTATCAGCTTTGCACACATAAAGGGCATAAACAGAGATAATATTGAACAAGTACGTTAAATTAGTTAATACTGTCAACTTCTAGAAAGAAGACCACATATTAGATATCATTAATGTGTAAGTCCTCTAGGGAGAATATTTAAAACCCTACTAAATAAAATTAAATAAGACCTGAATAAATGGAGAACTGCATTTAGATGAAGTGACTTAACAATGTAAGTATGTCAGCTATCCTGAAATTACTCTATAAATTAACTGCAATCCTGATCCAAATGTCAGTTGTAATAGACAAATAGATGAATTGAATAGACATAAGAAACAGACAAAGGAATGATAATGGTACTATGGAAGAAACCTAGAATTAGCAAGACTAAAAACCTAGAAAGATGGAAAATATATGGATAGTTAGTATATTATCTCAGTAAATAGAAAATAAATTTAACAATGAGATACTACTTCACATCCATCATATGGGAAACAATTGTCCATTTTGATAATATTAATTGTTAATGGATAAATGAGAATTTCTTCATATTTGGCTTCTGCCATTTTGAAGAAAAATCTGGCACAGTCATTGTGAATATATCATATGAGTATTTGATCTCACTCTTAAAGAGAAAGGGGGAGATAAAAATTTTATAAAAGAATGTAAGATAATATGTTTTTTCACAACATTGTTTACGAAGGCAGGGAATTGGAAGCAACATTGTTGTCCATTATTAGAGGACTATACTAAAATAAGGTTGTGGAGGCATACTACTGAATGCCACATGGTAGTTAGAAACAACATAGATCTTAAAAATGTAATGCTTTGTGAAAAACAGAAGAAAATTAATGGGTTCCATTTATGTAAATTTAAAAGTATACACAAAAAAATGACACTACGTGTTTCTAAAGATACATATAAATTTGAGAATGTATATCAAACACATTAGAGCAGTTACCTGTTTGGGAGGGAGTAGAATATGATAACAAGAAGAAATCAGTTTAAAATTGCTTTTTTTTTCGCTTTGTTCAGATCAATGATGATAACGTGCCGTGAACCAGAGTCTGCATCTCACTCTCCTCTCTTTTTCTTTAAAAAAAAAGGAAAGAAAACTACATACATTGTAAAATAGTAACACATTCAGGTAGTCTGCATATTTACACAAGGATAATTAGAAAAATTTGTTACCTACCTCTTTTATGATTAATCAGGGAATTAGCCAGACAACTGTAGAGTTTTTTAAGGCTGAAAGAAGATCTAAATAATTTAGGTTTTCTAGTTCCCTGATTGCAAGTATATCTGCTCCTTGGCCATAACAAATTGATGTGTCTATTTTTCTCTATGATAGTTAGCAGCAAAGGAGATGCCACATATTCTTCTTATAGCCTGTTTTAATACTTAACTCTCAACCCTATCAGTAAATTCCTTCTTATGTCTGTACTATATGTCCACAGTTACTTTCAAGTCATTTCTCAGAGAAGAGAGATGGTCTATATTTTTCTTGTAATAATGCTTCATGTATTAGAAGGCAATTATTATTTCCAGACTAATTAATTCAAACTCCTTTTCTCATGGGTCTTATTTATTCAACACTTTAATCATATTGTTAATCTACTCCAAACTCCTCAACTTCACAGCATCCTTATTAAGGTAAGGAGACAAAAACTGGGTGCAACACTAACTACACAGTGTGTGTAATCAAGAGAGAGAAATTATTTCCAACTATTGCCTTCATGAGTCCTCAAAGATAACAGTGGCTAGGCGATCTCTTCAACCATTTTGTTTATGAATTTTAATTATAACAATCCCCTTATATGTATAAGTTTTATTATTACAAAGCACTGTCATATTTTTTCTTCCAACAACTCAATAACAACAGGAAAGATGCCATAATTCTCTGCACAGATGAGTAATGTAAAGTGCAAAGAGGTTACCATAACTTGCCTATGATCACTGAGCTAGTAAGTGCTGGAGGTAGAACCTCCCATTCTAAGTATGTAGGAAGCATGTAATGGGCTTGAATGGGAGGCAGCATAGATCAAGAGAAAGAGCATAAATCTGTTGCCAGAGGACTTGGATTCAGATTCTAGCTCTGTCACTGGTAGTCTTGTGGCCAGAGATAATAATAGGGTTGATGTGGACATTGTGGTGTAATCAACTCTCTAAACTTTTATTGTCATATTTTCCTTGTTCTGATGAGTTGAATACATCTGACTTTAAAAGGTTATTTCAAGATGATTTTCCTTCTCTTTTCTGCTCCCACAGCACCAGTTTATTTTTCATGAAAATATGTTCTTTTTTGTTGTTTTTAGTTGCTTGGTTTTTCTTCCTGTTTTACCTGAAGCAACATTTCTTACCCCCTCTTATTTCTTAGATTTTTATTAGTAAAATGAAGATTTGCTCTGACACCGTTTTCCTTCCTTAGACTATAAAATCAGGCCAGTCTCAAGATATTTATAGAAAATAGACAAAAAACTAAAAAGCATTAAATATTTCTACTCACTTATATTTGTAGTTTTGAAGCTGTAGAAAATGGAGCAAATGACCCCAGAATCAAAGAAGAAATATTTTAAATCAACATAATTTTGTCATATTTAGTGACTTTTTAAACCTTCAAAAGTTAGTATTGGAGAGCAAAATTTCAGAATGTGTCAGTGACCCACCATTGAAACACTTTTGTTTACTGAATATAATCATAGTATTTGTACACCT
Organism: Symphalangus syndactylus; assembly: GCF_028878055.3. Classification (NCBI taxonomy): domain Eukaryota; kingdom Metazoa; phylum Chordata; class Mammalia; order Primates; family Hylobatidae; genus Symphalangus; species Symphalangus syndactylus. Next base: position 18,468,286 of record NC_072426.2, read on the forward strand.
GTTTTCCTACCTGGAGTGCCAGAAAGTCCTCACAGAAGATAAGCAATACATACACTTTATTTTTTGCTATGGGACATCTGGAGGTGTCTACCTAACACTCCTCTTCTAGACAATTCTCTGCTTTCATCCACATAATTAACATTCATCCAGGGCCTCTCTCCATGTTTCTAGTTTCCTGAGATTTAGCTATATCCCTGATCTACTTATGATTTGGTTACTTTCTTGGATTACATGAGCCAATTTAATTTTCCTTTTGCCTGAAAGTGGTGACATTGATAGATCTCTCACTACCCACCTAATACGTGCTACAGATGGGGTTTTCATGGTTAAGGTGATGTCTTTTGGATGGGCTGCTGAGCTGAGTAGGTCAAGCGGGAAAGCATAAAGCAGGAGTAAGTAGCCTGGCAGAAGTAACATTAAGCTGATGTCAAGGAAAAAAAATCATCCATTGGAATATGCAACAACTTTACATAATGAATATTACAGAGTACAGGCATCAGCAACATAGCATTAAAAGAACAATCAAGTGAACTGCCTCACAGCTATCTTGCTTTCATAGATACTATGAGATATTATACAGATATCATAACTGTATTACAGGTATTATAGATCAGAGATATTATAACTATCTTAACCATACAAGTGCCCTTGATTCAACTGTAATTATTTAGTGTTGCTTCAAGTCTACAGCCCTTTAACCCTTTCAATGTGCTGCCGCACCTAACATTCAGAAGTGCCACAGGAACGTGAAAGATTTGAGGACTGAGACTAACATACAAAATAGAAAAAAAGTTGTTGAGACACCCCCTATTTTCTCAATTCTAGGTCTTTTCTCTTCACATTTAATGTGTCTGGAGTTGAAATATATTTCATACTGATATTTTCTTTAAAACTTACCAGCCATCAGGGAAAATAAGGCAGTAAGTTGTCATTGTGCATGTGCAAACCTACGTATTGAAGGAAACTCTTCAACTCAGTTACTTGCTGTTTTAATTTTATGTTAAATTGGCATCCTGTTTTTGCAAAGTGAAAGCCTTTCACTAAAACACTGAACATCTACCTGTTTAAAGCTTCCAGTTAACTTTTAAGAAAAGAGATTTTTAATTTACATAAAACCCTGTGATTTTACCCAAATAAGATGTACAGAGAGAACACTGGTATCCCTCAATATGCCTAGAAACTCCCCTGTCAAATCTAAAGATGCCAAAGAGGTCAAGGTTTGAGCATAGATTATGAAAGGCAGCAGGTTATCATGGTATTATTCATAATTGATAATAGCCTAACGTAATTCTGAAAAATTAGACTTCGAACACACAGAAGATTTACTCTCATACTCTGATTTGCTGCTGAAATTAAAAGGCATGTAATTGTATGGATAAAGGAATCATATTATTGGCAGTTAAGATAAATTATCTTTATTTAATATAGTCGTTTTTCCCTCTTGAAAGCTACTATAAAATGGTTGAAGTACGTCAAATTGCTAACATCTTAAAATTGAGGGGTTTATGTACTTTTTTCTATCCTAACAGGCCACTAGTTGTGATTAGAGCATCTATTTTTCAAATACATGTATCTACAAAAAATAATGTTGGATTAAATACACCTGGGTCCAGCTGAATTGCTCAACAAATAAGTTTATTCTCTTCATTCCCAAAAACTTCCAGGACATGATTAGTTCATGCACTGTTAATTGAAGATTCTGTGAGTTTCTGCTATCATATGTTAAAAGTTTCTTTTAGGAAAAGTTTTTAAAGTTCTTATGAGAGGTTTCCACCAGGTAGTCTATTGAAATCAATTGGTGATAATTAAGTGAATTTCACTGCCACTGTAGGGACTCTTTCAAAACTCTCATAGAGATTGGAAATTGGTTGGGATTGAAACAAGAAGAAATCTCCAACTTTCAAACGTTTCAATGATCCAGTTCCATAAAAACGGCAAAGCTTGGCTAGGCACGGTGGCTCACACCTGTAATCCCAACACTTTGGGAGCCTGGGCCAGGAGTTTGAGACCAGCCTGGCCAACATGGCAAAACCCCATCTCTACCAAAAATACAGCAATTAACCAAGAGGGCGCCCATATTCCCAGCTACTTGGGAGGCTGAGGTGGGAGGATCACTTGAACCCAGGGCGCAGAGTTTGCACCACTGCTCTCCAGCCGGGGAGACAGAGTGAGACTCTGTCTCACAGTGAAAAAAAAAAAAAGAAAAATAAATAAACTTTAAGCTTTGTGGCTACTGATAACTGAGAATGGCAAGATCATTAGTACTCAAATAGTAAATTTAGCCAGTCACGTACTGGTCCTTACATAACCTTGAGTTTCTTCCAGTATCAATTGACCTGACTGAGAATATTTAGGTGATCTCTAGTTCAGAGTTGCAACAGTATTGGAACTTTTTATTTTAGAATCTCTCATTTAATAGAATTCCATAGCCTATATAGAATATGTGTATATGTCAAAAACACATAGCTTTCTAGCATCTTTCATATTTTTGTTTTATAAATAATTGTGCCTAGATATGTTAGTGTCAGTATGACCTTTTGTAAAGCAAAGTTTCATTATGTAAAGATATTTAATTTTTAAAGAGTAATTAAATACCTTTGCTTATCAGGACCCTAGTAAAAAAAAAAAAGCAGCATGGAGTATTGTAGCTTGATACTGGCAGATCAGATTCAGATCCTTTGGTCTGCTTAAATTTCCACGGGGATGGATCTTAAAATAGTTGGTATATCATGCTAATATACTGCAACTTGTTGTTTTTGCCCCATGTGCCACCAACTGCCCACTATTAGTCAAGAGAAGCCACATGCAAGCCTAACCAGGCTGTATCATCTTTGTCATTATTATCATGGTCCATAAATTAAGAGAACACACTAAAATTCCTACAAACATATACTACTTTTGAGATTATAATTGCTGGTATTAAATTTAGCTCCTTTTAGAATTCTGACATTTTGTATTAATATTGCATAGACAAATGATATTTCCTTTCTGGGTGAAAAATACTTCACTCAACACAATGGGTATAATGAACAAACTTACTTAAATTATTATTTAAGTTAACAAGTTTATAAAAAAATCTATATAAAGGAATGATTTTTTTCAGAAAAAAAGACTTGATTAAAAAAAAAAACTCAGAATCTGGAGCTCTATTTATTGAATGGGGCAATTGGCAAGTCAGGTATCAATATATCCCCAAATAATAACAGTGTAATAAAATGCTTCAATGACAAAGTACTTCCTTATTGAAATATTTGTATTTTGATATATTACTGACTCTTTATGGGGAAACTCTTTTTTGATATAGATTGCTTAGTTATCAGATTAAAGAAATCAAAATGGTAAACTGCCAAAGGGAGAAGTAAGTGTAATTTGAATCTGAGACATGGCGTGAAAAATAAAGAACATGAATGGATGATGGAACATTTCTTTCTGGATGACCTTATGGTTACCTTTCTTTTCATCAAAGAAACATTCCCAGGTATCAAAAATGAAACCAAAGGAAAATTTAGATCAAAATATGGTGCTTACCGGAAGTAAACCCATGCAGGTAAGGTCAAGCAATCTTCAACAAAGGCACCAAAGATATGCAGTGGGAGAAAAAATAGCCTCTTCAGAAAAATGGTGTTGGATCCAATTTTGTTACAGGTGTAGTGAACTAAATTTGTTTTGTTTTGTTTTTTGAGACAGAGTCTCGCTCGGTCTCCCAGGCTGGAGTGCAGTGGCGCGATCTCGGCTCACTGCAAGCTCCGCCTCCCGGGTTCACGCCATTCTCCTGCCTCAGCCTCCCGAGTAGCTGGGACTACAGGCGCCCGTCACCATGCCCGGCTGATTTTTTTTTTTTTTTTTTTAGTAGAGACGGGGTTTCACCGTGTTAGCCAGGAAGGTCTCGATCTCCTGACCTCGTGATCTGCCCACATCAGCCTCCCAAGGTGCTGGGATGACAGGCATGAGCCACCGTGCCAGGCCGTGAACTAAAATTTTTTAAAAATGATGTTGGGAAAACTCTATAGCTACATGCAAAAAAAAAATATGAAATGGGATTTTTATCTTATGTCATATACAAAAATAAACCAAAAATGAATCAAAGATTTAAATATAAGACCTAAAACCATGAAAGTCTTAGAGGAAGACATAGGGAAAAAGCTGCATGGCAGTGACCTTGGTAATTTTTTGGATATGCCATCAAAAGCACAGGCAGCCAAAGCAAAAATAAACAAGTGAGACTACATCAAACTAGAAAGTCTCTGCACAACAAAGGAAACAATTAACAAAATGAAAAGGCAGCCTACAGAATCGGAAAAAATATTTGCAAACTATGTCCACCAAGGAGTTGTTAATATCCAAAATCTATGAGGAACTCATACAACTCAATTGCAAATAACCCAATTAATGGGCAAAGGGACTGAATAGAAAATTTTCCAAAGAAGACATACAAATGGCCAACAGATATGTGAAAAGATGCTCAACATCACTAATTGTGATGGTTAATATTGAGAGTCAGCTTGATTGGATTGAAGGATGTAAAATACTGTGCCTGGGTGTGCCTGTGAGGGTGTTGTCAAAGCAGATTAACATTTGAGTCAGTGAACTGAGAGAGGCAGACCCATCGTCAATCTGGGTGGGCACCAACTAATCAGCTGCCAGAGCAGCTAGTATAAAAGCAGGCAGAGGAATGTGGAATGACTAGACTGGCTTAGTCTTCCGGCTTACATCTTTTTGCCATGCTGGATGCCTCCTGCCCTTGAGCATGGGACTCCAAGTTCTTCAGCTTTTGGACTTTTGGACTTTCGACCACAAACTGAAGGCTGCACTGTTGGCTTCCCTGCTTTTGAGGTTTTGGGATTCAGACTGGCTTCCTTGCTCCTCAGCTTGCAGACAGCCTATTGTGGAACTTTTATGATCATGTGGGTCAATACACCTTAATAAACTCTCCTTTATATATGCATCTATCCTGTTAGTTCTGTCCCTCTAGAGAACCCTGACTAATACACTAATCATCAGGGGTATATAAATCAAAACAAAAATGAGATATCATCTTACTCCTGATAAGAAGATTAGTATCAAAAAGTCAAAAGATAATAAGTGTTGGTGAGGAAGTGGAGAAAAGAAACCCATTCTCTTTATATTGTTGGTGGGAATGTAAATTGGTACAGACATTGTAGAAAAGAGTATGAGGTTTCCCCAAAAAATTAAAATAGAACTACCATATGATCCAGCAATCCCACGTCTAGGTATATATCCAAAAGGAATGAAATTAGTGTGTCAAAGAGGTATCTGTACTCCCATATTTACTTCAGCATTATTCTCTATAGACAACATGTGGAAACAGCCTAAGTGCCGGTCAACAGATGAACAGAAAAGAAAATGTGGTGTGTATGTATGTGTGTGTGTATATATGTATATATATGTATGTATGTATATACACATACGTACACACCACATACACAATGGAATATTATTCAGCCAAGAAAAAGAAGGGAATCCTGCCGTATGCAACAACATAGATGAACCCAGTTGACATCACTCTAAATGAAATATGCCACACACAGAAAGACAAAAACCACATGATCTGACCTATATGTGGAATCTAAAAAAGGTGAAATCATAGAAAAAGATAGTAGATGGGTGGTTACCAGAGGCCAAGGGTGAGGAAAATGGGGAGATGTTTGTCAAAGGGAAAAAACTTGCAGGTATAAGAAAAATAAGTCCTGGAGACCTAATGTACAGCATGATGACTATAGTTAATAATAATATATTATTTACTTGAAACTTGCCAGGAGAATAGACCTTAAGTATTCTCACCACAGGAAAAAAGGTAACTATGTGAGGTGATGGATATGTTAATTAGCCTGATTGTGGTAATCATTTCACAACATTTTAAATGCGTACATATAGTAAAACATACATTGCATACCTTGAATATACACAAATTTTGTCAATTTTACCTCAATAAAGCTGAAAAAAAAGGTAGTGCTTAATAAGAACAAGTCAAAAATAATGAAGTGGACTTCATCATGAACAAAAGCTGTTTTAGAGCTTCTGGTTTATTAGAAATAACATAGAAATAATAACATTTTCCTGACATGAATAATGATAGAATGAGTTATTATAGGGTGATCAAAATGATTAGTCTGTATTCTGAGATCTGGTGCTGTTTGGCTGGAAAGAAAAAAAAAACAGAAAAAAAACCAGTTTATTGTGAGAAAGAGTAATGTGATTTTTAAAAAATCATTGAAGTCTTGATATACAGTGCATTTAATCTTACCAAATTGGCTTCATGATTTAGCATAGACATATGGTAAACTAACATCTACTTGCTTTCCCTTGAAAGGTGGACCATGTAAATGAGAAACTTAGTCTCTTTTTTTTATGTCAGTGTCCTAGAAATGTTTTATAACCTTAAAAGTTTCATCTGAATATATTCTTATTTTTATTTTTTAACATAAGTAAAGAAATATAAACCAAATACAATATAGTTACAATTTTTAAGCCACCGAAAGAGCTGATTATCCTGTTGTTAAACCATTAGCTATAAAGTGGGATACAGCAAGAGATCATTGGGCCAAAAATGTCCACTCTGAGCCCTGAGTGATATGGATTCCTAATTCACCCTCAGAGGATAATTTTATGGGAGGTGTTGTTCCATAGCACTTTGACAATGGGTCTCATTTTTCTGTTTCTCTACTCTGCAAAGAGACTACATGGAAGACTCTTAGCATAGTAATTTAAAACCCCTTTTTGAGTGCCAAATAAGTTATGGAGTCCGTGTACAGAGAAAAAGAACACATACACAAACATTTGCAAACAATTTCAAGATGTTCACACTGTCCAAAGCACCTGTGTACCTGGTCCCAGGTTAAGAAACTATTTTGCAATGTCAAATATGCTGTGAACTTGCTGTGAGCACAGCTTTTTCCCTGTCACTGAAGTCTATATAACTTCCATAATACGATATTCTCACTACCAGTAGGTATAATGCCTGCTGGAGGATAGAACAGCAGAGGAGAAGAGCTTTGTCAGTCTGTAGTCAACCCCAGAAGGGTACATACTAGCACACAAAAGGGATGAGCAAACACCATGTATTAAACATTATGTCATCACTGACAGCCCCCTAAAAAGTCAAACCTACAATTTAATGTTCAAATTTTAGTACTTGATTTTATAATACTTTTGTTGGACAAATATATGCTTTACATAAGTAATTGTAGAAGAATTTGTATTTTTCCTCCATTAAATGGTTAAAAACATGTCTTCATGACATTCCAACTCACCCTGGTGGCAAAAAAAAAAAAAAAAAAAAAAAGAAAACAAAAGAGAATATGGCTTGTTTCCAAGCTTTTCTGCAAAGAATAGTGCAGTGGTGAAGAATTAGGCACAGCAGTTAAAGCTTTTGCTTCGATTTTTTTTTAAACAATTATGGAATGCATTCATCATACAAAGTCTTACTGTCAAATTGATCCCAATAGCTTACACTGAAGACCTTTAATGAAGCTGGTGGGTGAAAATTATATGAGGCAAGCATCAGGCTAAATACAACAGTGGAAAGCTTCCTTCTTACCCCTCCTAAAAGAAAAATAAAATTAAAAAAAAAGTATCAAAGTTTTAAAGTATTACGAAAAAAATAAGGAGAAAGTAAGAGAGACAAGTTGGCCAAACTTGGGTGAGATAAATGTTTTTAAAGTTTAAGAATGGACTTCTGCTTCCAGCCAAAATGAAGTAAGGATTGAATCTACTCTCCTTCCTGAAACAAAAACTGAATGAAATGTATGAAGCATTGGTTTTCAAGAAATTGGACTTAGGCAATGAATGACGGTGATCCTAAGACAATGGAAACAAATGAGATGAGCACCCGATTGTCTCAGCTTATTGCCTAGAAGTAGTTTCCAGACTGGTACAGAACTGGAGGACTCCAGGTGGAGACCTGCAGTCTCCCTGAGTTCAGGATGCATAGCAAGCAGTCCAGGGAGGCCGAGGTTCCTGGAGGTTGCCAGGCATGGAACTATATAAAAGGAGATTTTCTACATACACTTAGTTTACTCAAGAAGAAAGAGATCATTTTAATAGTCATATACTAATTAAAGAAATTAAATTTTTAGCTAAAAATATTCCTATAGAAAAAATACCAAGTTCAGATGGCTTCACAGGTAAATCCTAACTAGACATATAAGGAAGATTAATCTTACAAAAATTGCCAAAAAATTAAAAAGGAAAAAATACTTCCCAACTCATTCTATGAGGCCAGCTCTACTCAAATATGAAAATCAAAATCAATCCATGACTTTACAGGAAGCATAACTACAGACTAACATTTTTCATAAACATAGATTTTTTTTATAAACAGTTTTTTTTATAAAATGTAACAAAACATTAACAATCTGAATTAAAAAGTGGATTCCAACTGGGGTTTTCTCAGAAATGCAAGGTTGGTTTAACATTCAAAAATCTACCAGTGTAATTCACTATATTAATTCACCAGTTTTCTCAGAAATTCAAAATTGGTTTAACATTCAAAAATCTACCAGTGTAATTCACCATATTAATAGACCAAAAAGGAAAACCATATGATCAACTTAGCAGGTCCAGAAAAAGTATTAAACAAAATCCACAGCCATTCCTGATTTAAAAAAAAAAAACAAAAAACTCTCAGCAAACTAGGAAGAGAAGGGAATGCCCTCAATCTGATAAACAGCATCTATGAAAGCTCACATTTAATATCAGATTTAATGGTGAAAGATTGTTTTTCTTCTAACATCAACAAAAAGGCAATATGTCTGCTCTCACCATTTTTACTCTACATTTTACTGGAGATTAGAGTAAGGAAAAAAAATAAAAGGCATGTAGATAAGAAAAAAAAAAAGAAGTAAAACTGCTGTTATTAACAACCAGATTCTCCTATATGGAACATTTTGTGAAATTACGTAAAAGCTATTGGAACTAGTATAGTAATTTTTTGCAAGTTTGATGTTTATATATGCAACATCAGTATACAAAATTCAGTTGTTTTTCTCTATACTAGCAATGAACAATTGGAAATTAACATAAACTTTTTTTTTTCCACAAAGAATCAAAGGCAATTCAGTGATCTGGGAATAGATATAATCATTGATATTATTCACCACAAGCCTTTCTGCAGATAAGAAAAGTCCATACTAAGTAACAAAACAGATTCAGATTTCCCATAGCTCATTAAAATTGCCCCATGAGTTGCAGGACTAGTATTTCTGATTCCTGGTAACTAATGAGATTGACAGCAATCTCATAAAAATCACAAAACTACTTTTTTCCATTGCATTTATTCATTTAGAGACAGAGTCTATGTCACCCAGGCCAGAGTAGGGCAATGGTCCAATCTCGGCTCACTGCAGCCTCCACTTCCTGGGTTTTAGTGATGCTCCCACCTCAGCCTCCGGAGTAACTAGGACGACAGGTACACGCCCCCAAACCCGGCCAATTTCTGTGTGTTTTTGGAGGCGGGTTTTCACCATGTTGCCCAGGCTGGTCTCAAATTCTTGAGCTCAAGCCATCCCCCCACCTTAGCCTCTCAAAGTGCTGGGATTGCAGGCCTGAGCCACTGCACCTGTCTACCATTGGATTTAATTCTACATAGATAATCTAAGACTATTTGAAATTAGTTACCATGACTGACACCATAAGTTCAGAATAGTTTGTCCTATATCTATAAATCCTAATTTTAAGGAAATTGATTGATTCAGTCGGAATAATCAGTGATTTGTGTAGTCAGAGTTGTGTACAATAACAATATATATTTTTATCCTGATAAAAATACTAAGCTTTTAATGTAAAAATGCACTAAAAATATTTAAACTAGTGGCTGAATTAAATATTAGCCCTTTAAGTGTTTAGTCTGTTCTTAGTTAATATAAATCAAAACAACTGGTAAGAAACAGCCGAACTGTCAGTTACGACCAAGAGCATTTTTCTGAGAAGAGGAGTAAGATTTTCACTGGATTCTTAGAAGTGTTGTTACTCAAATGAGTTTTGAAAATCACTGAGTTAGAGATGCCTGTCATGGTATTTCAAAAATATTTTTCATAGAAGGGTGTCTTACTCCAAACAATACAGATATATTTAAGTATTTATTTAACAACAACAATGTACTAGTTACTATCATTGGGTTTTTTTGTTTTTGTTTTTGTTTTTTGAGACAGAGTATAGCTTTGTTTCCCAGGGTAGAGTGCAGTGGCATGATCTCGGCTCACTGCGACCTCTGCATCCCAGGTTCAAGCGATTGTCCTGCCTCAGCCTCCTGAGAAGCTGGGACTACAGGTGTGCACCACCACACCCTGCTAACTTTTTATATTTTTAGGAGAGATGGGGTTTCACCATGTTGGCCAAGCTAGTCTCAAACTCCTGGCCTCAAGTGATCTGCCCACCTGGGCCTCCAAAAGTGCTGGGATTACAGGCGTTAGCCACAGTGCCTGGCCTATTACTGTGTTATATAACAAACCACACCAAACTTAGAGAATAAATAATAACCATTTTATGTTGCTTATAAATTCTGTATGTCCAGGGCACATCAGAGAAGGTTTGCTGCTTTGCAATATCCATGAACACTCAAATTACTGGTAATTATTCAGAAGGTTGGGAACTGATATTATCTGGAGGTTCCTTCTCTTACATATTTGGTGCTTGTGCTGGGATGACATGAAGACTGGGCTTAGCTGTGACTGAGCACAGGTATTCACTGGAATACCTACATGTGGCCACTCCATTTGGACTCTCACAGCAGGGCAGATGTGTTCTGAGAGGGGAACATCCATAGAGTGAGCTTTTCAAGAGAACCACATGGAACCTGCATGGCATTTTATGACTCAGCCTCAAAAGTTATATATCATCACTTCTGCTATTTTCTGTTGTTTGGAGCAGTCACAGACTACCTAGATTCAAAGGGAGAGGACATAGGTTTCACCTCCTGTAACTGGTACATTGCTTTTGATGAGGGAGTGGCAAGGTCACATTGCAGAAGAACATGTGGGATGGAAGATATTTTGGCAGCTCTCTTTAGAAAATACAACCTGTCACTGAGAACAGCAAACAAACTCTTCTTTTCAAGTCAAGTGTAATAAATAGTATATAAATAAACACATAATAAGTACATAATTAAATGGTAAATAAATAAAGGCTAAATTAATGGAAATGGTGTCTGGCTTCTGCTAATCTATAAGTAGGAAATGAGGCATTCATGTTATAAGGCTGATTTTCCCAAACAGGAGACTTCTAACTGTCCCATAGCTTCCTCTTGGGAGGTACTTCACTCATCCTGACTTATCATTAGCTGTAGACATAAAATGTTATTCCAATTGCTAAACAGATAATATTAATAATAATCACCACTTCTGCTGAGGGCGGAGTAAGAAGTGATTATTTTGCATAAGTCCTGTGTATGGCTTATAAGGTTAATTTTATTCTGTTAAAAATATAGTTGCATCAAATTTTTTATTCCCACTGACCTAAAATGAATTCAGTTTATTTTATTTTCCTAGCATATCTGCTGTTTAATAATGGCTTGTTATTATTCTCAATTTATATGAAGATCTTTTAAACTTTCCTACATTTAAAAAAACACTTATTATATATTTAACTATGAGTCAAGTACTTTGCTGATACCAGAGACATGATTCTTGCCTTCATTCTTTGTGGAGGACAGGTATCAAGCAGATAGTTACAGTGTCATGAGGGCTATAAGGAACTGCAGGATGGATGCAATGGGGTCATGTAATGGGAGATGCAGTATAGTCTTTGGGTTAAAATGTGGGGATGGGGATAGAATAATATATTTTGAGGGAGTAATCAGCTTGTATAAGAAAGATCATGGCACCTTTAAGAAGAGAATTATATTGAACACCTTTTTAAATTTTCATTAGATGGTCTTTTTCCTATTAATTTATGAGAGTTAAAAATATATTCTGGATATGAATCCTTTATCGGATATGTATGTTTCAAACACACTTTCCCAGTGGCTTGCTTTATTTTTTTAACCTTCTTCTTTTTTTTTCTTTTTGAGATGGAGTCTCGCACTGTCGCCCCGGCTGGAGTGCAGTGGCATGATCTCAGCTCACTGTAACCTCCGCCTCCCAGCTTCAAGTAATTCTCTTGCCTTAGCCTCCCAAGTAGCTGGGATTACAGGTGCCCGCCACCACGCCCAGCTAAGTTTTTTGTATTTTTAGTAGAGATGGGGTTTCACTATGTTGGCCAGGCTGGTCTCAAACTGCTGACCTCGTGATCCACTTGCCTCGGCTTCCCAAAGTGCTGGGATTACAGGTGTGAGCCACCACGCCTGGCCTATTTTTTTTTTTAACCTTCTTAATGATGTCTTTTGATGACCACAAGTTCTTAAGTTTGATATTGTTTATCTTTTTTAGGATTAGTGCTCTCTATGTCCTGTTTTCTCATATATCCCATGTTCATGAAGATACCTCTTATATTCTTTTTAAGAAAGTTTTTGGTTTTAGCTTTCACAATTAGGTCTCATAACTTATTTATTTCTTTATTTATTTACTTAGAGGAGGATCTCACTATGTTGCTCAGGCTTGACTTGAACTCCTGGCCTTAATTGATCCTCCTGCCTTAGCCTCCTGAGTAGCTGTGACTACAGCGTGCACCACCACATCTAGCCTTAATAACCCACTTAAAATTAATTTTTTGATATAGAGGAGCAGTTGCCCCAGCACCATTTATTGTGGAGAACTCCATTGCATTGAATAGTTGGCACCACTATTGAAAATCAAGTAACCGAGTATGTGTAGGTTTATTTTCTGAACCCTCTGTTCCATACTGTCTTCATGAGGTAGCTTTATGTTCAGTCTTCAAATTTGGTAGTGTAAGTCTTCCAACTTTCATCTTATTCTTCATTGTCTTCTTGACTACTCTAGGTCTTTGTACTTTTGCACAAATTTAGAATGGGCTCATCAATTTCTCACTAGAGAAATGCAAATTGGATCCACAATGAAACCCACTACCCATCCACCAGAATTGCTAAAATTAAAGACATAAAATATTAAATGTTGAAAAGAATGTAGAACAATTGGAACTCTTGTAAAATTGTAAAATCACTTTGAAAATATTTGGGATTATCTACTAAAACTGAAAAATTCCTAGTCCCTAATTCATAAATTCCATTGCTATGCATAGACCCAAGAGGAAAGAGTACATATGTCCACGAAGATACTTACACAAAATAACATTTATATAATTATGGCTAATCATAATAGCCATCTTATTCATAGTAGCCACAAACTGGAAACAAATCAAATGTCTTTCTGTAGACAAATACATAAACAAATTATGGTTTATTCACATAATGAAATACTGCACAGCAATAAAAAACTATGGGTACATGCAATAACATAGATGAATCTCAGAATGGTATGTTTGGGAAAAGAAGTCAGGCACAAAAGGATACCATACTGTGTGATTGGTTTACATAAAAATCAAGAACAGGCAAAACGAATCTATAATGATGAAATTCAGAATAATACTTACCTTGGGAAGAGTACTGATGAAACTCTATAGATGATGTAAATTTGCTGTATTTTGATCTGGGTGGTGATTGGTTACATGGAAGTATACATTGATAAAGGCTCAGCAAATCATACCCTTAAAATGTTTGTATTTTACTTTATGTCTATTATACCTTAATTTAAAATAGAGAAAATTCTAGTATAACTAGAGCAGATAAATCAAAGTGGAAGAGTTGTTTGAAAAGAAGCTTGAAAACTATATCAGATCGTGTAAAGCCCTAAGAGTACCCCACTGATTCGGTCTGGCTCTGCGTCCACACCCAAATCTCATCTTGAATTGTAATCTGAATTATAATCCCCATGTGTTTGGAGAGGGAGCTCGTGGGAGGTGATGAGATCACGAGGCTGGTCCTTCCATTCTGTTCTTGTGATAGTGAGTGAGCTCTCATGAGATCCGATGGTTTCATGAGGGGCTTTTCCCCCACTTCCCCAGGCACTTCGCTCTCCTGCCACCATGTGAAGAAAAATGTGTTTGCATCTTCTTCCACCATGATTGTAAGTTTCCTGAGGCCTCCCCAGCCATGCTGAACCGTGAGTCAATTAAACCTCTTTCCTTTATAAATTACCCAGTCTTGGGTATGTCCTTATAGCAGTGTGAGAATGGACTAATACACCCACCTTCTGGTGTGACAATTATAATGAAAAATGAAGCTGGTTGTTGAAAGAATTGTTAGCCACTGTGACCATTTTTGGTGTTAATTATGGTAGCATAACTAACCAGCTTACAGGTGGCAGAAACCAAATGTGAGCTATCTTAAGCAAATGGGAAAATTTATTATATGCATACTGGGTTATCTCACCCAATTCAAGGATGGGAACTTGGTATCAAGTAGAACAAACGACTTAGACAACATCTTGTCTGGCACTTTTCATTTGGACAAAAATTTATTAAGTAGTAAATATGATCAAACAACTGGTTAATTTATACAAAATACCTGGTTTGATTATCCAGATGGACCATTCTTTTCTTGGGTAAAATCAAAGATTTTTGTCTTCTCAGTAATTATAACAATAATTATATAAAACTGACACTTTATAAAAATTTATCAATTTTATAACAACACCAGAAGGTAAATGTTATCACTTCCATTTTACAAATGTGGAAAATACAACTTAAAGAGTTAAATGACTTCATTACAGGCAAGTAGCTGAGAAGTAGCAGTGTTAAGGTTCAAATTCTTTCTGCATCCCAAATCCATAATTTTATCATACCATATTTTCATGAAACACTAACATGAATAAATTTCAGTTTGGAAATTCTGGAAAAATTAGTAATTCTCTGTATATTTTCTGCATCTATATCTTCCCCCAATTTTGAAGACTTTGAATTGTTAAGTGAAATAACTACATGCTCAAGATCGCTGAGGATGTCAGTAACTTATGAGGTTAGACAGTATTAATATACAAATATTTTTCTTTCAAAGATTTCTATATCTCTTCAAATGCACTCTGAAAGAGCATTTAGAATCAATGTTGCAAATGTCTAACTGACTGGGATTTGCTTCTGTAATGAGAGAAAGAGAGAGACATTAGAAAATGCCATTTTTAGTCAAGCTAGTACAACAAAGTCAGTTTTCTATTCCTGAGAGTAATGTCAAGACAAATCTGTGGAAAGGCATACTAGGCCCCATAATGTCACCTGCAAAAAGTTGAAGAGGTATTCTGAAACATTCATTAATTTCTTAACAGATTTAAGTGTTATGGATTAAGTCCTTTTATTTTAAACCTTTTCAACCCATGATATTACTTTCTTTGCTCTTGGAAATAACAAATATTTTGGGATACAGTCAGACTTTAACAGTTCTAAATCTCTTCTCTTCCAGTCTTTAAGAAGTGTTTACAGGATACAACATTACCTATGTAGTATTTATTCTTGCCAAAAATCTTCAAATTTAATATAATCATGAAGAAACAATTAGCAAAATTCAAACTGAGAAATGTTCTGCGAAAGACTTTTCTGGACTCTCAAAAACTAAGGATGCCATCAAAGATGGAAAATTCTGGACAACTGTTCCAGATGAAGTGAAAATAGAGCATCATATTAAGTAAATGCAACTTGAGATATCTGACTGGCCCCTGGGTCAAATAAGGAATAAAGGAGCGAAGGAGGGAATGAAGGAGGGAATGAAGAGGGGAATGAAGGAGGGAAGGAGGGAAGAATGAAGGAGGAATGAAGGAGGGAAGGAGGAAGGAAGGAGGAAGGAAGGAAGGAAGAAAAGAAGGAAGGAAGGAATAAGGGAGGGAGACAGGGAAGGATGGAAGGAAGGAAGGAATAAGGGAGGGAGGCAGGGAAGGATGGAAGGAAGGAAGAAGGGAGGGAGGGAGGGAAGGAAGGAAGGAAAGAAAGGAGGAAAGGAAGGAAAGAATGGAAGGGAGGAGGGAAGGAGAGAGGGGGGAAGAAGGGAGGAAGGAAAGAAGAAAGGAAGGAAGGAGGAAGAAAGGAAGGAGACAGGAGGATGAAAGGAAGGAGAAAGGAGGAGAAAGGAAGAAGAAAGGAGAAAAGAAAAAGGAATAAGAAAGGAAGGAAGCAGGAAGAAAGGAAGGAAGAAGGAAGAAAGAAGGAGAGAGCGAGGAGGAAGGGAGGAAGTAAGGAAGAAACAAAGAGATAAGAAGGAAAAAGAGAGGGAGGGAGGAAGGGAAGAAGGAAAGAAGGAGGAAGGAAGGGACAGAGGAAGGAAGGAAGAAAAGAAGGAAAGAAGCAAGGAGGGAGAAAGGAAGGGAAGAAGGAAAGAAGGAGGAAGGAAGGGACGGAGGAAGGAAGGAAGGAAGAAAAGAAGGAAAGAAGCAAGGAGGGAGAAAGGAAGGGAGAGAAGGAGAAAAGGAAGGAAAGATGGAGGGAAAGAGGGAGGAAGAAGGAAAAAAGAAGGAAAGAAGGAGGGAGGAAAAAAGGAGGAAAGAAGGAGGGAGAGAAAAAGGAAAGAAGGAGGGAGGCAGAGAAGAGGAAGGAAGAAAGGGGAAAAGGGCAATAAAGGACCTTATTGGGACAGTGGAGAAACTTGGATGTGGATTATATGTTAGGTAATAGTATTAATGTGAAATATCCTAAGTGTGAAAATACATGGTGATCCTGTAGAAAATACCCTTCCTTCCAGGAGATACATTATGAACTATTCAGAGGTTAATAAGAACAGAAACAAGGTACTTGCTGGTTCTAGAATTCTAGATTTTGATGAATACCTTTGTGTTTGTCCTATCCGTTTTCATCCTGACTTTACTACATCCCTTCTCAGTTTTCAAAGATATTAACATATTTAGTCCATTTTTCCAGCAGTCAACTTGCCATATCTTTACAACATTTTAATTATTTTTCTCTAGATAGTTTCAAGCCTTATGTATTCTTTGAGGTGTGGTGACTAGAACTTCAAAATACATCTAATGCTGATGTACAGTCCTTGGGATAATATTTTATGTTTCCAGTACTCTTCTTTTTGGCACTTTGTATTGGGTTTTGGCATAGAAACTTTTTAGGATAATGTTTTGCAGGGACTAATCTAAATGACTCAAAAATGCCTTGTCTAGCAACTCATCTTGGATCATGCCACTTGACATCATTGGCTTGGCTCTTTTCTCCTGAGAAAAACATCTTGTCAACTGAAAATCAATACATGTTAATGCGTATTTGTATGCCACATCATGTTCTAAAACATGAAAAATTGACTGGTTCCAGTGTAGACTCTGGGGACATTAGCTGTTTATTCTTCAGAAACTGGCTAAATTCTTCCCTTGTTACTCTTTAGTTTCTCTTTACTAAATTTTGCTCACTTGTAGGTCAAACAAAACATTGATAATATGCGTATATGTGCCTTATATCTTATGCAGATACATACTAATACGTCTAAGCACATTTTTGGTAGAAGAGGAAGAACAAATAAAAGTATTCATCCAAATAAGGGTTCAGGTTGGAATGTAGTAATAAGACCATGGGCTTTGGACCAAGACCAATGTCTTCTGAATCCTGGTTCTGTCCTTACTGGCTTCTGACTGTGGTTGAGCCATGGAACCTCCCTGGGCATCTGTGTGCCTTCCAGGTTAGTTGTGAAGAGAATACCTTATGCTTAGAGTAAGCCTTTAGTCAATATTAGGCATCCCTTTCTTTGTCCACATGAGAAAGTATAAAAATAGTATTATCCAACATTTATTAAGCCCTTATTATGTACCTAGTTCTGTGCATGGAAAAGGGTTTATGCATATTAATAGTATAGGAGTCGGGAGATTGACTGGCTAAGAGTGAAGGCTCTGGAGCAACCTTCCTAGGTTTTATTCCTGACTTTATTAATCACTGATTCATGACTCAGAACAAGCTGTTTTATCATTCTTTGCCTCAGTCTCTTTCATCTTTAAAGTGGGGGAGGTAACATTGCCTTCCTTATACAGGCCTTATTAAGATTAAATTAGGTAATATTTATTAAGTAGTTAACAGTGTCTGGCATATCCCATAGTACTATGTATCATACTAAATATTCAATATGTGTTAGCTTTTATTATAGACAATGTTATTATCTAATTCAATCCTCACAGCAGCCCTATGAGTTAAGTAAAATTCTTATTCTTATATTATTTGTGGAAAAATGTTAAGCAAGGTGAAATAATTTCCCCAAGGCCACTCAGTAAGAGACCGAATTAAGACTTGATTCTTCTCTGTCTATATTGTTAACTACTAAAATTTCTCCCTATTTCTCTCCAACTCAATTTCTTATGGGGATTGTCTAAGTAGTCTCTGATATAGGAACTTTCATAAAGCTTTTTGAAAGTTTAAATATAAACTTTATCTCCAAATCTCCTTAGTTATGCTTATTTATCCCCTGAAACAACTCTAGTGAAACCTACAAACATCATTTCTCATGCAGAAATCATGTTGACTCCTCCATGCTAAATTATTCTCTTTTGGCTATTCAGCTATCCTGCCCTTTCACCAATAATCTCAAAAACATTTCAGGGCTGACTGAAATTTGAAAAGAGAGTGTGAGTTTGGACAAACCATTTAACCTCTTTGAAAGGAAATTTGGACTAGATAATCTGCAGGGTACGTTCCAGCTCTAAAATTCTGTGATCCTATGTGTGGAATTGCCACAATTATGGGAGTAATGGCCCAGACTCTCTTTTCCACTTGCTAGTGGAGCCTTGCTGATGCACCATCCTATTTATTAGATACCCCATTTACATGCATGCTTGTTTTCCCTCTGATTCTTGAAAGTATAAGATGTAAAGTAAAAGATATGCAAGAAAAATGTACTAAAAAAGACATATTAAAGACATATTAAAGTTAAGTGGTGTATTAATCTGTTCTCACACTGCTAATAAAGACATATGTGAGACTGGGTAATTTATAAAGAAAATAGATTTAATTGACTCCCAGTTCCACATGGCTGGGGAGGCCTCACAGTCGTGGTGGAAGGCGAAGGGGAAGTAAGACACGTCTTACATGGCAGCAGGCAAGAGAGCTTGTTGTGTGGGGGAACTTCCATTTATAAAACCATCAGATCTTGTGAGACTTATTCACTATCATGAGAGCAGCACAGGAAAGACCTGCCCTCATGATTAAATTATCTCCCACTTTTTCCCTCCCATGACACATGGGAATTATGGGAGCTACATGGGAATTATGGGAGATTTGGATGGGGACACAGCCAAACCATATCAAGTGGCAACAGGAAATGTGAAGGGGTAAAAACGGAATTGCTGTTCATTAAGTTAGGCCTTCTTTGGGGGCTATTATTTTGTATTCTGTGACCTTATTTTAGTGATCAAATCATCCCTTCATTTTATATTCAAATAATACTATCATGAAGACTGAAAAGAAAGAGCCAATATTGAAATGGCACATGATAGCCTGGTGTTTCTTTTAAATACAACACACACTTTGTTTCTTTCCCTTCAATGCGAAAACTACTAGTGGTTCCATAGGATTTTGTTAGTCTTGTGAAATTATGGCAAACTGGAATCATCATTAGGCACCACCCTAAAATATCTCCAGAAATGACCACAGTTTATTTATTTAACCAACACATTCCAAGGAAAAAACCCACCGAATTTATTAAATACCTGTTGTATATTCTGAATTGCACCACATAATACAGAAATCTAACATTCAGGAACTATTCTAAAAAAACCTCTTAGTTTAGTTAGTGAGGGAGAGCACTATAAAACAATAAACTATCTGAATGCTATACCGCTGTAGAGATATACAGAAGATTCTCTGGAAGGACAAAGGATGAACACCTAGTTGTTTGTTTGCTGGGAGGAAAGACACGGTAAGATTTCCCAAAGAGGCAAAGAATGGGCTGTCTCTTGAAAACCACATGGAAATTGGCCTGGTTTGGAGATGAAGATTATAGAGAGGCCAGTACGTGCAAAAAAATAAAGGAGACCTATCTGGAAAACTAAATATTTCCATACAGAAAGAATTTAGAGCGATTATGCTCTGGTGGATAAAACTGAGTGTGGAGAGTTCGAGGTGGGGCAGATCATGAAGGATCTCACATATCATACTAAGGACTGTCCAGGACTCATGAAGCATCATGGATGGGGTTTAAGCAGTTGAATGATATTTGTTAGCAGTTTACATTTCCAATCATCAGAGAACTTCTTAATAAGGATCCTAATGACATTGCCTGGCTAATCAATTCCCAGGGCTTAATCCAGTGTCTGAAATATGGTAGCTCAACAAATGTTTAATATATGAGATAGTAAATAAATGAATCAATCAATCAATAAAAGAACTTAGTCAACAATTTGCATCTGGACTGCACACCAAATTACTTACAAGGATAATGATGAGATTTACTTTAAAATATTCAAGCAAGAAAGGTTGGGGAGGATAGATAAAACCAGAGTGTCGAAATGTGGATAATTGTGAACACTGGGAATTGGAAATCTGGGGGTTATCCTTCTATTCTCTTTACTTTTTTGAATGTTTGACGATTTTTCCATAATAAAAAGGTTTGAAACATCACTCCAAAGTTAATGACTTGATTTCTAGACTCCAAATATTACTGTGTTGGAGCATAAATATGTTAGGAAAAGAAAAACTAAACTTTTAATGAATGACAACTTGTTTGTAACCTAAAAAAGCTAAAAGGAAAAAAATCTGCACACTAAAAAATTTTTTGGAGTAAATGCAACTTGTGACTCTAGTTTGTAAGTTTCAATCTACTTGTGGCTAGAGGACTTGATTGAAACCTCTCTATGGTTAATAATATTGTATAAATAAAAATAATCTGTTATAAATTAACTGTTAATTTTAAAATATGAAAATCATACCCTCACTCAAAAAGTGTTTTGAAAAAAAAATTCATGAGTCTATCATACTCAAGTGATTATTTCACAAAGTTTTAGCATGTTCTTTTGCAGTTGCTAAAAATAACTTGGTAGACTTTATTCCGGCTAGCATTGTAAAATATATACATTTTGTACTAAAAGCCATTAGGTTAAGATACAGAAACATAGACTATATGAAATAAGTACTCATTGTTTCAAAAATGTGAATTCTTTGTAGTTAAATTTGAATGGTATATATAGCCATTGATTCATATCTCTTGCAATCCATTCAATAAATTGATTTATTGCTGTTAAACAAAGTCAGATTTTAATAACTGAAAATTTCTGGAGACTAGCCAGATGATGAAACCTTTGTTTTCCAGATGTTGTGGTTAGAGGGGTCACTGCTGCTTCAGATTATCGGCCTCTAGTAAGCTGGGCATCTCCATGTGTTGAAACAAAGTACATAATGAGGGTCAAATTGCAAGTGTTTAAATGATGGTTCTTCAGCTGACACACAGAGAGAAAGGAAGAATTCTGCAATGAGGATACTATAGTAGTAGGAATGACATATAAGGGCCAAGGACAGATGTTAGAGGTTGACTTTGGGTTTTTATGTCAACTCAAATAATTTTGCCCAGGAAAAAAGAAACACACCTTCACAGCAATGCAGAACACCAGAACTTGTGACAGAAGTTCTTATTTTTTTCATCTTTTTTAACATTAAAAAAATTTCTATTAAAATATCATGAGTAGTAAAAAGGGAAAAGATGATAAAATAATAACAGGGAAAAAGTTGGGTGACTAATAGAGGAAATTACCTTTGTAATTATTATTGTAATAGAAGAATGCCTGTTAATAGGCTTTAGGGGAAAGTATCTTCACTATTGTGCCACGGAAATTTGCCATTGTGTGTTCAACACAAACTGATCTAAATTTTTTTAAGGTATGATAGGATCTGGATCTAAAAATGAAAATGAAACAAGATACCTAAATATCTCAAAGAAGTGAAGTTAAGCAATATTAACCATAGAGAGGTTTAAGTTTATGTAAGTCCTGAAAACTTTATAGAGTGTGAAAAATGCAAAAACTGTTTTTAAAATTTAGTAATTCATCTAACTCAGTAAAATCTAATATCTGAAGAGGCCACATTTACCTGGACTTCGGCAAAAATGTTGAAATAAGAAAAATTTGGCAACACAACAATGCAAATACATACTGCACAAACAGCAAATGTTTGCCACTTAGCACTTCATTTATTTCCTTATTGAAAAACACAGGAAAGAAAGCAGGAAGAGGGAAGCAGGGAAGCAAGGTAGGAAGAAAGGAAGGAAGGCAGGGAGGCAGGCTACATGTTTTTTCCTCCTTTTGACACCAATTCTTTAAATTGTTTTAGTGTTTTGTATAATAACCAGGACAGCTGAAAATAAGAGATGTTGAAGATTTTAATGTGTGACAGTCCCAACTATAAGAGGAAAGAATAGATTCATATTTATATTTTTAGAGTTCTTAGAATACATCCAAACCGAAAATATAACATGGGAATTGTTTCTCCAAATAATTACATATCTTATTTCCCATATTTGGTTTACCTTTGGAAACTAACATTTCACTGATGGAAAAGAAGGAAACTTCTATAGAGACACAGAAAAAACTGAAAATGCAGGAATATCAGGGAAAGATGGAATTCTTACACAAGTACTTGCCAAAAAACCCAAAACACTGAACGACAAAAACAAGTGTAAATTGTAACATGTACAAACTATAAGATGACAAAAAGACAATATATTTCTTCTTTCTCACGTGATGCCACTTACTCAACATTTTTAAGAAAGATTTTCTCTAATGATGTCTTAGAGGCATTACTTCTGATACCTGTTAAGGGGAAATGCCACATATATTCTTACCACAATATTCCATTTAAAGGCTATCCTAGTTTGTATATAAATCATTATCAGTTGGTAAATTTTGATGAGCATTAAAAAATCCACTCCAGCCATTTCATCTGCACCTGTATTTTTAGGCACTTAAGTGTAAACATGAAAATTGTTAGTGCAACAAGAATTGTAGATGTAATCTCAAAATCAAATTATAAGCTTTTCTTAAATTTTAGCACACACATCTTGGTTAAAAGATCTACCCGGTATCAATATTATTTTAAACTGTTAACTATGACAGAACTAATTTTTTTGTAATAGCTCGTCATTGTTTCAATAAACATGTATGAGAATATCCGTGAAAGAGAATAAAGCAACAGAGGCATAAGTCAGGGGGACCTCTACCAAGTACACACACATCCCCATATATGAAGAAAAACAAAAATAATATACAAATTAGATTGTATAATTAGGTCTCTTATAGGAATTCAGAAAATAAGAGTATTTTTGGTTACAGTCAGTTAAATCTAAGTTGCTTTATTCTTAATTTTGAATTAGAACTTATATATGAGTCTCAAGTCAGACTTGTGGGTGCTCTGACTGTTCAGTCCTTATTCTTTCAAACACCTCTTCTTCTTTGCCATCAGTAGTGTCTACTTTGGTGTCCTTCATATCCATTATTTTTACTCTGTATAGATTCCTCACTATTTGTCAGATAAAACTTTCCCTTCCTTTTCTGTAACTAAAATGCTTTTTCTTTGGGGTTCCTGAAGTTTATGGCTTTAGGCACATATAAAGGCAAGTGACTATGTAACTGGTTTTCTCAAATGCCATCTTAACATCGCATAGATAATAGTGTACTACCAGAGCCTCTGCACCCATTCTCTCTTCCCCTCCCCCAACTTTACCTTCTCTTCTTTCACAGTTCTCTGTTCAACCCAGCCCACTCCCAGTCCATCAGACATCTTCCTATGATAGAACATGCCTACAGACTTCTCCTTTATGTTTCCTGCCATCTGGAACAGCTTTTTCTGCTTCATCCACTGTGTTGCTCCAAATCTTAGGGGAATATGTTCTAAAATTGTTTTTCTCCTTTAATCTTTGTAATTGTACTGTTAAACTCATGAAGTGATCATTTAAAAAAAACTATATAAATAAACCCATGAAGATGTATATTTCTTGTGCAAATTAAGACTTATAAAAATACAAACTACTAGAATTATTTAGCTTGGATAAGAAAGATTGAGTGAATTACTAACATTTAAATACATAAGGGATAACATGATTGTTGAGGACTAGCTATATTTGTTACACATTAAAAGGAAACGTGCTCTAATTTAAGTAAAAAGATTTCTCAGTGAGATATAAAGGAGAACTGTTAATGTTAAATAACAAAAACATTGTTAAATAATGGAACGGCTCACTGAAGTTGGTTATCTCTATTCTTTTTGTAGCAGCCAAATAGTATATCTGTTCATGTGCTTCAAATCTGATATTCATGCTTTATGAAGAAGGGTGTGTATGTGTGTGTGTGTGTGTGTGTGTGTGAGAGAGAGAAAGTCAGACAAGCATGGACAGAAACACACAATATTGGGGAGCAAGCCACAAGGAGGAGTGTGGCTTGTTAAATAAGATCCTTGACAGTTGTATTGTGTTCTTGGGGCAGATGAGTATTTTTTTTTAAAGTACTTTTGAGAGAACAGTGTTTTCTACTTTTACATTTCTGTATTTCACAGGATAAAGCTTCTGCTATAGAAGAAATGTAACATCAAAACAAAACCAAGATTTAACATGAAATTTTAAAAGTTGTACTTGTAGAGATTTTTTGAGTTATGTATTATTCACCACACTACTGGAGACTAAATTTCATAAATGTATAATTTTTGTACTTATAAATACCATCCCATCTTGTTCCTGAAATAACTGAAATGATAGCATTTTATTATTTTATTGGAATAATAGCTTACAAGATCAAGACACAATTTTTGCTAAATGTTTATTTTGTTTCATGCGTTGCCAAGTGAAAAGTGATGAATTTCACATAAACTTTTATATTTCAAGAAAAGTTTCTATTTCTCCTAGAAAGACTATATTATATAAAAACGTTAGCTCTTGGCTTTCCAAACTTTTACTATTATTTGTTAACCTTGTTATTTAAACTGCATGGAGATCTTTTTAAAGTGATATTTTATTTTTGGAACCCATAAAAATGTTAAAATAAACAAACAGGAAAGGATATAGATGGAATCTGAACTATCCTTATATGCAAAAGAGTTGGCTGAACAAAAAATTGCAAGGATCATTGCTTTGGGAACTAAAATCTAGAACTTCCAAATAAGACTTTTCTTTCTATTCGCTATGTACAGACTTTGTACACAAACAAGTACAATAAACAACTTAATAAATCTTATAGTTAACAGCCAATGCTATAATTCAGAAATGTTTTTTATGTTTAAGGAAACTAAAAGGGCTATTTGGAGTATTTGTTACATTTAAAGGACTTAGCAAAATTCAATTTAATATCCACTGTTAAATACAAATAGTTTATTTGGCTGAAGAGAAGTTTTAATTTTTAGCAGGTAATGTATATTTTCTTATAACAGATAATAGTTCAAAGGGAAGGTTACAACTATCTTCATATTGGACATTTGAAAAAGAAATATAAACACTGTCAAAAGTCAATCAAAATGACAGGAACATCATGTTTAGAAAACTTAGAGGGGGATTTTCCAAAAATTTTTTAAGGAGCTAAGTACTAGTAGCATATTTAGGCTGAAAGCTTTTGTGGCTTCTAAATGAAAAGAATATATGAGATAATCATGCCAGTTTTCTATGTTTACATAACACACAGAAGATATATATCACAAACTTTACCCAGAGTAATATTATATTCCATGTCATAATTTGGTTTATTTTCAATCAGAAGGATAAAACATCTATTAGTAAGAATCATACATTCCAAGCCTTCAAAACCAGAAAATCCCATTATAATTTTTAGTTTCTAAACTCTGTTTATTTGAAGAACTTCATGATCATGTAAAATATTACAATTATTTGAAGAATACTTTTTTAAAAGTTATGCTAAAACAGCATCGGTCTTAGAAGTAAATACAATTTGCAAAAAGGCATACAAAATGTCCTATCTTTTCAGTCTATCTTTTCAAGCCTAACCACCTAGAAAGAGGCTACTTTACCTATAATAGAATAGAATAAAGTGTCTTTAAAGATGCAAATATGTTCAGTATTTGAGAATAGCTATATTTAAAAAACTAAGTTATTCTGATAACCAGGTTGCAATAGGACAAGTCATGGTAGCCTTCCATTTTTAAGATTCAGTTACAAAAGGCAATTTTAAATCCTATTATTCCAAAGGGTTTGAGGCTTTATTTCTTCTTCCTCATATGTATGATGATTTCTGGATGTTTTAGTATAGGGCATCACACCGGTGCAGCACACTTGGGCTTACAGTGCAGCCCAAGGCATTTGCAGCAAGTATTTCCCACTAGGAATGTAAGGAGCTAGGAGGTTACAAGGCTTGAGGAGACAATCTAGAAAACCACAAGACAGTTTGTTGGTCCTTTCTCCACAAATAACCTTTTTAAACCAGACCCATAAAATGCAGTTTATTATCTAACATTTTTAAGGAGAATCTTTTGTTAAATGTTAACAAAAGAACGACTATCCAAATTCCCTTTAAAATGCAATCCTTCAAAAATACTGAACTCTCAAGTCTTTTTGGAAAGTGCTTAAATCATCTGGAGATAAATATCATTTGGTGTCCTTGTTTTGTAACAAATGGCTTTTTCCATTGTTTCCATTAATTTCACCCATATTCGTTTTTTTAAAAACAAGGCCCTTATCCTCATCAGCAAAACACAGATGTATGATTTAGCATATAAAACCGGTAATTACATACTAATTTATGAAAGATTGTTTTTTTCTCCTTTTCGTCAGTTTTCAAGAAGTCTTCCCGTGATTAACTGTAAACAGGAATGGTTTACATCTCAAATTAGAAGCCATTAATTAGCATGACGAAGTGAACTGCAAGATACACAATTATTTAAATTATTTAATCACTATTCACCTTGGCTAAACTGTAGTATACTCTTTCAATATCCTTCGGTAGGTTATCGATCTGTCACTAAATTACCTCCAGATCAGTTAGAGATGAATATTAGCGTCCTTTCCTTTCCCTCAGCTTTACATTCTTCCTTCTCGTAAACACTTAAAAAAGCTTTAAGGTTCTTTAATTCCAAATACCTAATTAGCCATCACTAGCCTTTTTGTAATAAGGAAAAAGAGTATCTGAAGTACAAATCAAGAGTTCGCTTTGCCCGTTTAACAATAAAAAACATTTAAAAAACGTACGCCAAAGGCAATGGCAGTAATAAAAGAAATATGCAGAGGTGGCTTCAGCAAATAACGGGTTTGCAAAACGCAAGTGCTTAACAAAAAGCAGCCCAAACCTCTATTGCAATATACAGCACTCCAATAAATTACACAACACTTGCATAGGCTGCAGAAATAACGCAGGACAAGACTTACACAGATGCCAATCCGCAGCATTTATACACATGCACATGGCAAGAGACAGAAACCAAACACTATCATTCAACTCGGGCAGGGTAGCGCGATCCCGAGCTTGCCCAGCGTGAGAGTGCTCTCTGCGTGTGTGTCTGTGTACGCGCGTGAGTGAGACCCATCCTTGGGGCATTTCCCCTCTCTGGGCAGTTTTGCTTCATTTGTTTCCTATTTCTGCTACATAGAAACTAACTTCCATCTCAGCTCCAGCCAGCGCCGCTGAATAGAGCCTGTGCTGCGGCTCCGTGTGCGTCAGATCCCTCCGCGGAGCCGGTCCCGGCCCCCTCCCTGCCACTATCGGCCTCCACAGAGAAAGCGCCTTCCAACCAACCGGCAGCTTGGGCTCCGACATCTTCTCCGACTGGAAATAAATAAATAAATCGCACGCCCTGCGGGGAGGAGCGGGTGGGGGTCGCGCTGTGCCGGGTGCGGAGCGCTGGGGACGAGGGGTCGGAGGCACTCCTTTTTCAGCGTCGGGGGGTGGGGGCGCGGGCCGGGGCCGGGGCCGGGGCCGAGCCCGGGGCCGCGAAGGCGGCGGACTCCTTTCTGCGGCGGAGGGATCCGCGGCGGAGGCGGCCACGGCCGTAGCCGCTGCCTGAGAGTTGTTGTTTCCTCCTCCTCCTCCTCCGCCTCCGCCGCCGTTGCTTGAATGGTGGAGCCGAAGCTCGGCTCGTGAACACACACTGACAGCTATAGGGCAGGCGGCGGCACCGTCCCCGCTTCCCCTCGGCGGCGGGGTGTCCCGTCGGCGGCCCTGAAGTGACCCATAAACATGTCTTGTGAGAGGAAAGGCCTCTCGGAGCTGCGATCGGGTAAGTCGGGGGGCTGCCGGGGCCGCTGGCACCGGGCGATTCCGCCCGCGGTCCCCCGCCCCCCGCCGCCCGACCGCTCAGCCTGTGTGTCTCCCCGTCCCTCTCTCCCGCGCAGAGCTCTACTTCCTCATCGCACGGTTCCTGGAAGATGGACCCTGTCAGCAGGCGGCTCAGGTACGGCGGCGCGCGGCGCGGGCCGGGCCGGCGCTCGCCGCTCGCGGGCGTGGGGGGAGGGAGGCGGCGGCGGCGGGGCCGCGGCCCGGGGCGCGGGGCTCAGCTCTCCCCGCTTTGTTGTTGCAGGTGCTGATCCGCGAGGTGGCCGAGAAGGAGGTAAGGGCGGCGGCGGCCCGGTGCGTCCCGCCGTCGCGCGGCCGCCTCTGGGCCGCTGCGCCGCCGCTGCCGCCGCCGCCAGGGCGCGGGGCGCGGGGCTCGGGGTCCCCGCCGGGGCGCGGGGCGGGCGGGGGAGGGGAGCGGGCGGGTAGGGGCCGGGGGCCGGGCTCACGGGGTGTCCTCTCCCCGCAGCTGCTGCCCCGGCGCACCGACTGGACCGGGAAGGAGCATCCCAGGACCTACCAGAATCTGGTGAGACATTCACGTCGCAGAGCAAAGAAACTTTTCCCTGAGTCGAATAAAAATTGAATTTCCCGCAATTTTTTACAGAGACAAAAACTTGGCCCTAGAACGTGAAAGCTCCAAAGGCCACGGGGAGGGTTGGGAGGCCGGTGCGGGGTCTGCGGGGGCCAGTGGCCGGGGGTACTCGTACTCCGGGGTCGCAGGGGCTGCGGACAATTTATTTGTGATATTTTGTTAATGTGCTAGAAATAAAGATACGTCATGAGTGTTGTGCAGTGCAAGGCCGGAGGAGGAGGGGCCGGCGCGCGCGTCCGTGCGGGCGCGGGGGCGCGCGAGAGTCGGCGGCGGCGGGAGCGGCGCGAAGAGGGAGAGCGCGCTCGCTCGTTCGCTTGCTCGCTCTGCACGCGCGGCCGGCTCGGCTTTCTCCTGCCCTACACAATAGCTGGTGACTAACTGCTCCGAAGTGGCATTAGCATTTCACAAGCAGGCTATCCAGCCGCTGCGGTACCGTGGCAAGACATTATTTTTTTCCTCCTCTATCGTTTATTTTGTTTTCCTTAAATTCAGTCCTAGGTTTTTTGTCGGAAGGGTTCTGATGTGTGATGATAGTTGGTCAGTGCTTCGTCTTGCATTTACTAAAACACATCTTTGCCGAAGTGTAAAGCCTGTAATTCCCTAAAACCAGAAGTTTAGTAGGCTTTTTTTTTAATTCTTACGGTATGCCTCTCGTTTAATTAAAAATTATTATTGGAGTACACTGAAGAGTTTTGATTTTTGTCCACATATTTACTGTGGGATGGAACCTGGCCAATAAAAGTTGTGTTTATATTGGGACATATTTTGTTTAATAGCTTAAAAAATTTAAGACCTTAATTTTGTGGGTTGTCAAAATGAGTATCTTAGGAATCTTTAAAAATTGCTTTTCAGAAGCGGATCTATCGCTTCAGTATTGTGATTGGAAGTTATTTTAAAGGAGCTATGTTTTCTGTAACACTTTCTCCTAAACTGATGCAGGTTCGTTGTGTGTATATGTGTGTGGGGCAGTTAAAGCAGTCGCACCCGACACACCAAGCCTTTGAAATTTATGTAGTGCGTTGATTTTATGAGGCTTTTGTAACCGTTTTGAGATAGTTATAATTACTGATGTTATTTCATCAGAACTTCTCTAATGACTAGGAAGTTTCAGCGAGCTTAGAATGAGTGTCTTGTGAGGTGAAGGCAGGACATGATTATAATGGCTTTTTTTTTGTATATAGTATATTTCCTAACTTTTGTGTATAAATCTCTTGTGGTTTAATATAAGTTGTTGATAACCGCTCACGGCTGTTGAAATAAGCAAGGGTACTGAGGTTTAATAAATCTAATGGAGATTTAACAGTGTATTAGTGTATTCATTTTCACACTGAACGTGTGTTAGTTTTCAAGGAGCGATTTGGGTTACTTTCATTCAATTCTTGGCCAAAGTGAATGGAGCTGGAAGTAAACTCCAAGATTTACTAATTTGAAATTAATTTTTAGGTTTATAAATATTTGATAGAAGTCTTCAGTGAATTTACATGTCTTCCTTGCTGTTTGAAAAAATTATCGCAAAGATTATAATACTCCATTTTTAAGATGGGGCAGGTTTTACAAAACTCATCTTTGCATCTGCTTTTACATGTGTGCATCTCTTAAAAACCCACAAACCTTAAGTCACTGAGGATTGCTGCGTTTTCTTGAAATCTTTTGGTAATGTTATATTTTTTAAATGAAGCAGCCTAATGGTATCTGGCTAAATTATGGTAATGGCTAATCCTCGTAGGAATATCTTTTTTTTTTTTTTTTCAGTAAAAATGAGCTATCAATTTTGATTTTGAGTTAATTTAATTTTGGGGGGGAGGGTGGGGGGGAGGAATTATTAGTAAAGTGAATTTCTATCCCTAGTCTGCATCTCGGCTTTAAGATACAGTAAGCATTCTTTTTATCTATGTATTATTCTCAAAATTCACCTATTTTGAATGGAAGTGGTTTTTCTTGCTTGGAGTTTTCTCCTTACTAGAACAGGAGCGTTGGCATACTCATCAGACAGTTTAGAAATCTTATTAGAACTTGGAGTTCTTTGACTAGTTTTCTCTTTTCATTCATTCAGCATATTGCTTACTCTATATCTACTGGATGCAAGGTACCATTTGAGGTGCTTTCTCATCCGTCAAACTGTATATCTAGGTGTGTGAGTTAACTTTATTTTACCTTTTTAGTTGAGATTTAGTTAGGTCTAAAAACATTTGGAACACTGGATTTTTTTGTTCAATAGTAGATCTTGCTGTTCAATATCTAAGTCAGCACATGCAAAGTCTCTTGTACAGTATTTTCTATTTTAATTTTTCTGACTTAAAAAGTTTTACGTTGTTGCATATGGAGTTGAATTTATTTAACATTGATTTGAAAATTACTTGGTGAGTGAAACTGTAGTTTCATTAGTTTCCACTCTACCTGGAAATGATTTGTTGTATTAACTAATAAACTGAGCAGTATTTTAAATGGGAGAACTCATATATCACATCACATTGAAATTTCTAGAAAACCTCAAATTATCGCTGTTTAAAATGGGGTGTAATATTTGTACATGTGAATTTAAAAATAGGCACTGATCATCTGTAGTTAGTCTAGTTATAATCGTAATGGTTGAATTTTAATCAAGAGGAAAGTAGAATTTTAAGAGCAGTTTTAAAAGTGTACAGGTTAAAATTGATGCATTCATTTCAAGTGTGATAGAGAAAGGAAATGCTCATATCTTATGGTTGTTTCTGTCTCTGGTATAAAACATGACTGTGATTATCACCATCTACCTTAAGATTTAAAACATTTTTAACAAAGTAAATGGAATTGGATAGGCAGCTAAAAGTTGTTTTTGGTACTATGGTATACGTTTAATTAGATTTTACATTTTTTAAAATATGAGATTTATTTTAAAGAAAAGGGGCACTTTTTCCAAGTATCAGAATTCTTAAACTGTAGAATAAAAAACTTTTTTTTTGGACGAAAGGAAAGCTTTGTCAGTTGTAAACAATTTCTTAGTTTGAATAGTGAATCTAGTTAGTTCATTAAGT
Organism: Symphalangus syndactylus; assembly: GCF_028878055.3. Classification (NCBI taxonomy): domain Eukaryota; kingdom Metazoa; phylum Chordata; class Mammalia; order Primates; family Hylobatidae; genus Symphalangus; species Symphalangus syndactylus. The sequence goes on from NC_072426.2 coordinate 18,500,016, forward strand.
CTGCTTTCTAGTTGTCACTTAATGATGATTGCATGTTTATGAGATCTAGAGGCAGAATTGTCAAGCATTTTACCGGATTTGGGGCTCTCTTGATTACATTTTTTCTTGTAAGACTTCTCTTTTTTCCCCCCAAGAACTAGTTCATGTTTTGCCAATCTGTTAAAATGATTTAATTTTTTCCTTGTAAAATAGTGATACTTGCCTTTCTTAAAATTATTCCACTTTATTAGAAATCTTTTTTGTTTGTTTGTTTCAAGTGAAAGGATTGGGAGTCAGGAGATGTGGATTGTGGTTTTAAGCCCTGCTGACAGTTAACCTGTAGGTAATCTTGGGCAAGTCATGGAATTTCTCTTTGTCCCAGTTACCTCATTTGAAAAATAAGTGGATTGAAATTTTTTCAATCTGATAATCTGTGATTTTGAACTAGAAATAGCAGTACATTATATTTAAGAACTAAGCTTTATTTCATTCTTAGAGTTTAATTTTCCAAAACACAGAAAGTAGAAATCACATAGGTTACAAAATTATATGAATGCTTTTCATAGTGCCATTCTTTGGTGGTAATATCATTTCTTGTTGCAAAGATGATTTGAGACACTAACTACGTTGTAAAATGCCCCAAAATTACCATGATTTCCATCATAGTTTAAGTACTAGTTTTCATTATTGGTGGTCTCAAATTCAGAGATGAATAGGAACAATGGATAGGATTTATTTAAGTATGTATCTTAGGTATACATTTATTTAGTGTGTGCTGATTAATGTGAAAGTTAAGGTATAAAACCTAGAGACAACTTTCAGGGAAAAAAAAAAAGATACCATATTAAATGTTTTAGAATTAGGGATTCCCATTCTATATTGAAGATAACATAGTTTCAACACTTGATTATTATAATTTTTTGGGGTTGGGGGAACATGTAATAAAGTAAATGTGTGTAGTAGAGTTACTGTTTCCTTTTTTAGTAGAGTATCAATGAAATAGAAGCTTTGCGTGGTAGTCTCTGAAACAGCTTTAATCTCACATGGTTGTTATAATGATGAATAAAATATGTTAGATGTGAAGGGTTATATGATGAATAAAATGTTAGGTGTGAATATGTTGCCGAGAGGCTGAAGGAGCATTCTTTCTTACATATAGAATTATTCTATTGATGATTATACCATTTTTTAAAATTTGAGGCATTTACAAACATTTTTAAATGCAATACTTACTATATTGTTAATACTCTTAAATAATTGTAAAGCAGCATGAACATAAAGCGGGAGCTGGAGTGTCCCTTTCCCAAACCATAATGGTTTTTGTTTGATTGTTGTGAGGCAGAATCGTATTGAGGGAGTCTGTTTTCCATTCTGTAAAATGGGCTAATAATAGCTTCTACTTTGTGTGGTCTGTGAGTAATAACTGGCATGAATCAAGTACTATGTAAGGGTTTGGATTTGCTATTATCAGAACTTTAGTAGTGGTAGTAAAGGTTGTTCCGCTTAGAGCTTTATAATAAAGTTTTCTTTAAGGAAAGCATTTACATTTTTATTTCAGGCACAAGTGTGTATGTACTTTCTGAACATAGAATCTGCAGTATAAAAAGGCCACATTAAAACTTCAGAAGAGTCAAGGTGTGGTGGGTGGCTCATGCCTGTAATCCCAGTACTTTCGGAGGCCATGAGTTGGAGACCAGCCTGGACAAAATGGAAAACCCTATCTCTACAAAAACTAAAAAAAAAATTAGCCAGGTGTAGTGGCACATGCCTGTAGTCCGAATTACCCCAAAGGCTGAGGTGAGAGGGTCACCTGAGCTCAGGGAGGATGAAGCTGCAATAAGCTGTGTCCCATGCCACTGCCCTCCAGCCTGGGCGACACAGTGATACCCTGTCTCAAGAAAAGAAAAAAAAAAATCTTCGGAAGATACTATTAGTATAATTACTTTATAGACTCAAGGATGAAACAGGTCTAAAAAATAAGGAAAAATGTTTAGTTAATACCAAAAACAAATCATGGTTAAGGCATTGTGGATAGACCTCTGGAAAAATTTTGCTACTGATTTCTACTGTGACTTGTTTTTATGGAACACTGAACATTAAGAAATAATTTGGGTGGTTGACATATCCTGAATTGATTAGAGAATATGCAAAGCTTTTTTTCTTTGGGTAATCATCAAATGACATTTAGGAATATATGAAGATAATTTGGCTATTGCATTTGCCTCCTTCTATACAGTTATTTGTGAGATTTACAACCATCACAATAGTTTGTATTCTTGTTGGAAACTGTCAGAGAAGACATGTCTTGACTTCTGTTTTGTCAATCTGTTTATATATATTTTAAACAGAATTTAAGAAAGACTTTAGCTTTAGGTTAAATAAATCCTAATCAATTTCAGTATTTTAGTTGATTCAGAATTTCTTTGTAAGTTAGTTTTTGGTTTTCTTTTTTTTTCTTCATAATCTGGAAAATTGTGGATGAATAAGAAAATAATAATAATAATAGTCTAATGCAGCTTCAGCTTAAGTTAAAACCAATTGACAGTCATTCTTCCCTTTCTCAAATTTTGTGGGTATTTACCATGTCACTACAGAATTGTAACAAATAAAATGTATCTTGTACAACTTACTCTGAACAAGTAATACTAAACAGGTTAGTTTCATTCTTACTAGTAGTTTCCTTGTATAAATTTCAGAATTCATAGAAAGATATCTGTAATACTAAGCTAAGTAGCCTTTAGTTGCCAGAGAATACCAAACATACTTATTTAAAATAACTTCCTATTTTAATGCACTTTTACTTAGAAAAAAAAATTTAACAGCCAATTTTAGGATATTTAAGTTGCTTTTGTGGTTATATCTAAAAGTGGCAAAGGCTGTTATAGGAATCAAATTTAAAATTTTAGAAAGACATTTTAAATGTGAACATTCTCAGTTTCTATTATTTTTTGAGAAGCTATGTCAATGAAATGATGAGGAAATGTGAGTTAATAAATTACTTTGCAATGAATAATGTTATTGGACCTATGGAATATAGAGGAGTGTAAGTATTTGATAACAAATTGGTGAAAATGATAAGATGTTTTTTCTTGATGGAATTTGATAAAGCAGGGTACTGAAAAATCACAAGCTTATCGTATTGAATAGTGATGAATGTAAGTTGAGAAGTTACTACAGAGAAGGCAATCATCAGTTGTGAGGCAGGGCCTCATTTAGTTATTTACCTTACACACTCAAAAACAGCCGTATTTGAGCTTAGGCATCACAGGTAAGAAAAGGATGGTTGGATGAGAAGTTTTTGATAAGAAAATTTAGGTGGCAACATAGTCGAATGCAACTTCTGCTTATATTAAAACTAAATCGTAAGGTGAATGAGATGTGTGGTATAGGTAAGCCCTAGGTTATCCATGACAGTACAGATGGCTATGGCAGGTTTTTTTGCAGAAGAGACACAGGAAGAATTCATGTACAGCAGGCCTTTCTTATCTGCGGGTGTCACATCTGTGAATTCAACTGTAGATCAAAATAATTTAGAAAAAAATATATATATAAAAAATTTAAAAAATACATTCTAACAATTATTTCCATAACATTTACATTGTATTAGGTATTATAAGTAATCTAGAGATGATTTAAAGTGTGCAGGAGGGGTGTGTAGGTTATATGAAAATACTGTGCCAGTTTATATGAGGAATTAGAGCATCCTGGATTTTGATTTTGGTGTGGGGTTTCCTGGAACCATTCCCCCGTGGAGATTGGAGGATGACTGTTCTGGACTCCAGCTGACCCATGGTCATGTGTCATGGTCTATTTGGTCGCTGTCATGAATAGAAAAAGGCATGTAACTTGTCTTGGCAAAGGTTATAGTATAAAGCAAGAAATATATATATCTTGTGTTTGACTCTGGTTTAGTTTTTGGGTGTAGACACACTAAATTCTAGGCAACTTAGTGAAACATCCGCTGTTTGAAACAACTTTGCTGTCATTGTATAAGAATTGTGTTATTTTGAGTACTGTGCTTGGAACTGAAACATTAAAAATGAAACTGGTTGTTGAAGATTATTTACGTTGGCCTTAGTATAAGCAGTTAAAGGATTTTTCGTCTTTAAATTAATACACAGTAACTTTTCAGCAGATTCCTAGATTTGAGTTTAACGTTTTACTAATAATGTTTTAAAGGGAATTTTAAAATTACACAAATTAGCACATATGACGACTTAAACATCAAAACTTGAAAATTTATTATTTTAAGCAGTTAAATGTTGTCATTTTGTTGTATTTTAAATTATTTTTTATGGAGCATCCCTACTTTGGTTTATGGAAACCTCAATTCTGAATAGTCTCTTTTTTTTAGCAAGATATAATTGGTTTATATGAATAAAATTTGGAAGCGTAGTATTGCATTTTCTTTTTCTGTTTGTTTTTCTGTTAGTATTGCATTTTCTTTAAATGACAAATTTGTATTGGTAATTGTATTGATAATGTAAACTGAATTATTATCTAAATGAATTCTTAACAGTTGACTAAATTCTGAATATGACATATTCTTTGAAGCTTGTTTATTCACAATTACTTGAGCAGATAGACTGTTGAGATTAATTTTGACACTTAATAAGGTTCTATATTAATTTTATTATAATTATAAAGACATAATAGGCATCTAAGGGTCCTTCTGAGAATAGTTACCCAAGTTAGAGGACTTGACTTGAACTGACTTATATGGGTTCTATTAAGTTTCTAATCAAATCTATGTGTCGATGGGGAGAAAACTAAAGTTCTAATAAGGAAGCTGTAACATAATAAAAATAACAGTAAACTTGGAATCAGGAGACCTGGGTTTGATTACTATTTCTCCTATTTTCCAAATGTGCCCTCAGACAAACTGCTGCCTTTGAACTTCAGTTTTCTTTATGTATGAAATAGGGAGAATACTTAAGCTGATGTGCTTATGAAGATAAATAAATTTTGAGAACACTCAGCACAAAGGAAGTCTTTGTTTTTCTGTGGAGAAGCTATTACAGTTAAAAAATCAGAAAATGCATTCTTTCTTTAAAGATATAATTCAACCCACACTGTTAGTAACAGATTTATAATTATAAGCTTGGATGTTTTTAGAATTTTAGTGGCTGGGATTTTAATATAGGCCTTACACAGTAATTAATTATCACATAGTGTTTCTATAAATTTATATTTATATATTGTATATTATATATTATAAATAATACAATATAATTAATGTATATACAATATATTGTATTTCTATAATTTTGTTTATATGCTACAGTAGTGTACAAATAAGAACTATATTCCAAAAAACTGGCCTTTTAGAACTCAAAAACATAATAGAGAGCAGAAGTGTAACTAGCCTTTTATATCTGACAAAACTGTGAGAGAATAGATGTGAGAAGATCTGAAAAAGTGACTTTTTTAGAACCAATTAGGTGTTCAGAACATAAGGATGAAGTGAAAGCCTAGTTAGACAGATGATACTGGTGCCAAACAGCAGGGTTTTATTTTCATAATAATTATATGCTAGAGGAAAGAAGGGCACTTCTAGGTCTTCACAGCTAAATCAAATAATTGGAATGAATATATTGATCTAACATCACTTTGAAAAGATTGTTAAAAAGATGCTCAAATTTTTTTCTTATTTAGATTTACAAAGATTTTGTTCAACATGAAGGGTCAATATGTAATACAGAATGTAATTAAAGTAACAGCCAACTGTTAGGTACCGTACTAACTACTTCATATGGTTTAATTTAATAATTTATCACTACTTTCCAAGGTGGTAACTGTTGTCTTGCTAGTCATACAGATGAGGACACTGAGACGTAGAAAGAGTAAATGTTTTTCCCACCCTCAGCCTTAGCAACTTTAAACCCAGGCTGTGTGACTTGAGATTTCGTGGGTTTTTTTTGTTTATTTTGTTTTGTTTTGTTTTGTTTTTGAGACAAAGTCTTGCTCTGTCACTCAGGCTGGAGTGCAGTGGCATGATCTCGGCTCACTGCAACCTCTGTCTCCAGGGTTCAAACAATTCTCCTGCTTTAGCCTCCCGAGTATCTGGGACTACAGGCATGTGCCACCACGTCCAGCTAATTTTTGTATTTTTGGTAGAGACGGGGTTTCACCTTGCTGGCAGGGCTGGTCTTGAACTCCTGACCTCAAGTGATCCCTCCGCCTCAGCCTCCCAAAGTGCTGGGATTACAGGCATGAGCTACCATACCCGGTGAGATTTCGCATTTTATACTACTGACCATTTCTTTAAAAACCGAGTAGAGTTCTTAGTGACAGTATGTCTGCTAGAATGCAGCAGCTTCCAGATCCGTTGTATTTTCTTCCCACTGATAACACTTGCGTTTTAACAATACCTTCCACTGAGATAATGGCAAAATTTTTTGGCTGGGAAGGATGGCTGTTTATGTGAAGTAGCATACTATCAGAAAATGTTGTTTTAGCCAAAAATGCAGGATAATAAACCTCTCAAAGAGCTCAGTTTTTTGTTTCTTCCATACTGTAATTCACATTCTCAGAAGATGACCCTTTTGTTCAAATTGCAATGGATAATTTTAGAAATATTTTATATATGTGATCTGAAAAAGGGATGATACAAATTTAAGACTTGGGCCAAGATGGACAAGGAATGAGCAGAGTTGCTGCTGTTCACAGAATTCTTTTGTTCTTGCTGATGGAAACATTGCTAGAACCATGAATCATTCTTTCGATCAGGGGGTGGTAAACTAATAATGGCTGCTGTGGGTAAATTGTGCAGGAGATCAGTTTTTGGAAGGCCATGAAGCTAAGCATGGTTATTGCATTTTTATTTTATTTTATTTTTTTTTTTTTGAGACAGAGTCTCGCTGTCGCCCAGGCTGGAGTGCAGTGGCGCCATCTTGGCTCACTGCAGGCTCCGCCCCCCGGGGTTCACGCCATTCTTCTGCCTCAGCCTCCCCAGTAGCTGGGACTACAGGCGCCCGCCACCTCGCCCGGCTAATTTTTTGTATTTTTATTAGAGATGGGGTTTCACTGTGTTAGCCAGGATGGTCTCGATCTCCTGACCTCGTGAGCCGCCTGCCTCAGCCTCCCAAAGTGCTGGGATTACAGGCGTGAGCCACCGTGCCCGGCTGGTTATTGCATTTTTAAAGAATTGTTTTTAAAAAATAAGAACATGCAATGGAAATAGTATATGATTCTTAAAGCCTCAAATATTTACCATATGATGGTTACAAATGTTTGCTGACTTGTACTCTAAATAATATAACATGATATTTTACAAAAAGGATACCTTTGGCTAATTCAAATTTTAACCATGAAAAAGGATTAAAATGGACGGACAGTTAACCAAAGATTGTTGTTCCCATAGCAAGCAACTGAACTGAGAACGGAGGTGGAAGGGACGTAAGTTTGAAAAAGCTCTGACTAGCCTCCTGGTTTAGCCAGTAGAGGTGTGAATCTCAGTGGGATGGCATCAGGATTTGCATCCATAGGGCCCGTTCTTGCATCTTATTGGAGGAGAGAAAATGTTTTGTTCATCAAAAAGGGATAAGAGCTAGGCATGGTGGCTCATACATGTAATCCTAGCTACTTGAGAGGCTGAGGCAGGAGGATCACTTGAGGCCAGGAGTTCCAGACTAGCCTGGGCAACAGAGAGAGACGCTGTCTCTAAAGAAATAAAATAAAAATTAGGCGTGATGTAACGCACCTATAGTCTCAGCTGCTCTGGAGGCTGAGGTGGGAGGATCATTTGAGCCCAGGAATTTTAGGCTGCAATGAGCTGTTACTGTGCCCCCTAGCCTTGGTGACAGAGCGAGATCCCCCCACCCCCTTAAAAAACAAACAAAAACAAAATCAGGGTGGATAAGTTTAAAAAGTTTTGAGCACTACTGATATATGGGCATTCTTGGGGAAATTTTAAAAATAGTAATAATAAATTTGGTATTAACTCTTTAATCTGTTTTTACTTTCTAATAATAAATTAAGGGTTTAGAGCAGTATAATCTTATAAATATTGTAGTTTTATCTTCTACTTTTACCCTTAGAATTTTTTAAAGTGTTCCCTTTTACCTATAGGAATTTATGCCTTTATGCTAGTTTCCTTAGTAGTGAAAGTGAACTGTGAAATGTTTCTCTTTTTCTGGCTCAGTTTAATGTCTGTGTTGAAAACTATTCAAATTGTCTGTTGTATGACTTGCTTATATCTTGCACATTGATATATATACATATTTGAGGTAATAGGTCATTTGTGTGATAGTATGAATTGTAGGGTCCAGAGTTATATTGCTGTGGTTTGACTCTCTCATGTGCTGTGTTTGAACTTGGGAAGGTCGCAATATCTTTTTAAATAAATTCTATAATTTTTTTATAGAATGGGAATAATGATAGTATATACCTCTCAGAGTTATGAGTAGTTGCATGTAAAACTTACCACACTTACCATAGGGCCTGGCATTCAGTGTGCAGCCAATATGTGTTAGCTATATTAGTATAATTTATCACACTGACTTTATAATCTGGTCATAACTTTTTATGTGTTGAATGTTAAGAATTTGAAAGCACCTAGGGTCCCAGAAAGTAACTCGTATATCAGAAATTGGGGATCTTGAGGGACTATTTTTCCCCTGAAATAATATCGTATGGCAGATTACTGAGAAACCACATACATACAATATAGATAAGAGATTTTATTATTGTATTATTTTAAATGTGTCTTTATTTACCAGTGGAAAAAAAGTTAATTAAAATTAAAAGCTTAAGTTTATATTAAAGATATGGGGTTCTTACTAACTTGAAAACTGAAAATCACATATATATATCTAAATAATGGATTAATATTTATGAAGAATATGAATATGGTTAATATGTTTATAAAGAATGTTTAGAAAAAGGTAGAAAAGATTGTTTTATTTAAATATTTTTGTTTATTCTGTGTGTGTGTGTGTGTGTGTGTGTGTGTGTGTGTGTGTGTGAGAGAGAGAGAGCTATAGTTGAGAGCAAAAAGATTCATGGCCTCTGCTCTTTTGTAGTTAATGGTGAAATAGAAAAACATTAAATTATACTTTTAAATGTATAATCACAAGCCGATATATTGAGTTAATAAAGGAAAGTCACAGGAAGTGTGCAACCAAGAAAACAGACTTAGATTCTGTAGAGTACAGAAAAACAAAGGAAGTTACATTCCTTATCCAAAGAGTGAGAAAAGCATCAGAAGTGTTTTAAGTAGGGGTGACTTGATCCAATATGTATTTTGGAAAGAACATTCTAATTGCAATATAGAGAATAGATTTGAATGGGGCATGAGTGCACTTGGGAAAGGTATGCGTTTATTGCAAAGATTATTTGAACTTGGACTGTTATGGAGATACAGGTAGATGGATTTAAAAATAGGAAGGAAAAATTAAGTTGAACCTGGTGACTGCTTGGATATTGGGAATATGATGTGAAGGAGGAAGAAATGGGCTGTGTACAAAATGCAGCTCCTTGGTTTCTGGCTTCTAAGGTTGGATAAATGGGGTTGACATCCACCAAGGTAGGGAGCACTTTAGTGGGGAATGTTTTCATGAGGATCCGTCAATTCAATTTTGCATATGTTGAGTTTCAGATGCTTTGGGGCTCTAGAGAGCTGTTTTAAGAAAGTTTGATATGCAAGTCTATGCTGTAAATAGAAATTTGGCAATCATTGTTATAACAGTTGTCCAAAGAGAGAGTATATAGTGAGAAGAAAAGAGGATCTGGAACTGGACTCTGGTACCCAGGATCTTAAGGAAGTTCACTATTTAATGGCTGTATAGAGGATTATAAGCCTAAAAGAAAAATGAGAAGGAATGGTTGGAGAGGAAGAAGGCAAGCCAGGGAGTGTCATGAAAGTTAAGAGAAGATAGTTTGCAAATGAGGAAGTGTTCAACAGTTAGGTGAAATATTATGGGACATTAAATAAGGTATAGATTTAAAGATGCTTATTAGAGTTATTGATAACCGAAGGTGAACTTTTGATAAGAACTATTTTTTGTAAAGTCATGAGTGGGAGCTAGTATGGAGTAGATTGAGGAGAGGATGGGATATGAAATGAGATGGACTATGGACCATTCTTTTAAAAACATGTTTCCGGAGAGGAAGAGAACGGGAAAGGGGTAGCCAGGATATTTGTGTGGGGAGGTGTTGGATAATAGCAGTTAGGCAGGATTTTTGTTTTTTCCTAAAGTGGATGCAAAATCAGCATGTTTACATGTAGATGGGAAGGAGTTGGTTGAGAGGAAGTTAGTGTACATACTAGAATGTGGAGGTCTAATTTATAGTGTAGGATTTCCATGCAGTCAGAGAAGTTAGGATTCAAAGCATAGGTAGAGGGATTGGATCTTAAATATTTATTAAGAGGGACAGTTGTGTTACTAAGAGTTACAGAATTGGTACAGGTGTAGATAGGTTTACAGATTTGATAGGGAAGAAACAGAAAGCTTCAGCTTTAAAAAAGGTTCTCCTGTAAAGTAGGTTAGGTCATCTGCTGAGAAAATGAGGGGTGGGGAAGAGGATTCTTGGGAAAGAGAGGATAATAGCATTGTTTGTTAGTCTGTTTCCACTGTTCTTTCCAGAGACCCTTTCATGGTGGTACCTCAGGGACTGCTAAGAGGAAGCAAGTAGAGAGTCAAGCATTGAGATATGTGTTCCCTGATGCCACTTAAGTAAGAATACTTTCTGAGTACCTTTAATCTGTTTTGTCTAAAATTTTGTTTGAAGACATGTTCTAAGGCTTTCTTTAAAAAGTGTTTTAAAACTATTAGAATTGGCCGGATGCTGTGGCTCATGCCTGTAATCCCAGCACTTGGGAGGCCTAGGGGGCAAATTACTTGAGGTCAGAAGTTCGAGACCAGCGTGGTCAACATGGCGAAACCCCGTCTCTACTAAAAATACAAAACTTAGCGGGGTTATGTGGTGGGCGCCTGTAATTCCAGCTGCTCGGAAGGCGAGGCAGGAGAATCACTTGAACCTGGGAGGCGGAGGTTGCAGTGAGCCGAGATCCTGCCATTGTACTCCATCCTGGACGATAGAGGGAGACTCCGTCTCAAAACAAACAAACAAACTCACCCCAAAACTATTAGAATAAAGAATTATACCATGTAAAGAAATTTTACTACATCTATTTTTATGTGCTGGGATAGGTGCTAACAAAATGTTTTGAGTTTTTTGAGAGTGGGGAAGTCAGTTTCTGCATATTCTTAAATCTTCATATATCCAACTAGAACTTTATTAAGCACTTAACTATAAGTACTGCACTAGGTATTGGGTAGACAGAGGTAAACATGACCCACTCTCTCCTTATGCAGGACACAGACAAGTAAACTGGCAATTTTAGTATAGAGCATGAGTCTTATGAACCCCCGAAACAGGGCAAATAATGGTAGGTCTTGTGTATTTTTTGGGGGAAGAAGATTATAGCTGTCATTAGATTCTTAAAAGTCTAGGTATCAAAATATATTAAGAACAATTAATATGGTAAGTACTACACAGTGCTAGAGGGATGAAGGGACATTCGAAGAGTATAATGTGCTGTGGGAACACAAAGTGTCCAAAAATGGGCACAGGTGGTGTAAATAGGTCATGGAAGGCAGTGAGTGAGACATAGACTGAGACATGAAGGAGAATGAGGTGTAGAGGTGGGCAGGTAAGACAAGATTGCCAGCAGAGGGATCAGCTTGTATAAAGTCTCAAAAGCCAGAGAAAGCACAAGGAATTTAAGAACTGGAAGTATCTCTTCTAACTGTAAAATGAAAGTTGATTTTGAAAAATTCAAACATTCTAAATCACCAAAGAAAGCTTGAGTCAGAGTGGATTCATAATATTTTATTGAAAGATAGAATATTACAATAAGGATTTTCAATTTCACTACCTGAAAATATATTTTGCCAGAGGATACTAAAACAGGATCATCACCCATCTGAAGTTAATAAGTAATGAACTTCCATCTTCTTTAAAGTAAAATTTTTAAAAGGAATTTTGATCAATTAAGTCATATTAAAATAATCATTTGCAAGCTTAGAACTGGAAGCAACCTTACAAGTATTCTAGACTTCTAAATTTTATTTTTAGGTAAATTATTTTGGGGGAGATTAAAGAAAAGTATACAATTTTAAAAACTCATTTTGGTAAGTTTTCTTTTAAATGCTTTTTTATTTAGCTAATCATACTAGTGTTTCCTAAAGTGTGTTCTGAGTGAATATGATAGATATTATTAGGGAAAAAAGGGATTCTGTAGCTAAATGAGTCTGGGAAATTATCTCAGGATTTCTCAGAGACTTCAATGTCACTGTGCTTTTTGACTGCAAAACAAGGAGGTAGTATGTGTAATTCATATGATACATACTCTATTAGAACTCCTTTTTCCAAAAATACTCATTTTACTGGCTTATCACCTACTGTATGCCAAATTCTGCTGTTTTAAATAATCTTACCAAAGATTATTTGGTGGCAGTATGGCTCCATGTTATCTTTGTGAAAGAAGGAGTGTATTTTGATGAAGAGTAAGGTAGGTTTCTCCTATTGGCTTCAGTTTAGATGGATGAGTATTAGCTACCTTTAAAAACATATCATTCATGGATTTCTGCAGTTGGAGTATAGCAGATATTGCAAGATGGAATGAAATGATTTAAATCCTCACCTCCCCCCACATCAGTCTTATCAAAAGGAATTCATATTAAAGTTGCCATTACTTGGTAAACTTGAGGAACAATTTTCAAATTTCTTGGTCTTAGGACCCCTTTACACTTACTAAAATGTATTGAAGTTCCATTATTTGTGTGGCTTATAATCTATTGGTATTTACCAATAGATTAGAAAGATCAGAAACTTAGCATTTAACATATTAGAGGCCTATTAAATAATACTAATAAACTAATCTCATTATAAGTTTATAATAAGATTATATTATGTACTGCTGCATTCATATTATGTACATCTGCATTCAAAAAGAAACTTATAATGAGATTATATTATAATCTCATGTTAATATAAGTAACATTTTTATAATAATTATTCCCAAACAAAACAAATTTGTGAGAAGCGTGGCATTGTTTTACATTTCTGTGAATCTTTAATATCTGGTTTAATAGAGGAGACATTTTCCTATCTGTTTCTGCGTTCAGTCTGTTAAGACATCACGTGTTATGTGTCCTGTGGAAACCTCCACCGTGCATTCATGAGAAAAAGTGAAAAACAACTAATATAGTATTATTCATAAGTTTTATCTGAGGGACCTCCAGGGGTTCCCAAAACATACTTTGAGAACAGCTGAACTAGATACTACTGTGGAAATTTTTTTCTAACTTGATAGCTAATTATAAAGTAATACAATAGTATTTTTTTCCAATATAATTTTATTTAGATCATGAATATTGTTTATTTATTGAAAGACTAATAAAAATATTAGCATTTCATATCATGGTTTCAAATGCAGGTATAAATTAAGCAGTATTTTGAAGTTGTTCCAAAAGTGCTCAAACTTTTTATAGTGGATAGCTGTATTTTATGATTGAAAGATATTTAAAGCAGCAGTTGGAATTTTGCCTTTCTCTCTGTAAGGTTTTTGGTAAATTACGAAATTCAACATAGATGTTAAGTGTTCTTAAATTTTTTAATAACATAAACTATCAGTTGTTTTTAATTCTTAATTATTCTGGAGATTTGCTTTACATCAAAGATGCAAAACAAAATATTTTATACTTGGATGAATTTTTTTTATTGTTGCTCAAAGATTTTGAAAATTAAAATGATAAACTGAAACATACTATATTTGTCTTTTACATAATAGGTGAAGTATTACAGACACTTAGCACCTGATCACTTGCTGCAAATATGTCATCGACTAGGACCTCTTCTTGAACAAGAAATTCCTCAAAGTGTTCCTGGAGTACAAACTTTATTAGGAGCTGGAAGACAGTCTTTACTACGCACAAATAAAAGTATGAAAGTTTTCTCGTAGGATTTAGACATTCTTTATCTCACTTTTGTTTTTTGTGTTCTTTGTATGCATAAAAATACATGTGTTTAATAGGCTGCAAGCATGTTGTGTGGAAAGGATCTGCTCTGGCTGCGTTGCACTGTGGAAGACCACCTGAGTCACCAGTTAACTATGGTAGCCCACCCAGCATTGGTGAGTTGTTTGAGTTCACTGGTAGTTAATAGCCTCTTGGTAAAGAGCTTTTGAAAATGAAAAGGTTTTTCAGTTACTGTGGTATTAGAGAACTTCATATTATGTACATCTGCATTCAAAAAGAAAAAAAATAGATTTTTTTCCTTATTAGTAGTTTTAATAGTGAAAAAGTCATGTATAATTAGGGATTGTGCACACTCTACCTTATGTAGGCCAATTAGCTCATTGGAATTTTATTTTTACAAAAGTTCCATATTAAGATATATTATTAGGTCGAGTTAGTAGAATCAATATATAATTCAGATTAGTTATAATGGTAGGAGACAAAAATAGTTATCTTTTTAAGAGCACAGTACTTTTTTTTTTTTTTGGCTAAAGTTTCAAAGAGGGAATACTGATGCAAGTATGTCTTGAGAAGCCTCCTAGGTTCATGCCTTTCACATCTGCTACTACCAGGCCCTTGCCTTACCTGGATTAATAACAGCATCATCCAAACTAATCTTCTTGCTTATGGTGTCTTCTATCTCTCTCTCCCTTCCAGTATAGTGTGTAACACTGTAATAGTAACTTTATTCAGTTTTACCTTTGTTGTGTCACTCTTCTGCTCAAGATAGTATAGAGAGGTTAAGATATTTTAATAGTGTTGTACTTTCTCTAAGTGTACTCCTAATTTTCAGAGACCTTCAAAGTTCAATCATAGCTTCTTTTCCACTCTCATGTTCCTGCCTAGCCAGGAATGTTACTCTTCTTTCTTCCACCTGTTCAAATCTTACTTAATTCTTTCTTTTCTGGATACTTACTATACAGATAGTAAGTTTTATATGACTTTGGTTTGGCATTTATATATATATATATATATCTTTATCTTTTTCTATCATTTTACTTTCAACTTTTTGTTTCCTTTTATTTCTTGTCTTTTAAAAATATAAAAGTGGCTTTTAAAAATACAATATGACAATCTTTGTGTTTTATCTGGAACATTTAGTCATTTACATATAATCATTGATGTACTTGGGTTTAAATCTACTATCTAACTTGCTACTTTGAAGGCAATCCCTTTTTCTCTAATTGCTTGTAAGATTTTTTCTCTTTCTGGTTTTCTGCAGTTTGAGTATGATATGTCTTGACGTTAATTTGTTAAAAATTTGTCTTGTTTAGATTCTGGAAATGTCTTTTATTGACATTGAAAAATTCTCAGTCATTATCTTTTAAAATAACCTTTGTTCCTTTCTCTCTCCTTTCCTATGGGACTTAAACACTTTATCCGCTTTGTTATCCTTTCTTCTATGTTTTACATGTTTTTGACACTCTGATGTATTCTGAATTGTTTCCTCTGACTTACTTTTCAGAGATAACGTATGTGATATCTGCGTGGTGGTAATCATGTATGATTTTTTTTTAAAACATAAGATTGTCCTGTTTAAATAATTTCAATATATAATCTTGCTATAATGAACAACCATTAAAACAACAAAAGAATTTGAGAGACGAGGGTATATTTGTACTTAGAAAAGTATTCTAAGGTGGTATAATAGGTTTCCTGAAAGAAGGGAAAGATAAAATATTATAGGAGTTTTCCCATTTAGGAAAAGTTTATCCTGTCTTTGAAAAACTGTAGATCCATATAATAAGGAGAACATGTTATGCTTGTTCTTTCAGTACATTGTCAGTCAGGCCTGTGGTAGGTAATGAAAATGTAAGAATGATTGATGGTAAATAACATTTGCTTTGTGAGTAATTCCTGTGTGCCAGACACTGTTCTAAGCATTTTCTATTTATTTACTCTTTTAAAACCTTAAATGTTCTATAGGTAGGAACTATTATGCTTATTTTACAGAGGAGACTGAAGCATGGAAAGATTTTGGTAACTTGACCAAGTTCACACATGCAGTGAGAAGTGAAGCCAGGATTCCACCCAGACTGTTTGACTCCATTATGCTATGCTTTATTCCCAGTAAACTAAATTTATTAATAATAACACTTGGCTACTCAAGAAAATTGGTGTTAGTCATTTTTTGGAAAAGGGTACCAAATATTTATAAAATCAAATAAAATATTTTAGGCCACGTCATTGGTCAGATTAGTAAATACTGCTGACAAGGAGAGAGGAACATTTGTCTTCCCTTATTCACAGGAGATACATTCTGAGATCCGTAGTGGATGCCGGAAACAACAGATGGTACAGAACCCTATATATACGTATGGCAAAAATACCTTGGATTTTGCATCCAAGCATAGAAATGTAATTGATTCATTTAGGTAACAGAATTAATTGCCAAGCAGGTGATTGATGTACCTTTCTGAAAGACTATTTTATTTTTAGAGTTTAAGATAAATTTTTTTCTCTCTCTTCCATTGTGATTTTCAGGAAAATCTTTGCTTTTTGTTAAGAAACACCTGTAATAGATTGCCCATTTTGCCTACTTTTAAAAATTGTATTTACATATATTTTTTGAAAGCACTACAGAGAAGCTAGACTGATCAAAATGACTCAACTTGCATAGTCATAGTTTAGTGTCTGTGTTTTGCTAGAGTTCACCATGGTATATATTTTGTTTTATTATCACTATAAAGTTATGAACACGATGGTGATGGGGAGAAATAATTCATCAGTCTTCTTGCCAGAATAGTTGCCTGCATAGTGGTACAATGCATTATTTCAAGCTGTTACAGTATGGTTCAGAAGATTTAAAAAAATATATATGAATGTTTGTAGTACTGACTTATTTCTTCTTTTGTTGAGTCTTTGCCATTTTCTGTCTGGCTACCTTTAAAAGTTTTCTTTGCCCTTTCCTTGGTCAGTGTGGTATTACCAAGTATCAGTGGAGGTAAGAAAAAATTCTTGACATTTGGCTTTTCTTAAGATACGTATATAGATTTAAACGTTTAATATAGATCCCAAATACTGAAATTTTGACACATTTGGGGTAGTAGTTTTTCTTTAAATAAACTTTTAATTTTGGAGTAAGAAAATTATTTACTGAGAAGCTACACAGATGGTTTAAAGAGCTCCTGTATACCCCTCATGCAGTTTCCCCAAATGTTACACTTTTGCATTACCTGGTCTATTTCTCAGAACGACTAAGCTAACATTGGTGCATTACTGTTAACTAAACAGCAGACCTTATTCATATCTCACTAAATTTTCCCACTAATTACGTTTTCTTATTCCAGGATTCAGTCCAGGATACTGTACTGGACATAGGGTTTGTTAATTTTTTATTGGACTTCTTACTGTAGTTCAGAGGATAATTTTAGGTTAAGTTTGTGGCAAAATTGGATTTTCTTAGATATTTCAAACCATCTGGAAACTGTTGGACCTCTTGAATATCTCACATTCATCTCAAACTTAAAAATACCTAAAATGTAATTTTTGACACTCTGAACCTTGTTACTCCAAGCCAGAAGCCTGGAGATAATTTTGTTTTAGATTTACTGTTCATTTCTTATGTCTATTTAATACATAATACCTGTTTATTCTACTTTCTTGAATTTGTTCTCCATTATCATTGCCACAGCCACATTTCAGGCCTTGGTACTTCTTGCCTGGAGTCCTACATTATTCATTCACTCACTAAGTAAATATTGTGTATCTCTAATTATATCTGGCACCGGGCTAGGATCTGGAGTTGCAGATAAGCAAGAACAAGGCCTCTGCTCTCCCAGAACTTAATTGCTACTTGAGCCCCTGCCCCTAGTCTATTCCTGTATCCTAGGAGTCAGATTCTAACCAGGGGTTTTTTTTTTTTTTTTTTTTTTTGAGACGGAGTCTCGCTCTGTCACCTAGGCTGGAGTGCAGTGGCGCGATCTCGGCTCACTGCAAGCTCCGCCTCCCGGGTTCACGCCATTCTCCTGCCTCAGCCTCTCCTAGTAGCTGGGACTACAGGCGCCCGCCACCATGCCCGGCTAATTTTTTTTTTTATATTTTTAGTAGAGACGGGGTTTCACCATGGTCTCGATCTCCTGACCTCATGATCCGCCCGCCTCGGCCTCCCAAAGTGCTGGGATTACAAGCGTGAGCCACCACGCCCGGCTAACCAGGATTTTTTAACCTTGGCACTGTTGAGACATTTTGGGCCAGATAATTCCTGGGTGTAGGCAACTTTCCTATGCATTGTTGGATGTTTATTAGCATCCCTGGCCTCTGCTTGCTAATTGCCAGTAGCATCCCCACTACCCCCTTGTCACAATTTTAAAAGTCTCCAGACATTGCCAAATATCTCCTGGGCAAAATTATCACTGCTCTAAACTTTTTGAAGTGCACATATTACCATGTCATGCCTCCTCTTTTCCCCCATTGAGAGTGACTGAATGATAGTGTCAGCCATTTTAATGTATCACACAAGACTGACCTTTTCCCACTTTTCCTGCCATGTCCTCACCTGCACTTTGTGCTCTAGCTTAGTACAACTCTTTGGCAGTTCTTAGAATCAGCCATGTTGGTTTTCATCCTTTTGTCTCCTCACATGTTTTATTTCTCCCTGGAATGCCCCTCTGTTTTCTGTACATTGTACAAATATCTGTTTATCCTTTAAAACTCAGATGTTAAACTGGGCAGAATTAAGTGGTTTTACTTATCTCTACTATTGATTTTATCACATGGTTATGGCTATTTATTTACCTTTGTTTCCTCTACTATACTGTTAGGTCCTGGAGGACAGACATTATGTTTTATTGCTCTTTAGAGACCCAACTCTTCAGCATTAGTAAATATTAAATGAAAAGTAGTAGGTAGTTGATGAAATTGATACACTGGGATGGGACAAGTAAAGTTCAAAGGTGGGTAAGGCATTACAAAATGGAATGAAGGTTAGTAGAAAGAAGAGAAGCTTGATCCAAGAATAGCTTTGTGGTAAGAGAAGATAAAATCACCAAACCAGAAACTGATTTTTAAGAAATGAAGGTTTATGAGTAGACTGAGTTATCAGTTCATTACACTTGGAATATAAAATACATACCTATACAATTTGAGAAGCCACTTGAGCTTGTCTGAGTGTTTTCTTATCCTGTTTTATTATGTGCTTATAATTCCCAACTACTTTGAACCTTTTCGTCTTTGATGTAAGTTGTGAAAATTGAACTAGAACTCAGTCTCAGCAAGAGACCCAAAGTGGTCCACCTGCCTTCCAGTGCTCTAGAACCTCCTTTAATACTGTTTTCAAAAGCAAAGACAAAAGATCCCACTGATCTGTTATTATTACTAGCTTGTGATTCTTTTATTGTGGAAGAGAGATGTGAGTGTGTACTTGGCATAGCAGCATTTGCTTCCAAAGGTATTAGCGAATCTTTGGTATTGTCCTTTCTCTTACCTCTCCATACTCACATTATGCCTGTTTTCAGATATAGTTTATTCTATATTTGCTTATACTTCAGTAATAAATGTGCATGAATAAGGGGAGATAGGAAAGAAGAGACCTAAATACATTAAAGGGGTTTTTAAGGTTAAATTTGGAAGTTGGTTTAATGCATGTTTATCTTGTGAAAAAGATTGTAATACAATAAATTAAAGCAATTTTTGCTGATTGCTTTGTTTGCATTTTTCTTACATTTGACATGTTAGCAAAGTAAACTTTTTATCTCTAGGTCTTTCATTTGTCATCTTTTTTGGTGTTTTGCCTAAGTTTTTCCATATTTTTATTTTACTTGTCTGTGGAGGATTGCTATTAAGTTCTGCAGTTTTGGGTGAGGATAAGGAGTTTTGAGAATCCTGATTCTTAAACATGTTTGAGTGTAAGGAAAAAAACTTTTCCTTGAAAAGTAGCTTCACTACCCAGACATCCAATTAATGCTAAGAAGCCTTTGCATTTAAAAAAAAAAAAAAAAAAGTCTTAAATCTTGTCTACATTTATAATTTTGTGATCCTCTGAGAAAACTAGTTTGAATAAAGATAGCAAACAGTCACTTAAAGCTAGATGCAAATCTTTGTAGAGAAGACTCTTCTTTCTCACCTTGTGCTATATTTTGCCGTATTTCCAATATTGTGTTTGACTTATTCTGTAGCTGGTAATTTCTTAAATTTATTCAATCAAGGTTTTTTTTTCCCCTTAGGTTCTTAAGTTTATTTTTTTTGTCATATATTTCTTACATAATTATTAGAATGATTTTTTTATATTACAAATATGTGAGATTACATAATTTTAATATATAAGTTAACAGTTACATATAATTCAGCAAATTATAGGATATAATATATGGGTTTTTTTTCCTGTTCACTTATCTTTTTCTAATATGCTGTATTCAGTGTTTTTTCTTTCCGTTTTCTTACTCAATCCATACTTTATTCCTAGTTAGATATCTACTCATCACTTATTTAAATATATTTATTTTAACCTATTGTTTCTCAGTAACCATTTTTACTTCTAGAGCTCATTTTCTTCTATTTTTCTAGTCATAATTTTAGTCTTATAAAGATTTTATACTTCGCTTTTTTGTTTGTTTGTTTAATGATTGTTGACTCAGTTATATTCTTTTTTGTCTTGGTCTTTGTTTTTTAGTGTTTTCCCTGAATGATCTTCATATTTCTATTTGACATAGGTTTTGTTGTTTTATTAACTATTTTCTCCCTAGCCCCCTTCCCTGTCTATTTCCTCCCTTTTTTTTGCCTCTTAAAAACAGGTTAGCTGTGAGAGACTTTCAAGGTGTATTAGCATTTTTTTTTTTTTTTAGGGAAATAATGTTCATTATGCCAAAGTATCAAATGTATAAAATATATATTTTTTTTTTTCTTCTGCTAAAATTTCTTTTCAAATTAATGGTTGTCAAAAAAAAAAAGGGGGGCAAAACTTTGAAGAAATGAAACTCCCTTAGGTGAGTTTAAATTGTTGCTTTTGTAGCTAGCTGTGTTTTAATTTCTTCTGTAACTGATAGGATAACATTTGTTTTTAGGTTATAGATGTGATGAGGGATATCCCCTCCACTTTATATAAAACATCTGGCTAGTAATTCCAGTAGTAATTAGGAATCACTAGCCATTTTCCCTTTTAGTTTGCATCACATATTTTTCCAGAGTGATTACTGGGTTTGATTTTGTTGAATATTCATATCTGTGTAGGTGAAGCAAATTATGATATTATTTTCTCATAAGGTCATGACTTTTTATTTTGAATTTCTTCAGGGATCCTTTGAAGTTACATATTCAGTGTTTTCTTAGACATCTTTTGGACCTGGGAAGTCCATGATCCGATCAGGCTGAATAGATATTTTTATAAACAAAGGAATAATTTGTTCAGCTCCATAAGGAAGCCTCGGGGAAAATTGGTCTCCAACAAAAGTCTTTTAAAAAGTAAAACTATGTTCAGTTAAATTAACTTTTATGACACATGAAGGTTTGATTGTTTAGGGGCAGTCCATATCAATGTTAGTATAACACACCTTTGAATTTGCAAAACATTTTGTGTCGTCTGTTTTCTATAGCAACTCTTTAAGATAACCCTACATTTTTAACTTAATTTTATTCTTTTGAAATTGAGTCTCCCTCTGTTGGCCAGGCTGAAGTGCAGTGGCGCAATCTCAGCTTATTCCAACCTGCTCCTCCCAGGTTCAAGCCATTCTCCTGCCTCAGCCTCTCAAGTAGCTGAGACTGCAGGCATGCGCCACCACACCCGGCTAATTTTTGTATTTTTGGTAGAGACGGGGTTTTACCATGTTGGCCAGGCTGGTCTCAAACTCGTGATCTCAAGTGATCCACCCACCTCAGTCTCCCAAAGTGCTGGGATTACAGGTGTGAGCCACCACACTCAGCTGATCCTACTTGATTAATGAGGAAACTGAAGCTTAGAAAAGCAGTAACCAATGACATTATATCTCTGTTTTTGTGTGTATATGTATGCATGTACCTCAGATCTTATGCTTTTAACTTTATGTCACATTTATATAGCACCTTTTTGCCTTCTCTGTGAAATTCTTTATGTGTTAATGTGCCAGCTCTGTCCATTTGTTGATTTGGGAATAGCAGTTGTTTGAATTTTGCCTCAGTATTTGAACTCTAGAAACAATGAAACATGGTGTGGTCTTTTCAAGTTTTTATATAGTGCCAGATACTTAGGAGATCAGGTATTTAATTCCTTGAGAAAGTGTTGATAATTTTGGTCTCAAGCTGATTAAATTTTTTCTAAAATGAAATTTTGTTTTCAGAGCCCTTTGATTTTTTTGCAAAGTTAGCTTTTGCTTTTAGTTATATCCTTTCCAATTCATTCTCATTGTGGTCAAGAGAAAACTGCAATGAATTATCCCAAAGTAAATTTTACTGTGTATGTTACTCCATTCTTTTCTCCCCCAAAACTTCAACCCATTATTACTGGAATTTAGTCCAAAATACCTAACATAGCTTAGAAAGCACTCTATATAGTCCGCCCCCCTACCTTCTCAGTCTCTTCTCTTGACACTTGCCCTTTCTGTGCTCTTGTGTGCAAGTCAATCTTGACTTCTTTATGTTGCTTGAATGCTATGCTCTTTCCAGCCTCAGGCTATTGCATATGCTGTTTCCTCAACCTGGAATATGCTCTGCTGCCATCAGCATTCTGTGGCTGTTCATTTTTCAGGTCTTAGTTTAAATGTCAGTTTTTCAGAGAAGTTTTCCCAGACTCCCAGATATCCACCCCTCAGCCCCAATGTGTTTAGAACCCTTTTGCTATATATTTCAAGATTTCCCTATACCTTCTATTTGATAACACTTAACATTGTTGTAAGTCCTTGTTTCATGTCTTTCTTCCCTGCTAGACTGCAATCTCCATGAGGGTAAGTACCATGTCTTTTCTTTTTCCCTTTTATATCCTCTAGCCCATATTTGGCTCATATAGGTGCTCTATAAATGTCTGTTGACTCAAAATTGAGTGATTAAAATGTTTGACATTAAAAAAACCCACCTAACTTAAAAAATGTTTATTTAAAAGAAAAATAAATTGTTATTAAAACAACTGTAAACATTTTAAAATATTTAAAACTGAAAACATTATGTCATTGTGTGTTTTCTACTTGAAGTAGCATCAGACTGGTTTCCAGGAAATAAAATAGGAGGAAGATTAAATACTATTCCTAATAATTATCATATCTACCCTTTTTATTAGTGCTCTTTATGTACTTGGTTTATGAAATTTTTTGCTTCTTGGAATCATCTTTTCATTTCCTGTATTTTATTTCAGTTTAGTATTTGGGTTTTCCTTTTCAGACATTATTCGTCTTTATGGTATCTGCTAAATTTTAAAAACATAGTATGTTTCAAACAGGAGGTGCAACTAAACACCAAAATTGAATATCTAGAGATCTGGAAAGTAGCTGCTGTGCATACTGATTATTTTAGTTATAGTATTAAAGCAAAGAGAGAAGCTCTCATGGGTGCTGTGTTGCTCAGGTGACTATTTCCCCTTACTCTTCTATTCCCAATACCTGCCCTCCTTTTTTTGTAGACAAAAAGGTGACTACAGGATTATCTTTTTATATTGCAACCCAGTTCTTTGTACTTTAACTGAAATTGGGACTGTCATTCATTATAGTTACTATTAGGGTGATTTATTTTTCCTGTTTCTATGTTGGTTGGTTGCTACTTGCTGGTACAGTATGATGTAGAGACCAGATGGTACTGTAGAAGTAAACCAACCTGTGTTGAATAATTTCCCAGATTAACTCTGGCCCTCAAATTAGGAGTATTTGGTTGTCATTACTTCCTTGATACCCGTATTAGTAACAGGTCTTTCCATTGTGGCTCTATAGTGAATTAAACATTCCTTCTTATACGATTCCCTCCTAAATAAAATTGAACCTGAACTATCTTTGACATGTTTCTCTTTTAGTTTAAAAATTCAATGGGAAAGATTACACAAACAAAACTTACAAACAAAGTTGATGGCCTGCTTTGTAGTATTATCTTACAGCTTTCAAATCAAAACTGATGTGAATTATTTCTTTATAGCATATCATTTTTTCAGTCCATTTTCAAATACAAAATTGTCATTCTCTGTAGCATAATATACATTCATACACTGTAATATGCTTAGGCATTAGTGTTTCTTTTTTATGATTAAATAAATTTAAATTCCTTGCATCTTTATCTCTAGGTTTATTTTTGTCAGTCTTTGAATTTAAGCTAATCTCTTTAGATATTTTAGAGTTTTCATACTGCTTTTTTGAATTCCTTGAGGTAGATTGAGTTATAAAAAATTAGAATGAACATATGCTCAATAGAGAAAGTTTAGAAAACAGAACAGCTCAAAAATTAATCAGTCTCACTTCTTATCTGCTATACATACTTTGGCATGTTTTCTTTCAGTCTTTCTTTTCTAATATTGATCTACATAGGCAGCATATAATAGTTAAGGGTACAGTCTTTGGCACCAGACTGCCTGAGTTCAAACCTCTGGTAAATTACATTTTATCCTTTGGTTTCCTTACTGGTAAGGAATATCTGCTTATTGGGAGTAATGGAAGTACCCACCTCAAAGGATTAGTGAGGATTAAATGAGAATATATGTAAAATACTTAGAATGGTGCCTGGAATGTAGTAAAGCACTCAGTAAATACTAGCTGTTATTCTCTAAACTTGCTACACATCGTTAAGAGTGTTCTGTAGCCTTTTTCCTCTCCTTGTTGTGTATTTGTATTGTGACATTTATACTCACATTATTAATTGCAGCAGATAAGACTTTTTTTTTTTTTAATCATCAGATTCTTGAAGTCCTAGTAAAAACCTCTCATAACTCTAAACCATGGTTGCTTTCCTCTTCCTTTATAGCCATTTTCTCAAGGGTTTGATGCCTGGGTTTAGCATAACTTCTGTTAGAAAATTATGATTAGCAATTTTTTTTTATTCTCATATTTCCTTTTCATTAAAACACTTTTGTGGATCTCTAAAATGAATAACATTTCAAGTAATTTTATGCCTTATTAAATACTTTATGCCACACAGTACATTTATCTGATAGAAATTCTGAAATCACCAACACCATATATATAGACAACTATTTGGACTTGTAATGAACTAATAACTTGGAAGGTCGTTTTTATAGACATTGCTCTCTGATGTCTAGTCATGAATATAGCATTATTTTCTTGGAAAATCTAATTATCATCTAAAATTGGAGATGGCATGTATGAGGGGTAAGTCAGTTTGGAATTTGTTTTCATGTACTCTTAAGTTTTTATCAACATTTTTATAGTTCACTCAAGTTTAGTGTCATAGAGTTCCAAACTCTTGTTTTACAGTGATAGTTATTAATCGTATTTGTAGAAAGCCAAAGCCTTTATTAATACAGATTTTGGAGATTAAAATGAAACCTGGTACTGATTATTTAGAAGTTACTCCCTTTTATATTTTAATTTAGGAATCATTTCTGTAGTCGTTAATTAGAAATTATAATTACTTTTGCATTTTATTTACAGAAAACCTGGGAGCTTTCCTTCTAAGTGTTTTCTTTAATTAGAATCACAGAATAAAACTAGTCAAGACCAGTCATGGTGGCTCATGCCTGTAATCCCAGCACTTCGGGAAGTTAAGGCAGGCAGATCACTTGAGGCTGGGAGTTCGAGACCAGCCTGACCAACATGGTGAAACCCCGTCTCTACTAAAAATACAAAAAAAATTAGGCATGGTGGTACACACCTGTAATCCCAGCTACTCAGGAGGCTGAGGCATGAGAATCGCTTGAACCCAGGAGGTGGAGGCTGCAGAGATTGTGCCAGTATACGCCAGCCTGTACGACAGAGTGAGACTCTGTCTCAAAAAAAAAGTAAAACTAGTCAAAAGAGGATAAAAAATGAATTAAGTAAAATTATTGAAAACCTTCTCGTAAAATACCGATGCTTCTTGTCTGAGTACCCCCAATTCTGCATCAGAAGAGGCCCAAATTTTACTGAGATACCTTCCGAGTTATTCTTGTGCCTCCTCACTTAGTTCTTCTACTGTAAAAAATTGGTTCTCCAGGTTTTACAATCTACAGCTACATGCTTTTCCTTGCATTTCATTAGGCTACCAGCAGGGCTCTGCTTTCATGAGTTGGCAGAAGTTGTAAGCACTGTTTTTGTGGTCCTCCATTTCTGTTTAAGAGGGAACAGCTTTCCTACACTGGAGTAGGTATTATATAGCATATTATATTGTTATTAACAGTTAGAAAACAATAATAACAAAAAACACTAACCTTTGTATTTTCTTAATTCATAGTCATTTTCATTTTTTTCCAAGTCATCTTTTTTAACCATGGTTAATTTTGATCTTGGGTAATTTATTGCAGCTTTATCATATGTGCTTGTTCATTTTACATAGATCTTCGCAAAAGGAGAAAAAAGTCTAAACATTTTGTAGGGAGGTAATGGTATTTCTACTATACTACTTATTTGCAGGGATTTTTTTTTTATCATGTATTTTTCTAGTGCCCTCAAAAATGTATTTACTAACGT
Organism: Symphalangus syndactylus; assembly: GCF_028878055.3. Taxonomy (NCBI): domain Eukaryota; kingdom Metazoa; phylum Chordata; class Mammalia; order Primates; family Hylobatidae; genus Symphalangus; species Symphalangus syndactylus. The sequence continues at coordinate 18,526,522 of NC_072426.2, forward strand.
TATTGCAGATACTCTTTTATGGCAGCTACCTTTTTCTTTCTTTGTGAACTTGGTTCAAATGATGTAGTGAGAGAAAATGAGGTAACTTTATTATGTTTATCTTTTTAAAAAAATCATCTGCATTGAAAACTTGGGCCCAACAACAGGAAGAAAGCACCATGTTCTAGATAGAAAGATGTCAGTTTGGTAGTAAAGTTAAATTTACATTTCCAACAAAAATTTTGTAACTTTCTGTTTATTTTCAAAACTAACAAATAATCAAGATACAACATTGTTAAGTGGACTTACAAGAGGAATACCCAAATATTAAAACATCATTGATTGTAAGATTAAAATTTTGGTATTGGCATATAAATAGACTGTCGGTCATGTCAGTGGCCCAGCACAGAAAAAAAAAAAAAAAAAAAATATATATATATATATATATATAAAACCATATATACGATAATGTAATCAGAATTTAATAGGAAAGAATTATTTAGTAAATGGAAAGGCTGGAACAAATATTCAGTTACTTGAGGAAGAAAAAATAATCTTTAGAGACCTCATAATGAGTATTATAATTGTAGATAGATTAAAGAGTTGAGTGAGAAATCTAAACCACAAAAAAGTAAAAGAAAATGTAAGTAGATGTTTATTGTACTGTTGGGCCGAGTAGGAGGACTTCATAATAAAGCAGTAGAAGATATTAATAGAACTATGTAAAATTTGTGGAATTGTGGAGTGTCAAAGAACAGCATAATATGAAAGCCAGTTATATTGTGGCAAATGGAAATGTTTCTCTAATAATGTAACTGGAGAAATTAAAGTTTAGAAAGAGTAACTTGCTTAAAGTCTCCATAGTGACAAATTTGAACACAGGTCTGTCAGACTTAAAACCTCTTATTTCATTAAGGAATACAACATAGCTGTTAAAATGTTGTTTATGAGGTAAATCTTTGCAAAATTTTAAAAGTGATTGCTATAGACAATAGAATTATGGGTTTTTCTTCTTTCATTTATGTTCTTTTCTAAATTGAATATGCATTAGTATTATGATTGGATAAGTAAATCAATTCTTGAAAAATAACTAGATGTGAAGTAAGAAGTGACTTGTGGGGGAATTTGACTTATTATCCTAGCACCTAAAGAAGTAATGGATGAGAACCCAAGGGCTGAATATGTGCATAGTTACATCTAATGTTTAAGAAGTTGTGGGCCTTTTGTTAATCTCTACTAATTGGTTTTGTAGACTTGAGCACATATACTTTATTTCAAAGACGGTTCTGAATGATTTGCTACAAATGACACTTTTCAGTATTTTGCTCCTTTTTTACTTCAGACTTTATTCAAATGGATAACAGTGATTTCTGGAATTTTTATTTCATTTATGCTCTATATTCAGAAAATTAGGTGAATACGTTCCCCCCTTATTTCCCAATTAAATTCATTTAGCAGGGCAGTTAAAATGAAGCACTATTTAGAGATATTTTGAATCTTGTAATCTGTGAGATAAATCTTCCTTTTTTTTTTTTTTTTTTATTCTTAAACCTAATTTGTTGTTGTTGTTTGAGACGGAGTCTTGCTGTGTTCCCCAGGCTGGAGTGCAGTGGCATGATCTCAACTCACGGCAACCTCTGTCTCCCGGGTTCAAGCTGTTCTCCTGCCTCAGCCTCCCACGTAGCTGGGATTACAGGCGCCTACTGCCACACCAGCTAATTTTTGTATTGTTAGTAGAGATGGGGTTTCACCGTGTTGGCCAGGCTGGTCTCGAACTCCTGACTTCAAGTAATCTGCCCACCTCAGCCTCCCAAAGTGCTGAGATTACAGGTGTGAGTCACTGTACCCACTAAACCTAATTATTTTTATTAATATGTAATTTATTTGTTAATTCACCAACCTGTGTCGGCTCTTAGGCTAATCAGAGAATAAAATAAAATCCTGTCCGTGTGAAGTTTGTTATCTTGTAGTAGGAGGAGGCAGGAAATAAGCAATGAATATAATAAATAATTAAAATGTCTGGTAATAAGTGATAGATGAAGAGCAAATATAAAGCTGTATAAAAGGGGATGAGGAGTTATGGGTGATGGCAGGGGCTGTGTTGCTATTTTCAGTGGGCTGGTTAGGTTAGGCTTTATTCAGAAGGTAACAGACATCTGAGAAAAGACTTGAAAAGGGATAAGGGAATTAGCCATATGTGGAAAAAGACTTCATGAAGAAGGAACAGCCAGTGCAAAGACCCTAAGTTTGGAGCATGCCTGGTGTGTTGGAAGAACAGGAGATTGGAGTGGCTGGAGCAGGTCAAGGCGAGAAGTAGCAGGTAAGGTCAGAGATAATGGGAGATAAGTTTCTGCAGGGCCATCTTAGGCTGATGTATCAGGAAGTTGGTGTTTATTCAGAATGAAATGAAGAGCATTGCAGTTTTGAACAGAGGAGCAATGTTGTAGTGCAACCAGTTAGGATGCTTTTGAAATCTTCCTAGAAGAGATTGCATTTGAACTGATCCTAGAGGATAAAAAAGAATTTGCCAAGTGAAAAAAGAATAGAGATTTGCTTTGGTAAGCTTTATTTAAGAATAGTTTCTGTCGCTATACTTATGAAAATAAATGTGCTTTTAAATGAAAGTCATAATGCCTCTTGATTTAAGGTTAAATTATAATGTCATATAAAGAATTTATCCTTTTATGTCCCCTTATCTGTTTAACCATGCTCATTTTAAAAATTGATGTTCTAGTTTAATAAAATTTAAGGACTTCCAATAATCCAAGAGACATTTCCTTTTTACTCAAATTAATTGGTGTCTTATTAATTTCTTTAGAAAGTGAATAATTGCCATTGCCATTCTGCCATAAAACTATAAATTCAGTTGAACCATCTTGTATATCTTATTATTAAGGAAGATTTATTTATATACTTTTTTAATTTAAAAGGCTGTATACTCAGGTTTGAGAAATATAAGAGAATTTTTGTCTTTAAGGTACTTAAGATCTGATAGGAGAGATAGACATTTTCCAAATGGTATTATAAAAGAAAATGGGAGTTCATCGAATGTGAGTCCTAGCTCATCCTTCTATCTTTATAAAAATTATCTACCTATTTGATGTGGTCAAGCCTTCCTCAAATTCAACCTCTTCAGTTGTACAACTACTGAACTATACTTATATTTTCTCTTCTAAATCCTATAGTTGGAAAGTTTGAACCACCACCTTATTACCTGGGAATCTACGTATGTTCTTTCTGTATGTCTTACCTTTTAGTGCTGTTACACAAGTTTGTAAATGTTTGAGACCAGGACTCTGCTAAGTACCTTTTCCTTCAGAATATAGTCATAGCATAGATAGCCAATAGTTAATTGGTAGCTAAGCATTACAAAGGGTAGTGTGGAATATAGTTTTAGCTATAAATGTTTCACCTAATGTGATTCTGGAAAATGTTGCTTGAAAATATGACTGTAAAGTAACTTTGAAAAGGTTATTCTTTTTTTTCAATTGGCTTCCAAAATGAAAATAGATTTAATCCCAGTTTAGTTCAAAGATTCAGTAAAACCTGTGTTTAAGAAGCAGTAACATTCTTTTTTTTTTTTTTTTTTTTTTTGAGACGGAGTCTCGCTCTGTCGCCCAGGCTGGAGTGCAGTGGCGCGATCTCGGCTCACTGCAAGCTCCGCCTCCCAGGTTCACGCCATTCTCCTGCCTCAGCCTCTCCGAGTAGCTGGGACTACAGGCGCCCGCCACCACGCCTGGCTAATTTTTTTTGTATTTTTAGTAGAGACGGGGTTTCACCGTGGTCTCGATCTCCTGACCTCGTGATCCGCCCGCCTCGGCCTCCCAAAGTGCTGGGATTACAAGCGTGAGCCACCGTGCCCGGCCAACATTCTTTTTTAAGAGAAGTAGTGTTTGCTTATAAAAGACTTTATCATCTCCGATTTTTAGATGGTCTTTATAACAAATTTATCTTAAAAATTCTGACCTATATACTAATGCTTAATCATCATTGAGAAATGGGTCTTGATATATTATTTCCAACAATGATATTTTCACACTTGAACACTGTTAGTTTCCTAAAATTCGACATTTTGGAAATTTTGGATAGAGGGAATTAAAGTACATCTTGGTAATACTATCAGTGTTTATGTGGCATGTCATCTCTTACTTTCTTACAACAGACAGCTGAGTCTGAGATGTGAGTGATCCTTGGTGTTTGGATAAGATGATTTTAGTTCTCATTTGGCAGGAAAATTGATGTCTGTGGTTTTTGTGTGATTCTTGCATTAAATAAGTTTGGAGCCAAAGCATCGGAGGATGTCTTTTACCAGGCCATTCCTGGGCATGAAGAAAATGTATCTGGGGGCTAAGCTATGATTGAAACTTATTGAGTCTCTGTTAAATTGTTATATAACCAACTTAAGCCTAAATATGCTAATTCACAACTGTCAAACCTTGTCTTAGAAATTCCCAAGTGTTGGGGTAGATTGTTGCATAGAACTTACGTGCTAACAGCAAGAGAAATAGTGTATCAGAATATAAGATTGTTGCTGTGATGAAAGAACATAAGCATAGTGCAATTATTCTTTGAAATATTATTGCTTAGGAACCTGTAAAGGCTATATATCTCCTCACCAGGCCCAAATATTTTTTGGGGGTTTGGGGTGGGGGCAGCGGGGGTGTGGAGTGGCTGGAAATATAGTGTGAGCCAGACATTTATTGGATGTGAATAATATAATCAATACTGAGATTCTTCATAATACAACCAATATATTTATTTTTATCGACTTTAGGGCATAATTACTGGGCTCTGTACCTTGGTTAAGTAGTATTTTATATATATATATTTAGTTTTCTTTAGGGCCAAATTCAAGCGAGAAACCCTAGTGCTAATTACCCAATGTAGATGGCAGTCACTGTTAGAAAAAAAAAAAAAAAAGCCTGTATTAGAAGATCATCTGTAGGTTAATAATGTGCCGGCAGATCAGTCAACATATATTTATTGAGCACCTTCTTTGTCCATAAGTTACCGGATAGAAAATAAGTACAGTAGTAATTTAGATGGAAGAGGACATTTTCAGCTGGAGTCAATGTATCAAGCTTTGGGACAGAAGATAAACTTCAGTCAGATCTTGAATGATGATTAGAATGAATGAGTTGAAAGGGAGAACTAAGGGAGAGCTAATAGATTCCAGAGAAGGAATCATTATACAGGTGTTTGGCAAGATTCCCAGTTTATTATTTTTTAATAATGCAAATGACATATTCCTTTGTCTTCACTTGTTATAAAGATGTTTTTAAATGTCATTCTGCATGTCAGATTTCGAGTGTTCAAGTGTTACTGGTTTGTGAAAAGTACACCGGGTTCCAGTTTTAAGTGCCTTTGTAAGAAAAACTATTTCATAGACAGCTTTTAAGGAAATAACATATAAATGCTTTAGGGTTTTAAAGAGCACTAGACAGAGAGTAAATAAATCCGAGCTTTAATCCTAGCTTCATGCCTTACTTTGTGATTTTTGGACAGGTCATTTAACTTACAAATTAAGTTATAAAGTGAGAATGATAGTGCCTGACTTATTTCAGGTGAAACAATGTTTTTATTCATTACTTTAAAGACTTTTAGCGAGAAGCCATATATATCAGAAAGCATCTGTATTTTTACCTGCACATGACAAATTGGAATATGTGAATTCTTAAAAGGTGATTATTTAAGAAAATTAATTTCTAGATTACATTTATTTTCCTTTTTCTTGGTAGCGGATACTCTGTTTTCAAGGAAGCTGAATGGGAAATACAGACTTGAGCGACTTGTTCCAACTGCAGTGTATCAGCACATGAAAATGCATAAACGAATTCTTGGACACTTGTCATCTGTGTACTGTGTAACTTTTGATCGAACTGGCAGACGGATATTTACTGTAAGTAATTGTTAAAGTATTATTTATATTCATATATGTAATTGAGGAAATATTGCTTATAGATGAACTTGAAGTAAAACCTTGGTTTTTTTCTTTTAATAGGAAACCGGAAATTCAGGGTGGTTTCACTTACTCTAGAAGAGTTTAGTTAAATTTGGACTTTATCCAAATTCAGAAAGTTTCTAAATGACATGTTGCAGCACACTCACAGTTATTGTATGGTTGTACATCATGAATAAGTATGGTTCTCAACATATATCAAATACAGTTTGACATCTTGCAAAATGTCATAAAATAATTTTAATTTTAAACTAAGGACATTTCCTAAGTATGTTGAGAGATTATTAAATGTGCCTTTTTATAATTGTATGAGATTATTGAAGATACCTTTTTATGTTATCTGTAGAAAATCACTTGCTTGTCTATGAGAAATTTCTCTTAAAATAGTGATTTTAAAAAAGCTAAAAAATTCTGAGCATATCTAATACTCTTATTACCTGTTATTCTTAACCGTTCATTCTTCAAAATATCTGACGTTTTGTTTAAAGAGCCTCTTTGGGTTTATTTATTTGTTATTGTTTCTTGTAACCTGTTGAATGGAGAAAAGCAAAGCTTTTGAGCTTTAAGTGAGAAAATTACTTTGGGAAATACTTTATTTCAGGTGCCTTAACATCTACGTTCATTAAGTGTAATACTACACTATTATGATGATATTTATTATTAAACACTACCCTGTGGGCTGAAGGTATGCATTCATTCACAAGGTTTTTAATTTCTTTTGAAATAAGAAAATTTGAAATGGAAGTTAAATGGAAATTTTCCTGTCTTGGAAGAGAGCAGCTGTGAATTTTACGTAGTTATGACAATTATAGATTCCTCTTTTTAGTAAATTTGCTTGTAAACTGAGACCTATTTATACCTACTATTTCTCCTCTATCCGTACACCCAGTCATCTGTAAAACAGCTAAATAGCAGGATGTAGGAATGCGTTTTTGTACCTTTCTTTTCCCTTGGCTCTAATCTACCTCAGGCATTTGCACATCACTTCTTATATCAGTATTTTCCCTTTTTACCTTCTCTTGTATCAAGTATTATTTTCAGAGTGGAAAATAGGCATCTCTATATTTGCTGAAGTGCCTGACATACCTACAATAGTAATTTGCTCTCAAATCGTAATTGAAAATTAATTTAGCCATTCAAGTTTAATATGGTTGTATTCAAATTCACCTCTCAAAAACTTAAAGTAAATTTGGTTTTTCTAATGTTTGAAAGAATTCTTTCAAAAACAGTAATAAATTAAAATAATGAAAAAGGAGCATTATATTGTGTTTGTATTACATTTTGGTTAGTATAAAGTTATGCCATTGTAAAGAGCCTTGTAGGAATTCTTTCTTTAAAAATGATAGGGATTGTAAGCATTTCTTTATCATATTTTACGAAGCATTTTACATGTTTTGATATTAATTAGACATATAATCTCCTGGAATTTTTTTAGGGAGAATGCAGTGAAATAGTGTGCTTTTTGCTATCTCATGAGTCTGGTAGGTACAGACTTGGAAGAGCTTTTTGAACCAGGGTTCAGCATGCTGCTGCCTGCGTGTCAAACCCAGTTTGTCACTTGTTCTTATAAATGCAATTTTATTGAAACACAGGCATGTTCAGTTGTTTATATATTGTCTATGGTTGCCTGTGCACTACAACAGCAGAGTTGAGTAGTTTTGACTGAGAACATATGGCCTGCAAAGCCTAAAATATTTATCCGGCTCTGTACAGAAAAAAATTGCTATCCTTTTCTAGACATTTGATTCTTTCTTTTAAGGGCATGTGATTTAGAGAACAGGAATAATATGCGAAGAGGAAGCTGTTTTTTGGTTATTTCTTTAGTTGAAAGCACATCAATTAAGGGAAGAAAAGTAGCACTGTACTATTTTATATGGTCTTACCAAAAGTCTAAAGATGTTTATTTTTTAAGAATGTGATAGAATTTGTTAATTGTGCTAAATTCAGTCTCATTTGTAATTTTTTACTGGTGGTTTGCAGTTACAGATTTCAGAATGTTACCTTATAATAAGAAATACGAAGATATGAGGGCACTGTTTTTTAAAAAAAGTCTTGTATTTTTATTATTTTCACTTCAAGTGGTGGTAGGGTACACATATGTTCACTATTCATATTACTTGTTAATAAAGTGGGCGCTGAGTGTTTTTTGCATTTCACTAGGCACAGACTAGACACTAACTAGTCCTTTGGAAATCAGTTTTGAAAACAGATAGAATCAGCCTTTAAGATAGTAGATCATGATTGACCAGTGAAACACTCCTGTGAGAGAACATACTGTTATTATTTTTGGAGATAACAATTTGGTAATGGACCAACCAGTATTTCCTTTTTATATAATTGGTATTTTAAGACCTTGCAGATTTATTTCTAAGATATTTGTGTATATATATTTGAAAGCTTTTTCCAAGGGATTAATTCTCTTGAGTCCTTTCTGAACAGGCACAGCTGGAGGCATACAGTACTGTGGGTAAAAGCATCAGCTTTGAAATCAAAGGGCTTTTAGTCACAGCTTTACCACTTCTACTAGTGAAACTTTGACAGATTACCTCATCTCTTTAATCTCCAGTTTTCTCATCTCCTAAAGAGAGAGGGGAGTAGATGATAATACTACCAACCACATAGGATTTTTGTGGGATTACATGAAATAATGCATAGAATTAGTACTGAACAAAATAGTAAGCAGTCATTAGGGTTTTCCTGCTGCTACTTATAGATTTAAGTAAATTTTATCTTTTATTTTTTATCCAAATAAAATCTTACTTATAAATGGTATACAAGAATTAAAAAGGAAATCATTGTAATTGATAATGAAATTCTGTATTAGGAAAATGTATCATTATTTTGTACGACAGTATTTTAAGAATGGGTGCTTTCCCAGTTATTTTAATGAGAAAAACCCAAGGAGGGAAATAGCATAATTGCCAAGTCAGATTTTGTTCCCTAATTCTCTTTTAGCCTTTTAATGTTTTTTACTTGGTTTTAAAATCATTTCCTTAAGTGACATTTAACAGAGAAAAGCAGAGTTAATGAATTTTCACAACTAAGGCACTCAAAAGTACATGGAACACCATATAAAAAGCAGAGTTCCCCCCTTTTCAGAAACGTAAAATGTCTCTCTGATTCTAATTAATATGGTATAATAAAGAAAATGAGTTTATGCATTCCTTTAATGAACTTCAGAGTTTTATGAACCAGCCACTGTTTTAAGCAGTTGGGATATAGAATTGAAAGTAGTATTTGTTCTTGGAGAGTTCACAGATGGTAAACAAACAATATTGTTATAATGTGATAAAACCTTGACAAGGTATACGAGATACTGAGATACCATTGGAGATAGATACGTAATCCAGCCTTGTGGTAGGAGATGGTAAGGGAAATTTACTAGAGAAGTAACAGCTTGATAATTTAGGAGTTGAATTGGATATTGCAGACTTAGGGAAAGGCATTTACAGACTTTGGGAGAATGTAACATGCAATTGTGTATTAATGGATATGGCACAGAATAAATATGGCTCATCATAAAGAACTAGAGATATTGGTGTGGTACAAAATCAAGATACTTTTGTGACCTGCTCAATAGTGGGTTTCTTTTCTGAAGGCAGTGGAGAGCTAATGATTGATTTGGTTAGAAGAGTGAGTAGAATTTTTCTTTTCATTGACTCCTTTGGCATTATTGTAGAAGATGGATTCAAACTAACTCTATATACATAGAAATTGGCAAAAAGTTTCTGGCAATGATCTATAAAAGAAATCAGGGATTAAACAGTCACAGTGGGATGGAATTGACAGATTAAAAATAGGATTTGTAAGACTCGAGAGACTGATTTGTATGTAGGGAGTGAGATGGAAGAGTATAGGATGACATATTTTTAACTTCTGTGATTTAGAAAGTCCTGTCATTTACTGTGGTAGGAATTTAAGGGGAAAAGTTTGTGAAGGTGAAACATGTTGACTTTGAGATATCTATGTGGAAAGTCAAATAGAAATTCCCAGTAGGCAGTGGGAACTCAGAGATTTAGGTTAGAATATTTAGTTTAGGAATCATTCAGCTTGGAAAATGGAATACATTATCTTGTATATATCTAACGTAAGAAGGCTGAAACTTCAGCTTTTAAAGCAGACAAAAGAAGAGTCAATAATTGAGACCGAGAAGCTGCCTGAGAGGCTAGGGGAAAAAAAAAGAAGTATGGTGTCGTAGAAGCCAGGAGATGAGAATTTCATGAAAGGCAGAAACCTAAAGTAAGATTAGTACTGAAAAATATCCTTTGGGTTTGTCAAGGTACTTGTTGACTGCTATGGTCTGAATGTTTCTGTCCCCTCAAAATTAGTATGTTGAAACCTAATTCCCAATGTGGTAGTATTAAGAGGTGAGGGCTTTAGGAGATGAGGCCTCAAGAATGGAGCCCTTGTGAATGGGATTAGTGCCCTTACAAAAGAGGCTCAAGGGAGCCATGTGAAGACACAGCTAGAAGGCACTATCTTTGATGCACAAAAAGAGCCTTTACCAGACACCACATCTACTGGCACTTTGGCCTTGGCCTTCCCAGCCTCCAGAACTGTGAGTAATAACTTTCTGTTTACAAATTAACAAGTGTCTAAGGTATTTTGTTATAGCAGCTCCAACAGACTAAGACCAAAAAATGTTCTGTTTTAGCATTGGGGATAGGAATGAAATTGCAGTGCACTGAACAGGGACTGGGAATTGAAAAACTGAATACACTTAATATAAACTAAACTTTCAAAAACTTGACAATTAAAAGATACTTTAGTCTGTATTCTGAATGTGGAGTACTGCCACTTAACTTTGTGCTTCTAATACATTGTATTTTCCTATTACATTGCAATGGCAGATGTCTGTTTTCCTATTAAGTTGTGAGCTTTGTCTTTGCCTTTGTTATTGTTATTTTTTTAGATCTGTAGTGCCTTGCAGAGTATCTGATGTATACAGCATACCACAGATGATGAATGAATCAAGCAATTTGAGATATAAAAATGACTAATGTCCATTCTTGCAGAAAACTTAGCATTTGTTAGGGGAAATATATATAAATATCTGTAAGATAAGTTCCTCTCTGCTACTGTACTTCAATTACACTGATCTCTTGTATTTCAGACTTGGAAAGCCCATTTGTGGCTTAAAGTCTTTGTATTAGGACTTTGCCTGGGATCCCCTTCTCCAAAGTATTCATGTGGCTGATTGTTACTATTTTTTTTAATTAGCAGATAGAGGCCAGTAGAAGATCTTAGTTTGAAGATCTTGCAATATATCCCCCAAAGATACTAATCAATACAGAGCAAACATTGCAAATTTACAGGGGAAAAACCTTGAAAATACTAATGTAACCATGTTAACTTCACTAGCTCTGGGATGTGTTGACATTGTGTTCTCAGAAGTGATGCACTGAGAAAAACACAGCTCCTTGTTTGTGGGATTCCTGTAAAAGATAATATGACCTGGATCTGGTCAGGAAGAAACATTGACAGACCTAGGTTTTGGGTCATCCTGCAGATTGTAAGGCCTGTATTCTTTATAACCTGCTGAGGACATGAAAGAGAAAGCCTGAGAAAGTATTCCAAATTGAAGGAGCCTGATGAGACATGCCAATTAAATATAATATATATGGATTGTGGGCCAAAAAGGAAAAGAGAACATTGTTGACAAAATTTAAATAGGGCCTGTAGATTTGGATGTTATCAGTATTGTTATTGGTAGTGTTACTGGTATTGATTTCCCAACTTACATAGGGAAATATCCTTGTTTTAGAAAAATATACACTGTGATATTTAGAGGTAATGGGGTATGAAGTCAGCAGCCTTGCTTTTTTTTTTTTTTTTTTTTTTTTTTTGAGATAGGAGGCTTGCTCTGTTGCCTAGGCTGGAGTGCAGTGGTGCCATCTCGACTCACTTGCAAGCTCCACCTCCCAGGTTCATGCCATTCTCCTGCCTCAGCCTCCCGAGTAGCTGGGATTACAGGTGCCCACCACCACACCCGGCTAATTTTTTGTATTTTTAGTAGAGACAGGGTTTCACCACGTTAGCCAGGATGGTCTTGATATCCTGACCTCATGATCCACCTGCCTCGGCCTCCCAAAGTGCTGGGATTACTGGCGTGAGCCACCGCGCCTGGCCCAGCCTTGCTTTTAAATGGTTCAGAAAAAAGATTAATGGTAATGGAGTTATGTGTGTATGTTATATGGAGAGAGAGGGAGGGAAGAAAGGTGGTAATGGAGATATGGGAAACATTTGTACTGTTCTTGAAACTTTTGCATGTTTGAAATTCAAAATTATTTTAAGTGCATAGGAGGTTGTGTAGAAGCAATAGTGAGCATTTAGCATGTCTGATAATAATGGAAAAGAGGCAGAGTATGGTAATTTAGAGGACAATAAATTGTAGGAAAACTGGATTGAGAGGAAGAAACTACTAAGATAGCAAATTTGAAGATATGAGAGGAGATTATTGATATGTACTGATTTTTAAGGAGGTGGGATGTATACAGTAGCAGTGTGGACTTTTTAGAAAGGTAATTATTAGGTCCACAATTAACAGTTTCTACTTTTCAATATGAAATGTTCTATCTGGCGAGAGTTTTGTTTATGAAATGGGACTGGATTCTAGAAATTAGTGATAAAGCTTGGCAATAGAAGAGTATTGAATAGAGACAGGAAAAATGATTGCTGATTATGCTTAGCCTACCCAGTAAATAGAAGATTCATGAATTCGTAGTGTTGTGGAATTAGTATGCTTATATTCCTTACCGTAATGTTTCTTGGCATCCTGGTAGCAGTATCAGAGCAAGTGATGGTTAGATTGACACCGGGTTGGTCATTGGTGGTATAGATGAATAAGGGTCAAGAATGAAATCAGACATGTGTTGAAATGTTTGACCCTGAGGTTTAGGCTGATTTGTAAGGGAAATGAAACACAGGTCTGATAGATTGGTAAGAAAGAAAATAAATGACCTAGAAAAAAATTGAACCAAATTTAAATTGTACGCAATTTTTAGTTTTGCTAGAAAAACAGGTTACTTTTTAGCTTGAATAGGAAAATGAAATTGTAGTAAATATGACAATATAGACATTTTTGGCATTTATTTTTACTGCTTATTCTAATGGCAATAAGAGATGAGATCTCTGACTCAAAAGCTGTAAAGTAGCCTCAAGAGAAATTAAAATTCTCCTTGTTGACTCTGCCAGATAACAGTAGGTTTTCAAGGAATGTCAAATTCTCTAAGATATTTTTAGTTAAAAAATCACATAATTTCTTCTATTTTCATGTCAAAGTAGTAATCTTTGTATAATTGATGCCTGTCTTTTAGGTACACAGGTCAATATTTTAATTTTAAGGTTTCTCAGGTTATCTGAACAGAAGTAAACTGTTTCCCAATGTATACAGTTTTCTGCTTGTGTTATTGAGCAGAGAGGGCTTGCTGCCCAGTGTGTTAGAAGCCAATACTATGACACTGGGTTTTTGAGAAAAGAAAAGCTTTATATTGAAAGTCAACTCCCAAGAAGACTCAGGGGTCAAGCTCAAATCTGTCTCCTCATGCTGGTTTCAAGGCAGTATTTTTATTAGAGGTTCAGTAGGGGTGAATTCTGAGATTAGTAGGTGTTTGGTGGAAGGAAAGGGGAGGTCTGGAATGTCCTTGGGCATGCACAGTTATCTCATTATGCTACTTCATGGGTCACATGTGCAAATTCTAGGGTAGTTAGTATGAAATGTGGTAGATAGTCAGGCTATGATGTCAGCAAGCTTGTTCTGTGCAGACTCCAGTTGGCCATCTTGGTTCCAACTGATTTCAGCCAGTTCTTCTATCTCATAAGTAGAGGGAGTTTCAGCATTTGGACAAGTTGTTTCTTAGTTGCCATCGTGCACACTCAAAGAATGTTAGTCATTCAGTGTTAGTGTTAGTCATTGATTTCTTTAACTCTTTGGGGCGTGATTTCACTTAGAGAAAAATTCAACCATTTCTTGTCATTTATGCTGCTTCCTTTAAATTACTTCATTACTGAACAGAATTGTCCTAATTGTCTACCTCATAGTTTTGCAACATCTGGGCCTAAATTGACTTCTTGGCCTTGCATAGAAAGGCCTGTATTTCATTTATATAGTCAGAGTATCTGTAAATAAGACATGCCAGAAAGACCTCTATCAAGTTGTTCTGAAACTTAGCTTTTCTTTAAATAAATAAATAGTTCAATTAGGCCTTTTGAAGCTTAACCTCTGGAAACTCATTAAATTATTAAAATTTGGGGGCATAGACTTTAGGTGCTGTTTGGTTTCTGCATCGAATTGAAGTGATTCATGGCCCTGTGTCTGAAGTTGTTTGAAGTTTTCATGGCAGTACGTAGGCCATTTTTTTCTGGATTTTGAGGAGAATTTTAATACCAAAGTGCCTAACAGTAGAAAGCCACATCACAAAGACCTGTGGAACTTTTCTTCGTGAGAACATTAGAGTCAAATGTGTTACTAGACATTGCCTAGGCTTTATGAAAAATGCTAATACAGACATACCCTATTTCATTGTGCCTTTATTGCATTTTGCAAATACTGTATTTTTAACAAATTGTATGTTTATGAAAACCCTGAGTAAAGCAAGTCTGTCAGCACCATTTTTCTAACAACATATGCTCAAGTCTTGTCTCTTTCACATTTCGATACTTCTCACAGTATTTCAAGCTTTTTCATTATAACCGTTATGGTGATCTATAATCTCTGATGTTCCTATTGTAAGTCATTTTAGGGTGCCATGAACTGCACCCTTACAAGATGGCGAACTTAATGAATCTTGCATGTGTTCTGATTGCTCCACCAACTGGCCCTTCCCCATTTTTCTCTTCTCGGGCCTGCCTATTGAAATTAATCCAATTAATAACCCTACAATGGCCTGTTAGTGTTCAAGTGAGAGGAAAAGTCTCAGGTCTCTCACTTTAATCAAAAGCTAGAAAAGATTAAGGCGAGTGCGGAATGCATGTTGAAAGAGTTAGCCAAGTCGTGAATGTAAAGGAAAAGTTCTTGAAGGAAATTAAACTTGCTACTCCAGTGAGCATACAAATGATGAGAAAGTTAAAGAGCTCATTGTTGATGTGGAGGAAGTTTAAGTGGTCTGTATAGGAGATCAAAACTAGCCACAATACTCTTTTAAGCTAAAGGCTAATCCAAAGCCAGACCCTAACTCCTAATTCTGTGAAGGCTGAGAGATGAGGAAGCTACAGAAGAAAAGTTGGAGCTAGCAGAGGGTGGCTCATGAGGTTTAAGGAAAAAAGCCATCTCCATAACATAAAAGTGCAAGGTGAAGCAGCAAGTGCTGATGAAGTAGTTGTCGCAAATTATCCAAAAGATCTAGCTAAGATCATTGAAGAAAGTTGCTACACTAAACAATAGATTCTCAATTACAGGTGAAACAGCTGTGTACTGGAAAAATACATCATCTAGGACTTTCATAATTAGAGAGAAGTCAATGCCTGGCTTGAAAGCTTCAAAAAGCAGGCTGACTCTTTTGTTCAGGGCTGATGCAGCTAGTGACTTGAAGTTGAAACCAGTGTCTATTTACCATTTTTTAAATTCTAGGGCCATAAGAATTATGCTAAACTACTTTGCTTGTGCTCTGTAAAGGGAACAACAAAGTCTGGATGACAGCATATCTTTTTATAGCGTGGTTTACTGAATATTTTAAGCCCACTGTTGATACCTACTGCTCAGAAAAAAAAAGATTCCTTTCAAGATACTACTGTTCATTAACAAGATGCCTGGTCACCCAAGAACTCTGATGGAAATTTACAAGGTGGTTAGTGTTGTTTTTATGCTTGCTGACAATACATTTATTCTGCAGCCTGTGGATCAGGAGTAATTCTGATTTTCAAGTCTTATTTAAGAAATACATTTCATATGGCTATAGCTGTCATGGATAGTAATTCATTTGATGGATCTGGCCAAAGTACATCGAAAACCTCCTGTTTCACCTGTAATTGAGAATCGATTATTGTCGCCATTCTAGATGCCATTAAGAACATTCGTGATTCTTGGGAGGAGGTCAGAATGTCAACATTAACGGGAGTTTGGAAGAAGTTGATTGCATCCCCTGTGGATGACTTTCAGGGGTTCAAGACTTCAGTGGAGGAAGTTAACTGCAATAGCAAGAGAACTAAAATTAGTAGTGGAGCCTGAAGGTCTGACTGAATTGCTGCAATCTTGATTAAACTTAAATGGGGGAGGAGTTGCTTCTTATGGATGAGCAAAGAAAGTAGTTTCTTGAGATGGAATTTACTCTTGGTCAAGATGCTGTGAACATTGTTGAAATGAAAACAAAGGATGTGGACTATTACATGAACTCAGTTGGTAAAGCAGTGGCTTGATTTGAGAGGGCTGACTCCAATTTTGAAATAAGTTCTACTGTGGGTAAAATGCTGTCAGATAGCATTCCATGCTGCAGAGAACTCTTGTGAAAGGAAGAGTCCAATGGATGCAGCAGACTTCATTGTTGTCTTATTTTAAGAAGTCACAGCTACCCCAACCTTCAGCAACTCCACCCTGATCAGCCAACAGCTGTCAACATCAAGATAAAGCCCTCCACCAGCAAAAATATTACTACTTGCTGAAGTTTCAGATAATTAGCATTTTTTAGCAATAAAGTATTTTTAAGTTAATGTATGCCCATTTTTTAAGACATAAGGCTATTATTGCACACTTGATACACTGCAGCATAATGTAAACGTAACTCTTACATGCACTTAGAAACCAAAAAATTTGTGTGATTTGCTTTGTTGGAATACTTGCTTAATTGTGGTGGTCTGGAACTGAGCCTGCGGTGTCTAGGAAGTATGATTATATTTGTTTTTATTTGAGTCTTGCCTCTGAAACTTTTTATTTTGAAGAATGTTGAAGTTTTTAAAGGGATTTACAAAATCAGAACTTTTTTTGGATATACAGAAAAAATACTAATTGCTTGTAGTAAGAAATCCAGCTGCATGCTGAAAGGAAAAGTAATTGGTACCATTACCTCCATACTGTAAAAGTACTAGAAGAAATAACAGTGGTTACAGAGTAAATGTCTGATGCCGTTTTCTTCCTTCATCCTAAAGTGCAGAAGTGTGTTGACTGTTTGTAAGGCACATTTCTTTATCATAATATGTGTGGTTTTCAGGTGTGGCAGTAGACTAAGCTAATTTTAGAGTACTTGAAGCCAAATTCTTAGGATTGGAAAAATGTAAATTTTGTTTAATTCCCTCCCTTTCTCAACACACTTTCTTATAAATAATATCTATGCTGTTGTGTTTTCAAGTATAGAGATGTACTCTTTTAGCCTCCTTGGCTTCATCCTTTGATGACGATTGTCTTGACTTAAAACCCTGTAAATTTGGTGTCTCATTTTGTTTTGGGATTTAAATAAGCTAAAGGCTATACAGATTTTCTTGAGATTTTTCCAGCTTATGCTAAGTTAGATATAAACAAATGATAATATTAATGAGCACTCTTTTGCAGTAATTATGACCATTTTATATTATTGAAAAATGAGGCTTGGTGTGGTGGCTCATGCCTATAATCCCAGCACTTTGGAAAGATGAGGCAGACGGATCACTTGAGGTCAGGAGTTTGAGATCAACCTGACCAACATGGTGAAACCCTGTCTACTAAAAATATAAAAATTAGCTGGGTGTGGTGGCGGACGCCTGTAATTCCTGCTGTTCGGGAGGCTGAGGCAGGAGAATCTCTTGGACCTGGGCTGTGGAGGTTGCAGTGAGCCGAGATTGCACTACAGTACTCCAGCCTGGGCGACAGAGGAAGACTTCGTCTCAAAAAAACAAAACAAAACAAAAACAAAGAAAAATGAAACAAGTGATGTACCACTCTCTTATCTTTGTGATTAAACAGTAGCATAATAATTTGATTTTAAAATGAATCATAAAAAACAATTTTAAATTTTGTACTCACCCCATGGATTTCTTTAAACCTGTTCATAGTTTTCTAGATAAAAATCTACACTAAGTGGTCTCCCTTGGCAATCTCATCTGCTGCCATTGTTTTGAATACTATGGTATAAACTGGTAACAGCCAGATCTCTATCTCTAACCTAAGCCTCTTCTTGTAGCTTCAGATCTATTACTCACATAGACACTAGCAGGATCTGGCTAAAATACTATAGTGACCATGTCTTGTCTGCTTACAGATTGTCTAGTGACTACCTCAGCAGGTTAAATACAAATTCTTAACAGGCATGTAAAACTCAATTATCATTCTTACGTAAAACATTTCCAGCTTAATCACTTATTTTCACTTACACTTTGTACTTTCAAGTTTTCTTACTTTGCCAATTCCTAGCCCGAGCAGCAATCCCCAGCAACATTGAGATGTTACTGAAAAGAAATGACTGCTTAGTTTTCCCCTGGGTATTGGAGCTTTGCTGAAAAAGCTATGTCAGTTGAGGTATTTCTAACATCATGCTATTTAAATTTAGCAGGTCTTTAATTGTTGCTTGCAGAATTTTTCCACCTTTCTTACTGCTTTTGTTCCACTGCATTTCCAAACTTTCTTCACTTTTTTAGTTCTTTCGGTTGTTTTTCTCCTCTCCCTCTCACTTTTAATCCTCAGATTTGTTTTGTTTTGTTTTTGCTGAGGTTACATGATCTCTCCCTATTTCTTTTTCTTTCATACACCTTAGAAGAGGTGTATCTTATGTCATTGCCCCTTTTCACCATTTACATAACATTGTTTTTAATATCCATAACTTGGTTTTAACATTTTATTTTTCTTTGGCCAAAAGACTATAATATCTTACTCTTTGGCTTATTGATCTTAGTAACATTCGTGGAACTAGAGGTAGGCTTATGGAAAAGAGAGTGTATCTATTCAAATTATGTTAGACATTTTGGTCTTTTTTAAAATAATGATATTTATCTATTTTTAATTCATTCTTCGTCATTTATTTAAAACACATTTATAGCCTGTAATCTCAGCACTTTGGGAGGCCAAGGTGAGTGGATTACTTGAGGCCAGGAGTTCGAGACCATCCTGGTCACCAGGGCGAAACCCCATCTGTAGTAAAGATACAGAAATTAGCTGGATGTAGTGGTGCACATCTGTAATCCCAGCTACTCAGGAGGCTGAGGCATGAGAACCACTTGAACCTGGGAGGTGGAGGTTACAGTGAGCCATGATCACGCCACTGTACTCCAGCCAGGGTAACAGAGCAAGACTGTCTCAAAGTAAATAAGGAAATGTATAAATAATAAAATAAAACACATTTATAGTGCTTTAAACATTTTTTCCCAATCCATTTAATTTTTCCTCTGCAGTTCTTCTAGTCAATTATTTTTGAGTACTTGTATATTGTATAGTCATCTTAAAAGAGTTTTGTTGAATTTATGCTCAGATTATCTTTTGTTTCAAATTTCCATAAAGGTAAATTAATTATCACAAGTGATGATATATGAGGTAGAAATTGCTTAAGAATGCTTACAATTCTGTTGGAAAATCTTCCAGGAGTCCTGAGGGGTGGAATTAGGGGTAGGGGCAGCAAACTTCTTTGGGTCATGGAAGAGGATAATGGAGAGAGATTTTTGTGAAAGGATGGTCAAAAATTTCTCTCTCTGGCAATTTGATGGAAGAAAAGAAAGGTTAATTGAGATAATATGCACTCAGGGAAGAATATGCATTTTTGTTTGTTTTCAGCACTTGTCTAAAAAGAGCAAACTTAATCAAGCAATACTAAATTGGTAAGATAACTAAATGATAAGCCCAGTAGGAATATAGTAGGACTTCCTGTTATATTTTAATTGGTGAAAGTCGCTGGAGGTTAATTTTAGGTCACAGATTACCGTTGCTGCTTTCATTAAAACTGACATTTTGGTCAAAAGACTGGTGTTTTTATTTGTTAACATGAAAAATACGTGAAGCACCTTTATAGTGGAATGTAAAACACACTCTTATTCAAAGATTCATAAGAACGATATGAATTGTATCGGTATTGTGAAGCGTAACATGATGTCATGATTTTACTTTTGTTATATGGTCTACCTACTGTAGTGTACTTAAAATTCTTTCTGTACTGAATGCAGGTGAGAACCAAATACTGCTTCAGTTTTGGGAAGATAACCAAATGTAGTGAATACATTGATTCAATTTGTGAAATTTAGAAAACTTAATTTGAATGAATGCCCTAAAGCATTTTTTTTACTCAGCAAATCCCTAATGTGTTTCCCATGTGCCAAGTGGTGGTATAGACCAGCTTTCTGGGAGTCATAGTCTGCTACAGCTCTTCCTTCACTTCCAACAGATAATCAGTGATGTGCTCCTTATCCCTTTAATTCCCCAAACAGCTGTTATAACCATGTCTTTGATTATTCTTTTTTGTTATAATAATTTGTGTTACCACTCATTCTCTCCTGACCATACTATTTTAACAACTTTCAGCTGGTCTCCTACTTTCTGTCTAGCCTAATTCACACTGATGCCAGGATGCTCTTTAGAAAACACAAGTATGATCCTGATACTCACCTGTTTGATATCTTCAGTGACCCTCATTACACACCACTTTTCTTAGTAAACCATAAAAGGCCTTTCACAGATTTTTTTTACTTTTTCATCCTTATGCCTTCACCTCACACTCTTAAATTACCTTGCAGGCTGCTTGCAGTTCTATGAACTACTCACATTGTTTCACATTTTCACGCTTTTGACCATACTTTGTAGTCGCATTATGGAATGCTCTTTTTAAAATAATAATAATATTATTAAAATAAGAATATGAATACTGTCACCAGCAAAAGCAGTGTTAGAAGATAAAGCTGTAACCATGTGTCAGACACTGTCTTATCTCTTCACCCTCATTTAGTTTTGTGACAATCCTGTGAGGTAGGCATAGGTGAGAAATCTGAGGCACAAGAAGTATATGTAACGTGTCCAAAGTCATACATTTGACCCTGGAGGCTGTCCTCTAAGTTACATTACATTGCGTCTTCTTGCATGAGACTCTGTTCAAGCATCACCGCTTCTGGGTTCCTTTCCACACCGTACCTCTGCATCTCTCAGAAAAAGTAGACTGTTTCCTTGTTTGAATCTCTGCTGATTAACAATGGTTAAACACTTAGGACATATAAGTGTTTATATGTCCTACATAATATATAGGACGTTATCACATTTACATTCTTCTGTCTTGCTTCACAAGGACAAGAATACTGTGTCTTTATATCTCAGTCTTATATCTTTAGTGGTTGTCACATAGTCACAAGACAAAGGGATAAATGAATGCATGAATCACTTAATTTTAAAGGTATAGGGAACTTTAAAGACCATCCAATTTAACCTCCGTATTTTATAGATGAAGAGCCTGAGGTGAGGTTAAGGGTATGTGATAAGAATACTAGACAACAATATGGATAGTTGACCAATGTTAAGTTTTACTAGTCTTTATAGTGGTTAGTAACCCATTTATTTTACTCCAAAGCTTAATCAGAGGAACTGGTTTTATAGTTAATTGGGGGTTGTTTTAGGTATCATTGGCAGAGTCTGATTTAAGATATAGCATTTAACATATTCTGTTTGGAAACATTTATGTTATATTTATTGTCAGTATGATGATTTATATGCTATATTTATTGTCACTATGATGCAGAAAGTTGTCTGAATTATATGCCTCTGTAGGTCCTCTGAGTTCTTTCTAATGTCAGATATGAAGGTGTTTCTTTAAGAATTAGATTGGAAGGTCGTTAAGCATTCTAACATGAACCCTTATTAAAACTGTATCCTGTAAAATATTCAGTAATTTTGCAAGAGTGTGTGTTTTCTCTTTTAATCTTGTGTTAAAGACTAGAAAATGTGGCAAAAATATTAAGTTTTGAATCTGGGAAGTAGATATATGGAGATTAATAACACTATTCTTTCTACTTTCTTATATATTAAAAATTATTATAATAAAAAATAAAAATAAAGTCTGAATGTTCTGTCTCTATTTTGGCTATATAAAATGGGAATGTTCATTTGTAAATATAGGTATTGGTAGGAAACTCCATATCCTTTACAATTTCTTTCTGAACTTACACTACTATGGCAGAGTAAACAAGTAATTATGTATTTTTATTGACTTCATACAGATAAGATTAATTTTTTTCTGATAACTGGTTGTAGATGATGTCATGTTTTTAGCTGAAGATCAGTGATAGGAAACTCACAGCTTCCTGAGAGAAAAAGCCCTAAACAAGCTACTTTTAGTTTTGTATTACAAAACAAAATAGATAATCTTATTCACCATTGTAGCTTGCATTTGTTTTGCAACTATGATTTTTTTTTTTTTTTAATTCAGAAGTTTAAATTCTTTTACAGAAATCCACATTGAGGGTACTTTGATAGTAGATAGGGAACCAAAGGTAAATATTAATTATCGTATCCCACTTCTCTTATTTGCTGGTGAGTACACAAGTGCTCTTTTTAAGTGATTTAATTTAATAAACAGCTTTGTGTAAGCTAACAAATGTTTAACACTTTTTGGTATTTAAAAATATACTTGTTCAGAAGTGGACATAACAGATAGATTTATCAGTGTTAAGATTTTAAATTAAAATTTATAGGGTTAATTCTATTAATATGCATTCTTACTTTAAGGGTTCTGATGACTGTCTTGTGAAAATATGGGCAACAGATGATGGGAGGTTATTAGCTACCTTAAGAGGACATGCTGCTGAAATATCAGACATGGCTGTAAACTATGAGAATACCATGATAGCAGCTGGAAGTTGTGATAAAATGATCCGAGTCTGGTGTCTTCGAACCTGTGCACCTTTGGCTGTTCTTCAGGGCCATAGTGCATCTATTACATCACTACAGGTAATTGTCTTAATCCCTATACATTTTTTTTGTTGTTGTTACAATGTAAAATAAATTTAATGAAGTCACTTTTGGCTATTAAATTGTAAGAAGTTACTTTTATAATCACTTTTATAATCCAGTATATAAGGCCAACTAAAATGAAGACAGGAGTATGTCTGCTTTCTTTATAAATATATGGACTTTAAATAACATAACCTTGGTAAATTCTTGCCATTTTCTAACTGCTATTGTTAGTTGCTATTTGTATGGCAAAAAGTAGATTTTATTTTGACTGTGTCACTCTTGTAAAGATTTTTTTTCTGTGATTGTCTTTTCAGTTCTCACCGTTGTGCAGTGGCTCAAAGAGATATCTATCTTCTACTGGGGCAGATGGCACTATTTGTTTTTGGCTCTGGGATGCTGGAACCCTTAAAATAAAGTCAGTTTCTATTTTATTTCATAGATTAAATATGTTTAATTTAATGAGTGAAATTGCAGAGGTATAAAGTCGTCGACAATAGGAATACATTTACTTTTTCTCCTTGAGTAAATAATAGAAATCCTCTTTTGGCTCTTTACTAACCTGTTTTATTTTTATTCCTCCCCCTTTTTTTTATGTTTCAAAGAAAATTTTCTCATGTTCACATTTTTTTTCTCTTTATCCTAATCCTAGCTCTTTCCTTCAGCATTTACCTGTTTTATTACCACTCCTTTCTATGTGCTTCATAGTTTTAATAGCTGCTTTTGATGCTGAGAACTTAATCTTAAGAATTTCTAATGCTGTTCTTTAGAATAATTTTAATTATTGATGCTACTGAATCTATAAACTTTAGATTTTATTTTAGATCTAGGAAAACATAGGGAGACAGAATCATTCAAGTTTCACTAAACTGCATCAAGGTAGATAGATGTATTCCCCTCCCTCCCCATAATAACATTTTGCATTTGTGCGGTCACCCATATTAATACTTTGGTTTATCAAAACAAGTTGGCTGGATAGTATTATCTTTTGATTAAGGGCACTGAAACGGTTAAATGACTTTCCCATAGTTAAAACAATTAAACATTGGCAAAGCCAGGACTAGAGCACTTTTCTGCCCTTTGATGCTTTCTATACCATATCTTTTACTTATTTATTTACTTATTTTTGAGACAGATTCTCACTCTGTCGCCCAGGCTGGAGTGCAGTGTCGCGATCTCAGGTCACTGCAAGCTCTGCCTCCCGGGTTCACACCATTCTCCTGCCTCAAGCCTCCCGAGTAGCTGGGACTACAGGCGCCCGCCACCACTCCCGTATAAGTTTTTGTATTTTTAGTAGAGACAGGTTTCACCGTGTTAGCCAGGATGGTCTTCATGTCCTGACCTCGTGATCCGCCCACCTCGGCCTCCCAAAGTGTTGGGATTACAGGCATGAGCCACCATGCCCAGCCTCTCTCTATACCATATCTTTTAAGTGGATGTAGTGGAGAGAGGAAATAGTGTATTTGCTCCATGGGTAGTCTTTGAACAAGAAAGTAGTGTATTCAGTTGATTATTCAGTCGATTTCACAGTGTTGAAATGGCCATTTCTGCCACTCGGGGTGGAAAGTCATTCAGATTAGAAGGTATGTATCAGTAATTATCTCTGACTTCTATGTATAAATTAGCAACCCAAGTTGGGTTATTTAATAAAATATGTTTGCCGTTGTTATTTTAAAAACAGTAGTGTTTAGGTAATTGTTTGTAATGCAACACATGCTTCTTTAACTTCATGTATAGGAACATTCTTGTGGAGTGGTTCTTTTTTTTTTTGAGACGGAGTCTCGCTCTGTCGCCCAGGCTGGAGTGCAGTGGCGCAATCTCGGCTCACTGCAAGCTCCGCCTCCCAGGTTCACGCCATTCTCCTGCCTCAACCTCTCTAAGTAGCTGGGACTACAGGCGCCCGCCACCACGCCCGGCTAATTTTTTGTATTTTTTTAGTAGAGACAGGGTTTCACTGTGGTCTCAATCTCCTGACCTCGTGATCCGCCCACCTCAGCCTCCCAAAGTGCTGGGATTACAAGCGTGAGCCACCGCGCCCGGCCAGAGTGGTTCTTATGACGGCTTGGGGGCCATGGTAGCTCCAGTAACATAATAAAACTACTTCATTTGAAAAAAGATTGTGATTTAAAACATGGTTCTTTGGACAAAGCAGGTTGACTTCACCTCAGTTGCATCCCTCGTATTTAATGTCTGTCTATAGATAGTTAGATAAAAGTTGAAATATTTTCCTGATGTATGTGGACAATAGCAATAGTTAATTGTTAATTGTTGTTTTCTTGTATATATTTTTAACCTCCTCATGGACCGGATTGGGATACCTTTCTCTTTTCCTGTCTTACTGTTTTAGAGAAGAAAAAGTGATTAGCAGTGTTCAAATTGGGATAGGAACAGAAAATGTTTTACAGAATTAAACTCACACCTTATTTGTGCTTCTTGAGGATTTTATTGCTAAGTACAATAACATTTCATGTTTCTGGATGCTTGAGAAGTGAGCTTTTCCATATAAATGATTTTTTTCAGAACCTTTATGTAGAATCACGTATAAACCACTACCCTAATACAGTATTTTTCTCCGTGAATGTTTTTATATAGATATAATTAGGAAAATATATATAATTTTGTTGTTTTCTTAGTATTTTACCATAGATATTTATATTTATTTTAATAGCTTGCATTGTGTTCTATAGAGTTGTGATATACAACTTAGTAATTTTTTTATTTTTGGACTTTAAAGTTTTTTCTAGTTATTTGTAAATAATATTCTTTCCTATTTGGTATTAAAATTGTCCCTTAAAATTTTTAAATTCAGAGTTCAGGCATAAGAATGAGTACTCTGGCTGGGCACAGTGGTTCATACTTATCTAATCCCAGGACGTTGGGAGGTCAAGGAAGGAGGATCACTTGAGTTCAGAACTTTGAGACCAGCCTGAGTAACAGAGCAAGATCTTGTCTGTACAGAAATTCAAACAAACAAACAAACAAACAACAACAACAACAACAACAAACGCCAGACATGGTGGTACACACTTATAGTCCCAGCTCCTCAGGGGTCTGAGGTGAGAGGCTTGCTTGAGCCCAGGAGTTAGAGGCTGAAGTGAGCTGTGATGTCACCACTAAACTGTAGCCTCAGCGACAGGGCCAAGATCCTGTCTTATTAAAAATATAAAAACAAGAACAATCCATTGCTCTTTAGATATAAGCTTTGGAACACCTATTTTCTTTATGTATTTACACATAGTTGAAAACTGCCAAAAATTTGGCAGGATATTGATTTCTACTGTGTTTGTCACATAGGATTTAATTAATAATCAAAGGCAAAAATTGTATTCAGCTATAATGCTTTTGTATAATCTGCTGGGGGAAATGACTTTAGAAACCCAGCATCTGCATTAGTTGAATGAATCAATTCAACTTTGGGAACTCAAATATCTTTATAAATTCACTTGTATGTGTGTATTGCCAACTCACCAGCAAAGATGCTGTTTCTTAAATGGGTAGTCTAAGTGGCTAAGTGAACTGTAAGCTAGCCCCAGAGGTCTCTGGGTAGGAGGAAGCTATCCAAGGATATTTAGACTTAGGTGTAAAGAGACTAGGAATCCTAAAATATGCATATAATGTGATGATTACAAATTTCTATTTGTGATTATTAGGCACTTAGTTTGCCAAGCTAGTACTAAGCATTTCACATTTGTTTACCTCAATCCCTATAACAACCCTTTGAGAAAGGTACAGTTATTATCTCTGGGACAGATAAGGGAAAAACCTGGGGCACTGCAGGTTACATTGTTAGCAGGTGGTACTGGAGCCAGGATCTAAATACTACTAGAGGTGTAATGTCAGAAACCCCTTTTAACCACTGTGCCAAACTAAATAGCAGTTAGTCATTGAAGGATTGGCTAGAACTTGTTGAACCTAATAAAAATACTAATATTTATTGAGCATATTGGGCACTGTACTAAGCACTTTAGATGTATCACACTCATTTAATTCTCCCAGCAACTCTGAAATAGTTTCTGTTAATTACCCCTGTTTTACAGATGAGGAGTCTGAGGTACAGAAATGTTAACTTGGCCTAAGGTGACACACTTGATAAGTGATAGACTTAGAAACTGAACTCGGCCCAAGGCCCTTTTTAAAAATGTTTCCTCAAATAATGCATCTAAAAACAAATTATGGGTACCTACTTGTTTTTTCCCTTTAAAAATATAAAATATTTCTATTTTTTAATTTTAGTTTTTGTGGGTATATAGTAGGTGTATATATTTATGGGGTACATGAGATCTTTTGATACAGACATGCAATGCATAATAATCACATGGTGTTAAAGGGGGTCTCCATCTCTTCAAGCATTTATCTTTTGTATTACAAATTATCCAATTATACTCCTTTAGTTATTTAAAAATGTATAACTACTATTGATTATAGTTACCCTGTTGTGCTATCAAATACTAGGCCTTATTCATTCTTTCTATTAGTTTTGTACTCATTAACCATCCCCACCTCCCTCCTCTTCCTCCCACTACCTTTCCCAGCCTATAAAAGCCATCCTCTACTATCTCGTGAATTCAACTGTTTTGATTTTTAGATCCCAAAAATAAGTGAGAACATGTGATGTTTGTCTTTCTGTGCCTGCCTTATTTCACTTAGCATAATAACCTCCAGTTCCATCTGTGTTGTTACAAATGACAGGATTTCATTCTTTTTTTTATGGCTGAATAGTACTCCATTGTGTATAAGTACCACATTTTCTTTATCCGTTCATCTGTTGTTGGACACTGTGGTTCCTTCCAAATCTTCACTATTGTGGCGGGGCGCATTGGCTGACGCCTGTAATCCCAGCACTTTGGGAGGCCAAGGCAGGCCAATGACCTGAGGTCAGGAGTTTGAGACCAGCCTGGCCAACATGGTAAAACTCCTGTCTCTACTAAAAATGTAAGAATTAGCCAGGCATGGTGGTGCGCACCTGTAATCCCAGCTACTTGGGAGGCTGAGGCATGAGAATCACTTGAACCTGGGAGGCAGAGGTTGCAGTGAGCTGAGATAGTGTCACTGCATTTCACCCTGGGTGACAGAGTGAAACTCTGTCTCCAATAAAAAACAAAGTAGCTTGTAGTGTTTTATTAAATTTATTGGTTAATCAAAATAATTCACCAGTGTGTAAAGTGTCTAAAAATAAGTAACATTAACAATGACAAAGACTCAAATGATGGTCTATCAGGTTCCAAAGCATCTATGTGTGTGTGTTTTCCATTAAACTAACGTTACTGATTTGCTTTAAACCTAAACAAGTAAACAAACACATAATTACTTACATTGTCACACTAATTTAATATTTTTAAATATAATTTCATTGCTTTTGTCATTTCGCTGTAATTTAACTTATAAAATTTTAAGTTGAGGCAGGAGAATCACTTGAACCTGGGAGGCAGAGGTTGCAGTGAGCTGAGATTGTGCCATTGCACTCCAGCCTGGGACACAGAGCGAGACTCCGTCTCAAAAACCAAAAAACCCACAAATCTTCGCTATTGTGAACAGTGTTGCAGCGAACATGGGAGTGCAGATATCTCTTTGATATACTGATTTCCTTTCTAAAATAAAAATCTTTAAAAAAATGGTAGTTTATAGGACTATTTGCATATTTTTGTAATGAGTTTCAGGTAAATGGTTGCTTGGAACTTATGTGAGCAGATGTACCAAAACTTAAAAAAAATCTAGAGCGCCAATCCATAAGATAGTAATGAAAGCAATGCATTTAGTTGCCTTCATAATTCAGATTAATTTACTTAAATTACAGTTAATTTTGCTCTGAATAAATGTTTAGGTTTTAAGAATGTTCTAATATCTTCTCTCTAAATGAGATTTGTTCTGCTTGTCTGTTATATTAGAGCCTGTGAATATTAATAGAATTTGCTGTAAATACTAATGTAAAACTATTTACAAACTTATTTTTTAAATTCTTAACATTTTGTTGGCATTCTGTATCAGTAAAAAAGATAATTCTCATTGCTCAGAATATATATTAGGTTGGTGCAAAAATAATTGCAGTTTTTGCCATTATTTTAATGGTAAAAAGCTTTCTTTAAAAAAAAAAAAAAAAAAAAAAAATGGCGAAAACCGCAATTATTTTTGCACCAACCTATAACTCAGAAATATTTTATATATATACTTTTTTTCCAGTAAGTGATCACAAAACTAAAACTGCTCTAAATTTGTTATAGATTGTGAAAGTTATATAGGCTTAAGCTCTATTTTTGCATTGCGTCAAATAGTGTAGAACTATGCCAAAATGTACAGTAAGTAGGGCTTCAAATATAATCAGTATATTGGAACATTACATACATATTGTTAAATGTATTAGAGCTGGTGTCATGATAAAAATCTTCATTTTCTCTAATTGGTTGACTGTAACATTAAACATTTAATATCAGTAGTATTGATATAAAATATGTAATCTGTAATACAATTATGCGATTAATATATATACAGCTGAATGTAACCTGTTTTCTGTAGACTGCTATTTTGAATGAGCATTCATTATAGTTGACGTAAGAGTCAGATTATCTTCAGATTTTCACTAGGATAAATGTAATATTCCTACTTTTTGGAGTCTTGAACATGTTTTATCACATTAGTAGGTAAAAGAAGGGAGAAGCTTAATTAACAATGTAAAATACTGAAAAAGTTCAGTTATCGATGGTATACATAAGGCACAGACAGCACCTATTTTGCTAATGTATTCATGTTTGCGAATAGCTTAGTTCCTTATATGTTTGTACGTTGCTATTCTGTATGAAAAACTGAGAACATGTTAAATTTGATCAGAAGTTAGTGTAACTAGTAACTGCATGTCTGGTGTGACAGTGAATTTGGGATTGTTCCATGTAGGCATTGTTGTGTAATCAGGAGCTCCTACAAAATCTATATCTAGAATGTCTACAAGATCTTCTGATTTATGACACATAATAATTTCTAAGTTGTTTTTAGGAAGGGAGCATCTGGTTGCTTCTTAATTTTGTCCTTCTGGGATTATTTTTTGAAACAGATTATTTCTGGTGCTACTGGCTCCTTTAGGATATTTTTAATTGTTTATTTTTTGTATTACAGCCCAAGACCTGCAAAATTTACAGAGCGCCCTCGGCCTGGAGTTCAAATGATCTGTTCTTCTTTTAGTGCTGGTACGTTTTCCCCATTCTAATTTTTGACTTAAAGTTGTTCATTTAGAAACCTTCTAGTGGAGTGCATAATATTTAGGAAAATATTTACTGTTGTATTATAAATCATATTCTTATACATATACCAGAGCTAATAAGTAACCAAGAATTATTATAAACTAACTTAGAAATATTTCATTTATGCAAGAGTTTAGTTTATAGAATCACATGACTGTTTTTCTTTAAGGAGACTCTAATGTTCTAGTAGGAGAGAATAGTTTCAAAATCGACCATTAAAGAATGAATGTTTAAATAGTTGTTTCATTGTAAGAACAGTATTTTAAATCTGGTTTATGTTTTCATGGATTTTGAAGGTATTCTACAGTTAAGTAAAATAAATTTGATTCATATTTGTACATCTTTATCAGTTAATTCGCTACATATTGTTCTTATTTGCACTTTAAAAAGTGATTGTATAGCAGTGCTAAGATTCCAGTTCAGATTTGTGTTTATGCAGCAGCATTTTGAATGCATGTTAGGGTGTTTTTAAACAAGTTATAAAAAAATGTGGTTATTTGTAGTAAATTGATAAGAAAATTAAATGAAACATGAGTAGATCCAAATAGTGTCTAATACCTGTTCCTCCTACCTTTATTTTCAGTTTTACTTTTTCTGCTCATTTTATAATTGTGGATAGGAGTGTTACCTGAGATAAGGGATAGCAAACTAATGAAGTGAGTCTGTTTTTGCCATACTAATATCCAAACATGTTCATTTTCTAACTTCTAGATGTTCAGTGCCACTGCCATGGATTCAGTGTTGTAGTAATCATACAAATATAGGCATGCATGCATCCAGAATACTCTGAATTTTTACTCCTTTTTCAAGGACAGTTTGATTTTTTTAAGGGGTTAGTGGGTAGATCATTTAGCAAAAGTACTTAAATATTTTATTATTTATAGGTACTGTTTTCAATACTGTGGAAGAGTGTTACTCTTGAATACACTGCATATACAAATAACTGTAATGCAAGGTAGAACGAATATGCTACAAAACAAAGTCTTAGGGGAGTTCTGAAGAGAGCAGCCTCAATTGATTGCAAAGTTTGTAAAGAAAAGTTACTGAGGGAGTTGGGCCTTAAAAGTTTGGTAAGATTTTGACACATGGGAAATGAGACAACAGAAATATTTCAGCAGAATTGCGAGAGAAATTTTTTCTAGTGAAGATGACTGATAATTTTAACATGGTATGGTTATATATTCACTTAGTGAAATTATTTTTTGAGCAAAGCTTTACTTCTATAAATGTTGAAAAATTCATTGTAGTAACAGATATATTCATAAACTTCCTTCTTAAATTCCAGTTAGATGTGTTATATATTTAGGATAAATGTGAATGGTTTTGGAGTAAAATATTAATTCAGTATATATTGTAGTTTTGCTTACATTTTATTATCTAATTTTCAGAGATTTTGAAGTTATGTTTTACTTCTTAATAATTGCTATTTTTCTTCATAGGTGGAATGTTTCTGGCGACGGGAAGCACAGATCATATTATTCGGGTTTATTTTTTTGGATCAGGTCAGCCAGAGAAAATATCAGAATTGGAGTTTCATACTGTAAGTATTGGTGAAAAGAATTAGATGAGTATAATTTATGTGAGTCCAAGAGTTTATATTCAGCACCCACTTTCTTGTTTATTTGTTTATATATAGGACAAAGTTGACAGTATCCAGTTTTCCAACACTAGTAACAGGTAAAATATTTGTCTAATTTAATTCTAATTTTAAAATTATGAAATAAAGACAATTTTAGTCTTCAGATTTTATTTGAAGTTGTATAGGAAATAATCACCTACCTAAAATAAAGATCTTGACCAGTTATACTTAAAAGTGAATACAGCCTTCACATGCATAGGCACGTCTTTATCTTATTTGTAATAATGTTAGTATACTTGGACACTTTTAGTAATAACTGCTTTTTAAATCACCCTATATATTCCAGATATGTTTCAAAATGTAGAGAAGCTTTTGGTATAGATTGAAAATGTATCACAGTATAATATTTGAGGCAGACCTGTTTATTGATGATATTGTATAAATTTTCCCGTGTTCTTGTTATAAAAGGAAATAAAGCTACTTCTAATACCTTGTGTAGAATAAGTCAGATTCTTTAATATTGAGAAGAAAATCATTGTTTTTTCCTTGGAAAATGTCGATTTTATTTCTAGGGTGGTACATAGTGACCTTGAATCACTTTTGAAAATGTTATTTTGTGACCTAGCCATGAAAATTGGAATGTTTGCATATAAAGTTCTAAAAAGCCCATAAAGTTTCAGAAGTTATTAGAATGCTGCATAAATAAAGATGAATGCTGTCTTTCTAAACGAGATCTCTAGGAAAAGTGCATTTTGGTAAAGCATGTATGATTTGTCTTTGGGGGATCGGATTCCTTTTAATACAGGTTTGTAAGTGGCAGTCGTGATGGGACGGCACGTATTTGGCAATTTAAACGAAGAGAATGGAAGAGCATTTTGTTGGATATGGCTACTCGTCCAGCAGGGTAAGAGGTCAAATTTGAAATATTATGTAGATATTGATTATTTAAAGTATGTTATAGTGCAGGTTGGTGACTCTCAGCCTATAAAATTATATATCATGTTAAAATTACTACTTTCCTGCAATAACTAGAGGTACAATTGGAGATGAGCAGTGTTGATTTTTATGAAATGGTTCATTGGCATATTTCAGGACGTTGCTGCATTAATTTTTTTTAAGGGGATGATAAAAGTACTGTAAGAATAATTTTAACTTTAAATATTTTTTTTCAGAAACCAGAACATATTATGTTTTGTTTATCACAGAGGGACAATGTTTTATGTCCGATGGTTTCTTCAAGCCAAGATAAATTATATTGCGTGTTGTAGCTGTTATTTTGGTTTTAATATTTTTCTGCACTTGTATTTGTGTGTAGTCATCTCGGATGGGAAAGCAGAACAGTCAGCAGGGGATGACAGCAACAGTAAAAGGTGGAGAGTGAGCAGCACGGCACAGAATTCCTGGATCTAGATGGAGTTATAGCAGTGATATTTATGCAAGATCATCTTACTAATGGCTTAGAAGTGCTAGAATTCTGGAAATCCTGGATTTCCTGACTCAGTGCAGGGATTTTTACCATCATTCTATGTTGATTCAAACTTCTCATTTACTGTTAAGTGATAGTTATTATGTTAGTGAAATTATAGATTATATGTTTTGGTTTTTGTTGTGTCAGTATTTTAATAGTCAGTGTAAAACACTTCCTCACTTTCAGCCAAAACCTTCAAGGAATAGAAGATAAAATCACAAAAATGAAGGTTACTATGGTAGCTTGGGATCGACATGACAATACAGTTATAACTGCAGTTAATAACATGACTCTGAAAGTTTGGAATTCTTACACTGGCCAACTAATTCATGTCCTGATGGTGAGAAAAAATTCTGATCTTTATTTAATATAACTGAAGCTGACTATGGAATGAAACATTCTCATTGAGGAATAAAGTCTTTTATGTTAGCTAAAAACTCTTGCTTGCTGGGGTAACGGCTTTGTGAGTGATTGGGAATAATTTTAACAATGCAGTTAAACAGGTTTGGCTTGGAAATAGATAGTAGATATTTGCTGTTTTTTTTAATATGAAAAGGTCCATCCACCAAGCCCTGGACAATGATATTAGCTCAGTTTCATTATTATATATACAGGACAAATTTGAAGATTTTTGCCAATTTAATACTTCTTAAAACTCCATTTCTAGAAATAGTGCCATATTGGTATTTCATTATGTTTGTTTTTCTTTCTTTTTAAATATCTATGATTCCTTGACACTTCAAAAATATTTCAGGGTCATGAAGATGAGGTATTTGTTCTTGAACCACACCCATTCGATCCTAGAGTTCTCTTTTCTGCTGGTCATGATGGAAACGTGATAGTGTGGGATCTGGCAAGAGGAGTCAAAATACGATCTTATTTCAATATGGTAATTATCATTCTCTTCATTTTATACCTGCTAAAGATTTGGGAACTTTTTGACAAAGGTACTCTGCATGTCACAAAGGAAATCCATTTAAAAATTGGTTCATTATTTTGATTTTAAATTCCCATCAATAAAGAATGATTTATTCCACACCTTTATTGACATGCTGAATTTAAAAGAAAATTAATTGTGCATATTACAGTGCCTGTACATTGTGATAACTGATACAGTTTTATCAGTTTTAGCAGTGAAACTTTGGAGATTCACAAGTATGAAGATACAATATAGAGAAGAAAAAATACTTGGAAAACCATGTGAAGAAATTATAAATAAATACTTATATTGTATTGTACTTCTTTAATAGTCTTCTAGCACAATAGAATTTGACTCAAGTACACTGATTTTAAAATTAAGACCAAAGAATCAGGCATTTCTTGCTTTTAATCAAATGGTAACATATTAACTATTTGAGTTTATACCCTTCTCTTCACATTTTGTTTCTTAGATAGGTGTTAAAATAATTGGCCGAGTATTTCAATTACAATGTTTTAATATATCACATACAACTTACCGAGCAGCATTTCCATTTACTGTATGAAGTATAAAGGTCTCCTCAACTACTGCAGTTTGTGTAGTCATATTTTTTAAATGTCTACTTTCTGTATATTAGAGATACCTGTCAACAAAGAACAAAAGAAAAAAACTGTTTCCACTATTTCAGCATGTTTAAATTTTTTTAAAAAACCAATTATAGAAATCTTTAGTAATGAACCGTAAAACAATACTATTAGTACATGTGGTCAGAATTATTTTGCCAAATAAATTATTTCACAAAACAGTTATTTGTGAAACATAGTTTGTGAAAAAATTACACGAATGTGATGCTATGCTTGATTGATAATCAGAGTAAAGTTATTTCTATGTCGTGAGTAAGCAGATATAATAGCAGATTTTTTAGTGAGGGAAATAGCTTTAGCTATCTTTAAGGCTGTGCCTTAGAATACTTTAGGTAAGAAATAAGGTTTATAAAACCCTCTATTTCTAGAAAACAGTGTTAATTATTTGGTGTGCACTTGTTAGTGGTGGATGGATTTCCTTTGTGATTGTATTGAGATTTTTTTAAAAAGCCACCTGTAAATACGCTAGTAAAAAATATTTTCTTCTTTTCTATCCTTGTGTTTCTAATTTGCTCCTTTTTTGAATATCTGTTGAATAAGGAAATTAGTCATTTCTCAATCTGTCTTTATAGCTTAAAAAAAATAATTTGTGGGCTATACATATACTAGTGGCTTCATTTAGTAGTTTTATATTTCCAAAGGGCATTATTGTATTGGTAGAGTGTTTGGAGGGAAACTTTTCTCTCATAATTGAATACTGCTTTAACTTTTCAGTTATAAAGGTGAATTTTCCCTTATCAGGTAAGTTGGTCACACTAATATTCTACCTTTTCAGTAGATAACAAAAACTGCAGCACCTTGAGAGTTAAGTGATTTGCTCTTAGACCATTAAAAATTAGTAATGTAACCAGGAGTAGAAGTCAGCCATAATGTATTGTATATTTTTAAAAATTAGCTGAGGGATTGGTTACATTACTGCCTTAAAAATTGTTTATTGTTAAATAAGGGTTTTAGATGAGGATATTTTTCTGGTTCTTTTTATGGATAAGAGATAGGAAAACTCTAAAGGGCAGAAGAAACAAATATATATAATAAGTTGAATTGGATAGTATTCATAGAATTGCAGACAGTGAGCAAAACATAAACCAAAAAAGCTAAAAACTATATCCTGCATTTGAAAAAACAGAAAGTGAGCCACTCTTAATCTCATTAAAATAAAGATACTACCTTTAATTTTTTGTATGATGTTTAATGGTTTCCAAAATGCTCCCACATATTTTACCTCCTTTGGGTCTCATGAAAACCTTGTAAGATGATCAAGATAGATTTTATTATTCTTGGTCTTAGGAATGAAGAAACTGTACATTACAGAGATGAAGTGCTTTGCCCCAATTTACTGAGTTCACACAGCTATTATGCGGGCACTTGGAGCATAAACCCATGACTCTGGCTGTACTCAAATCTTGTCATGGTTGGCTTTTTGAGCTTTTGTCAATGTTATTGCATAGCTAACTTTTAACTGTACTCAGTTAGTGATATGTCCATGAAGAAATGTTTTCATAATGGTAAATCTGAGTGGATCTTTTGACATCTTACTCTTTAACTTGATTTTTTTTCCTGTCTGTCTTTTATGAGTTATCTAATTGCCCTAATTCTTTTTGCTCTTCACTCTTTTGTTCTTTTCATTGCGTGTTTTATTTATGGGCAAATGGAAGATAAAGCATCCAGCATTGCTATTAAGAAAATAAAGAGAAACAATTCGAGGGAGGGCCTGTGTTCTCACTGCTTGCTATCATGAATGTTGAGTTTTGGCTATAATTATAGCTATTTGGCTCTATGTAGCTAATCAATAAGTTTTTCAGTTACTAAAATACCACGATACTTGATTGCATACAAATTTAATCCCTGATGTTAAGTTGTAGTAGTAATCACAAGTTCAGTTTAGTAAATATTTTTTGAGCACCATGTGAAGGGTCTAGTCATATATAGTGCTTTGGTCTATTAGAGGATGAAGAATTCTGGTGGAATACTCCTTTTTTGACTAGAAATGGTGAAAGTTATGTGAAGTGTTTTTAAGATTAAATAATATTTCATGTGACTGTTAAAACTGAAGTTTATAAATCAGATAAGTAAACTCACCATTCCACCTACAGCTAGAAAATAAGGAATGTAGACTATACCTTTAGAATAACAGCTTTATGTACAAATTTCTTAAATGCTGGTTTTTGTCAAGTACATTTTAAGAATACTTTAATATTTCTCCTGCTTTTTGAATAATAATTGAATTTTCCATTGGAAATTTATAATACCTTTGCAAAAGATAATGGAAATCATGTAACATATAATTTAGTATTTTGTATTCATCAGCATTTTACTGCATTTTTTGTGCAATTATGGAAATGTAAATTCTTTTTTTGAAATTTTAGAAATAGCCAAAAATCCTGTAATGTTTAAAAGCCTTTCAAGTGAAAAGGTGAACTTTCAAATGCCTGTTTGATACATAGTAATTACATTTTAATAATTTTTAAATATTATAAGATTATAAAACATTAATATTTTAATATTGCACTGTTAGTCATCATTCTAATAAATATTCTAATTTTTTTCTGTATCAAGCCGTGACTTTTAAAAATTTCTTGTGCTTTATTTTGGGACCATCTAAATTTGTCAGCAAATTAAAGAGTTTGAGATTGGGAATTGAGATGAAGCTATTTAGTTCTTTTATGTTTAAATAATTTACTTCATTCTGAAATCTTATAAATGGATTCTCAACTTTCAAGTAGTATTCTCCAGAAAAACTGAGGGGTTTATTTTTCTTGTTTTTACTGCTAACTTTCCTCCTGATAGAGGATCTCAATGATAAAAGCAGTTGGGGAGTGGGTGCTGGGTTTGTTTTTGTTACTTATAAGAAGTATATGACATGTGAGATGATGTTTTAAAAGAGGCTAACATAGGGCATGAAATGGAATAGACAGTACATGTAGCTTGTACTCCCCCTACCCTTTCTGTTGTCTCATCTTTAACTAAAAACTTTTAAAAGCACTTATTGGAAAAGCCTTTGTGTTTCTTTTCGTTGTTGTTTTTCTTTTTTAAATGAACAGGAGAAGAAGCCAAAGAGAATTTTTTAGAAAAAATTATGAGACAACTTTATTCTTTAAAAACAAACTACATTCTAGGCCTTCAGTACTTTTATCAGTTATTTCTTTATGAATCAACTGAACAGTCCTTAAATAACTTGAGTATTCAGAGGAAATGTAGTGTATATTTGGATATTTTACTGAAGCAAGTAGTGTATATTAAGAATATTGCAAACTATAATAGTTGGGTATAACTTAGTAAGCCCACGTTTGTTTGGCATTGGCAAGAGGTAAACATCAGAATAGCTTCGTTTTGATGAGAGTTGTTCTAAACTCTAAAGGCTCTATACTCCCATTAAATGCTAAAAGGCAGATAAATAGTTCCCAGAAATAGCTTGAAAATGTGTGCAACTCTCAGGACTGAAGCTGAGGGCCTTTTGTGAAAGAGGTCGCCAGGTTTAGAAGTTAATTATAACCTTAAATGTTCCTAAATAGAAATTGTTTTATGGTCTTTTTTTCCCCATTAAATTAGCACAGGACAGCTAAGTTTTAACTACGAGTTTAACTAAATGAATATTAAATTAATTTGAAAAGATAGAGACTTTTCACATTTCTTAGTACTAGGCCATTTGAATATTAAATAGTAAATAAGAGATGCTTGGAGTTGAATTTGTAGACCCCATGTTTTTAGTAGCTTTCCTCATGTTTCTGGCGGTTTTGCTTTATTTCTCTTACTCTTTCTTTTCTCTATAGCCCTAGCTGTGTCTCTATCTCTCTTTCCATATCTTTCTATTTCTGTCATTACTCAAAGCTGTAGTTTGTTGCCTCCTGTCTGGTTTTCATTTTAATCAAAGAGTATAGTATGTCTCTTAATAGAAAGCAGTTTTACTGAATTTGATTTTTGCTTTACTTTTGTTGTTTCATGGGTAAATTCCAAATAAGTTTTTATTTGATTAAAGTTTTCCTTATTTTTATAATTGTTCTCTTAACCTTTCTTTTACTTGAGATTTTTTTTAAAAAAAAGTTCCAGTGTCCACTAATCCAGAACAATATATTTCTCCTTGCAACGTTCCAAACGAGCAGAGGCTGCCAATCTACCACCCAGAATTTTTGTACATGCATACTTCTTCTGATGTTAACATGTTCTCAGTGTGACCTGTACTTTAGTTTTAGATAATTGTAGCTGTATATATCTAGGAAAGGGAGAAAGAGAAGCTCAAAATAGATACATCTCATATTGTGTTATCTCTTATGAATCAGGAGAAGAGTCTCTCTTTCTCTTTCTTTCTTTTCTTTTCTCCCTCACCAAACCCTCCCTCTCTCCCTCCCTCCCTTCCTCCCTTCTTTCCTTCCTTCTTTCTTCCTATCATCATCTAACAAGATAATGTCCTATATTTATACTCTCTGTGTTAAAAGGACTCTCTGATGCTTCCAGTCTGTATTTCAGCTTCTTTGGTAAGGAAGTACTTTCGGTCTTCTTACCATACACTTTAGTTATTATCACTTTCTTTCAGGTTTTAGGATTCTTTAGATTATATCTCTTTTATATATATATATATCTTGGTACAAAAGGCATGTTAATCTGTTGCCATGAATGTGAGTTTGTCTTTCCAGCTTCTCACACTGCGTTATATGTGGTGAATTACTTTCATGTAGTAATTCCTTGACATAGTCATGACTTGCTATCACAAGGGTATTTGAGATTTGATAGTTATATGAGAAAGTATATGAAATTACACAGAATTTAAACATGCAGATGAAAACGTTTTAACAAATATTTGAGTATTTTATTATTTGAGTGTTTTCTTTTGTGTTAAGCACAAAATATGAGGACCACAAGGGAGAATAAGACGTGGTCTTTATTTTTAGTCAGCCTACAGTTAAGTTGGGGAGACAAAATATACAAAATATACCTTAAGAGATAAATATTGATAAATAATTTCAAAAGGTAGCATGACAAATGAGAAAAGACAGTTGCTGTACCTTAAGATGTAGGGATCATGTCAGGGTGGACGATTGGAGACGTTTTGTTGAGGAGGAGGAATTGAAACTATGCCTTGAAAGATAAATAGGAATCGAGTCAGTAAGAAAGAGAATGAATTTTATAAACAAGAGGAACATTATAAAAAGCTAAGTGTCAAGACATGTTCATAGAGTTATTTAGAAAGCTTGATTGCAGTAGATTTTGGAAATAATGACGAAAAACAAATTGAGATGAACTGTCAGTGACTTCAAATGATCTCATAGGCATAAATACCTATGAACCTTGTGGGGGCTTTAGTAAATTATTTTATAGGATGGTTGAGAAGCTAAGAGAAAGATAGTTTGGTTGCCAGTAGTACTATTTCAGGTATGAAATTGAATAAGTGTGAGGACAACTACTTTAATTAGTCATGAAATATTATATGGGTAGTTGGTAGGAAATTTGTAAAGAAAAAATACATAAATGACTTGGTGTTTTGTGACTATATTGGGATTTGGGCTATAGGGTGACAGGGAGGAAAGATTTAATAAATAGGTTTATAGAGTGTTAAGCCTGGGTGACCTTGAGAACAATGGTTTTATTAGTGGAAATATGAAAGACATAAGGGAGAACTGACTTCTTTTTTCAGTTTCGTTTGTAATAATGTTTATTGCGTTGAACTACCTATGTGGAAATGGCCAGCTGGCACTTGGAGATAGACTACTTAGAGGGGCTAGGAGTAAAAAGAAGAAAATGTTGAAGCGTTTCTTATAGTATAGAGTTTACTTCCTCATGGAGACAGGAGAAGGAAGTGCAGAAGGCTTAGAAGTAAACTTTGGGAAATACTCATATATTTAGCAGAATGGAAAAGGGGTCACAATCCCTAGAGGATGTGTCAAGGAAGACACACCATGCTAATATGCCAAAAAGACCAAAAGAAAATAAGCCTCAAGGAAGGCTTAATCAATAGTATTGCTCTCCCCAGAGAAATCAGAATATGGGTACAAAATGCTGTTAAATTTGAAGATATTTATTTTGGTAATATTTTTCTTTTGATGAAAATCTAGAGCTGATTTTTCAGAATCATTTTTATATAATAATTTTTTTTTCATTTTATGTAATAATCTGATCTACTGATTTTATTAAGTCAGGTCCAGCAGTTTCCTTTTTTATGTTGGCATAAGTTAAAGAATTTTCAATATTAAAACAGCCATGCAATAACTATTTTAAAGTAATTTGATAACACCTGAACTGTTGGAATTTGGAATTTTTTTTTTTTTTTTTAAAGACGGAGTCTCGCTCTGTCACCAGGCTGGAGTGCAGTAGCATGATCTCGGCTCACTGCAACCTCCGCCTCCCGGGTTCAGGTGATTCTCCTGCCTGCCTCAGCCTCCCAAGTACCTGGGACTACAGGCACGCGCCACCACACCCAGCTAACTTTTGTATTTTTAGTAGAGACAGGGCTTCACCATGTTGGCCAGGATCCAACACTTATTTCAAATATACGTCTGAGTCTCTTTTGTATCTAGTTTACGTATTTTTCCCTAGGTTGGCAAGCTCTAATCTAAAAGTTTTTTTAAATACATAAGGAAGGACTTCTTAAGGGTTATTCTTAGCATAAATTCCATTTATCAGCTCTTTTCATTCTTGGTATATGAGTCTATTTCATAAGATTATTTTAGGGTATTTTAAAAGATGCATACATAATTTTAAATTTTGGAGTATTTCCTAGGTAAGATGCTTTCTTCTAATCAACGGTATGCTAAAAAAAAAAAAAAAAAAAAGGGAACAAGACAAACTGACCCTGCTAATAGAATTGAAATAACTCTAGAATAGGATGGTTCTGCCTAAGATAGCCCCATATTTTTTAACCTTCCTACTTTGTGTTAAGGTTTTCTAGAAGCATATACTTCTCATAATCACTCTCTATATATTCTTCATGATTGACATAATTGAGACCCTGAATTTTAGTATGCATTCTGCTTTTAATATACTTCATCTCCAGATTTGTCCAGTTTTCTTCAACATACCTATACCTTTCAGAACCTCAGATGGTAGGATTTTAGAACTGGACTCTAGTGATCATTTATCTCCATCATTCCACAGAGATTAGGTGATGTACCTATTACTGATGGAGAGATGTCTTGGGTCTTCGACCTCATTCCTCTGTCTAATCATTCATCTTTCTGCTTCACGAAAATTATGTTAGTTGTGTATAGTACCTTCCCTCAGAAAAGGTATTAGTATTCTTTCCTTAATGAGTCCTCATCAGAGCTCTTAGCTCATAAGTTTTTGTATCATTTAATTTCTTTAAAGTTCAGTGTAAATCTCTAAATGCCTAACAAGTTTATACTACTCATTTATTGGTAGTATTTATAGAATTCTTTAGTCAGTATGAGAATTTTCCAATAAGGGAGTCATTATTTTAACACATCTGATCCTCCCATCTCCTCCTTTTAAAAATAAAACAAAATACAATAATTGCTGAATATACTTTTATTTCTTTTCTTTTTACTCCTCTTATTTTTTTTGAAGTTTTCACAGTTACTGGTAAATACTGTCTCAGATTATCTCAGCTAAACTTTATTGATATTTAATGTCTATGAGCTTTATGTGGTCTTTATTTCTCTATATCCAAAATAATGCATAACAAGCACACTTGATTTTATTAGAGGAATAGTTCATCTAAAATGCACTTATTTTGATAATTAGTCATTAGTAGTTTCACTCTGTTTCTAATTATTTTACTACAATTGCAGTAAGTGCTAGCTAGCATAAGCTATATGTAGTATTAAATTTTATGTTGACACATTTTCTTAGTATGCAGTGCATTTAATTTTACGATAGGCTCATATATCTTTCATTTGGTGAGAGAGGGTATTTTCTTTCCATTTTTGAAGATAAACCTTACTGCTTTCTAGTAGATGTGAATATTCAAATAGTGCCTTCATTTAATATTTTGTCTTTGAGAATTCTTACTCATAAATACTTTGACCCTTGTTTAAAAAGATAAAATTCTTTTCTTTTGATTGGCTTAGTTAATCATACCATACATTTTAAAACCAGCTAGGATATTTTTAGTTAATACAGAGAAAGTAAAATATTTTCCTGTTTTATATCATCAACTGTTTGGAAGCCTGGTCTTGGAAAACCTAGTCTGCAGTTTATAGATGTGGGTGTTTATTGTCTGAGGATCCATTAATAAATAGAGAGTTGGTCTTTTAATTGATGAGGTTAGAGGCACCTTTTCTAACTGGTTCATGAGTAAAGCAGATTCTTTTAATGCCTCCTTTAGTAAACAAATGGTTAATCCAAATAATATCCTTTTCTTTTTTCTGATATGATTGAAATATACTTTCATTTTCTCCATATAAAAGTCACTTTGGAGTTAAACAGATGCCTTATACCAAGAAAATTAATACTGTCTTGCCATATTCACA
Source organism: Symphalangus syndactylus (assembly GCF_028878055.3). Lineage (NCBI taxonomy): Eukaryota > Metazoa > Chordata > Mammalia > Primates > Hylobatidae > Symphalangus > Symphalangus syndactylus. The sequence goes on from NC_072426.2 coordinate 18,569,538, forward strand.
ATGAAATGTGTTATATAGGACACACAGGCATCTTAAATATGATTGCTATTTTTTCTTTGCTCTTTTAGAGCTTTATAAGTTTCAGCTGTCCCCAAAGATTATTTTAGAGATCTACTAACTGTAAATGTGGCAACATTGGTAAATAATAGGGTCAAGGGTTGATCAGTCCTAGTTGCCCCCCAACCCTCACCCCCAAAAAGAAAAAATGTTTGTTTAAACAACACATGAAGGATGCCATGCTTAGGAACATTTATCAGATTTCCTTTGAAATCGCTATATTGGACTACTTTCAAGTCTCCACTCTACTGTCGACTTAAAATTGTAATCTTAGACTTGTAATTACACTTCTGGAAACATTTATTAGAGTAGATTTATAAAGTAGTTGCTTTTTTGTTCTCTCTCTTGCCTTCTGTGAAATTTTGAGTGAACTGAGTTTAAAAAAAAAAAAAAAAACCATTTAACAACATATGGCTAAGGCAGTTTCAATCCCCTAATTTTTAGTTTTTGATATAAAAGTCTATTTAGAGGTGTACTTTGTTCATGTGGTTGCTTATTTATAACAGTTCATGTAACTTTTTTTTTTATTTGCCTAGGAAAACACTGAAAAATAAAGACTTGAATCCTGAATTTCTACTTATAGTCTTTCATTTTTGGCAAATGCCTAGCTGTATGGCTACTGGTGCCCTTATGGTAATCTGGAGAAATAGTTATATTCCTTCTTGTTTTTGAATTGTTTTAAAGTAGACTTGGAATCAGTTACCTTCGTCTCCTATCTTATCATCCTCCAACTTTCTTCACACTCGAGATATAATCCTGTTTCACTTATGATTCATTTCCTTTCTTTTATAAGTTTTTGTGTATATTAAACATTAGATAATTTTACTAGTTTTATCTAATATGGTTACTTTTGTAAAAAGTTATTCTTTCTTTTCTATTACTGTAACCATCCAAAATAGCATTAATAAGCACTGTTGCACACATTTCTTCTTTTTAGCAAGCCAAAGGAAAAAGCTAGCTTTCTTTTTGAGGCAATCCCATTTGTGGTATTGTATTAACTTCTTAGGTAAAGTCCTTTCTTTTATAGAAACATTTTCTCTTTTTACTAAAATGCAAACCTTCCTTGAGAAATCAGTTATTCTTCTTCTGAATTTTAACTTCTGCATTTGGTGAACTGTACATCCATCCTTATGCCACATTTATAATACTAAAGAAAGAAAGTTACCACCTTTCTCTTTTCCAAGCATCTCCTGGGATATTACTAATAAAGCTCAATTTGTTCTAGATCAGTGGATACCGGAACAGAAAGGAGGTATTTCTTACCTGATAATGTGTGTGTGTTCCGATTCTGCTAATCCAGAAATCCAACAGCATTTGTTGAAAATCATCCTTAGTTGTTATTTGTTAGGGAGTCAACTCCCTATTTTAGTTGTTTCTGAAATTCAGTCCCTAGATGTGCTTTAGATAGGGTAGAATTTTTACCTCTTTCAGAACACTGCTAAAGAAGTTTTCAACTGGAACATAGTCTGAAGAAGCACTGAGAGCAAAAAATTCAGAGTGGTGATTGGCCACCTCTGTTTGATTGACAGGTTGCAGGGAGGAAACCCATTCGTTCTGGATTAATGGAACTGGAAAACAGAAAACAATTATCAGGTAAAAAAAACCTTTTCTTTAACCTTTGAAATTCACCATTTAAAAGACGAGTCAGACTACCAGGGAATTTATTACCAAAAATAATAAAATCTAGTGTCATTTGAGCAATGATCTCTGCCTACTACTTCCAAGAATTACCAAAAAATCGGTACAGTTGCTACATGTCAGCTTTTGCAGAAAGGGCATGATTGAATGGAGATAGATGGAGTATAAGACATAATTATGTGTTAAATCTGAGTTTAAAACATGAAACAATTCTATGGGTGGGGGAGTTGGTATTCTTTTATTTCCTGAATTGTGTGTGGTCTGTGGATAGAGTACTTTATTTTTCAAGGCTATTAATCTGGCACTTTTCATGAATATTCATAAATTTTATTACTGTACTATGCTTGTTTTACTTAATCTTCATTAGGATGTATGCTTTTATCATAAAATTATTGTAATAATAGTGACCAATTCTTTACATTTTAATGGTAGTTTTCTTACTGTTGGTTAAATATATTTCAGATTGAAGGCCAAGGACATGGCGCAGTATTTGACTGCAAATGCTCTCCTGATGGTCAGCATTTTGCATGCACAGACTCTCATGGACATCTTTTAATTTTTGGCTTTGGGTCCAGTAGCAAATATGACAAGGTAGAGTATGATGACTATATATCATGTCCTTATTTTTTTTTAATGCATGTTTAGGGGTTGTATGTTTTTGGAGTGGGTGAGAATCAGCATCTTTACATGCAGGATAAAATTTGAAGAATCTTGTGTTAAGTAGTCTGGAGACTTAGTTTTGGAAAGGAAGGTGAAGACAGCAGTTAAATCTCACTTTATTAGGGCTTATTATTTAAAATCTGCATATTTCAGAAAAAAAAAAAAAACTCTTAGCCTGCTGGAGCAATCTAGATTGGAATTCTTAACTTGGGGTATATAAACTGGAGATGGAAGATGTTATCCATAGTGGGACTCTGAAATTATGTAAAATGTTTTTTTAATATAGATAATATGTACTTATCTAGGGTACAAATCTGGCTTTCATGTGGTTCTTAAAAATGTATTATATTACCTGATTGTAGTTAATGTTTTTTATTAAAGATCCTGTCCAGTTTTTGGGGGGCTTTTTTTACAGGGTGGGGGTGAAATGTCTCACTATGTTGCTTAGACTGGCTTTGAATTCTTGGGCTCAAACAATCCTCTCATTTCAGCCTACTAAATAACTGCAGCTGGCACTACAGGCATATGCCCTGCCACTTTGCTCAGCAGTTAAAGACCCCAACTTTAAGATTAGTGACTAAAAGAATTAAATTGCTTACTTGTGGTGGAATGGTATAAAAGGTTATGATAGTAAATATTGAGTAGTTTATAATTTAGTTTAAAAAATTGCAAATTAACCAGTGAAATTTTATGTAATAAAATTTATGTCCTGGTTGAGTTTATATTAATAATTTTATATCATCTCAAAACATTTAGAGAAAATGCTTATTAATCTTTAGAAAGTCTTACGTGATTTTTATAGTAATATTACACAAATCATACTTACTGTATACCTAAGGATTTAAGATAAAGCATGGTAGCTCTGTGGAAGTAAAAATACTGTTGAATGATTTGTGACTAGATTTGATGTTACCATTTAATTTAAAATTGAATATTGAATAGCTTATTTTTAGTGGTAGCTTTTCTACACAGTAGCCTCCTCTTATCCACAGGGAATATGTTCCAAGACTCCAAATGGATGCCTAAAACCTTGGAGAGTACCAAACCCTATGCACACTGTGTTTTTCCTATACAGTAATGGGTGGGTAGCATTCCTAGACAATGTGGATATGCTGGACAAAGGGATGATTTGTGTCCCAAGTGAGATGGCACTTGATTTCATTATGCATTTTGGAACACTGCAGAGTTAAACTTATAAGTTGTTTATTTCTGGAATTTTCTGTTCAGCATTTTTGGAGTCAGGTTGACCACAGGTAACTGAAACCATGGAAAGCAAAATTGCAAATAAGAGGGGACTCCTGTGTATAATCCCTTCCTTGTTTCAGAGAAAATTTAAAGCAGCTACTTTTCTGATCATAATACTTAAGGTAGAAAATTAAAATACATATTTACAATTAATTCGGGAAAATAATATTTTACAAATTGTTGCTTAATACCATTATTTGTATTCAGATGTTTGCTTTCTATTAGAAATGATGTAGACTTTTTTCTACAATGATACATTTTTATTTTTGCAGTCTTTTATGGACTTCTCTTTTTACAGATAGCAGATCAGATGTTCTTTCATAGTGATTATCGGCCACTTATTCGTGATGCCAACAATTTTGTATTAGATGAACAGACTCAGCAAGCGCCTCATCTTATGCCTCCCCCTTTTTTGGTTGATGTTGATGGTAACCCTCATCCATCAAGATATCAAAGATTAGTTCCTGGCCGTGAAAATTGCAGGGAGGAGCAACTCATCCCTCAGATGGGAGTAACTTCCTCAGGTAGGTGCTCATTTTCTTAGACAATCAAATTTTCTTCTTCCCACTGAACTGTTAAAATTGCTAATTGAGTAAAACTTTGTTTTCAGTTGTTAAGTGGATAAGAAGTAAAAGTATGTTTTATACTTTTATGCAGGTCTTTGATCATGCTTAAGGATTACAAGTTAATTATGGAACATTGGTGATTTACAGCAATAATTTTGATTTATTATCCATTTGTAACCCCTTGGGATCAATAAGGTAGTTCCTGTATTTGGTGTGAAACAAGTCAATTCATTTACTTACTCAGCAACATTTATTGATAATCTCTTCTGTCTCTGACACCTGCTAAGCCATGGCTATTCAGTAGTGAATTAAACAAACATGATCCTTGCTTTCATGGAATGGGTTAGTAGATTAATAAACACAGTTCACTAGAATAAACAAATACATAGTTCAAATTGTGATGAATGTTACTAAAGGGAATAATAGCATGATGTGAGAGAGATTGTAGATGGCCTGTTCACATTGCAGATGTTTTAAAAAGTTACCAACTTTTAAAGGTTTATAAGAGGATTGAAATGGAAAGTGTTGAGAGCTGTTTTAGTGAAGTATAATGGAGTGTTGAGGAATTAAATGAGAGTTAAAATGGAGTCAAAGTCTACAAACTGCTTTCCCTCTTTTGACAAGAAATGCAGCACTAGTGTATTAAGTAAAAATAATGGAAAGGTTCTGTAAAGAAGGTTAAACCAGTTTTGTCATTATGAATACTTCTATATTTTTAGACTAGAAAAATATTTATGAAAATATTTTAAGTTCTAGACTTTAATCGACAAAAGCTTCTAAGTAGCTTTTGTGTTGAGTGACTTTTAAATAATGAAATTAGATTCTGTAAGGAGCACAGAAAAAAATCAACCTCAAACCTGCATCTTATTTTTCTTAAAGGATTTAGCATGAAGTTGCAATAAAGGTGGACATACTGGATAGAAAGGGCTCCTCTTGGAATTAGACATGTCCACTTAGAATGGAGGGTGAGAAGAAGCATTAGAGGAATCATTCCTGCTGCTACTCCTAGAGTAGTGCAGTCCAGTGGACTTGAATATCTGGAGTTTGTGAGATTAATGTGTCTCAGTACGTGGACACAGCATGAACTCAAAGAATAAGTAGTATTTGAGAACCATGGACAGATATTCAGATTAGATAAGTTTCAGTATTAGAGAAGTTCTGGTCATAGGACTGAAATTAAGAGAAATGTCTTCAGTCTCTCGGAGGGGAATTGGCAAAATCAGATTGTGCCTAAGCCTCAAAATAGATAGCTACTTTAGGGTTTCAGACACAGAGAAATAAGGAAAAGACTCATTTATTAAAGTATCAGTGCTAATTAATTATTATTATTTTTAAATCCATTTACCAATTTATAAAGGGTTTTCATAAACAATATTTAATCCTGTATCTATGAAATTCCAGTCCTGCAAGTTGAGAGAATTCAAAATTTAATGGTATTGTGTCATAGAATCACAGGACTCTAACCTCAGCTCTGATTCTCAGTCCATTGTTCTTTCTTCCATATAAAGTAGGCATAATCTTAAAAATGAAATAGATACCAGTTGTTGGTATCCATAAGAGAATCCATAGCAATAATATTGGCTTTGTAATAAGTCCCAAAATTTTTCAGTGTTCTAATTCTCAGAATTCAGAGTAAAAATCTTTTTTTGTCATTTTTTAGACTTACTGAGTGTAAAATTGGTTAATACAAAAACAGAACAAAAGCAAAATGCTTTTCAGAAAAACCTTAACTTTTTATTTGCAAATCCAGATAATAAAATTTATTCTGGGAAATCTCTCAGAGTTAGGGAAAAATAGATTTGAGTTTTTATAATAATAAATTAGCTTGTTGTATTGGCACCATATAACATACTTTAAATGTGTCTTTTTCAGTTGTAAACTTGAGCTGTATCAGATTATTCATCAGTATTCCAACATGGTTTTCCAACAGCAAACCAGGAAAGAAGTATAAGACATTTGAACTTCTGTCTGCTTTTACCACTTCTACTTTGATGACCTTAAACAAGTTATTTTATCCTATTGAATTTTAGTTTTCTCTTATAAATGAAATTATGCATTTAATACATGTAATTTATTTTTCCTTTTACCTTTCTTACTACTACTTCATTTCAGAATATCCTTGCTATCTTTTCTTACCATTTAAGCCCCCCCTTAAATTCTGAGCTGATCAGATCTTCTCATATACTTGTATGGCTGATACTAATTGCTCCCTTCTTTATACTCATGGCAATATTTTTCATATATTTTATAATACACCTTTTAAAAATTTATTCAGCAAGAGTGAATATTTTTTAATGCCTAGCATTGTACTAGATTTAGATAAGATAAATGAGACAGTTCATGCTTTTGAGGAACTAACTGGTTTGGACTTCATTTATGTTTTATGTTGATTGGTCTGAATACTTAGATATGTATGGGTTGTTCAAGGAAGTGAAAGAGGGTAGCAGGTAATTCTTTCAGAAGTAATTGGAAAGATTTCGCAGAGGAAATACGGAGGTGCCATTTTAGTTGGTCCTGGAATGGTGAGTTAGAGATTGTCATGTTTATAGTGAGAATATTGTGTTCAAAAGTTTCAGTGCATGAAGGTGTTTTCTTGTTAGAAGGACAGAAAAGTCAGGTGGTCCCGTATGAATGGTACAAGTAAGAATTAATGCTGGAAAAGTTGGATGGATTAAAATACAAGTTTCTCCCTGCTTCACAGCCTTTGTACCTCTTTGGTTCTACCTGAAGTGTTCCTTATCTAGATCTTTATGTGGCTAACTAATTTAAATCTCAACTCAAATGCTACCTTGTCCGAGAGGGCTTCTCTGATTTTTCTGACCCACCATCACCTTCTTTATTTCAACACCTTTCTTTCATACTCTGTATTAACTCCTGGGTTATTGTTTACTTTCCCCATCAGTATGTTAGCTCCCTAAAGAGTAGGGATCTTCATGTCCCTTATTTACCACTAGATCTTAGTACCTGGCGTAGTTCCTAACATATAGTAGACAGTCAATAATGTATTGAATAAACGAGGCAGTAAACATTTTTTTTTAAGAAAGTGGGTAATCAGATGTGTCATTTTAAAAGAAACTATGATCTAAGTGGAAAACCTTACTATTGCCACTTATTAGATGTATGACTTCGAACAGTTATTTTGGTTTTCTCATCTATAAAGTGGAGTTTTTTATACATACCTGATGGAGTTACCATAAGGATTATGAGTATCTGAGTCATGATAAACAGTAAAAGTTAGCAACCATCCTCATCATTAGTTTTGATAAACTAAGATGGACAGATGTTTTCTTTCCTTTTTTTTTTTTTAACTCCCATGATTTACAGTTGATCATTTAAGTCTTTTACCCAAGCAACATTTATGTTTAATTCTGAACTCATAAGTGAGGTTGATGAGTAAAATGGTTTGAATAGTAGCTAAAATATTCGTAATATTTTGTGTGGTATTGTATAGGACTGAATCAAGTTTTAAGTCAGCAAGCAAACCAGGAGATCAGCCCACTGGACAGCATGATTCAAAGACTACAACAGGAGCAAGACCTGAGACGTTCTGGTGAAGCAGGTATCAGTAATACCAGCCGTTTAAGTAGAGGTAAGCAGATATTCTATTTTAAGTGGAATATTTAAAAATTTGAAACAGCCTAAATCTCCCACAGTGTTAAGTGGTTTAAGAAATTATGGTACATCCGTAAAATGAAATATTAGGCTGCCAAAATGATCAGGGTTTTGAAGAATATTTAATGACCCAAGAAAATGGTTCATAATGAGATTTCAAGTTAGAGATAATGAGTTTTTAAATGTGTATATTCTTCCACATTTTCTATAGTAAACATGTAGAATAGTCAAAGCCACATTCTTGAACATCTCATCACCCTTATTGTTGTATATTGTTAAACTTTAAGAGTCAAAACAAATTTATGAACCATAAATACTCTTGGGTTTGTCTAGTTTGCTTCTTATGAAGTCTTCTCAAAAATACTTAGCATTTTTTTAAAGTAATGATTTTATATCCTTGGGGCTTAATAGTCTATAGTTATGATTCATTGACTTACCTAATCAACTGAATAACCATGTTTTGTTTTCATTAAACCACTTTTGCCTGTGGTTTAGTTCCTGATATGGTAATTTAATTAGTTTGCCACAATATGAAGTTTCATATGGAAGATAGTGTATTACCTCTTTTTTTCTGTTATAAACTAATGGAGAAATATCTCTAAGTAGAACTTAATCACTTAGGCTCCAACTTTTTCACTTAGGCTCCATAAGTTCTACCTCAGAGGTTCATTCACCACCAAACGTAGGACTAAGACGTAGTGGACAAATTGAAGGTGTACGGCAAATGCACAGCAACGCACCAAGAAGTGAAATAGCCACAGAGCGGGATCTTGTAGCTTGGAGTCGAAGGGTGGTAGTACCCGAGCTATCAGCTGGTGTAGCCAGGTAAGGGAAGTTGTGAATTGTTATGTACCATAGTTCCTTGGGTTCATTTTGAGTTAACAGCATTCACAGCATAATACCTTTCCAGCCCTGTAATTCCTCTGAAATTTATCTGGAAGGGTAGTATAAACTATTCATGACTGTAGAAAAATTAAGTTTCTAAGATATATTTATTTCTAGAATGATTTATGTAAATGATAAGAATAATATGTGTTAAGGTCAACAGGAAAATCATAAATTTGGATTGACCAAATAGGAGGTTTTATTGAGTAGCATATTTCAGTCTTGGCTTGTCTTGTTTAACTATATCTTAAAATACATTTTATAAAGTTTGTTATAATTATTTAATTTTTTAATGGATTTAGCCAGCCATTCACATGATATTCAGATGCCAAAAAAAATTAATTGGAAAATACATAAAGATTTTATATATATTAAAATATTTATATTTAAAAGTATACATTTATGACTTTAAAAGTATTGATTTAATAAAATTCTATTCTCTTAGACCATGCCATGAGGGAACTTTTTATCCAGTTCCTTTTGATCTTCAGTCATGAAATACTCATGAATGAGGCCTAGAACCTAAGTAAGGCTGATTTCTGTGTATGAAGTATGTTCTAAGTATGAAGGTCAAAATGTGAATTTGAATTTAAGATTTTCTAGTTCTTCAACTCAGAAGATAGTAGTAATTACATAATTAAAATTTTGGTCTTAATGTTCATATAGATTATGCTTTTTGATTGGACATACTTTGAATTTATGTTAGGATTTAGAATTAAATACACACCAAAGGTATACATTTACACTTTTTTATGACAAATATACCCAGTTATCTGTCATAAATTAATTAACTCACATGGTATATTTTTAGTTAGATTCTTGTTTACTTTTTAATTCTAATGTTAAGGTTTGAAAGGGGTCAAATAAATAATGCTTATTTTTTCAACACGAATTCTGAAATAATTGAAAAATAACATGGAGAATAAGACACATAGTAAATCAGACTATCACTGTTTGTTACTATCACTTTTTATTTCATGAAATAAAACCCATATCAGTAACAAAAAGTAATATTCCACAAAAACCGTATCAGTAACAAAAAGTAATATTCACCAGACACAGATAGCAGTGGGCCACAGTTTTTCTTCCCTTGTGGGACATGTGGTTTGCTTCTTTAAGATGCAGGGCAAAATGTATAATTGCACACAATGGCATAAGGCTGGGCTGTGCTAAGCTGGGTTTTTCTTCCAGAGCATATCAGTTGACTAATTTACTCCTCCTCTGGAGAGGAATGAGTCAGGAGATAAGGTTGCTAGTTGTTGGTTGAGGCTCCTGCACATGGAAGGGAACTTGAGGAGTGAGGAAGATTTATTTGTCTTCAAATATTCTTCATCGTTTTATTCCTTTATCATTGGGCTTAACTATTCATTGGCCCGTGGTCAAGCAAGACTGTGGCCATAACTTTAACAGATATTCTTTCTTTGGGCTTCCTAGAGCTTTGTCTCTAAAACTTTGTACTCATCCTATGGGAATCTTCCTAAGAATCTCTTCAGTGGGTAGTCTAAAGTTTCCTTTTAAAAAGCCTCTCTGAAATGGGTCAGCCTCATCCATTAATTAAAATGGAATCCAATGACATACCCAACAGGGGGCTAAGTACCATAGAAATAATTCTCATAACTCAATAGTAAACAACAGAATCCAACCAGAGAATGGGCAAAAGACATGAACAGACATTTACCAAAGAGGATCTATAGATGACAAATAAGCACATGAAAAGATAATCAATGTCATTAACCATTAGGGAAATACAAGTTGGAACCACAATGAAATATCACTGCATTCTTCTCAGAATGGTTAAAATAAAAAATAAGTGACAGCACCAAATGCTAGAGAGGATGTAGAGAAAACTGAATTACTCATGCATTGCTAGTGGGAATGTAAAATGATAGAGCCATTTTGGGAAACAGTTTTGCACTTTCCTAAAATCCTAAACATGCAACTGCCTGTCATATGACCCAGCAGTTGCACTATTGGGAATTTATCCTAAAGAAATGAAAACTCATGTTCACACAAAAACCTGAACATAAATGTATAGCAGCTTTATTTGTAATACCCAAAAGCCAGAGAGATACCCAGATGTATTTCAGTAGGTAGATGGTTAAACAATGGTATATTCACACCATGGACTACTACTGTGCAATAAAAAGGAACAGCATGTTGATACAATGGGTATGAATCTTGAGGGAATTATGCTGAGTGGAGAAAAATAATTTCAAAGTACATTCTGTATAATTCCGTTTATGGAATATTCTTGAAATGACAAGGGTATAGGAATGGAGAACAGATTTAGGTTGCTAAGATACAGGCATACTTTGGGGATATTGCAGGTTTGGTTCCAGACCAGTGCAGTAAAGCAGCTCACATGATTTTGTTTGTTTGTTTCCCAGTGCATGTAAAAGTTAAGGTTATACTATTCTGTAATCTGTTAATTGAACAATATGATTATGTCTGAAAAAAACTACATACCTAATTTGAAAATTCTTTACTGTTGAAAAACGCTAACAACCATCTGAACCTTCAGTGATTATACTCTTCTTGCTGGTGAAGGGTCTTGCCTCAATGTTGATGGTGGCTGGCTGATCAGAGTGGAGGTTGCTGAAGGTTGGAGTGGCTGTGGCAATTTCTTAAAATAAGACAATAATAAAGTTTGCCACATTGATTTGACTCCTCTCATGAAATATTTCTGTGTAGAACTTATTTCAAAACTGGGTCAGTCCTCTCAAACCCTGCCATTGCTTTATTAAGTTCATGTAATTTTCTTTTCTTTTCTTTTTTTGAGACGGAGTCTTACTCTGTTGCCCAGGCTAGAGTGCAGTGGTGTGATCTGGGCTCACCGCAACATCCACCTCCCAGGTTCAAGCAATTCCCCTGCCTCAGCCTTCCCAGTAGCTGGGACTACAGGCGCATACCACCATGCCTGGATAATTTTTTATAGTTTTAGTAGAGACGGGGTTTCACCGTGTTAGCCAGGATGGTCTTGATCTCCTCACCTTGTGATCTGCCCTCTTCAGCCTCCCAAAGTGCTAGGATTACAGGCATGAGCCACCGCACCTGGCCAAGTTCATATAGTTTTCTACATCCTTTGTTAACATTTCAGCAATATTCAAAGCATATTCACTAGAGTAGCCTCCCTCAAGAAACCTCTTTGTTCATCCATGAGCCGCTCCTCATTCGTTTAAAGTTTTATTATGCAACTTCAGCAATTCAGTCACATCTTTAGTTGCCGCTTCTAATTCTAGTTCTCTTGCCATTTCTATTACATCTACAGTAACTTCTTCCACTGATCTCTTCAGCCTTCAGAATCATCTGAGGGTTGGAATCAGCTTCTTTCAAACTCCTGTTAACAGTGATACTTTTCCTCTTCCCGTGAATCATGAATGTTCTTAATGGCATCTAGAATGGTGAATCCTTTCTAGAAGGTTTTCAATGTACTTTGCCCAGATCTGTTAGCAGAATAACTATCTAGTGCAGCTATAGCCTTATGAAGTGTAATTTCTTAAATAAAAAGACTTGAAAATCAAAATTACTCCTAGACCCACAGGCTGCAGAATGGATGTTCGGTTAGCAGGCATGAAAAGAACACTAATCACGTTGTTTATCTCCATCAGAGCTCTTGGGTGACTAGGTGCATTGTCAGTGAACAGTAATATTTTGAAAGCAATCATGTTTTCCGAGTAGTAGATCTCAACAGTGGGCTAAAAATATTCAGTAAACCATGCTATAAATAGATGTGCTGCCATCTAGACTTTGTTGTTTCATTTATGGAGCACAAGATGAGTATATTTATCATAATTCTTAAGTGCCCTAAGATTTTTGGAATGATAGATGAGCATTAGCTTCAACTTGAAGTCACTAGCTGCGTTAGCCCCTAAGAAGAGATTTAGACTGTCCTTTGAAGCTTTGAAGCCAAGCCCTTACTTCCCTCTAGCTGTGAAAGTCCAGATGATACCTTCTTCCATTTAGATGGCTGTTTGATCTGTTACTACATTGAAAATCTGTTGTTTAGTGTAGCTACTTTCTTCAGTGATCTTAGCTAGTTATTCTGGATAAATTGCTCAGCTACTTCATCAGCACTTGCTGCTTCACCTTACACTTTTATGTTACACAGGTGGTTCTTAAGCCTCATGAACCAGCCTATGCTAGCTTCCAACTTTTCTTCTGCAGCTTTTTCCCCTCTTCCAACCTTCATAGAAGAGAAGAGAGTTAGGGCCTTGCTCTGGATTAGGCTTTGGCTTAAAGGAATGTTGTAGCTGGTTTGATCTTCTATCCAGACCACAAAAACTATTTCTGTATCAGCAACAAGCCTGCTTCACTTTCATATCATTCCTATGTTCACTGGAGTAGCATATTTAACTTCCTTCAAGAGCTTTTCCTTTTCGTTCAAAACATGGTTGTTTGGCACAAGAGGCATAGCTTTCAGCCTGTCTCAGCTTTTGACATGCTTTCATCACAGAGTTTAATCATTGCTACCTTTGATTTAAAGTGAGAGATGTTTTCACTGGATCAGTTAGGGTTTTTAATTGGCCTAACTTTAATATTGTTCTGTCTCAGGGAATAGTGAGGCCTGAGGAGAGGGAGAAGATGGGGCAATGGCTAGTTGGTGGAGCAGTCAGAACACACGTAACATTTGTCAGTTATAGGTGAGGTTCATGGTGCTTCAAAACAACTACAATAGAAGCATAAAAAATTACTGACAACAGGTCTCCATAATAGATATAATGGTAGTGAAAAAGCCAGAAATATTTTAAGAATTACCAAAATGTGACACAGAGACACGAAGTTAGCATATGTGGTTGAAAAATGGCACTTGCTCGCCGCAGGGTTCCCACAAACTTGCAACTTGTAAAAAAAAAAAAATGCACTATCTGCAAAGCGCAGTAAAACATGTATGCCTGTGTACACACACACACAAACTAATAGAAACTAATAGAAGTAAAACTGGGGAAGTCTGAGTAAGATCAATGGATTGTATAAATGTCAGCATCCTCCTTCTGATGTTGTACGATGTTTTGCAAAATGTTACCATTTGGGGGAATTGGATAAAGGATGCAAAGTTTTGCAGAATGTTACTATTTGGGGGAACTGGATAAAGGATACAAGTAATCGCCGTGTTATTTCTTACAACTGTATGTTAATCTATAATGATTGCAGTAAAAAGTTTAATTTTTAAAAAAAACTAAGAACAAAAAAATTAAATCCAAGCCTGTTCTTTTCAGAAGATTTAAATTTGCTCATTTTATTTTCCATTCAGAATTATGGCCAGCCACAGTGGAGATTGTGCAGTTAAGTAACATGATAACATTAATATCATCTAGTAAAGAAATATCAACAGTATATAGTTGCACTGTGTTTTAGTATTAACTACCTTCTTATTATGAAATCTTAAGGGAGAATTAAAGTTCAAATACCCTTGCATTTCAAAAACTTTAAAGTTGTAAGATATTGAAATAAAAAATAAAATTATCTTTTTCTCATGAGTTCATTTTTTTTTTATTAAATTAAAGTTTAAAATTAGTGTTCCTCAATTTGTGTTGTTCAGTTTCACCTTGATGGTTTGAGTTTTTTCAGTCAGTGAAACCTGACCTCCCTGTCTCTGGAAAGAGTGTAGTTCTTTCAGGGCTTTCAGTGTAACCTCGGGCTCTGTTGTATTGAATTTTTAAAGAGATTCCAGCTATCTATATGGAACAGAAGATTATCAAAGCATAGGCCCTATTCTAAAAAATAAATCCGATTTCTCACTCTTGGAAAAATATCCTAGGAATCACCATGTTCCCACAATCTAATACTTGGTTTGCCAAAGACCATAGCAGGAACCGGTAGTATTAAGTTGGAGTAGACAGAGTTTGTCTTTCCATTATTTCAGTCATTTAATGCCAGATGTCCTGAGCCCGCAACCTATGAAATTAAACTCAGAAATCTTTATCACGTGCTTCCATCTTAAAATAAAACATCAGGAGTAGCGTTCCTTTCCTGACACCTAATATTCCTTTTGGAGGAAAGTTATATGTAAAATTCTAGATTAATGCATATGGCTTTTGTCTTTCAGTAGGCAAGAAGAATGGAGAACTGCAAAGGGAGAAGAAGAAATAAAGACTTACAGGTCAGAAGAGAAAAGAAAACACTTAACTGTTCCAAAAGAGAATAAAATACCCACTGTCTCAAAGGTACATATTAATTATTTTGATGTTTAATATTTGCTTCTTAAGTATAGTGACCATTTTAAGGCTCCATTTCGTAATTTAAAATGTTATTATAAACAGGTTAATGGTAAAAATTAACATAGTAATTCGTGGTTATCTCTGGATTATCTATTGTTTACTATTTAAAATTTTTAATTCCATTTCTGCTTTGTAGCACACCCTTTCCCAAAGTGCCAATTCTTATATACTCATGAAATTCTAATAAATTACACTAAAGCCTCATCAAGAACTTTCCTTAGCTCTTCATAATCTTGTGTGCCATCTTTGTACAGTCTGAAAATAGCATTTTGTTATGTTCTTCTATGTGTTTTTGTGGTGTCTTGCCTCTATTCATTATTCTAGATAATCAAGTCAGCTAATGCTGCTATAGATAATATTTCTCATTTTCTCCACTAGGAGAGGTAGATTGTCCCTAATAGTTTTGACCGATTGGCTTTTCTGTCATCCTACTCTGGAAAAACTTTTGCACCCAGTAGATTTCAATTGGTCGTGGCCTAATTGGAGAGAGATATGTACTTCCCTGAGTGTGAAGGAATCACAAGTATCGCTTTTTCCTTTTTTTCTTTTCTTTTTTTTTATTTTGGAGAAAAACAGCTTGAAAACTTCAGAGCCTTAGAGTCTGTAATTGAGGAAGCCTATGTGAAACTTCTTTTTAGGTCCAAGTCACTATCTAAAGCAATTATTGAAACAAAGGAAAAATAAATAGCAGGCCTTCTTCACCAGCTTCGTGTTCCTTCCTTTTTTTCATTTGAGTTTTTTAAAACTCCTAAATCAGTCTTCTTTTCTAGAATTCACTTTTCTGTTTTATTACTCATCTCTTCAAAATACTCAAGTAGTCCTTTTTTCTTTACTAAGTGTATCATACCCTGGGATCAGTAGGACCTCACAGTGGTAGAATTCCTGTTAGTATAAGAAAGGAAAATTTCTTTCGAAATAATCTTGTTTTTTGGTTGATTGGTTGGCTTTTTCATGGTAAGTAGAAAGCATACCTTTTTTGCATCCTTTGCTGAGATAAACTTAAATAATGATGATGAGAGTTTGTATTGCTTGCTACTACCTTTTTGGATGGAATATGTTAGTATCTATTAATAAATTAAAAGATGTGCTTATCTCTTAATTCAATAGTACTTCAAAGACTTAAGAAATAAAAGGAACGATATGTATATGTATACATATATGTATGTGCATGCACACTCACATATTTTTAGTGTCTGTGGTCGCAAAAACTGGAATAACCAGTATTATTTATGTCGTCAGCTGGCTATCATTTATTTTTCCCTAATTTAATTGGTTATTTTCGATTTCAAGGATGTCTAATTGAGTCTTTGTTTTTTTCTAAGACAAGACCCTGCATTTATTTCATGGATGTGATTCTCTTTTTTGTTTGGTTGGTGGGGAGACAGTGTCTCATTGTGTTACCCAGGACAGAGTGCGATGGGACAGTCCTAGCTGACTGCAGCCTTGGACTGCCTCAGGTGATCCTCTTGCCTCATCATCCCAAATAGCTAGGACTATAGGTTTATACCACCATGCCTGGCTAACTTTAAATTTTATTTTTTAACTTTGTAGAGATAGGGTCTTGCCATTGCCCTGGCTAGTCTTGAACTCCTGATCCCAAAGCAGGATTCTCCCACATTGGCCTCCCAAAGTGCTGGGATTACAGGCATGAGCTACCATGGCTGGCCTTTGTATTCACTTTTGAGATAGCTTTATTAAGTTTTTTTTGTGTGTTTTAGGCATAAATTTTAGTGTTTATTGAGTTTGTCTTCATCACTGTGTTGTACTTTGTCAGTTTTTTAGTGCTTATTGGTTGTATTCTCATCTGCAGAAGACTCCTCACATTTATTCCAGCAGAAGAAAAATAACCCAGCCACATGGCATCTTATCTTCATAGTGGCAGGGTAGCTTTATGATCCCCATTTTGGTTTCCAATTTGCCTCTGCCTGTTACATATGCCTCATAGCCCATTTTCCTTTTTCTTACATCATTTCTGTAGGTTTGATGTAGATACGGAAGAGTTCAGTGTTTGGTTTAGTCATTTATCATGAATCCTTATGTCTGTCATTAATTAGAAAAAAAACCAGAGTTTTTGTGACTAATCAATCAGCAAGTAAATTTCAACGTAACCATGGTAAGCCTTTAACTTGATGAATGTTAAAATGTTTGAGTTGGTACTATAACCTCGTCCATTTAAGTGATATCTTAAATATGAGCAAATGTTTTTATTGTTGTTGTATGTTAGGATAAATTGTCTCACTTTGTCACCCAGGCTGTAGTGCAGTGGTGCAATCATCCCTCACTGCAGCCTTGAACTCCTAGGCTCAAGCAATCTTCCCGAGTAGCTGGGACTACAGGCATGCGCCACCATGCCCAGCTTGAATTTTTTTAATTAAAAAATTTTAACTTTTAAACTAAAAATCCTGCTCTTTAAACAATCTGTGAATAAATTTATTTTTTTCTAGAATCATGCTCATGAGCATTTCCTGGATCTTGGAGAATCCAAAAAGCAACAGACAAATCAACACAATTATCGTACTAGATCTGCATTGGAAGAGACTCCTAGACCCTCAGAAGAGATAGAAAATGGCAGTAGTTCTTCAGATGTAAGATATCAGCACATTCATAAATTACATGTCATTTTTACTTATTTTTTTAAATATGAGTTTAATTCTTTGCATTTATTGATATGTTTGTAGATGTAGCTTAAATATGGCATTTTGGGGTCTTACGATACAGCTTTTATTTTCTAAAAATCTATTTCTAGGCATGGCACACATACACATAATTTCAAATCCACAAAATAAACTCATGTGAATTAATTATTCTCATTTTATAGATAAGGATTCTGAGGCTCAAAGATATTTAGACTATACAGTCACCTATTAAGAGGTAGAGCAGGGAATAAATGCAAGTTTGTTTTACTTTAAAGCCAAGCTTTTTAAGTGGTACCATGAAGCTGTAGTATAGTGTAAATATAACAACAAATCAATAAGTATTTGACAATTTTTGTTGGTTTTTAATCTCTGTACCAGTTTATAGCTTTCTCAGTGTAATTTTTAAATATTCCTCATGCGTCATTATTTCAGTAAATATTACTGTCCTTACTAAATTATATATTATTCCAATGAAGGCAATCAGTTTGCAGTCATAAACCAATCTTATTAAGCAGTTAAACCATCTCCATTCCTCTTTTCTTCTCAACCCTTCCCATCACCTTCCTTCTTTACAGGTTAGAGATGTAATCATTTTAGATATTGACTACTATACACTTTTGAAACCATATTGTGCTTTGAAATGCTAGGCATATATGAGAATTCTCTAAATATATTCTCTTTATCCAGGGCAACATTAACTCTCAAACTGAGAGTATTCTAACCACAATTTAAGTTAGTCTCCAATGGCTTTGGGTCCTCATATGGCCAGGTCAAAATGATATATTCATTCTGGCGAAAAAAGAGAAATATACTGATTATATAAACTTGACACATGGTAATTTGGATAGACATACAAAACATAAAATACATGTGGGCTAATTATTTATCTTATAAAATGTCTCTATTTTTGAAAGAGTTTCTTCTAAATATTAAGTTTCTATATAATATTTAAAATATTATTTATTAGAAACTTAAGAACTGTATTTCCAGAAACACATCTGTTACAATAAGTCCTTCAAGTGTCTTCAAACTAATTTGTTTATGCTTTAACATCCTTTTAGAAATTTAGAATATATTTCTAGAGGAGCCCATTGAGAACAAAGTATCACTTTGGGCACAGTATACTAATTAATTGGAAAGAATTCTGATTTTTTGGTTCAAATGTTTTGTACTTTAGTATTTCGTATTTGGAATGTAGGAATAATTCTGTTTCTTTTTTCCCCCCCTTTAAGGAAGTAACACACAAAATGTGGGAAAAATTATATCACTTGCTTAGATTTGTTATATCAAGCAGTGATTAAATTTGTTAATAAAATGTGCTTTTTGTTAATAAAATATGCAAATGTGATTTTTTCATTTTTGCTTAGTTTTCATAACTGTGGAATAGACATATAATCACATTCTTCATTAAAACATCAAAATGGGAAAACTTTTGTCCCAAATATATTATTTTATTTAAATATTAAAAGAATCCACCCCATTGTCCTCTTTAAAAGTTATCTGAATATGCCGAGCAAGTAAGTAACACCATTCTTACAGAATGTTGTCCAGGGTTTGGACTAAAGTGACCTGGGCTTAAATCAAGTTTTGTTGCTTATTAGTTGTGCCGCCTTGGGCAAAATTCTCAACTTTTTAAAGCTTTAGTTTGTTTTATTTAAATAACTCTCTATCACCAATAGTGCATTGTCAAGCCCAAATGGGGTGATACATACAAAGTGCTTAGAATAGTTTGTAACATACAGTAAAAGCTTAATAAATACGAGGTGTTATTGTTATTGGAGCATAAAGTTTATTTAAGCGAGGAAGACATGCAACATTTTTGCCATCAAAAAACCCAACTTTATGAAGAAAATGCTTTCACAGATAATATTCTTTGTTGACTCGTGAATATTTACTAAAGAGAAACAGAGTGTTTAAGTATTTTTTAGTCCTTTACCATTTGGATAAAATAAGACCAGAAGTGGAACATCCTTTTTTATATGGGACAGCTGTTTTAATAAGTAAAACATAAATGTGCCTATAATAAATAAAACATAAATATGCCTTCTCAAAGCACCTATAGAAAAGAAAGCTTAGTGATTTAAAAAGGCTCAAGAAGTAAAAATTAATTTCAAATGTAAATATGGAATTTGATACCATTTTATCTAGAAGATATGTTATGAGGCTTTTACAATGGTAACCTGTAGGATTGCTCTGAATCCAATATTAGTATTATGTTTTTATATACATTTACGTATTCTCATTTATTTGTGAAAAAAAGGTAAAAGCTGTATTTTGCAACTAATTTTTTAAAGAGCAGCAGCTGACTCTTTTATTATTTTATTGTTATTATTTTTGAGACAGTCTCTTTCTGGAGTGTAGTGGTGCGATCTCAGCTCACGGCAACCTCCGCCTCCGGGGTTCAAGCAATTCCGTGCCTCAGTCTCTCAAGTAGCTGGGATTACAGGCATCCGCCACCATTCCCAGCTAATTTTTTTTGTATTTTAGTAGAGACAGGGTGTCGCCACGTTGGCCAGGCTGGTCTCGAACCCCTAACCTTAAGGGATCCGCCCACCTCGACCTCTCAAAAGTGTTGGGATTATAGGCGTGAGCCACAACACCCTTTGCAACTAATTTAAATCAAATTTTAAATATCCCAATATGACTGATATTATAAGATATCACTGATATTTTCTGTAATCATAAAATGTTATTTTATAAAATTATGCAATAAGACGTGTATTCAACATATCTTAGGAAGGCGAAGTAGTTGCTGTCAGTGGTGGAACATCCGAAGAAGAAGAGAGAGCATGGCACAGTGATGGCAGTTCTAGGTAAATGAATGATTTTTATTTCTGCAAATGTTATATAAAATCTTGAGAAAGGTGATTTTTTTTTTTTTTAACCAGCAACACGTTTCAAAGTCTCTGAAAGTCCAAAGTTCTTCAGAGAGTTTTTGAAATTGTATGAAATGTAGATTTTCTGATATATGTTCTCTATAGAAAATAATTTTTTGGTGATTGCAACTAGATCTTCAAAATGATGCTTTTAGCTTTATCGTCTTAGTATTGTTTCTTCTGAATACTGTTATAATGTTGAATTGCAAACCAGTTTCATTACTGGTTTTGAAAAGTGTGAAGTTAAGAAAGCAATGCAAGCCTCCTGAGTTAACTATCTTATATAGTGGAATTTATGGTATACTAATGATAAGAGGAATAAGCTCTCCTTTTTCTTGTTATCCCTACCTTATTTGACCACACCAGTGAGGATTCCTTCAGCTCCTTATACTGGCGGTTCACATTGTTGCAGAGCTTATGACCTTGGCTAACTTTGGAAGGTCTTAATAGCAAGAAGAGAGTATAGCCTTTGGGGATGGCAATTATGATTAGCTGCTACACTTATCACCCACCTTAGTGGCTCTTAAAATAGAAGGGACAAATTATGAAGTAGAGGCTGTAAGAGTTCCTCAGTTCTACAATCAAGGGCTTTCCTATTCCCACAGTAGTGATTTCTGGTAATGATGTGCAAATGTGTGTGGTTAGATCTAGTAGTTTTCTGTATTCAAGACAGGTCATTGAAGGAAAAATTGAATTTCTTTTGGCTCAACAGCAGAATCAGAGTATTTCAAACCCTGAGATGACATAGGGGGTCCTGTATTAAAAGAGCAGTGGTGGTTTTAGCAGTTGAGGACAGTTGTAAAGAATGCTGGGCTCTGGAGTTTGTAATTATGTTTATGCTGACAGCAGAAGATCTTCTGTAAGAGCCAAGTACTCCAGAGAGTGATAACTGTGTGATTTGGCAGGTACCATTTATAGTGGCCATGGCTGGAGCTAGTATAAATAAAATGCTCATAAGTTGTAGACAACCTATTTTAGAATAGCATATCTGAAAGTAGTGTAAGTTCTTAAAAATCATTTAAAATTTCATAGTGAAATCACTAAATCATGTTAGAAAACATCTTAATTATTTGATTCTTATCTGGGATGATTAGGATAATCAGAGATTTAGGTACGTGCTTATAAAGAACATTTGGACAGTGGAGGGGGTAGTGGGGAGGGTTAGTGCAATGGAATAAAGCTCCAGAAAAATCTGCTTTTTGAGTGTTAATGTTAACAGCAGTATTTTTAGAGGCATGAGGTCATGTATCATTAAATCTAGGAAAGCTAATTACTGCTTTTAACATAGTATAACTTGATTCCTTTAAGACATTTATGTTCATAAAATTGTACAAAATAAGTAAATATGCTTACATACTAAAATTAATATAGAAGCTAATACAACTAGATCCTTTATTTTGCAACATGATTGGTTCAATAAATCATTTGTCAATGAAGGTAAACTAAAAAGAAATGACAAACATGATTGGAAGCAGTATACAAAATATAGTAAGGCCTGTATTTTTCTGAATCATGGCATGCTTTGAAGCATAAGATACACCTAAGGTTTAGGGTGCAGGTAGGTAGAATAATTTTATCTAAATGAAATTTTGTTGCTTTACATACAGAGTAAAGTTTGCAAACACAGTCTTTCTCCTGGATAGGAACACTTCTGACTCTGCCAGTTCAATATCCAGCTACCCTGAGAGCACTAGTACTGGACCATGAGAGTTCCCCCTGTCTGGAACTCCCACCTCCCCTTAAAAAAGGAATCCCCATGTCTCCTTAATGTTGACACCTTCTGTGCTCTGCAGGGTAATCTTTATGCTGTCATTAGAACTGAGAAAAGTGACCCCCTCTTATTTTTATATGCTCACAGAATTTGTAACATATGCAACACTCAGAAGTCAATATTTTTCTTAAAATCTTGGAAGGTACTTAAATTTGTTTTTTCACTTAAAGTTGTGACTTTGTGTATCTTCAGGTTTTGGGGGAGTTTTTTTGTGATATTTAAGTAAAGCCTATAGAATTTCAAGAAACTTTTGAAGATGAGTTGAAAATTAGGGAAGTATTTTTTTGTTAGTTTAAGTATTTGTTCTGTCATTTGTCTTTATTATAATCTTTCTTTTCATTTTTATAAAACAAGTCTTAAAATTTTGTCTTGTGTGTTATCTAATGATCCCTTCTCTCCTTCTAGTGACTACTCCAGTGATTACTCTGACTGGACAGCAGATGCAGGAATTAATCTGCAGCCACCAAAGAAAGTTCCTAAGAATAAAACCAAGAAAGCAGAAAGCAGTTCAGATGAAGAAGAAGAATCTGAAAAACAGAAGCAAAAACAGATTAAAAAGGAAAAGAAAAAAGTAAATGAAGAAAAAGATGGACCAATATCACCAAAGAAAAAGAAGCCCAAAGAAAGAAAACAAAAGGTTTGGTTTTTAAAATTACAAATTTGGTGTTTTCTAGGGAAACAGTTTAAAGCACACATGTTGAAGTACAATTGATCACAAACATTGTTGAAGTGTTTCAGCAAAGAATAATAGAAAAAACTCAGAAGTACACAGTAGTAAAAAAGTATACCTAAATATATTTAGTTTATTTGAGTTTTTAGATATTTAGCATGTAAAAGTATTTACTTACAAAATTGACATATTCTAAACATTGAACATTTAATCTTAAAAAGATCAGATTTTTCTTGACAGTTTAGTGGGATTTTTTATGTGAAATACATAATGATACAAAACATATAGTATATTAGCCTATGAATTGCCTTTATGTTTAACGATCCTTATTAATTGTTATTGCTGAAAATAAAGTCTGTGAGGAATATCACACAGAGTAGAAATGACACAACTTGTTACAGTTGACTCCAAGGCAAATATGAAGCTAAAGTGGGGTAAGATGGTCTTGTAACATTCCTTCATTAATCTACAGTGTGTGAGCCATAAGTTTTCAGTCCTTTGGTCAGTAGCAGTATTGATTTGATTACCACAATTACGTCTGTGGACAATTTGAGAGAAAGCAGAGAACATAAGAAATATTATAGGAAGAATATCTGTCAGCTCTTACGGAGTTGAAATTCTTTAACATAGGAATGAAAATGAGAGCTGTTTAATTTTTGTTCTAAAGTAAATACAATAAGAGGGGCATGTTTTCTGCTTCCCAAAAGACTGTAAATGGGAAGCAGTATTTGGTTAAAAGGAAGATTTTTTTGTAACCTCTGCCATTTAAGTATAAGTTGTCGTTTGTAGAATTAAATAAGTAGGAGACCATAGGGTCTTTATTCCCACAGAGCTTTCAAAAAGTATAAGAATATATCTGTTTTAAATGTTTATTTTATCTACATTTGTTGAGTTCTTGTTTCAGCTTTATAATTATCAGTTACTTTAATTTAGATTCCACAGCTGCTATTTTTCTTGTTGCCTCCTTTGCTTTTGTTTGGGGAAGCTTTACCAAAGAGAATGCCACACATTTACCCACACGTTTTCTTTTCTACCTTGTCAGTGATGATAAATGTAGTCTGTTTTGTTATTTAATGTATGTAGTAGACAGATTGGTTAAAGAAAACTGATTTAGCCATGTTTCTGGCTAATAAGGTAAATATTCTTTTTCGTCTCAGGACAGTTTTGATGAACTTCTGAGGTTTGCAGTGACAAGTTACTGTGAGAACAGTTCCTTCATCCCAAGAGTACAGTTTGCTTCATCTGGTCCCCTTAATTTGATAATTTTCCTCAAGCTAATACCATGGGCTCCTTCATGCACTGGCACATATAGATCTATTGTTAACATTTGGCATATTTTAATTTCACTGTGTTGTTGCAACAAAGTATTGTGATAGGATGACTCTGCCAGTAGAATTATGTGGGTCACTTTAAATATGGTAAGGTTAGGATACTGGAGGGTATTCCCTTTAGTTTAAATTTTGTTCACATGCCTAGCAGTGATGTAACAGTAGATGGGCTTGTTCTTATTCCCTAGTCCTCTAGTTATCTCAAATAACCATAAAATTATTTCCATTCTTAAACAGGGGCATCTTATGTTGAGATTTCAGATGAGATTTCCTAGAGGAAATAAGATTTGAGCTGCGCCTAGAAGCATTCCCATGGTTGGAAAGGAAAGAAATTATTTATGCTTTCCATAGTTTAAAAAACCTCAAATCATGGAGCTGGAAATGTTAAAGAATACTCAATGCATTCTTAACCCCTTAATGGTTATAATTAATAAGTGACAGAAATCTTCCTCAACCAAACTTTCTAAGTTCCTCAGGAATTATTGGGGAATAAGATATGTCCTCATAATGATTTTTGGTGATGCCAAAGTCTTTCAGTCATACATATGATTATTCTTATTTAATATACAACTTACCTGTCTTGATGTAAAAGTTGTTAGCTTCCCCATTGAACATAGATAAATTCCTTATGGGGAGAAATCCGTGCCTAGCAATTAATAGTCCATATTGAGGCTAGAATTGTGATTTTCAAACTTTTCTGTCTTTATTAGTCAAAGGAAACCTTTTTCAAACAAACTTTTAGCTCCTCAATATACAAAACTGATAGCAGCTGCTCTGAATACAGCATAATGGAAGTTCCTGGTTGTGGGATCTCTGTGATATACTCAGTGCATAACATAATGGCTACTTTATTTGATAACCGTGTATATATCAAATTACTGTTTGGATATCATTTTACTCCTCCCATCTAACACCTACAAAACTTATTTACCAAGCTTTTTTCTCAAACCCGCTGTACCCCAGCCCTCTTTATCTCAGTAATGTGATGACTCTCTTAGTTGTTTATATCAGAAACCCTGAAGATAACCTTTGATTCCTCTTTTTCTCTCATATTCCACATCCAGTCCATCAGGGAATTAATTATCTAATGGATTATAAATATATTCAGCACTTTACTGTTTTTCACCACTCCACTGCCATCACATTGGTGTGAATCACCCTGAACTCTCATTTATGTTACTGTGGTAGCATCTCATGTGTCTTCCTGTTTCTCCTTTTTTCTCCCTAGGGTCTATTCTTTAAAGCATAGGTTGACAGATTTTTTTTCTACAGAAGGCCAGCTACTCTGCCATAATAGCATTTATAGACAATACATAAATGGATATGGCTGTGTTCCGATAAAAATTTATGAAAATTGTGGCAGGCCGGACTTGCCCTGAGGGTTATGATTTGCCGATCCTTGTTTTGATGCATCCAGAGTGATCGTTTTAAAATATAAGTGAGATCATACTATGCTTCTGCCTAAAATTCTGTAATGAACCCATCTCACGTATAGTAAATACCAAAGACCTTTACCCTAACTCTTCAGGGTAATGCTCTTGATGTGTTTGACTGAGAAATAGTCAGTATGGCTGTGACTAATAGGAAAAAGAGGAAAATGACAACTACTACAGTTGGGAAGTAGTAGTATTACCTATTGCAAGTAGTGTTCTCTGATATCATGTTATGGCATTGCTTCCTTTAGCAAACAAGTAGTATTTTATAGTGATAATTACACTACCTTGTTTTTAAAAAACACGAGTAAAATGTAGCAGTCTTAGTGTACAGTCATTTTTAATGTTTTACATGGGATTCACAAAAGACTTTAATCAGTTGCATAACATTTTTTTACTTATAAAAATATTAGGTTTCAAATGTTCTTAGAAAGTTCATTTTTTTTCTGAGTCTAAGGGTAACAACATCAAGACCATTGTGGCCACTTGTGGGTGACCAGCAAAGTTAAGGAACTTTCTCAGAGGCATAGTTTCTCATGCTGTGTAGAAGTGTAATGTCCAGCTTATGGAAATAATTAGACTTCTACATCTTGCATTACTCAGCTCCTGTGAGAATACCTTATTTAGTTGTAACTTACTATAACTAGGACTTAAAAAAAAAAACTCTAGGCTGTCTTGGTTTGTTATATGGAATGTTTATAAAACTGATAGCATTTTGAAAGGAAAGGAGAATACACAGAGCTTGTACTTTGGGGTTTGTGGGGATATCTTGTTACCTTGTTGTGAGTGTTGGCTATGGATTTTTGGGTTTTGCTTCTAGTTCTCTTTGTAGACAGTGATTTGGAGAGATTGAATAACTCTGTTGCCACTGCTGCCATTTTTTCTAGAATAAGTGTTTTGTTGCTTAAAGGATAATCATCTCCCAGTAGACACAGAGGATTGGTCCCAGGACCCCTGTAGATAACAAAATCCGGGGATGTTCAAGTCTCTTATAAAAAATGGCATATAGTATTTGCATGTGACCTACACACAGTCTCCTATATACTTTAAATCATTTCTAGATTATTTATAATACCTACTACAGTGCCTACACATCATTTTATTTGTGTGAATTCAACATAGTATTCAGAATGTAGCAAATGTAAGTTTTGCCTGTTGGAACTTTGTGGAATTTTTTTTCCAAATATTTTCAGTCAAGGTTGGTTGAATGCATGGATGTGGAACCCATGGATACACAGGGCCAACTGTATATAATGTTGTACAATGGTGCCCTTCCCCTTTTATTTAATTATCTTTATAGTTACTTTAAAGAGTAGGTTGGTAGATTAATGCCTTTTTGATTATTACTTAACAATGTTCTAACTTTTGTCAGAGATTGGCTGTGGGAGAACTAACTGAAAACGGTTTGACATTAGAAGAATGGTTGCCATCAACATGGATTACAGATACTATTCCCCGAAGATGTCCATTTGTGCCACAGATGGGTGATGAGGTACTTTAAAAGTTTTAAATTATCCTTTTTTCCTCACATAGTTTTAAACATTTTTAAATAGCTCTTGAAATAGACTTCTAGAAAATTGAAGCAGTTTTGTAAAGTATCTCATTGTAGATGTTTGTATCTATGTATGGAGAAAGTACAATTAGGAGTGAAAATCTAATGATATCCTCTTTGAAGCTGCTGTAAATCTGAATATTGTAAGAATGAAAATTTTCTTAGTGTTTTAAAAAGAAATACATGTTTTAGAGGGTTTTATTGCCAGCTTTTTCTTTTTAAATTAAAATATATTCATTTATCTTAAGGCTTAATGTATAACATGTTAAAGGAAAAATGAAATTTAGCAATTTATTTTCATTTAATTTTATTTCAAAAAGTTTTAGTGTTTTGTTTACCCACGGTGTTCACAGTTCATTAGATCTTTAAAAAATCTATAATCTTAGAATAAGAAATACTATTTAATTTTTAAGAAACTGAGGATGAGACCATTGTTTTAGAATATGTACTTGTGAATTTAGAATGAAAATGTAAGAACTGGTCTCAACATTTTTTACTCAAGGTTAATGTCTCCTTATTTTGTACACAAATTTTAAGAGGCAGTGTTATCTGGTGTGCAACAGATTGAACATAAATAGGGAATTAAAATAGAGGCTTCTTTAGCAAAGCACACTAATTTACAGTATAAAGTGGTAATTGACACTTTAAGAAAAAAAAGAAAACAAACTTTTTAATGCTAGAGTGATTCTAAAGAACAATCTGAAAGAATTTATTTAAAAATCATACTTGCCTCATAAGACTTGAAGAGCACAGAGCATTACCACATTGTTGTGGTATAGTACAGTGATAGATCTTAACATCCTGCAGCATTAAGATGTGAAATTATATTTAATATATTATTTCAACATGGCCAGAAAAGTTTGTAATTCCTTGTTGAATGATTTCCTTTCAAAATGGTTAGGTTGTCTTTTTAGCTGCTGGTGCTCAAAGGTGCTTGAAGGTCTTCATTATTCAGCACTATTCCATCATTTAAAGTTCCAGACAACTGGAGCAATAATGGTATTAATGAATAGAATGAAAGTATGGGATAGTGGCTATCCCAAAATGTTACTAAAAACTTAGCATTTTAAAACACGCTCTTCTACTGGTGGGCGTCAGACTGCTGTGTTCAAGTACTAGTTCTCCAAGACAGTAGTCAGGAGTCACTTAAATTTGATCTTCATGAAATGTGGATAAATGTATGCCCTGCTGTCTTACCAGGATTTGTGTAAGGATTAAAATATATGTGAAAGTACATTTTTCATTTTAATGTTTTCTGCGTATGTACAAACCACTTGCTAAAAAAGTTAACAACAAAAGTGGACAATAAACTTATTAGTTAGTCAACATTATTATGCAACATAGATTAACTTATTTTGAATTTAAGAATAAAATTGTGAAACCAGAAAATAACTTTTCATCTTAACTTACAAGTGTGTATTCAAAGTAATGTTATTTAGAACACTTCAGTTATGATTTAGTGATGTTAAGACAACTTGAGAGAAAGAGGAAGGAGAAAATATTAGAATTTCTATTAGCTCAAAAGGCATTAGATTTTCTGTTTGCAATTTCAGCTGATACCCTGTATATTAAAGGAAACACATCCAGGTTTTAAGATTATGACTTTATTTTTTAGGTTTATTATTTCCGACAAGGACATGAAGCCTATGTCGAAATGGCCCGGAAAAATAAAATATATAGCATCAATCCCAAAAAACAACCATGGCATAAAATGGAACTACGGGTATGACATTGATTTATTATTTAATAGCCCCAAAAATACAATTATGGATTTTGGAGAAAATTGTATCAAAGGTTATTATTAACACAATAAGAAACTGCATCATGAAGATACCTTGTTTAATTGAAGCAGTGCTAGAGAGTAGCAGGTGTTTAATTTTCATCCAGAGAAACACAAGATTTGACTGAATTTATGTACTCCAGTGCAGTTTATGGGTTGGGTACAAAATTTAGTTACAGTGAAAATTAGGTAATAAGTCTAAGGTAAGCTTTGTATTCATAAATTTGATACATATTTCTAGATTTGTCAGCAACAGTTCAAAGTTACCAATAGGTCTTTGGAATGGTGATAGAAAACTTACTTTAGTAACTATACTTTAGTAAAGTTCTCCTTATTTTTCTTTCCTTTTTTACTTTTTAAAAATTTCATTGTAACTTGCATACTATAAAGTGCACAAATCTTAAGTACAGAGCTCAGTGAATTTTTACACGTACACAGTCATCACCATCCAGATCAAGATTCAAACCAAGAAATTTTTTCTCAACAATGTTTAGCAGTCTATTTTGTGGTTTGTTTTGTAAAGATGGTTTCTTATATTCTCTGTCTCTCTCAGGAACAAGAACTTATGAAAATAGTTGGCATAAAGTATGAAGTGGGATTACCTACCCTTTGCTGCCTTAAACTTGCTTTTCTAGATCCTGATACTGGTAAACTGACTGGCGGATCATTTACCATGAAGTAAGGACTGTTGAAAGAGGCAATGGTTTTCTTAGTATTGTAGATTGTTTTTCAAGATTCAGATACATTTGAACATCTTTTAGGTATTTTTACGTATGTGACCTAATCAATTTGTTTCTGTTTGTCATTAGATACCATGATATGCCTGACGTTATAGATTTCTTAGTCTTGAGACAACAATTTGATGACGCAAAATATAGGCGATGGAATATAGGTGGGTAATTTATTTAGAAGCTATAGATGTTTGATGTGGTTTTTTTTCTTAGTAAGTGATTTACTATTTTTCATAATTGAGAAAAAGATTATCAGAGAAATCTTTTTGCTATTTGTAGGAATGTTAATAGCAAAGTAAGATACTATGTCAGAGGTATTAAGTTTTGCTTAGGAATGAAAATAGTCGATGCTGAAATTTCAGACATTTTTTCTGTTACATTTGACTTTTTCTTTTCATGCTTTACATGTTAAGTTAAATTTTTGTATAAAAATATTAATAACAGAATTTAAATTTGAAGCCAAAAGAAGCTTAACAAGATGTGTAAGTTTGTACTGGGACTAAAGCTAAACTGACATTTTTCTTTTATTGGTTAATCCTATTATAATCTTTAAAATTAGTATCGTAAACAGGTCTCAAAGAAACTAAAATCCATAAAAGTTTTCAGGCACTTAAGGTGCATTAATTTACATATAGATGATGTGCCACTTATGAGAGTAGTTCTCTTAAAAATTTCACATAGGACCAGTGTGTGTCATGGTGTGATGTGTACATGGTATGTATGATTTGAAAAAGCACATCAATTGATATACCAGTCTATCCTTCAGTGCCATTGGAACGCATTGGCATGGTCTTTTGTCCTTTGTTAAAAACTTGTATGTGCTCTGTAAAGAGAAATTAGGAAAATGCAAGCTATCAAAATTATGGACATGGAAGTTAGAAAATTTACATCTCGTACTATTTCCCTAGAAGTTTTGAAAGATGTGTTTCATCAAATAAGGGAGTAAACCAAGAAAGGGAAAAGAATGGAATCCCCTCAGGAAACAGGAAGTCCAGAACAGGAAAAGTTAAAAGGAATCCCAAGTAATATTCAGTAGAAGCCTGAGGATAGCAGCTACCTAGCAGGTGCAAATCTCCTTCAAGAGGAAAGTCTTCAGGGGGAAAAAATTGGAACACATAACTTATCTAACAAGTTTGTCTTTGTGGAAAATTACATTGAAGAATGTTTTTTACAGCTTGAGCTGTTAGAGATTGTGGGAAGATTTAATTGTAAATTCACTGAAAACCAAGCATTAAAAAAATGAAGCAATTACTAATTTTAGGGGAAACAAAATTATATAAGAAAGGAATGATATGCTATTTTGTTTAGGAGCAAGCAGTATTTACACAGTCATGATTAAAAATTGAATATGGATTAAATATAATACACATTACTTTTTATGTACAGTTGTATTGAGGTTATAGTTGTCCCTTAGTATCCACAGGGAATTACTTCCAGGACCTCCATGGATACCAAAATCTTTGCGTACATAGGTTCCAGAGTTGATCCTATGGAACCTCCGATGTGAAAAGTTGGCCCTTCCATATTCATGGATTTCACATCCCACTACTACTGTATTTTCAATCAGCATTTGGTTGCTGATGCAGAATCTGCCAATACAGAGGGCCAAATCTTGATTTATTGGAAAAATCTGTGTATAAGTAGACCTGGTCAGTTAAAACCCATGTCTTCAAGAGTCAACTCTGATACTGTCAAAAATTGATGAGTGAAGAAATCTGTAAGTCAAGAAGTAGTAGTTAAAATAGATGAAAACATTTTTCTTGGTTTTGGCTATCAGCCTTTGGTACATCTGATTGTTTAAATTTTTCACATACGTTACTTGATATGATAAATTTTATTTTATTTTATTTTATTTTATTTATTTTTTTTATTTTATTTTTGAGACGGAGTCTTGCTCTGTCACCCAGCTTGGAGTGCAGTGCTGCGATCTCGGCTCACTGCAAGCTCCACCTCCCAGGTTCACGCCATTCTCCTACCTCAGCCTCCCGAGTAGCTGGGACTACAGGCGCCCACCACCATGCCTGGCTAATTTTTTTTTGTATTTTTACTAGAGACGGAGTTTCACCATATTAGCCAGGATGGTCTCGATCTCCTGACCTTGTGATCCTCCCACCTCGGCCTTCCAAAGTGTTAGGATTACAGGCATGAGCCACCGTGCCCGGCTGATAAATTTTATTTTTTAAGGAGTTGCATTTGCCAATAAATTGCAGAACAAATAATAGAGATCAAAGTGCAGCAATATTCCAGAAGTGAGCTCATAACCTCGGCAAAGTAATGTGGCTAACATTGGACAAATCAGAGAGAGTTAAAATGAATGAGCATCATAATTTTCTCATTTGGATCTTATAATTTTATTCTAATTTATGGGTTAGTATTTCTCTAAAGTTAGTATCTAATTAGTCTTTTATATCTGAGGATATATGCATTCACCCGCCGACTGCCATTTAAAATTACATTAGTAATTTTTACTTCAGCCCCTCCTCAGAAGTGTATTAAAGGCTTGCTCTCAATGGTAGACTTCAGTAGTAGTCCAGGTTCTTTGCTTAACTTTCTCGTTATTCTACAGATACTGTTCATTATGATTGGGCACACATTATTCAGTTCTTCCTCTTTAGCATAATCATCAGTCTGTGTAGGGTCATAAGATACAGCTCTTTGAAACTTTATGTTTAGTGTGAAGTTGTGGTGGTGTCAAGAATGCTTCTTATTAAACTATATAGTAGCTTCTTGTTAAGTGTCACTAGTATGCATCTGAGGAACAACTGTCAACAACATGCAGTTGTGTTCTATTAACTTTTCTCCTGGCTCCAATTTTCTTTTTTATCATATTCTTTTACCTTGTTTTTCTAATTTTTAATTCATTTCATGCTATATGTTTTTATAAACTTTTAAATCCTTTTTGGTAAGAAAATGAGAACATAACTACTTTTTGAGTTTAAAAATAAAACTGATTCAGATTAATTGCTAACTTAATTTCATTTTAACTTAACTGTGTGTCGAAATGTGGATGCTTTAATAGAACGCATTACTCAAAAACTACCAGGAGGTAGACATCACCATTTCTATTTTATAGATAAGGAAAATGAAGTTCAAAAATAATTAATATATTCAAAGTTACACAGATATATTATTTGAACCCAAGTCTTTCAGACTCTAGCCTATGCTAGCCACGAGAAAACTCAAGTACTGTGATAGCTGAGGAACAGGAAAGCATTGCATAAAGGAAGTAAGTGACTTACAGTTTTCTTATGACACAGAAGGAACATGAGAAGATTTAGATAAGAGAAAAGCCATAGCATTTATA
The DNA here is from genome assembly GCF_028878055.3 of Symphalangus syndactylus. Classification (NCBI taxonomy): domain Eukaryota; kingdom Metazoa; phylum Chordata; class Mammalia; order Primates; family Hylobatidae; genus Symphalangus; species Symphalangus syndactylus. Next base: position 18,602,500 of record NC_072426.2, read on the forward strand.
GTTTATTCAGGTCTTTGGGAAAAAGCAGGTTAAGTAATACGACGACAGCAGTCGGATACGGAAATAGACACAAGGAGTGTCCTCTGTTTTAAAAAGAATAGTTGTTTTATTTTTGTTTCTTTTTTGTTTCCTTTTACAGGAAAGGGAGAGTGAGTGAGTATTAAGGGTGATTGAGATGAAGGAAGACAGGTTGGATTTTATGTTGTTTGTTGTTTTTAGCTCGGAGTCTTGATTGATTGTTGGTTGGGGAGACTTGCTTACAGAAAGTAAGAAATTGAAATAGACTAAGTAATTGTTGAGTGGAACTTACCTCAATTATAATTTTATTTGAGTGAAAAGTTTGGGTATAGTGTTAATGATGAATTTAAAATGCTAGATTGGTAAAAATGCCTAAAACAAGTGAATTTCTGTATACCTTAATGAAATATAAAAAATAGTCTAATTGAAAACTGTTAAGTTACACTTCAAGTATGCTTACTAAATACCTTTTTTCTCTTGGTATTGCTGATTGTACTTATTTTTGGAGTGTGTGGTTCAGTTTTTGTCTTCTGAAATCATACAGGCAGTTTAGGTACTTAAAGGTTTACGTTAGGGAAAAGCAGTGACAGCAGCCGTGCATTTCAGAATAATAAGATAGTTTTTGTTCTTGGCCAGGTGACCGCTTCAGGTCTGTCATAGATGATGCCTGGTGGTTTGGAACAATTGAAAGCCAGGAACCTCTTCAACTTGAGTACCCTGATAGTCTGTTTCAATGCTACAATGTTTGGTAAGGAAATATTTGTTGTATTTTAGTTCACCTAGGCTTGCTTTGAATTTTTTTTCCAGCTATTAAGAGATAAAGAGACTTCTTTTAAACACAGAAGCAATTATTTTGATAATTGATTTTATTAAAATTGTGATACAATAATTTAGATTTTTTTAATATAATGATTTTTCTTTCTTTAAGCTGGGACAATGGAGATACAGAAAAGATGAGTCCTTGGGATATGGAGCTTATACCTAATAATGGTAAGTGTGTGTTAGGCTTTTTGTGTCTCCATTATGGAGTTAATTTCTTAAGAAATTATTTAAGATTTGCTAACATACTACCACTTACAGTTGTTGTGAGTATCAAATAGAAAACATTCATTCAGCAAATATTTATTGTACACCTTGAAGTAGGGGAGATTCAGCAGTGAAGAAGATAGATATAACTCTTGCCTACTTGGAATTTATAGTCTAACAGGGAAGATTGAAATTAATTTATTACAGCAAAATATGAAATTGTTTTATTAATTACTATTCACCCAAGAAAGTGTGCATTTGGGAGGCAGAGACACTTTTGTAACTTTAGCAGAGTGCTTAAAGTGTAACATAATAGTTAAGGGGTCATGCTTTTGAGTGAAACAGACATCAGTTCATATCCTGACTTGTCATTTTTTATGTGATCTTGGCAAGTTCCATAAAGCCTCACACCCCAACTTTTTAGGACTTCGCCTTTGAAACCGTCAAAGCTAATACCTTCCTATAGGGCTGCTTTGAAGATTAAATAGCATCATGTGTGTAAAGTGCTTATTGTAGAGCCTGACACATATAAGAGCTCAATGAAGATATAGTTATAATTAATAATGATAATATAACTGTCATTATGCGTATGGCCTGACACATTCAAGATTTAATAATTAGCCTTAGGCAGTGAGTATGACATCTTCCTTGTACTGAGAAAAGGTCACTGGGACCAAAGCCTGGAGATTATATTTTCTTTCCACTTTATTGCCCATTTTTGTTCGTTTGTAAAAAATACAACACACATGCACAATTGCATAAGCCAAAAAGGGATTAGAAGGATATTGTCCAGATTTTAATAATGATTATTTATAAAGTAGCATTATAGAGACTTCATAAATTCTTTTACGTTATTCTATATTGTTTGATTTTTAAAAAATAATATATTACAGAGCAGGCGTGATGGCTTACACCTGTAATCCCAGCACTTTGGGAGGCTGAGGCAGGTGGATCACGAGGTCAGGTGTTCGAGAGCAGCCTGACCAACATGGTGAAACCCTGTCTCAACTAAAAATACAAAAATTAGCCTGGTGTGGTGGCATGCGCCTGTAATCCCAGCTACTCAGGAGGTTGAGGCAGGAAAATCACTTGAACCTGGGAGGCGGAGGTTGCATCGAGCCAAGATTGCACCACTGCACTCCAGCCTGGGCAACAGAGCGAGACTCCATCTCAAAAATAATAATATTACATCTCTTAGCAGATAAAAATAAATAAGATCTTTAAAAAACAAAAAGGAAAACATCTAATTTCTAACATAGTCTAAGAAATAGTCTTTTATTGAGTTGCTCAGTAGTTATTGTAATCCAAAGTCAGAGAAAAAATAACTGTTGGAGAAAATAACCCAGTCTCGTAGACCTCAGAAATGAGAAAATGGTCATGCTGATAAGCTAAAATTAGTTCTCTGCAGGAATTATCACTTTGAAAATTTAATGCCAATAATACATGTTTTTATCTCACTGCTAAATTAGAGCTGTTTAAAATTATAAAATATCTTAATCAATTTGTAACCATGTTACATGGCTTATCTTTTTGTTTTGTTTCTCTCATTTATTAAAAAAAAAGTTTGAATTTGAACTCACGTTGAACTGTTGTGAATATGATAGCAATGCAGCCAGTTGGTGTTATAATGCCTTGGATATTTTTTAAATGAATAAGTGATACTGATTCACTATTTTGTTTCCTACCTAAATATATTGAAGGGTGGTTACTGTTGTTGTTCTATTTGGATACACATTCATACGAACCTATAGAGTTTAATTGTAGTTTGTGATGAGAATTTTGATCGTACACAAACAGTGGCATATTTTCTAGTGTGTATCTGCCAAAACCTAGTCTAAAGGAAAAATTACCTAGCACATTTCTAGATTTTGGGTTACCACAACCCTCTAGTGATTCTCTCAGCTAAAACTGTTAAAGATTCAAGCATGCAGAAAGCATACCTTCATAATTTATGAGTAATAAACATAAGCATCATTTGTCAGTTTTCATAATTCTCTCTGTTCCTACATTCAAAAATTGAAGCTTAGATTGAAGTATTTCTAGAAAATGTCACTTTAGTTCAGTTTTACCTTGTGTATACTTTGTCAAAGTAAACATGGCAATTATGAAGTGATTCAGAAAATTTTGAAATTTGCATATTTTATAGAAATGCTTTCTGCACATGTACTTGATTACAGAGCAGATTTTCAGGTGTAATTTTGGAGAAGTAATTATTTAGAGAATTACTGGTAGTATCATTTCAAAATTAATTTAAATTTTAGTGACCCTCGAAACATACTTTCCTTTGTTAAAGAGTATATTTACAAGATCTATACAAAATATACTTTAATTTTGTGACTGTTATTTTTACATTCTAAAGCTAACCTGAATACTAATAAGTTACCATGTATTTGCAATGATCTGCTTTTCTATTTCAGCTGTATTTCCTGAAGAACTAGGTACCAGTGTTCCTTTAACTGATGGTGAGTGCAGATCACTAATCTATAAACCTCTTGATGGAGAATGGGGTACCAATCCCAGGGATGAAGAATGTGAAAGAATTGTGGCAGGAATAAACCAGTTGATGACACTAGGTAAGTAAAGCAACACACGAGTATAGAAAAAACTGGCAGAACGCAAAGTAATGGAAAAATACTGTTATTCTCCAACAAAAATTTTTTTTCACAATATCCTAAGTCAATGGTTTCAGACATTTTAAGTGGAATCTCCTTTTGAATGTGGTCTTAACACAGGACTTAACTATTTAAAACAGTTATAAATTAGGTTATGTTAGCTGAATTTCAGAATAAGGGCCTCCTAGAAGTGCCAGAGGCATCTCTGAAAAAGCTGGGTCCTCCACAACCCAATTTAAACACTTGACATATTTAGGCTGACGTGATATGAATTGGAGGAGGAGGATTGAAAGCTGAATTATAATTATATGGATAGCTTGTACTGGTCTCCCCCAACTTTATATACACACACAAAGAGGATCTTTTTAAGGGGAGAGGAGAGGGTATATTAATTGCTTTGCCTTGTTAAAAGAAAAGAAAACAGTGACCACAAAACTTGATTATCTGAATTCTGGGCTTCTGAAGTAACTCTAGACTATGGTGGTTTGTAGCAACTCACTCTCTCAGTAAAGAATCAGCTGTAAAGAGTCTAGAGAGAAATTAACATGAGTAAGAGGAGCTGGATGGACACGGAGATTGAGGAATATTCAAATCTGAAGTATTTTATAAAATGCCAACACTTTATAGGAATAGCCTTATAAATACTACCTTAAATAATTTTAGCAATATTTTAGGATATTAAGTAGTATTATATGTGAATGAGCAAAAAATTGGGAGTGATCTTAACTGGTTATAGTTTTTGCTGTACAACTTTATGGTGTGTATTGGGTCAGTAGTATCACTGAATCAAAACTTCTTAGTCTGTTTCCTTTTCTCTACTTGTCTAATATTTCACAGAATAATGTAAAGTTGAGATAAAGGGATACGTTTGAGAAAGTCAAAGGTTAGATTTGAATGCAGTATGTTACAGTGTTAATAATAGAATGGCTTTGTCAAATATAGATTCAGGAATGGCCAGCTGTCAATTATGGCAATGTATGTGTACTTATTAGGTCTGATATATGTATATATAATTTGTTTCTTTCTGCCAGTGAACCTATGAATAAAACAATACCCCTAGAATTTGGCAGTGTAAATGTAGACATAATAAAAAGTGAGACTCTATGTCAGCTACACTATATTGTTTATGAAAAGACAGTAGCAGACTAATGATTACGTAGATTAGGACTTTTTAAGTCTTAATTCAAGCATAATTCTTCTTGAATTATTTTAGGCATACAAAAATAAATTTACAAACTTATCTATTTATTTTAGATATTGCCTCAGCATTTGTGGCCCCCGTGGATCTGCAAGCGTATCCCATGTATTGCACAGTAGTGGCATATCCAACGGATCTAAGTACAATTAAACAAAGACTGGAAAACAGGTTTTACAGGTTAGAACCATTTGATGTAGCTACTATCAAAGGAAAGCTGGTGGTCTTTCCACCCATTTACTGGTCTTCTTTAGCAGTGTTTCTCAACTTTTTGTATATATGAATACACATAAGATTATGGGGATTATGATAAAATGTAGAATCTTATTCAGTAGATTTGGAGTGGGACCTAAGATTCTGCATTTCTAACAAGTCCCAGTAATGTCGACGCTGCTGGTCTTTAGACACTTAAAATACAATTCCTAGATCCTAGATACAGTTTTTCCTAGAGGCTGAAATGATTTGATGTTCACTATCTTTATATTGTATTTTATAAAGCAAGGCAAGGTATTTCATTTTCTCCTAGATAACATGAAAATATTTGTTCATTGATTTTTAATAGAATATATAATAAAAATTATGTATTCATATTATGTATTTTGTTCTTATTTTGCCTATATTCAGCTTATCATTACTTATAACACTGAAATTTGAAAATACTCAGTTTTTCATAGTTGTAGTTTAGTATGAAAAAGAATTAGAGTTAAATGGCCCAGGCATAATTTCAATTAATTTGCATTATCTAGGTAATTTTGATGAATGTCTTTAATCGTCAATAGGCTTTATTATTACCTAAAATGTTTTGTCAAAAAATATGTTTATAGTTTTTAAATAATAGAATCCTGTTTTTAGTTTTAATTTTTCTCGTATGACCTTTGCTTAGCAGTCCAACAATTTAATTTGTGTAACATTGCATTAGAAGTTTTTGTGACCAGTTATTTATTACTGAAGTCCTTTCCATTATTCTTCTTTTTAACTTAAAGAAGCTTTATTCATATTTTGTACTAATATTTTTCTATATAAAATGTGCCTTTGGTTCTTTTTATGACTTAAATTTTTTTTCTGTATCTCATTGTGAGGGGCTATCCTGTGCCTATACCCACTAGATGCCAGTAGCAGCCCCCTAGTTGTGAAAACCAAAATGTATTCAGACATTGTCACATGTCTTCTGGGGAGCATAATTGTCCTGGATTGAGAACCACTGGAATAAAGAAAACTAATATATTAGACTTTAGTTTCTAAAGATTTTTCTGATCTTAGGTGTGCTTGCTGTTGCTTCCTTGATATTTATCAAAAAGCGTAGAGAGATCGCTTCTCGGCCTTTTGGCTAAGATCAAGTGTAAAAAGCGTAGAGATAAGGAGAAAGTCCTCTATGCTATGTGGTTCTCAGCCATCCCACCCTTAAAGCATTCTTCAAGTCTTTTTCAATATCAGGTGTTGGAAGTTTAAGAGAAAAAAAAAAAAACAAAGAAATTCCTAACTATATTCCTCTTTCTCCCTTGACCCCTTAAATTGCTAAAGATTGGAAGTTAAACCTAGTGCTTCAGAGATGAAACAAGACATGGGTGGATGAGAAGGAAAGAACTGTTTGTATACATACACTAATTGTTGGACTGCAACTAGAAATATAAGCTGCTGATATCTTCCAATATTGTTGTAAATTTCTCACATATTGCTCAACATGGTAATTGCTAAAGTATACTATACATAAGGTTTGACTTACAATGGTTTGACTTAGATTTTTCAGCTTTACAGTGATATGAAAGGGATATGAATTCAGTAGAAACATACTTCAAATTTTGAATTTTGATCTTTTTCTGGGCTTGTGATGTACTCTTTCATGATGCTGAGCAATGTCAGTGAGCTACAGCTCCCAGTAGCTCCCAGTCAGCCATGTGATCAGGAGGTTAAACTGATACTGTACAGTGTATTGTGTTGCCATATGATTTTGCCCAACCATAGGCTAATGTAAGTGTTCTGAGCACATTTGAGGTAGGCTTGGCTGAGATAAAATGTTTGCTAGGTTAAGTATATCGCATGCATTTTCGACTTAATGGTATTTTGAATTTACAGTGGGTTTATCAGGATGTAACACCATCGTTAGTTGAGGAACATCCGTATTTCAAGATACGTTATATTTTAAATAGGCTTTTGGCATTACCCTAGTTTTGTAGTCAATTTAGGAAAAAAATATTTGAAAGACAATACTTACATGAATTAGAAATTGCCTGTTTTCCAACCTGGTAATAAACTCTGTTATAAACCTAAGTTATGTTCTTATTCAATACAATGATGACTTCCAGTACTATTTCACTGTGTAAAGGTTTTTGCTTCTTCCTTCACTCATTGGTGTTAGACTTCTTACAGTTTGTTTTTCTTTCGTGATACTTCTAGTTCAATCTCTTGTTAAACTATTACTGTCAGTTTGCCCTGCTGGTATTAATCTAATACTTTATTTTACACACAGTTTTCTATATGATACGCTGAAGATATCTGTGATTCTGTTATTAGAATGAGCCTTGTGAATCTATTTGAAATGCACAGTTTTTCTTTATGTTTCTATGTCCACAATTAGATACAGTGTTTTTTTTATTCCATATAATTGTATTTCTGTTCACAATCAGTAAGATTTTCTAAGTGTTTTCTTCTGTATTATTTTAAGTCAGGCCACATATTAGATAATATTCTCAAAAGTTGTCCTTCGATTTTTATTTACTTTCAGAAATAAAATTATAAAACTCCAGATTTTATTTTAGCATTGTCAATTAAGTGTTCAGAAAATAATTCTCATTTAGTTAGGTTTCTTGGTAAACTAGCATGCTATATTTTTATGGTTTTGTATCTCATAAGGTGGCTGTCAGTTAACTTTTCATTTGTATATGTCATTTGATTACCAGTAATATAATTAGATTGAAATTACTTGTTTCCTTTTTTGTTCAGAAGTCAGGGTTCTTTATTACCAAAAAATGACAGCATACATGACAAAAATATATAAAGCCAAAACTTAAAACTCTCCCCTTTCTACTCTCCTGCAACTCCCCATATAGACGTTCTCCCTCCCAAAAAGAGGGCATTGTTAATACGGTGTGTTCCATTCCAGACATCTTGTATGCAAATACATAGTTATGGTTGCCCCTCTTTTTTTCCGCTAACACAAATGCAGTTATGCTTCTTTGAAAATGACTTTATAAGACCAGTTGTTTTTACATTTGGTTTAGACTGAAGTTGAAAAGTTGGAATGTCTTGGTTTTAAATGATGTACACATATTTCTAAATATAAGGAAGTTAAAACTTCTATATTCTGTTTTTTTAAGGCGGGTTTCTTCCCTAATGTGGGAAGTTCGATATATAGAGCATAATACACGAACATTTAATGAGCCTGGAAGCCCTATTGTGAAATCTGCTAAATTCGTAACTGATCTTCTTCTACATTTTATAAAGTAAGTTATCTTTTCATATGTAATTATGATAGTTTTAATAATTAATGGCACTACAGTTCCTCTTAAAATAGAAAACACACTGTTTATAAAGAAGAAACATTTCAGAGTAGCCAAAATAGCTCAGCTGGGAGAGCATTAGACTGAAGATCTAAAGGTCTCTGGTTTGATCCTGGGTTTCGGAAGAAACAGTTCATTGGTTAACAATAAGAATGAAATCATAAAAATCACATTACCATTGTGTTTCAAGGTTAAAATTGTTTAAAAAAAGATGATTTTCTCAATCTAACTGTTAGACAATAATAATAGTAAAGATTTATTTAACATGTAACGTTTTACCTACATTAACTCTTCTAACCCAAATAACAATCTTACAGGTGGAAGAGATCATTATCTGGAATTTTGAATTGAGGAATCTATGGCCTATAGTGGTTAACATGTATAAGGTTGCACGGTAAATGAGTGTCCGCCATCTGATTTGAGAATTTTTCATCCTAACAGTATATTGCCCCTGTCAGGTATATTAACAAGTATTTAAGTAGTCCAGCAGGAGACTGAATTTAACTTCCATGATTCTTCTTCAAAGTCAAGTTTACTTCCTCACTGATCCCATAACAAGAGTGATAACCACTATTTATTAAGGCAGACGTACTTTCCTTTCTTTATCTTAAGGATTTTACACAATCATATAATGAATTGAGCCTCCTAAGTTGAAGGCAGAGAAATGAAGTCTATATTTTGTATAAAGACTGCTGTGATTCCAAGTTATTACTTGTATTGAATGTTTTTTCCTAGTTGAGAAGTAGTAACAGCATTTTAAAAGCTTACTTAGCTATTATCAGCTTTCATTTTTACATAATGAAAAATTCAGGATTATTCAGGTTTTTTTTTTTTTAAATAAACATCCCTGCTTCATTCTCATTAATGGACATAATCTTTGAGCTCCTTTTTGATTAATGTTTTTTAACTGAGGAATGCAGGTCATTTCAGTATAAGAAAACACCAAACATAATTAATAAGGTAAAGTTTGTGCCCTTTCTCTACCTTATTCTCTAAGAAATCTATTGCTTTCCATTGGTTTGGGGGCTATTATTGCTATGCTTTTGTTTTCCTTATTGAAATTAGTAATTAAGCATTATCCTCTGAAGACTCTTATGTCTGTAATTTTTTATAAGTGTTATAACTATGTGTATGTGTATCTGTTTTTTCAAAGAGAATCAGTAGAACTACATGAGATAGTATATTCATATTTCAGTGAAATAATTTAGATGAAAATTGTTAATACATTTGAAATAGTCTATGAAATGTATTTCTTTCAAACAGCTACTTTGAAATGTCTTTGAAATCAGATTCACAAAATACTTAAAGCATTTCTATTGTATATTTCTAAAAGTAAATCTGTGGCATTTTTTTAGATGTGTATAGTTTGTTTAAAAATACTTTTTTTTAGCAGATAGTTTTCAAGATATTAAGTATTCCTTGAAATTTTGATTATTATACTTTTTAATTGAGTTATTTGGCAAAATTTCAAGCAATTGATACATACAAAGTAATGTAATGGATCCTTGGAGGTAGTATTTTTATCCTTTTAATACAGTTCCATAGGATAGATAAATCTGTAAGAAACTATAATATAAGGAAAACTGACAAGTAATAAGACAATTGTATAAAAGTAGGTAAGAATAGGATCACTTTTAGCTGTGATGATGGGGATTCAGATACATGGGAGGAGAAGTATGTTAAGAAGACATTGTATACAAGGTGTAGATACTGATAGATTCCAGAGACGTTAGATGAAAAGAAAGCCATTCCAGGGATAAGGAGCAGCGTGAGGTAGGAAAGTTTAATTAAGGGTAATATAAATTGGAGAAGTCATAGTAGAGATACAGTGCTATAAATTTGAGTTGGGGCCACATCGTGGGTGGCTTTGAATACAAATCTAAAATACAAGCTCTGAGAACAAGGGGCTGTTGAAAGTATATTAACATGAGAATAAAATGTTTTACACTATGCCTTAAAAATGTTAATTTGACTGCACTGTCTAATTTAATTGATAGAGAAGAGACAAAAAGCATAAATAGCAGATTGACTGCTGCAGTTGACCAACTAAGAGTTGATGAGGGCTTAATTTATGAAAGTGAGAAACGGACAGATGCCCAGACATACTTGGGGATAGAGTTCACAGGCCTTGACCACTGATTGGGCTTATAAGGAGGAGGAAAGGGAAAGAATAATGCAAAACCAAGATTCCCATTACTGTAAGAATGGTATGTTGTTAAAAAAAAATTAGAAAAAGGAACAAGGATATCTGGGGAGTCACTATTAAGTTTAGAGACGTGGAATTTTAGCTGATGGTAGAATGCTCAGGAGAAGGGTTAGGACAAATTGCAGGAATTTTGGAATTCATTTACACAGATAAACCACAAGTATGTAAAGTTATCAAAGCAAAAGGTACAGTGTCAAGAGAAGATAGGCCTAAGAACAAAGTTTTAGGAAATACATTTAAGAATAAAAGAAAGAGTTGGAAGACAAGAAATATATTAGCTGTTTGAAGACTGAGGAGTGGAAGAAGCACAGCAGATACCTAAGCAAAGACTGGGAGATGAGACTTGGGTTTGGTGTAATGATATAGTCAGGCCACACTGAAAGCTCTACATAGAGTGGAGGGGTCAGGGTTAAATGTGTGTGCATAAATTATTGGAGTAAGCCAATGGAGAAGAAAGCAAGCCTTCAGCTTCAACTTTTACCTTAAAATATGGTTTTAGGAACAAATTTTTAAGGAAAAAAATTATCATGGCTCTAATCTTACATGTTAACATTTCCTTGTTATGCAGGGATCAGACTTGTTATAACATAATTCCACTTTATAATTCAATGAAGAAGAAAGTTTTGTCTGATTCTGAGGTATGTAATATTTCATTATGATTACCATATTGATATTCCCTATATAAAAAAATTTACATATTGTAGTTTTCAGGTAAAAGCTGTTATGAAAATTATTTTTTGTCTAGTGTAGTTAACTTTAAAAAACAACTGGCAGTGAAATATTCTTCTTATAGTTAAAAAAAAAAATTTTAGCGGGGGGAAAGTTTTTAATGAGTCAGTAAAGTGCCCCAGCATATAGATTACAGGTGTTCCAGTGTGTAAAGGAAATAATTGCTAATTAATCAACTATAAAGTATAATGACATCTAAAATGTTTTATGAATCTGATAAATTCTTGCCTCAAAGGAAGAAGAGAAAGACGCTGATGTGCCAGGAACTTCTACTCGAAAAAGGAAGGTAATATAGTTTTAGTTTCAGCAGAAGTACTGTATATGAATTAAAATGTATTAAGAGCTTTCTTTATTTTTTACTCTTAGCATTTTAAAAGACATTAAGTATTTCAAATTAGTTTCAATTACAAAATGTATGTTTTTTAGAACTTGGTGAATATTTTCTTTTGTTTGAATTATTGTATATTACCCAATTATCTAAGACTGCATTAAAAGTACAAATTTTATTGTATAAGTGCTCTTTTATTAATATATTTGAACACTTTTATCACAGGACCATCAGCCTAGAAGAAGATTACGTAATAGAGCCCAGTCTTACGATATTCAAGCATGGAAGAAACAGTGTGAAGAATTGTTAAATCTCATATTTCAATGTGAAGATTCAGAGCCTTTCCGTCAGCCGGTAGATCTCCTTGAATATCCGGTAAGTATTTTTGAAAATATTTTCTTTACCTGTCAGTTTGCTACATACCTTTTTCATGACAGTTGGCTATTTTAGTTACTTTTTATGATTATAGTTTATTTCTTTATTATTTTATACATGTTCTCATTATCCATTTGGCTACATAGAGAATCCAAATTTTGAATAGTGTGGTAAAATGGAAGGAGCCCTGAACCAAGACACTGTAAGAATTGGGTTATTCTGTTCCTACTGGTTGTGCAGCTTTGAGCAAGTCCCTTAGTTTTCTCATCTCAACTTTTTTTTTCTTTTTTTGTCTTCCCTACGCTGATTCCATGAATTTATTATGGCAGTTGTCTAGAAAAAAAGAATAATGCCTACATCCTTACAGGATTATGGAGATGTAAAGAGAATATATAAAATTAGTTTTTAGGCTGGGCACGGTGGCTCATGCCAGTAATCCCAGCACTTTGGGAGGCCGAGGCAGGCAGATCACGAGGTCAGGAGATCAAGACCATCCTGGCTAACACGGTGAAATCCCGTCTCTACTAAAAATACAAAAAAAAAAAAAAATTAGCCAGGCGTGAGGGTGGGCACCTGTAGTCCCAGCTACTTGGGAGGCTGAGGCAGGAGAATGGTGTGAACCCGGGAGGCGGAGCTTGCAGTGAGCCGATATCCCGCTGCTGTACTCCAGCCTGGGCGACAGAGCGAGAGAGACTCAGTCTCAAAAACAAAAGCAAACAAAAAATAGTTTTTAAATGTGAAGCACTGTGTACAAATGTTAAGGTGATATTATTGTATATATTTAGGTTATGCCAATGTGTAATCTTTATGGAATACATGGTAAAAAGAGCTAAGTAAACATGATTCAAGTATTTATTTTGGCATGCAATCATAGCAATCTAAATTTAATGTAGAGTGATTTCTCATCCCTTTAAAAAGTAATTAAATGTTATATAGTTCAGGGGTCGGGCACGGTGTCTCACACCTGTAATCCCAGCACTTTGGGAAGCTGAGGCGGACAGATCACCTGAGGCTAGGAGTTCAAGACCAGCCTGACCAACATGATGAAATCCCGTCTCTACTAAAAATACAAAAATTAGCCGGAAGTGGTGGTGGGCACCTGTAATCCCAACTACTCAGGAGGCTGAGGCAGGACAATCGCTTGAACACGGGAGGCGGAGGTTGCAGTAAGCTGAGATGGCACCGTTGCATTCCAGCTTGGGCGACAGAGCGAGACTCTGTCTCAAAAAAAAAAAAAAAAAAAGTTATGCAATTCAGATAGCATTCATGGTTTGAAATGAACATAAAAAAATGTTTTATAAAGACATCATGACCTAGATGTGGTATCATCGGACATCATTATGTCATCCCTTTAAAAAGTAATTAAATGTTTTATAGTTCAGGGACTGGGCACAGTGGCTCACACCTGTAATCCCAGCGCTTTGGGAGGGCAAGGCGGGCGGATCACCTGAGGTCAGGAGTTCAAGACCAGCCTGACCAACATGGTAAAATCCCGTCTCTACTAAAAGTACAAAAATTAGCCGGGCTAATTTTTGTTCTAACTTAACAATGATGAAAATAGAGAAATTTCATCAACAGATAAATATCAGAAAATGACTTTTTTCATGTCATTTAAAATACCAGAAACATAGAATGTTAAATGTAGAAGAGAAATCTTTAATTCCAGTGGTGTGATAAATTGAGCTAATTAGAACCTCACCTTTCAAAAAACCTAGGACTGAGCTGATGCTATAATGTTCTGGCTTTCATTTCTCTCTTTGTTTTCACAACTTACGGATTTTGCTTTGGTTCTTGCAAGCTCAGCTATGTATTCTTTTGAAAAATAAGTTGCAGCTTATTCATTGTTTTAAGCGTTTGTATTCTGGGCTTTGCACAGAAAAGAAGGGATAGAAATAAGACAATGTTTTTATTCTAGAGGCACAAGTATTAACACTATACAGAGATAATTGAGTCCTTGGGCAGTGGTGAAAAAGGAATTTGGAGCTGAAACCCAACCCTAAACCAGAAGTATTGAAGAACTGTACTCTGAATGAAAAGAATTGAATAATTCCTTTCACAACAAAGAATGTTTCCCCCAGTGGTTCTAGTGTCAGAGAGGAGAAATTTTCCTAAACTTACACTATACATGGACTTAGAATCCAAATTTGCACTACCCTTGTGTAGAAATCCATTATGGAAAAAATGTTAATCCTTAACTGAATGAACTAATGATTTAAAAAAAAAAAAAACATCTATATAAGGGAGTGATCCACCATAATAAGATGACAGAAACAACAAATGAAAATATTAGTACCCTCTCCCTGAAAATTTGAGTAATAGATTATTCTGAAGTACTGTACTTCATTAAAAAAAAGAGAGATGACATTCATTGTAAGATTACTGTTATTATATGTACCACCAAGAAAAAAGAAATGCTGTTGAATTAAACTTTGATAGATAATTTTGGTTAAAGGAATAAATGAAAGAATAAGAAACATAGGGGAAAAACATGTTATTTGAGAGGAAAAGAGGGAAGACATATTAAAATCAACTAAATAGAATCCTGGAAATGAAATGTATAATTACTGAAATTAAACTTACTGGACAGTTTTAAAAACAGATTAAAGAGATAGTAAGTGTAAAGATCTAAGCAAATTCTATAGAATCCCACACAGAATGATAAAGAGATTCAGAGTGTGAAGGAGAGGGTAAGAGGTAGTGGTGGATAGAAAGCGAAGGTCCAAAATATGTCTAACAAAAATTTCAGTGGAAGAGAATAGACAGAATGGGAGAGAAGCAATATTTGAGGAGCTAATGGCCAAGAATTTTCTTTTTCTTTTTTTTTTTTTTTCTTTTTTTTTTGAGGGGGACAGAGTCTCACTCTGTCGCCAGGCTGGAGTTCAGTGGCTCAATCTTGGCTCACTACAAACTCTGCCTCCTGGGTTCAAGCGATTCTTCTGCCTCAGCCTCCCGAGTAGCTGGGATTATAGGCACAAGCCACCACGCCCAGCTAATTTTTATATTTTTAGTAGAGATGGGGTTTCACCATGTTGGCCAGGATGGTCTCGATCTCTTGACCTTGCCTGCCTCAGCCTCCCAAAGTGCTGGGATTACAGGTGTGAGCCACCATGCCCGATGGCCAAGAAGTTTCTAGAATTGGTAAACATTTGACAAACTATGATTTCTGATCGGGATATACAAGAAAAAAATCTTTACCTAGAATAAGAGTGAAAAAAACTCGACAGTTGAAAGTCAAAAAGAAAATCTTCAAACAGTCATTCAGAAAAAATGGAGGAGACCTGAGACTGCTCCAAGCCACTCACTTTACTGATGTTGAACTGATACTCACCTCTCTAAGATTTATAGACAAAGCTATTTATAGCTATTTATTTGTAGCTATTTATAGACAGAGCCACAATGGGAACCCATATCCCTTATGTCCAGTGCACCAGTTATATGTGATATTCTGAGACAATAGGCAAATGAATTTTTATATAAAGAAAGTAGTTCACTTTTCAAACTTACGAGGGAAATATATGAGAATACAGTCATCTTTTACGTGTTCAAAATAATGAGAACAATATTTAGCAAATACTTAGAACCTGTCCCACCAGGTAAATGTGTTAGGTGACAAAAAGTAGTAGAAATAAGAAAAATATAATCTCTTGCCTCTTGCATTACTCCATGATGGAGGTGTGTTGTTTTGTTAATTACTGTCACAGAAGAGAAAAAGAAAACTTCAGATAATCTACTTTTTATAATTCAGAATTGACTGTATCATCCTTACTTTAGTGCAATATTTAAGGCAGATCATGCACTTCATATTTCACCTTTTATATGAAAATATTAGTTCACATTTTGAGTTTAATCAAATATTCAAAGCAAGATGTTAAAAATTAAATTTTTGATGGAAATGAATGGGCTTAATATTCTACAGCATTCATTTATTCAACAGAATTGTATTGAGCAGCTATCATGTACTGTACTGCGTGGTGGAAGCCCAAGATATGAGCCAAGAAAAATTAAGTATTCTACATAAATAAATTTTACATTAACCAAAATATTGCAAAACATTTTAAAAACTAATTTTTATATTTTGCCCAAATCCACAAAGTTTGTAAAGCCAATAATGTAAAATCTCCAAGAACTTGTTAACAAAAGAGCCCACCTCTAAATAATCTATGGATCAAACACATCTCATGGGGATTTAAAAAGTGCATTGAACTCAATTAAAATGAATTCAGTATATCAAAATTTGTAGGACGCAGTTAAAGCAATGCAGGGAAATTTCTAATACTAAAATGTACTAAAGAGTACAGCAGAAAAGGAGAAGTTTCAAATCAATAATCGAAGCTCACTCCTCAAGAACCTAGAGAAAGAAGAGTAAAATCACCCAAAAATAAGCCAACAAAAGGAAATAATAAATAGCTGAAATCAGTGAAACTCAAAAAAGAAAAACAATAAAGAAAATCTATGGAATTGAAAGCTGGTTCTTTGAGAAGATCAACAAAATTGACAAGCCTCTGTTAAGATTTTGCAAAGCTATAAAGAGAGAAGACAGATTGTTAATATCAGAGAAGATATAGAGCATATCACTGTAGACCCTGCAAATACCAGAAGGATAATAAAGTAAAAATAAATAATACTACAAAGAATTCTACATATATAAATTTGATAACTTACATGAAATAGACTGACACTGAAAGTATAAACTACCACAGCTCACCCAGTATGAAACAGATAACTCAGTAACCTATTAAGGAAATTTAATTTGTGATTATAAGTTTTCAAAAAAGAAATGTCTAGTCCCAGATGGCTTCACTGGAGAATTCAACCAAACATTTAAAGAATTAACACAAATTCTACATAATCTCTTCCAGAAGATAGAAAAACTCAAAATTCCCAACTCACTCTGTGAAGGCCAGTGTTCCCCTGATGTCAAAACCAGACAATAACAGTAGAAAAGAAGAAAAAACTTTAACCAAATAACAGCAAATAGAATTCAGGAATATATTAAAAAATGATTTTATACCATGACCAAGTGCTATTTATTCCAGAGATACAAGGATGGTTCAGTATTCAAAAACCAGTCAGTGTAATCCATCATATTAATAGGCTAATGAAGAAAAATCTCATGATTATATCAAGTAATCCAGAAAGAACATTTGACAAAATTTCACACCCATTTGTTCTGTGAATGTGCATTTTGGTTATGGTAAAGTCAGTGCGGTCACAGGAGGAAATGAAAACAAGGCTTGGAAGGAAAAAGTTTATTATACTCAAGAGTCCCAGGCCAAACATGGTGGCTCACACCTGTAATCCCAGCACTTTGGGAGGCCAAGGTAGGTGGATCACTTGAGCTCAGGAGTTTGAGACCAGCCTGAGCAATATGGCAAAACCCTGTCTTTACAAAAAATACAAAAATTGGCCAGGTGCAGTGGCGTGCACCTGTAGTTCAAGCTACTCATGAGGCTGAGGTGGGAGGATTGCTTGAGCCTGGGAGGTAGACATTGCAGTGAGCCAAGATCATACCACTGCACTCTAGCCTGGCAATAGAGTGAGACCCTATCTCATTTAAAAAAAAAAAAAAAAAAAGTGAAAAAGAGTCCCAGAAAAGTAGGGGCTTACCACATGCCACACAGGGCCACCAGGGAAGTGCTAGGTTTTGGTTGGGTAGGAGAGACCAAAACTAGGGAAAAGCTTAGAAATCCTTCATTGGGGTTTCTGCAGGAAATGCAAGGCAGGTCACATTTAACAACTTACTATTGGCTAGTTTGAATAATTCCAGTGGGCTCTGGGGCACAGGTATCTAGTTGTCTGGTCCCAGCCCTGAGATGATTTAAAACAGGGAAATACTGGCTTAGTGTGTGATAGTGAGAAAAAGGAGCTGATTATGGCTTTATACTTGGGATTCATTGGTATGTATATGAAAGACATGTTCTCAGTGGAGCCCCTCACTAAGAATTGGCTGCCCCAGGAAGGGGCAGTCTTTTCCCAGGTCTGTAAGGCCCCCCAGGTACCAGATCATCATTGGCCCTGTGAATAGATGGCAGATAGACAAATGCAGAATCTGAAGAAACAAGACATTAATTCATTATAAAACCCCCAAGAAAACTGGGAATAAAGGAAAACTTCCACAATTTGATAAAGTACATCTATAAAAAGTACATCTACAGCTATCATCATGTTTACTGGTGACTGACTGAGTGCTTTCTCCCTAAGAATTAGGAATGACTGAAAAATGTTCACTCTCACCACTGCTATTCAACGTAGTACTGGAAATTCTAGCCAGTGCAATGAGGCAAAAAAAGGGAATGACAGGCATAACTATTGGAAAGGAAGAAATAAAAATTTGTAAAGGCAGTAATCCTGCCTTATAGGACACCTTCTTCATGGTCAGACGTATTTGATCATAATTTAAACTTGATGGTGTAAAGTCAAGTTGTTATACTTCAAAAAATATAATTGCATACCGAGGGACTGTTGAAAAGCTGCAGGCCAGGTGTGGTGGCTAATGCCTGTAATCCCAGCACTTTGGGAGGCCAAGGCAGGCAGGTCATTTAAGCCCAGGAGTTTGAGACCAGTCTCAGCAACATGGCGAGACCCCGTCTCTACAAAAATTATAAAAATTAGCTGGGTGTGGTAGCGCCTGCCTGTAGTCCCCGCTACTTGAGAGGCTGAGGTAGGAAGGTTGCTTGAGTCTGGAAGGCCAAGGATGCAGTGAGCTTTGATGGCACCAACTGTACTCTAACCTGGGCAACAGCAAGACTGTGTCTCCCAAAAAAGGGGGGTACAATACTCTTTGTCCCTGCTAAAAAAAAAAAATAGCATATTCTGATAATTTTAGATTTATATACCATATTATAATAATTTTCTGTTGCTCTTCCTGTTTCATGTGTGTGTTTTTATTGGTTCCAATCTGTTACCTAATTTTATACTCAATTGACTAGGTAGACACCTCAGGTGACATGCATAGATTTTATGACAACTATTTACATTCGTAATTCTTTATTACTGCAAAGCAAAACTCCCAATTGTAGTACTGAAGTTGAGATTACTAGAACTTAGGTGTCTACATAAATGGGATGCTGGCATACTTCCATTGTTTTTATTTCCTTAAAGTTACAGTTGTGTTTTAATGAGTCAGACCTTTAGAATTTATAAGTAGTATAAAGTTTTGAGTTTTTCTTTCAAACTTTCGGTTGTAGAGCTGGGCTTTTTCCTTACTCTTTTACTTTCCCTTTTCCAGTACAACTCCATCTCCCCAGTCTCCAGTGAAAAATTAATAACTTCTGTGTTCTTGAATAAGAAAATTATTGTTGACTGCAGTATAAGGGGGAGAGTATGAAATAAATAAGAATTATTAGAAAAAAGGGAGGGGAACAGGAGTGATCATTAAGAGTTCTAGGACTTGCAGTAATCATAAAAATCCTGTGCAAATCCCTTTGCTGAGAAGTGATGCTTTGTGTAGTAATAATCATAACACCACCTATTTTCCCTCTCCTAGGACTACAGAGACATCATTGACACTCCAATGGATTTTGCTACTGTTAGAGAAACTTTAGAGGCTGGGAATTATGAGTCACCAATGGAGTTATGTAAAGATGTCAGACTTATTTTCAGTAATTCCAAAGCATATACACCAAGCAAAAGATCAAGGGTATATAATTACATTATTTTCTTTTATGACTAGATTAAGTTAGAGGAATGTGTTAAATGACTAAATGTTGCTTTACTTAAAATTTAGGTCAAAGTTAACTTTCTGTTATATTCTTAATGTTGTCCTACTGGAAAAAGAAATTATACGTTTCTACTCAGCTCCTTGTATGAAATAACATTGATGTTATCTTTGATGTCTGGGAATGGTTATTTTTCTTGAAGTAGTGTAGTTGATGCAGATTGTCCTGGTATGCACCAGAGCCATCTGGCCTTGACTTTTCTAGCTATTATCTTGCCTTATGGAGCATTTTTGCAAAGATTTTTACAAATAAGTAAAAATATAAATATAATTTAACACTCTTTGACCAGACATGACATCGCAAAGGAGTGCTATATAGCAATGAAATGAGAAAGAATAGATGCTAGTCCTAGATAGAAAACAGGTTCAAACCTTTGGGATAGTTTCAGTGTAATAGAGTTGACAATAAGATTTGTCTGTATGAGCCATTTGAATTTAGAGTCGGACTTTTCTATAAGAATCTCAAAACTTGGAAGATTTCTGTTCTAAACACAAAAATATATAATTGTTAAAATGCTTCAGTTTACCTTTTCATCAAAAGATTAGGAAAAAGGGATGTAAAAAACACTATTTAAATTCTAAATAGTTTTTACTGGAAAAATATTTACATTACAATATTTACTGAACAAAGATTTTCCTCCGAGGAATGTTTGAGCACTTTTTTTTTTCCCTCACAGATTTACAGCATGAGTTTGCGCCTGTCTGCTTTCTTCGAAGAACACATTAGTTCAGTTTTATCAGATTATAAATCTGCTCTTCGTTTTCATAAAAGAAATACCATAACCAAAAGGAGGAAGAAAAGAAACAGAAGCAGCTCTGTTTCCAGTAGTGCTGCATCAAGGTATTTAATTTCTTTTAAATAACCACTAGCTGATCTATAACTTTCATCTAAATGATAGAACTTGGTGTTTTTTAATACTTCCTTTACTATTCCCTATATTGCAGAATGATATATTTGACATGCAAGTTCCTATGATGTGGAGGATTTTTAATCTTTTAACTAAAGCTATACTAGTGTAAGTGCTTAAATTCAAACTGCTAAATCTATACAGTAAAACAGCATTTTTAGGATAGTGATGGCATCATGCTTTCCGTCATATAACTTTAGCATTTACAGCGATCCTTCACTAAATATTCACTTTCAAAGGCTCACAATCATATGAAATCTACTACAAATCTCATATTTTAACATACTTCATAACAGTACAAATATTGAATCCAAAAATATTATAAACTGTTTTATTCATTCACATAGAGCTATAAGAGTGACTGACACTACTATTTTATTTACAGCCCTGAAAGGAAAAAAAGGATCTTAAAACCCCAGCTAAAATCAGAAAGCTCTACCTCTGCATTCTCTACACCTACACGATCAATACCGCCAAGACACAATGCTGCTCAGATAAACGGTAGAACAGAATCTAGTTCTGTGGTTCGAACCAGAAGCAACCGAGTAGTTGTAGATCCAGTTGTCACTGAGCAACCATCTACTTCTTCAGCTTCAAAGACTTTTATTACAAAAGCTAATGCATCTGCAGTACCAGGGAAAACAAGTAAGACTCACTTTCTAAATTGAAATGTATATGATGATTTTCTTAATTTAAGCTTTTACTTTGCCAAGTGCAATAGACTGAGTTTTAGTAATTTCTAGCAGACACTGTTGTTTTTGCCTTCTTTATTAATTTCCTATTTTAAAAAAAGTTTTTAATAAGAATTAAATTGAGGTTTAGGTCATTATAGACTAATGCTTAAAAATGGCAACTCTGATCTAAACTACCTGAATTTAAATCATAGTACCCACACTAGCTAGCAATTTGCCAAGACTTGCCTTCAAAATTTTGAAATGATGGGACAGCTTCTAAAAGGGCTGAAACTCTTAAGAGTTTCTAGTTGGATATGCCTTTTTCCTATTAGAAAGTAGCTTTCCTAAGAAAGCTTAAGCGTCCTTCAAGTTTTGTTGTCTTGGCTAATTCAAATAATTCAGGTTAACTTTTTTCTTATCTTTAGGTTCAATAACTCTTAATTTTTAACTTTTTGTTTGTATGTTTTAGTACTAGAGAATTCTGTGAAACATTCCAAAGCTTTGAATACTCTTTCCAGTCCTGGTCAATCTAGTTTTAGTCATGGCACTAGGAATAATTCTGCAAAAGAAAACATGGAAAAGGAAAAGCCAGTCAAACGTAAAATGAAGTCATCTGTACTCCCAAAGGCGTCTACCCTTTCAAAGTCATCAGCTGTCATTGAGCAAGGTAAGGTATTATTTGTATCTTTCAAGATACAGCAGATCCTTATTTTAAATGATGCTTTTGTTGGAATCAGCATTTATATCCACTTTTCAGGTTGCCCACTTAAAAGTCACATATCTGTATTAGTTGATAAATTTACTGCAATGAGCTATTACTGTGCCACTGCACTCCATCCTAGTAAAAAGAATGAGACCCTGTCTCAAAAGAAAAAAAAAAGAAATATATCTTCAAAGTTGAAATTAAATAGGGTATAGTTAACCCAATGTAGCATTCTTCACTTTTCTAGAAAAATGTTTAATTATTGGATCACAAAACTACTTATTTTTCTAGACTAACTTTTACTAAATAATAATTCATTGGGGTTGTCTACAACTGTAGAATACAACTTTTGACACCTTACTGTTACACTTCCAGTTCTTTCAGCTCCAGGTTTTTATTGTAAAGTCTTTATATTTGAAAGATGAAGAAGGTAAATAATAAAATATGCCATGTGACATGTTAATATGGCTTCTTGGCAGCAGACAGCCCAATAATAAGCATTTTGCATCATGACTTTCAAAGTGTGTCTAAGACATTTCTTCTTCATTGTTGTCTTCAGAAACCTCTCTCAAAATTTAATTTCTCTACTGAAATCTTATTTTTGTTAATGGCATTGGGATCTACCCATGTAAACTTAAAATCAGGGAGTCATCCTAGCCTTCTCTTCAGCAACTGAATCTGTTCAACAGCTTTTTGTTTTTGTTGTTTCTCCCTCCATAACATCTCTTAAATCTATTCTCTCCTCTCCATTCTCACCTCCATGACATTATTTCAAGGCCTACATAATTTCTTGCTTGGACTATTTTCCTAGTTTCCTAACTGGTCTTCCTGCCTCAGTTCTCAACTCTTTCTTAACCAGTCCATCTCCCATATTGCAGGCAAAGTGATCTTTTTATTTCTCTCTAGCACATGTGGATGTGTGTACATAGACACAGAGAAGACACCTCCTTGTCTTCAAATCATATATGGAAACATTTTAAATTTTTTGCCTGTTACATAAGACTCTTTATAACTTGGCTCTTGCCTAACATCCAGGTTCTTTTACCTTCTTTCTCTCTTTTGTATCCCAGTCATCCTAAACACTTAGAAGTTCCTGAGTCTTTCTTTTCTCCTTTTGGGGGAGTGTCTTTTTTTCCCCTCCTAGTTTAATTGTCTGTTGCCTTTCACGTCTCACTTAAAATATCATCTTCTTTAGGAAGTCTTCTCCTGGCTTCTTTAGATAGAATCAAGCACTTCCTTTTTTTTTTTTTTAAAGACAGGATCTTGCTCTGTCACCCAGGCTGGAGTGCAGTGGCCTGATTCCCATTCACTGCAACCTCTGCCTTGCCGGTTCAAGCAATTCTTCTGCCTCAGCCTCCCAAGTAGCTGGAATTATAGATGTGCACCATCACACCCGGCTAATTTTGTATTTTTGGTATAGACAGGATTTCACCATGTTGACCAGGCTGGTCTCAAACTTCTGGCCTCTGGTGATCCACCCCACTGGGCCTCCCAAAGTATTGTGATTTCAGATGTGAGCCACCACGCCAGCCAAGCACTTCCATCTTTCTGTCCCAGAAAACCCTGTTCATTACCTTTGGTGGTACTTATAATGGTGATCAGATTATTCATTTTCACATGTCTATATCTCCAGAAGAATCTGAGCTTAATGTGTTTACTCATTTTTAGTGCCCATTATATAGAAGATAATAAGTGTTTGAATAAATAACCAAAATGCTTTGCGTATGAATGTTTCACATTTTTAATAATCTGCCCCCTTTCTGAACTGAATTTAGAGTTTGAATAGTATATTGGCCTTGCTTCTTTTTATTCGTGAATCCTAGAGAAATCAAATATATATGATGAATTGGTTCTAGCATTATGATAGCGGAAGTCTGGTATCATAACCCATTTGATTTTTAATTTTTGAGTATTACAAATACTCGAGTACTGGTACTGTATAGAAATAGCGTTATCTATTAGTTAACATTAACAGTGTTTTATTATAAATAATGATACCTAAATTAACTATTTAGAATCAAGCAGTGTTGTCTAGTGGAATATAATACAAGCCATATATGTAATTTTAAATTTTGTAGTCACCATGTTTAATAAAAACAGGTAAAGTTAATTTTAATAATATTTGATTTATCCCATTATGTCCAAAATGTTATTTCAGTATTTCATCAGTATTTTAAAATATACACTGCTTTAGTATTTAAATTGAAATTTAAATAAAAATTTAGTTCCTAAGCTGCATAACTTTTCATGTGCCCAGGACAACACAGTTCAATATCAGTGGTTTTTAAACTTTTTAAAAAAACTTCTGAATTCCTTTTTAAGAAAGCTGCATTCATTCTTAACCTTTTTACATTATATATTGCTTTATAAAGTTGATGTGTCCTATAGTCCCTGTCTCAGAAAAATGTACATAAACATATCCATACAAAATTTTGGACCATTTCAAGGGATTCATATAGTCCTTAAAGCCTATCTTCTGTAGTAGGTACGTGTACTGGATATTTAGAACCCTTGTAGTCATAATGTAAAACAAAAGAGATTGACAGAATCCCCAGGCAGTTTAAATGTCAGCTGCTCCATAGGAAATACTTAACTACTTTATGTCCACACCCACATTTTTTCCCAACCACTAATCTAAAGAGAGTCATTTCACTATGGGGGTCAGGAATTAAAAGCTTTGCATTTTCTGTCTGTACTTGGCTCTGATCTTTGGTAAGTCTCTTAACCATGTTGTTTTGTTTTGCTTTGTTTTGTTTTGTTTTCTTTTGTTTTGTTTTGTTTTGTTTTTGAGATGGAGTCTCGCTCTTGTCGTCCAGGCTGTCTTGTCGCCCAGGCTGGAGTGTAGTGGCGCGATCTCAGCTCACTGCAACCTCCGCCTCCCGAGTTCAAAGGATTCTCCTGCCTCAGCCCCCTGAGTAGCTGGGATTACAGGCACCCACCACACGCCCAGCTACTTTTTGTACTTTTAGTAGAGAGGGGGTTTCGCCATGTTGGCCAGGCTGGTCTCGAACTCCTGACCTCAGGTGATCCGCCCACTTTGGCCTCCCAGAGTGCTGGAATTATAATCATGAGCCACTGCACCCGACCAACCATGATTTTCTTATTTACAAAGTACAGTTCAAACCTGTGACCAAAAATGCTCTTATGAAGATGTATTCTCTTTAAAAGCAGTTTCCATCTATGAATTTCCTCAAAAATAGAGCATTGCAAATCACCTACCATATCAAATAAAAACATGTCAGAAATTTGAAGGGAAAGAGAGTTAGTTACTGATAGTTCCTGTGGCATATTTTTCCTTTATCTAAGTTATAGCATTTTTTTCTACAACAGAAAGGTAATTCATCATCTCCAGATCCTTCAGGTTTAGAATTTGATTGCCAGCATTTTCTCTCCTTTTTATGAAGCATAATGACCTTTTATCGTGGAGTTTGTTACAGTGGGATCTTAATCATGATAATGGTGGCACACATAGTGATTTTGATTGATATATATATAATCAGTATTTCCTAGGATTGTAGTCATTTGACATTTATTACACAAGGAGATAGGACTTTTCAAAGCCTATGAAAACTGCCATTTAGTTGTTTTTAAATCCTCTTTAAACAGTTCTAAGAACAAAGTTTTTGACCAAAAGTAACTTATTTCTAAGTTAGAAATAAGAAACCTTTGGTCATCCCAGCTTTATAATCAATCACAATGTTAACTTAGATAAGTTACTTGTTTTCTATGAGCTTTACTTCCCTCGTGAGATCATTAAGAATCTGTCTCTTTTAATTAGAAAATAAGATCATTGAACTATTAGTGTTTTCTAGGTTCTTTTTTCTCATTTTAATAAAATAATTTGGATTATGTCATTATGTCATTACATATAAGTATACCAATGGGGCCTTATTGACAAGTTTGAGAGTCAAACAAAAAAAGAAACTCCATACATTAAGTGTACTGTTGTTCCCTTTTAGGAGATTGTAAGAACAATGCTCTTGTACCAGGAACCATTCAAGTAAATGGCCATGGAGGACAGCCATCAAAACTTGTGAAGAGGGGGCCTGGAAGGAAACCTAAAGTAGAAGTTAATACCAATAGTGGTGAAATTATACACAAGAAAAGGGGTAGAAAGCCCAAAAAGCTACAGTATGCAAAGCCAGAAGATTTAGAGCAAAATAATGTGCATCCCATCAGAGATGAAGTACTTCCTTCTTCAACATGCAATTTTCTTTCTGAAACTAATAATGTAAAGGAAGATTTGTTACAGAAAAAGAATCGTGGAGGTAGAAAACCCAAAAGGAAGATGAAGACACAAAAACTAGATTCAGATCTCCTAGTCCCTGCAAGTGTCAAAGTGTTAAGGAGAAGTAACCGAAAAAAGATAGATGATCCTATAGATGAGGAAGAAGAGTTTGAAGAACTCAAAGGCTCTGAACCCCACATGAGAACTAGAAATCAAGGTCGAAGGACAGCTTTCTATAACGAGGATGACTCTGAAGAGGAGCAAAGGCAGCTGTTGTTCGAAGACACCTCTTTAACTTTTGGAACTTCTAGTAGAGGGCGAGTCCGAAAGTTGACTGAAAAAGCAAAAGCTAATTTAATTGGTTGGTAACTTGTACCAAAATATTTTACTTCAAAATCTATAAAGCAGGTACAGTTAAGGAATAAGTAGAACTAAGGCTTCTGCTTCCTTGCTGCTGCAGTGGAGTAGGGAATGTTATGATTTGATTTGCAAAAAAAAAACAAAAAACAAAAAACAAACTTACAAGACACTTCACTTCTTTAAATGAATATATATATATATATAAATATATACATATATATTTTAAATGTTTGCTATTTATTGCCCTTAGATAGGTTATGCATTTTCACATTCATTTCATTCACTGTTTGAAACGAAAGAAATTGATCTATAATGAATTCCTGATTTATTTATAGAAAAGACAGTTCTGCTACACTCTTTAGGAGCATAGTATTCCTAGCTATAGAGCATTTCATGTTAAAATGAATTATTTTTGACCAAGCAAGGTACATTTCTATTGATACAAGTCATGCCCCTAAAAGATAGATGTTATACAGAGTAGCAGTGAATTAAGAAATGTTTCCTCTAAAAGATAAATATAAAATTTCCACCATTTGATACCCTAAACAGTTTAATTTTAATTACAGAATGTTCATCTACAAAGTATCTAGAGGAGGCTTTTGCTTTATTCCATTTCTGCCAAACTTAAGAGAAAATGTACTGATGAAGGGAAACATATCCACATTGGAAAACATTTGACTGTCTAATTTTTCAGACCTTGATTCTTATATCACTCAATCTCTGTTTATTGTGCCAAAGACTGAGAATCAGTGCAGTGGAAAGCCTGTTTTTGACTGTCAGGACAGCATACACTTTTCAATATTGGAAAGGCTATATATTCTAAAGAGCAAGTTATTAAAGAGTTATGCTGAGATATATCTTTTTTTGGTACTAATAGAAAATAATGCACTGGTGGGTCCTTTGACAGAGATGTTCTAGAGGAAATGTTTAAGTGGTTAAAGGATTCAAGGAAAATACAGGAAAAAAGGTATGGGATTTGATGTTTACTTGTTGATCTGGATTAATGTCATTTCTAAACTTTAGACATATCTAATAGCCTAAAATGACTTACAAAGAAACGTGTCTGTGTGTGTATGTGTATATATTGATAAATGGGTATAATTAAATATATATACAAACACATACTTATATACTATTACCCAGGTATAAATTCTTTTTTCAGGATTTTTTAGATAGCAGTAGAATAAAAATAATTTTAAAATGTCATACTTTATAGTTTAATTTTAAGGGGGAAATTGGTTATTTTCAATTATTAAAGGTTAAAATAGGCCAAATCACTTTTTATGCAATCATGTTTTATACAGTGGTCTCATTGCACATTGTGTTTTTTCTGCACTTTTTACGGTATCCTTATCATGCTGGTATGTCAATATACACCCTAAAGAAAAACTCCATTTAATGATTGTGCCTTGTATTCTATTATTTTTTGCATCATTAGTAAAATTAAGTTGTCTATTGTAAATGATAACTATATGACTTAGGAGAATGTATTGCTATATGTACTGCTATGGAAAAGGAAAGCAGTTATTTATTTGTTTATGGTACAGTTATTTTATACCTTAAAAACCAACATACTTACCATTTCTATTGTTTAAAAATTACTGTCCATTTTTTAAAAAAAATTAAAGAATGTAGTATTTTCTGAGGACTGGTATGGTACAAAAATGTAATCAAAATTTTCAGATACTACATTTTTAAAAAGTGAGGATGGGGAAAATATATATCAGCATGACCCTGATGTAGAAAAATAAAGTCTGCAATTGAACCTTGGCAAAATACATTACATAATTATTTCTGATAAGGATAAATATTAGCTGCCATTTAACTGTCATGAAGAATGAAAAGTGATACATTTGGGCTTTTTAGATCATTTGTAACTAAATTTGTACAGAAATTCTCCTGTGAAATTAAGTAAACCATTTTCCAGATCTTGACTGCATTGCTGAGATTTTGCAGTTGAAAAATAATTTCAAATTTTTCAGATTTTTTGTATATTTATTTTTTTCTAACAAATATATTTAACTATAAAATTAAAATTCAGTAGTTAAACTCTTCATAATGCAGAAATGGATGGCTTGATTATATAGAAAAATGAGTCTTTCAGTTACACCATTCTTGAAAATAATAGTGTATGTTTGAAATTTGTCATTAATTAGTTGTTTTTGAAGGCAATCTATTTGAAATATGTAATTTCCTGATGTTATCTGCATTGTTAAAAAAATAATAGGCTATAAAACCAATTTTTGTAAAAATGTACAGTTTTAAGTTGTGTACAGAAAAAGGAAGAGCGTACACAGTCTTAGAGTGGAATATACCTCTAGTGCAGTGTATGTGTTAATTCCAACCCTTGAGCAAAGAAATGAGTATTTACCATCTTTCCTATAACACGTAAATGTATTATTCCTGTTCTACAGACACTGTATATTTATGACCTTATTTGGACATTATTAGACACTGGTTTCTTAGTAAAGCACAGTAACTTGGATCAGATTCTTTGTAACCAAAACACTTAAACATGTATTAGTAATACCAATATATTTAGATTTTATATTTTTATAATTTAGCTTCTATGCATTGCAGAAGTTGAATTAAGAAATTTAAGTCATCACCATATTTTTGTTTTCTTTACCACTTGGGAAAATAATCCTCTTTGAGGCAGTAACACTATGTATGTACTGTTGATAGGCCAGAAAGAAGTGTTGGCAGTTGTCTTAGGTAAGCAATAAAAATATCTCCAATTTACTGAAAGTTCAGAAATATAACTGTTACATGCATGGAAAATGTAAACCAATTTAGGTATTTCTAAGTACCCAACCCTAATATTCTTTCCCTCAACTCCAACATTCTCAAGTCCCAGATGAAAAGTTGAAGTGGAGCATTAGTTTAAATATTCAGTCTAATCAAAGACTCACAGTCCTGGGCAATAGATATATAGCTTTTTAAAATTTTATCCTTTGTGACCTGCTGTAGTGGCATTGAACTATTTTCTGCATGTATTATAAACTAAAGATTTTTTGGCCTTATTTCAATTGTTTTTATTGCACAACTTCACTACAAATTTAAAGACTGCTGGCATTATTATAAAACTGTCTTCCTCCAATCCAAGTAAATAAGTGTGTGGGATATTTGTGAGCTGGATTAGGTAACATCTGAGACTTGGGATTGACTAAATTTAGTTATCACTTGGAAATGAATTACATAAGATACAGTAATCAGAGAAAATATCTTTGTGCAGCATATATGTTAACATCTAGAGTTGTCCCTCATCTGCAGTGCAGTAGATGAATCAGACATTTTAAGAAATGTATTCAAATATTTTTATCTTATATGTTAGCAGCATTTACATGTTTTCAGATATGATTTGTAATATAAATTAATTTCTCCAGTTAACAATGTTTACTTCAATTCTGACATTCCATTTTATACATATATACCTACTGTATATCTCTCTCAAATGTCAGCTAGAAGTGACTTTTTCAGTTTTCTGTCTAGTGAAAACAGATGTATTCTGAATGTTTTCGTGACCTGAAATATATTTTTGAGTAGGTTGAAAGGACCAAGATACTTGAGTGATTAAAGGGCTGTAAGTGTTCTGCTTATATGCAGGAGTTACATGATTTTAAAAGTCGTAATAGGGGAAGTAGTTTTATCATCTGATTACTCCTATTAACCTAAAAAGTATTTCTAACATAACAGGTTGAGCAGTGGTTTTGTTACACTTAGGCAAGAATTTATTTTCCCATTAAAATTTGAAAAATCCACTTTTCTTTGCTTCTACCCTTGCAGTTTCCCATAGTTCCCCTAATTTCCAAGTGATCTGAACTAAAATTAATATTACATTTACTAAGAAACTATTTTTGTTAATTATACTGAGCAAAGCGCTCCAAATGAAAAGTCATTATGAACTATGTATACTACCCAAGAAAAGGTCAAGTTGAGTCAGAAGACTGTAAGTACCACTTTTGGCGCTCCAGAGATGAACCTTGTACACACTGCAGTAAAACAGTGAGTAGAAAAGATGAGCTATAAATAGATACTATTTTTAGTTTTGATAGCTCTGTATTGAAATACTTTTTTAATGCAGATAAAAATTATCAGGAAATTAACCTTATGGCACAGACCAAATACTTAGTGCATGGCTGAGTTTCTACAATTCAAGGAGCCAATAAAATAGGTTCAAGATGGAATATAGTACATGCATATAAGGCAGATGCACACATGCTGGTTACTTTAAGATTGTGTGTGTTGATTAGTCACAATGATAGACTATAACATGAGATAATACAAAGTTACATTTTTGGACCATATTAAAACTGCAAGAAGACAGGGGTCTTACTGAAGATCTTTTAGAAAACTTAAATCCTGTCACAGGATATTTAGACATGTGTAGAATGTAGCTCAATTTTTAAAAAGTAACTGACCTAGAGGGTGAAAGTTGAAACTGACACATTTTCAAATTAAGATTATGCTTATTTTGTACAGAAAACACTGTTTAAACACAAGCAGATCTGTTGTATGTAATAAGTAACACAGAGTTTTAAAACAAATTAATTATTTAGCTTTATTGAAGTTTGTTTTTTTCCTTCCAAACCTGGAGTATCATAAACAGCAGTTTCACACCAGAATAGCAGTGCCCTTTCTTTTTGTACATACTGATTGGACCTTTCTTTACTGTTACGTGGACACTTTCTATGTTAGTTTTGATGCATAATTCTTTGAATCCTTTTATACAAACTAGAATGTATGTGTAAGAATACCTGTCCCTGCAATGTAGTAACTACAAACTTATTTTTAAATAAATAGAAAACTTGTTTTTCTAAGCTATTTTGTAGAGCCTGATGATTTATTATTTGCTTTTTAAAGTTTTTTTGGCAACACATAAAGCACTTAGTACATAATCTCAACAAGCTGCTTACCAAAGTGGTCATATGGCAGATACCATTATGTAAATGCTGGTTCATTAGAGTTTCCAGTGCCCTGTGTGTTTTGCAAAGTGTGAAAACTGTCAGTTAAAAGATTTTTGGGTGCCAAAATGTAATTTAATTCCAAAACAACTGAAGGTCAAAAACTTACATGCCTTTTTATGTGCACATTTAATAAAACAATTTTATTGATTTCTTACCATGAGTAAGTTACTGTGATGAGTGATAAATACTTCAATATTCAGATACTTTTGTAAGAGATACATTTCGGTGGAACACTTCGCATAAATATTTTCTAAAAAATGTGCAATTTCTGGGAAAAAAGGAATGATGAAAGGGAAAGAAGGTTATTGTAGTTTTCCTAGAAATTTTGTCAGATTGGCATGCATTTTTATTGACTTACTAAGAATCCCAATTTTAGCATGAAGACCATTAGATATGAATACATAAGGCCATAACAATTCAAATTAAGCACATGGAGTGATTTGTAATTTTGTGTTAATTTCTCCCTAAGATGTTTTGTTAAAATGATTTTGTATAAAATAAGTTGAGGAAGGCAGGTAAAAAAAAATTCCAGATAACCTTTTCTTTATGAAGTCTGCTAATAACAATACCTAGTATATACTTAGAAGAACCAGCCAAGAAAAATTAACTTTCAGCAACCACTCTTTACTCGTTTCTCTTTTGTAATAATACCAATTTTATGACCCAAGATTCCCCAGGATTTAACGGAAGTAAGATTAAAGACCACAAAACCTCTGTCGCTTGCAATATAGTACTTTGTGTTTGTAATCAATGTGTGGTAAATTTAACACATTTACCACTTACTGATTAGCCTTTGGGAAAAGAATGGTGGAAGTCATTCAGTGAAATACCTTTCTACCTAATTGGTTAGACATACTGGCAGCACAGTGTAATGAACTGGCCTGGAGTTAGGAAATGGGAATTTGACTTTCATTCCTGACAGGAAGTAGAGGAACCCCAGCAAAGTATTATCTCAGCTTCATTTTCCTCATCTGTAAAGTTTTAAAAGTTGATTAAATTATCTGTGAGGTCTAATTCTGTTCAAATAGCCAGTGGTGATAATCTCATTTGTATACTGTCCTCTGTATTCATGGCTCAACCTTGGCTTTTATATTTAGTCCCTAAATAGAGTACATCATTTAATGTGTAGCTTCCAGACAAGCTGTGTCTTGCGGCCATGACCTGATTGTTGTAAGTGTGAGGTTTTCTGAACCCTTAGAAGAAGGACTTTTAATGTTTTTGCAACACACTATTGTATTGCTATAAATTGTGAATTGCTTTAAAAATACATGTTTACTAATAAAAAGAAGTACAGGCACACTTTATTTTATTGTGCTTTGCATTATTGCACTTTGCAGATAACTGGTAACCCTGCATCCAGCAAGGTTGTCAGTACCATTTTTCCAACAGCAGGTGATAACTTCATGTGTCACATTTTGGTAATTGCAATATTTCCAACTTTTGAAATCTCATTCTATCTCTCCATGGTGATCTGGGAGCAGTAGTCATTTATGTTACCACTGTAATTGTTTTGAGGTGCCACAAACCACACCCATATAAGATAGTTAATACATGTTCTGTGTGTTCTGACTGTTCCAATAAATGGCTATTCCCCCCCTCTCTCTCCCTCTTTTTGGGACTTCTATTCCCTCAGATACACCAATACTGAAATTAAACCAATTAGTTACCCTACCGTGGCCTCTGAGTGTTCAAGTGAATAGAAGAGTCTCAAGTCTCTCACTTTCATCAAAAGCTAGCTATGATGAAGCTTAGTGAAAAAGGCATGTCAAAAGCCAAGAGAGGCTGAAAGCTGAAACTATTGTGCCAAACAGCCAAGTTGTGTAAGCAAAGGAAAAGTCATTGAAGTTAAGCATGCCACTTCAGTGAACATATGAATGATAAGAAAGCAAAGCAACCTCATGGTTGATAAGGAGA
Organism: Symphalangus syndactylus; assembly: GCF_028878055.3. Classification (NCBI taxonomy): domain Eukaryota; kingdom Metazoa; phylum Chordata; class Mammalia; order Primates; family Hylobatidae; genus Symphalangus; species Symphalangus syndactylus. Next base: position 18,635,957 of record NC_072426.2, read on the forward strand.
AAGGTGCGGTGGTCTGGATAGGAGATCAAATCAGCCACAATATTTCCTGAAGCCAAAACCTAATCCAGAGAAGGCCATTAAAGCTCTTCAATTCTGTAAAGGTGAGAGAGGTAAGAAAGCTGCCAAAAAAAAAAAAAAAAAAAAAGTTGGAAGCTAGCAGAGGTTGGTTCGTGATGGTTTTTGGTTTTGTTTTTGTATTTTTTTGAGACAGAGTTTTGCTCTTGTTGCCCAGGCTGGAGTGCAAACGTGCGATCTCAGCTCACTGAAACCTCCACCTGCTGGGTTCAAGCGATTCTCCTGCCTCAGCCTCCTGCTATTCAACATAGTACTGAAAGTCCTGGCTAGAGCAATTAGACAAGGAAAGGAAATAAAGGGCATCCAAATTGGAAAGGAATAAGTCAAATTATTCTTGTTTGCAGACGATATTATCTTATATTTGGAAAACCTGAAGACTCCACCCACACACACGTGCCTGGCTAATTTTTGTATTTTTGTATTTTAAGAAGAGAAGGGGTTCACCATGGTGGCCAGGCTCAAACTCCTGACCTCGTGATCTGCCCGCCTCAGCCTCCCAAAGTGTTGGGATTACAGGCGTGAGCCATCGCATCCGGCCTGGTTCATGATGTTTAAGGAAAGAAGCCATCTCTAATAAAAGTGCAAGGGGGTGCTGATGAAGAAGCAAGTTATCCAGATGATTTAGCTAATATCATTGATGAAAATCTGTACAAATTTTCAATGCAGATGAAACATCCTTATATTGGTAGAAGGACCAATCTAGGACTTTCATAGCTAGAGAGAAGTCAATGCCTAGCTTCAAAGGACAGGCTCTCATTGGGAGCTAATGCATCTGGTGTTGAGATGAAGCCAGTGCTTCCTCACCATTCCAAAAATTCTAGGGCCCTTAAGAATTATATTAAATCTATCCTACCATGCTCTGTCAATGGAACAACAAAGCCTGCATGAGAGCCCATCTGTTTATAGCATGGTTTACTGAATATTTTAAGTCCATTGTTAAGACTTACTTTCCAGAAAAAAAATAAAAAAAAAAGATACCTTTGAGAACACTACTGCTCATTGCCAACCTGGTCACCCAAGAACTCTGATGGCAATGTAAGGTGATTAGTGTTGCTTTCATGCCTGCTAACACAACATCTGTTCTGCACCTCACAGATCAAGGAGGAATTTTGATTTTCAAGTCTTGTTATTTAAGAAATACATGTTGTAGGCCAAGCAGAGTGGCTCATGCTTGTAATCCCAGCACTTTGGGAGTCCAAGGTGGGTGGATCATCTGAGGTCAGGAGTTCAAGACCAGCCTGGCCAACGTGGTGAAACCCCGTCTCTACTAAAAATACAAAAATTAACCAGGCTTAGTGCTGTGTGCCTGTAATCCCACCTACTCAGGAGGCTGAGGCAGGAGAATTGCTTGAACCCGGGAGGCAGAGGTTGCAGTGAGCCGAGAGTGCACCATTGCACTTCAGCCTGGGCAACAACAGCGAAACTCCAAATCAAAAAAAAAAAAAAAAAAAAAAAAAAAGAAACGAAAAGAAATACATGTTGTAAGGCTATAGCTTCCAGAGATTCCTCTGAGGAATCTAGTCAAAGTACACTGAAAACCTGGAAAGAATTCACCATTATAGACGCCATTAAGAACGTTCGTGATTCATTGGAGATCAAAATAGCGACTTTAACAGGAATTTGGAGGAAGTTGATTCCAACCCACATGGATGATACTGAGGGTTCAAGAATTCAGTGGAAGAAGTCACTGCAGACATGGAAATAGCTTGAGAACTAGAATTGGAAAGTGGAGCCTAAAGCTGTGACTGAATTGCTGCAATCTCTTGATAAAATTTGAATGGCTAAGGAGTTGCTTCTTATGGATGAGCAAAGTTTCTTGGGATTATATCTACCTTTGGTGAAGATGCTGTGAACATTGTTGAAATGACAACAAAGAATTTAAATACTACATAAACTTAATAAAGCACCAAGTGGCAAACAGGCATATGAAAAGTGCTCAATATCACTGATCAACAGAGAAATGCAAATCAAAACTACAATGGGATATCATCTCACCCCAGTCAAAATGGCTTTTATCCAAAAGACAGGCAGTAACAAATGTTGGCGAGGATGTGGAGAAAAGGAAATCGCATACACTGTTGGTGGGAATGTAAATTAGTATAACCACTATGGAGAATAGTTTGGAGGTTCCTCAAATAACTGAAAATCGACTACCATATGATCCAGCAATCTGACTGCTGGGTATACACCCAAAAAGAAAGGAAATCAGTATATCCAAGAGATACCTGAACTTCCGTGTTTATTGCAGCACTGTTCACAGTAGCCAAGATTTGGAAGGAACCTAAGTGTCCATCAACAGATGAATGGATAACAAAATGTGGTACATATACACAATGGAGTACTATTCGGACATACAAAAGAATAAGATCCTGTCATTTGCACCAACATAGATGGAACTGAGGTCATTATGTTAAGGGAAATAAGCCAGGCACAGAAAGACAAACATCACATGTTCTTACTCATTTGTCAGATCTAAAAATAAAAACAGTTGAATTCATGGAGACAGGGAGTAGAGGATGGTTGTCAGAGGCTGAGAAATGTAGTGGGAGGGTGTCGGGGAGGTGGGGATGGTTAAGGGGTACGAAAAAATTGAAACAATGAATAAGACCTAGTATTTGATAGCACAACAGGGTGACTATAGTCAATAATAGCTTAATTGTACATTTTTAAATTCCTTAAAGTGTATACTTGGATAATTTGTGACACAAAGGATACTTAAGGAGATGGATACCCCATTTCACATGATGTGATTATTACCCATTTCAAGTCTGTATCAGAACATCTCATGTATCCCATAAATATATACACCTACCACGTACCCAGAAAAATTAAAATAAAAAATTTAAAACAAATAGTGCCGTGATGAAGATACAAGTGCATGTGTCTTTTAGTAGACTGATTTTCTTTTGGATATATACCCAGAAATGGGATTGCTGGATCAAATGGTAGTTCTGTTTTAAGTTCCTTGGAAAATCTCCAAACTCCTTCCACAGTGGCTGAACTAATTTACATTCCTGCAAACGGTGTATAAGCTTCCCTTTTCTTTGCAGCCTTACCAGAATCTGTTGTTTTTTGACTTTTTAGTAATAGCCATTCTGACTGGTGTGAGATGTTATCTAATTGTGATTGTGATTTGCATTTCACTGATGATTACTAATGTTGAGCATTTTTTTATCTTCACCCTCCTCCCACCCTCCACCCTTAAGTAGGTCCCAGTGTCTATTATTCCTTCTTTGTGCCCATGTTTAATCAGTGTTTATTTTCCACTTACAAGTAAGAACACACAGTATTTGGTTTTCTGTTCCTGTGTTAATTTGCCTGGAATAACGGTCTTGAGGTACATCCACGTTGCTGCAAAGGACGTAATTTTGTTCTTTATTATGGCTGCATAGTATTCCATGGTGTATATGTACCACATTGTCTTTATCCAGTCCACCAGTGATGGGCATCTAGGTTGATTCCATCTTTTTGCTATTATGAATACTGCTGTGATGAACATATATGTGCATATATCTTTATGACAGAATGATTTATATTCCATTGGGAATGTACCTAGTGATGGGATTACTGAGTTGAATAGTAGTTCTGTTCTTAAATCCTTGTGAACTCTCCAAATTGCTTTCCACAGGGGTTGAACTAATTTACATTCCTACCAGCAGCAGTGTATAAGTGTTTCCTTTTCTCTGCAGCTTTGCCAGAATCTGTTGTGTTTGGACTTTTTAATAGTAACTATTCTACTGGTGGGAGATGGTATTTCATTGTGGTTTTGATTTGCATTCCTCTAATGATTGGTGATGTTGAGCATTTTTTCATATGCTTGTTGGTCACTTGTATGTCTTTATTTGAGAAGTGTCCCTTCAGGTCTTTTGTCATTTTTTGAATGAGATTGTTGGTTTTTTTGCTTGTGGATTTTTTTTAAGTTATACTTTAAGTTTTAGGGTACACATCCACAATGTACAAGTTTGTTACATATGTATACATGTGCCATGTTGGTGTGCTGCACCCATTAACTCGTCATTTAGCATTAGGTATATCTCCTAATGCTATCCCTCCCCCCTGCCCCCAGCCCAAGACAGGCCCTGGTGTGTGATGTTCCCCTTCCTGTGTCCATGTGTTCTCATTGTTCAATTCCCACCTATGAGTGAGAACATGCAGTGTTTGGTTTTTTGTCCCTGCGATAGTTTACTGAGAATGATGGTTTCCAGTTTCATCCATGTCCCTACAAAGGACACGAACTCATCATTTTTTATGGCTGCATAGTATTCCATGGTGTATATGTGCCACATTTTCTTAATCCAGTCTATCGTTGTTGGACATTTGGGTTGGTTCCAAGTCTTTGCTATTGTGAATAGTGCCGCAATAAACATACGTGTGCATGTGTCTTTACAGCAGCATGATTTATAATCCTTTGGGTATATACCCAGTAATGGGATGGCTGGGTCAAATGGTATTTCTAGTTCTAGATCCCTGAGGAATCGCCACACTGACTTCCACAATGTTTGAACTAGTTTACAGTCCCACCAACAGTGTAAAAGTGTTCCTGTTTCTCCACATCCTCTCCAGCACCTGTTGTTTCCTGACTTTTTAATGATGGCCATTCTAACTGGTGTGAGATGGTATCTCATGCTGGTTTTGATTTGCATTTCTCTGATGGCCAGTGATGATGAGCATTTTTTCCTGTGTCTTTTGGCTGCATAAATATCTTCCTTTGAGAAGTGTCTGGTCATATCCTTTGCCCACTTGTTGGATGGTGTTCTTCTTTCTTTTTTCTTCTAAATTTGTTTGAGTCCTTTGTAGATTCTGGATATTAGCCCTTTGTCAGATGAGTAGATTGCAAAAATTTTCTCCCATTCTGTAGGATGCCTGTTCATTCTGATGGTAGTTTCTTTTGCTGTGCAGAAGCTCTTTAGTTTAATTAGTTCCCATTTGTCAATTTTGGCTTTTGTTGCCATTGCTTTTGGTGTTTTAGACATGAAGTCCTTGCCCATGCCTATGTCCTGAATGGTATTGCCTAGGTTTTCTTCTAGGGTTTTTACAGTTTTAGGTGTAACATTTAAGTCTTTAATCCATCTTGAACAAATTTTTGTATAAGGTGTAAGGAAGGAATCCAGTTTCAGCTTTCTACATATGGCTAGCCAGTTTTTCCAGCACCATTTATTAAATAGGGAATCGTTTCCCCATTTCTTGTTTTTGTCAGGTTTGTCAAAGATCAGATGGTTGTAGATATGTGGCGTTATTTCTGAGGGCTCTGTTCTGTTTCCATTGGTCTATATCTCTGTTTTGGCACCAGTACCATGCTATTTTGGTTACTGTAGCCTTATAGTATAGTTTGAAGTCAGGTAGCGTGATGCCTCCAGCTTTGTTCTTTTGGCTTAGGATTGACTTGGCAATACAGGCTCTTTTTTGGTTCCATATGAACTTTAAAGTAGTTTTTTCCAATTCTGTGAAGAAAGTCATTGGTAGCTTGATGGGGATGGCATTGAATCTATAAATTACCTTGGGCAGTATGGTGGTTTTCATGATATTGATTCTTCCTACCCATGATAATGGAATGTTCTTCCATTTGTTTGTATCCTCTTTTATTTCATTCATTGAGCAGTGGTTTGCAGTTCTCCCTGAAGATGTCCTTCACATCCCTTGTAAGTTGGATTCCTAGGTATTTTATTCTCTTTGAAGCAATTGTAAATGCGAGTTCACTCATGATTTGGCTCTCTGTTTGTCTGTTATTGGTGTATAAGAATGCTTGTGATTTTTGCACATTGATTTTGTACCCTGAGACTTGGCTGAAGTTGCTTATCAGCTTAAGGAGATTTTGGGCTGAGACGATGAGGTTTTCTAGATATGCAATCATGTCATCTGCAAACAGGGACAAATTGACTTCCTCTTTTCCTAATTGAATACCCTTTATTTCCTTCTCCTGCCTGATTGCCCTGGCCAGAACTTCCAACACCATGTTGAATGGGAGTTGTGAGAGAGGGCATCCCTGTCTTGTGCCAGTTTTCAAAGGGAATGCTTCCAGTTTTTGCCCATTCAGTATGATACTGGCTGTGGGTTTGTCATAGATAGCTCTTATTATTTTGAGATACGTCCCATCAATACCTAATTTATTGAGAGTTTTTAGCATGAAGGGTTGTTGAATTTTGTCAAAGGCCTTTTCTGCATCTATTGAGATAATCATGTGGTTTTTGTCGTTGGTTCTGTTTATATGCTGGATTATGTTTATTGATTTGCATATGTTGAACCAGCCTTGCATCCCAGGGATGAAGCCCACTTGATCATGGTGGATAAGCTTTTCGATGTGCTGCTAGATTCAGTTTGCCAGTATTTTCCTGAGGATTTTTGCATCGATGTTCATCAGGGATATTGGTCTAAAATCCTCTTTTTTTTTGTTGTGTCTTTGCCAGGCTTTGGTATCAGGATGATGCTGGCCTCATAAAATGAGTTAGGGAGGATTCCCTCTTTTTCTACTGATTGGAATAGTTTCAGAAGGAATGGTACCAGCTCCTCCTTGTACCTCTGATAGAATTTGGCTGTGAATCCATCTGGTCCTGGCCTTTTTTTGGTTGGTAAACTATTAATTGTTGCCTCAATTTCAGAGCCTGTTATTGGTCTATTCAGGGATTCAACTTCTTCCTGGTTTAATCTTGGCAGGGTGTATGTGTTGAGGAATTTATCCATTTCTTCTGGATTTTCTAGTTTATTTGCATAGAGGTGTTTATAGTATTCTCTGATGGTAGTTCGTATTTCTGTGGCATCAGTGGTGATATCCCCTTTATCATTTTTTATTGCGTCTATTTGATTCTTCTCTCTTTTCTTCTTTGTTAGTCTTGCTAGTGGTCTACCAATTTTGTTGATCTTTTCAAAAAACAAGCTCTTGGATTCGTTGATTTTTTGAAGGATTTTTTGTGTCTCTATTTCCTTCAGTTCTGCTCTGATGTTATTTCTTGCCTTCTGCTAGCTTTTGAATGTGTTTCTTCTTGCTTCTCTAGATCTTTTAATTGTGTCAATTTTAGGGTGTCAATTTTAGATCTTTCCTGCTTTCTCTTGTGGGCATTTAGTGCTATAAATTTCCCTCTACACACTGCTTTGAATGTGTCCCAGAGATTCTGGTATGTTGCGTCTTTGTTTTTGTTGGTTTCAAAGAACATCTTTATTTCTGCCTTCATTTTGTTATGTACCCAGTAGTCATTCAGGAGCAGATTGTTCAGTTTCCATGTAGTTGAGTGGTTTTGAGTGAGTTTCTTAATCCTGAGTTCTAGTTTGATTGCACTGTGGTCTGAGAGACAGTTTGTTTTAATTTCTGTTCTTTTACATTTGCTGAGGAGTGCTTTACTTCCAACTACGTGGTCAATTTTGGAATAGGTGTGGTGTGGTGCTGAAAAGAATGTATATTCTGTTGATTTGGGGTGGAGAGTTCTGTAGATGTCTATTAGGTCCGCTTGGTGCAGAGCTGAGCTCAATTCCTGGGTATCCTTGTTAACTTTCTGTCTCGTTGATCTGTCTAATGTTGACAGTGGGGTGTTAAAGTCTCCCATTATTATTGTGTGGGAGTCTGAGTCTCTTGTAGGTCTCAGAGGACTTGCTTTATGAATCTGGGTGCTCCTGTATTGGGTGCATAAATATTTAGGATAGTTAGCTCTTCTTGTTGAATTGATCCCTTTACCATTATGTAATGGCCTTCTTTGTCTCTTTTGATCTTTGTTGGTTTAAAGTCTGTTTTATCAGAGTCTAGGATTGCAACCCCTGCCCCCCTTTTTTTTTCCATTTGCTTGGTAGATCTTCCTTCATCTGTTTATTTTGAGCCTATGTGTGTCTCTGCACCTGAGATGTGTGTCCTGAATACAGCACACTGATGGGTCTTGACTCTTTATCCAATTTGCCAGTCTGTGCCTTTTAATTGGAGCATTTAGCCCATTTACATTTAAGGTGAATATTGTTATGTGTGAATTTGATCCTGTCATTATGATGTTAGCTGGTTATTTTGCTCATTAGTTGATGTATTTTCTTCCTAGCCTCGATGCTGTTTACAATTTGGCATGTTTTTGCAGTGGCTGGTACCAGTTGTTCCTTTCCACGTTTATTGCTTCCTTCAGGAGCTCTTGTAGGGCACGCCTGGTGGTGACAAAATCTCTCAGCATTTGCTTGTCTGTAAAGGATTTTATTTCTCCTTCACTTATGAAGCTTAGTTTGGTTAGATATGAAATTGTGCGTTGAAAATTCTTTTCTTTAAGAATGTTGAATATTGGTCCCCACTCTCTTCTGGCTTGTAGAGTTTCTGCTGAGAGGTCAGCTGTTAGTCTGATGGGCTTCCCTTTGTGGGTAACCTGACCTTTCTCTCTGGTTGCCCTTAACATTTTTTCCTTCATTTCAACCTTGGTGAATCTGACAATTATGTGTCTTGGAGTTGCTCTTCTCGAGGAGTATCTTTGTGGCATTCTGTGTATTTCCTGAATTTGAATGTTGGCCTGCCTTGCTAGATTGGGGAAGTTCTACTGGATAATATCCTGAAGAGTGTTTTCCAACTTAGTTCCATTCTCCCTGTCACTTGCAGGTACAACAGTCAGACGTGGAGTTGGTCTTTTCACATAGTCCCATATTTCTTGGAGGCTTTGTTCATTTCTTTTTATTCTTTTTTCTCTAAACTTCTCTTCTCACTTCATTTCATTCATTTGATCTTCCATCACTAATAGCCTTTCTTCTAGTTGATTGAATCGGCTACTGAGGCTTGTGCATTCATCAGGTAGTTCTTGTGCCATGGTTTTCAGCTCCATCAAGTCCTTTAAGGACTTCTCTGCATTGGTTATTCTAATCAGCCATTCGTCTAATCTTTTTTCAAGGTTTTTAACTTCTTTGCCATGGGTTTGAACTTCCTCCTTTAGCTCAGAGTAATTTGATCACCTGAAGCCTTCTTCTCTCACCTTGTCAAATTCATTCTCTGTCCAGCTTTTTTCTGTTGCTGATGAGGAGCTGTGTTCCTTTAGAGGAGGATAGGCACTCTGATTTTTAGAATTTTCAGTTTTTCTGCTCTGTTTTTTCCCCATCTTTGTGGTTTTATCTACCTTTGGTCTTTGATGATGGTGATGTACAGATGGGGTTTTGGTGTGGATGTCCTTTCTGTTTGTTAGTTTTCCTTTGAACAGTCAGGACCCTCAGCTGCAGGTCTGTTGGAGTTTGCTGGAGGTCCACTCCAGGCCCTGTTTTCCTGGGCATCACCAGCAGAGGCTGCAGAACAGCAGATATTGCTGAACAGCCAATGTTGCTGCCTGATCATTCCTCTGGAAGTTTTGTCTCAGAGAAGTACCCGGCCGTGTGAGGTGTCAGTCTGCCCCTACTGGGGGGTGCCTCCCAGTTAGGCTACTCGGGGGTCAGGGACCCACTTGAGGAGGAAGTCTGTCCGTTCTCAGATCTCAAGCTGCATGCTGAGAAAACCACTATCCTCTTCAAAGGTGTCAGACAGGGACATTTAAGTCTGCAGAGGCTTCTGCTGCCTTTTGTTTGGCTATGCCCTGTCCCCGAGGTGGAGTCTACAGAGGCAGGCAGGCTTCCTTGAGCTGCGGTGGGCTCCACCCAGTTCGAGCTTCCCAGCCACTTTGTTTACCTACTCAAGCCTCAGCAATGGCGGGTACCCCTCCCCCAACTTCGCTGCCACCTTGCAGTTTGATCTCAGACTGCTGTGCTAGCAATGAGTGATGCTCCGTGGGCATAGGACCCTCTGAGTCTGGCACGGTATACAATCTCCTGGTGTGCTGTTTGCGAAGATCATTGGAAAAGCGCAGTATTAGGGTGCGAGTTACCTGATTTTCCAGGTGCTGTCTGTCACCCATTTCCTTGGCTAGGAAAGGGAATTCCCTGACCCCTTGCCCTTCCTGGGTGAGGCGATGCGTCGCCCTGCTTCGGCTCACATTCAGTGCACTGTACCCACTGTCCTGCAACACTGTCCGACAATCCCCAGTGAGATGAACCCAGTACCTCAGTTGGAAATGCAGAAATCATTCATCTTCTGCATCGTTCACACTGGGAGCTGCAGACTGGAGCTGTTCCTATTTGGCTATCTTGGCTCCACTTGCTTGTGGATTTGTTTAGGTTCCTTATAGATTCTAGATACTAGATCTTTGTGAGATGCATAGTTTGCAAATATTTTCTCCCATTCTGTAGGTTGTTTACTCTGTTGATATATATATATATATATATGCTGATATATATATGATATATATATATTTGCTGATATATATGATATATATTTGCTGATATATATATGATATATATTTGCTGATATATATGATATATATTTGCTGATATATATGATATATATATTTGCTGATATATATATATGTATAGATATAGATATAGATTTGCTATGCACAAGCTCTTTAGTTTAATTGAGTCCCACTTGTCAATTTTTGTTTTTGTTTCAATGGCTTTTGGAGTCTTTGTCATGAAATCTTTAACAGGGCCCATCTCAAGAATGGTATTTCCTAGGTTTCCCTCTAGTGTTTTTACAGTTTTAGGTTTTACATTTATGTCTTAAATCCATCTTGAGTTGATTTTTGTATATGGTGAAAGGAATGAGCATGGTTTCAAACTTCTGCATGTGGATAGCCAGTTATCATAGCACCATTTATTAAATAAGGAATCCTTTCACCATTGCTTGTTATTTTCATCTTTGTCAAAGAGCAGCTACAGATGGCTGTAGGTGTGTGGCATTATTTCTGGGTTCTCTATTCTCTTGCATTGGTCCATGTGTCTGTTTTTGCACCAGTACCGTCCTATTTTGGTTACTGTAGCCTTGTTTGAAGTCAGGTAATGTGATTCCTTTGGCTTTGTTCTTTTTGCTTAGGATTGCTTTGGTTATTTGGGATCTTTTTTGGTTCCATATGAGTTTAGAATAGTTTTTTTCAAATTTTGTGAAATTTTTTATTTGAGATGAAATCTTGCTCTGTTGCCAGGCTGGAGTGCAGTGGCATGATCTTGGCTGACTGCAATCTTTGCCTCCCAGGTTCAAGCCATTCTCCTGCCTCAGCCTCCTGAGTAGCTGGGATTAAAGGCATGCACCACCACACCCAGCTACTTTTTGTATTTTTAGTAGAGACAGGCTTTCACCATGTTGGCCTGGATGATCTCGATTTCCTGACCTCGTGATCCATCTTTCTCGGCCTCCCAAAGTGTTGGGATTACAGCCATAAGCCACCACGCCCCACCAAAATTAACTTTTTGATGTGCTGCTGGATGCAATTTGCTAGTATTTTGTTGAGGACTTTTGTGTCTAAGTTCATCAGGGATGTTGACTCACAGTTTTCTTTTTTCATTACATGTTTTCCAGCTTTTGTCATGCTGTCTACATAGAATGAGTCAGGGAGGAGTCCCTCCTCCTTGATTTTTTTGGAATAGTTTCAGTAGAATTGGTACTTTGTACATCAGGTAGAATTTGGCTGTGAATTCATCTGGTCTGGGAGCTCTTTGGTTGGTAAGTTTCTTACTGCCGATTCAATTTTGGAACTTAATATTGATCCATTCAGGGTTTCAGTTTCTTCCTGGTTCACTCTTGGGAGGTTGTATTTCCAAGAATTTATCCATTTTCTCTAGAGTTTCTAGTTTGTGTGTGTAGAGATGTTCATAATTGTCTCTGATAATCTTGTGTATTTCTGTAGGGTCAGTTGTAATGTCACCTTTGTAATTTCTAATTGTGCTTGTTTGGATTTTCTCTCTTTTTTTCTTTGTTAACCTATCTCGTGGTCTATCCATCTCGTTTATCCTTTCAAAGAGCCAGCTTTGGGTCTCGTTGATTCTTTATGGATTTTTGGTTCTCAATTTCATTCAGTTCTGCTTTGATTTTAGTTATTTCTCTTCCTTTGGTCACTTTGGGGCTAGTTTGTTCTTGTTTTTTAGTTCCTCTTTGTGTGAGTCAGAACATTTATTTGAGATCTTTCTAACTCATTGAGGTCTTTAGTGCTATAAGCTTTATCTTAACCCTGCCTTTGCTGCATCTCAGAGATTTTGGTATGTTGTAACTCTGTTTTCCTTTATTTTAAAGAACTTTTTAAATTTCTGCTTGAATTTTGTTGTTTACTTGAAAGTCATTTAAGAACAAGTTGTTTAATTTTCCTGTAATTGTGTGGTTTTGAGAGATCTTCTTGGTATTAATTTCTATTTTTATTCTACTATGGTTATAGAGTATGTTTGGTATGATTTGATTTTTTTAAATTTATTCATACTTGCTTTACGGCCAAGCATGTGGTCAATCTTGGAGTATGCTTCATTTGCAGATGAGAAGAACTATATTCTGTGGTTGATGACTGGAGTATTCTGTAGTGCCTATTATGTCCAATTGTCAAGTATCTAATTTAAGTCCATAATTCCTTTGTTAGTTTTCTGCCTTGATGATCTGTTTAGTGCTGTCAGGAGGGTGTTGAACTCCTCACTATTATTGTGTGGCTGTCTAAGTCTTGTTATAGGTCTAGAAGTATTTGTTTTATGAATCTGGGTTCTCCGATGTTGGATGCATACATATTTAGGACAGTTGTCTTCTTGTCGAATTGATCTCCCTATCATTACATAACACCCTTCTTTGTCCTTTTTTTTTTTTTTTTTTTTTTTACTGTTTTTGGCTCAAAGTCTGTTTTATCTGATATAACAACCATGACCTCTGCTTTTTTTTTCTGTTTGAGTAATAAATCTTTCCCCAGCCCTTTACTCTGAGCCTATGAGTGTCATAACGTGTAAGAAGGGTCTCTTGAAGACAGCAGACAGATAGGTCTTGTTTTTTTCTTCAACTTGTCTCTGCCTCTTCAGTGGGGCATTTAGACCATTTGCATTCAGGGTTAATATTGATACGTGTATACTGGGTTAATATTGATATTTTAAAAATAATTTTTTTTTGAGACAGGGTCTTACTCTGTCACTCAGGATGGAGTGCAGTGGCATGATCATGGCTCACTGCAGCCTCAAACTTCTAGGTTCATGCAATCCTTCCACCTCAGCCTCCCAAGTGGCTGAGACCACTGGTGTGTGCTACCATACCCAGCTAATTTTGTATTTTTTATAGAGATGGGATCCCTCTATGTTGGCTACGCTGGTAACAAATACCTGGGCTCAAGCAAGATATGTGAGGCTTTGATCCTATCGTGAAGTTATTAGCTAGCTGCTTTGTAGTTTCTTCTGTGTGACCTATGTACTTAGGTGTGGTTGTGGGCTACGTACTTAAGTGTGTTTTGTGGTAGCAGTTATCATTCTTTCATTTTCGTGTTTAGAACTCCTGTGAGGATCTCTTGTAAGGCTGACCTAGTGGTAACAAATTTCGCTAGCACCTGCTTGTCTGGAAAAGGTTTTATTTCTCCTTCACTTATGAAGCTTAGTTTGGCAGGATATGAAATTCTTGGTTAGAATTTCTTTTCTTTAAGAATGCTGAAAATAGGCACCCAATATCTCTTGCTGTGTTAGCTTTCTGCTGAGAAGTCTACTGTTAGTCTGATGGAATTCTCTTTGTATGTATCTGACCTTTTTCAGTAGTTGCCTTTAAGATTTTTTTTTTTTTTTTTTAGTGTTGACTTTGACAGTCTGGTGACTATATGCCTTGGCGATGTTCATTTTATATAGTATCTCACAGGTGTTCTCTGAATTTCTTGTATCTGGATGTCTACCTCTATCAAGATTAGAAAAATTTTCTTGAATTATTCCTTGAAATATATTTTCCACGTTGTTTACATTTTCTCTTTCTCTCTCAGGAATCCCAACAATTTGTAGGTTTGGTTGCTTTACATTATTCCATACTTCTCAAAGACTTTGTTCTTTTAAAAAATCATTTTTTCTTTACTTTTGTCTGGCTAATTTGAAAGACCTGTCTTCAAAATCTGAATTTTTTTCTTCTGCTTGGTCTAGTCTATTGATAAAACTTTCCATTGTATTTTGAAATTTCTTAAGTGAGTTTTTCAATTCCAGAAGCTCTGGTTGACTTATTTTTAAAATGTTTATCTCTTCCTTCATTTCCTGAATTGCTTTAGAAGATTCTTTGTGTTTATTTTCAACCTTGTCTTGGATCTCATTGAGCTTCCTTTCAATTCCATGCTTTGAAATCTTGATCTGTTATTTCTGAGTTTCCATTTTGTTTAGGAACCACTGCTGGAGAGCTAGTGTGATCCTTTGGTCATATCACTACATTCAGATTTTTCACAGTGCCAGAATTCTTGCACTGGTTTCTTCTCATCTGAAGACACTGGAACTTCTAATTTTTTTTTTTTTTTTTTTTTTTTTTTTTTTTTTTTTTTTTTTTTTTTAGATGGAGTCTCACTCTATTGACCAGGCTGGAGTGCAATGGCACATTCCTGGCTCACTACGACCTCCACTTCCTGCGTTCAAGAAATTCTCCTGCCTCAGCCTCCCAAGCAGCTGGGACTACAGGTGTGTGCCACCATGTCTGGCTATTTTTTTTTTTGTATTTTGTAGAGTGCTCTGATGTCTGGAGATCTGCCTGGGCTTGTCTCTAAACACTCTGTTTCTTTTCTAGCTCTTTGTTCACCTAGATGTAGATTTTTTAATACTAGCTGTCTTGGCAAACTACATATGTTCAAGTGCCAAACTCATTGATAGTTACAATAATGACTAACACAGCGGATTAAACACTAGGTGTTCGGCACTGTTCTGCATTCTTTACATGGAGTAGCTCATTTAGTCTTCACAAGTTTATGAGTCAGATACTATTATTCCCATATTATATTAGAGAAAGTAAAACACAGATAGATTAAGTAACTTCCTTCCCCCTACCACACTGCCAAATTAGTTGACTGGATTGGTGAGTGACTTCTACATATGGATTATAATACTCCAAATGCAACTCTAAGTTTGGGTCTTATTATAAAAGGCCAGTGTACAGACCACCAAGAGGACCTTCTTGCACTACACGTAATCATTTTCTGATATCTAGGATTTAACAAAACTGAGGCAAGAAATAGGGTCTAGAAGCAGGCAACCTAAAGACTTTCTAGAACCAAATTAGACAAATGAACAAAAAACCCAACCTTCTAAGCCCAAGTAAATAACTTTATAACTTCACTTTAGCCTCTTCATCTACATAGGAGGTGCACGAAGTAACCAATGGAAACCTCTAGAGGGTATTTAAACCCCAGAAAATTCTGTAACTGGGCCCTTGAGCCGCTTGCTCCAGCTGCTCACACCCTGTGGAGTGTGATTTTGTTTTCAGTAAGTCTCTGCTTTTGTTGCTTCATTCTTTCCTTGCTTTGTGAGTTTTGTCCAATTCTTTGTTCATGGACACCCTTGACTGGTAATGAAACATCATCAATCTGCCATGGATCATATTACTTTCAATTGAATTGCCAACACTATTATCTGGACATATGGGTTTGTCCATGTCCTTCAAAAAGCAGATGCCAAGATAGAATAAAATGCACAAGGATTATAATAAAAGAAATGCCTACAAAAGAAAATGGGAAGGGAGCCAGGAAAGGCTGGGAGGTCTTTCAGGCTGTCATGCCAGTGTGAGCTCCAAGTGAAGGAAAAAAAGGAAGTAAGGTTGTATGAAGTGTCCTTGACCTCTGTGTAGTCTAAGGAAGGTTTGGCAAAGCTGTTGGAGAGTCCTTGGGCCAAATTTGATCATCACAGGAGTCCCCTGTCTCCCAGGTATGCACCAATTTAGGTATCCCTGTGTACTCATTATTGGCTAGGATAGTCTGAGGGAAGTGTGAATCCACAGCACACACGCAGCAGTGAAATTCAGGGTGCAGCTGCTCGGGCCTTGGTCTAATAAACTCCCCGCAGGTGAAACTCTGTGAGGCACGTTTTCTTGGCCACTATAACATGCTTTAGCATCCTAAATGTTTTGGGCTTTATTTTAGTCATGAGGTCTATGCAACATTTTTGCTTACACTATTGCCATATTTTCCAACTTCTTGATGAATTATATTGTTAGAAATGCTGACAGTCTTTGAATCACTCTATCAATTTTAGTTGCTCATAATTTAATGCATCATATGCATTGTAGTATACACTGATCCATATCATGTGGCCAGAAGTTCACATTTGAGGCATGATGACATTTCTGCCTATAATACCTAGGTTATAAAAACCTGTAACTTAGGCCAGGTGCAGTGGCTCACACCTGTAATCCCAGCACTTTGGGAGGCTGAGGTGGGTGGATCACCTGAGGTCAGGAGTTCGAGACCAGCCTGACCAACATGGCGAAACCCTGTCTCTACTAAAAATACAAAATTAGTCGGGCATGGTGGCACGTGCCTGTAATCCCAGCTACTCAGGTGGCTGAGGCAGAAGAATCACTTGAACCTGGGAGGTGGAGGTTGCAGTGAGCTGAGATCACACCATTGTACTCCAGCCTGGGTGATAGAGCAAGACGCCATCTCAAAAAATGAAAACGAAAACAAAAACAAAAACAAAAACAAAACAAAACCAAAAACCTGTAACTTGTTAGTATTAATTGGTACTGATAAAATTTGTTCATCGTATTAAGCCAAATGTCATAACCACTTAATAAGTGAGTTGTTCCATCATTACATGTAGGCAATGACAATTCACTGGAAACCTTTCTAGCAATTATAAATATGCCATATTTCACAGAAACAGTGAAATTGTTTAGGAGCATTGCCTTAAATTAATTTTTTATAAGAAAGAGATAATCAACCAGAAAAACAGAAGACATGGAATTTAGACAAAACAGCTCCACTGAACATAATGCAGAAATGTCACATTACAACTGCATAAATAATGCTTTCCATCTTGGGAAACACTCATTTTTTTTTTCCTCATATAGTTTGAATGTCTGTCTACCAATAACCCTGCTATGCAACAGCAAGACGTTTTATTTTAGAAACATGAAGGTATTATACAAATCATTTTAATGTGCTGAATATTATGATACCAAAACTCAGATAATGGCTTATCTTCAAAATTAAGATTCATTTTCAGGCAAGATGTTTTAAAAAGTTAATCTTTGGGTTAACCTTTTCATAATTCTTGTCAGTTGAAAGGCAAGTTAAGAAATGCTCTTTTTCTCCAGTTTTAAGAATTTTTTTCAATTTTTTTGCAAGTTATTAAGATTACCTAGGAGTGAGTTAATTAACTTATTAATGTGCTAATCATCAATTAAAGCAAGCTTCTTTTAATTTAGTGGAATGGTTAAAATGATCTATATTACAAGTGAAATTTGTAACATTTTGGAACATATCATATGACCTCATATTTTGGAACACTTCATATGACTGATGTATTTTAGCTTAGTATAATGTTGTGATGATTACAAATATAGAGTCTATATTCTGTCATGTGGTTACTAAGAAGCAACTAGCAAATGTCAAAAGCATAAGAGTATATCATCTGTTCACTTCCTATTTGCTGCTCACTATTTTATTTTACCCAATATCAGTACTTTTCCAAGAATTCTAACAAATGCCCATTTTCTATTCCTTTGATATAAATAGTTGAAATACTCCTGGAGTGAAAAAAGTAGCAGTTTCACTTTAAATAGCCATTAATTAGTTCACTCTCATCACTTTTTAGTCTAAACTGTATTTTAAAGATGCAGTCATCTTCTCAGCAATGACTTTTTTTTTTTGAGACAGAGTCTCGCTCTATCACCTAGGCTGGAGTACAGTGGTATAATCTCGGCTGACTGCAACCTCTGCCTCCTGGGTTCAGGCGATTCTTGTGCCTCAGCCACCCAAGTAGCTGGGATTACAGGTGTGCGCCACTATGCGCAGCTAATTTTTATATTTTTAGTACAGATGGGGTTTCACTGCATTGGCCAGTCTGGTTTTGAACTCCCGACCTCAAGTGATCCACCTGCCTCGGCCTCCCAAAGTGTTGGATTACAGGCATGAGCCACTGCGCCCAGCCCCAGTAATGACTTGTACTTTTTTTTTTTTTGGAGACAGAGTCTTGCTCTGTTGCCCAGGCTGGAGTGCAGTGGTGTGATCTCGGCTCACCGCAACTTCTGCCTCCAGGGTTCAAGCGGTTCTCCTGCCTCAGCCTCCCGAGTAGCTGGGACTACAGGTGCATGCCACGACAACTGGCTAATTTTTTTTTATTTTTAGTAGAGATGGGGTTTCACCGTGTTAGCCAGGATGGTCTCAATCTCCTGACCTCATGATCCGCCCGCTTTGGCCTCCCAAAGTGCTGGGATTACAGGCGTGAGCTACCGCACCCGGCCATGACTTGTACTTTTGTGGAATCAATCATGATTTTGCAGTCCATTTTAGACCATGACACACACACACATACACACCCACATATATATGCTTACAGATTCCTTATGATTTATAAACATTCAAATCTCTATGTAATAAATTTAATAAATTGCAGATATTGTATATAAGTGTAAACATAGATAGTACATTTCTCTTTAACAAATCAAGAGCCTGGGTGCTAATATATTTTCTTCCACATTTCTGGTGGCGTGTTCTTCGTCTCTTCATACGACAATAATTTTGTAATATTTCCAAGATTTATTCACGTTTTTACATAAGGTAAAATTCATTCATTTTTATTGCTATATCATATTTATTGTGTGAAAACATCACAATCTAACCATTCTGTTGCCAGTAGACATGGTGGTTTTTTCCACCTTTTGCTGTTAAGAACAAACCTGTTATTGACAACATTTCCTGTAGTTCCTTTGTATCACTGCAACTCACTCCCTGCACTGTTGCTGGAGGTGGTGGTGGTGTGTATGTGTGTATACACATTTATGTGTGTATACAGCAAATCCAATTCTGATCATATTATTACTTAAAATTCTTCAGCTGGTGGCTTGGTACCACCAGGAATAATATTCCAGATGGCCTAGAATGACTTCAAGATACGTTATTGTACTTATATAGTAATTGCTACAGAAACTCAAGCAATTTTTTTGATGCTACACATCAAAATAATGATGTTGTGAAGTGGGTTTGCTACCCCTTCCACTTTCTTTTGTCAGCAGAACCTACTCTTGTCCCTCTTTGCTCTCTATTCTGGCACTATAGAGGATCTAAATCTGATTAGATGTAAAAACGAATCTCTTATCATCAGACTTTTCCAGGAAAAATAAAAAGGAAGTCCTCTTCTGGGAAGTTGTCCCAGAAAAAGCTACAACGGTGAAAAAAGCATGAGAGGAGTCACATGTCCCTGGTCTTTATGAATTGCCAAGTCAATTTTCTGGATCTCTTTGCATATCTAAAAAAGGCACGTATGATTCCTGTATGGGCTGCCCTGTAGAGTGGTGTAGAGGATCAACAAACAAAACAAAACAAAACAAAACAAAACAAAACAAAACTTCCATATATTTCACACTTAGTGAACACCTGCTATGTCCCAGTCACTGTACTAGGTACAGAGACAAAAACCAACAACAACAATAAGGATGCCTGTCTGAGTTCTCTGCATCCCGGCCATGTAGATTGATAGATTAAACTCTCTTAGCCTCTATATGCTCGTTTGTAAATGATGAGGGTAACAGAAGCTACTTCACATGGTAGTACAGTATTCATAACATCTACTTAACCCAGTGCCCGGTACAGAGTACTCAGATAATAAATTGCTGGGAATTAAGTGAGATAAATAGGTAACTAAATAGCTACAGTAGTGATCTTGACTGCATTGGAGAGAAACATACAGCTGCTGTAAGATACAAAAGGGTCATCTAATTCAACTGAGGTGGCAGTCCTGCAGGATATGATGTTATGAGTTTTCAACTTAAAGGCGAGTAAATTATCCAGAGAAACTGGATAATTTCATTTTATTGATGTTTTCACACAGTAAAATAAAATCCAGGGAAACTGGTGAGGCAATGGGGATGAGTAACATCCCAGAGGTGGGATTGTGTTTTGTTCCCATGGAGCAGGAGAGAAGGATCAAGACTGGGGAAAATAAAGGGATCGGATCTTGAGGTGCCTTGAAAGGGGCAGAGGAGGTTGACCTCGGTCCCTTTGACCGTCAGGAGACACCAAAAGTTCTAAGCTGGGAAGAAGGCAATCAGAGTCGCATTTAAGTTAGGTCACTGCGTTCTGGCATGGATTTGCCCTGACCTGATTTTGACACTGGAGTAGGTAATTTGCGGGGGAGGTGGCCCGGTCTCAAGCAGTCGCGATAGGAATGGAGTAGGAGCCTGAGAGGAAGTTAGGGGAAAGAGGTAAAATCTACAGCTGTTGGCAGCAGAAGAAGGCGAAGGCTGCAGAGGACACGAAGGCCATCCCGACCCTTGGCAATAAAGGGCATAGGAGGGAAGTGTCAAGACCTAGGCATGGGCGTCACGGCACAAGATAAAGCTCAGGTGGACCGCGGTCGACTTCGTCCAGGACCCGGTGCCAGTAGGCCAAGGAGCGGGTCAGACCCCTGCAGCACCGTCTTGGGGTGCTAACGCCCTCTGCTGGAGGTGCGCGGCTGTCCCAGCGCGGAGCGCGCGCCCAGCAATCGTGACAGCGCAGAGCGCCCTGGAACTGCGACAGGGCGGAGGTCGGGAGGGCGTGCGTGTCTGGGGCAGTCCCCGCCCGTAAGAAGCGCGATTCAAGCATCCGCGGTCCTGGCGGCCGACGCCTGCGCCCTACGCCGAAGTGAGGAGCGGAAGCTCGAGGAAAGGCTCCGCCCTCCGCGCCGAGAATGCGCCCTTCTCCCCGGGCTTGATATCACTTTTTCTTGTTACGACCTAGTCCATTTCCTTAGGTATTTTGTAGCTATCGCACGACCTAGGTCTACATTGTATAATTTCGTCAAACAGTAAGTATTGATTCTATGGGAAATCAGTTTTTCAAATGTTATCAGTCTACTGCTTTCCATGAATAGTTTACCCTTCGGGGATTCTGTTCTGATGCTGATTCCTGAGCTAAATTCTTGGATTTGTATTTCCCTTGAATATTCCACAATATCCTGGACTGTGGTGGACACAGACTTTCAATAAATTCTTGAGAATCCATCGCGTTTTTTATGCAGAGAGAAACCAGTATCCTCTTTCTCCTTCCTCTTGTAACTGATAGGCCCCCGCCCCGCCCCACCCCAGGCCATCCTGCTGTGCCCTCCGTCCAGTCCCCTTTTCCCCTCCCCGAGCAGGCATTCCCTTATCCCCTCTCATGGACCTTGCACCATCATCCTAACTAGCAACTGGGTCCAGTTTCTCTCCGTTACAGTCTGGCAACCCTCCTCTCCCATGAAACTCCGAAGGGTCATCGTTAGTATTACTCAGACGAATGTCAAGGCCTGCCTTTCAGACTCCTTGTGTCCATCTTTGTGACCCACCTGAACTTTTTCACTGTTTCCCTTCCACCCTTTTCCTGTATTTTTGTGGGAAACAGAATACTGTAATGAAAAGATGCCATTAAAAAATTATGAAAAATATCCAACATATAGAAATAACATCACTGATTCTGCTGAGAGTGAGTAAAAAAAGAAAAGAAATAACATCAAACATCTGGTCAGTATTCAAATTTCCAAATGTCTCCTGCTATAGATATTTGTTGATTTAGCGTGTTTGAATCAAGATCCAAATAAACTCCACACATTGTCCTTGGTTCCCATGTGTCTTAAAGTAATCCACAGGTTCCCCCGGCATCTGGACTTCGTCTTAGCCTATCTACCACTTTTCATTGTTGCTGCAGCAAGTTAAAGGCCCTCCTCCTCCTAGTGAAATGTGGGGACCCAGCAGTGCGGTCCAGATTTAGAGTTATGCAATTCTGCATTTGTCATGCCCTTAAATAGCGCAGCTTTTTGGCTTGGAATCAGGAAGTGAAAAGGGCATACAAATACATGTCTCTTTATGTTTTCATTCAGGGGAACGTTGAAGTACTTTATGAAAGTTGCTGAGAGAAGCTAGGTTAAAATCTTTACATTTCAGGGAAAGAGAAGGAGGCCGTGCTAAGCTTAGGCCAATCTGATACAACTGCTCCTTGATTTACCATGAGATTATGTCTGGATAAACTCAATGTAAATTGAAAATATTGCTAGGTCAGAAGTGTGTTTTTGACTTACGATATTTTCAACTTATAATGGGCTTGTCTGGACATATTCCTGCCGTAAGTGGAGGTATATGCTGAATGTGTATGGCTTTTGCACCACCATAAAGTTGAAAAATCATAAATTGAACTATCGTAAGTTAGAATCATCTGTATTTGCTTGCTTTGCCATCTTAAATCAGTAGTTTTCCTTCTCAATATACACTTTTCCCTCTTGTCACTTCATATTTTCTCTGTAGTCCCAAGACTGGCCTTTCATGCTATTACTCCTCACAGTTTCTGATCAACGTTATAATGCCAAAGGCTGGCTGACCAATCATCAAGGAGGCTGTAGAAGAGGTTTGGGATTAGATGGAAGGTGGGCCCAGAGTTGATCCTATCTATCTCCTTCAGCTCTAGGACTGCACATACATCAAGAAATAAACTTGCTGTTGGGAAAGAACTTGAAAGGCAGATGATGACTCACCATCTCTACCTATTAGACTACTGTTGGTGAAGAGTCAGCTGAGGGTGGCTTAAAAAAATATTGCACATGGATTTTCAACCCCATTATGTGTCTAAACCCAGAAGTTCTTCTGGTAGATGTGCACACGCTAGCAATATGTAGGCACCTATTGAACACTGACCAGTGAGTGCCATCTTGGCTGCGTCTGGTGGCTTACACCTGTGTAATCCTAGCACTTTGGGAGGCCACGGCAGGAGGCCAGGAGTTTGAGACCAGTCTGGGCAACATAGTGAGACCTCATCTCTACTGAAAATAGGAAAATTAGCCAGGTGTGTTGGTTGAGTCTTAGCTACTCAGGAGGCTGAGATAGGAAGATCACTTGAGTCTGGTGTTCAAGGTTACAGTGAGCTATGATGGCACCACTGCATTCCAGCCTGGGCAACAGAGTGTGACCCTGCTCTAAAAAAATAAAGAATAACGGCCGGGTGCGGTGGCTCACGCCTGTAATCCCAGAACTTTGGGATGCTGAGGCGGGCGGATCACGAGGTTAGGAGTCCAAGACCATCCTGACCAATATGGTGAAACCCCGTCTCTACTAAAAATACAAAAAAATTAGCCAGGCATGGTGGCAGGTGCCTGTACTCCCAGCTACTCGGGAGGCTGAGGCAGGAGAATTGCTTGAACCTGCGAGGTGGAGGTTGCAGTGAGCCAAGATTGCACCAATGCACTCCAGCCTGAGTGACAGTGAGACTCTGTCTCAAAAAATAAATAAATAAATAAACAAACAAATAAATAAAAAATAAAAGGCCGGGTGCGGTGCCTCACGCCTGTAATTCCAGCACTTTGGGAGGCCGAGGCGGGCGGATCAAGAGATCAGGAGTTTGAGACCAGCCTGGCCAATATGGTGAAACCCTGTCTCCACTAAAAACACAAAAATTAGGTGGGCCTGGAGGCATGCGCCTGTAGCCCCAGCTACTGGGGAGGCTGAGGCAGAAGAATTGCTTGAACCCGAAGGCGGAGGTTGCAGTGAATGGAGATTGCGCCACTGCACTCCAGCCTGGGTGACAGAGTGACACTCTGTCTCAAAAAAAAAAAAAAATAAAAATAAAAAAAAACAAGTGTTATCTCAGTTACCAACTAAGCAAAACATCTAATATAATTAGGCTACCTCAATTTTTCATTCTGTGTGCGTATTCAACACACAGACAAAATAAGCATTCTCAGTAACAGCTTCTAAAGTTTTAGTTTTAACACAGAAACTATGGATTAAATGGGTCTCTGGAATTTCACTTCCCTCTCAGGAAAGGATCTTCTGTTCCTAGTGAAGAAAGCTTTTCTTGCAGTCGAAGCTTCCTCTTTATTTTCATCACAAATACCAGGTGGGCTTTTATCTGGACACACAAATGTAAGACACCTGTTATATGACCCCAAGTTTTGTGGAAAATATGGTGCTTGAATCAGTGGAAATTATGCTGTTTATCATTTATTTTAATAAAAATAGGTATAACTAGGAAGAAAGCTAATGATATGGTAATGTTTCTAATTAGTTTTCAATCCAATACCAAAAAATAAAAATTAGCGACAGATTCACACAGTAACTAGAAAAACACTTAGCGTTTTAAGTGTAAATATTTCTAAAATAATTTGCACAGCACAGTTAGTAACCTTGTTTTTCATCTTTTTCCCTCATATACTGCTTAGAGATGCATCTTGGAAGACATCATTGTGGAGTTGTGTACAAATAGTGTAGGGACAGTTTGCAACTCTGTTCTCCTAGCAGCTGTATCAATAGTGCATTTCATCTCTCCGGGGTATGACAATGATTCTGCTCAGTCTTCAAAGAATATTGTCTTACTTTATTTCTTTCATCCTTGAAAAAATAGCTACCATCTTTCAGAGGAGATCTTTACCCATCATTTAAGATAGTATTTTGGGATTTCAGGGCAGAAAATAATGTGATTAATTAATATCTCTTTTTGGCAAATAAAATATATAAAATGACACGTGCACATTTTACCATTTATGTTGAAAGGTGAAGTCCTGGAATAAAACTCCCCTAAAACACTGGTATAATCATCCTTTTGTAAATATTTGGGGGAAAAAAAAACCGAATCCAAGATCAGCATGCATTTTCCTTTTGCAGTGTAAGTTTGTAACTGAATCACCCTCCCTAATCATTTTCTTGGGGTGGGGAGTAGAGGAATGTGAGTCAATAAATCGTAACACTCCATGTACTTATTGAGATTAGTACAGTGCTTTTCAAAAATATTTTGGTGATTTGAATACTTACACATTATACTTAGCTTTAAGATAAACACAAACTCTTATTAAAATATTTTCAAAAACTAGCTCTGATCACTGATGGGCAAATGGGGGCAAACAATTTTGTAGAAAAATGAGGTCACTTAGTAACCTTAGGTGACAACGTGTAATTTCTGAAAAATATATACTTTTCAGCTTTATCTCATGAAAAGTGAAGCAAGAAGATGCGGACAATGAAAAAGTGACCTCAGTCTGTTCTTTGTCCACTTTGTTTCATCTGCCATTTCCCAATAAATCTGCAAAATAAACTAGGTCACTCAGAAAAAAAAAGAGTATTCAGTCTCCTATATACTTGAGGATAATTTGTTCCAGCATATATAAAATCTTACTTCTAGCTAGACTTACTGCTAGAAGACTTAACAAATTTCTCATGTATTTTATTAATTTCAATCATTTTAGTCAATTTTAAATTTCATCCCTTCTTCATGTTTCTTGGAAGTGTAGCATTACAACTATACTACATCCCATACTGCTGATCATTTTAAAACATTCTTTAGATTTTTACTTTTCTTTCCAGTCTTGACATTCACTTAGGTACAGATGTATTGCATTTATCTGTGGGTGTACAAAAAGTATGGATAATATTTCTAGGTCGGGCGCGGGGGCTCACGCCTATAATCCCAGCACTTTGGGAGGCCGAGGCAGGTGGATCATGAGGTCAGGAGATCGAGACCATCCTGGCTAACACGGTGAAACCCTGTCTCTACTAAAAATACAAAACATTAGCCAGGCGTGGTAGCATGTGCCTGTAGTCCCAGCTACTCGAGAGGCTGAGGCAGGAGAATCACTTGAATCCAGGAGGCGGAGGTTGCAGTGATCCGAGATCGCACCACTGCACTCCAGCCTGGGCAACAGAGTGAGATTCAATCTCAAAAAAAAAAAAAATTTCTAACAAACAGCAGACTGAAAACTTAGCATTCAAAGTATTACCTCCATATATTCTGGAAGTAATATTATAGGCCCTATCATGCCACACTATTTTTCAAGGAATTTACTGTTTCTTCAACTGCATGTCTCTGTCCCTTTCTGAATATTCTAATTCACACATAGAGAAGCAGTAGTTGCATGGCTCTTTGGACATTGCTGATGTTTCAACTTTTCCTTTCATCAGGCCTACTGTGATGGACTGACGGCTGAAATCTGTCCAAAACTCAGAGCTTCACGTTATTCTCATAGTTATTTAGGTGGCTGTTGCCGTGTTATGTTTCCAGAGTTATCACCAAACAATATGAAATATCATTAATTAATATTGGTCAATGAAGTGTCTAATCTTTTAGAGAAAACACTTCTAAAGCATTGGATTTAATATTAGGGAGATCAATCCTCTATTTCTTCTTTTTCAAGTATTTAATAATTGAATATTTTGAAAATGAATGCAATGCTCCAGAGGAGTAATATTTTGGGATACTGTAAATTCTCAACATTCCTATAAAATGAAACCAACATAGTCATTCTTCAAATGTATGCGGAATTTTGTGGTTTGCAAGTAAATTCTCTTTAAAAGTTTTAGCTGCATATTCCTATTGATTTCTTCGTGGACGACATGAATCTGTATCACTAAATCTTTATCTTTTTAGGAACAGGTACATTGAAAATGAAGATGAAATCTATGCTTACTTTGTACATATTGAGCTAGTGAAATATTTGATATATTAAACATAATTCTGTATTTTATTTTGTTGACATTAAACTTTGAACTAATTATACTTCACCTCCTATTCCCTATAGAATGTAACACCTTGAAGTTTTCATGATTAATTTAGTACAAACTAAAAACAATTTCTTTTGATGCTATTTAGTTACTTGGGCTGGAGTTGATTTATCTGAATTGTTATACTAATTCTTTTTAAATGAAATTATAAGCTATATGACTGATTCAATGGAAGAACAAAGCATTACTCTTTTGTATGAGCTGTATATTTACTGTTGCTATCAAGTACAAATATGATTTTCTAAAATATCCTTTGGAAGTAAAATGAATGCCCGTGGGAACAAATTCAATTTAAGCATCTGTTTATTAAAAGTTATAAGTTTACTAAATTTATTAGATGCAATTTTATAGTGGCTGCTGTCAGAATTTCAAAAGCAACTTTCTGTGGACAGCAAGTTATGGCCTGCTGGTGAGGAATGTGTGGCTTAAGTGGTAATCACCCTCAGTGGCAATAGGAGGTAAAGGGCAAAGATACACACTATTATCTGATCCAATAAGCTTGAAATGAACATAGGTTCTGAAATGATTTAAGAGGCTTGTTTACACAACAGAATGTATGTTGTTGCATAGCCACAAACTACTTTTTGAGAAAGCTAAGCTCTGGAGAAATAAAAGCATGCTTATTGGACTGCAAAATGTGCAAACACAGTTTGAATATGTGTCCTGCATTTCCCATCCCTGCTTCCATGTGTACCAACGTTCAGGTACTTTGCCATAAACAGTATCTGTCTTATTTGAGAACAAAGCAGGATACCTCACTTTTTTCCTCCTTAGCCTTTTATTACCCACATGTTGGGAAAATAACTGTTTCAGGCATAGCCCTACTCTTGGGGAGTTCATAGTCTTGTGACGGGGAAGACAAAAAATAATTAGGGCATAATTAATGTGACCAGCGTAAAACTGATGTCCATATGAAGCACTGAAACTATGTGTCTGTTTTTTACTCTTTGCCCAAAATTGTTCTTTGAAAAAAAGGAGCAGGATAGGTGACAGAATCTTTATTTTTTGAAGGACACTGAAAAAGTGTCATATTCTGAAAAATGGACAGACAGTCCCACACATACTGTCACTGCCTGACCCCTGCCTATCACATGGTAAGTGACATGGCATTTGGGAGTTTTTTTTTTTTTTTTAATTCAGGGATCAGTAACTTATTTCAGGATCATTTTAGATTAGAACTTTCACCTGCCACCTGGGCTTTTCATCTTTTAGTGTGTAAATTATTTTTAGTTTTTGGTTCACTAATATTGTCTTGTTAATTATACTGAACATATAAAACCCTAATACATCTTTTTCTTCTTGTTGCGACTCGCCCAAGCTGGAGTGCAGTGATGTGATCTCAGCTCACTGTAACCTCTGCCTCCTGGGTTCCAGTGATTCTCATGTCTCAGCCTCCTGAGTAGATGGGATTATAGGTGTGTGCCACCACACTCAGCTATTTTTTTTTTTTGTATTTTTAGTAGATATGGGGTTTTGCCATGT
This sequence comes from Symphalangus syndactylus, assembly GCF_028878055.3. Taxonomy (NCBI): domain Eukaryota; kingdom Metazoa; phylum Chordata; class Mammalia; order Primates; family Hylobatidae; genus Symphalangus; species Symphalangus syndactylus. The sequence goes on from NC_072426.2 coordinate 18,663,933, forward strand.
TGTCCAGGCTGGTTTCAAACTCTTGGCCTCAAGTGATCCACCTGCCTCGGCCTCCCAAAGTGTTGGGATTACATGTGTGAGCCACCAAGCCTGGCCCCCTAATAAAGCTTAAACCCTATGTAGCAAATAATACGGTATGTTTTTTCTTAGTCTTCTTTTTTTCACTCTTATAATGAACCAACTTACATTCAGAGTCCAGAGCCAGTATTTGTTCATCTGATATGGGATTCATGATAATTCACAGGTGATATGGCTATCTGGGAGTTAATTGTTGGTTGGGATGTTGAAGAAGGGTTCCAGGAGTTGATGAAACAGAAATAGCCTCCTGATAAACAGGTTTATAAGAGTTTTATTCTTTTAATAGTACAAACAATCCTTCTTGAAAGATTTCTATTAATATTACCTCTCTTGAAGAGCAGTGTCTGATTTGAATTACCCACTGTGAACTACAGTCTTGTAAGATACCGGGCATTTTATGTATGTATGTATGTATGTATATAGATGGAGTCTCACTTTGTCACCCAGGCTGAAGTGCAGTGGCGCGATCTCGGCTCACTGTAAGCTCTGCCTCCCAGGTTCGAGCATTTCTTCTGCTTCAGCCTCCCGGGTAGCTGAGATTACAGTCACACGCCACCACGCCTGAGTAACTTTTGTATTTTTAGTAGAGACAGGGTTTCACTATATTGGCCAGGTTGGTCTCGAAATCCTGACCTCAAGTGATCTGCCTACCTCGGCCTCCCAAGTGCTGGGATTATAGGCGTGAGCCAACGTGCCTGGCCCACCCAGGCATTTTAAATAAATTTAGGCCACACTAGGTTACGACTAGAAGCTATTTGGGGCTTGGTGCTGTGGCTCATGCCTGTAGTCCAGCACTTTGGGAAGCTGAGGCAGGATTGCTTGAAGCCAGGAGTTTGAGACTAGCCTGGGCAACATAGCAAGACCTTATCGCTAATAAAAAATTAGCCAGGCCTGGTGGTGTGCACCTGATGTTTCAGCTACTTAAAAGGCTGAGGTGAGAGGATTTCTTGAGCCCAGGAGATTTTAGGCTGCAGTGAGCTATGATTGAGCTACTTGCACTCCATCCTGGGTGACAGAGCAACAGTCTCAAACAACGACAACAAACTCTGATTTGGTTGCAAATACCATATATGTAATAGTAAATGTCTAAATGTTAGCTTAAACTAATTTATATAGGTCTTTTTTTGTTGGAATAAATAAAGCATTTGCTTTCATTTTGTAATGCAGATAATCATATATTAACTCCCACATTGGATCTCATAATTCATGCTTTTATTTTTGTAGGCTATAAGAACTCCTCACTATTAAATTCTTATCAACAAATCTGACAGAGTTGATATCCTTAGCCCACATTCTTGAGAAGGAATATTACAAAACAATAATTATAGGATATGAGGTACAGCATTTGAGTTACAAATTATTTTTCTAAGTCCTATTTGTTTACATTGAATTCAAATTGACCGTCAAATAAGAATACTGATAAAAGTACATTGCCACTATAAAAAATGTAATTTCTTGTATGTAACTGAATAGAATCCTAAAATTCATTATGAATTATCAGTAATATATGAAATCTTATTTTGATAGCATTTCCTTTTAATAGCACTTCCATTTAGAATACAGTGGGGTCTGTTTCAAATATCCTATTTAGAATTTTTGTCTTTCAGAAAATAGAAATTATAAATTTCTACTTTCTGGAAAGATTCTTTTTTTTTCAAGCGGAGTTCAAAAGAAGGAAATTCTAACAGGATTAAGTTTAGGATAGGTTTATTCTAGTAGGCTTTGTGGCACAGGTCCCCTAAATAATTCATCATAAGATTCCAGTGTATGCCATGTATCAAGAAATGAAATTGCTGTCAACTGACAACTAAACTTGATACCCTTTAGTATACAGAATACTACACATAAGTCTTTCCAATCTTTGAATGATTTCTTCCCTAAGCTCTTCTATAGAAAAATGTAGGATTGTATACTTTACAGGATTTTTTTTTTGTTTTTTTTGGAGGCAACATCTTTAAAAGTTCCTGGAAATTCTAAAAAGTGCCTGCTAACTTAAAAAAAAATTGTCTTTAGGTATTTCATGCTAAGTTGGAAGCTTCTTTATCAAATATGATGAAACCAAATATAGCATGAACCCATAGCTAAAAAAAAAACTACCCATGTGATTACTTTTTTGTTGAGAATGAACAATTTTTTTCTTGATGCACAACCTCATTCTACTTTTCTGTACAACTGGATAGTAACTTTTTTTTTGGTAATAAAAATTCAATATATGTTACATTGGTTTTCTGACAACTTTATTTTCAATATGGCTATTTAAAAATTCTTCCTACTGGAGGATTTAGAAAAGCCAACTTTTAATTGAGCCGACAACAATCAAACAATGCAGCTGATATATCAGCTACTATTTTCAGAGTGACCGCTATGTGCTAGCAATTGTTCTCATGATCATATATTTATCAACTTTAATCCTTATAATAACACTGCAAGGTTAAGTGCTATTAGTCTCTTTCACTTGTAAGGAAAAACGAAGATTAAAGAGATTAAAGTAACTTGCCTTTTATCCAGCTAGTAAATTTTCCCAGCAAATATTTGAGAGCATACTTGGTATTGGCCTTGAGACTACCTCTGGGGCTGGGAACACAACTGTGAACAAGACCGACAAGATCTCCACTTTCAAGGAGCTTACATTCCAGTAGTAAGGTCAGGATTTGAATATAATGGTGTTGGACTCAAACTCTTCTTAGCTTCTACTCTTCCCCTACAGCAACACTCCAATAAGATGAATAAAATTGTTTCAGGGCCACTTTAAAAAGTGGGTGAAGATGGACACTATATACTGGAATATGTTGTAAGAAAGTAATGTTGGTATATAAACATCCAGATTCATCAATGGAAAAACTCTATGACCTAGATGTATAGAGAATGGAAAGCCTATGCTGCATAACAGCCATGGCTTATGATTGCCTGTAGATAACATGTAATTTTTACTGTAGATAGCAGTAACACATACGTGCTGTTAACTTTCAAATGGCCTTAAGAATCATTATGATCTCAGTGTTTGACCTTGCTCTGTTCAGCAAGGTAGTCACAAGCCATTTGTGGCTTTCAAGTACTTGAAATATGGCTAGTGTGACTGAGGAACTAAATTTTAAATTTTATTTAATTTTAACTAATTTAAAAACTGATACTTGATCCAGTTACAAGATTTTTTAGGCATGCTAGAACAACCTTGGTATGTGAATCTCTTTTTTTCAACTGTACATTTTAGGAAATTTAAATACAGATAAAATATTTCTGATGAAAATTTAGCATCTGAATTGAGATGTGCCATAATGTAAAAATATACACTGAATTTTGAAGACAAAACATAAATCTCATTAATTTAAAAAATACTGATTACACGCTGAAATAATATTTTTGATATATTTGGTTAAATAAAATGTTATTAAAATTAGTTTCAACTGTTTCTTTTTTAAAGTTTTATTTTTAAAAATGTGTGTACAGGGCCAGATGCAGTGGCTCACACCTGTAATCCCAGCACTTTGGGAGGCTGAGGTGGGTGGATCACAAGGTCAAGAGTTCAAGACCAGCCTGGCCAACATGGTGAAACCCCATCTCTACTAAGAATACAAAAATTAGCCAGGCATGGTGGCATGCACCTGTAATCCCAGCTACTTGGGAGGCTGAGGCAGGAGAATCGCTTGAATTCGGGAGGCGGAGGTTGCAGTGAGCCGAGATCGTACCACTGCACTCCAGCTTGGGCGACAGAGCAAGACTCCATCTTGAAAAAGAAAAATAGAAAAACGTGTACTAGGAAATTTTAAATTACACATATCGTTTGCTTTGTATTTGTATCACTCTAAGGAGCCCTGTTGGAGTCCGATCCAAACATTAACTCTTTTATTTTTGGTATCAAAACATTTTCCTATTATACCTCATTATTCTTTTGTAAAAAGCTATGAATTATTTATCACTGTTTCTATTCATGTTGTGAAGTTGTTAAGGTTGGGGTTGTTGTCTGCATCTTACTAAAATGGTCTCTGGTCCTAGTAAAGAAACTGTTAGATGTGAGATAGCCCTCAACAGACTTCACCTTCTTACACATATTGCTGGGTGTGGCAAGCAAGCAAGACCTTGACTGTTCTTTACCTGGGCCATTTCTCAGTATTGAGTTTTGAGTGAGCACCTGTAAGGGATGAGGCAAAGAGCAGGTTTGCTTCTGTTCATGGATAAAAAGCAGTGAACCCTCCAAGCTCCGTATTCTTTATCTACAACAAAAGCCCACTGTATATGTAGCCATATTGTGTATGGCCATATCATTTTGCCCCCATGGGACCTGGGACAAGGGGAAGCAATGAGAATGTGCTGATGTTCATGCTCCTTGTTGTGCCATGAGTTATTAGTCCTTTGTTTCTGTCCGGGAATCTCAAGTCTTCTGTTAGCATCCATGAAAAAGTAACAGGGTAACTACTTAGCTTCTAACTAAAGTAAAATCAAATATCAGACCTGACAGGATGCACTTAAAATTATGTATTTATACTCATTTTTAGTTGTGGAAAATTATTAGGTTTGACGGGATATAAGAATTCTTTTCCATAAAAATTTTGTCTTACAATTTAAAAAATTTAACTAACTTATTGAAGCCTAGTTTTTACATAAAATTTGGTTTTATATAAAAATCTGGCTGAGAAAATGTTAGCTTAAATGTCTTTAAAAATTATGAAATGCAAGGGTCAATATTTGTCCTTATAATAGAAATATTACACATGTGCTTGTATGAACTGTCAACATATAAGTATGTACATAATACATTTATTTTCCAAGAGTGTTTTTCAGAGTAGTCTTTTAAAAATAGAAAGTGAACATAAGTATTCTGTGGGACTATATTCAAAGATTTATAGATTTTGGAAAGAAATAGCTTATCTCCTATACAATATATATATATATGTCTTCAGGACAAAAGTAAACATTATAAAAAGTATAAAAATAGGTAAAAAGATGCAAGTACAATATAATTTGGTTGGAATTTCAAAGGTGCTTTTTTCTCTTCTCTTTCCCTTTTACCTCAAAAGTTATAAATACTTTTGAAGCAGCATGTATTGTTGCACTTTTGATTTTTTGTTGTACAGTTAATGAACTTGAGAGTCTGGATGACTGGTGATCATCTATTTGGCCTTCCCATTCTTTTGTTTCTTCTTCTTTGATTAGTAAAGGTTTTCCTAAGGTTTGGCCAACAAGGTTACAGACTTCTTGAGCTTTGCGCCACGCATTCTCAACAGCAACGAGACAGGCTTGCCGTCTTAGGAATTAAATGGAGAGATTATTAATATGACACTCAATGAAATGTAGCACTGGATAGTTTTGTTTAAAGAATATCTTAGTTAAAGATGTGCTTAAACTTACCGAAGATTCTCAACAGAACCTGGAGTATGATAGAACTGGGGTGGGCTGATGACAACAGAGCTATCTAGCTTTTCAACAAGAAAGTTACAAATATTTTGCATTTTTCCAAATTCAGTAAATGTAATGCAGACCTGTAAATGAAATGACACGATATTATTTTCATGTCTGATGTACTGTTTCAATTTTCTCTACGTGTAAGTAAAAAAAGTATAGCCAGACTACGAGGTCATTTTATAGTATGTAACAGATTTTTAAAAGCCTATTTGATACTTATAACTAAATTATTTTGTTCTTTAAGATTTTTGCTTTTGAATTTTCAAATTTATCTAATATTGTCTTGAATATTAAAAAACTTATATTTTAAGCCAGGGATTTTTAAATGAAATTGGAGGAGTTTCCCTTAAACCTTATTACTTGGCTAAATTTTAATCCTGATAACTAGCATGATTCCTTTGTCTAATCAATGCCCTTAGCTTCCTGATTAGTAGTAATTATGCCATACTTCACTGCTATCATTGAGAAATGTTTCTTCTTCCAATAGTTCTGTTCAGATCTATATGTGGAAGCTAATGTATTTCACTCTGTCTTCTGCCTTTAAATATGTGGAAGCAGTCCTTATATTCAACAATACTTTAAAACCGGTCTGTAAACTCTTCAATGAAGGGAACTAAACCTTGTCTTTTTTTTTTTTTTTTTTTTTAAGAGAGACAAGATCTTGCTACATTGCCCAGGCTGGAGTGCACTGGCACAATCATAGCTCACTGCAGCCTCAGACTCCTGAGTTCAAGCGATCCTCCTACCTCAGCCTTCCAAGTAGGAAGGGCTACAGGCATGCACCACCATGCCCAGCTAATTAAAAAAATTTTTTTTTGTAGAGGTGGAGTCTCACTATGTTCCCCAAGCTGGTCTCAAACTCCTGGCCTCAAGCAATCCTCCCACCTTAGCGGTTGTAAGCATGAGACACCAAGCCCAGCCTAAACCTTTTAGCAAAACAAAAAGTACAGATATTAGAGAATAAGCTGGAGTAGCAAAGAGAGACATAAGATAACCTCATCTTATACAATGCAGAACATCTGTCTTTAATTAATCATAATTTTTTTTTTTTTTTTTTTTTTTTTTTTTTTTTTTTTTTTTGAGCCAGGGTCTCTTTCTGTTTTCCTGGCTGGAGTGCAGTGGTGTGATCACGGGCTCACTGCAGCCTCAACCCCTGGGTTCAGATGATCCTCCTGCCTCAGCCCCCCGAGTAGCTGGGACTACTGGAACGTGCCACCATGCCTAGTGAATTCTATTACTTTTGAAAAAGATATAGAACTTTATAACCACCATAACAAGAATTTAGACCTGTTCCAACACTCCTAAAAATTCTCTCAAGTAACTCCTTTATCAGTTCCTTCCCCAGTTCCTAAACCCTGGCAACTACTGATACATTCTCCACTGTTAAAGATTTGCCTTTTTCAGAATGTCATATAAATGGAAGCATATAGTATGTAGTCTTTGAGACTACTTCTTTCATTTAGCATAATGTATTTGCAATTCATCCACATTGTTGCATAACAGTTTTTGTTCCTTTTATGCTGAATAGTATTCATTATATGATCTAATCACAGGTTGGCTTTTTTTTGTTTTGTTTTGTTTTCCATTTAGGTTGCTTCCAGTTTGGGGCTATTATAAATAAAGATGCTGCTTTTTCAAAGTAGTTCTAGATCCTTTGTATTTCCAAATGTATTTTGTAATCAGTTTTTGTCAGTTTCTATTTTTTGAAAAGCTGGCTGAGATTTTGATTAGGATTGTATAGATTAATTTAGGGAGAACTGATATCTGGAATAGTGAATCTTCCAAACCATGAACAAGAAATGTTTCTCCATTTATTTAGGTCCTCTTTAATTTCTCTCAGGAATGCTTTGCAGTGTTTAGCACACAGGTCTTTCACATCTTTATAACAGATTTATCCCTATGTATTTTAAATTTTTTGATGCTTACTGGTTCTAATAGCTTTTTTGTAGATTCTATCAGATTTTCTACAATGGTCATGTTGTCCATGAATTAAGATAGTTGCACTTCTTCCTTTCCACTCTGGATGTCTTTTACTCTTTTTCAAGTACAATGGTGAAAGAAGACATGAACGAAGACATCTTTGATTTGTACCTATCGTAGGCACAAAGCATTCAGTGTTTCACCATTAAGTATGACAGCTGTAGGTTTTCATGGATTCCTCTTATCAGTTTGAGGAAAATCTCAACTGTTCTTATTTTACTGATAATTTTTACTAGGAATAAATAATGGATTTTGTTAAGTGCTTCTTCTGTATCTATTGAGATGATCATGTGATTTTTCTCAGTTTATTAATATAATGAATTAGATTGACCAATTTCTGAATGTTAACCAACCTGGGATACACATTTGGTCATTATGTATTAATATTATTCTTTATACCTGCATGTAAAGGATACGTGTGTGTGTCCATGTGTGTAAGCATGTATGTGTATAAATCATTACATTTGGCTAAAATTTAGTTTATAATTTTTGCACATGTTTATGATGGATATTGGTCTGTAATTTTCTTTGCTTGTAATGGTATTTTTCTGGTTATCTTCTGACCTCAAAGAATGAGCTAGGAAATATTTCTGCCTTTTCAGTTTTCTGGAAAAATTTGTATAGAATTGGCATGATTTTTTCCTTATAAACTTTCTAGTTTCCTTTTCAATTTCTTCTTTGACACATGGGTTACTGAAAAGTATGTTTTTAAAATTCAGCATATTTGGGGGATTTTCCTGAGGCCCTTCTATTACTGGTTTTTAATTTAATTACACTGTGGTCAGTGAACTTTGTATGATTCAAATACTTTTTTTTTTTTTGAGATGGAGTCTTGCTCAGTTGCCCAGGCTGGAGTGCAATGCAATGGCACGATCTTGGCTCACTGCAACCTCTACCTCCCGGGCTCAAGCGATTCTCTTGTCTTAGCCTCCCGAGTAGCTGGGATTACAAGTGTGCACCACCATGCCTAGCTAATTTTTGTATTTTTGTAGAGATGGGGTTTCACCATGTTGGCCAGGCTGGTCTTGGAACTCCTGACCTCAGATGATCTGCCTGCCTCAGCCTCCCAAAGTGCTGGGATTACAGGTGTGAGCCACTGCGCCCGGCCAAATACTTTTATATGACACAGAATATGGTCTACCTTGGCAAATGTTCAATGTGCACTTGAAAGGAATGTGTAGGCTGCTGTTTTTGGAGTGTTCTATATATGTCAAGCAGGTCAAATTGGTTGACAGTGGGACTCAAATCTGTTATATTCTTACTGATTTTCTGTCCATGGTCTTATCAACTATTGAAAAGGGGGGTATTGAAATCTTCTACAAAAACTGTAGACTTATTTATTTTTCCTTGTAGTTCTATCATTTTTCCCTTAAGTATTTTGAAGCTTTATTATATGTATAAATATTTAGTGCTGTATGTCCTCTTGATTAATTGACTTTTATCATTATGAAATGACTGTCTTTATCTTTGATAGTCTTTGCTCTGAAATCTACTTTGATTACTATAGCCACTCCAGCTTTCTTTTCATTTATGTTAGCATGATGTATCTTTCTCCATCCCATTACTTGTAACCGATATATGTCTTCATATTTAAAGTACACTTCTCTCAGGCAGCATGTAAGTGGAGTTAACTTTTTAAATACAACTTAAAATATCTGTATTTTAATGAAGGTATGTGGACCATTTACATTTAATGTGATTATTGATATGGGTAAATTTAAACCTGTGGTCTTATTTCCCTTTTACTCATTTTCTGTTTTCTTTTTGACATTTTTATTACATTATTTCATAGCTTTCATTGGCTTATTAGCCATAACTCCATTATTTTAGTGTTTGCTTTAGGATTTATGAATACATGTTTAAGTTATTACAACCTACCATCAAGAGCTAGCATACCATTTCACATACAAGAAGTTTATAACATTGTACTTCTGTTCTTCCCTTCCTGACCTTTGTGCTATTGTTGTTATATGTTTTATTTTTATGTTATAATCCCTGTAGTGCATCATTATCATTTATTTAGTGAGTTATCTTTTTTTTTTGAGACAGAGTCTCGCTCTGTCACCCAGGCTAGAGTGCAGTGACGTGATCTCGGCTCACTGCAACCTCCGCCTCCTGGGTTCAAGCGATTCTCCTGCCTCAGCCTCCCGAGTAGCTGGGACTACAGGCATGAGCCAACATGGCTGGCTGATTTCTGCATTTTTTAGTAGAGACAGGGTTTCGCCATGTTGGCCAGGCTGGTTTTGAACTCCTGACGTCAGGTGATCCACCTGCCTCGGCCTCCCAAAGTGCTGAGATTACAGGTGTGAGCCACGACGCCCAGCCTAGTCAGTTATCTTTTATATAAATACAGAGATTTCTAAAGAGATTTATATTAAGAAAAACCCATGTAGTTACCATTTGCAGCACTCTTCAGTCCTTTGTGTAAATTCCTATTTCTTTCTGGTATCATTCTTTTCTGCTTAAATCATGGCATTTAAATTTCTTATAGTGTAGGTCTACAGGTAATGAATTATTTCAGCTTACTGGAAAGGTCTTTAATTGGTCTTTGTTTTTGAGCACTACTTTTGCTGGATATATTAACAGAAACTCTTGGTTGAGATATATATATATATATATATATATATATCTCTATATCTATCTATATACACCTTTTAGTTTTAAAAATGTGGCACAACTGTCTCCTTGCTTGCATTGTTTTCAACAAGAAATCTGTTGTCTTATCTTTGTTCCTTTGTAGATAATATGTCTTTTTTCCCCTCCTCTGGCGGTTTTAAGATTTATCACTGGTTTTGGGCAATGTGATTATAATGTGTACTGGTGTATTTTTTTTTTAATTTCTTCTGCTTAAGGTTAGTTGAACTTTTTGACTCCATGGGTTTATAATTCTCATCAAGTTTGGAGATTTTTGGGTCATAATTTTTCCAAGTATTTTTCTTGTCCCCCACTTTCCTCTGCATTGGGACTTCAATTACATGTATAATAGGCTATTTGATGTTGTCCTATATTTTATTAACTCGTTTTTACATCTTTCTTTTCTGTGTTTCATTATGGATGGTTTTTATTGCTACATTTTCAGGTTCACTAAGCACGTCTTGTGTAAGGTCTAATTTGCTGTTAATCCTATTCAGTGTATTTATTATCTCATACACTGTAGTTTTCATCTCTAGAAATTCAATTTGTTTTTTTGTTTTTAATATCTTGCACATCCCTCCTTAACTTTTGAGCATGTGAACCACAGTCAAAATAACTTTTAATGACTATGTCTTTTAATTCTAACATCTGTGTCACTCCTGAGTTGGTTTGAATTGATTTTTCTCCTTATTATGAGCTTTACTTTTCTGCTATTTTACAGACTAGAAATATAGGTAAACCGAATTAAGACAAAATTTCATAGAAATAAATGTAAAATCCCACAGTTCATACTGAAATAGCAGTAACAAAGTATAAGATGAAAAAAATATGATTTAAAGGTAGCACATGAGAAAGACACTTTTATTGGTTATAATTATTATGACTATAAGCTGAATTGAGGGAACAATATGATGCATATGCCAAAAAGTTAATTCAGTCTTGCATGTGTTATTAGAAATAAATATTCTAGAATAAGGGAGATAATCAACTTTCTCTAGTTTGGACTGGCCAAATCAGAAGTAGAACAATATAGCTGTAGATGGTTTTGAATGAAACTGGCTAACTAAAGAAAGAGTTTGTTACATAAGAAATGGCCAAACAGGGTTCTTACCCTGGAAAAGAAAAAAGTAGCATCAATATGAAAATGAACTTCAAGTATATATTTTAAGGAAGAAGTATTTACCTTGTTTTGTTTCTTCTTACAGAGGTACACTAATAGATGGCTACTAGTGAGTCAATTTTGGCTTAATGTTTAAAGATTCTGTATTGATCAGATGTCTGAAAATGGAATGAGTCTTATATATTTATGCCTATATATGTATAAAATATTTCACAATAAAAATAAATACTTAAAAAAGATTGGATGGAATAATACATGGAAAACGCTTAACACATAGCAGGCATGCAAGGAAAAGGAGAGGGAAAGAAGAGGGAGAAAACTATATGAGTAGTTATACTACTACTTTTTCTACCTGATACACAGTATTGAATACCTATTATATCCCAGGATTAAAAAATTCCTCTAGGCTGGGCACAGTGGCTCATGCCTGTAATCCTAACACTCTGGGAGGCAGAGGCAGGTGGGTCGCCTGAGGCCAGGAGTTCGAGACCAGCCTGGCCAACATAGTGAAAACTCATCTCTACTAAAAATACAAAAATTAGCCAGGTGTGGTGGCAGGAGCCTGTAATCCCAGCTACTCAAGAGGCTGAAGCAGGAGAATTGCCTGAACCTGGGAGACGGAGGTTGCAGTGAGCCAAGATCACGCCACTGCACTCCAGCCTGGGTGACAAGAGTGAGACTTCGTCTCAAAAAAAAAAAAAAAAATTCCTCTAAACACTAAGGTTATAACATGAAAATAACATAAAAAGTGGAAAGAGTACTGGTATAGGAATCACAAAGCTAGGATTTTAATCCAACCCTCCTTCCCACATCCATTCATTCACCTACCATTAAAGTCATCACTTAGAACCTTTCTTTTTTTTAATTAAATCAACAGTTAGTGTTTGTACTATTATGATTGTTTACAGCTGAACAATATAGTGTATTATGACTGCATTTCTTTTCTTCTAGTCTTCATTGAATTCCTGGGAGTTAATAATCACTTCATTTTTGTTTGCTTTCTTAGTTGTACATGTCCTTTAAACCCTCTGACAAGAGCTATAAAATTCAAATAAATAGGTCAAATTAATTGGGTAATCTATGAGTTCCTTTATTTTTTTCTTGGAGGCATTTTACTGAAGGCTTCAGTCCTCCTGTCCCCTGAACCTGGGGACATTCCTTTGCCATTACCTGGGAACTCCTGTTTTTCTCTTTTTTGGTTTACTTCCTCATGTATGGTAGGGAAATGTTTTGAGACCTTGTATGCAGGAGTGATGTTTCACATTTTTAACATGTTTCAGAGGGCATTAATCCATCAGATCCTGGCCAAATAATGAACAGTGTGACAGTTCTGGTCAGCGCTGTCTGCTTGTCCTTGTATTACCTTCTCCTTGATTGCTTTTTGGCCAGGTAAGGATTTCTAGATTAGACATTGTTTTCTCTCAGAATTGGAAGAGGTTGCTGTCTTGCCTTTCAGTTTCTAGCTTCCAGTGTTGACACTGAGAGGTCCAACTGCTGTTCAGATTTCTGACCCCTGGTTTGCGAACTGTTTTTTTTTCTCTAGAACTTTTGGGGTCCTTTTATTCCTGGGAATCTAACATTTCCAATATGCTTTGATGAGTTGTTGTTGTTAGTCATTGTGCTGGGCACCCACTGGGTCCACTGAATATGGAAATTCAAATCTTGCATTTTAGTAAATTTTGGATAAATTTTTTTTATTATTTTATTCTCTTTCACTCTGTGCTCTCTTTTTGGACTTTTTTTTTTTAATTTATACTTTAAGTTCTGGGATACATGTGCAGAACGTGTGGGTTTGTTACATACACGTGCCATGGTGGTTTGCTGCACCCATCAACCTGTCATCTACATTAGGTATTTCTCCTAATGCTATCCCTCCCCTAGCCCCCCACATGCCCTGGTATGTGATGTTCCCCTCCCTCCCTGTGTCCATGTGTTCTCATTGTTCAACTTCCACTTATGATTGAGAACATGCGGTGTTTGATTTCCTGTTCCTGTGTTAGTTTGCTGAGAATGATGGTTTCCAGCTTCATCCATGTCCCTGCAAAGAACATGAATGCATCCTTTTTTATGGCTGCATAGTATTCCATGGTGTATATGTGCCATATTTTCTTAATCCAGTTTATCATTGATGGGCATTTGGGTTGGTTCCAAGTTGTTGCTCTTGTAAATAGTGCTGCAATAAATGTACGTGTACATGTGTCTTTATAGTAGAATGATTTATAATCCTTTGGGTATATATCCAGTAATGAGATTGCTGGGTCAAATGGTATTTCGGGTTTTAGATCCTTGAGGAATTGCCACACTGTCTTCTAAAATGGTTGAAATAATTTACCCTCCCACCAACAGTGTAAAAGCGTTCCTATTTCTCCACATCCTCTCCAGCATCTGTTGTTTTGTGACTTTTTAAAGATCGCCATTCTAACTAGCATGAGATGGTATCTCATTGTGGTTTTGATTTGCATTTCTCCAATGACCAGTGATGATGAGCTTTTTTTCATGCTTGCTGGCCGCATAAATGTCTTCTTTTGAGAAGTGTCTGTTCATACCCTCCACCCACTTTTTGATGGGAATTTTTTTTTTTTTTTTGTAAATTTAAGTTCCTTGTAGATTCTGGATATTAGCCCTTTGTCAGATGGATAGAATGCAAAATTTTTCTCCCATTCTGAAGGTTGCCTGTTCACTCTGATGATGGTTTCTTTTGTTTTGTAGAAGCTCTTTAGTTTAATTAGATCCCATATGTCGATTTTGGCTTTTGTTGCAATTGCTTTTGGTGTTTTAGTCATGAGGTCTTTGCCCATGCCTATGTCCTGAATGGTATTGCCTAGGTTTTCTTCTAGGGTTTTTATGGTTTTAGGTTTTACACTTAAGTCTTTAACCCATCTTGAGTTTAATATTTTTATCTTTGAAACAAAGAGAAGCAGCATGGTAGGTGGAAGGTAGATAAAGAATTTCATGCCTTTTGGAATGAAATTTTTGGACATTATGTCAAAAGTAATGTTCTACCAACTAATCTTTCTTTCTTTCACTTTCTTTCTTTCTTTCTTTCTTTCTTTCTTTTTCTTTCTTTATTTCTTTTTCTTTCTTTCCTTCTTCCTTCCTTCCTTCCTTTTTTTTTTTTTTGGAGACAAAGTCTCACTCTATTGCCCAGGCTGCAGTGCAGTGGCACGATCTTGACTCATTGGAACCTCTGCCTCCTGGGCTCAAGCAGTCCTCTCATCCCAGCTTCCAGAGTAGATGGGTCTACAGGTGCATGCCATCACGTCCACCTAATTATTGTTATTTTTCTGTAGAGAAGGGTTTTACCATGTTGCCCAGGTTGGTCTGGAGCTCCTGGGCTCAAGCAATCCGCCCACCTTGGCCTCTCAAAGTGCTGGGATTAGAGGCATGAGCCACTGGCCTCATCTATTCTTTTAAAAAAAAATTATTTAGGCCAGGCTGGGTGGCTCATGTCTGTAGTCCTAGCACTTTGGGAGGTCGAGGCAGGCAGATCACTTGAGGTCAGGAGTTTGAGACCAGCCTGGCCAACATGGTGAAATCCCATCTCTAGTATAAATACAAAAATTAGCCAGGTGCTTGTAATCCCAGCAACTCCAGAGGCTGAGGCAGGAGAATCACTTGAACCTGGGAGGCAGAGGTTACAGTGAGCTGAGATCATGCCACAGCACTCCAGCCTGGGCGACAGAGTGAGACGCCATCTAAAAAAAAAAAAAAAATTGGAGCTGTACTGAGGTGTAATTTATATATAAAAACTGCACATATTTAGAATATACAATTTGATGAGTTTGGATGTACGCATACACCTGTGATATTATCACTGTAATCAAGACAATAAACCTATCTATCACCTCTAAAATTTTCCTTTTGTCCTTTGCTTTGTGTATGTGTATGATAAGAACACAACATGAGATCTACCCTCTTAACAAATTTTTAAGTGCACAACACTGTGTTAACTGTAGGCACTATGCTGTATAGCCCATATCTAGAATTTATTCATCTGCATAACTGTAACTTTATACTCACTGAGTAAGAAATCCCATTTCCTCTTCCCTCCATTCTTTGGCAACCAGCTCCTATTTTTTGCTTCTATGATTTGATTATTTTAGACTCCTCATGTAAGTGGAATAATCCAGTACTTATCATTCTGTTACTGACATTTCTCTTAACATAATGTCTTGCAGGCATAGCAATGTTTCAAATGGTAGGATTACCCTTTTTTTTTAAGGCTAAATAATATTTCATTGTATGTATATAACACATTTTCTTTATCCATTTGTCTGTCAATGGACATTTGGGTTGCTTCCATATCTTGGCTATTGTGAATAATGCTGCAATGAACATGCAAGTACAGGTATTTCTTCCAGATCCTGATGTCAGTTCTTTTGGATATACACCCAGGAGTGGGACTGCTGGGTCATACTGTAGTTCTATTTTTAATTTTTTGAGGAACCTGTATACTGTTTTCCATAATGGTTACACCATCATACATTCCCATCTGCAGGGCACAAGGGTTCTAATTTTTCCACTTTCTCATCAACACTGTCTTCTGTTTTTTTTTTTTTTTTTTTTTTTTTTGAGATGGAGTCTCACTCTGTCACCCAGGCTGGAGTGCAGTGGCGCAATCTCAGCTCATTGCAACCTCCACCTCCTGGGTTCAACTGATTATTCTGCCTCAGCCTCCCGAGTAGCTGCGATTACAGGTGCCCGCCACCACACCTGGCTAATTTTTTTGTATTTTTAGTATAGATGGGGTTTCACCATATTGGTCAGGCTGGTCTCGAACTCCTGACCTCATGATCCGCCCACCTCGACCTCCCAAAGTGCTGGGATTACAGGTGTGAGCCATCGTGCCCAGCCAATCTTCTGCTTTTTTGATAATAGCCATTCTAATAGGCATGAGGTTATAGCTCAATGTAGTTTTGATTTGTATGTCTCAAATAATTAGTGATGCTGAACACCTTTTTCTATACCTTTTGTCCATCTGTATGTCTTCTTTTGATAAATGTCTATTCAAGTCCTTCGTTCATTTTTAAAATCAGGTTATTTGCTTTTCTTCTACTGAGTTGTAGAAGTCTACCAACCATCTTATCTCATTCCATATATTTAACAGTACTTAAGAATACTGGTATGTGTTATACATTAGGCTCTAGTGTTTGCTAAATCCATATTCATAAAGCCACACATTGTTATTAATGCTTAGGTTGGTACATTTTGTATCCTGTGATCCCAATACTTTGGTTTCCACTGACTGCTGGTGCTGACCTAAAGGCAATCATGTATTGCACTATGTGATATGATATAAATTCTGGCTACCTGGAATCCCTATACAAAATATAATCGGATTCTCTCTTAAGAAATATAAATATAAAACATTAAAAAGGTAAAGCAGAAGGAAGAGGAGCAGAGTTTAGCCAAACTCTCATTTAGTCATGTTTTAAAACAAGCAGCTCTAATGCTCTCTTCTTGCATCTGAAAGGTCAGTTCCTAGGACAACTCAGTGGTTTCAAACACATTCCAGTTTCCATGAAGCCTGGCTGTGTAGTTTCTGGGACTGTTTCTTTTTTCTCATTATTCCCTTGGTATCTTCATAATAAACCTCCTTAACTAAGATAACTTGCTCCCATCTATATTTATTACAATCTGAAGTGCTAACAGGTGATAATTACTGGAGGAGTGCTATAACATACTACCAGCTCTTAACCTCTGTAATTTGGATAAGACTGCTCTTCATACTGTTTTGAAAGGTATTTTTTCAGTTCCTACTACTACAAAATAAGTTTTGCCAAGTGGATCCCTAAAATCATAATGAGTAATTTAAAAATTCCTTGACATAGTAAAATTTTAAGTGGAGAAATCACAAAATGATTACAGGAAGCATTGGGGCAACAAACAGAATATTGTGGAAGTTGCTTCTCAAGAGATAAGAATCCAGGGTTCTAATTTCTAATCTAATTCTTGTTATATGACCTTTGAGAAATCTGGGCCTAAGTGATTTGAACCTCAAGTCACACCTTTAAAGTCAGAAAAATAACTGCCTGAAGATAGAAACGGGTGATGGAGATACTTTCTACTTCAAAAGACAAAGATTCTCTCATTTGATATACAAGATTTCAGTATAACCCCACTCTTTGTTTCCTGTTACAAGGAGGTGGCATGTACTAAGCACGCACTCCAAAATGTTTGGAATCAGAAGCAGCAGTCCTGTAACCTAACCACCACTAGAACATACTCTGATTTCACAAAATCCTGGCCATTAAATCTTTAAATATAAGTAAAAAGTATAGGCAGTTGTAGGAACTAAATGTTGTCATTAATTGAGTGTATTGAAAATAGTTTTATTCTTTTTAATTTGTATAAAGGTCGAGTGGTTTTCATTTTTAAACAATATTTATCACAATACAGTAAAATTGCACTGCAAAACAAAAGAATGTTGAAAAGCATTTCAAATCCTTTATGTTATGACTTTATTTGCTTTTTATCTAAAGAGAAATTTCTCTCCTGTAGTGTCACCCCACATTAGGTGATGATAGTACTAAAATTGTATTTAGTGGCACTTAACTGCTATTTCCCACTTGCTGTTTTTATTCCATTTTAAACTATTTCTTTTAAATCTCATTAAGTTTATTTAAAAGCTGAAATAGATATATAACACCAAAATGATTTTTGAGAAAAATAATCTTCTATCAATATGAGAAGCATTTTTCACCATTCATTTCAGTTCAAGAATAAAAATGACTGTCTCCACAAAATCATGCTGCTTCCAATTATTTGTTAAGTACATACCTCTGCTTCCATGTGATAAGCATTTTCCACTCTCCTAAAATCCTTTGTCACAGTTATATTTTCTGCCTGAAACGGAAAAAGTCCAAGAGTATGATTACTGAATATTTGACACAATTACTCTAAAGCATAGATTAGAAACCTACACTAATTAAAATCAGAAAAACATGGAGTATGCAAAAAGAACTTTGCCTGTTGTTTTAAAACTTTCCTAAAAGTGACATAAAATGAATTCAGAAATCGATTTTGCTTAAAATTTCATAAATGTCACTCCTTTTATAATTTGAAAATAGTTTTATTCTTTTTAATTTGTATAAAGGTTGAATGGTTTTCATTTTTAAACAATATTTATCAAAATACGGTAAAATTGCACTGCAAAACAAAAGAATGTTGAAAAGCATTTCAAATCCTTTATGTTATGACTTTATTTGCATTTTATCTAAAAAGAAATTTCTCTCCTGGAGTGTCACCTGCACGTTAGGTGATGACAGTACTAAAATTGTATTTAGTGGCAATTAACTGCTATTTCCCACTTGCTATTTTTATTCCATTTTAAACTATTTCTTAGTTTATATTACCTTATAATGAAAGTATGAAGTTAGGGTGATATCTATGAGCAACTGTTTGCACATAAAGTATACTTAATGTTGAGTGTCAGTGTTTTAAAAAATATTTAATTTACAAATATTTTTATACAAAATTACCAAATACTTATCATGTGCAACTCTGGGCAAGTTACTCAATTTTTCGAGCCTTAGTTTCCACATTTATCAAATCAGGTTAATACCATGTACACCATATAGCATCATTTTGCAGATTTAATGAGAAGTTGTATATCAAGTATTTGGCATAGAGAAGGCACTCACAAAAAGTGGATGCTATACCACTATGATATAAATATTTACTGAAACATCTAACCTGAGCCAGTTTGGTTTTAGAAAAGTACTAATATTTATATATTCTCAGGGTAAATACAAGACATATAATTCTGACAAAAAAGTTGAATTTCCTATTTACTTCCCAAAAGGGTTTTTAAATTCAGTGACTAAAATCTTCAGCTACTCTCATTCTTTGGGGACAAGCAAAACTTATATTTTATGTAATTTTTTTGTACCTTTCAAAATACATGTTAAATCAATATATGATTATGCCAAGTAATTTAATTATGTTATTTGAAGAAGACATGGTTGCATCTAAATTTTAAGATATAAACTAATTACAAGCAGTTTATGTTATCCAGAAAAATTCTTAAAAGTTTTAACCTAAGTTAAAAGCTTTTGACTCAAGTTCCAAGTATCACTCTGATGTCTGTCAGTCCCATGAAAATATTAACGCAATATTTTTATTATGAAAGTAATATCTACTCATTGTGGAAAATTTAGAATACAGGTTAAGTACAAAACAGTACAGTAGTTCTCCCTTAAACACTACAGTAGTTCTCCCTTATCTACAGGGATAAATTCCAAGACCTCCAGCAGATACCTGAAACCATAGATAGTATCCAACCTTATATACATTTTTTTCTGCTCTGATAACCGAGAGAGCTACAAGTGACTAATGGGTAGGTAGCACATACAGCATGGATACACACTGAACAAGGTATGATTCACATGCCCAGGTGGGACAGAGCAGGACACAGAGATTTGATCACGCTGCTCGCTCAGAATGGTGTACAATTTTAAACTTATGGATTATTTCTGGTATTTTATATTTAATATTTTTGGACCAAGACTGACTGCAAGAATTAGGGGTCTGTACTATATATATTGCTTGCAATCACTTTTTCACTTGATTAACATGAAACTTTTTTGTCATTTAAACATACGTCATAAAACATGTCTCATTTTTCACTTTTCTCCCACTTCACTTGATAAACTTCTGATTGAAAAATTATTAGAGAGATAATTTTAGGAAAGGTAACTGGAAAGAAAAGTATCTTTTATTGCTATTTTTGTTTTTAATAGTGTTTTTAAAATAAAAATACATGCTAATCAAAGAAAATCTAATACTAGAGAAAATAACCAAAAAAAAAAATAACATTCTCAAACCCCATTACTGTTAATATTTTAGTAAACATTTTAATAAACCATCAATGTATATAAACGTATCTAGATCTATATACAGACTTTTTCATAAATAAAATTATATTCTACATTTTGTTCTTAACTACTGATTGACAGGGTCTTGCTTTGCTGCCCAGGCTGCAGTGTAGTGGTACAAGCACGGCTCACTGTAATCTTGAACTTCTGAGCTCAAGCAATCTTCCTGCCTCAGCCACCTGAGTAGCTAGGAGGCTAACAGGCACACACCACCATGCCTGGATTTTCTAAAAATTTTTTTGTAGAGATAGGATCTTGCTATGTTGCCTAGGGTGGTCTCAAATTCCTGGCCTCAAGTGATCCTCCCACCTTAGCCTCTCAAAGTGCTGGGATTACAGGTATGAGCCACCACACTTGGCCTGAACTTTTTAAAATAAACTTTTAATTTTGGAATAATTTTAAATTTACAGAGAAGTTACCAAGATAGTACAGAGTTCCCATCTATCTCACTTTCAGACTTCTCTGATGTTAATACTATAGTACATCTGTCTAAACTAAAAAGCCAACGTTAGTAGATTACCATTAACAAAACTCCAAACCTTATTTGGATTTCACCAGTTTTTCTATTAAATGTCCCTTTTACTACCACAGGATCAAATCCATGATACTGTATTGCATTAATTCATCAAGTCTCCTTAGTCTCCTCTGGTCTCTTGACAGTTTCTCAGTCTTCCCTTGTTTTTCATGACCTTGAAAGTTTTGGTCATATATTTTGCAGAATGTCCCTCATTTTGACATTGATGTTTTCTCATGATTAGACTAGAGTTATAAATTTTAGGAAAGAATACTATAGAGGTGAAATGCCTTTTTAATCACAACACATCAGGCAGTACATGGTATCCACATGACATTACTCAAGATACTAATATTGGTCACTTGGGTAAAGTAGTGTTTGCCAGTTTCCTCCACTGTAAAGTTACTATTTTCCCCTTTCCACACTTTATTAATTGGAAGCATGTCACTAAGTGCAACCCACACTCACTCAATAAATACTACTTTATTTATTTTGTTGCTCAATTGTTCTAGCTTTGGCCATTGGGACTTCTTTCAGGTTGGCTCCTTTATCTGTTTGACGTACCCCTTTCCTTTACTTTTTGAGCACTTTCTTACTTTCTGTTGCAAGATATTACAGGCTTATGTAGTTTCCTTGCCCCAGTCCTAGAATAAGCCCTTTCTCCAAGAAGCATAGTACCTTTTCTTTGAGATTCATATGTAGAACCAAGATCTGAATGCTGAGACTGCTTACTGCTATTGGGGTGTCATTCCTTCTAGGCTCTCTCAGTGGACAGAGCTAGGTTACATATATATATATATATATATATGCATAGACATATATACGCACACAGATACTAACTCACATGTAAAATTTTCTGTATTTTTCCATCTGTACAATATACAAAGGTAAATATGAGTTCACACTGATGTTTTCAACTCTAATCCTGAATCACAGAATTCATTTTAACCTTCCATTTTTATCTGTAACTTCCCTCTCTGATAGTGAGAAACCTGGCTCCCACCATCCACTATCCACTTATTTATTTGTTTAACCCCAGTATACATGTAAAGCAGTTTCAGACTTGTTAACAAATACCCCTTTGGAAAACATATTTACCAACTAGAGCATAGAGTTTTTGTATCTTTATTCTTCATCCTTCTAATTTCCAGTCAAAACACCATTTTCCAGTAATTTAGGACACTCCCTGCCCCTGTCACCTTAAGCACAGTTATGTCACTCATTTGTAAGAACTGGGTCCATTTGTCAAGAGAATACATTTTATCCTGGGATTGATCCTGTGATAGGCTCTTTGATGCCTTTTTCCCCCAGTTTACATACATCAAGCTTCACTATTTGTGATTTACAGCTCTATGAGGTTTGACAAATGCATAAAGTCATGTATGTACCACTCCAGTACCATAAAGAATAGTTCTTTCACCTTAAAAATTTCTCCATGCATCTGTTTTAGTCAACCACTTTGCCCTCCAACAGATTGTTAACCACTAATCTGTTTTCGTTCCCCATAGTTTTACTTTTCTCCAGAAGATCATATGAATAGAATCATAAAATTCAAAGCTTTTGGGTCTGGCTTCTTTCACTGGCTAATATGCAGCTAAGATTCACTAACGTTGTTTTGTGAATCAATTCTCATTCCTTTTTATTGCTGAATAACATTCTTTTGCATGGATGTACCACAATTTTTTTAATCCATTCCACTGCTGAAAGACATCTTGGCTGCTTCCAGTTTTAGAAGTTATGAATAAAGCTGCTATAAACATTTGTGTACAGATTCTTATATGTACTTACGTTTTCAATTCACTTCGGCAAATTATCCTAGAATGCTGACTTCTATGGTAAGTCTATATTTAACTTATAAGAAACTGTAAGACTACCTTCCAAAGTGGCCATATAATTTTGCAATCTCACCAGCATTGAATGGAATTTCTGTTGCTCTGCATCCTTCCCAGCATTTGGTATCAGTGTTACTGTATTGAAGCCATTCTAATAGGTACATAGCAGTATCTCATTGTGGTTTTATTTTCCATTTCCCTATTGACAAGTAATGTTATCTTTTCATGTGCCTATTTGCCATCTGTATAAATTCCTTGGTGAAGTGTCTGTTAAGATCTTTTGTGCATTTTTATTGAGCTGTTTGTTACTGCTGAATTGAGGTCTATATATGTTCTTGATACAAGTCCTTCATCAGCTATGTAATTTACAAATATTTTCTCCCAGTCTATAGACTGACTTTTCATTTTCTTAACAGATACAAGTCCTTTATCAGCTATGTAATTTACAAATATTTTCTTCCAGTCTATAGATTGACTTTTCATTTTCTTAACAACGTTTTTCACAAAGTGAGTTTTTAACTGTCATAAAATACAATTTATCTTTTTCTTTGTTTCATGGACTGTGCTTTTTGGTAATACAGGTTGGACATCCTAAATGTGAAAATCCAAAATTTGAAAAGCTCAAAAATTCAAAATTTTTTTTCAGCACCAACATGATGCTCAAAGAAAATGCTCCTTGGAGAATTCTGAATTTTAGATTTTTGGATTTGGGATATTCAACCATTAAGTATATAATGCAAATATTCCAAAATAAAAATCCGAAATCTGAAACATTTCTGGTCCCAACATTTCAGACAAGGGATACTCAACCTCTGTATCTAAAAACTCATCTTCAATCCCAAGGTCACATAGATTTTCTCCTTTTATTTTTTCTAGAAGTTTTGTGTTTTACTGTTGGGAAAGGCAATCTCATGCTATAGTCTTTTGATCTACACTCAACTGCCCAGGAATGGGCCGTGGCCCTGGAGCACTTGCTTACTAAGAGATAAAGTATCTTTCAGAGCTTGTGCTGGGCTTGTTTCCTTGTATGGGAATACCTTCCCCATTTCAGACTCAATATGTAATTTTTTGTTCTACTTAAAGGTTGTATGTCGTATGACACCTGACCAACCTCACTACTACATCTGCACCCTGTAGGAAGGGGACTGAGTCCTTCTGTTGCAGCACAAGAGATGTGCATGCAGGTCAACTGCCCTGCATTAGCTGCTGGGAAGGAGTTGCTGGCGATGGGGGACTGACATCTACTACTGACTCTGATCTCACTCTTGTCTTTTCTCTACATAAGTAAGGTTTGTTCCATCCAGTGCTTGACTGCATTGTGTTTTCTTGGTGACTCTCATACCAAAATGCAGTGGGCAGAAGTGCTTGGACTTCTATCCTGGTAGCAGGCAACAGATGCTACATGCTCAATATTGACCAATTTTGAACAAAGTTTTGTGTAAGGTGTGAGGTGAGTGTGGAGGTTCATTTTTTTGCATACAGACATTTGACTGTTGCAGCAACATTTGTTGAAAAGGCTCCTTTCTTTATCGAATTGCTTCTACACTCCTATTGTTTTTATCTCTGAAAAACAATCTTAGAACCAGTAAAATACTTATTTACTTTAGCCCAGTGATTTTTTTATTTTTTTTAAATTTTTATTATTATACTTTAAGTTCTAGGGTACATGTGCACAATGTGGAGGTTTGTTACATATGTATACATGTGCCATGTTGGTGTGCTGCACCCATTAACTCGTAATTTACATTAGGTATATCTCCTAATGCTATCCCTCCCCCTGCCTCCCCCCCAAGACAGGCCCTGGTGTGTGATGTTCCCCATCCTGTGTCCAAGTGTTCTCATTGTTCAATTCCCACCTATGAGTGAGAACATGTGGTGGTTGGTTTTCTGTCCTCGTGATAGTTTGCTGAGAATGATGGTTTCCAGCTTCATCCATGTCCCTACAAAAGGACAGGAACTCATCCTTTTTTATGGCTGCATAATATTCCATGGTGCATATGTGCCACATTTTCTTAATCCACTCTATCACTGATGGACATTTGGGTTGGTTTCAAGTCTTTGATATTGTGAATAGTGCCACAATAAACATATGTGTGCATGTGTCTTTACAGCAGCATGATTTATAATCCTCTGGGTATATACCCAGGAATGGGATGGCTGGGTCAAATGGTATTTCTGGTTCTAGATCCTTGAGGAATCACCACACTGTCTTCCACAATGGTTGCACTAGTTTACAGTGCCACCAAAAGCGCAAAAGTGTTCCTGTTTCTCCATATCCTCTCCAGCACCTGTTGTTTCCTGACTTTTTAATGATTGCCATTCTAACTGGTATGAGATGGTATCTCATTGTGGTTTTGATTTGCATTTCTCTGATGCCCAGTGATGATGAGCATTTTTTCATGTGTCTTTTGGCTGCATAAATGTCTTTTTAAAAAATTTTATTATTATTATACTTTAAGTTTTAGAGTACATGTACACAACGTGCAGGTTTGTTACATATGTATACATGTGCCATGTTGGTGTGCTGCACCCATTAACTCGTCATTTAGCATTAGGTATATCTCCTAATGCTATCCCTCCCCCCTCCCCCCACCCCACAACAGTCCCCGGTGTGTGATGTTCCCCTTCCTGTGTCCATGTGTTCTCATTGTTCAATTCCCACCTATGAGTGAGAACATGCGGTGTTTGGTTTTTTGTCCTTGCGATAGTTTACTGAGAATGATGGTTTCCAGTTTCATCCATGTCCCTACAAAGGACATGAACTCATCATTTTTTATGGCTGCATATATTCCATGGTGTATATGTGCCACATTTTCTTAATCCAGTCTATCGTTGTTGGACATTTGGGTTGGTTCCAAGCCTTTGCTATTGTGAATAGTGCGCTATAAACATACGTGTGCATGTGTCTTTATAGCAGCATGATTTATAATCCTTTGGGTATATACCCAGTAAGGGGATGGCTGGGTCAAATGGTATTTCTAGTTCTAGATCCCTGAGGAATCATCACACTGACTTCCACAATGGTTGAACTAGTTTACAGTCCCACCAACCATGTAAAAGTGTTCCTATTTCTCCACATCCTCTCTAGCACCTGTTGTTTCCTGACTTTTTAATGATGGCCATTCTAACTGGTGTGAGATGGCATCTCATTGTGGTTTTGATTTGCATTTCTCTGATGGCCAGTGATGATGAGCATTTTTTCATGTGTTTTTTGGCTGCATAAATGTCTTCTTTTGAGAAGTGTCTGTTCATGTCCTTCACCCACTTTTTGATGGGGTTGTTTGTTTTTTTCTTGTAAATTTGTTTGAGTTCATTGTAGATTCTGGATATTAGCCCTTTGTCAGATGAGCAGGTTGCAAAAATTTTCTCCCATTCTGTAGGTTGCCTGTTCACTCTGATGGTAGTTTCTTTTGCTGTGCAGAAGTTCTTTAGTTTAATTAGATCCCATTTGTCAATTTTGGCTTTTGTTGCCATTGCTTTTGGTGTTTTAGACATGAAGTCCTTCCTCATGCCTATGTCCTGAATGGTATTGCCTAGGTTTTCTTCTAGGGTTTTTATGGTTTTAGGTGTAACATTTAAGTCTTTAATCCATCTTGAATTAATATTTGTATAAGGTGTAAGGAAGGGATCCAGTTTCAGCTTTCTACATATGGCTAGCCAGTTTTCCCAGCAACACCATTTATTAAATAGGGAATCGTTTCCCCATTTCTTGTTTTTGTCAGGTTTTTGAAAGATCAGATGGTTATAGATGTGTGGTATTATTTCTGAGAGCTCTGTTCTGCTCCATTGGTCTATATCTCTGTTTGGGTTCCAGTACCATGCTGTTTTGGTTACTGTAGCCTTGTAGTACAGTTTGAAGCCAGGCAGCATGATGCCTCCTGCTTTGTTCTTTTGGCTTAGGATTGACTTGGTGATGCGGGCTCTTTTTTGGTTCCATATGAACCTTAAAGTAGTTCTTTCCAATTCTGTGAAGAAAGTCATTGGTAGCTTGATGGGGATGGCATTGGATCTATAAATTACCTTGGGTAGTATGGCCATTTTCATGATATTGATTCTTCCTACCCATGAGCATGGAATGTTTTTCCATTTGTTTGTGTCCTCTTTTACTTCACTGAGTAATGGTTTGTAGTTCTCCTTGAAGAGGTCCTTCACATCCCTTGTAAGTTGGATTCCTAGGTATTTTATTCTCTTTGAAGCAATTGTGAATGGGAGTTCACTCATGATTTGGCTGTTTGTCCATTATTGGTGTATAGGAATGCTTGTGATTTTTGCACATTGATTTTGTATCCTGAGACTTTCTTGAAGTTACTTATCAGCTTAAGGAGATTTTGGGCTGAGATGATGGGGTTTTCTAAATATACAATCATGTCATCTGTAAACAGGGACAATTTGACTTCCTCTTTTCCTAATTGAATACCCTTTATTTCTTTCTCCTGCCTGATTGCCCTGGCCAGAACTTCCAACACTATGTTGAATAGGAGTGGTGAGAGAGGGCATCCCTGTCTTGTGCCAGTTTTCAAAGGGAATGCTTCCAGTTTTTGCCCATTCAGTATGATATTGGCTGTGGGTTTGTCATAAATAGCTCTTATTATTTTTAGATACATCCCATCAATACCTAGTTTATTGAGAGTTTTTAGGATGAAGGGCTGTTGAATTTTGTCAAAGGCTTTTTCTGCATCTCTTGAGATAATCATGTGGTTTTTGCTTTTGGTTCTGTTTATATGATGGATTACATTTATTGATTTGCGTATATTGAACCAGCCTTGCATCCCAGGGATGAAGCCCACTTGATCATGGTGGATAAGCTTTTTGATGTGCTGCTGGATTTGGTTTGCCAGTATTTTATTGAGGACTTTTGCATTGATGTTCATCAGGGATATTGGTCTAAAATTCTCTTTTTCTGTTGTGTCTCTGCCAGGCTTTGGTATCAGGATGATGCTGGCCTTATAAAATGAGTTAGGGAGGATTCCCTCTTTTTCTATTGATTGGAATAGTTTCAGAAGGAATGGTACCAGCTGCTCTTTGTACCTCTGGTAGAAACTGCTGTGAATCCATCTGGTCCTGGGCTTTTTTTGGTTGGTAGGCTATTAATTATTACCTCAATTTCAGAGCCTGTTATTGGTCTATTCAAGGATTCAACTTCTTCCTGGTTTAACCTTGGTAGGGTGTATGTGTTGAGGAATTTATCCATTTCTTCTAGATTTTCTAGTTTATTTGCATAGAGGTGTTTATAGTATTCTCTGATGGTAGTTTCTATTTCTGTGGGATTGGTGGTGATATCCCCTTTTTCATTTATTATTGCATCTGATTCTTCTCTCTTTTCTTCTTTATTAGTCTTGCTAGTGGTCTATCAATTTTGTTGATCTTTTCAAAAAACCAATTCCTGGATTCAGTGATGTTTTTGAAGGGTTTTTTGTGTTTCTATCTCCTTCAGTTCTGCTCTGATCTTAGTTATTTCTTGCCTTCTGCTAGCTTTTGAATATGTTTGCTCTTGCTTCTCTAGTTCTTTTAATTGTGATGTTAGGGTGTCAATTTTAGATGTTTCCTGCTTTCTCTTGTGGGCATTTAGTGCTATAAATTTCCCTCTACATACTGCTTTGAATGTGTCCCAGAGATTCTGGTATGTTGTGTCTTTGTTCTCATTGGTTTCAAAGAACATCTTTATTTCTGCCTTCATTTCGTTATGTACCCCGTAGTCATTCAGGAGCAGGTTGTTCAGCTTCCATGTAGTTGAGTGGTTTTGAGTGAGTTTTTTAATCCTGAGTTCTAGTTTGATTGCACTGTGGTCTGAGAGACAGTTTGTTATAATTTCTGTTCTTTTACATTTGCTGAGGAGTGCTTTACTTCCAACTATGTGGTCAATTTTGGAATAAGTGCAGTGTAGTGCTGAGAAGAATGTATATTCTGTTGATTTGGGGTGGAGAGTTCTGTAGATGTCTATTAGGTCTGCTTGGTGCAAAGCTGAGTTCAATTCCTGGGTATCCTTGTTAACTTTCTGTCTCGTTGATCTGCCTAATGCTGACAGTGGGTGTTAAAGTTTCCCATTATATTATGTGGGTGTCTAAGTCTCTTTGTAGGTCTCTAAGCACTTGCTTTACGAATCTGGGTGCTCCTGTATTGGGTGCATATATATTTAGGATAGTTAGCTCTTCTTGTTGAATTGATCCCTTTACCGTTATGTAATGGCCTTGTCTCTTCTGATCCTTGTTGATTTAAAGTCTGTTTTATCAGAGACTAGTATTGCAACCCATGCTTTTTTTTTTGTTTTCCATTTGCTTGGTAGACCTTCCTGCATCTGTTTATTTTGAGCCTATGTGTGTCTCTGTGCATGAGATGGGTCTCCTGAATGCAGCACACTGATGGGTCTTGACGCTTTATCCAATTTGCCAGTCTGTGTCTTTCAATTGGAGCATTTAGCCCATTTACATTTAAGGTGAATATTGTTATGTGTGTATTTGATCCTGTCATTATGATGTTAGCTGGTTATTTTGCTCGTTAGTTGATGCAGTTTCTTCCTAGCACGGATGGTCTTTATAATTTAGCATGTTTTTGCAGTGGCTGGTACCAGTTGTTCCTTTCCATGTTTAGTGCTTCCTTCAGGAGCTCTTGTAAGGCAGGCCTGGTGGTGACAAAATCTCTCAGCATTTGCTTGTCTGTAAAGGATTTTATTTCTCCTTCACTTATGAAGCTTAGTTTGGCTGGATATGAAATTCTGGGTTGAAAATTCTTTTCTTGAAGTGTGTTGAATATTGTCCCCCACTCTCTTCTGGCTTGTAGAGTTTCTGCCGAGAGATCAGCTGTTAGTCTGATGGGCTTCCCTTTGTGGGTAACCTGACCTTTGTCTCTGGCTGCCCTTAAAATTTTTTCCTTCATTTCAACTTTGGTGAATCTGACAATTATGTGTCTTGGAGTTGCTCTTCTCGAGGAGTATCTTTGTGGCATTCTCTGTATTTCCTGAATTTGAATATTGGCCTGCCTTGCTAGGTTGGAGAAATTCTCCTGGATAATATCCTGCAGAGTGTTTTCCAACTTGGTTCCATTCTCCCCATCACTGTCAGGTACACCAATCAGATGTAGATTTGGTCTTTTCACATAGTCCCATATTTCTTGGAGGCTTTGTTCGTTTATTTTTACTCTTTTTTCTCTAAACTTCTCTTCTCGCCTCATTTCATTCATTTGATCTTCCATCACTGATACCCTTTATTCCAGTTGATCTAATTGGCTATTGAAGGTTGTGCATGTTTCATGTAGTTCTTGTGCCATGGTCTTCAGCTCCATCAGGTCATTTAAGGTCTTCTCTACGCTGTTTATTCTAGTTAGCCATTCATCTAATCTTTTTTCAAGGTTTTTAGCTTCTTTGCGATGGGTTTGAACATCCTCTTTTAGGTCAGAGAAGTTTGTTATTACCGACCATCTGAAGCCTTCTTCGCTCAACTTGCCAAAGTCATTCTCAGTCCACCTTTGTTCCGTTGCTGGCGAGGGGCTGCATTCCTTTGGAGGAGAAGAGACGCTCTGATGTTTAGAGTTTTCAGCTTTCCTGCACTGGTTTCTCCCCATCCTTGTTGTTTGATCTACCTTTGGTCTTTGATGATTGTGACGTACAGATGGGGTTTTGGTGTGGATGTCCTTTCTGTTAGTTTTCCTTCTAACAGTCAGGACCTTTAGCTGCAGGTCTGTTGGAGTTTGCTGGAGGTCCACTCCAGACCCTGTTTGCCTGGGTATCACCATCGGGGATGCAGAACAGCAAATACTGCAGAACAGAAAATGTTGCTGCCTGATCTTTCCTCTGGAAGCTTTGTCTCAGAGGGGCACCCAGCTGTATGAGGTGTCGATCGGCCCCTACTCGGAGGTGCCTCCCAGTTAGGCTACTCGGGGGTCAGGGACCCTCTTGAGGAAGCAGTCTGTCCATTCTCAGATCTCAAACTCCGTGCTGGGAGAACCACTACTCTCTTCAAGGCTGTCAGACAGGGACATTTAAGTCTGCAGAAGTTTCTGCTGCCTTTTGTTCAGGTATGCCCTGCCCTAGAGGTGGAGTTTACAGTGGCAGGCAGGTCTCCTTGAGCTGTGGTGGAATCCACCCAGTTCGAGCTTCCCAGCTGCTTTGTTTACCTACTCAAGCCTCAGCAATGGCAGAGGCCCCTCCCCAACCCTTGCTGCTGCCTTACAGTTTGATATCAGACTGCTGTGCTAGCAGCAAGCGAGGCTCCATGGGTGTTGGACCCTCTGAGCCAGGTGCAGGATATAATCTCCTGGTGTGCCGTTTGCTAAGACCATTGGAAAAGGGCAGTATTAGGGTGGGAGTGACCCGCTTTTCGGGGTACCGTCTGTCAAGGGTTCCCTTGGCTAGGAAGGGGAATTCCCTGACCCCTTGCACTTTTCCCGGGTGAGGCGATCCCTCCCCCTGCTTCGGCTCACACTCCATGGGCTGCACCCACTGTCCTGCACCCACTGTCTGACAAGCCCCAGTGAGATGAATCCAGTACCTCAGTTGGAAATGCAGAAATCACCCGTCTTCTGCATCGCTCACGCTGGGAGCTGTAGACTGGAGCTGTTCCTATTTGGCCATCTTGGAACCTATGCCAGCCCAGTGGTTTTTAAAGGGAAGTGTGTACAGTCTGAAAATAACTCATATAAGACAGTTATGTTGCTTCTCTATATAGTAAAATATTTGATACGTTTTGAAATTCTAAATAATATTACAGGGAATGGAGAAATAAAAGTTGCCTGTTGACAATCAATCAGATGGAGGAGGTCTAAGCAGAACATAAACAATGTTTCCAGAGGACACAGAATCTAAGGAAAGTTTTTAACAGAGCCAAAGTTTCTAACGGAAACTAACAGACCTGCAACCACAAAAAATAATTAACATTCTTTTTCTGCTTGATTGCTGTGCCTTTACCAAAGGCACACCTAGCCTAACTGTAATCCTCTGGGTTTCGTATGAAAAAATTAATTAAATAGCCAGTCACCAAACTGTCCCTGCCTGCTTCACTGATCCTTTCCTGGAACTACTCAGCACAAGGCCAAAACCTTTAAGAGGCTCCTCCTGAATACCTGTTTCTGAAACACTCCTAAGGTCCTTTGGGATGCATTATTCTTTGTTGCATCATGCTAAATAAACCTAACTTGTTTCACTATAGATACATTTCTGATAGTCTGGCTGGTGGGTTCCAACATAGAGCATGAAATTTTTTGTTTAGCTATAGGGCAGTGGTTCTCCACCAGATGATTTTGCCCTAGGGGACATCTGCCAATGCCTGGAGACATTTTTTATTGTCACAGCTGGGGAAGAGGAATACGCTACTAAGTGAATACACAAGATGATCAAGTGTCCCTATAAAACTCAAACTGAGGAGGTTCCTCACACATGGGCCTGCCAGTTTTAAAACTTGAACAGTTTCAGGTAAAGGAGGACATGCTGATCACCCCATGGGTATGGGCCAGGAATGTTGCTAAATATCCTACAATGCACAGGACAGCCCCCAACAACAACGAATTATCCAATCCATAATGTTAACACTGCCAAGATTGAGAAAGCTTGCTATAAGGGGCACAAAACTGAAAAATATTGAAATATATCAGCCTACTCTGCTAAGTTTTCTTGATTAAGCTACTGTTTATTTCTAAATACAAAAGGCAGAGTTTTAAGACAAATTGGTCAAGACAGGAATAACTACTTAAGTAATATGGGTGTATTAGTCCATTTTCACACTGCTATAAAGATATACTACCTGAGTTTGGGTAATTTATAAACAAATGAGGTTTGATTCAGTTCCACATGGCTGGGGAGGCCTCAGGAAACTTACAATCATGGCAGAAGGCAAAGGGGAAGCAAGGCACATCTTACATGTTGGCAGGAGAGAGAGAGAGTGATAAAGTATCACACTTTAAAGCATCAGCTCTCATGAGAACTCCCTCACTCTCACAAGGACAGCACGGAGGAAACTACCCCCATAGTTCAATTACCTCCCATCAGATCCCTCCCTTGACACATAGGGATTACAATTCTAGATGAAATTTGGGTGGGGACACAGAGTCAAACCATATCAATAGGGAAGCACAAATCATGATGATAACAATCTCAATAGCCATAAAAATTATTTTCATAGGAATAAAATTTAAAAAAGTAAACAAGAAGAAAACCATAAAACTTTAAGAAGTCTTTTAAAATCTTCTGGGAAAACATCCCATCTATTCAATATATATATTTTTATTTATTTATTTTAGATTCAGGAGGTACCTGTGCATGTTTGTTACATGGGTACATTGCGTGATGCTGAGGCGTGGCGTAGTTGCCCAAGTAGGGAACACAGTACCTGGTTACTTTTCTTAACCACTTCTGTGCTCCCTCCCTACTTTTGGAGTTCTCAGTGTTTATTGTACTTATCTTTGTGTCCATGTGTACCCAATGTTTACTTCTCACTTATAAGTGAGAACATGTGGTTTTCTGTTTCTGCACTGGGGTAGGATAATGGCTTCAAGCCTTATCCATATTGCTGCAAAGTACATGATTTTGTTCCTTTTTATGGCTACAGAGT
Source organism: Symphalangus syndactylus (assembly GCF_028878055.3). Taxonomy (NCBI): domain Eukaryota; kingdom Metazoa; phylum Chordata; class Mammalia; order Primates; family Hylobatidae; genus Symphalangus; species Symphalangus syndactylus. The sequence continues at coordinate 18,696,905 of NC_072426.2, forward strand.
ATTTCATTGTGTATAAGTATCACATTTTCTTTATCTAATCCATTGTTGATGGGCACCTGGGTTGATTCCATGTATTTGCTATTGTGAATAGTGCTGCAATAAACATACAAGTGAATGTGTCTTTTTGGTAGAACAATTTATTTACCTTTGGGTATATGCCCAGCAAAGAGATTGCCAGGTCAAATGGTAATTTTATTTCTAGTTCTTTGAGAAATCTCCAAACTGCTTTTCACAGTGGCAGAACTAATTTACATTTCCATCAAGAGTATAAGCGCTCCTCTTTCTCTACAATCTTGTCAATATCTGTTATTTTTTGACTTCTTAATAAAAGCCATTCTTACTAGTGTGAGATGGTATTTCACTGTGGTTTTGATTTGCATCTCTACAATGATTAGTGATGCTGAGCACTTTTCCATGTGTTTGTTGGCTGCTTGTATGGCTTCTTTTGAGAAGTGTCTACTCATTTCCTTTGCCCACTTTTTCACGAGATTGTTTTTTTTCCTGCTGATTTATTCCTTATAGGATTCTGGACATTAGACCTTTGTCAGATGCATAGTTTGCAAATATTTTCTCCTATTCTAGAGTGTTTCTGTTTACTCTGTTGATAGTTTCATTTGCTGTGCAGAAGCTCTTTAGTTTAATTAAGTCCCATTTGTCTATTTTTTATTTTGTTGCATTTGCTTTTGGGGTCTTCATCATAAATTCTTTGCCTAGGTCAATGTCTAGAAGAGTATTTCCTAGAAAACCAAAAAACTTTACAGAAAAACAAAGCATTTAAATAAGTGGACTGGGACACAACACTGTAAAATCAGCTGTTATCCTGAAATTAATTTGTAAACTTAATGCAAAATATAAATAGAAATTTTTGTATAGAAATTTTCCACCCTCTGGAATTTCTGACTATAATTCCATGTTGTCACTTAAAATGTCCCTCCGTTCCTTGCAGACAGGGAATTTTTTTCAGAAGAGTAATGAGGGGAGAACTTGCCCTACAAATGTTTTATGAAGATAATAATTTAAACAGGATAGTACTGGTACAGGACCATATCAAGGACCAAATGAACTAATTAATTCTGTAACTAATTCAAGAACATCTGAAGATTACAAATAGCAATAACCAGTAACATTTCAAAGCAGTAGGTAAAACAAGGAATACGGAATCCTCATGTCATACACTCTTCCCCTACTCCCTCTGAGCAGTAACTATGTGATTCAGGGTAAGCCGTAATAGGTTTAAATTATTTAGGATGATCACATCTGATTTGCTACAGGATTAGGTTAAAAGATGGACAGAAATCCAAATCTAAGCCAATTGGTCTGGCATTTCTCTGGCCACAAAAATAAGTTTAGGTTGTCTATTTAGAGTGAACTGTAGGATTTTTAAAAATAAATGTGGTTGCAGGAAACAAAGACTATTGTTTTTCTTTTTAAGCTATGGTATAAGATGTAAGGCTTAGGAATGTTGCAGCCATTTTAGTATCATGCAGGAAGATGAAGGTAAAGCCAAGAGAACTACATCAAAGTATGCAGAGCCTTGACAATGAAAGCCCACATTACAACTTGACTTTCAATTGTGTAAAGCAAGGTTCTTGCATGTGTAGTAAGGGAAAGACAGACTTTAGTAAATGGTGTCAGTACAGCTACTTACCTATTTAAGAGAAAACAAAACTCATCCTTATACCAAAGTAAATTCCAAGCACAGTACACATATCTAGTGTACTACAAAGGTTCCTTAAGAGACCAGGAAATATTAGTTAATAGTTCTATAAGGCTAGGTTTGGTGGCTCATGCCTGGCATTCCAGTGCTTCAGGAGGGCAAGGTGAGAGGATTGCTTGAGGCCAGGAGTTTGAGACCAGCCCGGACAACATAGTAAGACCCTGTCTCTACAAAAAATAAAAAATTAGCTGGGCCTGGAGGTACGTGCCTGTAGTCCTAGCTATTTCGGAGGCTGAGGTGGGACGATAGCTTGAGCCCCAGAGTTTTAGGCTGCAGTGAACAATGATAGGATTATCCTACTCCATACTGGGCAACAGAATGAGACCCTGTGTTTAAAAAAAAAAAAAAGTTATATAGCTTTATGCTTGAGAAGAACCCAATACACCCAATAAACATTATATACAAAAGTAGAAAAAATACAGAAAAAAATTTGGCTAAACAAAACTTTAAGATTTTGAATGTTCAATACTATAAACTAAGTTATATAGCAAATAAAAAACTGAGAAAACTTTTTGCAATATATGACAGGTTATTTACAATCTTTTTTTTTTTTTTTTTTGAGACAGCGTTTCACTCTGTTGCCCAGGCTGGAGTGCAGTGGCATGATCTCAGCTCACTGCCACCTCTGCCTCCTGGACTCAAGCGATTCTCCTGCCTCAGCCTCTGGAGTAGCTGAGACACAGGCGCCCACCACCATGCCTGGCTAATTTTTATATTTTTAGTAGAAACAGGGATTCACCATGTTAGCCAGGCTGGCCTTGAACTCTTGACCTCAAATAATCTGCCTGCCTCAGCCTCCCAAAGTGCTGGGATTACAGGCATGAGCCATTGTGCTTGGCCAGGTTATTTATAATCTTAATTTTTAAGGTTATCAATTTAATAAGGTAAAGACAATAGAAAAATGGGCAAAATATTGTGAACTAGAAATTTATATTTAAAAAGTTTAAGTTCAAATGATAAAAAAGAAATGGCAGTATCATTTTTTGGACTGCTAAGTCGGCAAAATTACAGAAGAAAAGAATGCCTACTGTGCCAAGTGAAGATGTAAACGTATATTTTTAGCGTACAATTTTTCATAAGCCTTCAAATATATATAATCCAGGAATTAATGTCCAAAGAACATTACCAGTTGAGGATCCCTAATCCGAAAATCCAAAATGCTACAAAATCTTAAACTTTTTGAGTGCCAACATGACACTCAAAGGAAACTGGAGCATTTTGAATTTTGGATTTCCAGATTACAAATATTCCACTGGTACATATAAAATATAAATATTCCCAAATCCACAACTTCCGAAATCCAAAACATTTCTGGTAAAGCATTTTGGATGGGATGCTTAACCTGTAATTAAGGACATGTATAAATATGTAGCTTACAAGGACATTCATGTTGTGACCATTTTTAATAATGGAAAACTTTAGCCAATGCTTATGTTCAATTTGTTGCCACTGCTTCTTATCTTAATTTGGGTGGCCCTAGAAACAGATCCTAAGACAAAGATTTGCATACAGTTAATTTTAAAGGTGATCCCAAAAAACACCATTAACAGAGTGGGATGCAAGACAGATAAGGAAAGAAAGGCACTAAAGGATGTGTTGTCAAGCAAATTACCACTGTGGTCAACTCAAATTTAATCCTGCAGAGAAACTCTAGGAACCAGGGTGGAACACATACCTCAGAATTATCCGACCCCAAGGGGTGAAGATGCTGGGGTCTCTTTCCATGCATTTCCCTCAGTCATTCTAGTTCTACATTAGCCTTCAGATGAAGGCTGCTGGGGCTGGGGGAGAGGACTTTAATTCCCTGGCATTACACTCTGGCTCCATTTGCAGACAGAGTGGATTCCAGCAGCCAGGGAAAGCTTTCACTTTCAGGCAAAGAATGTACAAATGTTGTCATGGAAGCTGGGCTTGCATGCACACAAATGTGAAGTGCCAAAGGATATAAGTAGTGGTATCAATAGCATCAGTGACATCTTCCCTACCTAAAACCTCAATTATCCACTGTCAAGAGAATAAAGAAGCAACATCCTGTAGTGGTTAAGAGCATGGACCCTAAGGTTAAAATTCTGCCACTTCCTGGCTGTGACCATGTGCAAGCAACCTGCCAATAATCACTCTGGTCCTCGGAGTTCTCATCTATAAACAGCCCTATCCTCATGTCCCAATCACCTCCTAAAAGCCTCCTCCAAATACCATCATACTCGGGATTAGGTTTCAGCATATAAATTTTGGGGGGAAACAAACATGTAGTCCATTGCAAGAACTATATGCCTTGATATGTCATGATGTAAGGTAAGTTCTCTTCTGCTGCTCCTGTGGAATACCTCCTACTGGGTGTCACGGTGGCTGAGGTGGTCTGTTGTGAAGCGAAAAGGAGAAAAGGGGTCTCTCTTTTGGCTGCACTGTGTTAAAGGAATCTTATAGTAGTTTTGCTCATACTGCAATGGGTTAAAGGGGTTAAACACTCCCTTCAGCATTTACTCCTAGTCCTCTCTTGCACTAGAACTTAGATATGCATCCTGAGTGACAGAAACACTTTTGTGAAGGGAGGACCAGACATTGTGAGGTCATTTTATGCCTATAGTAGGAGAGAGAAGAAAATAAAGGGGAAGCAGAGATATCAGGGTAATTCTTGGTAGCATTCACTATATACCAAATCTACTGGCTCCTTGATCTTGGATGCCCAGCTTCCAGGACTGTAAGATATACATTTCTGTTGTTTATAAGCTACCCAGTCTACGGTTTTTCATTACAGCAGACCAAACAAACTAAGACAGTATAAAGTATTGTTTAAAAATGAACAATGGGCCAGGCGCAGTGGCTCACGCCTATAATCCCAGCACTTTGGGAGGCTGAGGTGGGGGATCAGTTGAGGTCAGGAGTTCGAGACCAGCCTGGCCAACATGGTGAAACCCCATCTCTACTAAAAATACAAAAATTAGCCAGGTGTGGTGGCTGGCGCCTGTAATCCCAGCTACTTGGGAGGCTGAGGCAGGAGAATCGCTTGAACCTGGGAGGCGGAGGTTGCAGTGAGCCTAGACCGCCTCCATTGTACTCCAGCCTGGGCAACAAGAGTGAAACTCCATCTCAAAAAACAAAAACAAAAACAAAAACAAAAATGAACAATGAAAAGAAAGGCTTAATGTTTGTTGGTTGAATGAGTAAATATTGCTTAGAACTTTAAAACACTTTTCAATGAAAACCACACTAGAAGTTAAGGATTATACCTTCACACAAGTTCATAAATCTATGATCTATACCATAGCTGAATAATTTGTTCACTTATTGTTTCATTTTTTTCTATTATTCATTCTGAAGGCATTTTCTGAGTACACATTATATGAAGTGTATGGACCATAACTCATACAGGCAAAAAAAGAACAAATGGTCTTGGCTCTGGAGAAGTTTAGAATATGGAGAAGAAACAAGTAAATTAAGAATTATGATACAAGATGAATTTTTATTACAAGTATAGGGAGTGAAGTGTTGTATGGCAGGGATTAGTGTTATATTAGGAAAGGAATGCCAAGAAGGTGAATTTGGGCTGATTCTTTTTTTTTTTTTGAGACAGGGTCTCACTTCCATAGCTCAGACTTGGGCTAATTCTTAAAGAAAAATACAATAGAGGGGAAGAAGATATGATAGGAAATGAGGATAGAGAGTCAGGCTCCACCTATTTTTTTTTTTTTTTTTTTTTGAGATGGAGTTTCACTCTTGCTGCCCAGGCTGGAGTGCAATGGCACGATCTCAGCTGACTGCAACCTCCGCCTCCTGGGTTCAAGCAATTCTCCTGCCTCAGCCTCGCAAGTAACTGGGATTACAGGCATGCACCACCATGCTTGGCTAATTTTGGTATTTTTAGTAGAGACGAAGTTTCACCATGTTGGTCAGGCTGGTCTTGAACTCCTAACCTCAGGTGATCTGCCCTCCTCAGCCTCCCAAAGTGCTGGGATTACAGGCGTGAGCCACCACGCCCGGCTCAGGCTCCATCTTTTAAGCAAAGGAGTTTGGATTATGAGGAGCCCTTTAAGCAGGGAAGTGATGTTTATAAACCTTACAGCTCAGAATTCTAAAGTTTGAAATGAACAAGGACTTTGTGAAGACCCATAATTCATCCTGAAAATATAAATGATATCTTGTATTATCTCCTGAACAAATTATCTACCTGACTGCTTTCATCCATTAGCAGAGATAATTGGGAGGTTACTGTCCTTCTTATGTCTTGCCTGAATCTTAACATCATTACTCTAAGTTGGACTTAGTAATTTATTTACTTACTTATTTGAGACAGAGTCTCTGTCACCCAAGCTGGAGTGCAGTGGCACCATCTCGGCTCACTGAAACCTTCGCCTCCCAGGTTCAAGAGATTCTCCTGCCTCAGTCACCTTAGTAGCTGGGATTACAGGAGTGTGCCACCATGCCCAGCTAATTTTTGTATTTTTACTAGAGATGGGGTTTTGCCATGTTGGCCAGGCTGGTCTCGAACTCCTGGCCTCAAGTGATCCACCTGCCTTGGCCTCCCAAAGTGTTGGCATTACAGGCATGAGCCACCATGCCCAGCCTATGTTGTTTTATATATTAGAGACCTGTGAGCTCCATTTTTATTTTATGTAAATAACTTAAAAACTTGTAACATTATTCAAACGACTACAGCACTAGTAGCAGTTTTTTAAAACTATTTTTCTACATATTAAACCCACTTTACTCACCTTATTTATAATTATCTGTATTTTTCTAAATTTTAAAATCATTTGAAGAAATCTTGTCCAAATGACTTTGTAATAACTCGTATGTCTGTATTATAAATGCAATTCAAATACCTTTTCTTGTTAAAAATAAGGACTTGCTTTTTCGGGGTATGGCATTTCTTGCAATAGACTGGAAGTAACAATGCCTGCACTTTTCCCAACTCAATGTTATCCTGGATAAGTTACATCTCTGGCCTTTGGGGTCCTACTCTATAAAATGAGAAAACTGAAATCGTTGATCCCTATGATTTCTAATTTTCTTTCATTCTAATTATCGGCAGAATTGGAAGCAACTTACATTCTGGTTTCAGGAATACATGAGTTCAAATATTGCTCTACCTAAAGTTCAGAGCATTGTTTAACCTCTTTAAATTTGGAAAACAAGGATATTAAAACATGCCTAACCGTGCTATTGTGTGGATTAAATGATGGCTTCATTTTTTTTTCTTTCCTTAGGAGTAGGCTTAAGGTCAGATTTGTTTAGTGATTTGTCTCATGGACATCTCTGTTAAGTAAGTAGAAGTATTTCATATATGTGGTATCCACAATACTGGCTTGATTTTTTAAGTTAAACCTAAGAAGGCCGAAGAAATTTTGGTGTAATCATTATAAAATGAAAATCATTATAAAATGAAAATGGACGTTACTTCTTCCCCACTCCCCAACGTTACTGTTTGTGGAACATACTCAAGAACCATTCCATGCAAAGTTTTACATGATCGGAAGGAAGCAGGTCGTGCTCTTCACTTGCCAATTCCATGGTGCGGAATAAAAACAAAACAAAACAAAATATTTAGTGTCCAGCACTCCACTTGGGCAAGTATTTACAACTAACATTTAAAGTTTTAACATTTCATCACTTCAAATTTAAAAACAAAATCACTGAAGCAAATATCGCCAGATAAAAACCTACCCAATTTGCATTCTTTTATTTTTAATTTGCCTGAGGCCAATAATTACCTTCGTCTAGGAGAAGAATGGGTCAAATATTCACTCTGCCAGGTCCTGGCGTCCCGGAGTACCTTTGCGACAAAGGCGTCCAAAACGTCCCAGACCCTCCACATCTCCCTTCCCGCTAGAGGGGCCTGGGGGGCCCGACCATCTGCCAACCCTTTTGTGTCCTCCGGCTCTTATTTCCTCCCCCGCGGAGATCTCACCTGCACGCCCTGCTGCTGGAGGCTCTGCGTGATGTAATCTAGACGGCGACAAACGCTCTTTTTGGCTTCGGCCGCCGCCTCCTTGGTACTGCTCACTCGCACCACCACCTGCGCCCGGTCTGGGCCCGCAGACACTTCTGAGGTGCCGCTTACGTGTACCTCGCGGGTAGCAGTTTGGGCTTGTGTTGAGGAGAGGGGGTGGCGTAGGCCCGGTAGCTTCTCTCCGCCTGAGACCAGGTTGTTCTCCTGGCTCCGATCAGCCCAGGGAACCAGTTCCACGAACACCCGGGTCGGAGGGGTCTTTTGCAGAGACATAGCGATGGCAGCTGGGTTTCCATAGTAACTACCGGCCGACGGCGGCCGAAGGGGCCAATGCGCACCGCGGCTTGCCTGTGCACGGCGCAAAGTATGCCGGGATGGGTGTGGAGGCCGCGGAACTTCTGGCGGGCGCAAGCTGTGCCTTGTTGATCTTGCCGCATCTTTTTTACTAGGTGTCGGCTGAGTGAGTAGCTACAGTTTTTAACATGTTTAACTTACGGCCTTCAAAAAATGTTAGCGGACTTTCTCTGTTGCCTCCTCAGTGAGCTCTGCGCTTTCTGGCAACTCCTTGTCGTCCCACCCCGCCCCTGCACCTCAGAGGAAGAAGAGTAGCGAGGCCGAGCGGGTTTTTAGATTTCTCTGTGATTACCCAGCCTTGTCTTTTCTGACTTTACCGTCCCCGCTTGGGGTACTGCTTTTTGAGGCTCCCTCGGCCACATTTTTGTGGTTCGTGAGGTTTCAGTTGAGGTGAACTTTTTGCCCCTGTGATCTTGGACAGTTTACCATTCTTCATATCTCAGTGTCATCTTCTCTGAAGCAGTGTTGATAATTTTATATTAATAATATATAATATACTCGAATATATAATATATAATATATTCTAATATATAGTATATTCAAATATATATATAAATAATATCAAAGCAATGTTGATAATATTTTTCACATTTGCTATGTGCTTATAAGGCGCCCATTGTATGTAGAGTGCGTTGCATATGGAAAGCAGAGTGAACATAATGGATGTTTGTAATGATAGCTATGGCTTTGGCATCATTTTCGTGTCTCCCCATTTTTTTCTAAAATCCCTGGAATGGTTCGGGCCTTGAACTCCGACAGGAGAGATTTGGGTGGTAGCAAAGCACGTCCAATATGGACGTTGCTGGGCCTGTACAACTTGGAGCTTCTCTGTACCCTTTTCTTGAGAGAACCTTTAGAACACAACCCTCAACTTCCCGTCTCCTAGATTCTCTTCCCAGCACTAAGCAATGATCTTTGTAAAAATAGCCCCACTGGCTTATACCTCTTTACTATCTGAATTTTATCAAGAGAATCGAGGGGGGGGAAAAGAATTTTGAATAACTAGTTTTAGAAGGACAAGAACTGTTCTTTTAAAAGGATCCTGAAAAAGCTGACAGTCCTCTGGTAGTTTCACCATTGTTTTTTCTGTTCTTTTCGATTAGTATAATTCAACTAAATCAAATGGTACCCACCTCCTTTAATTAGGCTCATCACTAGATTAACATAATTTTGTGTATATTCATCTTGTTTATTGTTAGCTGAAAACAATTTTAATTTAAAAACTAATGTTAAGAACTTTCCCTCATAGTCTTTTATGATTTAAGACACCCAAAATAATGTTTCTTAAACTTGGTGAAAAATTCTTTTTCCCTTACGATAAATGTGGAAGAATATAGCCTCCAAAATAAATTATTGAATGAATGAATGTCATAAACAAAAAGCAACAGGAGTTAAAGTGTAAGTATTTAGTATATGATAAAAGATTTCATATCAGTGGAAAATGATTACATGGTACAGGGATAATTGTAAGCTATATATATGTATATACGTATCTAGATACGTATACACGTATCTATATACCTATATATACGTATCTAGATACGTATACACGTATCTATATACCTATATATACGTATATATACATATATACATATATATATATATATATATTTTTTTTTTTTTTTGAGGCGGAGTCTCGCTCTGTCACCCGGGCTGGAGTGCAATGGTGCGATCTGGGCTCACTGCAAGCTCTGCCTCCCAGGTTCACGCCATTCTCCTGCCTCAGCCTCCCGAGTAGCTGGTACTACAGGTGGCTGCCACCATGCCTGGCTCATTTTTTTGTATTTTTAGTAGAGATGGGGTTTCACCGCGTTAGCCAGGATGGTCTCGTTCTCCTGACCTCGTGATCCGCCCACCTTGGCCTCCCAAAGTGCTGGGATTACAGGCATGAGCCACCGCGCCTGGCCCATTGTAAGCTATATTTTTAAAAAATTTATATCTTACATCATACATTGAAAATAATTCAAATGAGACCAAAAATAAAAATAATTGGAAGAACCTATATGTAAATATAAATATTCTGGGGGATGGGAAGGCTGGCCTTAATCATAGTTTCATGTGCAGCAACCATGAAGGAAAAGTTTGAAAAATTGGACTATACTAAAAAAAATCAGTTATATAAAGCAAAATGAAAACAAAGGTGGGGAGGCAAATAAATGGGGAAAAACGTTTGTTAATGTTTATTGTGTATAAAGGGCTAAGAGTCTTAATGCTTAGAGAGCTGTTGCTAGAAGAAACAAACGTGTCAAAAGAAAAATAATGAACACTGAGGCAAACTGCATTAGATTGCTATTGCCATAACAAAAGTCTTTCAGCTTCAAAGACTTTGGAGCTTAAACAGCACAAATTTATTTTCTCACAGTTGTAGGGCCTAGAAGTGCAAGATTAAGGTGTCAGCAGTTTTGGTTTCTCCCAAGGCCTTTCTCGTTGGCTTGCAGACGGCTACTTTCTTGCCCCGTCCTCACGTAGCCTTGCCTCTGTGCACATTACCCCGATGTCTCTTCGTAGAGCCTCACCTTTATGACTTCCATTTAACCTTGATTACCTTCTTAAAAGCCCTATTCCAAACACAGTCACATTGAAGTTAGCACTCCAACATACAAATTTTGGGAAACACAATGAAGTCCACGATACAGACCAAGAAAGCAGAAATGTTAGTAGTCTATAGGATGAAAAAAAATTAGTTTATCCTCACCAGTAGTTTAAGAAATGCAAATTTAACTACAGTGTAATGTCTGTTTTTGAACTATCATTTTGGCAAGTAATAAAGTCCGTGAGAATGGAGAGGGAATAGATAATACTGGATTTTGAAAGAAGAATGAATTAATTCTTCGTGACAGAGCTATAAATTAATAGTATATGAAAGAGAAGGATAAGCCTAAACTGACTTACGAAGTTTTCAGGTGGAATGATTGGGAGAATGAATGAGGAGCATAGAGCTATTTGTTCAGCTTATAGTAGCCCAGTTCTCTCTCAGAGTCAAGGCTGAGCCCCTAGCAACTGTTTTGAATAAGGTGACTCTACCAAGTTGATTGGACTAAGAATAGGTACCTAATTCCAGTTGAAACCGTTAGAATTTTTCACATGAGAATCTGTATTTACACCAAATTTTAAAAATTTAGTCTCTTAGGTGACAGGGCTGTGACATACACTCATATTTATATAAAACCTTGGGAGATATAGATTGGCCATTTTTCTATTAGAGAAATAGAAAAAGTGTAGAGATGGGATGGGGAGAAAGAGAGAAAGAAAGAAAATGATACTTTCCAAGAGGATCAGAGGTGAGATGGAAAAATAGTCCAGATGCAATTCTAGTCCCTTTTTTAAGAATTTTTTCTTAGGCCTGGTTTCATTCCTGCCCTGGAGTTCTCTAAAATATTCCTGTATCCTTATAAAAATCCGCCCCCCTTTTTTTGCATAAGTAGCTTGACTAAGTTTTATCTTATCTTAAAACCAAGACTGATAAGAATAAATGAGAAGGAGAATTTAAAGCTGACTTTTATACCTGTCAGCCTTAAGGAATTTATAGAACTTCACACAAAGTGGATCTGTAGGTGCACTGCTCAAAGCTTCACCTTTTGGGGAAATTTTCCTTCTCCACTGTTATTCAAAGACTTTACAAGTCATGTTGTTAAACAGCTGCTTCTCATTTTTTACTGGCACCTGCATACCAAGCCAGCCTATCCATAATCTTGCCATAAAAGCTCAGGTTTTTTTCCTCTTCCTTCGGCTGGCCATAGAGTAATCCCTACATAACCATTGGTGTGAGGTGAGGGAGGTGTTTTGGTGCAACTTTGGTGGGTGGCATGGGCGTCTGAGCTGCTTGCTCATGCAGCTTGCTTATACCCTCTGGTGCTTGTGTCTCAGATGTGCCATTATCTTTTTATCTATTTCTGGTGGGGTATCTGACTTTGAGTTGAAGTCTCTGACAGTACCCAGCTTATGATGGGTAGTTCCAAACATCTCAAAAATTAAAATCCCAAGTGTCAGAAGAGAATGGAATAATACATTCTAAATGCTGAGGGGGAAAAGAAAAACTAACCTAGAACTGTGTATTAAGGTCCTTGCCTTGTTCAAAAAGATGTCAGATGTACTAAAATCACTTTAGACTCTGTTACACTTTATAGTTAAATACTTATGGAAAATATATTGGTAAATGAAGAAGCCAAAAGAGACAGAAAAAAGGCTCAAAGCGGTAAGGGAGAGATTAAGATAGTACAATGTTGTGGAACCAAAGTTTGTATAATTGTCAAAAAGGGGTGATCCATAATGTCATGATACAGGTCAAAAACTTGAAGATGAAGACATGTCTATTGAATGTAATATTTAGCAGATTTTTAGTGACCATTCAAAGAAATGTTTTATTGTTAACCAGATGGCAAAGGGTTAAGGAAGAGTGATTGGGAAAAGGAGAAAGAGATAAATATTTGTTAATGTTCTCTTGAGTTTTTTTTTAAAGTAATTAGATTCAGACTTTCCAGAAATGAAGTGAGGTATTATCTTATTTTATCTCACAAATAACCCAAACAGTGGGTATAGCTTTCCTTCTAGGCTTTTATTTTATTTCCAGGTTTGTTTCTTGCTTTCTTAATAGGTTGCAGATGTTTATCTTCTGGTACCTTAAATGATACAGGTAGAATAGGATGCTGTGTGGACCATAGGGATTTTTGCCAGTCAGCTTTGTTTATTTGTCTCTGCTGCACCCTTACACAGGGTTCTAGTCTCATGATTACATCTTCACCTTGAAAGTTACAACTTAGTCCAGAAAAAGTGCTCTTAAGTATATCTCTGATATCTGAGTGAAAATAAACTTGAATCAGCCAATCCACTATATCATTTTGTTGTTAGACTGGGCTACCCTATATTTTGCTGTTAGATTTCATACCACCTGATTCTGTGTACATGCTTGACTGACCTCTTGGACACCTCAAATTTTCAGAAAAGGTTATGGTTTAAATGTGTTTTCACTTTGCTCATTTTCGCCGTAACTCATTTCACATCACTGTTTTTCTTTTGTATTATCTGGCTTATTATTCTTGGTTTTCACATATCTAGCTGCATAATGTAACTACTTAACATTTTCATTGGTTATGCGAAGCACTGAATGCTTCATTTAATTAGGGGAGAAGTAATATTTTATAAATGAAGCTACAGTAGTAATAGTAACAAGTTATTAGTTGTAATTATATCTTAACTAATTTACACCGTATCCAAAAGACTAAGAAATGTTTGACAGTTCTTTTCAGATTTAAGCTGTGAAACTCTCACTTCGGTAAAGACTGCTTCTTCTTGATGTTTCTCCTTGAAAGCAGTGGATTAGAGGTAGCTTTGCCCACAGATATTTTAACCTCCAAAAAGTATTTAATTCCAAATTTTAATAGCGTCAAAGCTAACAGGATATTGCAGATACATAAGTTACATAGGGAGGAAATCTTAATTTCTTGATATTTTATGTAGAATAAATAGACAAGTTTATACTATAACATCCTGGCAAAATTGTAACAAATAAGAGAAGACTGATTACATAAATTCTGTGTCCATGAATACTATATTAGATGTTTGTAAAGAGTTATTGTAACTGTAATTCTCTAAGCATGCAGAGGGAAATGAAATCTTGGTTAGATGTTCAGTCATTAAAGATCTAACAGGGCACAGAGATATAGATGATAAATAAATTAGCAAACTTATCCAAGAAAAAAAGATGGTGTCCAAAAAATTGACAAAGGGAAGATCCTGTAGTAAGAAAACATTGAATTTAGAAACCAGAGAAGCATAGTCTCATTTTACAGATGAACACACTAGAACCCAGAAAAGTTTTTCAAGTCTTGTCCCCCAGGTTACCGACAGAGGCAGTCTAATACTCTTTCCACTCTGTCCTGCTGCTTCCCAGTAATCACGATTATTTACACTACATACAGAGCCTATTGCTGCTGGCAAAGCTCTTTCTCAAAACAAATAAAAAAATCTACTTCACCTCTAGCCTTTTTTGATTCTTACAACACTGCTTTTCTTGTTCTACTTCCTTCTCTCTTGTCATGTCTTTCCTATATGTTTCACTGGTGTCTCAGCTTGCTTCTCCCTCTAATTTTTTCTTTTTTTGAGATGGAGTCTTGCTCTGTTGCCCAGGCTTGAGTGCAGTGGCACGATCTCGGCTCACTGCAACTCCTGCCTCATGGGTTCAAGTGATTCTCTTGCCTCAGCCTCCCAAGTAGCTGGGACTACAGGCGTGCACCACTGCGCCTGGCTGATTTTTGTATTTTTAGTAGAGACGGAGTTTCACTATGTTGGCCAGGCTGGTTTTGAACTCCTGACCTCATAATCTGCCTGCCTTGCCCTCCCAAAGTGCTGGGATTACAGGTGTGAGCTACCATGCCCGGCCTCTCCCTCTAGATTTATAGCTACTTTCATGGATTTAGTTTTCACTTCTACTGGCTCAATTTTCTTATGTGTAGTATGAGAGAATTTGAGTTGCTTCTTTTTTTTTTTTTTAATATACTTTAGGTTTTAGGGTACATGTGCACAATGTGCAGGTTTGTTACATATGTATCCATGTGCCATGTTGATTTCCTGCACCCATTAACTCGTCATTTAGCATTAGGTATATCTCCTAATGCTGTCCCTCCCCCCTCCCCCAACCCCACAACAGTCCCCGGAGTGTGATGTTCCCCTTCCTGTGTCCATGAGTTCTCATTGTTCAATTCCCACCTATGAGTGAGAACATGCGGTGCTTGGTTTTTTGTCCTTGCGATAGTTTACTGAGAATGATGTTTTCCAGTTTCATCCATGTCCCTACAAAGGACATGAACTCATCCTTTTTTATGGCTGCATAGTATTCCATGGTGTATATGTGCCACATTTTCTTAATCCAGTCTATCGTTGTTGGACGTTTGGGTTGGTTCCAAGACTTTGCTATTGTGAATAGTGCCGCAATAAACATACGTGTGCATGTGTCTTTATAGCAGCATGATTCATAGTCCTTTGGGTATATACCCAGTAATGGGATGGCTAGGTCAAATGGTATTTCTAGTTCTAGATCCCTGAGGAATCGCCACACTGACTTCCACAATGGTTGAACTAGTTTACAGTCCCACCAACAGTGTAAAAGTGTTCCTATTTCTCCACATCCTCTGCAGCACCTGTTGTTTCCTGATTTTTTAATGATGGCCATTCTAACTGGTGTGAGGTGGTATCTCACTGTGGTTTTGATTTGCATTTCTCTGATGGCCAGTGATGATGAGCATTTCTTCATGTGTTTTTTGGCTGCATAAATGTCTTGTTTTGAGAAGTGTCTGTTCATGTACTTTGCCCACTTTTTGATGGGGTTGTTTGTTTTTTTCTTGTGAATTTGTTTGAGTTCTTTGTAGATTCTGGATATTAGCCCTTTGTCAGATGAGTAGGTTGCAAAAATTTTCTCCCATTCTGTAGGTTGCCTGTTCACTCTGATGGTAGTTTCTTTTGCTGTGCAGAAGCTCTTTAGTTTAATGAGATCCCATTTGTCAATTTTGGCTTTTGTTGCCATTGCTTTTGGTGTTTTAGACATGAAGTCCTTGCCCACGCCTATGTCCTGAATGGTATTGCCTAGGTTTTCTTGTAGGATTTTAATGGTTTTAGGTCTAACATTTAAGCTTCTTTTTAATTCTAAAAGCTGAGTAAAGTTTAATACAAAATGATGAATGTTATAAAAGTCTTATTTTAAAAACCAGTTGTCTGACTAGACACCTTACCAAAGAAGTTAATACATATGGCAAATAAGCATATAAAAAGATATTGAATATCCTATGTCATTAGAGAATTGTAAATTAAAATAACAATGAGATAACACTACACACCTGTTAAAATGATCAAAATCCAAAATGCTGACAACTCCAAGTACTGGTGAGTATGTGGAGCAACAAGACCACTCATTTATTGCTGGTAGGAATGCAAAATAATACAGCCACTTTGGAAGACAGTTTGGCAGTGTCTTACAAAACTAAACTTGTTCTTACATGACATCCAGCAGTTGTACCCTTAGGTACAATGCACAAACTGTGGGCCAGGCGTGGTGGCTCAAGCCTGTAATCCCAGCACTTTGAGGCTGAGGTGGGCAGATCACCTGAGGTCAGGAGTTTTGAGACCAGCCTGGCCAACATGGCGAAACCCCATCTCTACTAAAAATACAAAAATTAGCTGTGTGTGGTGGCGGGTGCCTGTAATCCCAGCTACTCAGGAGGCTTAGGCAGGAGAATTGTTTGAACCCAGGAGGTGGAAGTTGCAGTGAGCTGAGATCACGCCACTGCACTCCAGCCTGGGTGACAGAGGGAGACTCCATCTCAAACAAAAAACAAAAAAACCCCACAAACTGTGGACTTCAGGTAATAATGATGTGTTAATATAGGTTCATTGCTTGTAACAAATATACCTTTGTGGTGCAGCATATTGATAGGGGAGGTTGTATCTGTGTATGGAGGTAGGGAAGGCGGATATGGAAACTCTCTCTACTTTGTGCTTGGTTTTGCTCTGAACCTAAAATTGATCTAAAAAGTAAAGTTTAGGCTGGGTTTGGTGGCTCATGCCTGCACTTTGGGAGGCCTAGCGGGGTGGATCACATGAGGTCAGGGGTTTGAGACCAGCCTGGGCAAATGGTGAAACTCCATCTCTACTAAAAATACAAAAATTGGCTAGGCGTGGTGGTGCATTGTTGGAGTGATCAGACCCAACACTAGGTTGTGGGGGTGACGAAGTCTGGCGGAGCCAAAGGATTGAGAAAAAGACAGTTTGAGAAATAAAGTGGGACCAGGGGGCCATCGCGATTGTGGAGGCCGTGAAGGCCCCGAGCTCTGGGAGCCCACGCTATTTATTGGTAATCTAACAAAGAAACAGTTGGTGAGAATGTGGGGGTCAAAAGGGCAGGCACACGATCTACAGCTGTGACGGTTTAGCATTTATATGGAACATCTTCTGCTACTTGAGATAATGGGAATACAATTGATCTAGGAGCCTAGGAGGGCTAGAAGCAAGGAGCCAGCAAGTGTAGACACATTCCAGAGGGCATTATGTCAGACATGCAAGTGCTGCCTCAGTTTTTTTTTCCAACACTCAGCTTTTTCCCAACATGCCTCCCTTCTCTTTTTTGTAAAAGAGGAGGTATCATTATTACTATCATTATTACTAGCATAAAAGGTGGCCTCTTTTAATTGAGCAAGGCAATTGCAGGCTGTGCAGCGCTAATTGCTAGTTGGTGATCCAGCTTCATTTTTCTTAGCCCTTATTCAAACTGGAGTCACTCTGGTTTGAATGCTTCACACATATCTCTCCTTTCCCTTTTACAAGAGGACCCTTAATCCTAGGGGTTGTAGAAGGATGAAGGTCCATCTTCTGTAATTTCTTCATGCTGAACAGGGGCAGTGATATTCCTGCCTAACTATTAGGGTCTCTTGTATTCAGGGTAGAGAGGAGCTGAGTTAGAAAGCATTGGTCCATTAAGCATTGTGACTCTGGTCGGTCTTCCTTCCATCTTCACATTCAGATTCAACTGGCTCATGGCTTGTACTGGGGGAACCCGGTCCATGGTTGGGATCCATGGGTCCCTCCAGTCTCCTGTTCCATGGTCGTACACATCTTGAGGGCATCCACACAGTTCAGTCATATCCTGCAAAAACACAAGCATACCCTCACCCCCACCTTACTAAATCTACTGAAACAGAAGCAAAAACTTTTGTGTATGTAGCCGGGAGGCCACTAATAATGAGAAACAGGCCCCTTTTAACACAAGGCATAGGGAAAGCAAATAGAGGCTTTTCAAACCTTTAATTTGCACTGTACAGGTGGTCCCCTAGATGCTGTGGCTCATGATAAATCTTCAGATGTTTAGTGGACACCCACGCTGGCACCTGATTGTCACCTGGAGAGACACAAGCAAATCCTCTTCCCCAAATAATTATCTTTCCTTTTTCCCAGCTCCCTTCGTGTGCATCCCTCCACCACATATCCTGTACAGCCCCCTTTACCTTCCTTCCGTCCTGTCAGGCATTGTTCTGCTGCAGCCATGGGTTGAATTACAGTATTAACAGCCCTTAAATCTGTTAACATTCTCAATTTCCCTGACTTTTTCTTATTGACAAATACAGGAGGATTCCAAGGGGAGAAAGTATGTTCTATATGACCCTTTTGCAATTGTTCCTATCACCAGCTCTTTTAAAGCCTCAGTTTTTCCTGTTTCAGCGGCCATTGGTCCACCCAAACTGGTTTGTCAGTTAGCCAAACAAGAGGAATGGGAGCTGGAGGCTCAACAATGGCCACTCCTAAAAATGACACCCTAATCCAGTCTGATCTGTTTGTCCTTTTAATTCTAAAAGTTCTGATTGGCCTTGTTTGTCTTTTCCTAGTCCTTTTCCGTGGGCGATATCCCATATTTCTCATCATTTGTCTATTGTTACTACTATATTGATCCATAAGAATAGATATTTCAGCACGTCATTGTTGTAATATGTCTCTATCCCATAAATTGACAGGAATAGGTGTAATGATAGGCTGAATTGTCCCTTCGTGACCATCCGGCCCTTGACATGGTAAAATCAAGGAACTTTGAAAAACTTCTGAGGCAGCTCCTACTCCAGCAGTGTGAATGGATGCCTTTTGCTTAGGCCAGTGTCAGGGCCATTGATTTATAGCAATAATAGAGACATCAGCTCCAGTATCTAGTAGTCCTTCAGAATCTTTTCCCTGAATAGTTACTGTGCAAATAGGTCTTTTGTCAGACATTTGATTAACCCGTATACAGCCTTTCCTACTACCAAAGCCTCCTGTTCTCTTCACTGTGCTGGTTCCTAGTTTTAAGTAAGGTAACAGCAACAACTGAGCAATTCTTTCTCCTCAGGAAGCAGACCTCGGAGTTGAGGAACTAGTAACTAATTGAATTTCTCCGGTATAATCAGAATCAATTATTCCCGTATGCACAGTGACACCTTTCAAATTTAACTAGACTTTCCAAGTAATAGACCAACTGTTCCTGTTGGTAAGGGTCCCCTAACTCCCATAGGGACCTTTTTTGGTGTGGCTCCCCAGGAAATAAGGAGAGGGGAATTGTGCTGCAGAGGTCTATGACAACACTGCCTGCTGTGGCAGGGGACAATTGTTGTACATTTGTAAGGGAACTGGCTGTGCTGGGTATGCCTCGGTTTGTTGAGGGGCTTGAGGCGGCCCCTATTCTTGTTTCCTGAGAGAGGTTGTCCATCTTTGCTAATTTTAGAATGACATTGACTTGCCCAGTGATGGCTTTTTTCACAACGGGGACATACACTGGGACTTTTCTGTTGTTTGATGGTAGCTCTTGCCTTTTGATTTCCTTTTCTACATTCCTTTCTTGTGTGTCCAAATTGCCCAAAATTAAAGCCAGAGGCTGAGAAACGGGGCATATTATTTCTGACTCTTAATCCAGCCATAGCCTGAGCTAAAAGAGTAGCCTTATGTAAGTTACCTCCAATGCCATCACAAGCCTTAATATATCCAGGTAAAAGCCTTCCCTCTCAGGGGTCTAATAGCAGTTTGACACTCTGCAGTAGCATTATTGTATGCAAGAAGCTGCATTACAAATCTTGAGCTGTTTTATCAGTTATGGTTTTATACACAGCCTCTTGGAGCCGAGCAATAAAATCAGTATGATTCTTTAGATCCTTGTCAGACAGAACTGAAAGAAGGATATTTTTCCCCTGTAACATTTATCCTTTCCCATGCGTGTAAGCACACAGAGCGCAGCTGAACAATGGCAACATCCTCCATTACTGCTTGATTTTCTAATCGACCCCAGTCGGGTCCGACTCCCATTACCTGTTCAAAGGAAACAGGCACAGGTGGTTGTGCTTGTGTATTTTCCCTTGCCTGAGTTTGAGCTTCATCAGCCCACCAGGTTTTAAACTGCAAGTACTGAGATGGAGTGAGAATAGATTTTGTTAAAGTATCCCAATCATGTGGTATTAATCGATTATCAAGAGAAACATTTTTTCATAAACTTTGCACAAAAGGAGAGTTTGGCTCATATTGACTAATGGCTTGCTTGAATTCCTTTAACAGCTTAAAAGGAAAGGTGGTCCAATTAGCTATATTCTGTCCTCGCTGCTGGATTATAGTTACGGGAAATTGTCATGCTTCAAGGTCTCCCTCAGCTCTGGCCTTTTGAATAGAATTTTGTATAGCACCACCAATTGCTCCAGATTTTAATGCTGCAACTACAGGAGCAGTAAGTTTTGTAGCTAATTCATCTTCTCACCCATTAAGGGGAGAGAGAGGAGGTGGCCTTTCACTTAATTCAGCAGGTGGGCTAGTAAAACATACTTTTTTTTCAATTTCCCTTTCTTTTATTTAATTTCCTCTGTTTCCTGTTCCTCACATTCAGAATCTGAAGTTGGTTTTTTACACTTGTCCTCTTCCTCATCCGAATCTGCCTCATCATCTGTTTGAAATGGCTCAAGAGCTGCTTTTATTAGCGCCCACATTGACGAAACCGAGACTGGAATTTTTGCTCCATCTTTATACGCTTTTTTAAAAATCTCTGCCAATTCTCTGATTCTAAAGTCTATATTTTATTTAAAAAAATAAATTTCTTTTAAAAATTGAGACCAACAGTAATAACCAACAGTTATTCCTTAAGAAAAATAAAACTTTTATTGCTTTTAAATTTTAGGGTTATTGTATTTCAGGTTCATGGCTTCCCTTAGGATATGAGCTCAGAATGTTTGGTTTCTTGTAAGAGATATACATATTTTTATTATAAATGTATGAATATTGAGCACATAATTATGTGAACATTGATCACCTCCATGAATGACTCTCAGCAAGAGACTTCTATATGCAAAGTACCACAGCAGGTGGAGCTACAATGAAGGTTCAGGACTTGTGTCTCCCAATAAATAACATATCATATGTAAAATGCTCATCTCCTGGATGAGCATCCTGGTGATGTGATCCTCATCTGTTTTCCCAGAACAATAAAAATAAGCTATCCTTCATATACAAAGAAAATGTGGCAACCCAGTATCAGTGGCACGTGACTTTGACGTTTCTTGTTTCTTTCAGCTGTAGTAATAGGTCTTTTCTGAATTATCTATTGTTGAACTGTAATCACATGGCAGGGACCAAGAATTCTAGGTTCCTTATCATCTGCAGGTGCAGCCCCTCAGGTATTATGCAGCTGCAGTGAGGGGTGTTTAAAGCAGGGAACCATATTGACTAGAGTTTAGACAAGTGATTCTCAAACTTTTGTGTGTGTCAGAATCAACTGGAGGGTCTGTCAACCTATAGATTGCTGATCTCTGACCCCTGAGTTTCTGATCCATTAGCTGTGGGTGGGGCCTGAAATTTTGCATTTGCAGCAAGTCCCCAGGATATGATGTTGCTGATCCAAACACCTAGAAATATTTCTCTATTAATATTTGTATTGTGTCCTCTCTCCATAGGATTTTACCACTCAAAAATCTTTTTATAAACCAATATGATATCAGATATGGATATAGTTGACTGGCAGACATGGTTGCATAAAATCTATTGATGGGGACTTGCTTTACTGAATTTTCTATCAAATCACATAACAATGACATTTATCTGTATGCTCACTGCTTTACATTTATTTATAAACATTAAATGGAAGTATATTTGGGTGAAGTACAAAGATAGATAAAATTAGATTTAACAATAGGAAACATATTTTCAAGAAGTATAGTTCAGTTTTACTCTTGGGAAACATACTGTTACAGAAATAAAAGTAAATCATGTCCTAATCTGAGAGGCCTGAAATAACACTGCTGAAATTTACATACTTTGTTGAATGAGAAATTTAGAAATGTTTATTCCCAAGAAGTCTAGGTTCAAGATGTATATAAAAGGATATTGATAACTCACATGTATTAGTTGTTTATTATTTGCTAAGCATTGTGCTAGATGCCTTCGTCTTATAACCTTATGAGATAGGCACAGTATTTGCATCCTTGTTTTAAAGATGAGAAAACTGAAGCTTAGAGATATTAAGTGACATGCCATACTCATACCTCGGCAGGATTTGAGTGAAAGTCTGACTCTCAAATTTAAGCTTTTAATTAGTATCCTATACAGATTTTATAGGACAAATTTGTTAAGTCAGAGATACAAGCCCTCTGTGTTGTCACCTTTTAACAATCTTTCTTCCTTCAGAGAACTCCCTTACCCTTCAAGTACACAGCTTCTTCCTGATTTCTAGGGATCCTTCTTTATTGAGAAATTTCATGCTTTATTTGCATGTTAATGTTTTCATCTCTTTTCAATTAGAGGCTCTGTTTCCTATTGAAGTTTTAGGCAATATCAAGTAGGATTTTTTTTTGAACAAAGAAAAATTCTTGTCTCTGAAATCATACTATTTCTGAGGTTAAGTTTAAAAGCTGACCTGCTTGTGTCATATTAGGATTCTTTCGATCTTAGGAGAGCGAGAACAATGGAATTCTTGAACTTTGCCCATTCTTTCTTCTGGCTCTGCTCTTGGTGAGCTCTATGGACTTGACCAAGTCACCTACCCAATTCACATCTCTGTTCTCATCCACCTTTTGTTTTATGCATGGTTAGTTTTCATATTTTGACATCTCTGTGGCATGATCGCTTTGAGCACAATATTTAAAAATCAAAGAGGCCAATGCTTTCAATCATTAGACTTGTTTTAAAAGGCAAAGAAACTATTGAAAACTAGAGTTGCATTTCATGCATTTTATGCATGCCTCTAACTTACATTAGAGGCTAACTTATCATGTTTATTTCTTGTTTATGAAGGTCGATTTTGTAAGAACTATTCTGTTCTGGTTTTTACTTTTTATTCTTACTAAGAATCTGTGAGCACTACTCTTGAAATGCTTGATCTGACCCAAGTTGACAAG
This sequence comes from Symphalangus syndactylus, assembly GCF_028878055.3. Lineage (NCBI taxonomy): Eukaryota > Metazoa > Chordata > Mammalia > Primates > Hylobatidae > Symphalangus > Symphalangus syndactylus. Next base: position 18,719,799 of record NC_072426.2, read on the forward strand.
TGCTTATTTTCCTTCCTGAAGCAAAAGCCTATTAACACTTCAAAAGGTTTCAAACCATAAGATTACCATTACTCCAAATATTCTCTCCAATTCAAATTGACAGTTCCCACTCCTTCAAACACTTGGTAAAAGAGCATGTTTATCTTTAACTTCAGAAGAGTATAACACAGAAAGTGTAAAGTGTTATATAAAAATTTTATTCCCAGGGTATCAAAAGATAAAAAAAAGCAAGGAAAATTACATTATATGTCTTTCAGCAATCATTTTTTTCACTAATTTAACATTTATTGAGGGCCCACTATGTGTTGTTGAGGGCCCATTATGTGTGAGACAGTGATGCTGCTAGACGCAGACCGTCTTTAATAACATTTGAATGTGTAAGATTTTTACCTTGGCTTGCTTCATAGAAATTTCCATTGGTATAAAAATAAAATATTCATTAAAATAATTTGATAGGATGTTCCACAGCCAGTTCTATACTTCTATGTGTACAAAATCAGAAAGAACCTCTTATTTTCCCTAGAGCAGATCTTGGGGATGTTACATACCAGTTCACATTTATTGAGTGCTTGTAGGTGCTATACCAAGTGTTGAATGGATACTATCTCATTTAATCCTCTCAAGAGTCCTCAGACACAACCATTATTATCACACTTCTGTAGTTGTGGAAACAGGCATGGAGAGCGAACTCACTTGTGCAAAGTTACACAGCATCAGTCAGGATTCAGATTGTTTTCTGTTGACTCTGAAGTTCATGCCATTAACTGCTATACTCCAAAAGGTGCTTGCCTAAAGATGGTCTTATACTTTTGACTTTGTAGTCTCTGAAGCTTAAGTACCTCTGGGTTTTGCAGCAGCAATGGACATAGAAGCATGTATGGTAATAATAATGGTAAAGCTATCAATTGTAATAATTATAACGGTTAATAATATAAATGATAGCAATTATAACAATATAATTAGATAACATAATAATTAATATTTTATAATGTGTTATATGTTAGTAATATTATAAAATAGCTACCGTCAATAACCCTTGCAATATGCTAGACAATGTTCTGTGCATTAAACCATGCATTCACTCATATGGCTTAAAAGCAAAATATAAGAGAAGCCAGATGGAGGGATCTTGAGAGACATACTGAGAAGTTGGAAGGCATGTCTTTTACCTATTAAAGCGCTGATGGTGTCAAACATCCAGATACTTGCAAATTTTGGGAAAAATAGATAAAATTTTTAATTTTTATTTTCATATTTAAGTTCTTTAGGTTTGGCTTTGGTATCAACTAAATGCCACCCCAAATGACAGTACAACAGGGTTGTCACATTTAACTCCTTTTTGTTAGTAAAATATAAGAAAAAATAGTGAGGGAAGATATGGTACATTCCAGTAAATTGTATTCACCTTTCATATTATGTTTGTTCTCATGGCTTTTGAAGAGTAAGAGCACCAGGGAAAATAGTTGCTTTAGTTTCATTATCAGCTCCTCTGATAATGTGTTGGGGCCTTGGCCACTACAAATTGTCATCTTTGTATTCTGGGACTACCAACACTGCCATACTTGTGTTCTAATGCTGTTTGGAGCTCACTGTTGGTCGGGAACATGATTCTGTGTTTTGGATGTTTTCAAACTGAATAATATTGTTTGCTTGATATCATCTATTGCTATGCTTTTTAATTCATCTTCTGTATTAGAGCATCATCTGGTAAGTTAAAAAAAAGCATGAGCTCAATTTCTAAAGGTTCTGATTTAATTAATCTGGTATTTTTAAAAAGACTCCCCGGGAGATTCCAATTTGCAGCCACTGATTTCCCAGATGCCCAGCATTTTATTAGCTTCCATCTCTGAATTACAATGTCTTTTCTTCTTAGCACCATGAACAGGATGGCATCAAAGTAGAATTTCTTCAGCCTAGTCCTCTGAAATAAGTTTAAGAAGCCCAGGCCAAATATGCAAAACATAGAATTACAGGAATGTCTCAGGTTCTTTATGTTGGCGCTAGGAAATCAGGGGATCCTTGTGTGGCTTTAGGCCTAATTTGGTTTAAATTGACTTGTTAATACATTGATTTAACAGCGATTTGTATAGGTACTTTTAGGAAACCAGGCTGATAATTGGTCTGTTACATATATGTGTTCCTGTTTGTGTCATTGTCTCAGTAAGAAGTATTCTATATTGCTATGATCGGATTTAGTCCAGTTTTTATGTGGCCTTATTGCTTTTAGTGGAAGAATTATTTTATTATGTTCTTTTGTAACTTTGTTGATCAGTTTTTGTAGTTCTATTATATAATAATGAAGTAGAACATGGTTATTGTTCATTATGAAACTTACATACTTTATATAAAGAAAATTATTTAAAGAACTTGGTGGTAAATAGATTGGACAATTATTATTTTTCATTTCATCTTTTTTTCTTAAATGATCAGTATCATGTAGCTTAATTAGGTTTTTTTTTGTATGTTTTTATTTTGAAGGGGGAAACTACTACTACTACCCTTCCTCTAGCATCCATAATTATTGCTAAAGAAGTTAAATTACCATCAAGAAATTCAACAGGTAAGAGAACTACATTAGTTATTATTTAGATGTTGAAGAACTGATTGAGTATATTTATATTCTTAAATTTTGTATTAATAATTAATATTTCATTAGAAATTTTTGACATGGAAAATAATTTGTGGAAGAGCTTTTTCCTTATAGAATAAAAGGCCTAGAGAGACTTCTGCGTCTTCCCCACTCGTCTTTCAGGCAACTGATGTTCTGAACCATGTAACTTTTCAATTTTTATTTTTTCCATTTTGTTTTAACATAAAAAGCAACACACATTTAGACATTCTAGCAAGGTACAAAGAAGAAAGTGAAAATCACTCATAATCCCATAATGATTGATTTTTTTTATCATTATTTTACTTTAAGTTCTGGGATACGTGTGCTGAACGTACAGGTTTGTTATGTAGGTATACATGTGCCATGGTGGTTTGCTGCCCCTATCAACCCGTCATCTAGGTTTTAAGCCCTGCATGCATTAGGTATTTGTCCTAATGCTCCGCCTCCCATTGGCCCCCATCCCCCGACAGGCCCCAGTAGGTGACGTTCCCCTCCCTGTGTCCATGTGTTCTCATTGTTCAACTTCCACTTATGAGTAAGATCATGCTGTATTTGATTTTCTGTTCCTATGTTACTTTGCTGAGGATGATGATTTCCAGCTTTGTCCATGTCCCTGAAAAGGACATGAACTCATTCTTTTTTATGGCTGCATAGTATTCCATGGTGTATATGTGCCACATTTTCTTTATCCAGTCTATCATTGATGGGCATTTGGGTTGGTTCCAAGTCTTTGCTATTGTAAATAGTGCTGCAATAAACATATGTGTTGCATGTGTTTTTATACTAGAATGATTTATAATCCTTTGGGTATATATCCAGTAATGGGATTGCTGGGTCAAATGGTATTTCTGGCTCTAGATCCTTGAGGAATTGCCACACTGTCTTCCACAATGGTTGAACTAATTTACATTCCCACCAACAGTGTAAAAGCATTCCTATTTCTCCACATCCTTGCCAGCATTTGTTGTTTCCTGCCTTTTTAATGATTGCCATTCTAACTGGTGTGAGATGATATCTCATTGTGGTTTTGATTTGCATTTCTCTAATGACAAGTGATGATGACCTTTTTTTCATGTTTGCTGGCCACATAAGTGTCTTCTTTTGAGAGGTGTCTGTTCATATCCTTTGCCTACTTTTTGATGGTTTTTTTTTTCTTGTAAATTTGTTTAAGTTCTTTGTAGATTCTGGATATTAGCCCTTTGTCAGATGGATAGATTGCAAAAATTTTCTCCCATTCTGTAGGTTGCCTGTTCACTCTGATGATAATTTCTTTTGCTGAGCAGAAGCTCTTTAATTTAATTAGATCCCATTTGTCAATTTGGCTTTTGTTATAGTTGTTTTTGGTGTTTTAGTCATGAAGTCTTTGCCCATGCCTATGCCCTGAATGGTGTTGCCTAGGTTTTCTTCTATGGTTTGTATGGTTTTAGGTTTTACGTTTAAGTCTTAATCCATCTTGATTTAATTTTTGTATAATGTGTAAGGAAAGGGTCTAGCTTCTGTTTTCTGCATACGGCTAGCCAGTTTTCCCAGCACCATTTATTAAATAGGGAATCCTTTCCCCATTGCTTGTTTGTGTCAGGTTTATCAAAGATCAGATGGTTGTAGATGTGTGGTGTTATTTCTGAGGCCTCTGTTCTGTTCCATTGTGCCTAGAGATGGAAGTTAGTTCCTGATCTGATAGCCTATTTCAGCGTTTATGATATTGAAAGTCATAGAGTCTGCCTTTTGTGTATCAATTCTGTTCCAATTTGGATCTTTTTTCCTCACTGGGAAGAGTAACTTAATTTCCTTCCGAAATATTTTACGTACTTTCAAAGAAGAACTTGAACATAGCACACATGTATTTTTTATGTGAAATGAAGCAACTCCATTTAATTTTTGTTCATAATGCTGATATTCCATGTACTGGACAAATTTTAACATCTCTTGGATCTTTCCAGTTTCTCTAAAACTCATTTAAATTTGTGTGATTAGGACTAGACACAAGCCTAGGAATGTAGAAAGGTGAGCCAGCAGTACTCTGATAGTTATTTGTGTATCTCCCACAACCCCAATGGGAAGCTGGAATGGGAAGCTGGAAAGAACCTTGAAAATTGATGACATCGTTGAGAAATAGAATCAAAGGCAACTTACTGCTGCTTGTGGAGACAAACTCTTATTTGTAGAAGCCATGGTTAGTTGGCTGTTTTTGTTACTTGTGAATGAGCACATTCCTAATTGATATATATCTCTAATAGTTGCAATGTTGGTATTATATAGCAAAATAAGAGTGGAGAGACTCTCCTAGTGACAGCCTTCCAAATTATACTGGGCGATATGGACTTTTGAATAGTGATCAATTTGTGACATGTATTAAACAAGATCTTTCAAAATTTAGCTGAAAATTCATCTCTTTATGATGCTTTTCTTGGATTGAGGCCCTCATCTGGTCTACTATATTTATCCTTGTGGCCATGTTTTGGAGACCTTCAGGGTCAAGGAGTATAGCTTTGCAATTTTTGATTATATGACCTCTGTCCTATATCCCTTAGCTCCTTAAAATACAGTGGGTTTTATATTGATTTGTTCTTGTAAATGACTCTGTGTCCTTTAGCCCTTTCATTTGTTTTCTCTGAATGACATGTAAGCTCATTTTAGGGTCATGGGAGAAAAGGGACAAATCAAGTCTTGTTTTTCTTTAATACTTTTTCTTGGTCTCCTCCCATAACTCCCCAGAACCTTGTATGGATTGTGTTTATGGCTTTTATTTTTTAAAGGTGATAGAGTCTGACAAAGACCAGATTTGAAAAGACCAATAACTAATTCTTTTAAAAATATGTATATTCCTATAAAATGTGTCAAATATTAATCTGTGGAAAATTCTCCAAATGATATCCTAAAAACCTGCTAACCACTCTACAATGCTAAAGTTGAGATTCTTAAAGAATTATTTATATTCTGAGATATTTCTCATTTGTAAAACATATTTGGTTCACTTTAAAATCTGCCTGTTCTTTTTCATAATGACCCAATCTTGCCTTGATAGTTACAATTTCTTTAAATATTTTAAACACCCTTATTGTAGAGTTACTTTGAGATTGCTCTATTATCTGTGAATCCCTGGGGATGATTTTTTGCATTTGATGTGCCACTCATGGCATTTGCTTTTCCAGCAATTTAATCTTTTATAGCAATTATCTTCCATGTGCCCATGGTTATGAAGGTGTCCCTTTGAGGAGGTTTCATGCTTGTCAGGGACGTTTCATGCTTGTCAGTTACAGTGTCCTACAGAACCTGTTGTAGACCATTTCCATTGGTTTTACTTTTTGAGGTTTCCATTCTGTGTGAATTGTGTAAGGATTCACACTCCACATCTGCATACTATGCAAGCCAGGAACTTACTTCTTACAAAAGATTCTAGTTTGGCCCAGGCCTGAGGTACGCTGTTCATATCTGTGCCATGTCTTTGCATTGGTAGGGGATGTCCTCCCAGTTAGACCTTCCATTCCCAGCTTCCAGGTCAGTGCCAGCTCTTGCCTGCACATGGCATCAGGCATCTTCCTTTCTGCCTCTTGGGTGCATTCATTCCAGTTACCTCTGTAAAGTTTGGACTTCAGCTTCTAAGCATTATTATTGGTTCTCTTTGTCTATGGCACTTGAAGATTTCCTTCCTTGCTTTAAGCTTGGCTATGTATTTTTCCTAATATTTTACCTAGCATTATTATATGTTTGGAAAGGGAGGGAGGCTTCCTGCTACTGCTTAGCCCACTCTCTGGACCCAAAATCTTAATTATAGACCAATATTAATCTCATTCTTTGGGCAGACATTGTTTCTTTCCACTATCTGTTCTTCTCTGTATCTTGTTAATTTTGTCACAATGACTATGCTGAACTAAATACTCATTTTCTCAGCTTCCTTTGTAGCTAGAAATGGCCGGATGAAATAGTTCTGGCCAGTGAAACTAATAAGGATAATAAAGGGATGGGTGCATCTGGCACTCTCCTTTTCCCCTTTGTTAGAATTTTGTTACTTGACTTAATGTTTAGAACTATAGTAACTCTTTTGTGACGATGAGATGACAAGCATGAGGACAAAGGTCATTGTACAAAGGATAGTAGAATGGGAAGCTGGAAAGAACCTTGAAAATTGATGACATTGTTGAGAAATAGACTCAAAGGCAACTTACTTCTACCCATCTGTGGTTGTTCCACAGTGAGTGTGGGTCCTGCACCAGCCCAAACAACTCTGCTTGTGGAGACAAATTCTTATTTGTAGAAGCCATGGTTAGTTGGCTGTTTTTGTTACTTGTGAATGAGCACGTTCCTAATTGATATCTATCTCTAATAGTTGCAATGTTGGTATTATATAGCAAAATAAGAGTGGAGAGACTCTCCTAGTGACAGCCTTCCAAATTATACTGGGCGATATGGACTTTTGAATAGTGATCAATTTGTGACATGTATTAAACAAGAGCTATTAGAATTTATAGACAAATCAATACATATTCAGCCTATGTGCATTGTGATTATTAGATTAAAATACTGGCATGTATTTACAGTTGACATTGTCAGCATCAGGACAAACGTCTCTAAGAAAGTCTGTTGACTTCTGTTGCTTTAAAAAAGAGAATAGTACTTTGATTTTGCTTTATTACAAATTTTAAACTCTAGCTTTGGAATTACTCATGCATCTAAATAATATGGTGCTATATAGCATTTTAAATTATAATAAACTGTATGTAAAAGATAATAAACATGACTAGAATAGAAAGTTTACAAAATTAATAGGGAAGAAATTAGAAATAATTTCTTATAAATAAATAGTATAATTAGAGTGGGGAATGGAACAATAGATATTTAATTTTTTATGTGATGGGTTTGAAATACAACCTCCAGAAAGTGCTTTTGGTTTTCCTTCATGCATATTCCGTATTGTGTAGTGACAAGACATTACATAAGATGGCAGTAGGAGATTACAAATGTTCCCTCTCAGAGTGACATGTTCCAATGAATTGGCCTGTAAAATATAATAAACACAATTATATAATAGCTGTTTTGGATTGCTAGATTTCTTTTATATATATTTATTATATATATTATATTTATATATATAAAATCTTCATTGACTACCCATTGCTTTTATAATGGAATGAAGAAAGCTTATTTTTATTTCACATACTTTTTTTTAAAGGATTCATATACAATGTTATATTTCAGTTCACTTTTTTCTGCCCAACTCTCTAAAAAGTAAAATTTTGCTTGTTTTTCTAGACTATGACTTAATAGAGTAAGGCAAGGTTTCTTATAATATTTTAGCATTTTATTAAATAAAAAGATATTATTGCCTGCTGTAAACTCATAAAAAGGATATATTTCCAGAGATTAAGTATTTCATTATTGTTTTTTTCCCACATATTATTGGATTTGATATTTTAAAGATTATGTTATTATTTTTAATCTTAGAAAATTAATCTCAGATGAACTAGGTTTTCCAGGATGTAGTTAGATGTAAGAGATTGATAGTAGGCTTTATGTCCTTTGCTGTTTCCAAAAAGATGAATATATTGCTTTGTGCCTGTAACCATTAGAAGCCCAAAAATTAAGATAAGCCATAAATAATGACTGTATATTGATAACAGAAGCAAACATTGGGCACAAAATTTCTAATATTTGTACTGTTTATTATTTTTCCGAAAGAACTTATGCATTCTTTAATGTCAGTCCATAAACACCAGAGGACCATCTGAATGTAGACAACTCTGCAAATCTGCTAAATCAGAGAGGAAAACATCGAATCTATCTGTATAGAATCTATGTAGCATCTTGACATAGATTTGTTGTTAAACCTAGAGAACTGAAGTCCATAAACCAATGAATAAATTACCACAGGAGAAACACTTCATTGATGACAAATATGATCTTTTTTAACTATTACTCTTCTTATGTAAAGGAAATTGCATTTTAATTCTTCCATTATTGACTTTCCAGAATATGAAAAGTTTTGCCATTCTTTATATACCTAAACATTGAGGATTTGATATTTTTTCCCTGCTCTGTTGGGATAAATTCTGTACACTGGGGATAAAATAAGGGGCATAGCTTTTGTTTTACAACATCATGCATATTAAACCTAATGTAATTTGTTTATTCAAAATGCGATTAAACAAATATGAAATTATAAACATAATATAAACCTGTTACATAATTAAATTTGATACTGAAAACTGGTAGATTTAAAAATATGTCAATCAGCAAGTGTTACAAGTCATAAGAGGAAATTGCAGGGTATTATTACTATTATTTTAGATATGAAATATGAAATTTTATGTTTATTGCTTTCTGATCATTTAAACCATATAAGTAAAAATTTTAATTATAATGAATAGTTTATTTTACTGCCATCCAGTACATGTTGTTTATTATTTCATGTGTATGTTAAATATTATATTATCTTTTCTCATCCTATTCACTTAATTTTTCTTTAAACATTTCATAATGTTATAACAAAAATTAACTTTTAATTTAATAGTGTTATTCTTCATCAGATTTTGCTAGAGAGTAGTAGAATATTCTTGGATGCAAGGCTTTTACAGTTTTACTTTTTAAAGAAGTTGTGTTGTCTCTATTTGTAGCCCTATCGTCACAGTTTTTATATTCAGATTTCTGTTTTTCCTTTTCATCTAAATTCAGCCTACCCACTATACCTGTATGCCAATTCTTAACCATGCAGCCTGAGTGAGCAATACTCATGGTTCCCCAAAAAGCTTCCAAAATGAGTATCCTTCAATATCTACAGCTCTTAGGTGGACATCTTTTCATAGTGGGGGCATCTATTCTCTGCTGCCCTTTATTTTTGGGTCTTAACTGTTTCCACAAATGCTGAACTAATTATCTGTCATATAGACAGCTGTCTGTAGGACTCAGTATCTCAGTTACACTAGATCCTAAATATTGTGCAAGCTCTAGAGTTTCCATTCAGCTCTGACTAGCAACTAGTGGCCTTTTAGCAAGGAGCACAGTTAATGCAATAAAGTATCATATTGGGGCAGCAGTGGGGTGGGGTTCTGTATGAATGCCTTCCTATGAAATTGTCCCAGGTCTTTATTGTTCAATTGATAAAATTCTCAAAGAGTGACACAAAAACTCTACTTTGAAATGCTTTCTGCCCAGGGCTTCAGAGGCAAAAATATGCAAATAGTCCTATAGCCTAGCATTTTTAAAAAGATTTTTATTTTAGAAAGGAAGTCAGTATATTGAGGAGATATCTACACTCCCACATTTGCTGCAGCACTGTTCACAATAGCGACGTTTTTTTGTTTTTTTTTTTTTGAGATGGAGTCTCACTCTGTGGCCTAGGCTGGAGTACAGTGGCGCAATCTCAGCTCACTGCAACCTCTTCTCCCAGGTTCAAATGATTCTCCTGCCTCAGCCCCCAAGTAGCTGGGATTACAGGTGCAAGCCACCATGCCCAGCTAACTTTTGTATTTTTAGTAAAGACATTTTCGCCATGTTGGCCAGGCTGGTCTTGAACTCCTGAGCTTGGGTGATCCACCCGCCTCGGCCTCCCAAAGTTCTGGGATTAAAGCATGAGCCATCGTGCCTGACCAAAAACTATGCTTCCTAAACAGATTTTTACAGGGAGGAATTTGCTACCTGAGAAGACATAGTTCCATCCAGTGGTAACTAATCCAACTCTCGTCATATGCTCCAGAATGATCCTATAGTTAAGACATTCAAACTCAAAGTTAATAATAGCTATTTCCAACTAATTTCAGATAAAAACAATCACTTTCAGTACGAATTAGCTCCAATGCTCTCTATTAAAAAAAAAAAACAAAACAAAAACTAGTGGTTCTGACACTCACCAGCTCCATGACCTTGGGCAAATGACTTAACCTTTCTAAACCTCAGCTCTCTGGTCTAATAATGGTATAAAGATCTGATGAGTTAATGAAAGTAAAAACCGTGCACTGCTTACCACTAAGTAAGTAAATGTTAGTTCTGATTATTATATTATTCAAAGATACAGCCCAAATGAAGTAGTTTCAGAGAATGCGCGGGAGGCATATTCCACAGGAGCAAACTTAAAAAGTAGCTCTTAGGGTAGATCTTGAACTTCCAACAATGACAGGAACACCAAAACGAGAATGAAAATATCTAGTTTAAAATGTATGAGCATAGATCCAGGAGCTGATGTGAAAGTACTTGGTCCTTTTTGCTCTCTTCAATAGATAGTACACTTAAAAATGGCAGCACTTTGATGGAGAGACCAATGTCACACCAAATCAAATGACCATATGGTGAACTTGGTAATGATAAGTATTAACAGCAAGCTGGCCCATGGCCAGTCAGCATTTCCATTCCACAGGTGCTCTTCAACAGCAAAGCCTGGTTACATTCCCATTAGTTGTTCATACAGAATGCTCAGACTCATGTGGTTTCTGCCTTGTCAGTCATAAAATGCTCAAAATTCCTGCCATAAAATGGCAGGAATTCAGTGCTGAACTCAGTATAATAAGTCACAGATATTAGACAGTTTCAGCAAACTAATTATACTTTCATATTTCTAGTCTTAAAAAAGAATAATTTCTATACAACTGAGAAACATCTAAAAGCCAGTTTGTTGAGGTCTGAAACTCAAACTCAGCAATGCTATCAACCCTGAAAGTATGTGAAATGATTAATGTAGTGTTTCCACAGAGCTTGCCTAGGAAGTAAGTAGCACTAGAATGCCCCATCTGAAAAGGGTAATGATAAATTGGTGGTTTGGGGGAAATGGTACAGTGGGTGCCAAATGTCAAATCCCTAATGTGTATCCTGAGGTATGCAAAATTCCTCAGGCTTTTGCTACTGTGAGGATTTGAGAATATTTCTGCTTCCTGAGTCTCCTTCTGAGGAAATTTCGGTTTCCCTATCAGAGGGACTCAGCATTCATTTAGGGACCATTTGTACTGAGATCACAAGAGTCCTTTCTGGGGACATCAGTCCTTAGAAGAAGGTTTTCTATTTAACTCCTAATTACTTTGCTACACTATAATCCCTATTTCAGTAGGATCACTAAGTTTTGCCAAAGGAAAAAGCCAATATAATCAATAGATTGTAATTAAATTCAAATGCCATATTTGGGAACTTTACCTTGAAGGAGGATGAGGGGCTGTTTTCAGGCACAGAAAGCAAGAACAGTTTGGAGATTTGAAAGAACATTCTGTGATTGAACAATGGCAAATAGTCTGGTTTGTTGCTAACACTGGGGCTGGAACCTTGGAGGGAGGCCAGTAAAAGAAGAAAGATAAGCTAGATCTCTGGAACAAAAGTGTCAAGCAAAAGCTACCTCCCACTCAAAGCTCTTCTCAACTGTGTGTGCTTTTGCTGTGATTTGCCTTCACAATGCATTCTTCTTGTCAGTTCTGTGCAGCTGTTAACTGAATTATTGTGGTAACTCTGGCCATAAGTGATGGTCTTGGCTAACAGTTACTCGTAATAAGAAGAGATTGGCCAGGTGCCTTGGCTCACGCCTGTAATTCCAGCACTTTAGAAGGCCGAGGTGGGTGGATCACCTGAGGTTAGGAGTTTGAGACCAGCCTGGCCAACATGTTGAAACCCCTTCTCTACTAAAAATACAAAAAGTAGCTGGGTGTGGTGGTACATGCCTGTAGTCCCAGCTACTCAGGAGGCTGAGGCAGGAGAATCACTTGAGCCCAGGAGGTGGAGGTTGCAGTGAGTCGAGATTATGCAACTGCACTTTAGCCTGGGCAACAGAGCAAGACTCCATGTCACACACAAAAAAGAAGAGATCACAAAAACATAAATTGTTGTTATTATTTCATAATAATGTTATTTTTACTTAATGGACTGTGCACTCACTTACCCTGTGCTGGAGGTGGGCTTTTACCCTTCTCTGCATCTCCCTTACTCACCTATCAGGCAAGGCTGTAGCCCTATAAACCACACCCATGTGTGCCTTCTGTTTCTATATCTTTCTTTTCTTCTTTTGCTTGAGACACTCCACTCAATCCCACCTTTGCTCTTTGGACACTTTATTTCTTCTGGCTTGGCTCCTAATACTGTTCTCTCTGTTCACTAATTTCTGCTTGTTTATATTTTATGGAGTCTCTCTCCTTTGCTTTTTGCCCTATCTGAACCAGATTCTGTCCTCTCCCACCCCACCCGTACCTCCCCTAGAATTTTAGCCATATTCTCTCAGGCAGAATTAATTCCTCCCGTAACTTGCTATTGACAATTCCTGCATCCTGCCTTGCAGTATAATTCATTCATTCATTTATTCTGTCTCTCTCTCTCTGTCTCCTTTTCCTCCCTTATTTCCCAGCTAAAATATAAGTTTCTCAGGGCCTAATTTATCTTCAAAACATAAAAATACTTAATAAATATTTAAGTTGAATTTATTTCCTGTTCTGTCTAGTAACTCAAATTATTGCATTTCTTTTTTTACTCTCTATTAAAATATTTTAATTTGAAAGTTAATAAATGACATTGTTTCATTACTTTTATACTTTATGCCTGGGTGGCAAATACATGGAAATTATTTTGTGTGATCACTTTTACAGGCCTCTAAGGGTGTTGTGGGGATTAAATGGGGTAATGCATAGAAGCGCAGCATCTGGCATAGAATAGAGCTCACTAGCATTAGTGTTTTTAATAGTTAGAAGGATCACAAATGTTGAAGTTCTGTGCTTAAACGCGTGAACTTAAGGTAAAAATAACATCAGAAAGGAATAGTCAGTTCTCACAAGTACTTATGTAATACTATTCAACTTTTTTTCTTGACAGAGATCAGCAGCATTATGACAAAAGTAAAACTTGAGATCTGTAATAGTCTGTGGCATAATCATATTTAGATGATTACAAATGAAAATATTGTAAATCTCCAACTTGTATGAGATGCAAAGAGGTCTTTCATAGGACCATAAATAAACTGTTCTAGCTAACAACTGTCTATCATCTTTTCCCAGAAATCTTGTGATATTTCTTACATTTTAATGTGTGCTAACATGCATGGCTTGGTCCAACGTACCAGAGTGATGCCTCTAAATCATGCTGATAGCCATGTAAACTGGTACCCAGACTTTCTCTCTCTCTCTGTCACGCACATACACACACACACACACACACACACACGCACACATGCACACACGCACACAATTATAACAGCCCACCACCAGGAGGGTAGAAGATCAATGAGTGAGTTTTCTGATTGTGGGGATGAAATTGCTCTGGCTCATTTATTCTCTCTCCCCCAGGCTTCCAAGTGACAGTGACATATTTTTCTTTTCTGATTTAAAGATGTATTACTGACTTTGTAAAAGAGTGTCCACCTGGCCCCCAGAGGTTCTTATTCATGGTTTCGGTTTCATTGCTATCCCTTAAACACCCCAAGCAGAATTCTGCTTCGTGTGATAGCACTTTTATCACTTTTATTTCCTCTGCCAGGACAACTCTTGTTCTAGATAGCCACATGGCTTACCTCTTTGCTTCACCAGGACCTCTGTCACCTTGTTAGAGAGTCGTCTCTGCTCATCTTAGATAAAATAGAACACCCGTAGCACTCTCTATTCTTTATAACTCCATTACTACCTGACATTGCTATTTCATTATTGTCTGTCTGTCTCTTGTAGAATGTAAGCACCGTGGTGTAGGGGGCTTTTCCTGCATTGTTCATTAGTCTGTCTCCAGCATTTTAAACTTCATTTAGTAAAGAATAAGTATCCAAAAACTATTTTTTGAAAGAATGTATAAAACTAGCTGAGATAGAGACAACTGTCGTCTATCGAAAATTACAAGTCCTGATTTATGAAGTATGACTTTGGGTGCAAATATTACATGATAGCTTAGACGTGGACTTGTGTCTGATGACTGAGGTAGCTTCTGGACTGATTTCCCTGCCTCTAGTCTCTTCATCTTTGTCTGCATTGTTCTGAGTTTTCCTTGCACAAAAATCTGATCTTGCCACTTTCCAGACCAACTTCATTTCATAGTTCTCTGTCTTTTCATACCAAATCCAGGCTTCTAGGGTGACTACAAGATCCCTTAAGATCTACCCTAATTTGCCTTTCTAGTCTCATCTTTTCCCACTCACTTTCCTGCTTATACAGAGTGGCTACGTGTACATCCCTGCACAGATCACATTGTTTCGTGCCTTTTCGACTTTGCCCACGTACCCTGCTTAGTGTTTTTATCACTACCAACCCCATAAGAGTTCCCTGTAAACTCTTCACTCAGGTTCTGTTTAAACATCATAGTCTCTGAAAAGCCCCCACTCTTCCTCCTAGTCCCGGCCAATCATGGTCTAATGTCATTTGTAGGCTCCTTTATGCATATGTGTCTTACTAAGGTGCAGCAATTTGCATTCACAACCATTATTATTGGCTCTTGAGGTATGAGTCACGCACATCCTGTCCATCTTTAGCCATCAGTAACCATCAATTGTCTAAACTCTCACATGTGCTGATTTTTTATTATCTGGGAAGGTTGATGGCTCCTTTGTGTTCCCCATGATTAATTTCTGGTGCTCGGTTAATATGAGCCAATTTAAATGCTAACATAAAGAACACTTGATAAGGTGACTCAATTAGGAATCCTAGGCACAGTATTTTCTTAGCCATATGTAAATGATATCTTGTTATTTATTTTAAGCATCTTATTTTAGCTGTTCTGTTATAATTTTGAAAAGCAAGTGATTAATTGATGTGTAAAATTATAAAGATATATTTTTTCACCTTAAGTAGATGGAGTAGGAATTTTCTATTGATAAACTATGACTATGTTTAAGTTCTCAAGTAACATAAATGTAACACAGGATTTTCTAGAACAGCAGCCTTCAGACTTTGTTATTTCTTACTCATGTCAGTAAAAATGTAAGAGCATGTATTCCATATGTTTCTATTTTTTTAAATAGTAATGTTTTAATTTAATGATACTTATATGGAGCTTGCTATATTTAAGGCACTGTTTTAAGAAGTTCGCAAATTTATGGAGTAGGTAGTTATTCTTGTTTTACATGAAAAGAAACTGAGTCATAGATTAAATAAGTTGCCCATGTTAGACAGTTGTAAGTTGCAGAGCTGAGCAGTCTGTCTGCGTGCGCATGCTGTCAATGCACTAAGCTGCATTTATAATAAATAAAAATTTACTATAAACAAGTTCTAATATATTCTGTATGTTACAAAAGATACATAAAATAAAAATTAAAAAGAACAAGGCAAAAGGGAACAAAATAGTGGTGTTTTAAAGTATCAGGCTAATTGTAATTACATAAGGGCTTCACATAATCAATAACTAACCATCACAGGGAAGAATGTATGCGTAAGGATGGTTTATAATGAATGATTATAGATGTAAATCTGTCCTTCAAATTGCAGTCTTGATAACTTTGAATCTTTTGGCCAACAACTTTTTGTCGAACCTAATTTGATCATCTTCGTTTTTAATCTTATAATATGGCTGTTGAATAGCTTATACCAGGAGTAGAATTTCCCACGTTACCATTTTCTTGTTCACTTACACACTTCCATCACTGGTGTTATCCTCAGCATGTGATGCCTTTGAAGGAATATTTTAGACCTATTTGTCCTTGTGAAGTATAGTATAGCTAAAACTTGACAATATACTCTACAAATTCTCCTAACTGGTATCTTGTAAACTGCCATAGAGTGTAACCTGCTGAAATCAGAGAATGACTACATGAGGGCACCACTATCTACCCCTCTGTGCCTGGAACATGCATGCTTCTTTCAGGATATTTTGCTCACTGTATGAGATACGGATCCTTTGATACAATTACTGAACTAGAATGCCTGTAAAAATCCATATATCAAATGTAGACTCATATTATATTTAGAGAAAATGGAAATAGAAATTCTAATATTTTTCTTTACTCACCCCAAAGGATTGTCGTATGCTGCTCCCATCCTTTTTTTTGGGTTAGAGAACCCTTGAAATGCAATGAAAGAAGTCACCTGGATGTAAAGCCTCAAATACAAAGATAAAACTGTGGCTCAGAGAGGCAAAAGAGGCTTATAAAGATGAAACTCAGCAGAGTTGCAACAGAAACTTGGCTTACAAATAAAGATAGATATTGTTAACACATTTAAAATGTGAGAACAATTTAAGTTGCAGTAGCTCTTTCTGTTAAAAGTCTTTTTTTCCCCCCTTTTTTGTTGTCAGTCAATTGCTTCATGGTTATGTTCAATCCTTAATTTAGACCTTTTGGCTGAGGCCTATGGGCATATTGTGGTATTAACAAAATGGGAACCAACTATTGCTTCTCCCTTTCCACTACTGGATCAGGATCTGTTGCTTGATTGCATGCACTAATGAGCCATGAAATATTATTGTTCTGCTGATTTAACTCAGGGAGGCCATTGGGGATTTGTTTGAAAAGTTGAGAGATGGTTGGAGTACTTGGCTTACAGATGAACTCACTAAAATACATGAGATTTTTCATTGCACACACACAATAAAACGACCCAGTCAACTAGTCAAATGAAGAAACAAAAACAGTCCAGAAAGTTGTATGCCAAAAAACTATTGCACAGATTAAACATATAATTTTCAGGTAAGTATTAAATTATTTAGTCACAAAATCGACACTTAAAGGAGAGATCATGTTTTATAAAGTTATAAAGTGCTAATTTCTGTGATACTTGCATGGTCTTTATAGTGCTTCCCTTTGTATAGTGTTTCCTGTTTTTAATTTTCATTTGCCTGACCTAAGACTGTATTTTACCTTTTTGTAGTTAAGGAATTTAGCTCAGAGTAATTAATAGGTCTATTATTGTCCATGTGTAAACGTATTTGTATATATGTTTTGATAAATCAACAATGAAAATATCACAGGAGAGATTATACCTCCCTTTTGTTTGCTGACATTTAACTATAAGTAGATAAATAATTTTAAGAAACACTACTTTAAATTTGAAGTTATCAATCCTTTATAATCCAAAGATATGTTTTGATAGATGTTGATCAATACAGAATGAGCAGCATAATTGAATAGATTAAATTAGCAAATTATACTGCATTTGTAGAATGTATTCATCCTCAATTTTTGCTAAATCAAAATTTTAGATTTTTCAAGCAGAGTAAATGGCACAAATACTTCTTGAACATACAGAGTTTGACTGTTTCATTTATTCTCACTTGTATCTCAAAGTATTTCATACATGTGAAAAATAAAATAGCATAATAATGAAAAACTGCTGTCCTTTGTCTTGCCCCTCCAAATCCCCAGTCCTCCCAGAGGCAATCATTTTTATTTATTTCAGCCGTTTCTTGTAGTATTTTCACCCATGTTATCCATTGATTTCCCGTAAGATAAGATAAGGCTGGCTTGCTTGCTTGCTTGCTTGCTTGCTTGCTTGCTTGCTTGCTTTCTTGCTTTCTTTCTTTCTTTCTTTCTTTCTTTCTTTCTTTCTTTCTTTCTTTCTTTCTTTCTTTCTTTCCTTCCTTCCTTCCTTCCTTCCTTCCTTCCTTCCTTCCTTCCTTCTTTCTTTCTTTCTTTTCTTTTTCCTTTCTTCCTTCCTTCCTTCCTTCTTTCTTTCTTTCCTTTTCTTGGAATTGAACAATGAGAACACATGGACACAGGAAGGGGAACATCACACACCGGAGACTGTTGTGGGGTTGGGGGAGCTGGGAGGGATAGCATTAGGAGATGTACCTAATGCTAAATGACAAGTTAATGGGTGCAGCACACCAACATGGCATATGTATACATATGTAACAAACCTGCTTGTTGTGCATATGTACCCTAAAACTTAAAGTATAGTAATAAAAAAAAAAAGACAGAGTCTTGCTCTGTCACCCAGGCTGGAGTGCAGTAGCCTGATCTCAGCTCACCGCAAAGTTCGCCTCCTGGATTCAAGCGATTCTCCTGCCTCTCCCTCCCGAGTAGCTGGTATTACAGGCACACACCACCATACCTGGCTAATTTTTGTATTTTTACTAGAGACAGGGTTTCACCACATTGGCCGGGCTGATCTTGAACTCCTGATCTCAAGTGATCCACCTGCCTCGGCCTCCCAAAGTGCTGGGATTACAGGTGTTAGCCACCACGCCCAGCCAATATAAGGCTTTCTGAAATGAAATCTTATATTCTTTTCCCACACTTTACTTTCCTGCCCAACTACCCTTTTGATGTAATCATATAATAATTTTTAGAATAAATCAGTATTGTTTTTGCGTTGTTATTGTGAAAATATTTTTTACTACAAAACCAAGTGGTAGTCTATGACTGTTTTTTAATAAGATGTTTTTCTTTGTAGTTAATAATTCCCCCTTTTTCCATATACATTAGTTTTTAGTGTATCTATCATTAATTATTTTTTATCCATTCAGCCACTCTATATCCTTTAATTGAATAATTAAATCTATTTATTTTTTAATTGTTTTCTAGTTGTTTTGTAGTTTTTTTTTCTTCCTCTCTTAGTGTCTTACTTTGTGGTTAAGTGATGTTTTTCTATTAGCATATTTCAATTTCTTGCTTTTTATTTTTAATGTATCTGTGATAGATTTTTGCTTTGAGGTTACCATGAGGGTTTCAAGAAACATAGTTATAAAAGTTATTTCAAACTGATAACGACTTAACTTCAATTACAACAAAGGAAGAAAAAAGAAAACCTCTATCCCTTAACTATGTTCTCTACCCACACTTTGCATTTTCGATGTAACAATTTATGTCTTTTTATATTGCATAGTCATTAACAAATTATTGTCATTTTTTATTAGTTTTTTCCTTTTATATTAAAGATATGTGATTTACACACTTCCATTGCATTATTAGAGTATTCTGAATTTGTGTACTTTTATTACTGAATTACATACTTTCAGATGCTTACCTGTTACTCATTAGCACCCTTCATTTTCTTCTTGAAGACAGCATTTCTTGTAAGACAGGTCTGGTGGTGATAAATTCCCTCAGTTTTGTTTGTCTGGAAAAATCTTTACCTCTTCTTTATTTCTAAAGGCAGCTTTGATGGGTAGAGTATTCTTGATTGGCAGTTTTTTTTTTCTTCCAGCACTTTGGACATATTATCTCACTTTCTCCTGGGCTTTAATGTTGCTGCTGAGAAGTCAGCTGTTAGAGATACTGGGATTCCCTTGTATGTTATTTTCTTTTCTCTTACTGCTTTCAGGATCCTCTCTTTGTCTTGGATTGTAGAAATTTTGATTATAATGTGTTGTGGGGTAGTCTTACCTGGATTGAATCTGATTGGAGACCATTGACCTTCCTGTACCTTGGAATTTATATCTTTTTCCAGATTTGGAAGATAGTCTGTTATTTCTTTAAATAATCTTTCCACTCCTTTCTCTTTCTCTACTCCCTGTTGAACACTAATGACCTGTAATTTGCTGTTTTGACATTATCCCATAAATGTCATAAGCTTTCTTCATTCTTTTTTATTCTTCTTTCTCCTCTGACTGTATTTATAAGTAACCTGTCTTCAAGTTTATAGATTCTTTCCTCTGCTTCATCAGTTCTGCTGTTGATGTTCTATATTGCATTTCTCATTTGTTTTCATTTTATTTTTCAGCTCCAGGATTTCTGTTTGTGATACGGTTTGGCTCTGTGTCCCCACCCAAATCTCATCTTGAATTGTAGCTCCAATAATTTCCATGTGTTGTGGGAGGGGCCTGGTAGGAGATAATTGAATCATAGGGGTGGTTTCCTCCATCCCATACTGTTCTCGTGGTAGTGAAAAAGTCTCATGAGATCTGATGGTTTTATGAGGGGTTTTCCTTTTCACTTGTCTCTCATTCTCTCTTGTCTGCTAACATGTAAGATGTGCCTTTCACCTTCTGCCATGATTGTGAGACCTCCCCAGCCATGTGGAACTGTGAGTCCATTAACCTTTTTCTTTATAAATTACCCAGTCTCAGGTATGTCTTTATCAGCAGTGTGAAAATGAACCAATACAGTTTGATATTTGAAAAAATTATTTCAATTTTTAAAATTTCTCTGATAAACTTCTGACTTGTTTTTCTGTATTTTATTGATGTTCACTGAGCTTCCTTAAAGATAGCCATTTTGAATTCTTTGTCAGGCAGTTCCTCCGTCTTCATCTCTTTAGGGTCACTGGCACCTATTTTGTCCATTTGGTGACATCATATTTCCCTAATTTATCTTAATCCTTTTGGTCATGCATTGATGTCTGTGCATTGACATAGGTACCTAATTCAGCCTTTGCAGTCTGGCTTTGTTTGTGAGCTTCCTTTAGCATTTTTAAGGCATTCTTTATAAGCCTCTTTAAAGATTCGGAAAAGGTTGCCTGGTAGGTTCCTAAGTCTGTTACCACTCTGTCTATTGCAGGGCTAGGGAGTACCCTAAGACCAGGACTGCCATGGCTGAAATCCTTTGGTTGTCAAGGCTAACACAGTGCTGGTTGCTCCTGAAGCCCATGGCTACCAAGACCAGCACAGCACTGAGGCATGTCCAAGTCTTGCAGCTTGTATGACCTGCCCACAACTGAGGCTTTTCAGGGCTCAAGGTCGATGCAGTTGGTTGTCTGCCATTATTTCTTAAGGGTTCTATCTTACGCTTATCAATATTAATTTCCAAGCGTGCTAACATTTCAGATAATCTATCAATTTCATGAATTCTTAGACTCCACTTCTAGATCCCTGTATCCTACTTTTCCCATCTGGACTGGTAGCTCCCTTGGCCTGATGAATTCCTGTCATCCTAGGACCTTCTTTTGTAGCTCTAGCTTATGTTGGCTCTACTCTTTCCTAGATTCTGTGTCTTCATCTTAAAAAAAGTGTATTTCCTCTTTTTCTGAGGCATATCCTACTATGGCTATCTAGGAAAAGGTGCAATGGTAAACAACTTAAAAAATTCATTGCACATCCAAAATTTCATTTACTTTCCCCTCACACTTTATTCATATCTGGCTGGATATTATATTCTAAGTAAAAATAATTGTACCATAACATTTTGAAAGCATCAGATTTCCTGCCATTCTGAATCCTTTGTATATAATCTGATTTTTACTTGGAAAGATTTTAGGTTTTTGTTTTTACCCCTGGTACTCTAAAATGTCATCAAGATGTGCCATAAATAGGGTTTTTGTCTTTCATTGTACTGAATATTCATTGGGATTGTTCACTTTGTAAACTTATGTCCTTAAGTCTTTGCATATTTCCTTGTACAATTTTTTGATGAATTTCTCCTCTCCAGTTTTTTCTGTTTTATCTTTCTGTAACATTTATTATTTAGATATTGGACCACATAGGTTAGTCCTCTAAATCTCTTCAGATATTTCCCAACTGTTGTCTAATCATTTTCTTTTCTGAGAGATTTCCTCTATTTTATCTTCTAGATTTTTAATTGATTTTTTTCTGACCCTAATATTTTTAATTTTGAATTTTTTTTAATTTTTTTATTATTATACTTTAAGTTCTAGGGTACATGTGCACAATGTACAGGTTTGTTATGTGCGTATACATGTTCCATGTTGGGGTGCTGCACCCATTAATTTGTCATTTACATTAGGTATATCTCCTAATGCTATCCCTCCCCCCTACCCCCACCCCACGACAGGCCTGGTGTGTGATGTTCCCCACCCTGTGTCCAAGTGTTCTCACTGTTCGATTCCCACCTGTGAGTGAGAACATGCAGTGTTTGGTTTTCTGTCCTCGCGATAGTTTGCTGAGAATGATGATTTCCAGCTTCATCCATGTCCCTAAAAAAGAACTGGAACTCATCCTTTTTTATGGCTGCATAGTATTCCATGCTGTATATATGCCACATTTTCTTAATCCAGTCTATCATTGATGGACATTTGGGTTGGCTCCAAGTCTTTGCTATTGTGAATAGTGCCACAATAAACATACCTGTGCGTGTGTCTTTATAGCAGCATGATTTACAATCCTTTGGGTATATACCCAGTAATGGGATGGCTGGGTCAAATGGTATTTCTAGTTCTAGATCCTTGAGGAATCGCCACACTGTCTTCCATGATGGTTGAACTAGTTTACAGTCCCACCAACAGTGTAAAAGCATTCCTATTTCTCCACATCCTCTCCAGCACCTGTTGTTTCCTGACTTTTTAGTGATCGCCATTCTAACTGGTGTGAGATGGTATCTCATTGTGGTTTTGATTTGCATTTCTCTGATGGCCAGTGATGATGAGCATTTTTTCATGTGTCTCTTGGCTGCATAAATGTCTTCTTTTGAGAAATGCTGTTATATCCTTTGCCCACTTTTTGATGGGGTTGATTTTTTCTTGTAAATTTGTTCAAGTTCTTTATAGATTCTGGATATTAGTCCTTTGTCAGATGGGTAGGTTGTAAAAATTTTCTCCCCTTCTTTAGGTTGCCTGTTCACTCTGATGGTAGTTTCTTTTGCTATGCAGAAGCTCTTTAGTTTAATTAGATCCCATTTGTCAATTATGGCTTTTGTTGCCATTGCTTTTGGTGTTTTAGACATGAAGTCGTTGCCCATGCCTAAGTCCTGAATGGTATTGCCATGTTTCCTTCTAGGTTTTTATGGTTTTAGGTCTAACATTTAAGTCTTTAATCCATCTTGAATTAATTTTTGTATAAGGTGTAAGGAAGGGATCCATTTTCAGCTTTCTACATATGGCTAGCCAGTTTTCCCAGCAACACCATTTATTAAATAGGGAATCATTTCTCCGTTTCTTGTTTTTGTCAGGTTTGTCAAAGATCAGATGGTTGTAGATGTGTAGTATTATTTCTGAGAGCTCTGTTCTGTTCCATTGGTCTATATCTCTGTTTTGGTACCAATACCATGCTGTTTTGGTTACTGTAGCCTCGTAGTACAGTTTGAACCCAGGTAGCGTGATGCCTCCAGCTTTGTTCTCTTTGCTTAGGATTGACTTGGCAATGCAGGCTCTTTTTTTGGTTCCATATGAACTTTAAAGCAGTTTTTTCCAATTCTGTGAAGAAAGTCATTGGTAGCTTGATGGGGATGGCATTGAATCTATAAATTACCTTGGGCAGTATGGCCATTTTCACAATATTCATTCTTCCTATCCATGAGCATGGAATGTTCTTCCATTTGTTTGATTCCTCTTT
The DNA here is from genome assembly GCF_028878055.3 of Symphalangus syndactylus. Classification (NCBI taxonomy): domain Eukaryota; kingdom Metazoa; phylum Chordata; class Mammalia; order Primates; family Hylobatidae; genus Symphalangus; species Symphalangus syndactylus. Next base: position 18,743,437 of record NC_072426.2, read on the forward strand.
TATTTTGTTGAGCAGTGGTTTATAGTTCTTCTTGAAGAGGTTCTTCACATCCCTTGTAAGTTGGATTTCTAGGGATTTTATTCTCTTTGAAGCATTTGTGAATGGGAGTTCACGCATGATTTGGCTCTCTGTTTGTCTGTTATTGGTGTATAAGAATGCTTGTGATTTTTGCACATGGATTTTGTATCCTGAGACTTGGTTGAAGTTGCCTATCAGCTTAAGGAGGTTTTGGGCTTAGACGATGGGGTTTTCTAAATATACAATATGTCATCTGCAAACAGGGACAATTTGACTTCCTCTTTTCCTAATTGAATACCCTTTATTTCTTTCTCTTGCCTGATTGCCCTGGCCAGAACTTCCAACACTATGTTGAATAGGAGTGGTGAGAGAGGGCATCTCTGTTGTGTGCCAGTTTTCAAAGGGAATGCTTCCAGTTTTTGTCCATTCAGTATGATATTGGCTCTGGGTTTATCATAAATAGCTCTAATTATTTTGAGATACATTCCATCAGTACCTAGTTTATTGAGAGTTTTTAGTATGAAGGGCTGTTGAATTTTGTCAAAGGCCTTTTCTGCATCTATTGAGATAATCATGTGGTTTTTGTCTTTGGTTCTGTTTATTTGCTGGATTACATTTATTGATTTATGTATGTTGAACCAGCCTTGCATCCCAGGGATAAAGCCGACTTGATCATGGTGGATAAGCTTTTTGATGTGCTGCTGGATTCGTTTTGCCAGTATTTTATTGAGGATTTTTGCATCAAACTTCATCAGGGATATTGGTGTAAAATTCTGTTTTTTTGTTGTGTCTCTGCCTGGCTTTGGTATCAGGATGATGTTGGCCTCATGAGATGAGTTAGGGAGGATCCCCTCTTTTTCTATTGATTGGGATAGTTTCAGAAGGAACGATACCAGCTTCTCTTTGTACCTCTGGTGGAATTCGGCTGTGAATCCCTCTTCTCCTGCACTTTTTTTGGTTGGTAACTATTAATTATTGCCTCAATTTCAGAGCCTGTTTTTTTTTATTATTATACTTTAGGTTTTATGGTACATGTGCACAACGTGCAGGTTTGTTACATATGTATCCATGTGCCATGTTGGTTTGCTGCACCCATTAACTCGTCATTTAGCATTAGGTATATCTCCTAATGCTGTCCCTCCCTCCTACCCCCACCCCACAACAGTCCCCGGAGTGTGATGTTCCCCTTCCTGTGTCCATGAGTTCTCATTGTTCAATTCCCACCTATGAGTGAGAACATGCGGTGTTTGGTTTTTTGTCCTTGTGATAGTTTACTGACAATGATGGTTTCTGGTTTCATCCATGTCCCTACAAAGGACATGAACTCATCATTTTTTATGGCTGCATAGTATTCTATGGTGTATATGTGCCACATTTTGTTAATCCAGTCTATCGTTGTTGGACATTTGGGTTGGGTCTTTGCTATTGTGAATAATGCTGCAATAAACATACGTGTGCATGTGTCTTTATAGCAGCATGATTTATAGTCCTTTGGGTATATACCCAGTAATGGGATGGCTGGGTCAAATGGTATTTCTAGTTCTAGATCCCTGAGGAATCGCCACACTGACTAGCCTGTTATTGGCCTATTCAGGGATTCAACTTCTTCCTGGTTTAGTCTTGGGAGGGTGTATGTGTCAAGGAATTTATCCATTTCTTCTAGATTTTCTAGTTTATTTGCATAGAAGTGTTTATAGTATTCTCTGATGGTAGTTTGTATTTCTGTGAGATCGGTGGTGATATCCCCTTTATCATTTTTTATTGTGTCTATTCAATTCTTCTCTCTTTTCTTCTTTTTTTCGTCTTGCTAGTAGTCTATCAATTTTGTTGATTTTTTCAAAAAACCAGTTCCTGGATTCATTGATTTTTTTGAAGGTTTTTTTGTGTCTCTGTTTCCTTCAGTTCTGCTCTGATCTTAGTTATTTCTTGCCTTCTGCTAGCTTTTGAATGTGTTTGCTCTTGCTTCTCTAGTTCTTTTAATTGTGATGTTAGGGTGTCAATTTTAGATCTTTCCTGCTTTCTCTTGTGGGCATTTAGTGCTATAAATTTCCCTCTACACACTGCTTTGAATGTGTCCCAGAGATTCTGGTATGTTGTGTCTTTGTTCTTGTTGGTTTCAAAGAACATCTTTATTTCTGCCTTCATTTTGTTATGTACCCAGTAGTTATTCAGGAGCAGGTTGTCCAGTTTCTGTGTAATTGAGTAGTTTTGAGTGAGATTCTTAATCTTGAGTTCTAGTTTGATTGCACTGTGGTCTGAGAGACAGTTTGTTATAATTTCTGTTCTTTTACATTTGCTGAGGAGTGCTTTACTTCCAACTATGTGGTCAATTTTGGAGTAAGTGTGATATGGTGCTGAAAAGAATGTATATTCTGTTGATTTGGGGTGGAGAGTTCTGTAGATGTCTATTAGATCTGCTTGGTGCAGAGCTGAGTTCAGTTCCTGGATATCCTTGTTAACTTTCTGCCTTGTTGATCTGTCTGATGTTTACAGTGGGTTGTTAAAGTCTCCCATTATTATTGTGTGGGAGTCTAAATATCTTGGTAGACCTCTAAGGACTTGCTTTATGAATCTGGGTGCTCCTGTATTGGGTGCATATGTATTTAGGATAATTAGCTCTTCTTGTTGAATTGATCCCTTTACCATTATGTAATGGCCTTCTTTGTCTCTTTTGATCCTTGTTGGTTTAAAGTCTGTTTTATCTGAGACTAGGATTGCAACCCCTGGTTTTTTTTTGTTTTCCATTTGCTTGGTAGATCTTCCTCCATCTGTTTATTTTGAGCCTATGTGTGTCTCTGCACATGAGATGGGTTTCCTGAATACAGCACCCTGATGGGTCTTGACTCTTTATCCAGTTTGCCAGTCTGTGTCTTTTAATTGGAGCATTTAGCCCATTTACATTTAAGGTGAATATTGTTATGTGTGAATTTGATCCTGTCATTATGATGTTAGCTGGTTATTTTACTTGTTAGTTGATGCAGTTTCTTCCTAGCCTCGATGGTCTTTACAATTTGGCATGTTTTTGCAGTGGCTGGTAGCAGTTGTTCCTTTCCATGTTTAGTGCTTCGTTCAGGAGCTCTTTTAGCGCAGGCCTGGTGGTGACAAAATCTCTCAGCATTTGTTGTCTGTAAAGGATTTTATTTCTCCTTCACTTATGAAGCTTAGTTTGGCTGGATATGAAATTCTGGGTTGAAAATTCTTTTCTTGAAGAACGTTGAATATTGTCCCCCACTCTCTTCTGGCTTGTAGAGTTTCTGCTGAGGGATCAGCTGTTAGTCTGATGGGCTTCCCTTTGTGGGTAACCCGACCTTTGTCTCTGGCTGCCCCTAACATTTTTTCCTTCATTTCAACTTTGGTGAATCTGACAATTATGTGTCTTGGAGTTGCTCTTCTCGAGGAGTATTTTTGTGGCATTCTCTGTATTTCCTTAATTTGAATGTTGGCCTGCCTTGCTAGGTTGCGGAAGTTCTCCTGGATAATATTCTGAAGAGTGTTTTCCAAATTGGTTCCATTCTCCCTGTCACTTTCAGGTGCACCAATCAGACGTAGATTTGGTCTTTTCACATAGTCCCATATTTCTTGGAGGCTTTGTTCATTTCTTTTCACTTTTTTTTTTCTGTGAACTTCTCATGTTGCTTCATTTCATTCATTTGATCTTCAGTCTGTGATACCCTTTCTTCCAGTTGATCAAATCAGCTACTGAAGCTTCTGCATGTGACATGTAGTTCTCGTGCTATGGTTTTCAGCTTCATCAGGTCATTTAATGACTTCTCTACACTGGTTATTCTAGTTAGCCATTCATCTGGTCTTTTTTCAAGGTTTTTAGCTTCTTTGCAATGGGTTCAAACATCTTCCTTTAGCTCGGAGAAGTTTGTTATTACCAGTCATCTGAAGCCTTCTTCTCTCAGCTTGTCAAAGTCATTCTCCATCCAGCTTTGTTCCGTTGATGGCGAGGAACTGTGTTCCTTTGAAGGAGAAGAGATGCTCTGATTTTTAGAATTTTCAGCTTTTCTACTCTGGTTTTTCCCCATCTTTGTGGCTTTATCTACCTTTGGTCTTTGATGATGGTGACATACAGATGGGATTTTGGTGTGGATGTCCTTTCTGTTTGTTAGTTTTTCTTCTAACAATCAGGACCCTCTGCTGCATGTCTGTTGGAGTTTGCTGGAGGTCCACTCCAGACCTGTTTGCCTGGGTATCACCAGTGGAGGCTGCAGAACAGCAAATATTGCAGAATGGCAAATATTGCTGCCTGATCCTTCTTCTGGAAACTTGGTCTCAGAGGGGCACCCAGCTGTATGAGGTGTCAGTCAGCCCCTACTGGGAGATGTCTCCCAGTTAGGCTACTCGGGGTCAGGGACCCACTTGAGGAGGCAGTCTGTCCATTCTCAGATCTCAAACTCCATGCTGGGAGAACCACTACTCTCTTCAAAGCTGTCAGACTGGGACATTTAAGTCTGTAGAAGTTTCTGTTGCCTTTTGTTCAGCTATGCCCTGCCCCTAGAGGTGGAGTGTACAGATACAGACAGGCCTCCATGAGCTGCGGTGGGCTCCACCCAGTTTGAGCTTACCGGCAGCTTTGTTTACCTACTGAAGCCTCAGCAATGGTGGACCCCCCTCCCCCAGCCCCGTTTCCGCCTTGCAATTCAATCTCAGACTGCTGTGCTAGCAGTGAATCAGGCTCCGTGGTTGTGGGCCCTCTGAGCCAGGTGTGGGATAGAATCTCCTGGTGTGCCGTTTGCTAAGGCCTTTGGAAAAACACAATATTAGGGTAGGAGTGTCCTGATTTTCCAGGTCCCGTCTGTCATGGCCTCCCTTGGCTAGGAAAGGGAATACCCCCATCCCTTGCACTTCCTGGGTGAGGTGATGCCTTGCCCTGTTTTGGCTCACGCTCCATGGGCTGCACCCACGGTCTGAGAAGCCCCAGTGAGATGAACCCAGTACCTCAGTTGGAAATGCAGAAATCACCCATCTTCTGCGTTGCTCACACTGGGAGCTGTTGACTGGAGCTGTTCCTATTTGGCCATCTTGGAACCTCCCCCCATAACACATTTTCTTTATCCAGTCTATATTGATGGGCATTTAGGTTGATTCCATGTCTGCTGCAATAAAAATACTTGTGAATGTGTCTTTATAATAGAAGGATTTGTATTCCTTTGGGTGTATACCCAGTAATGGGATTGCTAGGTTGAATGGTAATTCTGCTTTGAGTTCTTTGAGAAACCTCCAAACTGCTTTCCACAGTGGCTGAACTAATACACATTTCCATCAGCAGTGTATAACCATTTCCTTTTCTTTTCAACTTCACCAGCATCTATGATATTTTGACTTTTTATGAATAGCCATTCTGACTAGTGTGAGACACTCTTTCATTGTGGTTTTGATTTGCATTTCTCTAATGATTAGTGATGTTGGGCATTTTTTCATATGCTTGTTGGCCACTTTTTTTAAGAGTGTCTGCTCTTGTCCTTTTCCAACTTTTTTTATTTTTGAGATGGAGTCTTGCTCTGTTGCCCAGGCTGCAGTGCAGTGGTGCAATCTCGACTCACTGCAACTACCGTACCCAGGCTCAAATGATTCTCTTGCCTCAGCCTCCTGAGTAGCTGAGACTACAGGTCCACACCACCACACCTTCCTAATTTTTTTTTTTTGTATTTTTCGTAGAGATGGGATTTCACCATGTTGGCCAGGCTGGTCTTGAACTCCTGATCTTAGGTGATCCACCTGCCTAGGCCTCCCAAAGTGGGATTACAGGCATGAGCCACCATGCCCAGCCTTTGCCAACTTTTTAATGAGGTTATTTATTTTTGCTTGTAAATTTGTTTAAGGTTCTTATAAATGTTGGAAATTAGATTTGGTCAGATGCATAGTTGCAAAATTTTTTTCCTATTGTGTAGGGTGTCTGTTTACTCTATTGATAGTTTGTTTTGCTGTGCCAAAGCTCTTTAGTGTAATTAGGTCCCATTTATCAATTTTTGTTTTTGTTGTAATTGCTTTTGGAGTTTTCGTCATGAAATCTTTGCCAGTTTATATGTCCAGAATGGTATTGCCTAGGTTGTCTTTCAGGGTTTTTATAGATTTATGTTTTATATTTCTGTAATCCATCTTGAGGTTTTTTTTTGAGATTTTTGTATATGGTATAAGAAAGGGGTCCAGTTTCAATCTTCTGCATATGGCTAGCCAATTATTCTACCACCATTTTGTGAATAGAGTTTTTTCCCCATTGCTTGATTTTGTCAACTTTGCCTAATATCTGATAGTTGTTGGTATGTAACATTATTTCTGTGTTCTCTATTTTGTTCCATTGGTCTATGTGTCTATTTTTGAAACAGGATCATACTGCTTTGGTTACTGTAGCCTTGTAGCATAGTTACAAGTCAGGTAATGTGATGCCTCCAGCTTTGTTCTTTTTGCGTAGGATTGCCTTGGCTTTCTGGGATCTGTTTTTGGTTCCCTATGAATTTTAGAATAGTTCTTTTTTTTTGAAAAAAACTCTGTGAAGAAAGTCAATGGTAGTTTAATAGGAATAGCATTGAATCTGTAAATTGCTTTGGGAATTATGACCATTTTAAAAATATTGATTCTTCCTACCCATGATCATGGAATGTTTTTCCATTTATTTAAAATAATCATTTCAGTAGTAATTATTAATACAAAGGATGACTCTAGAGATTGGATTTTTAAACTCTTTTAGCAGGTTGATGGTGGAAATATTTAGAGACGAATGGGAGTTTCTGTGTCACTGTATTAAACAGGTAGGCAGTCAACCTCATTCATTTGTTAGTAAGGAGAAACAAAATCCAAGGGCTGGGATTTTCTCCCTTGTATTGACGGGATGTGGATGGACTGTGGGGGATGTTCCACAAGGGAAGGATGTAAAATATAGTGCAACAAGGAAAGGCTAGGGAAAAATTCAGTAAGCAGATTAATTGTTGCCTGGCAGCAATAATGACACTTCTAAGAAACTCTGGTCCTTGGGCTTTATAACATCTGGAAGAGTTACAAAGGTAGTTGAAAAGGCTATTTTAGAAAGAGGTCATTTTTATGGGCTTTAAAAAATACCTGACACACAATGTAGGTTTAATAAATAGTACATAAAATGTTACCTCTAGGGAAAATTGCATTTTAGATCTCCATTTTCCCTGCCGTGAACAGGATGTGGTATGAAGTCAAGAGAGATAAGGGTTTATATGGCAGTCCCAGCAGTACGTTTAACATGATCCTGGGTTATTAATAGTAAATTTATTCTGTTTTTGGGGAAATCAAAACAGTCCTCTCACAGATCATTGTCAGACGTTTACCAATATCTTCTTCAACTCTTTTTAAAGGTTGTATGCACTGGCATATAAATGACTATGGGGAAGCAGAACAAAATGGAGGTTTAAAATAGTAGATATTAGGATTAGACTGCAGTAGCTTATTAGATCATTGACACCGAGAAGACTTTGTAGATAAAATTATTTCCATATATAAAATCCCACTCTTTTGTAGAACAGAACACTTCTGGAAGGACAATCTGTTACCTCTGGACGAAACCCAGCTATAGGATCCATGGGGCCGAATACAAATGAAAATGCAGAATCCCTTGTTCAAAAATTATGGAAAGTTTCAAGATGGCAGTAGCAGAACATTAAACCAAGTGGGGGATTCTTACAGGTCCAGGGCACGGTTTGACTATACATGTCTCCCACCCATGAAGCTGGCCCTGCCTCCGGCTGTGCTCCCCACCTTCCTTCCTATTCAACTACTGATGTCTGCCATTCTATCTTTTACACTTAAACCCTCTCCCTGGTAAGCTTCAATTGCTCCTCAATTATCAGTCACTGTAATCTCAGTGAATATGAGTTTCATGGAAACTCACAGCTGAGAGCAGGTTTGATATATGGTAGGATAGAGATAAATCAGGGTTGGGAGAAAGATGAAGGATAGCAGGCTACAGGAGGCTGCCAGGGTATGGCATTGGGATCTTGAGTACCTTATCAGGAAGATGCCTTTATTCAGAGTAGGATTCCTGGAATGGCCTAGTAGAAGTAGAAGTGGGCTGAAGACGAAAAGCTTTTGTGTTTTGCTCTTATGTAGATTTTGTGTTGTGGTGGACCTTTTTAGATAGAGTAGATGATGGTGGGCTAAAGTGCTGATGTAGGTAAGTTTGGACGTCTCTATGCATGTGCTGAGGACTTCTAAGTTGGAGGTATTAGGGGTGAAAGAAACCACTCCTCTAGTCTGCAAATGCTAGGGTCCTCTTTTATGCCTTAACAGATTCAGTAGCAGTTTACTCATGTTCATGTCTAGCAGCTCCAAAGATGGTCCTGGGAAAAGCTTTCACCCTGAATTACAGTATACCTAACCATTACTTAGAAGCTTAGGTTGGGTATTTTTAATGTGGGAAAACAAGAAGGAATCTGAGCCTTCATAGTAAAACATCTACCCATAAACCTGTGTGGTATACAAATCATGTTGCCCTCGTCTATTAATATATAGAAGGAAAGTGTATTAGTTACACGGATTAGTGTTGTTATTATAATGCTGCATAATAAGCAAAACATCTCTGTAGTATACAACAATAAGCATTTATTCAGCTTATATTCTGGAGTTCCCCTAGTCTAGTCTTGGCATGACAGGGCTTGCTCATGTATGTGTCAGCTGGGCAGCTCTGCTGTTCTTGGCTGGGCTTGCTTCCATGACTGTGTGCCAGCAGGCTGTTGGTTGATCTAGTCATTCTTGCAACATTGGATGACTTGGTTTCACTGCATGTGACTTATGTCCTCCAGTAGGCCAAACTGGACATTTTTCATGAAAATGGCAGTGGGCAATAGGTAGGCAGAGACATATAAATAAAATTTCAGGCTTCTGCTTGCATCACATCTGATAACATTTATTGACTTGAGCAAGTTGCAAAACCAGCCCAGAACAGGAGAGCTTTCCAAATTCCAAAGGTAAGGAGGTGGACCCTGCCTTTTTAGGGGGCAGAACTGCAAAGGCATGTGGCAAAAGATATGGGTAAAGGGAGGAAGGAAGGATTGGAGTCATTTATATCATCCATTTACCATAGTCTGTCAAAAGCTCTGCTAAGACTTGATGTTTAGATTACAATGATATGCTAAGTTTTTGTTCCTTTATATCATTAAATGAAGCTGAATCACCAGGAAAATCTTACACCTATATATCAGTTTTTAATGTATTGTCTCTCAGCTCCAACTACGATTCTGTGCACTGCTTTGTGAAACTGGAGCTGAACCTGGTAAAGATTTCTCTTTCTCCAGCTGGCTTGATGTTAAGCTTTGTCAACAGAGGGTGCTAGAGGGACATTGTTGAGGGGATGATGGCAGAAGGGTGCTTCCCTTCCAGGTTCCAGTCCTCATTCCTTGTTATTCATTGTGGAAGTCAGTAGATCAGTGTGCAGATGGCCTAGTGGAGCTCATCATCAAGGTCAGCTCCTCCTCTCACCTCGGGGCTGTTTTACTGGCAGCTCTGGACACACCCTTAGGGAGCTGTATTCCTACCTAGCTGGACCACTTTTATAGTTCAGATCAGATCTGTTCCCTCTGATGTTTCTTCCCCTCTGACAGGAAGTGGTAGCCCTACCCTCTTCAAAATCCTTGGTTCTTCATTTCCTGTACCCCTTCAGCCTAATAATTCTTTTTCCGTAAGTGCTATTTCTGAATCTCTTAGAGCAGGGGTTGGCAAACTATGATTAGTGGACAAAATAAGGGGATATCACTCTATACTTATCAAACTAGCTAAATATTCAGACTTATAACAACACAATTTTGGGAAGGTTGTGGGGAAGCAAATATCCTAATAAAATGCTAGAAAGAGTATACTATCTTTTGGGAGGTCACTATATATATCATGTAATTATATATACAATATGCAATAAAACACTTAAAATGTGCATATTCTTCCTAACTCAGCAATTTAAAAAATAATTAAAAGGATATGTGAAGACTGATGTAGATTGGGGACAAGATGGCTAACTAGATGCAGCTAGAAGGAACATCTGTTGCTGAGGGACTGGAACATTAAGACTGGCACACTCCTAACAGATCTTCAGAGGAAGGCCTTGAGAGTGGATGGAAGGAAGACACAGATGCTAGGCTAGAAAAGGAGGAATCTAGGAGCCCTGCATGGGGCTACAGGGACTCATTCCTGGCATTCAATGACTACTGGGAAAGGAGTGAGTTGAGCAGGCAAAGAGCAACCTGTTTGCCTGCTCAGGAGAGTTGAGTTGGCAGGGAGAGCTTTATAGAGAAGTGGTAAGGTCAGAACTCCAGCTGGCGTGAAGACCAGAGGGTTTGGTGCAGGAGCATCTGTAGTGGAGCATAGCCAGGGGCGCCTATTTCCCTAGGCTTGACTTGCTCCTCTAGGAGATGTTAATGCTAGGGGAACTGTAAGACCTGAACTCTGCAGGATGATCTTGCCCATAAGATTGGGCCAGTACAACCTGAGTACCCCTTGGTATACTGGCTTCCCTGTGGCCCCAGTCTGGCTGTGCCTGCTTGCATTGTAGCCTTGAGTACCCAAGGGTATACCTCCTGGGCACCTGCATCATAGCTCCTGTGCTGGCAGACCATGCCTGACCACAGAAAGCTCCAGCAGAGTAGCCACCATAGACATGCACCCGTCCACTCACACTTCACACTGCAGCCTCTCCATGCTGCTTTGCCTGCACGCACTTACCCACAGCCACCCCTACATTGCTTTGTTGGCATGTGTGTGTTTGTGGGCAAATCTTACATCCCCTTCCTAACCATTGCGTGTGTGTGTGGGCACACACCCTGCCATGCCACTGGTGCTGGTGTGAGAGCATGCCTCCCCCTGACCCCATTGGACTGCCATTGCTTTGGGAGTTTTGATGGGTACAGAACCTGCCAACCCCACTACCACTAGCACCACACCCCTTCCCTGACACTGCACCTGGGTGAAACTAGGCACAGAGAACAGCAGACCTGCCCCTACTCTGAGCTGCCAGCCACTGCTGCTCATGTGAATGTGCACAGGAGGTGCACACAATCCTGTGCCCATCAGTTCCCCACCCCTATGCTAACACCACCACCAGTGTGAATGCATGCACAGACATCAGTGGGGCCCCCCACACCCCTGTACTGTGCTGCCTCTGCAGCTGCAGTGAACACCTGTACAGAAGCTGGCAACCCAGCACCTGCTAGCACCCCACTGTAGCCAATGAGCATGAACTCAGCTGTGCTGCTGTGGCTGCTGGCATGTGCAAATGAGGATATAGTTCACTGCTACCATCCTATGAAGTGCTTTAGCTAGCAACACTTATCAGAGTGTTGTGACCAGTGGTCTGTGAGCATCTTGGCCCTCCAGTACAGCAGGTTCCTAACTTTGAAGAGCCAGGGAACAAAGCTGGGCCAGATACCAGTTCCCCAGTTGAGGAGTTCCAAGCTGAGCCTTGGTCCCATAAAATCTTCCAGAAACAAGGCCAGTCAACTAAACCCATCTTATACCACAGTCAAATACCCAAGGTTATAAAATAGGATAAAATAAAAAAATAAGCCATCCAGGGATCTGCTGGCAAGATGGCCAAATAGGAACAGCTCCAGTCTGCAGCTCCCAGCAAGACTGATGGAGAAGGCAGGTGATTTCTGCATTTCCAACTGAGGTACCTGGTTCATCTCACTGGGACTGGTTGGACAGTGGGTGCAGCCCACGGATGGTGAGCTGAAGCAGGGTGGGGTGTTGCCTCACCCAGGAAGTGCAAGGGGTCAGAGAATTCTCTACCCTACCCAAGGGAAGCCGTGAGGGACTGTGTCATGAGGAACAGTGCACTCTGGCCCAGATACTGCACTTTTCCCATGTCTTCACAACCTGCAGGCCAGGAGATTTCCTCCAGTGCCTATGTCACCAGGGCTCTGGATTTCAAGCACAAAACTGGGCGGCCATTTGGGCAGACACCGAACTAGTTGCAAAAATTTTTTTCCATACCCCAGTGGTGCCTGGAACACCAGGGAGACAGAACTATTCACTCCCCTGGAAAGGGGGCTGAAGTCAGGGACCCAAGTGGTCTGGCTCGGTGGATTCCACCCCCAGGGAGCCCAGCAAGCTAAGATCCACTGGCTTGAAATTCTTGCTCCCAGCATAGAAGTCTGAGGTCCAACTGGGTCACTCAAGCTTGGTGTGGGGGGAGGGGTGCCCGCCATTGCTGAGGCTTGAGTAGGCAGTATTACTCTCACAGTGTAAACAAAGCCTCCAGGAAGTTCAGACTGGGAGAAGCCCACTGCAGCTCAGCAAGGCTGCTGTGGCCAGGCTACCTCTCTAGATTCCTCCTCTTTGGGCAGGGCATCTCTGAAAAAAAGGACGCAGCCTCAGTGAGGGGCTTATATATAACCCTCCCATCTCTCTGGGACAGAGCACCTGGGGGAAGGGGTGTCTATGGGCACAGCTTCACCAGACGTAAATGTCCCTACCCGATGGGTCTGAAGAGAGCAGCAGATCTCCCAGCATAGTGTTCAAGCTCTGCTAAGGGTCAGACTGCCTCCTCCAGTGGGTCCCTGACCCCCATTTATCCTGACTGGGAGACAACTCCCAGTAGGGGCCGACAGACACCTCATATAGGAGAGCTCTGGCTGGCATCTGGCTGGTGCCCTAGAGGAAGAAACAGGCAGCAATGTTTGCTGTTCTGCAGCCTCCGCTGGTGATACCCAGGCAAACAGGGTCTGGAGTGGACCTCCAGCAAACACCAGCAGACCTGCAGCAGAAGGGCCTGACTGTTAGAAGGAAAACTAACAAACAGAAAGGAATAGTGTCAACACCAACAAAAAGGATATCCACTCAGAGACCCCATCTGAAGGTCACCAACATCAAAGACCAAAGGTAGATAAATCCATGAAGATGGGGAGAAACCAGAGCAAAAAGGCTGAAAATTCCAAAAACCGGAAGGCCTCTTCTCCTCCAAAGGATCACAATTCCTCACCAGCAAGGGAACAAAAGTGGTTGAAGAATGAGTTTGACAAATTGACAGAAGTAGGCTTCAGAAGGTGGGTAATAACAAACTCCTCCGAGCTAAAGGGGCATGTTTTAACCCAATGCAAGGAAGCTAAGAACCGTGAAAAAAGGTTAGAGGAATTGGTAACTAGAATAACCAGTTTAGAGAAGAATAAGAATGACGTGATGGAGCTGAAAAACACAGCATGAGTACTTCGTGAAACATACACAAGTGTCAATAGCTGAATTGATCAACTGGAAGAAAGGATATCAGAGATTGAAGATCAGCTTAATGAAATAAAGCAAGAAGACAAGATTAGAGAAAAAAGAATGAAAAGGAATGAACAAACCTTCCAAGAAATATGGGACTGTGTGAAAAGACCAAATCTACATTTGATTGGTGTACCTGAAAGTGACAGGGAGAATGGAACCAAGTTGGAAAACACTCTTCAGGATATTATCCAGGAGAACTTCCCCAACCTAGCAAGGCAGGCCAACATTCAAATTCACAAAATACAGAGAACACCACAAAGATACTCCTCAAGAAGAACAACCCCAAGACACATAATTGTCAGATTCACCAAGGTTGAAATGAAAAAAGGGCAGCCAGAGAGCAAGTTCAGGTTATCCACAAAGGGAAGCTGATCAGACTAACAGCAGATCTCTCGGCAGAAGCCCTACAAGCCAGAAGAGAGTGGGGACCAATATTCAACATTCTTCAAGAAAAGAATTTTCAACCCAGAATTTCATATCCAGCCAAACTAAGTTTCATAAGCAAAGGAGAAATAAAATCCTTTACAGACAAGCAAATGCTGAGAGATTTTGTCACCACCAGGCCTGCCTTACAAGAGCTCCTGAAGGAAGTGCTAAATATGGAAAGGAACAACTGGTACCAGCCACTGCAAAAACATGCCAAATTGTAAAGACCATCAACACTATGGAGAAACTGCATTAACTAATTGGCAAAATAACCAGCTAGCATCATAATGACAGGATCAAACTCACACATAACAATATTAACCTTAAATGTAAATGGGCTAAATGCTCCAATTAAAAGACACAGACTGGCAAATTGGATAAAGAGTCAAGACCCATCGAAGTGCTGTATTCAGGAGACCCATTTGTGTGCTGTATTCAGGAGAACCCATCTCATGTGCAAAGACACATATAGGCTCAAATTAAAATTAAAGGGATGGAGGAATATTTACCAAGCAAATGGAAAGAAAGAAAGAAAAAAGCAAGCATTTGAATCCTAGTCTAATAAAACATACTTTAAACCAACAAAGATGAAAAGAGACAAAGAAAGGCATTGCATAATGGTAAAGGGATCAATCCAACAAGAAGAACTAACTATCCTAAATATATATGCACCCAATAGAGGAGCACCAAGATTCATAAAGTTCTTAGAGTTCTTAAGTTCTTAGAGACCTACAAAGAGACTTAGTCTCCCATACAATAATAGTGGGAGACTTTCACACCCCACTGTCAATATTAGACAGATTAACAAGACAGAAAATAAACAAGGATATGCAGGTTTTGAACTCAGCTCTGGACAAAGCAGACCTAATAGACATCTACAGAACTCTCTACCCCAAATCAATAGAATATACATTCTTCTCAGCACCTTATCGCACTTATTCTAAAATTGACCACATAATTGGAAGTAAAACACTCCTCAGCAAATGCAAAAGAACAGAAATTATAACAGTCTCTCAGACCACAGTGCAATCAAACTAGAACTCAGAATTAAGAAACTTACTCAAAACTGCACAACTACATGGAAACTGAGCACCTGCTCCTGAATGACTACTGGGTAAATAATGAAATGAAGACAGAAATAAAGATGTTCTTTAAAACCAATGAGAATAAAGACCCAATGTATCAGAATCTTTGCGACACATTTAAAGGCATGTTTTGCAGGAAATTTATAGCACTAAATGGCCACAAGAGAAAGCAGGAAAGATCTAAAATTGACACCATAAAATAAAAATTTAAAAGAACTACAGAAGCAAGAGCAAACAAATTCAAAACTAGCAGAAGACAAGAAATAAATAAGATCAGAGGAGAACTGAAGGAGATAGCAAGACAAAAAACCCTTCGAAAAATCAATGAATCCAGGAGCTGTTTTTTTTAAAAGATCAACAAAATAGATAGACTACTAGCCAGACTAATAAAGAATAAAAGAAGAATCAAATAGACACAATAAAAAAATGATAAAGGGAATATCACCACTGATCCCACAGAAATACAAACTACCATCAGAGAATACTATAAACATCTCTATGTAAATAAACTAGAAAACCTAGAAGAAATGGATGAATTCGTGGACACATACATTCTCCCAAGACTAAACCAGGAAGAAGTCAAATCACTGAATAGACCAATAACAAGTTCTGAAATTGAGGCAGTAATTAATAGCCTACTGACCAAGAAAAGTCCAGGACCAGACGGATTCACAGCCAAATTCTACCAGAGGTACAAAGAGGAGCTGATAAAATTCCTTCTGAAATGATTCCAAACAATAGAAAAAGAGGGAATCCTCCCTAACTCACTTTATGAGACCAACATCATCCTGATACTAAAACCTGATAGAGACACAACAAAAAAATAAAATTTCAGGCCAGTATCTCTGATGAACATCGATGCAAAAATCCTCAATAAAATACTGGCAAACTGAATCCAGTAGCATATCAAAAAGCCTATCTAGCACGATCAAGTTGACTTCATCCCTGGGATGCAAGGTTGGTTCAACATCCTCAAATCAATAAACGTAATCCATCACATAAACAGAACCAAAGACAAAAACCACATGATTATCTCGACAGAGGCAGAAAAGGCCTTCGACAAAATTCAACAGCACTTCATGCTAAAATCTCCCAATAAACTAGGTATTGATGGAACATATCTCAAAATAATAAGGGCTATTTATGACAAACCCACAGCCAATATCATACTGAACGGGCAAAATCTGCAAGCATTCCCTTTGAAAACCGGCACAAGACAAGGATGCACTCTCTCACCACTCCTATTCAACATAGTATTGGAAATTCTCGCCAACGCATTCAGGCAAGAGAAAGAAATAAGGGGTAATCGAATAGGAAAAGAGGAAATCAAATTGTCTCTGTTCGCAGATGACATGATTGTATATTTAGAAAACCCCAGCTTCTCAGCCCGAAATCTCCTCAAGCTGATAAGCAACTTCAGCAAAGTGTCAGGATAAAAAATCAATGTGCAAAAATCACAAGCATTTCTATACACCAATAAGAGACAAACAGCCAAGTCATGAGTGAACTCCCATTCACAATTGCTACAAACAGAATAAAATACCTAAGACTCCAACTTACAAGGGATGTGAAGGACCTCTTCAAGGAGAACTACAAACCACTGCTCAAGGAAATAAGAGAGGACACAAATAAATGGAAAAACATTCCATGCTCATGGAGAAGATGAATCAATATTGTTAAAATGGCCATATTGCTGAAAGTAATTGATAGGTTTCAGTGCTATCCCCATCAAGCTACCAATGACCTTCTTCACAGAACTGGAAAAAACTACTTTAAAGTTCATATGGAACCAAAAAAGAGCCTGCACAGCCAAG